>NC_050072.1:113107622-114427090 GCF_009764565.3 Dermochelys coriacea
TTCCATGATGTGGGCACATTACCACAAGGATTGTATCGAGACCACCAGTTCCTTCCACCTACGCTACTGAACAGCTGTCCGATGGCAAGGAATTATCTGAGTTGGGGTGGCTTTAAACCACTGATTTAGAGGCAAAAGTCTCTATCCCCTGAGCCACCCAATGAAGACAGAAGTATCCTTGTTATGTGAAAGAGTACAGAGATCAGAGGTGGATCCTGTCTGTCTTGCAAACTGGGACAACTGACAGGCAGACTTCGAACCTTATTTAAATTCTTGTACCCTGTCCTTGCCAGTTTACTTGGAGTGAAGTGGACGGTAGGGTCACACTTTAATAGTCAATTGCAGCAGGTCTGGGGGATTTCAAAAGGTCACTTTGGATCTTAATACTCTCCAGAAATAACTGACCTCTTCTAGTCTAATAGACTTCTTACCATAGAACATACAGCACACTCCCAACTACTGCAAACCATTAGTTTGTTGGGAAGATCTACCTTTCTGAACAGATAGTCACAGATAAACATTCATTCATTCAAATTCCTGTTGGGGTAACAGCCCCAAGGAAAAGTCTCCTCAGCCTATATCAAAGGATTAGACCTGTGGTTCACAAAATGTCATCTATTGACCTCTCATGGTCTGTAGAGCACTTGCTAGTGGCCCATGAACAGCTGACTCATCACTGGTACTGTCTCCTGTTCCATGTTCTCAGCTTCTAAATCATCTTAAAAGACAGTAAAAATACATTCAGCATGTTCCCAAATATTACTTTGCTCTGTAAGCAATTGCCACAAGGATGTTATATGATCGTGATTGGGAGGGTGGCCCACAACACAGTTGCCATTTTCGTGTGCACTTCGCACTGTGAAAAACGTATAAGAACCTTTGGGATTAGATAACAAATTGGAAGTTGAAGGAGTTATTGAAATTTGAATCATAGGTGTGGAAATCTGAAAAATTCTCTAGCCAGGAGTAGCTCCACTAAATCAACTGCTTATCCTGATGTATCTCTTCCCTGTTTATCTGCACCGCATTGTAAAATGCAGAACATTCTTCAGTGATGTTAGAGAACAGTCAGTGAAGATGAGACAGTCCTGGTGGTGGTATCTCCATTCTGGTGCTGCAGAGGGGGGTGTTCTGGTCCTTGTATGCTGTCCCTGTGTTAGATCATGACATGAGAAGAAGCTATAGAAAAGGGTGTCTCCTTTCCCTCTGCTAAATTGGACTGAAAAATCTCATAAGAACAGACTTTCTCTTAGAATTTCCAGTGGTGCTGCCTGCTTATAGTCAGAACACAAATCCTCCTAGAAAAGCCTCCCTCAGAAAAGCATGGCCCTTCTGTTTCCAGGCCAGAGTGGATCCAGGAAATCCAAAGGCATTTATTTTATCTTTAATATATATATTTTAATGTATTGAAAGAGTTGACCAAACTCTTTTGAACCTCCAAAAATGCTTGGGCTGGAAGTTTGGTTAAAGGCTTGTTTTGATTATTATTTTATCCCAACTATTTTGTCTGTCCCTAGTAGTAAAACCTTCATCCAGCTCCTATTCTTTTTAATGCCTTTCCAGGTGTACCTGAAGCAGAAGTTACTTGGTTGAGGAATAGGATCAAGCTGACCCCTGCCTATCATCTGCATGATGGCTCATTGCTGATTGCAAATGTAACTCTGTCTGATCAGGGGTTATACTCCTGCAGGGCAGCCAATCTTCGTGGAGAGGTGACTGAAAGCACACAGCTGTTGATTCTTGGTAAGCTACAAAAATGCATGTTGTCTATGGAAGGGCTATTTGTTCATGACATTTCCCACGTGTCACTGTAGTAATGAAACCTAGGCACCAAACAGACCTCTCTCTTCGGAGCTAGTCAGAGGACATAACAGAAGAGAGAGTAATATAAACTGCTTTGTGTTCCAGTGAAAAAAAGAACTCTAATTGTGTTAGCAGCCTACATAAGCAGGAAAAAGATTGTCTTCATTTGTGGAGAAGGCAGAAGATATTGGAATGGGGAGGGGGGAAGGTTATGTGGGTTAGAAGAGAAAAAAAGAATAAGCTAAAAAAAAATCTTTAATATGTAATTTTCACATATTCAGATTTTATGGCTAAGGAAAGAACCAGTCTCCTCCCCTGACCATTCCCCAAAATGGCACCCGTGAAATGAAAGCAATACCCTGTGTAATGCTCCATCTCCGAGAAGCAGCCCCCCCTGGTAAAACACTGAGTGACACTGAGCAATTTCACACCTCACTAACAGATGCATAAACTCTGTGCACTTTTACAAAACAGTAACTCAGTTCATTGAAGGGTGAAGTTTACTTTGTCTTGGGTTTCATGGTAGCAGGCTGAATGTCTAGCTGGGTGATTTAGAAAGATATTGTCAGGTCCAAAGCATGGATGGAAGTTTTACCCACGACTGATTTATTGTGCTTGCTGATGGATTTTCCTCCCTAATAACACATCTGTGTCATTTCCTGCTGTCTGAGAGATGAAAGATCCGGCAGGACTATGTAAACGCTACTGTACGTTGGGTAATGAAGTGTGCACGTTTTGTAACCGTGTACATATTATTGCAGCAACACCATTAAAAAGCATCCATTACAAAACTCTGTTTTCAGGGCTTAGTATATTGTTGGTTTAAATCTCAACTATTCAACCTTGCAGGGTGAACCTAGGCCCTGCAGAATCTGCTGCCTCAAAGGCTCCAGTTCTTGGGGCAGATTTAAAAGTGAAAGTTCTCAGTTTTATGGACAGCGCTAAAGCCTCTGTTTGATGTTCACATAGGTCCCCTGTGACTTCAGATGAACCCTAGAAACTTGATCTAAAAATTATCTGCCTAGATTTTAAAAAATAACAACCTGAGTTTCATCTTACAGGTCATAATTCTCACATGGCTTCCTTTTCCTGCTCACGAAAAATGGCTTCTTTTTTTAAAGATACAATGTTACTGTTGTTTCGCCAGGCAGCTTATACCCATTTGTAGTCAAATCACTTTCACAATCATTTTAATAAAAAGAAATAGTATGAAACACCTGAGCCATATATATTTCATAACGAGTACACGTAGCAGTAGCAACCCTGGCTCAACTTACAGCCCCATTTAACTAAATGGGAAGGAATGTAAACATTCACTTACATCAAGTTTAATGTTTGTAGTGTTATTGTAGCTATGCTGGTCCTAAGATATTAGAGAGAGAAGCTGAGTGAGATAGTATCTTTCATTGAACTATGTCTTGACCTGTTTCAGAGTAGCAGCCGTGTTAGTCTGCATCCACAAAAAGAACATGAGTACTTGTGGCACCTTAGAGACTAACAAATTTATTTGAGCATAAGCTTTCATGGGCTACAGTTCACTTCATTGGATGCATAGAATGGAACATATAGTAAGAAGATATACACATATATATACACATATATACACACATACATACAGAGAACATGAAAAGGTGGAGTAAGAGGCTAATTAATTAAGATGAGCTATTATCAGCAGGAGACCTGTGTAAGCTCAAAAGTTTGTCTCTCTCACCAACAGAAGTTGGTCCAGTAAAGATATCACCTCATCCACCTTCTCTCTCCTCTATCACATTCACTGTCACTTAAATGACAGTGGTGGGGAAAACAGGAAACAAAATATAAAAATTGGATCATTGTCATCTTATAATTAATAATGGGCCAAATCCTACAGTCCTTAGGGACTGATCCTGTGAAAAGTGATCCTCACACAGACAGTTACTCCTGCACAGAGTCCCATTGACTTCAGTATTACTTGAGAGTAGCTGTATTCACAGTAATAACTCTCTGCCACTTGGGCTCTTAGGCATTTGGAGTTTTGCCGGAGTAGCCTTCCAGATTTGGCTAGTGCTAAAACAATCCTGAATTATGACCTTATCGAAAGTCCTTTGAAGTCAATAAGGAGGCTCCCATTGGCTTCAGTGGGCATTGGATCAGACCATTAGTATTGTCACTGTGATTTGAGGCTTCTCTATGTGGCAAGTTTCTGGGTGGCAAGCCAACGGGTGAATCTACATTGTACCAGCTTGCTATTCAGTAAAGTCCCATGTGGACACAGCTACAGAGCAGTGAAAGTCCTGGAGTGTGGCTTGGCATACTTCAAGCAGTAGTGTGTTATGACTAGATACTGTATTGGCTGTTCTGTGTGAATTTCCCATCTGTTCTGAGCGACTGTATCTGTTAGTGAACTAAATGTGCTGCAGTGCCTAGCTAATCACAATAAGGATGCTGTGATAGCCTTAATGCAAATTTTCTTAGCATTTGAGGGCTTCTGCCTGACCCTGAATTATTATTTTAACCTCTTCCCTGCCTCCTCGTGTGCCTGACACATCAGGCAAAGCACACCTCTAATGTTGTCCAATACTACCTAGTACATCCCCTTTGGAATGTTGATGCTCCGGCACAGCAAATAATGTGACAGCTGATTTAAAACTTCCTCAATATCTTATCCGCTATGGTGTTCTTTGTTATCTCAGTCTCTCAATCTGTTTCCAGACCCCCCACAAACCCTCCTTCAATTAGAAGACTTGACAACAATGCTTTTAATCTCGGGGCCAGATATTCCCTCCGTGCTGACCTCTCCTTCAGGAACAAGGATGGCGCTAAATCCTGGAAGTTCTGTCCTCATCGGTAAGTTGATCTCTAAAGTTTGTTGGATAAAAGTATGAGAAATGAGCTAAACATGCAAAATTCAGATCCAGATGTTCATCCTGATCCGGGGCATATGAGGGGCTCCTTTGTGCTCGACACTGTACATACACAAAGTAAGAGCCACAGGAAGTAGATGCAACAAAAAGAGGGATGAGGAAGTCAGGATGAGGTTAAAGGTACTCTAGATTGTGCTTCGGTCTCCTTTTCCTCTCCACATAACTACTGGTCTCTACTTTTCAATCATCCATTCCTGTTGTCCTTTCTGCAGGGTTTCTCCCAGAGCTTTGTCCATCTCTCTTCATTTACTTTGCTCTTGCAAGCTGTTTGTTTCACTGTGGTATTTGTTTTAATCTTCTTTATACCACATCTGCACCACCTGAAGTGTGCTCCAAGCTTTACAAGCAAATAATTCTGAATGAAATGATCTTCTTCTTCCATTATTTCATTCTTCTCCACCTTCTGTTTAGTTTCTGTTTTGTCTTTCTTTCTTCTGCACTTCAACCCCTACTGTATATTGTAGAGTGTTTTCAGGCCTGTGGACACAGTCTGTTTACAAAAAGATTCTCATTCTTTTGTTGTTATTATTTCTAAGCTCTCTTTCTTCTAATATTTTGGAGGTCATATTTAATATGAGGCTCAGTTAAACAACCAGCTTCTCAGGCAGCCTTATCATGACTCTCACTGAAATCATCGAGTAGTTCAGTACTGATTTTTAACCTGGCAGAAGCAGGATTGTAAATCTTTAGCAGAGGATCTGTATCTTGTCTCAGTGCTGATGAGAATAGTTGTATTCCTTTCCACAGGCCTCCTACCAGCACTTTGTTTACATTCAATAGCAAATATTTCTATAAGGGGAATTTTTATTTACATTTTTATTTTTGTTTGGGATTTATTTTTCCCTCAGTGCTGACATCTGTGTCCATCTGTAATTGTTTCTTAGCAAGCCGCTCTGGATTGCATTTGTGCTTCCACCAGACCTGCAGTTAAGGAGCTCTTTTGGGGGGGAAATATCTGAAGGTATTTGATAGCATTCAATAAATCATTTCAGGTGTGGTTTTATTGCATTCGCAGTCCTAGGACTTGGTCACTTCTGTTTCATCCATTTCCTCTCAGGTTTTCAAAGCAAAATCTTTAAAAGTTTTTTTGTTGAGATCTGAAAGAGATAATGCACCAGTCATAAAATGTGTTTTGCATCTGTCTGTACATAATAACCTCTACTTCAGTCTCATGGGGCCATATCATCCCCTAACCTGCTGCTCCTGCTTAGGGTACAGGAAACTCCAGGAGTTCCCAATATCAAGCCAAATTTATTCTTGATGTACTTCTATTTATTCTGTGGAGATGCACATTGCTGAAGTTGACCTGATATTATAAAAACCTAAGGAACGTTCTTGATAGATATTCTAATAAAAGATGGGCTGGGACTGAAATATCCAGTCGGCTAGAATTCATACAGATACAACCAAACTGTCCATATGTAAGTGGGTGACACAACATGGCATAGCCAAAACATGTGCGCAAAGCATTTGATACACGTGCAAATTATCCAAACAATTATTGTCTGCAGTTAACCACATATTGTCCTACCTGCATTCAGCTAAAGATAGACCACTTACTTCTGCAAAAACAATTGGCCCACACCTCAGCCATTCTTTTAACTGACACTAGATTAATTTTTAGGATTTTGTCAGCATGGACTAGGATAAAAGACTCCCTTCCCTTTTGCTCCCAAATTCTGTTTCTCTGCAACTATCTAATAGACATTCTGTCTCCATAACCCCTCTCTACAGCTACCCCATCTGGCTGTCCCCTCTAGTCCTTCCTATTCTGTAATCCAGAAGGTCCATTTTAATGCCTCCTAAGCATTGAGCCAGCTTCTACACAGAGATATCACTTTTGCTCTGGATGGTGATATTCTAATTTAATTCTAAAAGACTTGATGCTGGGAGGATGTGGTGAGTGAAGAGGATGCTGTTGGGAATTGCAAGGAAACAAGAAGCTGGGAGTCAAGTGATTGGGAGTCAGGATGTAAGTGGAGAATTCTCTTGGGGAAAAGTTGGGTATCATGGGAGCAGAAGGATTCAGTGAGGAGAGAGAGTTAACAAGGGAAAGAAGAGAACTTTGAAACCCTTGGATAAATTCTGATAAGTATCCAGACTTCTCAGGATTTACGTGAAATGAGAATCTGAATTGGTGAGGTTTGCCTGCTACCTCATTAAACACAGCTTCCTTAACAGGAAGAGGGAAATATGTGAAGCATGAGAAGATGAGGAGGTTAAATTTGCACATTGAGAAGAAGAATGACACGGCTGCTACTCTGAAACCTGTCATTATGCAAGGCACTGAATTTAGCCGTATAGAGTGGAAATCTGTCAACTTCATGAAAAAACTCGCAGCTCCTCTGTTTTTTCCACCAAATGCATCCGATGAAGTGAGCTGTAGCTCACGAAAGCTTATGCTCTAATAAATTTGTTAGTCTCTAAGGTGCCACAAGTACTCCTTTTCTTTTTGCGAATACAGACTAACACGGCTGCTACTCTGAAACCTGAGAAGAAGAATGTACTACTTAATTGAGTGAGAATTAAAAGCTGAAGGACATGGCTTGCAGCCTGTCATTTATGCTGCATACATTCTTCTAGTGTGTCTGCCCCAATATATTTTCAATGACTACATGGATCCATTTGCCATCCCGTCTCAACCCCTGTGGACCTCCCTTGTGGTAAAGCTCTGAGTCTTGGGGCCACAACATGGGTGCCAAGTTTTACAGGCTGCTTTTCACCAGGTGAAAGAGATCCTTCAGTAGCACACTTACCAACTGTGTCATTTTGGCCGCAGGGGCAGAGAGGGAGTTCTTTTTGGGCTTCATCCTTTTCCCATTGAAGTCAGTGGCAAAATTCCCATTGACTTCAAAGGTGGAGGAGCAGGCCCTTAAACAATGTCCTTTTTAGAGGTCACAGAAGCAAACCACCTTTAGAGGTGAAGGGACAATAGTCTCTATAGCCGTGCCCACCAGCTGTCTAGTTAGCACACCATAGTTATCTTTCTCAGGTAGTGACCAGAGGGTACAATTGCTCCTTATCAAATCACCAGTAAGATGCATCCAGCTATGCATCCATTCTCCCTGCAACCCTTTTATGATGTCCCTATTGCAGGCTCTGCTCAACTATCTACCAAACTCAGCTCCTACTATTAAGGACAAGATTTTTCTCATAATAGAACCTGCAGCACCTCTCAGTTTGGGAACTTACCCAATTTTTATATGAACTGAAATTGTCAATGAGTGATAAGCAATATATTACATATGCCAATAATTTCTGGTTTACTTAATTTGTGGCATGTGCAAAATAAGATTTCATGTCACAGGTCCAGTTCTTTGCTTTATATTTCCATAAGTGCTTTAAAGTAACACAAACTTAGCATTTCATGGAAAACCAATAAAAAGTTAACATGTATTTTTATATCTGGGAAACAGTTGTACATTTCGGCAGTTACGCTTATTTCCTTTGAAAGTTTTCAGATTAGTCCCTATTCTACAAGATTTTCTGTGAGGAATACAAAAATATTTTTGGACACAGTTCTTCAAAAGTTGACCACAAGATTACTATGAGGGAGATAAGCAGGCAAAAAGAGAAGCTGTTACTGTTAACTCTCACATGCTGGGATTTTATAATCACGTTTGTGGCCACTTGGCACTTTTCTAAGCCACTATCAAAATGCAGAATTATTTTTCTGGATTGAAAGGACAATTTAAGATTATTAATAATAATACACTTCAACTAGAATCTCTTTACCTACACTCCCAATAAAAACTCATGCAAATTAAAATAATTTTAATAACTAAGGGCTTCATTCCAGTTACATTTGCTATCAAACATTGATTTGCTATCAAACATCAACGAGTAGTCACTTTTACTTCACTGGGACCTATTCATGGTAATAAGCACTATACGTGGAGTTTTCAAATGTGCCTAAGTGGGAAGTGTAGACATTACAGTGATGAGAGGTGTTCTCCTGTCGCTGTAGTTAATCCACATCCCTGAGAGGCAATAGCTAGGTCATCAGAAGAATTCTTCCATCAACCTAGCACTGTCTACACCAGAGGTTAGGTTGGTTTAGCTACATCGCTCAGAGGTCTGGATTTTTCACTCCCCTGAGTGATGTAACTGGGTCGATTTTACTTTTTTAGTGTAAACCTGGCCTTATTACAGTGACAAGAAGGTTCTCCTGTCTCTGTAGTTAATCCACCTCCCCAAGTGACAGTAGCTAGGTTGATAGAAGAATTTTTCTGTTGACCTAGCATTGTCTATGCCAGTGGTTGGCTGGCTTAACTATGCTGCTTAGGTATGTGAATTTTTCTACACTGGAAACTTACAAGGACATAGCTTTGTCTCTCAGGGGCGTGAAAAATCCATACCCCTGAGAGATGTCGGTATGCCAACCGAACCTCCGGGACAGACAGCACTAGATCGATGAAAGAATTCTTTCAACAACCTAGCTACCACCTCTTGGGGAGGTGGTTTACCTACACTGATGAAAGAACCCCTCGTGTCAGTATAGCAAATGTCTATACTGAAGTGCTATAGCTGCAGTAACCATTTAAGTGTACTTAAGGTATGCCTACACTACAATAAAAAAACACTGGAATTTTTACAACAACCCCATGGAACCATTTCTAATGGTGTTGGGTTTTGTAAATATTAGGTCTGTCAATTAATCGCAGTTAACTCAAGTGATAAACCCCAAAAAATTAATCACGATTAATCACAGTTTTAATCTCACTGTTAAACAATAGAATACCAATTGAAATTTATTAAATATGTTGCATGTTTTTCCACATTTTCATATATATATTATATTCCGTGTTGTAATTGAAATCAAAGTGTATATTATTTTTGATTACAAATATTTGCACTGTAAAAATGATAAACAAAAGAAATTGTATTTTTCAATTCACCTCATTCAAGTACTGAAGTGCAATCTCTTTTTCATGAAAGTGCAACTTAGAAATGTAGATTTTTTTTGTTACATAACTGCACTCAAAAACAAAACAATGTAAAACTTCAGAGCTTACAAGTCCACTCAATTCTACTTCTTGCTCAGCCAATCGCTAAGACAAACAAGTTTGTTTACATTTAAAGGAGATAATGCTGCCCTCTTCTTATTTACAATGTCAACAGAAAGTGAGAACAGGAATTTGCATGGCACTTTTGTAGCTGGCATTGCAAGGTATTTACATGCCAGATATGCTAAACATTCATGTGCCCCTTAATGCTTCGGCCATCATTCCAGAAGACATGCTTCCATGCTGATGACGCTTGTTAAAAAAATAATGCGTTAATTAAATTTGTGACTGAACTCCTTGGGTCATTGTATGTCCCCTGTTCTGTTTTACCCGAATTCTGTTATATAGTTCATGTATTATAGCAGTCTTGACAAAATGCAAAGGAAGTGTCAATGTGAGATTTCTAAAGATAGCTATAACACTCGACCCAAGATTTAAGAATCTGAAGTGCCTTCTCAAATCTGATCGGGGCGGGGTGTGGAGCTCACTTTCGGAAGTCTTAAAAGAGCAACACTTTGATGCAGAAACTACAGAACTCGAACCACCAATAAAGAAAATCAATCTTCTGCTGGTGGCATCTGATTCAGATAATGATAATGAACATGCATCTGTCCGCACTGCTTTGGATTGTTATCAAGCAGAACCCATCATCAGCATGGGTGCATGTCCCCTGTAATGGTGGTTGAAGCATGAAGGGACATATGAATCTTTAGCGCATCTGGCATGTAACTATCTTGCGATGCCAGCTACAACAGTGCCATGAGAAAGCCTGTTCTCACTTTCAGCTGACATTGTAAACAAGAAGCAGGCAGCATTATCTCTTGTAAATGTAAACAAACTTGTTTGTACATAATTCTACGTTTGTAAGTTCAATTTTCATGATAACGAGATTGCATTACAGTACTTATATTAGGTGAATTGAAAAATACTATTTCTTTTGTTTTTTTACAGTGCAAATACTTGTAGTCAAAAATAAATATAAAGTGAGCACTGTACACTTTGTATTTTGTGTTGTATTTGAAATCAATATATTTGACAAAGTAGAAAACATCCAAAAATATTTAAATAAATGGTATTCTATTATTGTTTAACAGTGCGATTGATTGCAATTAATTTTTTTAATCACTTGATAGTCCTAGTAAATATATGTTTGGACAAAAGCTAAAACGTGGGCCAAATTTGACCAATTCAGCAAAATTCTGAAACTAACATCTATTATTAGGTGCTGTCCTAAAGTGTTTACTGTAACTTGCCTTTTCTGCAGGCTGCTACCTATAGCTGCTAGAGAGCTGCCAAGAGGGGACTTTTCAGAGACACCAGACTCTCTTTATATAAAAAAAAAAAAAATTCTCAAGACATTGTTTTGTCTTGTTTCTAACTTTATTTTCTCACCACTTTATGCAGGCAACAAAATTGGAATATGTGGCTTATACTCAGGGGTGAAAGTAAATTAAAGACTTACCGGTATGCCGGAGTCCTGAGCAGGGGGCGTGGCCTTAACCGGAAGAGGCATGACCTTAACCGGACGAGGCAGGGCCTTAAATCCTTGGGCCCTTTAAATCTTGATTTAAAGGGCCAGAGCTCCAGCTGCGGTAGTGGCAGCTGGGAGCCCGTGGCCCTTTAAATCACCCCCCAGCTACCAACTGCAGAGGCGGCTGGGAACCCCGGCGCTGGGGGACGATTTAAAGGACCCAAGGCTCCAGCTACCGCCGCGGAGCCCTGGGCCCTTTAAATCACTGAGGAGCTCTGGGGGCTCCAGGCTGCCACTGCTACCTCAGGGCTCTGGGCTCTGGCAGAGCTTTAAAGGGCCTGGGGCTCCGCTGTGGTAGCGGCTGCCGGAGCCCCGAGCCCTTTAAATCCCCGCCTGAGCCCCGCTGCCTGAGTCCTGGGGTAGAGGCAGCCAGGCTCTGTCAGGGATTTAAAGGGCCCCGGGGCTCCAGCCGCCACTACCACTCCAGCCCTTTAAATCCCTTCCAGAGCCCTGCCACTGCTGCTCCAGGACTTCGGCAGCAGGGCTCCAGCGGGGATTTAAAGGCTCGGGGTGGTAGTGGCAATTGGAGCTCCAGGACCCTTTAAATCCCCGCCAGAGACCCCCAACCCTACCCCAGGGCTCAGGCAGCAGGGCTCAGGTGGGGATTTAAAGGTCCCTGGGGTGGTAGTGGCAGCTGGAGCTCCAGGGCCCTTTAAATCCTCACCTGAGCCCTGCTGCCCAAGCCCTGTGGTAGTGGCAGTGGGGATTTAAAGGGCTAGGGCGGTAGCAGGGGGCTGGAGCTCCGGGGCCCTTTAAATCCCTGCCAGAGCCCTGCCGCCGCTACCCCAGAGCTTTGGCAGCAGGACTCAGGTGAAGATTTAAAGGGCCAGGGCGGTAGCAGTGGCTGGATCTCCAGGGCCCTTTAAACCCCCGCCGCAGCCTCGCCGCCGCTACCCCAGGGCTTTAAATTGCCGTCTGGGAAAGCCGGTCCCAGTACGGCACACCGGCTCTTACCCGTACGGCATACCGGGGCATACCGGCTTACTTTCATCTCTGCTTATACTGAACCAGGCTGTGAATCCTTTACTCCTACTGGTGAGAACAGTTACCCACACAAGTATCTGTATGGAAGACATTGCTGGGAGTCACCACAGTCTGCCCATCCTTTGGCTCATAGGCAAAATGTAATCATAAGAGTAACCTATGGGCCAGGTCTGAGCTGCCGTCAAACTACAAAGTGCAACTTGGGCCATGCTGTGTAGAGAGGACTTAAAGGGCATCTTTGCACCCATGTTCCTACTTCTGCTGCTGTGTGCCTGACTGTTCCTCATGCATGTTTTTTTTAAAGTTCCTTTCCCCCTTGATTTTAATAATAAGAGATGTAGTAGATTTGGTGGGAAACGCCCTCTTACTTGCCCATATGTGAGAAAACATGGAGGATACTACCTCATGCTGAAGAATAGCATCTTCTTGCTATGGTGCCTGTTTTTGACTCTGGGGCAGACTGTTTCTGCACCGGTGCTTGCAAAGGTTCCCCCAGCTAGAAAGGAAATAAATCACTTCTATTGTTCATAAAGAGCTATATTCCTCTCTGGCTCTGCCTTTTGGGCCAATAGGCAGAGACACATTTTCTACTATGTTACCTCAAGGGGAGTGTCAGTCAGTCCTTATCCATATTTCTGGGAGTGGGGGCTTTCTTTAAGATCCGTGCTTCAGATCAAAGTCTTTGCCTACCCGCATGTGATCACTGGGATGCAGTCTCACTGGAATATCATTCCATGACCTATCCAGGTTTGGAGTTCAAAAAGTCAGCAAGCAGTTTTGCTTGTAGTGTGGTGTATTTTGACACAACAATTGCTGCTGATGCTTAATGCTGAAGAGATGTCACAGAGAAGTATGGTGGCAAGTGATGCTGTAGAGCGATATGCTATATGATAGCTGCTGCTGAAATGAGGTTGCCCAGTAATAAGGGGGAAAGAAGACTGATGTTTTATCCATGAGTAACATCATATCCATGAATGGTGGAAGTGAGCAAAACCCTTTTACATGAATTGGGCAATGGACTCTCATCTCAAACTGTACCAGTGATGGCATGTTATGTGTATTTGGGGGACAGGAACTACACAAATTCATTCACACATGCTTGTATTCCATGTGCAAGCAAGAAGGCTGGTCTTGTAAAATACTGGGCATCTCCTCCAGATACTGAACACGTCAGTTCCCATTAAGTGAGGTGCCTGAGGTCCCCTGGAATTCAGTGAGGTCTAATGGTGCATTGATGTATCTGAGAAGGCACTCAGCACATGGCAGAATGCATCTCAGGGCAGCAGAGTTCATGCCTTCATTTATGAAGGGGCAGACATGGTAAAAGATGCAGATTTAGAACAGAGACAGAATTGATCATCATTTTCTTACATTAGAGAAGATGTCAGCTAGAAAGTCAGGGTCTCTCCTGAAATCCTTACTCTGGAAAAGCTGAGTTTTGTTGGAGTCAAACTTTGCTTGGGCCTAAATGAAGTTTGTAGAAGTAGAGAGGTTGCCATTAAAAATATAATATGTGTAATTCCTCAATGATTGTGGTATAATGATACCTCCTCATCGAATTATAGTAAAATACCATGGTAACAGCAGATACTTGGCATGGTGAATGCAGAATCTTTAATGGCTCCTTTTTGTATACATGAGACATAATCTTTGCGTGAGGACTTTTGCATTCAGGCTCACTGGAGTCTGAAGATGCACTGCAGATGAAAACAGTGATTTACTATCAGATGCAGAGATGACGGACAGTAGAAGGAGGAAGAATATATTTTGACCACTTTTTTAAAATAGCATGAGGTTACTTGGCATCTGTTTCTTCATTTAAATATTTCCTTGCAGATTAGCAGCTTGTTGTTGCTTGGAAAATGGATATGAAAACATTTGATAAGTCATTCCCCAAAGCATCAGTCCACAAGCTGCACATGTTTTTTCAGATCAGCAGAAATACAGTCTTCCTGATGTGTAGTGATTTTTGAAAATATAATGCACACCCGAGGATCAGTATATAGGAGGGAGAAGCACAGCAGCATGTGCTATATATAATCGAATAAATGATTTGGACGGCATTTACAAGGCAGCCACAGGAAGAGATGCTGCAGTTTTTTGGAATGAAGCTCAAGCTCATGAATTTAGAGAGAGACTGGAACATGGGTACCATTTAAAATAGCTGGGAACTGAAACAAAGGCAGTAAATCCATCTGCTCCAGCCACTGCTTAGAACTGTGAGAAGAATTTAAGCATCATCCTTAAGAAGAGAGAAAATAGCAAACAAATGTTCGGTATTTTAATCATTTGATTAATGATGCCTACAATATATTCTGCCACTGGTGTTTGTTGTGCCAGTCGGTGTATATTTTTAAATCACACATTTCCATGGTACCTATGTTCAGGAAGAGCTGGTCAAAAAACAGGATGGTATTTTATCATGTGGGGGGAGGGGAGGGAATGAACTTTTTGGACAAAAAATAGAGTTGAAATTCTGAATTTTAAACATTTTAGCTCAAAAGCTAGCCAAAATACAGGATGCAACATTTTTGTGAAAATTCTTGGCCTTTATTTTGTAGTTGTTCTGGTTGATATTTCAATTAAAAATCTCAGTGTAATATTTTATTTCAAAACCATTTTTTACAGCTGTAGTTGCTGGTTCTCTAGCCAGCATTTCCGGTGCTTTCACTTTGTTCTGGACTCAGGTGCCCTCAGATGTGTCTGTGCCACTCATAATGAAATCTCTGGAAGCCACAGGAATGCCCCTGGGATGCAGTATGTTTAGCAATCATGCTGTAAATGATGGCCATGGAACCTGTGGAGATTGATGCTAAGTGGCTGTAATCTGACTGGTTTTCTCAAAGCCAGTCTGGAATGTATGGGTAAAGATCATAATGTTCTGGATTCAAATCTAGGAGAGCAATGCCTACCTTGAGGAGCCTTCAGAGACCATCACCCAAACTGGGTATCTAAGAGCGTGAGAAGAGGATGGACCAGGGAACTGAATTAGAATCTTCCAACACCGAGGCTAGTGCCACAGTCACTGGTCCATGACTTGTCCAAGATTATGCAGGCAGAGTCTCTCTGTGCCTCCATTTTCCTTCTGTAGTATGGGGGTAATAGTACTTCCCTACCTCACAGGGGCGCTGTAAGGATAAATACATCAAAAAATTGTGAGGTGCCCAGATACTCTGGGGTCATATAACTAGGAGCTCTAAAATGTGTGGCTATCACAATACACTCGTTCTTTCAATGGAAACCTGACCATCACCCCAGCAGCAGGCACTGGACTCGTTATGGGGGGGTCCAAACTATGACATGCCTGTTCAGTGTGGCATGCTTAAAACAATAACAAAGTTCCTATCTGTAGGGGATACTGAACAATAACAGTAAAGTTAGATGGTGAAGTGTGCTTTTTATGACCCGAAAAGTACAATCAACTATAAAAAGGAGATCCTGCTGTTCCATATGTATTATGAGCTCCCTTGGTGACTTCCATATCAAATTTGCTCAGTTCACAAGTCAGAACAAGATTTTCCTAACTGCCAGCACTGTGAGCAAAGTCTTGGAAAGCAATCTCCTTTTGACTTTTATACCTTATTCCCAATGACTGGAGAGTCAGAACTTAGCTGCCAACTTTATTCTTGATTCAGGAGACAGAAGAGTTAGACTACAATTTCCTGTTCTGCAAATATACAGGCTCTTTGGTGGTGATGCTAGTTTGAAAAACCAACCCCCCTGTTTCCATCAGTAGAGAAAGCAGAATTCACTTGAAAGATACAAATGGCTCAGTTCTGCCACAACAGTATCTCACATGGATTTTCTATTGGAGTCATTCTCTCCTATGCTCTGATGATGTGGCAGGAGAATAAGGCCCATAGAGAGCAGATATCACAGGTTCAGTAGCTAGATATCATTTTGTTTAGTTGTTTTTCTGGCTCTAGCTATTGTTTATAGGCACATTCTCTTTACACAGTATGATTAGACAACTAATTATGAATCTGCAAAAATTGAGACCTGGATTTTGCAGAGTTCAAAATTCAGAGGAGTTCAAATCTGGAAGCTTGGCTCAGCCCTATTGCTAGTATTTTCATCTCTGGAGACTTGGGAGTATAGCTGGATTTGGTGATGAATAGAAGGAGTTTGTTCATCTCATTTGGATGTTGTGGGGTGTTTTGTGGTGAGTACAGTCCAGTGTGATTGGCTGGTTGACCAGGAAAGGCCAACACTCACGTATCAACACTTTCTTGGACTTAGAACATCAGAGTATCACAAAATTCACCTTATTAACATGGAGTATCAATATTTGTTAGAAATCAGTGTGAAATGAACCAAAATAATATACTCTCTAATATAATCAGAGCTGTAGATATGAGTCCAATGTGAAGCTCTATGAAATACACAAAAGCGATTACTTCATCCACTTGAAACATCTGAATTTTCTTGAATACCTTCCTGTCCTGTTCCCTCCCCCATCCCTTCCCAGTTCTCTCATGTAAATCTTCCTAGGCTTGGCAATTACTCTTATGAGTAAAAAACTATAGATAGAAATACAGAATAATTTACACTGTGCACAAAGAAACAGAATAGGGAAAAGTTCACGTAATTATGATAAATCTGGTGTCTCGGGTCCCTTGTGGAAAAGAATAGGACTGGAATGGACCTCGAGAGGTCATCTCATCCAGTCTCCTGCATGCATGGCAGGATTAAGTATTATATAAACAAAGGAAGAAAGAAAAGACAGAAATTGCATATAAGGGTGAGATAAATTCAGGAATATCTAAGGGACTGTTTTTCAGAACATTGTTGGGTGTTTCATTATTATAAGAAGTTGGACTTCAGTGCATTTTGAAAGCATTAATTCATTTTAAATAATGTTACTTGAGCAATTGTAGATAGCATAATGATTACATTTCCATTCATATTGATTTTTAAATATAAATAATAAATCAAATCACATTGTAAGTTGTATATTTGTGAAGATCAAAGTTAAATACAAATAGAAGTTCACTGGATATATATTACTTCATAGGAACCATATCGTTCATTCACCAATATGATGCTATCGCTCTAATTTGATACTAAGCATTGGTATAAAGTAGGCTGTCGATTAATCTCAGTTAACTCGCGATTAACTCAAAAAAATGTAATCGCAATTTTAAAAATTAATTGTGATTAATCACAGTTAAACATTAGAATACCAATTGAAATTTGTTAAATATTTTTGAAGGTTTTTCTACCTTTTCAAATATATTGATTTCAATTACAGCACAGAATACAAAGTGTACAGTGCTCACTTTATATTATTTTTATTACAAATATTTGCACTGTAAAAATGATAAACAAAATAAATATTATTCTACAATTCACCTCATACAAGTACCATAGTGCAATCTCTTTATCATGAAAGCACTACTTACAAATGTAGATTTTTTTGTTACATAACTGCACTCAAAAACAAAACAATGGAAAACTTTAGAGTCTACAAGTCCACTCAGTCCTACTTCTTGTTCAGCCAATTGCTAAGAGAAACAAGTTTGTTTACATTTATGGGAGATAATGCTGCCAGCTTCTTATTTACAATGTCACCAGAAAGTGAGAACAGATGTTCACATGGCACTTTTGTAGCTGGCATTGCAAGGTATTTACATGCCAGATCTGCTAAACATTTGCATGTCCCTTCATGCTTTGGTCACCATTTCAGGGGACATGCTTCCATGCTGATGATGCTCTTTAAAAAAATAATGTGTTAATTAAATTTGTGGCTGAACTCCTTGGGGGAGAATTGTATGTCCCCTGCTCTGTGATTTACCAGCATTCAGCCATATGTTTCATGTTATAGCAGTCTCAGCTGATGACCCAGCATGTTGTTCGTTTTCAGAACACTTTCACTGCATATTTGACAAAACGCAAAGAAGGTACAAATGTGAGATTTTTAAAGATAGCTACAGCACTCGACCCAAGGTTTAAGTTTCTGAAGTATCTGCCAGAATCTGATTGGGATGGGGTGTGGAGCATGCTTTCTGAAGTCTTAAAAGAGCAACATTCCAATGTGGAAACTACAGAACCCGAAAACCTTCTGATGGTGGCATCTGACTCAAATGATGAAAATGAACAGAATTGGTCTTCACTGCTTTTGATTATTATCGAGCAGAACTCATCATCAGCATGGGCACATGTCCTCTGGAATGGTGGTTGATGCATGAAGAGGCATATGAATCTTTAGTGCAACTTGTGATGCCAGCTACAACAGTGCCATGAGAACGCCTGTTTTCACTTTCAGGTGACATTGTAAACAAGAAGTGGGCAGCATTATCTCCTACAAATGTAAATAAACTTGTTTGTCTGAGCAATTGGCTGAATGAGAAGTAGGACTGAGTGGACTTGTAGGCTCTAAAGTTTTACATTGTTTTATTTTTGAGTGCAGTTATTTTTTGTACATAATTCGACATTTGTAAGTTCAACTTTCATGATAAAGAGACTGCACTACAGTATATGTATTCAGTGAATTGAAAAATACTATTTCTTTTATTACAGTGCAAATATTTATAATAAAAAATAAATATAAAGTGAGCACTGTACACTTTGTATTCTGTGTTGTAACTGAAATTAATATATTTGAAAATGTGGAAAACATCCAAAAATATTTATATAAATAGTTTTCTATTGTTGTTTAACAACACAATTAAAGAGAGAGGTAAAATGGCCCTAGAGCCAGTTGGCTTTTAGCTTATGTGGTCAAGACTCATGCACTAAGCTCCAGAGGTCCTAGCTTCGATCCCACCCACTGACAATTGGGCTTTGTTGGCATTACAAGTGGGGGCTCATCCAGGATTTCAACTGGGAAGTCTCTGAAGCTCAGATGAAGTGAGCTGTAGCTCAAGAAAGCTTATGCTCAAATAAATTTGTTAGTCTCTAAGGTGCCACAAGTCCTCCTTTTCTTTTTTCTGAAGCTCAGGACTCACTTCCTCAGCTAGGGTAAGTATGTAATCCCCACACCTCTGGGGTGTCGTGTTCTGTCCCATCTAGTGGCACCGAGACCACTTAGAGAGAGAGGTAAAATGAGTCTGCTCTACAGCCTTAGCTAATGGCCAGTTGGCTTTTAGCTCATGCAGTAGAGGCTCACACATTAAGCTTCAGAGGTCCCGGGTTCGATCCTGCCTGCCAACGACCGGGTCTGTCGGTGTTACCGTTGCTCTTCTTAACCACTCAATATTTGGGAGTATTTCATAGCTTGCATAGCACATGGCAGTATTTAATTGGCCAGAAATTAGGTCCTTTAAAATTCCTTTCACTGCAGTCCATGGAAGTTTTGCTCAAACAAGGGTCAATGACAGTGTCTAAATAACACACTTTTGGGTATAGTCATCTCTTATTATGAGATGGGCCTTTTCTGGCCTATTTCTTCTTTAGTCTCATTCAGTACTTTGTTCATTAAAGTTCAGATTTTCAGTCATGTTTCCTTTTTTGTAGGCACAATTTTGCACTCACAATTTAGGTAACGTAGACGGGTAAGTCCTTGAGACAATGGCAGTCTGAATCCTCAACAATGGAGGCCCAGTTAAGGGTGGGTCAAACATTTAGCACTAAATGGCAACTCCTTATTCCTAGTAATTGGATTTTCCAATAGTATCTGTCTAAGATGGTCAAAATAGATCAAAATGAATGGTGGTGGTTGTGTTCTTTTGTAACACAAATGGCTTAGTTCCTGCAGATTTGACCAAATTAAACCAGGGACAGAGTTAGCTGGAAGACACATTCATATAACGAGGTTTGGACAGATTCTGATAAAATAAGACCTGAACAGAATGTGTGTGTCCAAAACTTAAAATTAACCTTTTCAAAGGTTCAAAGAGAAAAAAAATAAGTTCGATTACTCTTTTTTATTTTCATTCATCTCTTCAGTTCTTGGTTCTTGCTGGGTCCAAAAGTGGAAGAGACAAAATGCCTTAAGAAAGACTGTGGTTTCAGTGTGTCCAGCTTCACTGGAAGCAAGAAACACTAGTAGTCTTTCATGAATTCTTGCTCCTGTGAGATTTCTAGCACAGTTTCCCAAATTGAATAGATTCAGGTAAACATTCAAACTTTTTGAGTTAAGCCCGTAAAAAGTCCTTTTCTTCCCTGCAAAACTTTATTCATCGCCTGTTGTTTCTTTGGTGTGAATTCACTCATGATCAAATTAGCAGACAACACTAAAGCTGAAAAATGTTGGAAAGTGTAGTCAATTTTGGAGGACAGACCCAAAGCCGTGGTCTGCTCTACCGAGTTATGGCAACGCAAGGCAGCTTACATTGACCTAACTATGTTTCTACACCAAAATTTCACTCCCCCTAACGTAACTCACCCACTACACCAACTTAATAATTCCACCTCCATTAGAGATAGAGAGTTGATGTCAATGTAGTTAGGTCGATGCAGTGTGTGTGTAGACATTGTGTTGCTTACACCAAGTGTAGTTGACTTTTAGAAGCCATCCCACAGTACTCCACACTGATAATTTAATAGGCATAAGCATTTGGCCAGCCACCCCTCTGTCTAGACACACCCTCTAGAAGTGTACCCATCACATATAAGTGGTCTATCCAACCAGCCAGCTATGTATTCTACTGTGCGTTCTATTGTAGTATCTGATTCTTATGGAGTTTTCTTTATACTCTTCTAATATTAAAGATAATCAGAAAATGGGGGAAGGGCATTCTGCTGAAAATTTTGGCTTTTCATCAAAATGGAAACCCATACTCCAACATTTTTCCAGTTTTTAGCATCCAAAACACAAGAATATTTGCCCCAAAATTGCCAGACACCCAAAAATTTGGCCAAAAACTGCACAGAAACCAAAACAATTCTGTTTTCTGATGAAATTTCAGGTTTTTGATCTGGCCAAAATATAGGAAATTCTTAAGGAAAGCTGACATTTTCCACTCAAAAATCATCTGTTCAGTTGAAAACCCAGTTTTCCACTGGGAAGAAGATTCAAGAGGAAATATTTGATCAAATTTACCTATAAGTACTACTTTATCTTCATGTAATAAGCACTGCAGTTGCTATAGTCCGGGTCTGGGATTAGAGCTGGGAAAGGCAGGGAAGTGGTCTGGAAGAGGATCTCCATTTTTAAGAACTGGTCAAGAGTGAAGCAATTTGGGAACCCCCTTTCTACACTAATGGTTCAACATGCTGCCATATTAAATAATGTTACTATTGTCTGGGGCCATTTCTGATTAATACCATGTATGAGGGTTGCAACCCGTGAGCTCATGGCTTTAAGCCTGTCCGAACTAGCTGGGCCAGATTCTGCTCTCACTCGCACTGACGTAAACCAGGTGTAGCTCCACTACAGTCGGAGGAATTGCTCTGGTGTAAAGCTGTTGGGAGATCACAGTGTGGCCCTGTGTATCACAGTCTGGGCATCTGTCATTCTTTTGGCTGCTACTACAACAGTCAAAAGATCTTTCAGCCTTGTTGAGGTTCTTGTGTCCGCTCTAAGCATTGCTGTAGGATAAGCAGAATAGAACTTACAGATGGCCTTCCCAATACTGGGGGGGTTTCTGAGCTGTGGTCTCTAGGACTTCTCTGCTACAGGCTTTGAAAAGCCATACGCTATCCTGGGTTGGTTGCCAAAGCCTGTCGATCACTGTCAGAACACCTCGTTAGCCAGACAGAAGTTACACTTCAGCTTCTTTAGAAACACACAACACTGGCTTTCCTGTGCTCTCCCCCACCACTTCCTCTCTTCCTTGCTTGTGATTTTCCTTGCTTCGTTGGGAAGTTTCTGGACTGCCAGAGTCTCGCGACTCAGCAGGCTTATATCAGCTTAATAAATACAAAAAGGACTTCTTGCTTCCATAGCAGCCCTGACCTTGGTAATCCACTCTGGTGTTCATATTGAGCAGTCATTCCTTCCCATGACTTGTTGTTGAACTCCATACGGTGCAGTGGTGCCTCTCAGGATACCTGCTGTGAAAATCAGCCATCCTTCATCTCAGGTATAAATATATGGCTATCCTGCGGCTGCTGTGGTGGTGGAGCAGAGATGAACTATGGCAGATTCTTTTTCAATCTGTGTCACTCCATGAACAGACACATCAGAGTGAGTTAAGGGTGGAGTTTCAGCCTTCAGTTTCCATCCTCTCAGACTTCAGCTTCCCTTTTTCATACCTGTAAATTGGCTTCAGCCTGACTCTTACTGACATTGTGAAGTTGTATCTCGGTGTAAAAGATTCTGCTTTTCAGAATTATTTTACAAACATCTTATTTCCGTCAACAGTTTGAAATCTCTTTGATCTCTTAAAGGGGCCACTATGTGGTTATGTATTTGGGAACATTTTTAGCAATCTCTCTGGGGCGGGGAACATATCTGTATCTATGTTTGTGATATATTGTATAAATTTACAGGACTGCATACATGATTTCTAAGAAAAATAACGTGGGGTATTATATAATCAAGCTATGTAGTCAAGCTGGAAGGGTATATTGAGTTGGGTCCCCCAGGGATAAGTTCTGGGTCTGGTTCTGTTCAATATCTTCATCAATTATTTAGATAATGGCATAGAGAGTACACTTATAAAGTTTGTGTATGGTACCCCAAGCTTGGAAGGGTTACAAGTGCTTTGGAGGATAGTATTAAAATTCAAAATGATCTGGACAAACTGGAGAGATGATCTGAAGCAAATAGGGTGAAATTCAGTAAGGACAAATGCAAAGTACTCCATTTAGGAAGGAACAATCATTTGTGCACATACAAAATGGAAAATGACTCCCAATGGAGTACAGCAGAAAGGGATCTGGGGGTCATAGTGGATCACAATCTAAATATGAGTCAATAGTGTGACACTGTTGCAAAAAAAAAGCAAACATCGTTCTGGGATGTATTAGTAGGAGTGTTGTAAGCAAGGCATGAAAAGTAATTCTTCTGCTCTATTCTTCACTGATTAGGCTGGAGTATTGTGTATCAAGTGGAGTATTGTGTCCAATTCTGGGTGCCACATTTTAGGAAAGAGGTGGACAAATTGGAGAAAGTCCAGAAAAGATCAACAAAAATGATTAAAGATCTATGAGGTAATATTGAAAAAATTGGGTATGTTTAGTCGGGAGAAGAGACGACTGAGGGGCAACGTGATAATAGTTTTCAAGTACATAAAAGGTTGTTACAAGGAGGAGGGAGAAAAATTGTTCTCCTTAACCTCCGAGGATAGGACAAGAAGTAATGGGCTCAAATTGCAGCAAGGGAGGTTTAGGTTGAACATTTGGAAAAACTTCCTAACTTTCAGGGTGGTTAAGCACTGGAATAAACTGCCTAGGAATCTGCATCTTTGGAGATTTTTAAGAGCAGGTTAGACAAACACCTGTGAGGGATGGTCTAGATAATACTTAGTCCTGCTGTAAGTGCTTTGCCCCTTCACACCCCCATCCCTGCTGCTCTTCCGTATCTCCCCCAGCAGTGTGCATCCCGCTCCAAGCACTGTGCAGAGAACAAGCCCCTGGTCAGAGCGCTCAGCTCACCAACAGCCTGGCTGGCAGGCTCCTTTCTTCCCCCATTGCCTCTGGCTGGGCCGGCCCCCCAGGAAAGCCCAAGAACCTCCGTCCTGGGGTGCTGGCCAGAAGCAGTTGAGCCCTCCATGTGCCAGAGCCCCGCACAGCGCTGACATGGGGAAGCCTCTTCACCCCTCAGCTAAACTCTGGAGTGGCGGGGGGGAAAGGAAGCCTGTTCATACCCCCAACCTGCAGATTCCACAGCAACCCCCTGTTGCTGGGGCTTAGCACCCTGTTCCCCCTCATACCTCCCCCCTACTATGGGTTCTGTCCCCACCCTCCCCTGCTGACCCACCTTCCTGACCCTTCTTGAAGCTCCTGGAGTCAGGTTCTCTGAGCCCTTGTGCACAATGCATCCTTTGGCTTAACCCCTTCCTGCCCATACTGTAGCTGGGGGACAGGAGGCAGCTTGGTTATGCCAGTGGCCAGCAGCAGCCTAGAGGTGTTAGCTACCTTTCAACACTGTGCAGGCAGGAAGGAACAAGCTGCTTCCAGCCACATCGGGGGGGGGGGGGGAGAAGAGATGAACTCTGCAAAGACACGGGCCAGGTCATCCCTCTCCCCTCCCCCCACGCCCCACCCAGTGCCTTGGAGCAGCTCCCATCCATTCCCTCCTGCACAGTGCTAAAAGGCTGCTGCTGGCCACATTCTGATGTGAACCCTGACAGAAATCTGGGGAGGAGGGGCACGTGACCCTGCATGCCCACCCCACACACACGTATTGCCTCGGGAAGATGCAGTACCAGCTACCAGGAGAGGCAAGTCCATCCTTGGGGCCCAGCCAAGCATGGAGGGTGGAGAGGTCCAGTTGGTCGGTCAATCATTCCCCCCTACCCTACCCCCGTGAGAGAGGTGTACGTGAATGTGTGTGTGTCACCTCTCCCCATCCGGGGGGGGGAGGTTTAGGCTGTGTGTCACCTCTCCCCATGTGAACCCTAAAGCCTTAAAGATAAGATAAATAAAAATAATCCAACGACACAGTATTTCTTTTTAATGGGCTCAGTCAACTTGATGTTAATTTCAACATTTGTTCTTCATAGTTCTGATTGACATTGAACTTGCTTGAATACAAGTAATTTTACCAGGTGTCCCGTATTCAGCATAGGGAAATATGGTCACCAAAATGAGGACTGTAGATTTTTCACACCCCGGAGCAAGGTAGCTGGGTCGATCTAATTTTCTAGTGTAGACCAGCCTTAAGGCCATGTCTACACTACAGAGTTTACAGTAGCACAGCTGTACAGATGCAGCTGTGCCTCTGTAAAATCTCCTGTGTAGCCATTCAATGCCAACAGGAGAGAGCCTTCCCACTGACAAAATTAAACCACCCCTAACTAGTGGTGGTAGTTATGTCGGCAGGATAGCGTCTCCCCTGTTCTTTTCACACCCCTGAGTGACGAAAAATATACTAACAAAAGTGCTAGTGTAGACATAATTCTTAATGACTTGCCCAAGGGCAAACAGCAACTATATCAGTTGAAATTCACTCCTTAGATTATACTGAAAAATCTTCCCCATGTAGATTAGGCCTCAGATCTTGAATATACATGAAATTGGTACCAGTTTAGCTAAATAGGTTTTTCTGATTGATTTAAACCATTTATGTGGATGGTCTTAAATCAATTTTAAAATCAATTTATCTTGATTGGGTATTTAAAAGTTGATTTAGTTAAACCAGGACATCTTTTGTCTATATACAAGGGCTTAGGCTACGTCCACACTACAGAGCCTGTATCAGCATAGCTATGTCGGCATAGTCCCCCAGTGTAGACACAACATACCCTGACGGGAGGAGTTTTTCTTCTGTTCTAGAAAGTACAGCTCCCTGAACGACGTTAGCTATGTCAAGAGAAATATTCCCATTGATACAGCTGCATCTACACTGGGGTCTGACAGCATAGATAAGTTGATCAAGGAGTTGGTTTTTTCACATTCCTGCACGACATAGCTATGCCAGTATAAGTTTTCTGTGTAGACCAGTACCTGGGAGCTCCAGGGGTAGGGAGTCGTACATTCTGATTAGCAGGGATGACTAACATTAACTGTGAAAAAGGTGCATTAAAATGCTTTCAGGTGCCCTGCAACGCAGTTACAGACCAATTGGAATACTTCCTACTTTCAGCTTTCGATTACCTTGGCTGGTTAAAACAGCTCTAACCTAACATAATGCACACATTTCACTTTGTTGGCTATCTTGCTCTAGGAAGCTTAAGAGCTGGACCAAAATTGTACATTTAGCCATCAGTATTCAGGAAAATGCTAGAGATGGGCCTAAAGTCCCACCATGAACTTTGGGAATGCTTGGATCTAGATCTAAACTTAGCCACGTGGGCCTGTCCCTGTAATAGGAAGTATAGTCCAGTGATAAGAGCACTGAATTGGGATTCAGAAGGCATGGATTTGATTCCTGCTGACCTGCTATATGACCTTGGGCAAGTCATTTCACCTCCCCATGCCTCAGTTTATGCATTGCTAAATTGGAGATTAAGATACTTACCTTCCTTTGTGAACCACTTAATGTCTATGGATGAAAACCTCTACATAAAGGTTATGTATTATTATTAGGCCCAAACTGGAACACAAAATCCAAAGAGGCCCCTTCTTCCACATCCCGTCCGTAACTTTGGGCCAATCTCTAATAACCATTAGAAAGATCTGCTGGGCACTAATATTAGGTTGAGAAGAGTCCCAAATAATGTTTTGTTAGTCAGACGCAGGAGCTTAAGAACAATTTGTAATTGTTTTGGGGTTTGGGGTTTTTTTTTGTTTTTGTTTTAAAGAAAATTCCATTCATTTTTTCAAATGCAAGGCTTACATCTGGCGTTCTCACCACTGCTGTACATAGGCCTCTGCTGGGAATTGTAACAGGCTTCTAGAAGGAGCTCTGTATTCACATGCAGTAACAAACTGCATCCAATGAAGAACTGCAGTGTGGCTGGATTCATTTGTTTCTGTCCTTCAGGTGTCTGTTCTGTGATTTGTTCCCTTTAGCACTGCTAGCCCAGATTTGTTCTTCAGTTTCAGCCATGCAATGAGATTGCACTAGTGTAACTGAGAACAGGATTTGGCCTGCAGTGTTAATTTATTCTTTCCTCTCATGCAGTCATTGGCATTGCTGTAGAACCTTGGTCTCCTGCCGGCCACCCCCTTTTTGCTAACTTTGAAATATTAACTTTCCATTTCTCCCCGGTGTCCCACCGCCCACAAAAATGTATAATTTATATACATTTTTATTTGCAATTCCAAAAAAAAAAAAAGAGAAAAAATATCTCACACATCTGTGAATCATACCCTGGCTTTAGATCAATTTAGAGTCACAATGGACCTGGAAGAGGAGGCCTAAAAGCAATATTTTCTTTCACTGGTTAAGAAGGGCTGATAGAGAAGGGTCTTCTACTGCCAGAGCTCTCTTTAGTCAGGAAACATTGCCAAATACTGCTTCCCCGCCATAAGAGTCCTGCTGTACTAACACCCCTTAGTAACTGCACTGGCTAGAGATGAAAACAGTTTTTCACTCCTATATTGTTTAGCCCATGCTTCGGGCAGGTGCTGAACACTGGAAGAATAAAACAGTCAACGATGACATGTTTGGGAGGAAATGGAAAATAGGTGTTGGTAATCTGCATTAAATGCTATTCATATTATTGCGGGGAGGAGAGCGGGAAAGGGATGTTATGGGAACATATTTTTCATTACAGTCTGATTTTTGCTAAATATGCCTAACATATTATCCCGCAGTTTATGCATCTGTCCAAGTGAATACAAGTAGGATATATCATCTGTGAAGGGTGATTGATGCTCATTCTGTGTACACAAATGGGAAATATCCATTTCATACGAGCCTCATGGGTACAGGCAAGGTTTTTTCATTAGAAGTGGAAAAAATTACTAATTATTCATTGGTAACACATACGGAAAGAATGGGGGATTGATTTTTTTCCCCTATTATTGGCTACTAGCTATTCCCGTAGCCCATTATTTTATATATAGATCTGGGGAAAGAAATTTAGATGATGGAAATAAAATATGCAGTGATGGGAAGAGCAGTAATTAATTTATTTGGCACAAAAATCTTCAAAAGAAACAAAAGAGTTTAGCTATGGATTGTAGTTAATTTCAGTTCCCTTTGTGTTTGCTAGTTGTTGGGTTGATCTTTCCACTTTCTCATTTTAAACCATGGTGGTTGATTTTGCAGACACATACAATAAAACTGAATTAACTGCACGTCTGTATGTTGACCTTTGAGAGACCTCTTTGTAATCACCTAAAAAAAACCCAACTATATATGTTAGAATGTTATATGTGGTGCCGGTGGCCCCGCCTATTAATCAGATTGCCCAACACTGTCCATTATAAGACCCTATTTTCAGTTTCTTATAATTTTGGTGAATTTTAAACATTTAGGCTAAAATTTACAATTCTGGGTGTTTGCATCAGGCTAATATTTATTTTCTTTGTTGTGGGGGAGGTCAAGGTAAATGTCAGCCAAAATGGTTCAGCCAATTCCAAGAATGAGGTTACGGGGGAAAAACATATTTTTTTCAATGTTAAAAAAAAATTCTGGTGACCCTTGCTTTGAGATGCTCTAGCTCCCCCATGTTTGGAGCAAGAACCTGAAATTTGGCAAGGGTGTGGCCTTTGTGTCAGGGACGAACCATGTGGGCGTCAATATGATGCCACTGTGTTAAAAAAACATAAATACTGCAAAGTCAAGCACTCAATAGTTAGGAAATGCACTGACAACCTTAATTCTGGCATTTCCTAGTTTTTGAGTGCTTGACTTTGCAAGTTTTGTGTTTGTGTGTTTATACACACATACCTGCACACCCGCACATCCCTGCACTTGTTATGGATGCTAATTCTTTCCCATTAAATCACAAATGGAAAGATGATCATGTGGTTTAAAGCACAGGACTGGGCATCAAATGATGTGGGTTTTGTTTCTGCCTCTGCCAAAGACATGTTACTTAACTTCACTGTGCGTCAGTTTCCTCATCACGAAAAGGGGACTCATACTGCCCTATTTCACAGGAGAGTTACAGGGCTTAACATGAATTATTCACTCAGGTTTGTATGGTGATTTAAAAACTTCACATAAAAGACACTATGGAAATGCAAAGCATTATTGACCATTTTAAAACTGTTTTTCCTTTGATAGGAAGGCACTCATTATAAACGTCTCTTAGCTCTTTAATTATTGCAAGGAAGAGGGAAAATCAGAGAACAGCAACTTGTTTTCCTTGTTGTATTGATTTCAAAACACCATGTTCTGCTGTAGGTAACTCAGGGATGATTTTACTGTCATTTTGCTGGCAGAAAGCTTATTATTTCTCTTCCCTGGTTTCTAGGTTGCCCAGTGGATGGTCATCCAGCTCCAAACATCACTTGGTTTTATGCTGGTCAGCCCATCACCATGAGACATAACATCCTGGCAGCTGGTCAGATTCTTCAGCTACTAAACATCAGTGATGGTTATCAGGGTGAATTCGGCTGTCTGGCTCAGAATGAAGCTGGCTCACTTATGCAAAAAACATCTCTGATAATCCGAGGTAAAATAATTCTATCCTGTTGCCTTTATAAGATCTTGGCATGGCCAGGACGGTGCTGTTAAATGGCTCAACATCATTCTGGATTCCTTCACTCTGAATTCACAAGAAATGGCATCCAAGGGATGTTTTGGTGCCATAGCTGCTAAGAGTGAATTTGTAGATATGCCCAATAGTTCTGGGTATCTTGGTTTTTAGAGGCCTACACTGAGATGCATTGGACCTGATATTCAGGGTTGTTGAGCACATACAGATCACTCCAATATTAGAAGCCACCAATTTTAATGATAGTGTTTCTCAGCCTTTTCAGGCTGAGGACCTTATCTGCAATCCAAAAATTTTGCTACCATCTTATATTTGATATAACAGTAAGAATGATATATGTATCAATGAGAAAAATGATCAAGCTACATAGTGTGTGTGTGTGTGTGTGTGTGTGTGTGTGTGTGTGTGTGTGTGTGCACGTGTGTTTTTTCCAAGAAATTTACAGAATACTTGACCTTCAAGGGTAAGAGTGTGCGGGAGTAGGGGAGCAAGAGTTTCTTTCCTTTAGAGTATAATAATATTTTCAATATCTCATGACCTCCCACCCCCCAAATACCTTTTATCACTCCTATGGGGGGTCATGACCCACCACTTGAGAAACAGTGATCTGAGTCTTTTGTTATTAACTCAAGTAATAGGTTTTTAAATGTAAATATGTGAATTTTATTTTGGCAGCATCTCTTCTAGGTGCTAACAAAAAAAATTGCTTAATCTTACAAGTTGATCTTTTAATGTGTGATTCAGTCATTTCCTTTCCTCTTAAAAATACCTCTTTAGGGTAGATATTTCCATTAAATTTGAGCTTTGATGTTAAAGATTTAAGGGTAGGTTTTTTTCAAAGGAAATCATGAAATAGTTTTGGTGCCCCTTTAATTATGTCCCTTGAAAGCATTGCATTGGAGTTTCACCCCCATGACACCAATAGCATCTATGGGACCTATGCATCTAGAACTTCGTACAATGCATCAAAATTACTGAGTGTTTTTCTTTTGAGATTCTTGCGTTTAGGAATTAATGATAATGCAAGTGCACAATTAAAATCAAGAATGTTGATTTCTTTTCTATATTTAGATATGTTTTCCTTGAATAATATTATTTAGCACATTATACTTGAAGTAAGTGAAGCTGCATCTTCAAAGTGCTTTACAATCATTCTCTAATTAATCTGTGTGGGTGAACTGTCTCATGCAGAAGTTAGAACTAGGACCAAACGTAAACATCAAATTCAAATACCGTAATTTGCTGGTGTCTGAAACCTGGGTCCAAATTTTCTGGTTTAAGCCTATCTCTAAGTGACACTGGACCACATCATCAGGTGCTGGAAAACTGTGTAACTCCACTGCCTTCAATGGAACTCTGATGATTTACAACAGCTCAGGATGTGGCCCACTGAGAATTCTTTTTCCATTATTAAGATGAATGTTTACTTCTGGGGGAATTCTGCACCAAAAAATTCAAAATTCTGTAAAATTATGCATATTTATTTGTCAAAATAATGCATCACTCCAGTTTCAATTGTTTTGGTAATTTATTTAAACTACAAAACAGAAAAAAATCACAACAACTATTCAGCATTTCCTAAACACATGAAAGTTAAGTTACAAACACTTGGTAACTAATACACTTCATTCCAGTTATAATTCTGGATTTTCATTTAAATTACATTATAGAACACCAAACAGGGAAAAAAAAGTACATCATTTTAAATTGCTCAGACTTTCATATATGAAAGTCATACAGTTTTGCTAATCATTGTCCTGGAACTGGCTAGGTACTTTGGAAAGTGCTTGGTTCTGATTGTCCTGACATTTTTTTGGCTGCTTGGTAAATGTTTTATTTACCCTCAACGTCTTTTTTTTAATGGGTATGTAAATATCCTGAGCTGTAATCTAATCCCATTGTGTCACTTTGGCACAGGAAAAAATGAGAAAGCACATAGATCTTCCTAGCTGAGGATTCCCTTACTGTCATTTATAATAAGGCTCATTTACATCACTCTAGTAGGGGCCTTAAAACTTTCACAGGTTTTATGCTCCTTGGGGAATTGACTGAGAATTGGAACAGTTAACTAACAATAGGAACATTAACAATGTTACTATGTAGGCAGGCTGCTACATTTCTGCCTCACAGAATGAGACCAATTAACTAACAGGCAGGCTGCTACATTTCTGCCTCTAGCATGCCTCGTGCACAATAAAAAGCTCTACCCTTCCACACCAGTGAGCTGCAGTAGCAAGTGAGAAGGACAGAGTGTCTCTCTCTCTTGCGCTTGTTGGCATGCACGTACACCCAGCCCCACCCTGACAGTGATCAACCACGCAGGCATGCACGCCCAGACCCCCCTCCCCCACGTCTGAGGCTGCTCCAGGCATGCGGGAACAGTCGCGCATCCTGGGAAGAGGCACGTGTCCCCCGGCAGGTTTATTTTTGCGTTTTTCTGCATGGGGGCACAGTAAAATGCGGGCCATATGAATTTTACGCCCCCAAAGGGGCACAGAATTCTGTTGGGAGTACATCTAGTGTGTGGATTGCTGCCTTTCTGCAAAGAAACGGAAGGATTGATCTACAGCATGTATTAATAATATGCTTATTTCCTATGTAGTTGGGGAAAGTCTTATTGGATTTAACAGGATTACTTTAAAGGGCATCTATAGAAATTTTATAGAGTTCTACAGAAATTCTTCTAAAAAATGATAGAATTTAATATATATTGAAATAATTTCTATGCTATTTTAACTGTCCTATACTCTTCTGTATCAGCGATGTTCTCCTTTAAATTCCTCAGGATGATTTTAAAAAAATCTGTAGAAAGGTTTTTATTTTCTGTTAAATTCTGTGGGACTTTTCCATAAGGGATATGTGTCATGTGGGACTGATACAATAGTCCCAGGTTCTGTTTCCCCAGTGTGGTATGTATATATCTTAGGTACTTATATAGCCCCCATTACCACAGTATCTGAGCACCTAAAAAACAGGAATGCATTTATCCTCACACCATCCCATTTGACAGGGAAGGGCTATTATTCCCATTTTAAACACTGGGAACTGAGATACAGAGAGACTTGGTGACTTGTCCAAGGTCACACACAAAGTCTGTGACAGAGCAGAGAATTAAATTAGTCTCCTGAGTTGCAGGCTTCCACCTTAACTACTGGCCCATCCACTGGCCAGCGCTGAAGTCACATATCACTTAGTCACCATGCCTTATCGTGATGAGTTCCAAAACATAGGATTTACCATATCAGAGAGGATTGATGGTCTAACAAAGGCTGGTATCCCACCTCTGTTTGTGCTCAGTGCCTGATGATTCATAGGGTGACATGCTTTTCCTATACATAATTCACCTATTTTAAACATTTCTGTAGGAATCACTTTTAACTTACATCAGAGGGGTAGCCATGTTAGTCTGTATCCACAAAAACAACAAGGAGTCCGGTGGCACCTTAAAGACTAACAGATTTATTTGGGCATTAGCTTTTGTGGGTAAAAAACCCACTTTGCATCTGAAGAACCATTTCAGATTTGGGGACTGGGGATGCATCTGAAAAAGTGGGTTTTTTACCCACGAAAGCTTCTGCCCAAATAAATCTGTTAGTCATTAAGGTGCCACCAGACTCCTCGTTGTTTTTATCTTACAAAACATCTCCAAAACGGCAGAGCACCTTGGCATCAATCACTGATATTTTACCATTAATCAGCTTTTCTGATTGATTTTTAAATGTTAACTTGGGTGTCTTGTGCTTGTGGCAGAATATTGGTGGTCAGCAGACAGACTGATGGCATGTTCGGCCTCCTGTGGTAACAGAGGAGTGCAGCAACCGCAACTGAGGTGCTTACTGGATGGGACTGAGGTCAACACATCCCACTGCATAGAGAAGCCCAAGCCAGTGCTACAGCCTGTTGCTTGTAACAGAAGAGACTGCCCTTCAAGGTTTGTCCTTGCGTTGTAGTATATTGCATATGCTTTTACGAAGCATTTAATCAGAGGTGGGCAAACTACGGCCCATGGGCCACATCCAGCCCGCGGGACCGTCCTGCCCAGTCCTTGAGCTCCCAGCTGGGGAGGCTAGTTCCCAGCTCCTCCCCTGCTGTCCCCCCACCCCGCAGCCTCAGCTCGCCATGCCGCCAGCACTCTGGAGGGTGGGGCTGGCTCCGGCCGGGCGGCTGCCAGACATGCTGCTCTGAGCAGCATGGTAAGGGGGTGGGGATCAGGGGAGTTGGATAAGGGGCAGGAGATCCCAGGGGGCAGTCAGGGGACAAGGAGTGGGGGGGTTGAATAGGCATGGGAGTCCTGGAGAGGGGGGCCTGTCAGGGGGCGAGGGTGTCAATAGGGGTCAGGGCAGTCAGGGGACAAGGAGCAGGGGGGGTTGGATGGGTGGGAAGTTCTGAGGGGGGCAGTCAGGGGATGGGAAGTGGGAGGGGGCAGATAGAGGGAGAGGGCCAGGCTGTTTGGAGGCACAGCCTTTCCTACCCAGCCCTTCATACAGTTTTGGAACCCTGATGTGGTCCTCAGGCCAAAAAGTTTGCCCACCCCTGCATTTAATAATATTCTGCCCTGGACAACATGTTATCTTTGCTTTTCTAGTGTCTGCCCAGGAAACAATTGTATCTGAAAGTGAATTTACTGAATCTTAATCCAGATAAATTAGAGGGCATGGTGGTGGATTGGGGAAAACATTCACAGTACATGGCAGAGATTATGTCTACTCCCTCTGTTAAAGGGGTTTATCGTCTTCTTTTTATTAGCAAAGTTCACAACCTAATGGTCTTTTGGATCTTTCCCAGGAAGGATCAGTGCCAAGAATGCTGTTCGTTAGACGAGGCTGGCTAGGGGACTGAATTTTCCTCTTTGACTCACTAGTTAACCATACCTTTGTCAACTCCAGACTAAATATATGCTGTTTGGGGGCATGACCGTGCCCTTCTATTTGTTTGTACAGCACCCAGGAAAGAGAATCTTGATCCTGATTGGAGCCTTTGGGTACTACCATAATATATATGTATTTTTGTCCTTCTGCAAATCAGTAGCAGATTTCAGGGCCCTGCAAGTCAGTTTCCCATTGGAGGGAAAATCAATGATCTGTAGTCTGTTTATTTTCTTCCTTTTGATCTACGCTGCAAAGTTATATAGGCATATCTATGTCGGGCAGGAGTGTGAAAAACCACACCCAACTGACACATTTATGATGACCAAAAAAACCCCTCCCGCCTTCCTCTCCCCCGCCCCCTAGTGTAGATGCATCTATGTCAGTAGACATGTGCTTCTGCCAGGGTACCTAATGTCATTCAGAGAGGTGATGTTCCTGCATCAACAGAAAAACTCCTCCTGTGAAGTTGGGTATGCCAACATAACCATGACAGGATAGTCCCCATAGTGTACACATAGCCTTAGCATGGCTGGTTTTATATACTCTATATACACCAGTCCCTAAACAGAGGTGGTCACAAACAGCATGCAAACAAACCCATGTTTCAGAAATTCAGCCCCAACACCAATGCCTACTTCCCAAGAAGCCACTCTGCCCCAAGAATTGACTTTAGATAGAAAGATAAAGGGAGAGAGTAAATTCTCCAGCTGCCTACAACAGCTTCCCCAAATTAAACTGTATCCCAGAACTAACAATACACCATTTCTTCAACGACTGTACGTTGCTTGTGAAACTTTGTGTAACCATGCCAACTAGTGACTCCCCTGAGAACGGTATCAGTATTAATATTATGTTATGTGAGGGACATTTGTAACAAATCAGAAATAAATCAAAATTAGAGATAGGCCCAAACTGCAAATTTCAGGTTAAAATCCAGAGTGACTCCAGTAACTTCACCAGCATGACTCTGGTTTTGCACTCATATATTTGAGATCAGAATCTGGCCACAATTTCTGACACCAGCGGAGGAGCTGAGAATCGGAAAGTATCCTGATGAGCAGAGAGCAGCCAGCTTTCCAACCATTTGCTTTGGCTGTGGCTTGGGGAGGCAGCTAGGCTGCCCTTTCATTACCTTTCTATAATGTGTTCCTGCACCTCTCTTTAGGCAAATGTTTTCTGGATTGCCAGCTGAGTCATAAGGAGCAGCTGAAACCATGAGAGACTTGATGAAATATGAAACATGCTCATTAATATCAGCAGTTTGACTTGCTGATGGGAATATTTCCACAGGAATGATTTATGTCCTTTTATCCCCTTCCTGAGCTATAATGCAGCCCACGCTTCTCTTCCCGGCTCCTGAGAAAACTGCTGAAGTGTATGTTTGGAAATAAAAGTTGATTGAAATGCAGAGCTGAGCTTTACAAAGGGCAGAGAAGCTGCAGAATCAACCTCGCCAAACTCTATGATACGCAGAGGAGAAGTATTTTTTGTCCATGCCAAGAACTCTATTTGTTTTATTGTTTCTGTAACAGTGGGAATCAGTCAGCAGAGCGTTAATGAAAATATAATGGATGCCTTTATTTGAGTATCAGAGCTCCAAGGGACTGGAAAGCACCTACTGCCTGTTTTGTAAAGTAATCATAAATATGGTGCTGCTGGTTGGGGAGATACTGGGCTTTCACCCCGCCACCCAGAACACATAAATCCTGCAAAGTAGCCTGAAGTGTAGTTCAGCAGAGCTTCTGACTTGACCAGAACTCTCCCCCTGGAACTAATAATCACTTCCCTCCAACCTCTCTTCAAAAACCATCTGGGTAAATATCGCATCACTCCATTGGGAAACAACTCTCTTTGCCTCCTTGTGCCAACTGCTTGGCACATGGGCTCAGCTCTTGCAGTGTTCAGCATCACCATTATCCACGATGTGCATGCCTGAACATGGCCCGTGATTCATGATTACCAAGGGACTCACTTCTTTCACACATTCCGCAGAGCAGTTTTAACAGCCAGTAATAAGCTGCAGACTAGCTGAATGGGAGGCTATTTCACATTATCCCAGGATTGGAGGAAGGTTGCCGATCTCTGAACAACCAGCTAAATCTGTTACCCAGTTAATAGTAGGTGGTAGACCAGTATAATCATATTAATAATAATATTATATTTCTTTATTTATGTATTAAATGTTATTTTGTTAACTTGTTTTAGTGTTTTTAAAAAGTCAATACATATAGGGTCAGATCCTCTATTTCAGCCATGCAGCTCAGGGAAAATGGCACAATGCCCTTTGTGCTTCCCTAATTCCTGCCTGGCTGTGCACCAGCCCATTCCCTTGGAGTAAGAGTAGCCTAGAAGCTGCTGTAAGTTATCCAGGAAACCAGTGGCCCCAAGGAGCCAATGTAGTGACCAGGGGTCAGCAGGGCTAGAGATGTACAAGTTATGCATCTATGTCAGCAGCAAGTTGAGAGTGGGAGCTGCTGTGTGGTCTTTACATAACTGAAGAATCCCCTTATTGGGCTGATCCTCCCATGGCTTGTAATACTGGCCTTAGGTCCAAAATCTGCCAACATGATGATGCAAAGTGACCGCACCGCACCCCAGGGTTAGAAGTATTTACCTGGGTTTTGCAAACAGAGCCAAGAAAATATAAAATAGTTTCTATTCTAGGCCCAACCCCCTTGACAGAGTCGCTAAAATGTAACATACATTAGTCCCTAGCCCATGAGGTGCTGAATTTCCTCAGCTCCCATTGACCTCAGTGGAAGGTGAGGCTGCTCAGCATCCCCCAAGATCGAGCTCAAAGTGATCAAATGGCTGGCTTTCTGCAAGTGCCTCTGTGATTTTAGAGGAGCAGTGTTATGAGATCCCTGTGACACTGTCATTGCTGCCTGATGATTCTGTACTGCTCCTTGACCCCTTTGCGTTTCTCCTATCAGGTGGATGGTGACATCCTGGTCCCTTTGTACACGGAGCTGCGGTGGAGGGGTCCAGACCCGGCGAGTGACTTGTCAGAGGTTGACCGCTATGGGCAGTTCCGTCCCCATGTCAAATGAGGCATGTGCCCAGGTTGCCAAACGCCCAGTGGATACCCAGATCTGTAACAGGCAGCTGTGCATGGAGTGGGTGGCCTCCTCCTGGGGTCAGGTAAGGGCCACACAGACATACAAAACTTTTTGTACAGTTGGGTGACAAGAGGTGCCTGAAGATGAGAGCAATAATTTTGCATCTGTGATTAATGCATCATATGAGGTTTTAAGAGGCAACTCATGTCTTTTGTTTAATGCACTGGATGATTGGGATAACCAAACTTCACACATTTTATGAAAGAGATAGCAGCCTAAAAGACAGGGCTAGATTGTGCCAGATCAGCACTGCCTTGAGCATGGAGGCACATTGTCCCAGGGGAAGCTCATGGAGGGATTATGTCTCCGGCATGCATAACTGCTTCCCAGAGAACAATCTGAGCCCTCCTCCAAGTACAGAGACTGTGGTTGTGACCAATCTTTGCTTGGGGCAAGCAAGGAGCAGAGGAAAGTTCTTCTCCCATCCCCAAATTTGTGTACACTCTAGAAGAGCTAGTCACAATCTGGCCCTTCACTCCTCTCCACTGAATTGTATTCACAGAAGAAGAGGCTTCTTCTTGCAGCCTCTTGTTATGTATTTATTTATTTGTAGTGATGGAAACAATCCTGGAGAGCAAAATCCTCCCAGCATGGACACTGGCAGCTCAAGCTTCCCCATCCTGTTCTGCCAATGTACCTCAGTAATGACCTGGAGAAATTGGTCAGTTTCCATGGCCTAGTCAATCCTTGCTATCTCTTGTGTATCTGGACACAGTGAAACACACACATTTCCAGACCCTGATTGTCTCTGTTATGCAACATTTATATCTGGTCCTGTTCTGCGCTGTCATGTGTTTTTTAACAAACCCCCAGTTTCACAAAAGTTTTGGATATCCCCTAACACCTCATAAAATCAGGATTTACTTGAACCACTATGTAAGGGAAACTGTAATGATGATACAAGACATTGGGTCCAAAGCATTTTAAGACTTCCACACAAGTCAGTCTGAAACTCCATCCTTACTACTTCATGTTGTGCTCAGATACTAAAAAGATGTTCTGTAAATAGTGAATGATTCATAGTATTATGAGTGAAATCCTCCTCTTAGGGAGATCCATGGGAGAGCCCCTTATTGTCTGTGGATCTCTGTGGGCCAGCAGATCTCCAGAAAGGATTGTGGCATATATGTGCTGTAAATGTAACCCACAGCCAGTCAGTGTGGAACTCTGTCTCTCTCCCTCCCAGCTGTAGCTGGCCCACATGTACAGGCTTGTGAGAATTTTAGCTTAGGTAGAAGAGGTTCATATAATTAGACGCAAAGGTCCGAGGTTCAGTCCACCCTGATGATGACACATCCAGGGGCAGAGTGGAATAAGTGAAGGCCAGAGTTTAATCCACAGGCTAGTTTTACTTGATTATATGAGTTAAAGTCAGATATTAATGTTGTTATTTTAACATTTCTTTTGGCCTACTAAAGGTTTTCAATGAAAGAACAGTTCATCTATAACAAACCTGAAGAGGTCATACTTTTAAATCAATATCCTTAAAAAATACTAATCAGGCAACAATAAGGAAATTAAGTTTAGGGGCACACAACAAAAGCCTAATAAAAACATTATGCAGAGTCAGCTTTGTGCACGCAGGGATTGGCTTCATTCTCAATATATATTGAGTTACTATGAAATATTTTGCAGCTTTTCATGATTACTGCCTGGTAAGTCAATGTGGAAACAATGGCAAATAAATCACATGATCTCATTTTGTTCGATTTATAGTGATATGATAGTAGATCTTAGCCACATAAATTCTGTAATTTCTGATATGACCATATATAGTCTCATATATAATATATAGTATATATGAATATACTAAATACAGCCTTGTAGACAAAAGCTACTCATTACACAGCATACTACATTGACTGTTTTGCTCCATCAAGGTCGGTAACTCATTTTATGAAATCTTCATGGGACAAAGGTTATTGCAAAGCATCCAGTGCCATCATCGAAATGAGATATGTTACTGCTAGCGAGCAGAAAATAACTTCATTAAATCCTATGTCTGTGTATTTTGGAGAAAGTTCACTCAGAACATAGACTGAGTTATGCTGAGTAAAGAGCTGAACATTCTTTCAAAACAGAAAAGCAAATTGCTTAATTTGTACTTTCTTTGAAATTTCAGGTAAGGATTGTGTAATGCTAACTGTTGGCCAATTAACTCAAATGGGTGGTTGTAATCTGTGGTGGTTTACCTCATTCCCTATGATGTCATACCAAGTCTCAATCATCAAAGACGCATGAATTCATCTGTTATACCTGACCTTTGTGCTTTATAATATAATATTTCTCCTACCTGAAAAAAGCATTTCTCAAGCTCCATGTAAACCTATACAGCTCTGTTCCAAGCCATGTCTACAAGACAATTACATTAATTACAATTAGGAACAGACCACTGGCTGTGGATCAGTGACATTTCTCCATTGTATCATAGGTTTCATGCCAGGGGACATCAGGTTCATATTGGTCAGGTTTAGTGATTAGCTTTCCCAGACTAAAGTGAAAATAAATAGATGACCTACCCCCCTTCAAAACCTGTTACTCTCTTGTACCTCCCATATTCTTTCATTTAATTTTAAGTGGATTACTGTGGGCTATTTAACCTCCACAGCTTTGGTTTTCTTATAGTCCAACAAAGCTTCAAGACGTATTCCCTAAGATTCCCATTCACTCAGGCCTGTTTATGATGAAGATTGCCAGCACGTATAGCTATTGCAGTCCTGCCCCAAGTACCCAAATTAATGATACCTACATGCACCTGAGCCAGCACCCCCTGTGAAAAGTCTTGCATTGACTTGCATCTCTCTCTTTCAGCCTGCGAGGGAGTGCTATCCTTATTGCGTCTGCACCAAAGCATGAGGCTGCCTAACAGTAGAGTATTATTCTGTAGACCACTTAGGTCTTTGGTGGACATTCAAGATGAATTTGAGCATATTCAATCCCTCTCACTCTACCTAATTCGTTCTCTGACCCCAGCCAAGCTGGTGATTACTCCCTCTCCTCCTTCTGAGGGTCCTGCCTACTTATCTTTTCACAAAACACCCTTCCTTGCAATCAATTCATCGGTCTCCCCACTCCAGCTCACCCTAGTTTTTGTGATCCCAACCAAGCTTCCTCTTTTCTGCTGGACCCTGGTCCAGGTGTTGGTTGAGATGTGAGGAGGGCATGCCAGGGCAGAAGAGGGTTTCTGGCAGTAGGCAGGTAGCACAGGTCAGAGCTAGTGCCAGGTAGGAATCCCAACCTGCTCCACCTTTGCACTGATGGAAACTCCTTGATCCCTACATTCATTTCCCTTCTTGTCCATCTCCAAATCAGCAGTCCCCTGCCAAAACCAGTTTCCAGATATTGGCTGCCTGGAAATCAAGCAGTTTCATAAGGGTTGATGAAAGATGGTGCCAGAGTCGCATGCTTCATGCCTTTAGCTGCCTGTGATTTAAGCTGGGAAGAGGGGAAACAAATTAAACCACAAGAGGCTGACTGACAGGTTTGAATAAGTTAGGATGTCTTTGTGTTAAAGCAAAAACCATTGCTGGCCTGATTCAGTCTTGCTATGAACCACTTGGCTATAAATTGTGATAGTACAAGCTGTAAAATACACAGTAAAGGGACTGTAGCAAGATTTCCTGTATGGATCACAAGCTAGGGGCTAATAAGATGAGAGCTTTTTATTTGTCCAAGCAGATGGATTTAAGATTGAAATAGGCAAAGAGGGAGGGGAATTAATCTAGAGAGCAGATACAGAAATGAGTTTTAATGCTGCCTTGGGGAGGCTGTGTGGGATACAAGAAGACTATGCACTTGGACTCAAAAACCTACTGATCTCTATGAAGTGATTGAGAGCATCTGCATCTCAGCAACATGCATCTCTGCTCATTGGCTCCCAAGAAGAGTTTCATAAAAGCAGGGCATGTTCTTTCTTTATGCCACTGAATGTCTTTTTTCTACTTTTGCAGTGTAATGGGCCATGCATCGGACCGCGACTAGCTGTACAGCACAGACAGATTTTCTGCCAGACCAGGGATGGGAATTCTGTGTCTTCTGACCAGTGCAGTACCCTGCCAAGGTATTACAGAATCCCTCATCATCAGAACCGCTCTTCTGTACAGAAACCTATGAATTAGGCCAGAGATTTTACTGCCTTTGGAGGTTTTTGGATTTGAGATCCTGAGTCTCCTTTCATCTCTCAGGAATAACAGGAGAATTGGGCTCCGTGTGTGTTTGATACCATTTTTACAGAGAAACCCCAATTCTCCCTTCAAGCTTTTCCTAGTGGATGAGCGTCCACATTGCCAAAGCCATCCCAACTAGCACTGCTTGGCAGCATATCAACATTTCTCCTGTGCAATAACTAAATGAGCACCAAGTGTACAGAAGGAAAAGGATGAGTTCTGAACACCGGTTTTTGTTTGTGCCATTTGTAAAACCCTAACAACAATATCTGAAACCCAAGCTTGTTGCATTTATAGTAACAAAGCTATGGTGGCTTACATTAGCCACTTCTTGGTTCATTACAACTCCTCAGTAGATCTGTAGGCAGTATCTGGTCGTTAACTACTTTATAGACAAAAGGAGTGCTAAAGTTGTTTGAGACGGATCCTCAACTGGTGTAAATGGATACATAGCTCCATAGACTTCATTGGAGCTATGCCAATTGACACCAGCTGAGGATCTGGCCTTTTGAGTCCCATTCTGTAATTGCCAGTTGAAGTCAGTGGGCCAGACCCTCAACACAGTCCATTAAGACAATGGATCTATGCTGATTTACAACCACTGTGGATCTGGTCCAGCAAGCATTCAGAGAGGTTCAGGATCAGAGCTATAGGGCCTGTAGTATCCCCACTGTTTGAGGAATACCCAGTGTGACTAAGCCTCTTATTTCCTGCCTGGTGGTATAATAATATCTCTGTCCTTTTTATTAACAGACCTTTGAGCACACAGAACTGCTGGACAGACATCTGTGGTGTGCACTGGAGGGTCAGTCTGTGGACCCTGTGTACAGCTACATGTGGGAACTATGGCTTCCAGTCCAGGCGAGTGGAATGCGTGCATGTCCGCACCAACAAACCCGTGCAGGAGCACTACTGTTCCTGGAGGCCAAGACCTGCGAACTGGCAACGCTGCAACATCACCCCCTGCGAAAACAGTACGTTCCTGTGGGAGAAAGGAGCCACCTGTGAATCTTCACCACAGAGCTGGGTCCCCAGAGTGTGGTGTTGGGCCCCACTTCTGGGCTTCTTGGGAAAACGTTTGTCTGAAAAATGGCAAATTGCAGCCTGCAAAATCAAGTGTTCCTACTGGAATGTCTCCGGCATTGTTTGTTGTTGTTGATGCTGTTTTCTAAGAGTTGGGATCTCATCTTCCTGCTAATAGGGCTAAAAGTAATAGGTGCAGTCCTAATTTTCCATTATTGGTATGGAGAGAAATAATAAATCATAAACAGGTAGTTAGTTGATGTTAACATCAAGCAAACCTGAGAAAAATGAGTTGGTTAGTGTGGGGAATTCCTGCAGTGGATGTGGCTTTCAGGTGACTAGAACTTAATTGGGCCTGTCAAAAAACACACACATTATAAATATTGCAAAAAGAATAAATGATCTGGAACAGATGTGCTTCTTTGGAAACCAAGCCCTGTTATGTCAGTGTTCACCTGGGAACACCAAGTAGCGTGAGTATAAATCACAACCTCTTTGCCAGTCATGGCTCCCAAATACTCTGAAGCATTGTGTTTAAGGGCCAAAACCTGTAGTCTACTGTGCAGCCAGCAATTCTGAGGCTGAACACTGGGGATCTCCACAGAGGCTGGGCACTGTGGAGCAGCAGCAGAACCACTAGACTACAGAAGAGCTTGCTACAGGCCTTCTCCCACCTCTAGAGGCAAATACAGGTGCTCGGGAAAGCCAGCCCGAACACAGTTGGCATGGCTTGGCTTGCTGAGGGAGGACAGGACTGTCAGAGGTGGAGCTTGAAAGCTCCATACTGGCTAGTTCTGAATTCTGGAAATTTCCACTACATGCATCCGACGAAGTGGATATTCACTCACGGAAGCTCATGCTCCAATACTTCTGTTAGTCTATAAGGTGCCACAGGACTCTTTGCTGCAGTTACTGGGAGGTAAGTTACCATTCTTTCATTTCATCTCTTTTTTTGTTCCCCTTTTGCAGTGGAATGCAGAGACACCACCAGGTACTGTGAGAAGGTGAAGCAGCTCAAACTCTGCCAGCTCACCCAGTTCAAATCTCGCTGCTGTGGGACTTGTGGAAAAGCATGAAGATGAGAGCAATTGAGATAGGGGATCAGAGGCATCAGCCTTTGCTTCGCTACAGGAAGACTGTTACAAAACAAATGGGACAGAATTCAGTTTTCTTCATTTTATTTATTTATTTTTATTTTATTTTTTTTTTAACTTTACTGAATCGTTGTTGTAAAGGACTTGGCAAGTTTTCCCTTCAGTGAGACTGGGAGATGGAATGCAGCAAAGCACAGTTGTGGTGGGAGACCAAAAAGAAAGAGAAGACAAGCAACAAGTCAGGCCTGAGTGGAACAGGGCTGTCTAGTAATCCTCGTATAGGCCTTGTGATACACATCAACCAGCAGATGGGCGGAAAACACCAAAGCAAAAACTCCCATTAGCAGCAGATCAGACCACCAGGGCATGGATCAAACAGCTTGACAGATCATGGGCTACTGAAAAAAGGGATTGAACTAAGCATTCAGCTAAGCAATGGGCAGAGACATCATTTGCCCTAGAAGGGTTTGTTAACATAAGCATGAGGTTTTGGTTTTTTAAAATTGCTGTCCTAAAGCTGTGTTCCTGTTCTCTCTCTGTCCCTCTTTCTCTCTCTCTCATGCTAAGAACTTAGGATCTGAAAAGGAGGTTAAACATTGTGCTGAAGCATGAATGAGTTTAAAATGCATTTAAATAAGTGCACCACGTTTTTTTCCCTCAACATGAAAAAATGAAATATAGTATTATTCAGAAAAGGAAAGTGAGTGACAAAATGATCTGCTATTGACAGACCGCTGTGCATACCTGCCATCACTGCTCTGTGCAGAGCACTTATAGGAGGGGTTGTATATATATTTGTGGCAACAAGAGCTACTTACCATGCTGCATCTTAACATGATTAAAATGTATCTGGGGAAGAGAGAAGCCTGAGATCCCAGAGTTATTGGGCTTTCATATCTGGGGTTTTGGTCTATTTCTAACTTAGGATTTGTAGAAATCATTTCTATGTCCTGCCAGTGTGGAATTTTTCTCTCGTTACAGCCAAATCCTCCAGTGATAATTATTAATTTATCAAGAAGGAGAACACAGCTGCTCTGATTTGTTATAGTTCTTTCTGTCACGTAGACATACAGAACGCTGCATCATCAGCTTTGTCCCCAAAGTGGTAGCACAAATTCCTAAAAGACACACAGAAAAGATGGATGCTAGAAAGTGAAGCAATCCATGAATAGAACTCTGCAGTCAGAGGTGATCTGAGAAGTGAGAGTCAAATTTCATGTTTGTAACATGATTTTGCCTGCTCATTGTGATTCTCTCTCCTAATTGCATCAATAATCATAAATTAAGTGCTTCATCCTTCAAGATGCTGGGCATCCTCAAGTCAGTGGAAATCCAGGTTGCTCAGCACCTTGCAGAAATCGGCCTGAACTATAAAGTTTGGATTTGAACTTCCCCGAAGTTTGAGGGAGAGGTGCCCAGATCCGGAGTTTTGGTTTAGGACTATCTCTAAATGTAAGGTTTGGCTGTGCCTCTTGTGTCACCCCCAGTGGGACTCTCTTCTTGTGATGCAGTAATAAAACGCTGTTCAAGTATTGATATGTTGCAGCTTACCTTACATGTGGATTTTTCAGCAAGCCTGGAAGTTCTCTTGTGAGGTCAACACCAGGTCCATTGCATTAAATTGCCTCCAGTTTGGTCATTCCAAAGTGTGTCTGGCAGGGAACACTCTCTCTACAAATGGGTCTCTGAGAAATCACGTTGCTAAGAATCAGTGTAACTTTTATTTAAAAACAAACAAAACAAGTCTTTTTATGTATGTAAATGTATATCTTTTTGTGTATATTTATTAGGATTCCTTGTATAAAAAGTGCAATATTAATAATTGTACATTGTTGTCCAGATAAAAACTATTTTGGGGACTTTTTTTGTGATCTCCCTGCAATTTTATTCCCCTAAAATCAATGGTAATAGTGTAATTTTCCTATTTTTATCAGCACTTTCATTTAACTTTGGATACATTTCACTGTGTACAGATTGCTTCGTAAACTATGACAACTGGGGGGGAGAGGCTTTCCTACTTGTGAAACTATAGTTTTGCATGGAACGAACGACAAATTCCTTACTAATAATTTGGTGGTTGTTTCTAGTACAATAGCTAATGAAAAGCAGTGCAGGGAAGTATTTACATTTTTTAATAACAAAACATATTCAGACAATCCCATGTTGGATATTAGCCATGTAACTGTGCTTAGGATAAACATTTGGAGCCAAGGTCTGGCAAGGCCACTGTGTCTCCTTCACACAGTATAAATATAATTTCAGATATTTGTCCTATGAATTGTGACTTGGCAGTATCCCCATAGGATGATGAGGATTGCTGAGTATTATAGAAGTAGGATTTCCTCCCCTAAAAAACCTGTATTTATATCAATTTTTGTACAGATAATGCAGCTTATTTATTTAACTACTTTTGTCTGACTTGTTCTTTATTAACCTTAAAACAGGAGCTACCAGGGTAGCAGAGCTTTCAAGGTTCTCCAGCCTCCTCCTCTATCCCCACTGTTGCTCAGGTTTGCAAAGCTAATCATCTCCAGGCCATCACCTATGGAGCTCGTAAGTTTCTTGAACAATCAAAGGCACACTTGGGGGAAAATCCTGCCTCTGTTTGCACTGGCACACCGAGCCTGAAAAGCACTGTTCCTAACTCTCCCCATGTGAGCACGGGGTGGGCCATGAGTCAGGAACTACACTGATTTGTTCACAAACACCCGCTGAGCAAGAAGAGAGTAGTATGCTGCAGCCACTAGAATAGCTTCAAATAGCAGTGACTGTACAGTGGTTGTACAGCTGATCCATACCCCAGGTCCAGCTGAGAAGGATGATTGTCATTCCGTGGCAGATGTTCTGTCCTCCCCAGCCCTACAAATCCTGAATAAACAATGAGTCCGAATTCAACACACACAGGTATGGTGCATCTGTTTGTGCCCAGCAGTTGATTTCCACTGGGCATGCTCAGACTGATAAAAGTGATATATTTGTTAAATCAAAATATTTTTTTAAAGCAAGCAAAGGTATTAATCCTCAGTTAGGACAATGTCTGTGCCAAGTTTCTTCTGTAGCCCTTTTCAAACAAGTGAGGTTGCAGCTCTTTTACAAAGGGAATAGTGATTTTGTTCACTCTCCTGTAATTCAAAACCTGATCTAGTTTTTCCAATAGGTGGCTTTTAATTGTAAGTTTCACAGGAAATTCCACACGGAAAAGTTTAAAAGAGGGGGGGAACTTGCACCTGAGGGGCGGGGGCGTGTAATCTAAAATCAGAATCAAACAGAGATTAATTAAAACCTCACCCTTAACAGTCACTTCTGAGTTTACTGGCAACTGAATATGGCTCAACAGTGACAAAAGGATTGCACAAAAGCCCCTTTACACAAAGACGGATGTTACCTTGCTCTGTGGACTCTGCTAACAAAGTAGCACATGGGGCCATATTTAAGACAGGGTTGTCAACAGCAGCTTCCCAAAGTCCAGACTTTGTATATTATTTCACCTGTAATGGGTGATTTTATGAGGGGAGGGACAGGGGTAGCACTATGTAAAATGGCTTCATGCTATTCTGTGGCTAAGATTGTTTGAGAATAAAAGAGCCCCTTAAGCACAGTTGCTATGGAGACTGAGGTAAAGGCCATATCCTGTGACCTTAACTTGGCAATAGCTAGACATTTTCTAGATGTGAAAAGCAACGTTTTAAAAACATTTAAAATGATAGTGCCCATCTATAAAATGGGAAATAAGGACAACCTGGGGAATTAGAGACCAGTCAGCTCAGCTTCTGTACCCAGAAAGATAATGGCGCAAATAATTAAGAAATCAATTTGCAAACACCTAGAAGATAATGAGGTGATTGTGGCGTTGCACTCCATATGTTTATGGACATATGTTTATAAGTGTAAATATGATGTAACTGGAATATGCTTTACACAAAAGGTTTCTTGTAAGGGATCATTACAAAGCGTATAATCTACTGAGTGTGTTCATCTTCTTTGTATGAATGTATCATTCTTGTATCTGAAAAGAGGATATTAAATATAATTCTGAGGTCCTATTATAGTTATGCAAAATGTGGGCCATTAATGGAGGTTTCGAATCTTGTTGGCCCCCATTAACTAGGACAGTTGGCTGTAGATGGCTCTGTTTACTTGTAAGCCTTCCTGTATACCTGTGTGCCAGCGAGTAGGTAATGAAGTCTCGCAGGACATGTGAACATGTCACATGATACTGGAATCCATCTTTAACCTGGTGCTTTCCCATTTAGAAGGAGGGGGGGACCCAGAGAGAGACAAAGAATTTCCGCCTTGTGCCAAAGCTATAAAAATAAGTGGAACAGAAGAAAGGGGTCCCAGTCATGTGGAATCCTCTGCTTTTCCCCCAAGATGCCTGCTGGAACTAACAAGAACTGTACCAGGGGAAGGGGTTGGGCCCAGACTAAGAAGGAGTCTGGTCTGTGAAAGAAGCTTATTGGAACATCTCTGAGGGTGAGATTTTCCTGGATTCAGTTTTTTTATGTATTAGGCTTAAACTTGCGTGTTTTGTTTTATTTTACTTGGTGGCTTACTTTGTTCTGCCTGTTATTACTTAGAACCACTTAAATCCTACTTTTTATTCTTAATAAAATCACTTTTGTTTGGATCCCATTGGGAGCAGGGTGTCTGGGTGTTGGAGACAGGAGTACCTGCTGAGTGGTTTTCAGTTAAAGCCTGCAGCTTTGGGGACGTGGTTCAGACCCTGGGTCTGTGTTTGCATGCAGGCTTGCATTTCTGGCTCAACAAAACAGGGTTCTGGACTCCCAAGCTGAGAGGGAAAACAGTCTCAGAGGTAGTTTCAGCACGTCAGGTAGCAGTCCCAAGTGGGTCTCTATGACCGAACCCGTCACAGTTGTGTAGTCAGCAGGATCTGTACACAGCTGATTGCTTTGAGACAATTTTAAGTGAGTTTTAAGTGTGGTGGATGGAAAACAGACAAAGTGGTTACTGGTTTGTTATTTTCTGTTGGTTTATTTTGGGTGAGGGAAATAAGCACAAGAAAGCAGGAAAATGACTACCAGTGAGGCAGCTACAAAACTAGAGCTGGCCAGACTGGAAGCCAAAGAGAAGGCAAAGGACCGTGAGTGTCAAATATGGCAGGCAGAAATGAGGCTCAAAGAAGCAACTGTGGTCAGGGAAACCAGGGAGGCCCAGAAACAGGCTTAAATTGAAATACAGAAAGCTGCTCATGAAAGAGCCATGGAGCTAAAAGACAAAGAGCTTGAAGCCCAAAAAGCTGCCCAGGTGGAGAAGGAAAGAGAGAAGCAGCTAGTGCAGGCGTTAAAAGACAAAGAAATACAGGCCCAGATTGAGACCCAGAAGCATGAACTGGCTGTAATGGAGTGGAAGAGATAAAACCCTTCAGCAGCTGGCTCTACTTCCCAAAAAACCCACAAAAGGAACGATTATGCCCGCAGTATGATTGATCCAGTGATCTTGCTAAATATTTCATCACCTTTGAGAGACTGTACACCCTCCATGCGATTCTTGAAGATCAAAAAATGACCACTTTGGTTGCAAAATTGACTGGGAGAGTCAATAAGATGCCTATTGCTGATGCTTCAAACTATGGTTAATTTATGAAACTGGTTTTGAAACAGTTTCAGATTACACCTGAAACCTACAGGGTTAAGAGTCTTAAGAAGGGATCTGGATTGAGTAATGTGGCTTATGTAAATGAAATAAGAGATTTGTTAGACAAGTGGGTGAGGGGGAAAGGCGTTACCAGCTTGGAAGAAATGTGTGATTTGATTACTCAGCAACAGTTCCTGAATATGTGCCGTGATGATGTAAAGCAGTATTTGTGGGACAAAAAGGTGGATGCAGTGGGGGGAATTAGCTGGGTTTGCAGACTCTTCCAAGCAGTCACAAGCTGCAATTAAACATAAATTGGCAGCGGGGTGCAGGGTTGGGGGGAAGCAGAATCACTGTTTTACCCAGGCTGGGCATTGACCTCCCCATTCCCCTGTTACTCGTCCCAAGTCTCCTGCACACACAGAGGAGCCCAGAAGGTGCTATCCTTGTATGTCCACTGAGCACCTGAGGAATAAGTGTCCTGGGCTGAGTGGGAAAAGACAGCAGGTAACATATGAAGCTGCTGCTTCTCAGAGCGCAGGGGTATCCCAGGCTGCTGCCTCTTTCCACACAGGATTTGTAAAGGTTCTTTCTACACAACCCAGCAGTGAGCATCAGCATGCTGTTAAGCTTAATAGCAAAGTGCTCCAAGAATGGAGAGACACTGGTGCAGAAATTTCTATGGTCAGGAGGGACCTGATCCAGGAGAAGGATTTGTTACCAGAAAAAATGACAGAATTAGAATTGATGGGAGGTTACAAAGTCCTTGCACCGTTAGCTAAGGTACACATGGAAACTGGTGATTTGCAGGCTGAACTGACTGTTGCAGCAGTGACGCACAATTTTGTATCATTTCTACTAGGGAGTGATTTCTTCGATGTGGCAGAACCTGTCCCAGGGTTTGTTAGCAGCAAGAAGGAATCTTGTGCTAAAAGCTACAGGCGGGAGGCTGAAGTCACATGTGCTGCTGGGAGAATAGGAGAATGTCTCTTTAATTTCTCTAGCAGTGGAGAATGCAGCTTTGGGGGCAGGGGTGGTCGAAACTAGTTCTTGCAGCCCCGGGGCTCAAGGCAGGTCTCTGAGAGAAGGGCTGGATATAACCGGCTCCTGTGATCATCTCCCTGCAGGAGGGGGATGTTCCACCTTGTAACAGGGAGGCCTTCCCAGCTGCTGACTGTCAGGAAGTTGCAGGTCAGCAGGGGACAGGTCCTGCCCTGGGGTGCACAGAGAGGTATCCTGGAGATGGAAGTTGGGGTCCTGGTGACTGCTGTGGTGGGAACAGATCCCAAGGTCTCTGTAGCTTGAAGTAAGCCCAACCTGAGTGAAAGGGGGGGATTTTGCTGGTCAGTGAAAAGTCTGTCATAGCTGGTAGCTGTGAGCCCATAGCTGGATTAGGGTCACCTTCCTTTTTAGGGGACACAGGAGTGTATGCCTCAGAGCGGAGCCCAGAGAGGGAAGTCCAGATGGAAGGTCACGGGGGACAGGAGGATCCGCCCACCTTTTGTAGGAAGGCTTTTTCCCAGGAGGAGGATGAAGGATCTGCATCTAAAATGCCAGACCCCTCACGTATGGATCAGGTTTTAAGGGAAGACCGGGGGTCAGATCTCCTGAAGGGGTAAGTCCACCCAGCTAACCTTTTGGGAACAGAGAATGGGGTGGCTGAGGGGATCTTCCCAATCCAAAGCACTCCATTGAGAAAAATGTTGTTCCTGCTACTCTTGTGAGAGATAACACTGTCTCTTCAAGGCTGGAAGAAGGAAAACTTTGCATTTGGGAAGCTTCACAGGGGGTGACATCCAACACAAAGAGATTCCAGAGGGAGGGGCTGCGGGCAGGCATGGTTGCAGTGCACCCTTTCCTTGCCAAAACCTCAAACACGTGCCTGAATTAAGAGCCTTCTCCAAAGGGGCAGAAGAATCTGTATCTGAGCACCTACCATGGTACACAAAGGGATTGGAAAATGGAATAGACACTGAACAAGCCAAACTGTGTGAGCAAAGTTTGCCTGTCATAAATTGGCTGTTAATCTTTTGTCTTTTGCTCCTTCATCTATGGGTCAAGACAAGGGAGTTAATACTAATGGTAAACCCTTCAAAGATGTGTAACATACCTCATTTGTGGAAAAAACTTTTGTACATGCTAGGGATGGCAACAAGACAGTCCCACAAGCATGTTGCTTTTCAGCTTATACCTGTAAACAGGCTTAGAGCTTGGCACAGCAGCAGAAGCATAAAAGGCCTACACTGCTGTGTGGAAGTGGGAACTGAGGCATGCCGCCTCATGGCATTGGTGGGTAAATGCCAAGACACCTACACTTTAACAGATACTGCTGTCTGCCTTCTGATAGCAATATACCCCAACATGTTTTCAAACACCCAGAACTTTGCTAGGACACCTATGAATGACATCACAGGGTTTAAAAGTACTGGGGGGGGGGGGTGACCAGAGACAAACAGGGATTTTTACATGTACTGCCTCCGCCATGGACAGTGTCCAAGACTCCGGCAGTAAGTTTAAGAGGAGGGTGTGGCGTTGCACTCCATATGTTTGTGGCAATGTGTTTATAAGTGTAAATATGATGTCACTGGAATATGCTTTACACAAAAGGTTTCTTGTATGGGATCATTACAAAGCATATAATCTACTGAGTGTGGTCATCCTCTTTGTATGAATGTATCATTCTTGTATCTGAAATTAGGAATCTGAAATATAATTCTGAAGACCTATTGTAACTATGCAAAGTGTGGGCCATTAATGATGGTTTGGAATCTTGTTGGCCCCCATTAACTAGGATAGTTAGTTGTAGATGGCTCTGTTTACTTGTAAGCCTTCCTGTATACCTGTGTGCCAGCGAGTGGGTAATGAAGTCTCACAGGACATGTTCACATGTCACATGATACTGGAATCCATCTTTAACCTGGTGCTTTCCCATTTAGAAGGAGGGGGGGACCCAGAGAGAGACAAAGAATTTCCGCCTTGTGCCAAAGCTATAAAAATAAGTGGAACAGAAGAAAGGGGTCCCAGTCATGTGGAATCCTCTGCTTTTCCCCCAAGATGCCTGCTGGAACTAACAAGAACTGTACCAGGGGAAGGGGTTGGGCCCAGACTAAGAAGGAGTCTGGTCTGTGAAAGAAGCTTATTGGAACATCTCTGAGGGTGAGATTTTCCTGGATTCAGTTTCTTTATGTATTAGGCTTAGATTTGCGTGTTTTGTTTTATTTTACTTGGTGACTTACTTTGTTCTGCCTGTTATTACTTGGAACCACTTAAAACCTACTTTTTATTTTTAATAAAATCACTTTTGTTTATTATTGAACCCAGAGTAAGTCATTAGTACCTGGGGGAGCAAACAGCTGTGCATATCTCTCTATCAGTGTTATCAAGGGTGGACAATTTATGAGTTTACCCTGTATAAGCTTTAAACAGAGTAAAACAGATTTATTTGGAGTTTGAATCCCATTGGGAGCTGGGTGTGTGGGTGCTGGAGACAGGAGTACCCGCTGAGTGGTTTTCAATTAAAGCTTGCAGCTTTGGGGACGTGGTTCAAACCCTGGGTCTGTGTTGCAGCAGGCTTGCGTGTCTCGCTCAACAAGGCACGGTTCTGGAATCCCAAGCTAACAGAGAAAACGGGCTCAGAGGTCATTTCAGCATGTCAGGTGACAGTCCCAAGTGGGTGTCTGTGACCAAACCTGTCACAGTGATAAGTAACAGTCAGCATGGATTTGTCAAGAACAAATAGCTTTCTTTGACAGGGTAACAAGCCTTGTGGATGGGGGTGGGGGAAGCGGTAGTTGTGGTATATCTTGACTTTAGTAAGGCTTTTGATACTGTCTCACATGACCTTCTCATAAACAAACTAGGTAAATACAATCTAGATGGAACTACTATATGGTGGGTGCATAACTGGTTGGAAAAACATTCCCAGAGAGTAGTTATCAGTGGTTCACAATCATGCTGGAAGGGCATAACAAGTGGGGTCCCACAGGGATCAGTTCTGGGTCCTGTTCTGTTCAATATCTTCATTAATGATTTAGATAATGGCATAGAGAGTACACTTACAAAATTTGCGATGATACCAAGCTGGGAGGGGTTGCAAGTGCTTTGGAGGATAGGATTAAAATTCAAAATGATCTGGACAAACTGGAGAAATGATCTGAAGTAAATAGGATGAAATTCAGTAAGGACAAATGCAAAGTACTCCACTTAGGAAGGAACATTCAGTTGCACACATACAAAATGGGACATGACTGCCTAGGAAGGAGTACTGCGGAAGGGGATCTGGGGGTCATAGTGTATCACAAGCTTAATATGAAACACTGGTGCAAACATCATTCTGGGATGTATTAGCAGGAGTGTTGTGAGCAAGACACGAGAAGTAATTCTTCCACTCTGTGCTGATTAGGCCTCAACTGGAGTATTGTGTCCAATTCTGGGCACCACATTTCAGGAAAGATGTGGACAAAATCCAGAGAAGAGCAACAAAAATGATTAAAGGTCTAGAAAACATGACCTTTGAGGGAAGATTGAAAAAATTGTGTTTGTTCAGCCTGGAGAAGAGAAGACTGAGTGGGGACATAACAGTTTTCAAGTACATAAAAGGTTGTTACAAGGAGGAGGGAGAAAAATTGTTCTTCTTAACCTCTGAGGATAGGACAAGAAGCAATGGGCTTAAATTGCAGCAAGAGGGGTTTAGGTTGGATATTAGGAAAAAATTCCTAACTGTCAGAATGGTTAAGCAGCCTAGGCAGATTGTGGAACCTCCATCATTGGGGTTTTTAAGAGCAGGTTGGACAAACACCTGTCAGGGATGGTCTAGATAATACATAGTACTGGCTTGAGTGTAGGGGACTGGACTAGATGACCTCATCCCTTCCAGTTCTATGATTCTATGAAAAGCTGGAATATTTGCTGAATATAATCATCACGTTACTTTAAAAAGAGACCCTTCATTCCCATGTGAATTATGCTTCATTTTTTTTCACAACAGGCATACAGAGCCTGGTTCCCCCTCCCTCACTTACATCAGTTTGACACTAGTGTACATTTGTTGGCCCAGATCCTGCATGGTGGCTGAGGAGTCCGTGGCATACCTCCCTAGACAGAGTGGTGCAAGGGTGCCTTTAAGACTCTCTTGTGCTCCCCTGATTCTCTGCTGATCTACATCAGGTAAGTCCCCCAGCACAACTTGGAACAGCTTGAAGGCTTCTCTAAATTGCACCAATTGCCAATGGACCTAATGATCAATTATGGCAGGCAGGGGTCACTAAGACCATTGGGTTGCTTTGGGGATGCCCATTAACCCCTACGCATGTTCTCTGTCCCAGTCATGGGGAGGTGGGGTGATGGTACAATGGCTGCTACTTTAGGTCTTTGTCCGTTGAGGCACCTCATCTGCAGAGCTCCTGGGCCAGTTATGCTGACTTTGAGGCAGCTTAGGATTTGCCCCATTACTTTTTTTTTCTTTTCTTTTTTTGCAGCTTTGTTGACAGTAAGAACTTATTCATGAGCTTCAAGACCAAGCCATTTAAAGACAGAAGCACAGTAAAATGTTTTAAAGGAGCGGTACCATTCCACCACACACCCTATACGTCTCCTCCAAAGTTACCTTCTCCATCATCAAGTGGGTTGAAGAAGGAGGCCACAACACTGCTCTTCCTGTGATGTGTCCTCTTGTGCTATTTGACGAGCAAGATGGTTTTGTGTTCCTTTTTTTGTTTTTTGTTGTTGTTGTTGCTTCGGGGGAGTTACTCCAGATTTACACTGGTGTAACTAAGGACAGGAGCTATCCTGATATCACTAAGGGTTTGTTCTTCACTAGAGACAAAATTCTCCTCTTGGAATTGCACCTGGGAGCGTTATGGGACATTCCACATTTGTTCATTATACAATTTTTTCCATTGATGCCAATGAGACATCCATGCACTCAGCTAAATCCTTCAGCCTATACAAGGGTTGCTGCAGAACTGGTATGGTTCTATACTGTGGGACTTCCCAGAGAGTCCACTCCTCTTGCCCAGTGCAGAGCATTTGCTCTCAACCATACAGGGCAATTTGGCTGGCTTAGGATAGGAGGAGCATGGCTGAGGTGTGCTATTAGTTAATGCCCCTACAGGGGGGGTGAACAAGCTAAATGTCACTTGTTTTGGATGTGGTCCTCCAGCCTTTCTGCTAAGGCTGTACATATAAATGTGTCCTATAAACTCTGCATTTAAGCCTTTACTAACTAAATGTTTTATTTGTGTTCCAACATAAGTAAAACAGGGCAGTTTTATGTGGCTGTGAAGGAAGTGGGCACTGGAAGCCTGTACTCTTGGTGCACATAAATAGGGTTTGTTTAGGCAGAACACTTAGCAGGATGTGATTGAGTGCATGCTCAGCATTTAGATACACGTACGTGGTTAAGATCACACCGGCATGGGAAACCATTTCCCCAAGCACCCTCCTCAGTACTATAAAACCGTCTGTTGCCTCTAGATCTCAGGTGGGGTTTGGGCTGACCTCATTTACAAATCCCCAGGGCCAATGGTGAATCACAAAAATAAAACCTGAACCAGAAAGATCAGACCAGACAAGCCACGAAGAGCTTAATCACCAAGCAAGGAGCCAGGACATTTTCCTTGCCTTCTTTAAGGAAACATTTAACGGTTGGGCTGAGGAGTAATTTGGTTTGGGCTGTGCGAAAGGTTTGTTTTTTCCTTTTCCATGCACTGTTTTTTTTAAGCATACATTATTGGTTTAAGTAGCCTCTGAGGTTGGTGGATGCTTGTTAAAACACTTCACTTACTGAAGCATTTATGGAATCAGTTTTCAACTAACAACAGGCCATCCTAGTGGTTTCAATATCAAAAAAAGAAAACCTCGGTGTCAACCCGTTGTATACAAATCACAGCAAATTAAATACAGCTGTGCTCAAGGGGGGTATTTTATTTATTTCTTTTAGAGGGGCAGAGCGGGTGAGTAGTTGATGAGGGCATGGACCAGGTGAAACAAGGCCCAGCATTTCTCTGTTTGCCTGCTTGTCTTGATGAAACATGAGAACTGCTGAATGCCACGTCTGATCGATGGCAAATGTTTAGGCAAAGTTCTATGCATAAATAGGCAGACCCCTATTGGCTTTAGTGAAAACTGGAAGACCTATCATCATTTTAAAAGTTGCTTTTAACTTGCCGTAAAATCCCTGACACCTAAGGGGGGCTGTTTAGTCAGCAGGAGGGAGAGGAGAGTAAAAGAGGCTTCATTCCTTCCTCCCTCCTAGCTCACAAGTACATCTCCAGTGCCTGCTTCATGCAGTGGGAGAGATGCCAGCTGTTGGCCTGTCCCTTCCAGTCCAAGGGAAGGTTTCAGACTAGCAGCCGTGTTAGTCTGTATTCGCGAAAAGAAAAGGAGTACTTGTGGCACCTTAGAGACTAACAAATTTATTAGAGCATAAGCTTTCGTGAGCTACAGCTCACTTCATTGGATGCATTTGGTGGAAAAAACAGAGGAGAGATTTATATACACACGCACAGAGAACATGAAACAATGGGTTTATCATACACACTGTAAGGAGAGTGATCACTTAAGATAAGCCATCACCAACAGCAGGGGGGGGGAAAGGAGGAAAACCTTTCATGGTGACAAGCAGGTAGGCTAATTCCAGCAGTTAACAAGAATATCAGAGGAACAGTGGGGGGTGGGGTGGGAGGGAGAAATACCATGGGGAAATAGTTTTACTTTGTGTAATGACTCATCCATTCCCAGTCTCTATTCAAGCCTAAGTTAATTGTATCCAGTTTGCAAATTAATTCCAATTCAGCAGTCTCTCCTTGGAGTCTGTTTTTGAAGCTTTTTTGTTGAAGTATAGCCACTCTTAGGTCTGTGATCGAGTGACCAGAGAGATTGAAGTGTTCTCCAACTGGTTTTTGAATGTTATAATTCTTGACGTCTGATTTGTGTCCATTCATTCTTTTACGTAGAGACTGTCCAGTTTGGCCAATGTACATGGCAGAGGGGCATTGCTGGCACATGGGGTATTCTATCTGGGGTATTCTATCTGCTACCCAAGATCCATAAACCTGGAAATCCTGGACGCCCCATCATCTCAGGCATTGGCACCCTGACAGCAGGATTGTCTGGCTATGTAGACTCCCTCCTCAGGCCCTACGTTACCAGCACTCCCAGCTATCTTCGAGACACCACCGATTTCCTGAGGAAACTACAGTCCATTGGTGATCTTCCTAAAAACACCATCCTAGCCACTATGGATGTAGAAGCCCTCTACACCAACATTCCACACAAAGATGGACTACAAGCCGTCAGGAACAGTATCCCCAATACTGTCACGGCTAACCTGGTGGCAGAACTTTGTGACTTTGTCCTGACCCATAACTATTTCACATTTGGTGACAATGTATACCTTCAAATCAGCGGCACTGCGATGGGTACCCGCATGTCCCCACAGTATGCCAACATTTTTATGGCTGACTTAGAACAACGCTTCCTCAGCTCTCGTCCCCTAATGCCCCTACTCTACTTGCGCTACATTGATGACATCTTCATCATCTGGACCCATGGAAAAGAAGCTCTTGAGGAATTCCACCATGATTTCAACAATTTCCATCCCACCATCAACCTCAGCCTGGACCAGTCCACACAAGAGATCCACTTCCTGGACACTACGGTGCTAATAAGCGATGGTCACATAAACACCACCCTATATCGGAAACCTACTGACCGCTATTCCTACCTACATGCCTCTAGCTTTCATCCAGATCATACCACTCGATCCATTGTCTACAGCCAAGCGCTACGATATAACCGCATTTGCTCCAACCCCTCAGACAGAGACAAACACCTACAAGATCTCTATCATGCATTCCTACAACTACAATACCCACCTGCTGAAGTGAAGAAACAGATTGACAGAGCCAGAAGAGTACCCAGAAGTCACCTACTACAGAACAGGCCCAACAAAGAAAACAACAGAACGCCACTAGCCATCACCTTCAGCCCCCAACTAAAACCTCTCCAACGCATCATCAAGGATCTACAACCTATCCTGAAGGACGAGCCATCGCTCTCTCAGATCTTGGGAGACAGACCAGTCCTTGCTTACAGACAGCCCCCCAATCTGAAGCAAATACTCACCAGCAACCACACACCACACAACAGAACCACTAACCCAGGAACCTATCCTTGCAACAAAGCCCGGTGCCAACTCTGTCCACATATCTATTCAGGGGATACCATCATAGGGCCTAATCACATCAGCCACACTATCAGAGGCTCGTTCACCTGCGCATCTACCAATGTGATATATGCCATCATGTGCCAGCAATGCCCCTCTGCCATGTACATTGGCCAAACTGGACAGTCTCTACGTAAAAGAATGAATGGACACAAATCAGACGTCAAGAATTATAACATTCAGAAACCAGTTGGAGAACACTTCAATCTCTCTGGTCACTCGATCACAGACCTAAGCGTGGCTATACTTCAACAAAAAAGCTTCAAAAACAGACTCCAAGGAGAGACTGCTGAATTGGAATTAATTTGCAAACTGGATACAATTAACTTAGGCTTGAATAGAGACTGGGAATGGATGAGTCATTACACAAAGTAAAACTATTTCCCCATGGTATTTCTCCCTCCCACCCCACCCTCCACTGTTCCTCTGATATTCTTGTTAACTGCTGGAATTAGCCTACCTGCTTGTCACCATGAAAGGTTTTCCTCCTTTCCCCCCCCCTGCTGTTGGTGATGGCTTATCTTAAGTGATCACTCTCCTTACAGTGTGTATGATAAACCCATTGTTTCATGTTCTCTGTGTGTGTGTATATAAATCTCTCCTCTGTTTTTTCCACCAAATGCATCCGATGAAGTGAGCTGTAGCTCACGAAAGCTTATGCTCTAATAAATTTGTTAGTCTCTAAGGTGCCACAAGTACTCCTTTTCTTTCAGTCCAAGGGAAGAAAGCTATTTGGTGGGGAGGGGAAGAGATACACAGTGTCCCTGGCATGGGGAGAATGCAAAAAAAATCCAGGGGAACACAGAGAATGGGGAACCCTGTCATGCAGGAGGGAGAGAACGGGAGGGTACATAGTGTCCCAATATGGGAAAGAAGCTGAGTTTCTGTAGAACACGAGGGCAAAGAAAAAGAACCAAGTCACTGTTCTGGAGTCACCGGTTCTAACTTAAGTCCTAGTGCTAGTTATGTTCGTGCTATGCATGTGACAAACCTAGACCCATCACTAAAGCTCATTTTAAAAGTCAACACAGACACTGTGCAATTTAGAACTTTTCCATGGAATTCCTGCACTCTAAGCAGAAACCTCTATTCAGAAGTAGTAGCAGTCCTGTTGTTTGGGGGGGCTTTTGTGTGTTTAGTTTGTAGATCTTCAGGGCAGGAATGTTGGTTTGTTTGTTTTTTTGTCATTTTACTTCTTACACTGCACCATGTACACTTAAGGTGTTATATGGACAAAAAAAAAACCAACCAAAGGACATTCTAGTGGGATTTTGCAAATTATTTATTCATGTGAATAAATTAGGCTCCTTGTATCATTTTGGTTTAGTTTTAAAACATTAAAGCATTTTATTAAGGTACAAGTCAGCAAAAATATATAGCTAGCTCCCATGCTGTGAAATCCCTGGAAAAAAATCAGTTCAATTGATTTGGCACATGCTTTTGTGGAGTGGCAGTTGGTGTAGTGTTTGCAGAATCTGGACTTTTGTTATTAATGTTTGAAAACCAGCAGTTACTCACGCGCTGTAACATTTATACTTAGATCCATATTGATACTGATAAATTCCATATGGCAAAATACAGTAAAAAAGATAGGTTTACATCCTAGACACACACTGCTCCATTTTCATTGTCAGGTTAAAGTGTTAAATTAACGGGCAAAGAACTTTACTGTATAAAAAGACAAATCTTTTTCCCAGCACTTAACCTGAATAGCATCTTTCATAGAACCTGTTCCAGAGAGTTTTCAAAATAACTGTTTAATAAATAGCAGCAAATGGCAAGAGAGAGACTAGTAAAAATCTTTTCAGTTGAGATGTGACCTCAGATGGTTTGTTGATCTGCCATAAAGTCTGTTACAAATGGCACAAGCTGCAAAAGGAGAGAGTTCTTGCACCATCAGAAGTGAGAAAATATTTACCAGATTTTAAAACCAAGAGGGACCATTCTATCCTCTAATCTGACCTCCCTGTATAACACAGACCCTGTAATCTCACGCAGTTACTCCTGCATCAAGCCTAGAACTTTTGGCTTAACTATATCATATCTTTTAGAAAGGCATCCAGTCTTGATTTGAAGACTTCAAGTGTTGCAATGGTTAATTACCCTCAATGGTATAAAAAATATTCACTTTATTTCTTGTCTGAATTTGTCAAGCTTCAGTTTCCAACCACTTATATAGAACTTCCATTCCCGAGGGCTTCACGCATATAACTAAAATGCATATTTTACATTGGGATCACTTCAGTCTATTTAAATGGAGCCACCTCTATGGTTGAAACAGAGCTTCTCTGCAACACTGCACAGCAATAATGCTTAGCACTTGAGATTAGAAATTAACACTACTTTACATCATGATTGCTCAACCTGTGGGTAGCCATCCAAAACTGAGTCCATGGCTTGGGGGTGGGGGAGGGAGTTCCTGCACCTGTAGGGAATAGGCCCCGGGGGCCAGGAGATGGGGGGGAGGGAGAGAGAAGGGTCAGAATGCTGCTCAGGTTTCTCCCAGCCACTCCTTTGTCTTGATGCTGAGGGGAGGGGAGCTGTCCAGGCCAAATTTGAGTGAGTGCTGCTGTAACCCCACTCCAGGTTGCAATGCCATGCTCATAAATGTGGTCCAACCAGCCCCCACATCAGGGGGCTGGGCCAAACCTGAATGGCACTCCAACTCCAGAGGTCTCAAAGCCTAGAGCAGAGAGCTGAGCCCAGCCAGACACACGGGACAGGAGATGCACTATGGTATGCACAGTACACTTATTTACTGGGTCATGACAGGCCGTCAAGGTTTACAAATGGGTTGAGAGACTGAAATGGTTGAGAACCAGTGCTTAAGTTACAACTGATTTCAGGGCGGGAGTTTAGGAAATTGGCCTGGATAACAGAACTAATGTATCTATCCTGCAGAAAAGCACCCTGGGAACTTAAATAAGCACCGGTGGTCAGGGCTTTGGTTTTGCATCACAGCCAGAAGATGCCACCTCCAGATGCACTGTGACCCACCTAGCAACATGCATGGGCACTGCTTTAGCACTGACTCGGAGGGAAATGTGCTACCTCAGGGGTTCTCAACCTTTTTCTTTCTGAGGCCCCTCACAATATGCTATAAAAATTCCAGAGCCCAGTGGGGGAACCCTTGGGCATGGGCGTAGTTTGACTCCTATTTTGGGTGGTCAGGGGCCAGCAGGGCTCGAGACAGCTCCGCAAGGGGAGGGTCCAGGGACCTCCACCCCTTGACTCACCTCAGCAGGCCACCCAGCCTGTCTGGTTGTGGGGAGGGGCAACCAAAAATTATAACTCAAGGGTGGGGGGGGGGGGCTCAGCTCAAAAAGTTTAAAAACCGCTCAGGGTGCAGGCAGCAGGTAGCTAGGGGCTGTGTGAGAGCAGGGGGGTACCACAGGGTGCCGGGAGGGGCTCCCTGTTCTCCAAGGGCTCTGCCAGCCATGGAGCAGGGTCCCCTGCCTAGGCAGCTCTTACTGGCTGTGTGAGCAAAGGGGGCTGGGAGCTGAGGAGTAGCTTCAACCCCCCACAGCAGCAGGAAGCCAGGGAATGCCATGGCTGCCTGCTCCAGGGCATCAGCCATCCCCCACTGCCTGGCTCTGGCTTCCCATCTCCGACCTGGCCAGGGGGCAGGGAGAGAAGGAGGTTGGGGGAGTGGAGCTGCCCTGGGACTGCCCTGCTCTTGCACTGTAATTTCCGGGGTGAGCAACACCCCTGTGTCCCCCCAAGTCTGCCCATGGGCTCAGGGCTTCTGCCCCATGGGGAGCACCAGGGCTCCGGAATTCAGCCCTGCTGCTCCTGGCTTCAGCCCCGTGCAGGCCGCCAAGAATCGGGGCTTCCGTCCCGCGGGAGGCACTGGTGCTCAGGCTCTGGGTTTTAGCCGCAGGGCCCCTGTTCAGAACTGCTGTGCTACCTAGACCTCCTAGTACTTATACAACTTCCTGCAGCAAGAGACCTCCAAGGTAAACCTATCCAAGTACTGACCCTTCCTACTTTGTGAGATTTGAAGATTTCTCATGTAGTGTTCTAGTTCTGGGCAGGTAATGTAACTTGATATCTTGATTTTACTAAGGCATTTGCCCTAGTTCCACATGACATTCCCATAAGTAAACTAGGGCAATGTGGTCTACATGAAATTACTGAAGGCTGTACTCACAAATTAGTCCTCAATGGTACACTGTCAAACTGGGAGGGCATAACTAGTGGAGTCCTGCCAAAGTCCGTCCTGGATCTGCTACTATTCAGTAGTTTCATTAATGACCTGGATAATCAAGTGGAGCATATGCTTATAACATTTGTGAATGACACCACCCTGGGAGAGCTTGCAAGTACTTTGGAAGACAGAATTCTACACAACCGCAACGAATTAGAGAATTGGTCTGAAATCAACAAGGTGAAAATTCAATCAAGATAAGTGCAAAACATGTAAGAAGGAAAAATCAAATGTACAACGACAAAATAGGGACTTACTGGCGAGGCTGTAGTATAGCTGAAAAGGATCTGGGGGTTATGGTGGATCACAATGTGATGCAGTTGCAAAAAAGGCTAATATACTGGGATATATTAACAGGAGGTAATTGTCCACTCCACTTAGCACTAGTGAGGTCTCAGCTGGAGAACCATGGCATCTAATTCTGGGCCCCACACTTTACGAAAGATGTGGATCAGTTGGGTAGATTTCCGAGGAGAACAACAAAAAGCGGAGGAAAGATGGAAAGAAAAAAAAAGAGCTGGGCCTGTTTAATGTTGAGAAAAGAAGACTGAGCAGGGACCTGATAATTCTTTAAATGTGTTAAGGGCTGTTCTAAAGAGGTTGGTGATCATTTGTTCTCTGTGTCTGTTCAAGGCAGGACAAGAAGCAATGGGCTTAATCTGCAGCAAGGGAGATTTAGGTTAGCTATGAGGAAAAACTTTCAACTATAAGAATAGTTGAGCACTGGAATAGGCTTCCAAGGTGGCAGCTGTATTTGGTCCTACCTCAGTACAGGGGGCTAGACCTTGCGAGGTTCCTTCTAGCCCTACAATTTTGTGATTATTAAGGGAGACACAATGCTGAAAAATCTAATTTTAAGCAACATTTTTTCTTGTCTTTTATGGACTCAATAAATAAGGCTGGACTTTGGGCTTCTGCTATTTACCTGCACTCACATCTAACCTCTATTTTTATTGTAACTTAAGGGATCTGTCTACCTATCCATCAATCTAGGCTGCTGCACCACACTCATCATGGAGGAGACTTACTGCCTGATATGTTTGTGAACAAGAAATTTGTCACCGTGACATAGACATTGTTTAACTAAAGACAGAGTTTGGGAGATAGAGAAAACACTGACAACCAGAAGATTAAAATGTTCTTTCCCTGGACACTAGGATTCTTATTATTCAGGTGTTCCACCAGGGAGCTAGGCCCGGGAGCTATTTTAACCTCTTTAAAGGAATAAAATCAATGATCAGTTTAAAAGAAGGTTACAAAAAAAAATCAGGCTGTCATGGGTAGTTCCTTTGGGCCAGGTAGGTATAGTCCATTCCCAGAAAAGCTGCTGCTTCTTTGTTCTTTACCCTTTGAACTCAATGGGCGTTCAGCCTCCGATATGGGGCAGTAGAACTTGTGACCAACAGCATCGATTTCTTGAAACACATAGCTTGGGGGCTCTTTGTAGGAGGCCAGGCACTTGACAATTTCCTTTGGCGTGTAGCTGGTGGCATAGGTGGTTTCTCCATTGAGTGGTATGTTAGGCCTCGCAACTGACCAACCCGGCTTAAAGCTCTTAGTGAAAGTTGGGGGGTGAGGGACGTAATGGGCCCGAAAGGTGGTCAGGTTCTCCATTGGTTCTGCTGGCAAAGTAAGTTCTGGGGCATGTATGATGGGTTTTGCTTTCTTACCATGCCATGGCTTGTAATCATCCTTCATGGTGGAGCAGCTGTCAAAGGGTGCAGTGGTTTTCTGAGCATGGCCCAAGGGCCGACATGTCTTGGCTGGCTGTCCCTTAGGGTATGTGTAATGAGTCTGAGTAGTTGTATGAAGGTCCATTTTCTCTACGGGGGGCACGTATGCATCAGGTTTTCTGGTGAACATGGGGTGCTGTGGCCAAGCTTGATATTTTTCCCGAAATTCTGTGGAAGACGAAAATGGGAGATCGTGGGTCGGCATTGACTGGTACGGTTTCACCATCTTGGCAGGTGGGCCAGCCAGACCCTTGTATGACTGTTTGTGTGTGGTGAGGCTATCAAATGGGGTTTCACTGGGTTTATACTTCTCATACTCATGGACAAAGCGTTTCTCCAAGGGATGTGGCACATAATTCAACTTATAATTTGTCAGGTCCTCCAAAAGTGCTTTGGTCATGTGGGCTGGATTCAGAGGTTTGCAGCTGTGAGTGGCGATTGGTCCCTTATATATATAATCATCCTGGATAGTGGTTCTGTAGCCAAATTTTGCTTCTGATGGATGGAATTTATTGTCTGGTTTAATCATCTCTCGTTTTGATTCATTCCATGGTACATAGTCACCTGAAGTGTAAGAATCTAATTTAAGTGTCCATCAATGCACAAGTTCTGTAGTTAGTTTAAAAATATAACAGCCTATCCTTTGGTTATTAGTTTTAATTATCCTTAGTATTTGTTGTTTGTGTTAGTCATGTCAATCAGGCAGGCACCGTACAAACACACTGTGAGAGACCATCCCTGCCCCTGAGGAGTTTACAATCTAAATAGACCACACAGAGAATGGTGGGAAGAAAGGAGTATTAGCATCATCCCCATCTTACTAAAATGATGAACTAAGACACTGGGAGTCAAGTGACTTGCCCAGAGTCACACACCGAGTCTGGGAGAAATCTGGGAATTGAACCCAGCTGTCCTAAGTCCCAATCTAGAGCCTTGGCTACAAGCCAGTCCTTCCTCGCTGTGTCTTCCTCTTTGACGACAACTGATTTTTTCAATGGGCTAGACAGTTTTTCCCTGCCCAGAACTGAGTTCAGGGTTTCTTCTTGATGACATCTAGAGCAGTGCAGAGAGAGGTATTTCCTGCTTTCTTTGCACTTTTCTATATGTTAGCAGTGCTATCAACATGTGCAGAATCCTGATCTTAATTATTATTATTAATTAGTAGTATTGTGCTGTGCACCGTGCAAACATATAACAGAGTTGGTTCCTGCCCCAAACAACTTACAATCTTAAGTATAAGACTAAGTATCATCTACCTCTTTGCCAACATTAGTACATTCTCTGTAGACCCCGTGTGATGGGTGCATATTATACCCTATTTCATAGATGGGGAAACCAATGCACAGGGAGTTAAAGTGACTTACAGAGCACACTGGAAAACTCTGGCAAAAACTCCTGGCTCTCAGACCAGTGTTATAGCCACAAACCCATCTTTCTTCCCTCTTACTAATCTTGCGCAATTGCCCCTAGAGAGCAATATGGTTACTGGTAGGAAGTTGAAATGAAATAGCCTTGGCAGTAACCCAAGTCTTATTTTTTTGCTTTCAAACCACATTGAGAGGCATGAGACAAATAACGTTCCCGCTGATTCTTTATAGGAAGGAAGTCTGGATTTCAAAGTACCAGAAAGTAAATGATGCAACTAGGCATCGGGATATTTGAATTTTCCAGTCCAAACAGTATTGGTCCCTCTGAATGACTGTGCTGTAATACAGCACAATTACAATTATATTAGAGCTGTGCTCATTACAATGCAAAGTTGAAAAATTAAAGGTTATTTTTAAATTAAGCATTTGTTCTCCAGTCCCTCTGTCCCAATGCCCAGCATGAAGTGGCAGTAGTAATCAGCACTGTTACTGCTCATTCTCTGACCTCAGCCTAGTGTCTCCAGTGCACCAGGCAAAAACAGACTCCATGGAAAACTGCAAGGAGGGGCCTGCTAGCATGGGGACCTTCCAAGTGCCATGGCTGATGTTTGAAAATTCAGCTTGGATGAAATCCTGACCCCATTGAAGTCAATGGCAAAACTCCTAGTGACTTCAGTGGGGCCAGGATTTTATTTTCTTCCTCAGCTTGAAGATCTGTCTAATCTAATCTGGCCTAATTTATTTTAAGTGTTTACATAGCACCAGGGTTCCTCGTATTTAGGTACTAAAGGCCAGATTTTTAGAGGTATTTGGGCACCTAAAGATGTAGATAAGTGCCTAATGGGATTTTCAAAAGTGCCTAGAAGTTTAGCTACTACTGAAATCAATGGGAGTCAGATAGCGGGATTTTCAAAAGCTCCCAAATTAAGCATTTATCTTCATCTTTAGGTGCCCAAATACCTTTAAAAATATGGCCTTAAAATCCTGGCCTAATGTTGCTCAAGTCAATGGAAAGCCACCCATTGACTTCAGGGGGCTTTGGATCAGGCTCCACTACCAGATCTGTGGGGATGTCTAGCCATAGTGAGATCTGGAAGGATTTTTGCCGCCCACAGCACACCTACATTTTCCAGGCACTCAAAGATATCAGCAATGCTCAGATTGCTGATAGGAACCTAAACAGCAGTGGCACTGATGATGTTCAAGAAATTTACTATTTGCATGGCCATGTCCACTCTGTGCAGCTTGCACAACCAATTAAGTATATAAAGCGATGCGGTACCCACCTGGATGAGAGTCATGAGCTAAAGGTAAAATTGTGATGATCATGGATGGGTGGACTAGTCCTGGAAACTATAAGGACTGATCCAAATAGGCTGATGTTCGTTCTGATAAATGCCCTTTGCTATTATCCCACCTGTCCTTTCTAAGTTAGTTCATCCGCCCATTGCAGCCTCCCATTGATCCCCAAGCTACTCCAGCCCCTCTGTTGATCCCTTTCCGTCTACCTTTAAAGCCTAGCAATGCAGGTATGGAGGGAGGGGAGACATTGGAGTCATTTGTCCTCCCCGCCAAGGGGGCTGCCAGACAGTCGAACTGCACAAAGACAAGGCAGAGCTAGGCCCAAGTCCCTAGTTAGTTGGGCCTAGCTCTGGTTGGTGGTTGGTGTTCCTAAACTGTCAAACACCACTGGTGGCTCTGATGAGATGAATTGTATAAGGTACCACCCCCAGCCACCAGCACCAATATTAGAACACTGGGACTGGTGAGTCACTCATCACTGTTACCAACTGGCTCAAGCCAATGCAGATACTTGACCATATCGTTCCTTTGGAGCTGCTCGGACTAGCCCCCTAATCAGCCTTGCTTGGTTCTCAGAGAAGAATTTAGGGAGTTAAAATAAAGTCATTCCATCACCCCTGCCCCTGCCATGTGGTAGCATCCTGGCAATGGCAATCTGTCCTGCCTAATGCTAAAACTGCCCTGGCACTCGCATCACACTTCCCAGCACAGTGGGGCTGGACCTCTGGCTAACTCCAGCCTCACACACATGCAACATGATCTCTGAGGCATGTGCTGAGAAGTTTGAAGTGAGCACCCTCCCAGACCCAACTGAAAGGTTGGTGGGCCATATCACTTTACCAAGGTAGGTGGTCCAGAAGGGGAAAAAAGGGGCGCATGTTAAGATGAATCGTAGAAGAGAGGCTGTATGGGCTTATTAAGAAGTGGGTGACTTCTGAGTCTCCACTGCTTATGACATGCAGTCTTCAAGCAAGTGTAGATCCAGTTGAAAAGGCTTGACATTTCAGATGTAGCTAATCAAAACCGAACTGCACCCCAAAACCGTTCAGGGCTTCCCAGCGTCAGTGGTAATAATCTAGTCCAGGCAGTTCACTGAGACTATAGGTTTGCAAAATATTAAAAATAGTTTCCATGTGTCTTCAATTTTAAACTTCTATAAGTGCCACACATTTGGAGTCCTCCTAGGCATTATGAATTTACTTTAGTTTAAGCCAACAATGCTACTATCCCTTCAAAATATGTTACAGTTTTATTGAAACTAATTATTTTCCAGTAGATATTAATGGTTTACCATGTATCACCGTCCTGAAAACTTTAGGGGGTATGGGAAGGAGCCTAGGATACAAACCACATGTGCCTGGTCTCAGGCAGGTCTCCACATAACCAAGCTAGACAATGCTTTAATTTGATTATATACCTGTAGATAGACACACACGACTAAGAGGAGATGAGAACTCTGAAACCATGATTCATGCAGTGTTAAGAAATCAAGTTGCAAAGCTGTCAGACATTAATTGTGATATCTGATAGCATCATTTAAAACCACCCTATACCACTGGGTTGTGTGGACTCACGACTTCATATGAAAGGCTTTTATTGCCAAAGTGGCATTATTTGAAACCTCATAGAGCAGCACATTACAAATAAATTGCACCTTAAAAGGTGATTAATAAAGCCGTTTTATGCCATAAGGCTCAATAGGTAAAAGCACATTGAAAACCTTCGCATTTGTGGCCTATGGCCTTTTAAAATGAATTAACTCAATATGGAACCAAATCTTTGTGGGGTTGTTAGATGGAGAATTCCATTTGCACAGTGTTTTGAGAAATACTGCAAATTACAACCAAATGTGGCTATGCTGCATTTTATTAGAGCTCTTGAGCGCACTAGTAAAGGTCGTGACCTAAACACAGATAAAACAAAAAGATTTGCATATGGTTCTTAGTTCGAATGTAAGCATATCTAAACACAGAGGGACAGACTCTCCGCTGGTATAAAGCATTGAGGCTTTGAGTGCTTTAATTACTTTTACATGGACACTGATTTTCTGGCTTTTTGTCATTTTAATTGTGTAACCTTAATATTGCATTCACATAGGTTTTCTTGCATTTTATTTTCTTGCTTGATTTTTATTTTAAATAGAGCATTACTTATGCTGAATAGGGCCAAACCCTCATACTCGCAATCAGCCTGAGTAAGTAGGCTGTTTTACAGCAGAAAAACAATAATATTCCATGCTTATTAAAGTAATACACAAAGTGCTAGCCCAGCCCTCTAGTGGTAGCATAACAGGCTGCTTTAAGCAGACCACTGTTTAAGACCAAGTCCCTGATCCAGCAGAGGCAAAATGCCCTAGTGTTATATGACAAACAACTCTGAAGCCAGCAGAGTTGCTATGGATTCATGCTGGTATAACTGAGTGCAGTATTTGTCCCAGTGTACTCAACCCCTAGGGAAAGAAGGAAGCAGTGCAGGTGGCTTTTTAGCCATTCTATGGCTATTTCATGAGTAGCGTTTACAGGTTTGGGAGGAAGTAGCATTTAGCACTCATTGAACCAAGAAAGATGATCCCTGCAGTGAGATACCTTCTGGTGAGGGCAGTAAAAATTAAATAGGGTGCAATGGTCCAGTAGAGAGGGCACAAGACAGGGAGACCAGGCTCTGCCACTGACTGGGTGTGTGGCCTTGGGCGAGTTATTTAAGCTCTCCCTCTATGCCTTAGTTCCCCATCCATCACATGGGAATAGGAATACTTGCACACCTATTTGAAGTGTTTTGTGGGCTATGACTGAAGTGCTATAGAAGTTGTGAGCGTTATTTGTTGGCGCAGTTGTCAGAATTTAAAGGACTCCTTCACGTTAGAGGGAAAAGGAGAATGCCACTTCCATTCGAGTCCCTCTCCCCCCACACACACACCTCAGGACAAGAAACAGCAGCAATTATTCATTCTTTAAAATATATATAATTAATTCACAAACACTGGAGCAGCTCCCAATTCACACTAGCAGTCACTTTCACAATCACTGGGAGCAGAATCTGGCCTTGTGTTAGACGGCATTCTGAACTGGACTGGCCCCAGTGACTGAGTTGCTCAGCTAATCAGGAATGAGTTAGGATCCCGGCCTACCCTGGCCCACACAGGCAAGCATTCAGCATTGCTTTTCAGCACCCCCACTCCCCTCGTGGCTGATGTTAGATCATCACTGAGACCTTCAGCACTGCCCTAGGCAAGGGGCAAGAGAAGGGAAAGGCTCCTCAAAGACCCAACAGTCAGTCCACTCCCACCCTGAAATAAGGGCCTGACAAACTTGACACTAAGAAGAAAGTTAAATTAGATTAAAATTCTCTCTTTAGCCTCAGTCCAGCCCAAAGTGCCCAGGTTAGTTGACTTTTCAGTCATTCTCTTAAGGCTCCTACAGAACCAATATAAGAAATAACAAATGCAGAAGTCTGTGTAGCCTCATTCTGTTCTCTTGAAGCAAGATGTTACAAGAGAAGCCCTCCTTCAAAACAGCTGCGAGGATACATACCTTTGTACGTAGGTATTGTGTCCATCTTAACACTGGAGGTGTAGTTAGTCTCACGGGGTAAGCATGGAGGAACTCGACAGATAGGATAGGGGTTGTAGTCTTGTTTATATGTTGAGATCAAATCCATGTTCTCGTCACTCTTGACATACTTTTCAGGTGGTTTGAATTTCACTGGCAACACTTCATGAGGTATGTAATCTCTCCTGTGAATAATAAAGGCACTACATCTTAGTCTGTCTTGAGGACTAAGTATATGTTCCTGTTGCTGGGCACCCAAAGAAAGTTTGGATAATGCAATAAAGGTAGCTAGTGCAATACACAAGACTTTTACTTGTAGAAAGCTGGCAATACTCCTATAATTACAGTATGTGTGAAACAGGACCATGGACTCCTTCAAGTGGGCCAAATTCCTCCTTGTCCAAACCCAGTGGATTTACACAGAGTTAATTATGGAGTTCAATGAAGTTAGACCAGGAAAGAATCTATCCAATGAGTTTCGTGGACTCATTCTAATCTGTGCACATCACAAAGCCTACCACTCTATTCGGAGGCTCATGTTACAGGTAAGGTCCACGTTGGTGGAGCAGGGGGGCATGTTTCTCTTAAGGACGGAGCTGGGCCAGGGCTTGTAATGTGCATGGCCTGAGACAACACCATCAAGCCATAATATTCATGAGCAATAATTTCTTTAAGGCTGGAATTTTTCAAAGGTGCCTAAATGAATGAGGCACCCAAATACCATTGACATTCAATGTGAGTTGGGCACCTATCTCCCTTAGGCTCCATTTAAAAGCCAATCAAAGTATTTTAGCCCCATGACTACTTTGGGACACATGCAAGACACCCCCCCCCCGCCCTCTGTGCAAGGGGAATGGCAAGTAGCCTCTGACAGTGCATTACACAGCAGCCCAACCAACGAAGGGGCTGCTGCATTTCTGGATGGGGCACTATTAATGAAAAAGATGTTGTTTTTCTGTTCTCAGTGTGGTTGTGTGGATCTGCTTCTACTGTGTGTAGCATTATAAAAAAAATTGATGCAATATCTTTAAAGAGTTACCTTCCTCCAGCAAAACTTTATATATAAACAGCCAGAGACCAATGTTGGATGACCGGTCTCTTGTATTTTATGTCATGGCTTAGCTCTTCTGGGGCACCACAGCCACTTTGCACCAAACCACCAGCCCAAAAGTTACAGTATCCATCCCCCGAAGGATCTTTCCAACATCAGACAATATAGCAACGATTGTGCCACTACACCTTGTTGCTGATGGAGGGAACACAGCGGGGGCTTCTCTGTACCCTGCTGCTCCATCTGCCCCTGGGGTCACTGGCCAGAGGACCAAACCAGCACAACAGCTGCCCAGTATTGAGACAGCACCCCCCACCCTGAGTGGCGCTGTGTGTAGCAAGGATCTAGGCCTTTGGCTTTTGCAGGTTATACAAAAGTCACCAAATCTAACCAGAGGACTGAGAATTTGGAACTAGGAAAATTGAATTTCAGATGGAAATTTACACTTCCACTAGACTAACAAAGAGATGCCATGATTGAAAGTCTTGAGTGGCTCCTGCACATGGAACTTGAGTCTGGCATTTGTATGAGCTCTGGACAAGTGTTCCACGTCCAGCCACTCCTGGTTCAGCAATGAATGTAACCATGGCTGCACAAATTGCTATGGGGATCACCTGACCCATTACGCAACATCTTCCCCTCAAAGAGAGAAGATGGGCTAGAAAAGTACCCTCCCCGGCAGCTCTTTGGGTTTCACATTAGATGGAGCACAGATGACGAAGGGATTATTGATGACAGAGCCTGAGGTCACAGAGTAAGTAAACAGCAATATATTCAAACATCAACCAGAGGCCTTCAACTGAGGAAAGAGAAATCAAATTGCTGGCTATGTATCGAAGACTCAGAGTCTTGCATTTCAGTAGCATAACACACCACATGCTCCACTAGGAGGGAGCAGGCTTGCTGATTAATTTAGGGGGAAGTCAGGAAGGGGCACAGTTAAACCCGAGGTCTTGTGTTTAAATTTCACAATCTGAACAGCAGCACAGCGGGGATTCAAAAATGGTTCAGTTTTGCATGGCACGGTACTCTGTGTGTATCTCATTTCCCCCATCATCATTAAAAACACATGGCCACTTATTGTACGTACGGCTTAGCGCCTAGAAGCCCCACTCTCGGACCAGGCCCCTGTATAAAAAGACAATCCCTGATCCAATGAGCTTCAGCCTGCCAGCCTTACTCAGTTCTTTTTCATGCAGAATTCCTGTTGACTTCCCAGGGAGTCTGCCCAATGCTGCAAGTGAGTAAAAACTTGAGCAAAAGCCAAGAGCCCAACCATGCCCCTGTGGTGCACACATGCTCTCTCAGCAGATCACATCTCCCCATCCTGGAAGGTTCAGCTGCCTTCCCAGCAGCAGCTCACCCCAAACTCTGGCTCCCTACATTATTCCCCAATGCCCCCCCAACCCCCAGAAAAGTTATCACAGCCCCAGTATGGAGCACTTAACTAACTGTTCTCCTCAGTCTCTCTTTGAGGGAAGCAATGCTTATTCCCCACACGCACATTCATTCTCTCACCCTCCCTCTCTTTCACTGTTTCTTACTTGAAAGTTGTCATTCCCTCCACGGCCACTGACTGCTTCTGGTACTCTGCCTTGGGCTTGAACGAGTCTCTGGGATGGTCGTAGGGATAGAGGGGGTATTGCTCCACGTACTCCGACAGGAAGCATGGCTTCTCACTCTTCTCATAGATCCTCGTGGGAAGATGTGGGCAATGGTGGCGCCTGTGCAAGAGAGTAGCATGGATGTTATCGACTGAGCCACAGGGTGGAGCAGAGATGTTGGTGCAGGGCTTCAGCAGCACTGGTTACAAATCACCCACCAAACTATAGGGCATTACGAATTATCAGGCAAAGTCCTGGCCTATGCAACTAGTGACACGCCTCACTTGGTTACAATAATGACAACCTATAAAAAACAACACCACCAGCCATAAGTTAGAACAGTGTGTTAACTCAAGCTAGAAAAGGTTCTAGATTCTAGCTTTAGCTAAACACACCCTACTGTGCCAGGCTGGGCATTCCATTTAACACCCTTTTGCTCAGTTGTTCTGATTAAGGATTAGATTCTCCACAGCTGAAACCTTGTGCAGTTGTCCAAAGCTATGCAAAGTGTGTGTGAAGTACTATCAGGTCAGCACTCAACCCTGTGGGGCATTTCACACTCGCATCACACCAGCGCTAAAGGGCTATGCAAGTGCAAGACAAGGGAGAATCCAGCCTTAACAGCATACGCTTGCTCCCATTGACACCATTTCCATCAATAGGAGCAGACGCAAAGGGACTCAATACACTGAGTGCTCTCATTCCCATTGAGACATGGTGGCTATGGCTTCTGAAACCCTGAAAGCCCGTCAGGTTGTGAAACACTCTATTACAATCTAGTGCCAAATGACATATTTACAGTGCTTTACTTCCTTTTAAACGTATTTACAAACCACACTCGCATCCAGCACACTTAAAACCCTCTCTTTGGCTCTCGCCACATCTTGCATTGTCAAAGCAGCATAATGCATGGCAACATCTGCATACCTCTGGATTTTCAAGTTGATGCAGGTCATAAGCCAGCATTGTAAACAATAAACCTTTCAGGATGGATCCCTGAGGTATGCTCTGCACAAGCTTAAAAAAATTCTTAAATCTAGTACTGAGCTAAACAAACATTTTCTTTCAGATTAAGCAAATCAAAACCAAAGTCAAAGTCACTCCATTTGTCAGTGATAGTAAGTCAAGGGCTTTATGGAAATCATCAAATAATATACTCATTTCAAAACCATTAGCCAAAGCTTGATTGATGCTATCTATAATTTTAAAGAGGCTCCCTCTACTTAAAAACCTCTCTTATGTCTGGAAAGTATTTACATATTATGGTTCCAAGTAGCCCCTGAAATCACTTGAAAAGAAATTGGTGGGGAGGGTTGATATTTTCTTTGTGCATTGACAGCACTTTACGTATAGTCAGTTTCACTGTATGGTTAGTTACTCAGTTTCACCTCTTGCTTATATGGCTCTTTCACATTGCAGCAAAGGAGAGGCTGCCCCATAGAAAATGTAACTGTGCCCCCCTCCCCCACCTCAAGTCCCAAAGGGACTTGGAGATAGGTGTAGAAAGGAGCTACTTTTAAATCGTCTTTTGAAATTGACAAGATTTCAAGTTATTTGTAGTAATTATCTTTGCTGTTACAGGAGCATCCAGGAATCCCAGTCAAGGATCCCCTTTGTGCTAGGTGCTGTATGAACAAGACACAAAGACAACAGGCACAGCCCCAAAGAGAGGGTTACAAATCTAGGTGACAGTGACCCTTTAAAGAAAACTGGATTCATCTAAATCATCGGATCTAAAACCAGATTCAGAATAGTGTTATGAAAGACCTAATTGTTAAATTGTACTAATAATTCTCTAGACAACACTAGAAGTAATGAAATGGTGTTGAGTACAGCAATTAAGTTTAATGGCTCATTTGTGGCTTTAAGCTAGGGCTTGAGGCAGACACTTATCTCTCTGGGAGTGCTGGAAAGTGCATGAAGGGAATAGCTATTGCTACACCTTGGTCCAAGTATCAGTGTTCACAAGCCAGTATGGGAAAGACTCATATTGTCTCAGAGAGGCTCCTGACCAGGTCCTCAGTGACCAGTTCATGCCCTGACACATGGGGGTTTATAGTCCTCCTTTTTAAACTCAAAAAGAAAAGGAGTACTTGTGGCACCTTAGAGACTAACAAATTTATTAGAGCATAAGCTTTCGTGAGCTACAGCTCACTTCATCGGATGCATAAATTTGTTAGTCTCTAAGGTGCCACAAGTACTCCTTTTCTTTTTGCGAATACAGACTAACACGGCTGCTACTCTGAAACCTTTTTAAACTCAACCTCCTGTTGATGTCAATGTGAGTTTTGCTGAGTAAAGACTTCAGGAATGGGCCGACTGGGATTACAGCTAGAAAAGACCTATAGTTTTATGTCTAGTACATCATTCCTGCCAGCGTGTGATTATTTCCTTCTGTACGTTCTCCAATGCTCTATTCAGTCTCCTTTCAAGTTATTCAAGTAATGGGGCTTCAATACTTAATAAAGTAGCTGTTAAATCAAATGTTTGTCCATCTAGCGTCAGTAAATGTCTGATTACCCAAAGTTACAGAGGTAGCCGCTGAGCTATGTATGGGGTCACATAGATTCTGAATTATTTTCCAAACTGCAGGTCACAAGGGAAGGACAGACTGCGCTCAGATAAAATTCAGCCTTTGCTTGACAAGCCAATTTTCTACTCTGGCTATGAATCTTTCCATAAAACCATAAATCAGAAAGAGCCCCGGTAGATTCATCTTTGTTTGGAGAGGCTTTAAGGCTTGGATGGATGATGGAATGAAGGAGATCATCCCAGTTTGTTACCATGTTTGAAGAATTAAATTTAAACTGGCAATTTCAAAAAAGCCTAAGAGAGGTAGGAACCCATCTCCTAATGAAAGGCTAGTGAAAAGGGCACCAATCCCCATTCAAGGTCAACTCTTAGGTGTCTTTGAAAAATTCAAGATTTTATACAGATGGAAAGAGGACAAAAAGGAAACTGAATAAGGGGCAAATCTTCCCCCCACTCCTAATCCAACTTGGCCTTGGTGCAGAGGGTTTTGAGGGGATGGAAAAAACACTCAGTCCTCCCAAACAAGAGTCCACTCAGAAGCACCAGACACACAGTGACCTCTAATGCAGTCTCATAGCATCCCCAGCAATTCCTCCTTAGCCCTCCAGGGGAGGAAATGGCCACTGGATCCTTCCAGCCTCAAATGTGCTGGCCTCCTGCCTGACCCTAAGCTCCTTTCCTTCCTCTGTGGATTGGACACAGTGAACTCCTGCTGAGTTCAACTTTATAGTGAGCAAGGAGTGCATGAGGCCCCAATAACCAGCCAGTTACAGCAGAACCACACTGAATCCACTGCAGCAACTGTTATTTACTACTCAGACTATGGAGAAAACATCTATGCTGCAAAAAACGAGGCATTCGGAGCAGGATGGACACCTCATGCCCAGTTTGTCATTGCCCTGCACCGTGGGCAGTCTTTTACACCAGAGCAAAGAAAGTTCAAAGAGTTCACTTTACACTGGAGTAGGTGGCTGCATGCAATGCAGGGCAACAATGAATTGGATCCTAACTTTCTTTAAAGTATGGGGTATGCCACTAAGCAGGGGTAGTGCCAAGCTAGTAGGTGCTTTACAAGAGCATAGATACTTAACACAGAGCTTTATCGGCACTAGCTAAAAATCCATTTGCCCTGTGTATACTGTTGATAGTAGATATGAAAGATAGGTCCCCTCTGTTCTTCTATATAACAATCTTAATCAAAGGTCCTAAAAGGCTGAAGACATTAATTCAAGGAGTGATTTCATTCATTTACTTATTTGGATTTGTAAAAACACAGGAGACACCTTTCTGATCCGTCTCGGCTCCTCAGATACTTATCAATCTAAGGATAAACAGAGACCCAGAACATACAATAATGCTAAGTAACCAAGCAGAAGTAAGCCGCACTCCCTACTTTTCCTAAACATCACCCCCAACAGTCGTGCCACTCTGGTTGCCCTCCTACAAAGCTGTGCTCTGCATTATGCCTTTTAATTTCACCTAATAGGTACCAGATACTCCTGTCCTCTGCACAGCCTGGAAGAGGGCAGCAATTATGTGTGCACGGCCCTCGCTCTGCCTGGAGATGGAAGCGGCCCCTCCATCAGTCATTTGAGGGCTCTGCTACAAATTGCGTATAGATGAGTTTGCCATGCTAACGAAGTGCAGAGACGTGAAGCTGCAGATTCTCCTGGCAAGATTACAGGAGACCTAAAATTCACAGCAAAAAGCCACAATGACTAATGCTGCTCAGAGCTCCGGCCCCAGAATCCCTGACCAGATAGAGCTGAAATTGTTCCATGTGACTTCTAGACTTCTTCCTCTACCCTGACCTCATACCTTGCTCACGAGCTGTTCTATCATTGGTTCTCTCCTTCACTCATTTGCTCAACAGAGGGGTCACAGGAATCAGCTCCCCGGAAGACAGTGGTAAGGTTTTGCTTGAGTGATGGGGGGACCTCAGGAGGGAGATGATCCTTGTAATGGGAAAGGGCCTGGAAATAACCTCAATCTCCTGCAAACAGCCTCATCCCATGCCCATGGAACAGTGGCAGACCAGGACAGACATTCATTGTGTTGAGCAGAGCCCATCTTGGTCTGGAGATGGGCCTGGGTTTAAACCCAAACTCTTCGCCTGCCTCAGCCTCTTTCAATTATTTTTTCATTCCCCGAGCTATACAAATATATGTTTTATATTTAATATCAGATTATGAAAACAACACTTGGAGGTGTCTGAAAGTTAGCTGTTGAGGTAAGTGCTTCCCCATAATAAATCATCCATGGCAGGGTAGAAAAAATAAATCTCTAAGTGTTTTGCCTTTATTTCTTTGCCCAAAATTGTGATGTATGCACACACATTATTGTAACACTTACAGTATCCCATACACAGAACGAGCAGGGGAAAGGATAAACTGGTGTTAATTCTCCACTGACATCAGATAAAATAAGCCACTTTTGCATCGAGAGAGCCTTTCGAAAAAAAATGTTTTACACTAATGTAAATCACAGAGCAAGATACTTAAAAACAAGGAGTAGACCAATACTGAAGCAAACCTTGAGCTCTACTTTACTGTTCCTTCTGGCCCTATAAATATTTATAAAACCATTACACGGTCATTAGGCACTGAAGTCACTGTTATCTGAACACGGTAAGTCGGTATGTCAGTCAGAGTTCAATAGTTAATAGAGCTGGGCAGATGATAGGAGATTACCTCATGGATTCTGTTGGTTTTGGTATGACATTTGTCCAATGGCACCCTAATTTCTAATCCCTGATTATCCCTAACCTGTGACATTTGTTATGCTCCCAGGGGTGCTTTATAGTCTTGATTCTCCTCTGACATATACCTGCACAAATTATACATGACTCCATTGGAGTCAATTGAGTTACACTGGTATAAGTAATAGGAGAATCAGTCCCTGTGTTTTTAATTTCTATTAATAATTAGGAAACAATGGTAGTACCACCAGAGAGCTTCCAACATAAATCTGACTTTGCAGCCCAAAATCCTTCAAGTAATATTGACTCCAAAATTTAGTAGGTTAGGTGTGGGCCCAACATAGAATTTTTCTACAAAACGTGAAGTGGATTGGACACTTTGGCCTAGCTCCTCCGAGGTATTTTTGTGCCTTATTCCCCTTGTTATCAATGGGAGTTAGGCACCTAAATACATTTGAGGATGTGGGGCCTTGGCTCCTGAATGGTGGAACTCCAGACAGTGAGATATTCAGTAGTGTTCAAAAAGGCTTTTCATAATTTTTTTTCTGTAAGAAGAGTGATAATGTAGCTATGGGGTACAGGTGTTGGCAAGCTTAGGTCAGGACATCAAAGGAGTGCTAGAGACCTAAGCTTTCATTTAAGAAAATGTAAATCACTAGCACTTTTCCTTGCAGTGGTAGACCTCAAAGTGCATCCCAATTGCTGAGGAGATTTGTCATGTAAAAAACAAACAATTTTTCTATGGACAGTGTCATGAGGCGGAAGTAAACAAAAGAATTATATCTCCACACAAAACCGTGGTGTGGTTAAGGTTGCAGGCACATGTCAGAAATTTGAGCACATTACCTTTCAAGAACATTAAAACTAAAAATGAAAAAGCAGTGTCAGAAACCCAAGAAATGCAGAATTAAGGTTGCAAGTCTCAGACAATGCACATAAATTCCTTAATTGCCTCCAGGGCCATGCTCTGAGAAAATAAGAAATACACACTACTCTATCCATCCATAGCTAACATTTTCATTTCATCAGTGACCCCCAAAAGACTACAATGCTTTAATCTTAATCATACAGTAGAGGTACCACTTTATGGCCATCTTTACATTAATGCACATTACACATACATTAGACAATAGCATAGTGAAGGCAATCACTACTCATTCCTAAAAGGGCCCAATCTTATTCCTGAGGTCACTTGGCTCCTTTTAGAAGATGCTTATCATATTGCAGGATCAAGTCTTATGATAGGGCAGCCAACTCTCCAAGTGCCATTAGACACAGAGCAAGCAAATTTTATATCCTCCGGCCATGAAATTAGAGCACATACATGAAAAACCAAAAGTAAATCCAAAGAAAGAGTCCTCACTACTAGAGGTAGATGTGCAGTATTGTTCTGTGATCATCAATCAAAGCTAAGCCGTATATTGCAGAGCGGTAGATATAAGATAGTCATAATAATGGCGTCTCATACAACTACTTAACTCTGAGCCAAATATAGGATTTCTGTCATTTTTAGAAGGAAGAAAACAAAAATGCAGGTCCCATAATCAATATTATATGGACACTAAGTAAATGTGTTGCCAACATGAAAGTGGTTAGCACATATCAGCGTTTTCTTTGTGGGGAAACAAGATACAGAATACAAGTTTTGTACTGATGAACTACTAAGCCAACTTAAAATACTGTGGGGGTGATCTTCAGCTTTCATAGATATCAATGGAGCAATGAAAGTTTACACCTACTGGGGCTTTGCCCCACATTTTGACTGAGCCAGCTAGGACACACTAGTATCCTGCCACTAAACACATGGGCTGCTTTTATCATCCTCCTAGAAATGATTTTGAAAGGGCTTGTAAATAATGCTTGTGCCGAAGTTGCTCTGAAACAAAACTAGAACAACAGTGGCTGATCACTTAATGTTTTGTAGTTTGCCCACTACTATCCGTATCTGCCAACAGCTGAGATTATGATTCAGACACTTTGGAGTTCAACAGCTTTCCCAGGACCTTACTCTTCTGCCAACTCCCATGGATTTCAGCAACTGTAGTCTCCCACTGTAGGGTACAACTAAGGCCCATTAATTTCAGGGGCTCCATAAAAAAGGGCAGAATTTTGAATTCTTCTCTCCCAGCACCATAACCTGGTCTTGACACTAGGATTGATGAGTTAAGGTTTTGGTTTTTTTCTTACAGCTCTTTGAAGACATAGGATCAGATTCAGTCCTAGTGTAAGAGGGTGCTACAGCAAAATTTCACCCACTTATATTAAAGCCAAATTTGGCCTATGATGCATGATATAAGTGGTTAGTGATAGTACTATGGTAGTTTCTTCAAGACACTTATTTTGCTAAGCAGAATATGCCCAGGTAAAAATACTGTTTTCCCTTATTCAGAAGTCTAGTTCTGATACCTGTGTTGCCCCTCTGCTGAGGGGAGAGCAGGTCTTGCAGGTCAGCTTCCTAATGGAGGAGAAATCAGTCACATAGAGTCTGGATAGACTCTGAGTGTAATTTGCTTTATTTACACATACAAGCCAGTCCTAAGGTGATGGAGGTGGTCAAACAACATGCAGGGCAATCCCTTCTCCCAGGAATCTTAACCCAACACCAAACACCCAGTGCTTCAAGAATTAACTCTAATCAAAGGCCCAAGCAGAGAGCAACCTCTCCTGCTCACATAGATTCCTCTCTCCCGAAGCCACCTCTATACAAAACTTTGCATAACCAAAAATTAAACCCATCCAGCATGTCTTTGCAAGAGTCAAAGCTTGCTCACCCCATATGAAAAACAACTTGGGAGGATGTGTGTAAAAATGCCAAAGATGTCACCTGTTGTAACAATACTATCTTATGACAGGTTTCAGAGTAGCAGCCGTGTTAGTCTGTATTCGCAAAAAGAAAAGGAGTACTTGTGGCACCTTAGTGACTAACAAATTTATTTGAGCATAAGCTTTCGTGAGTTCCTCCTTTCCCCCCCGCCGCTGGTAATGGCTCATCTTAAGTGATCACTCTTCTTACAGTGTGTATGACAAAACCCATTGTTTCATGTTCCTGTGTGTGTATATAAATCTCCCCACTGTATTTTCCACCAAATGCATCCGATGAAGTGAGCTGTAGCTCACGAAAGCTTATGCTCAAATAAATTTGTTAGTCTCTAAGGTGCCACAAGTACTCCTTTTCTTTTTGCGAATTCTATCTTATGTTTCTACAGCACCTTTCATGTACAGTTCACCGGGGAAGGACCTCTGCTCATTGTGCAACATTGGACAAAAAAACAAACACAATATTAAGGTGCATAAGAAATAAAATAGAAAATGACACTGGAATATTCTATCATCATTACATAAGTCAATGATATGCCCTCACCTGGAATGCTGTGGGGAGTTCTCGCCAGAACATCTCAAAAAGGATTTATCAGAAATACAGGAGTGCAGAGATGGACAACAAAACGGCTAGAGACCTGGAGAAACTTGCATGCAAAGAGAGATTGAAAAGATCCGGACTCTTTAGTTTAGTAAATAAACAAATAAGAAGGGACATGATAGAGACATTCAGCACTATGATTGGTACATAGGATGAAAGGTAAATAGAATGCTCCTATTTACCCTTTCTCATGATTCAAGAACAAAGGGATGTTTAAAGAATTTGAAAGGTGACCAATTTAAAAATGAAATTAGAGAAATATCTTTCCACACATGTAATTGGCTTGTGGAACTCATTTCTACTAGGTCAGGAGCATTTCTGGATTCCTAAAAGGATTGGACATTTGTATAGATAATGAGAAAGATCATATACTGTTTGATAAAGTGGAATATATATATAATGGTAATACACTCTCATGCTTCAGGGCATAAGAAAATTCTTTCCCTTTTGGCTGAGGGTTACTTCAAATTGCCCATTGAGTCATCTGGTGCTGGCTGCTATCAGAAGCAGGATACTAGAATAGATGGACCACTGATGTCATCTGGAATGCAATTCCTAGCTTCCTACAAACTCTCCAATCAAAAGGGATAGCGCCTCCCAGTGTCAGTTCACACAATGAAGACTCTGCAGCCCATTCCTTTCTCTCTCCATCATAACATGCCTTCTGAAGTGCAAGGTATTACAGAAAAGCTTATTTAGACATGGAACAGCATATGTTTCAGCTACTAAGACATCGCCTGTGTTTTGTGCCATGATGATTTGCCAGCTAAAACGTGTCAGCTGATGGTTAAATAAGACCTCAGTCTTGCTGACCTCCAGTTCCCCATCTGTACAAAGTGGCTAATAACATTTCTCAGTTACAGAAGGTTGAGAATAAATTCAGTAATATTTGTGAGCATCTCATACTAGTGCAATGATTCCATAGAAAAATCTATTAATAATAAACAAAGCGAAGGAGAATATTGTATCCAGCTGAAACTGTAGCTAGAATGTAAAGTAAGCAAAACATTAAGTACCCACATTAGAATTTGGCCAGGACAACTGGGTTACTATTATTAATTAAATCATTTCCGTGTAATGGTCTATAGCTGGACACACAGCAGAGGATAACTTATCAATGGGTGTCATGACTGGTACTGAAGAGCAATGTCTCATGAATTAATCAGAAGTGGTTTTCACAGCATTGGTTTTATATTGCATCCAACAGCACAATCTCCCCTACTGTTCACCCTCTGGGTCACCAGCACTATTTCCTGCAGCCTCTGGGTTTGCCTTGGAGGTTTCTCATTTGAGCGCTGGCCAGGCCTAGCCAAGTTTATACAAATCTCTGCTTCAGAGCCGATGCTACCGTCCCTAGGACAACACCCGAGGAAGTGTGAGAGAGGCGGTAACAAAGGACTGGGGAGCACATTCTAGCACTACTGCAAGAATCTAGTGTTGGGGCAGACTTCAAAGCAATTCACTGAAATTCAGTCTATATTTATAGACATCTCCTTTCTCCCAAGCCATGGAGGCACAATCAGAGGTTCGGTCATATGGTTAGATTATAGATAGATGTTTAGGGAGGGAAAAAAAAACACATACATGCATAATGTGTCAAAATGTATCACTTACATACACTGGGTGTGATAAAACTACCAGGAAAATTGAAGCACATTGTGCATAAAGGCATATGGAAAGAATATGTTGCTTTTAGATGGTGCATGGTTTTAAATAAGACTTAAATGCACAATAAAAGGCAACTGTTCCCTCAGCAGAGCAGAACTTTGATTTTCTATGATTATAACTGTACAAAAGACTTTAATCTGAAATCTTTTCAAGGCTAATTGTAATTCCCACAATGCGCGGAAACAGTTTTCTTAATGTCATGTGTGTGATGTTACACTTTGGATGATAAACCTCACTTCTCTGCCCCCCCCATGTTAAAAAATATGGGTCATATCACACAAAAAGCTAATAGTAAAGAGAGATTCTATTTCACAAGAAGCTGGCATGTGCATGCACACATACACAGAGCCTGCACTGTGAGGGCAAAATAAAGCTGTGGGTTTTCTTTAAGTGTGGTTCAACTGTGAAAGACAAAAGCTTAGCCTCTGTTCTTGACCAACTCTGAGGGCCATGACAGAGTCTGCAACCACTTATCAACTATTTGGAACATTTTATTCATTTGGAATGAGCTCAACATTCTAAAAAGAGGACAACAGTGTGTTGTTAATCAACATTGTGAATTTTGTGTTAATGTGCCATGGTCATCGTCTTTGCTGAACGTTCACCAGGTCAGCAAAAGATCCACAATGAGGTCCCTATATTTCACAAGGCAGCCTCAATGCCTCACAGCTATTTTCTTCATGCACACTTTTCCCCCTCTCTCTAGCAGTCAAAAAAAAAATTATACCCCCCCCAAAAAACAACCCACAACCCTCACCTTCCTAGATTTGCTCCAAAAGATGCCAAATATTTTTTTTTGGTATGGATAGACAGTCTCTACTGTGAGCAAATGTTTTCCTTTTTTTTTTTTTCATGCTGTCTCACACCAAAATAATCCATCTGCTCCAATATATTTCAAGGGATGCTATATGTCTGCCTTCATTTTGCTGTCCAAATGTCCCCAGTAACAGTCTTCAAATGTATATAAAAGGTAAGTATTTATTAATTATTGTTATGACAGCTATAACTCCCCCTTTGGAGTTATAATAAAATAATAATATAAGCAGAGATTGACTACATATACCATTTAAAACAGAAAGCCCAGTGGGCATAGCAATGATGGTTAAAACTGATGGCTTCGCAAAAAGTAACAGCCCTTACAGGTGATTTCAAAGGACCTAATAATCTTAGAAAAGATTGAACAGACTTTTGGGATCATCTCCATTTACCAGAGCCTGATCTTACTCCCTTTGAAGTCAAGGCAAAATGCCCATTCCCTCTTGTGGGTAGGATCAGTCCCCAGTCCAGTAGGGCCGTCTTGTAATAACGAACAACCACTTTTTGAGGGGAGGGTTTTGTGGCTTACCGTTGTGAAAACTGGTGAGGTGCTACTCTGTTCCCATGTGTACACACCTCTCTCAGAACAAGGAAAATATACATCCAGTATCACTCTCTCTCTTGCATGAGCCCTCATATTTTTTATTTATTTTGTATAGTTCTATCATAAATTAAGCTTTTTAACAGACACACATATACCCTTCATGTATATTTGAAAGAGGGAGAACTCATAAATATAAAAGAATACCTTTAAATTATTTAATTTTAATTCAATCTAATTCATAGATTTACTTGTAAATGCTCAGAGAATTCATTCTATGCACAAAGAGTAAGTGCAGTAATTTTGTGGAGAATATGCTGTATTCCTCACAAAGCACATGGGTTGAATCCCTGCTTTACGTGCAAAACTCACTTAACCCTCACTATGGAACCACAATTGGAATTTCCATAATGACAGATTTGGGAACTTGACTTATTCATAATAATAAATGGACTGATAGATGGAAAGAGGACATATAATGAATTGAATATTGTTATGGCAAGCATCACCAGGAGGTGCATTTACATATAGTTTTCCAAATTCTTTTTCCTAGTATTTGAGCAAATGTCAGTCTTAGAGAGACATGCTGCACTGTTAGTTTGGGGGCTGTACAAGGCATTGTGTAGAGCCAGTGATCATTGGAGAGAGATCTGTGAGAGCAGCAGGAGAGTTTGTTCTCTGCCTTGATCTCTGCTTAGAGTCAATTTTTGAAACAGAATTGCTCTCTAGGAACTGGGCTTTGGTATGGGGCTAAGATTTCTGAAAAAAAGAGATTGTTCTGCATGCTGTTTGATCATCTTTTTTCCAGGACAACTATATGTATAAATAAACCAAGGTATGCTAAGACTATACCCAGATTCCTTGTTGCTGATTTCTCCTCCTCTGGGAAGGGAACCTGCAAGGCCCCAGACATCTGTTATTGCAATGCAGAGAGGCAATGCTGATGTGAGAGTGGGACACTGATGTCGGGAGAAGGGGCAACAATATGTCTAGGGCAAGGTTCTGTCCTTGGAACAGCATTGCATGTTCCATTGATATGTATGGGAGCACTGTGCGTGCCACAGAGGGCAGTATTTGGCTCTCTGTCTGGTAAAAAGCTCTTGGCTGTTGACTTTATAATGAAATATAAATAAATGCAAAGGTCACAGATTGGGCTTTCCAACATTTCTGGATGTGCCTGCTGAAAGGCCAGTTGGTCCTAGGGAATGAATTAGATGGATAATGGTTCTTACATGCTTAATTTCCTATGTGTACTATGATCATTTGGCATTTCACATGGCAGTAATATACAGCACCTATACTGAACAGTTACTAATGTAAAATGATTTAGCTTAAAGGTGACCAACAATTCCTGTAAGTACCATGGACCAGATTATTACTGGTCTTTGTGTGGGATGGGGGGGGGGGGAAGGGTGCAAGTGTGTGTGTCTCACTCTCAAATACACTGCAAAATTTCAAATGTTAACTTGCATTTAATTGCAGTAAAATTACCTTATCATCGCAAATGGGAAATAAGTATAGACCCCATCCTCCCAAACTATTTGTTACTTGTTCAAAAGTTCAGGCTACGGTCGAACTATACAATAATCAATGGGAAAATATCAGTTTTCATGAAGAGTGTGATTTTTGGATTTACTCTTTTTCAGTGTTGATGGCCATACAAGCACACAGTTAGGTGGGTAGATTCTGTATTTAAAGATGCATGTGAACCACATCCCTGGGTCTGAACTTCTCACACTTTAAGTATGGACCCAAGCTTCATGTATGGCCTCTATCTTTATATCAGGCTGAACCAAAACCCTGCATCCTAACACCACCTAGATTTGGGGGGGGCATATTTGGAGCTTGAGCAGAACTTTGTGATTCCAGTCCATCTCTACGTGTTAGATTTTTATTAATAGCTCTTCTCATTTCAATTCATGTTTTGCTGTATGCACTTGTAGGAATAAAAGCAAAATCCTGTTTAATGACACATACATGGAAGATGAAGGGGAAGGAGAGAAGTAGAAGAAGTTGGGCTGAGAGAAGTGAAACATCTGTGAAAATTGAAAGCAGCTCAACGGAATAAATGCACCAGTTTCAGAATAATGGGACTTGATTCGGCTCTCACCCCCAAGTAAGTGGAGAGTAATTCCATTGAAAGAAATGGAATGACACAGGTGTAAAAGCATTGAGAGAGAAGAATCAGGCCCTTTGTTGGCACAATACACTCATGCATGCACAGATACACATGGAGTGAGTTTGTCATACAAACCCCATATCCACGCTTAGGAAACATCCTGGATTATTGGATGATCCTCCTTCCAGATGGTTTCATTTGGCACCCCACAGGCAGCTAAAAATACTGGCAAGTCCAAGCTAAAACGAGTACCCCAGTGATCCAAGTGATAATTTAAAAAGTGCGGCTTCCACGTATCTACTGAGTACCTCATTGGCATATGTGGTAACTCCTTTCTATGTTAGTAATTTAGGATCTGCAGCAACAATAAGTCATGACTGCACTGGAAATAAACATAGCACATACCAAATGACGCTGTGCAGACTTAAAATGAAAGATGAAGAAAGAAGGTATTGAAAATCTGAATGTACTGTGTAAACTAATGAGACTAGCCTATTGTTGGGAGGGCATCAAAATAATAAGTTTTATTGTGTAAAATATAGGATACTTTTAATCAAATATCTCCCAGGGGTGAGCTAAGCCTCCCAGCATTGTAAAGTAGATAGTATTATGCCCATCTTACAGATGGGAAAACTGAGGCAAATGACTTACACAAAGTCAAACAGAACTCAGAAAACCAGGTTACTAGTAAACATTTCCTTATATAAATTCTGTATTCAGTCGTATGTCTCTGCTAAAGAGACAGAGTATTTGTCTCTGCTAAAAATATCATGTGTTACCCCATTGTCTGTACCCCACTAGGATGAATCAAACAAGCAGACACCTGTTATGTCTTGTCTTGTAGCCTGTAAGCTCTTTGGAGCAATGACTATCATTTACTATATAGGCCTGATCAAAAGCCCATTGAGGTTAATGGGAGTCTTTCCATTGATCTCAGAGACCTTTGATCAGGCCCTTTGTTTGTAGAATGCCTAGCACAATGGGGCCCACACTTTTGTGAAAGCTGTAGGATCTACCATAATAAATTAATATAATACTAATTATAATTCCAGTCCCAGCGCGAGATATGAGGGTTATCACTGTTACAGAGGACATTATGGAGAAGTGTTTTGACTGTATATTTGTATATACACCAATGAATGAACAAGCATTGTTCAGCCTCATTTAATGTATCATGATAAGACTCAGTAAGGTATGTAAACACTTTTCTTTGGAAGCCCTCTTGGCCTAAGAAAGCTTGACTGGAGGTTAAAAGCTATGGGCCAACTTCTGGCACACAACAGGAACTGTATAAAGCCATAAACAATGATGGAAGCCTACACTACTAAAGCAGTATTAATGTACATGCAAAGTCCCGCTTATAGTGGCACAGATCATCCCAAGGGAAGATGGAAGTGGGGTTCAGTCTTGAAGACCACCTCCATATGCAGCCTAAGGAGCATACCTCTCCCTTCTGTGCAAAACACAACTAAGTCCAATGGAAATAAAAGCAGGCATTTTCATTAAAATCTCTCCCTTTCCGTGGTGGGTACTGTCCTCATTGCCTGTTGCCCCTGGCCCAGCTCATCTAAAGCCATGATTAGTGATTTGAGGTGCCTCACCTGAGACACCAGAAAGGGCCCTGATTGTTGAGGGCAGGTGTCACCCACCCCAAACAAAATAAGTTGTTTTTTGGGACTCTGAATCTGAACGTTTTGTGGTTTAATAGTGCAAATAGTCACATATTCGGTTCCAATGTGAAGAGTACAGGAACAATTCAATGAATACACTGGCAGCCTTCTAAAATCAAGATAGCAAGTGGAAAAAAATCTTACAGAAAGGCCAAACTCTTCAAAAAAAGATGGATGATGAGACAAGATGGGTACTGGACCAGAGCCAGGCTCTATGTGAAAAGTAGCTAACTAAGGCTATGTCTACACTTACTGTGGTGTGTATACACCATACACCGCACGCTCAGCTAGCACAGGAATATATAGCAATGAAGATGGTGAGGCGCTGGTTAGGCCAGTAGAGAACAGACACACCAGAACCTATGGGTATGTACCTATATGGCTCCACACACCCAATCAGTTCCTCCCCATCTACACTGATATTTTTAGCAGCATAGTGCCCAACTGCTGGAGCCTTTCCCCACTGCCTTCCCCTTGCCAGAGCCCTTCCCAGCCACATGCAGCTACACCCCGCAGTCTGCTTTTCACTGCAGCATGTATCTACACATACCCTACATGCTGCTGCCAGTATAGACAAGGCCTGAACTGTACAGCTCACCAGCAGGTGCAGCTTTTAGGATCCCAAATACCCATCAAATGGAAGGAATATAATATTTCCGCTTTTGGTGAAACTAAATCTAACAAAGAGGCTTCCCTGAGGAAGGATGTGGGAGATCACAGAGTTCCTGAGGCAAGAGGGCAGTTTTCCTGGCAATCAGAAGCGCTCAGCTAGTAGGCGGCACTAGTGGAATGAGCCGACCTGCATGGCACTTTCATTGAATTTGATGGAGAAATTGATATGCAGGTGCTCAGAAGGATTAGATGTGAGAAATGGAACTTGCTTGGATAATCAGCTGAATATTGCCTTCTGGATCTGAGATGTCAATTTAAAAAGAAATTCATCAATTTTAAAATTTAAAAAAAAAATCTTACTTGGGAACGTCCTACCTCTTTTTGCTGTAAACCAGTGTTTTTCAACCAGAGTTACACGTGCCCCTGGGGGTATGCAGAGGTCTTTCAGGGAGTACATCAACTCATCTAGATATTTGCCTAGTTTTACAGCAGGCTACATAAAGCACTAGCAAAGTCAGTGCAAACTAAAATTTCATACAATGCCTAGTTTATACTGCTCTATACACTATACACTGAAATGTAGGTACAATATTTATATTCCAATTGATTTATTTTATAATTAGATGGTAAAAATGAGAAAGTCAGCAATTTCTCAGTAATAGTGTGCTTTGACACTTTTGTGCCTGGTTTTGTAAGCAAGTAGATTTTAATTGAGGTGAAACTTGGGGAGTACTCAAAACAAATCAGATTCATGAAAAGGGTACAGTAGACTGGAAAGGTTGAGAGCCACTGCTGTAAACTGTTAAGTAAATTTAATTCTCAGGTGTAATGTCACCTAGACTCAGATGAGACTGAATACAATGTCAATGCAGTGAAACAGGAAAGGGGCTTTAATATGAGAGTTGTCATTCATTTAGGGCTAAAGTGACTTTGCCACTAGCCCTGGGGAAGGGGAGTGTATATAGTTGCACTATCCTAGAGGGAAACCTATATAGAACTTTTCATCAGTAGATCTTTAGCACTTTACAAAGGGTAGCATTATCCCCATTTTACAGATGGGGAAACTAAGGCATAGAGTTGAGGTCATTTACCTAAGGTCACCCAGCAGACCAGCGGCAGAGCCAGGAATAGAACCCAGGTCTCCTGAGTCCTAGTCCCGTCCTCTATCCACTAATCAACACTGCCTCCCAAAGCTCTTCCCACTACCTGCACAGGAGTAGCAGCAGGAGCAGATTATCTGTAAACTATAGTGATCTGTGAGGACCACACAAACAGAGGGGGAAACTTTAGGAGCCACCTTATAAGACAAAGGGTACTCATGGTGTCCCACTAGGATGTAAATAATGTGCATTCTTCCTCAAAGAGCTCTGGTTCTATTAATCTCCTGAGATTGTGCCATCTAAACATATTACCTCCTCAAGCCACAGGAGATAATGATCTGACCATGAAAAGGAAGTGAGTCTCATTGTTTGAGGAATGCATGTGTTTCTCACACAGTAGTCACTAAAGCAGAGATTTGGACATGTCTGTACAAGAGATGGATTTGAGCCACAAAGGTCAGACCTGAGTATGGACTGAGATTTATGCAAAGTGTTCAATGTTGAAATCTCGAGTTTTGGTTCAGTACCATTCAGGATGGACTTTGTGGAACACCTCCTGAAGGCCAATTAAAGTGATGAAATCAAGCATGGTGTCTACACTGGCACTTTTTCAAAAAAATGTAGAGGAAAGGAGCCATAAGTCTCTCATTGGGGTGGATGTAATTAGTCACCAAAGCCGGCATTTTTCCCAACACAAGTCACATCACAGAGTGTATGCACCCACTGTTTAGTCGAAAAAAGGCAGTTTTTGGCAACAAAACTTGACAAGGCCTCAATTCTCAGTGTGGACCAGCCCTTAGAAACAGATTTTCCTGAGGAACACACAGCAATTTGCCTCCCAATATAAATGTCAGACACCGTGATTTGATCCTTGGATATCATAGAAAAGGAACAACCAACATGGCAAAGGAAAACCCTGGCCTTTCTCTGCACCATGGAAGAAAATGAATTAGTAGCATGGTGGATGGCTCTCCAAGCTCATGCAGCACTGTACTCCTTTATGTCTCTTCTCACAGCCTCACTGCTATTGTTATGAGAGCTTCTCTGTAATTTTTTAACAGCCTTCCTTCATCCCTCGAGCTCAAGGACTCCCCATATCTTTCCAAACCTCACGTGAAAACGTACAAGCCAGAGCCTCAGCTGCTGAAGCTCTACTGAAGACAATGGAGCTACACTGATTTACCACAGCTGAGCACCTGACCCCATAGCTTGCTTGCTGTGCCGATACCTTTTTTCTCTCGCTCCCTTAGTTCTTGTTCTTTTGACCAAGCAGATGCTTTATCCACATATACCTGATACCCCCGTTTTTGTAATTTATCCATATACTCATCACTGTCTAGTCATTTTTAGTTCTGTAAAGGCTATGAGGAATATTGTTTCTATAAAAATGCCCCATAAAATAAAATTGTTTCTACAAAGGAGGCAGGGTCCCAGTGGTTTTAGGAAAAAACAGCTATTTTGCTAAATGGTCTTAAAAAAACTGCTGGTGGATGGTCTGATAATGGGGCTATGCTTCTGTGGGCCTGATTCTCTTCTCACGCTGATGTAAGTCAGAAGTAACTCATCTGAAGTCAATGGAGTGACACTGGTGTAAAACAGGTGACTGACAGGGGACTCAGACCCTGTATTCTTCTGTTAGACCTGAGCTGTTTGATGGCACATGAAGCTAAAAGCCTTCCCAAAACAATTTCCAAAGTTGTTTTAACCAACTGTTCCCAGCATTTTGGAAGCCTAAGGTTTGCATTAATAAAAACTGTGCCGGACAGTCTCCAACTTCTATTTGCTGTGAACTGAGTTCTTTCTAATATCTTCTGCAGAATGTACACAGGACTAAGCAGCAGGAATAGGGATTTAGAAATGACTCATCGCTACACCAACACAGCACCTTTCAGCACAAAAGAAAAGCCCTCTTTCTGCCACCCCCCCCCCCACTTCGTCAATTGCAAGCTGACTCAATCTGGGAAAATCTGGCTAGGAGCAGGGAGATACACCACTGATGATATAAACAGCATGGAAAGAGAACCCCAGTGGTGGTGAGCGGCTTTAAGACTTTTTCTAGGTGAGAGCGCAATAGGCACTTTTTTGGCTAACAATTAAGGATCCAATCACACACACACAGGATGGAAGTTTTGTAGTCATAAAAAGGAGTTTGAATTTAAATCATCTGAGGAAAAAATATAAACAAATGGGCCGAACATCAGGAAAAATCAACATTTCTGGTTGACCTATTCCCTGACCAGAAGGAGTTCAGCCATGGGAAATCAGTCAGAAATCCTGAAATTTTTTAGCTCTATTCCTCTCTGAAACAATCACTTCTTTTCCTTTGCTGCTCGGTTTCAACATTTCCATGCTTCTCAAAGGGAAGAATATTCAGAATATTCTCCTGGGGGTGATTTATTTTCTAGCTCTGCATCACCTTGTGTGAAAATGGCCTTTATATTTTTCATCTCCGGTTTATTATATTGCCTGACTTTCACCAGTCAAATTAAAGCTGGGTTCTGAATTATCATGGTCACATCTGACTGAATGGGGAAACAACAATAAGCCCAGATGGCTTCTCACTACATGTTTTGTTAACTTCTTCTAAAAAAAGCCACGTAAAAGAGGCATGTTTTTGATAAGGGTATTGTGCAAAATCTTACGTGCAGATAGAGAAGCACACTTTATATCTTTACAAGGTGCCCAACAGTGCACCATCTAAGCAGCACGTCTAATAGAATGCTGTGACTATCATACCATTTTACTGCCTAACAATGACTTTAAAATATTGTCCAAAAATTCTGGAAAGTGGAAGAAAAAGCAAAAGAGCTCGATGAACTGATCATTTAAACTGTAGCGTGTACAATGGAGATTTATATTGCACAACCCTTAGAGGTGCAAACCAAGACTGAAGCCCCATTGTGCTAAGAGCTGTACATTCACACAGTCCATGCCACAAAGAGTTTATAATCTAAATAAACTTGACAGGCAAAGGAAATATTATTCCCATTTTACAGATGGGAAACTGAGGCACAGCGTGAGTAAGATTTACCCAAGGTCACAAAGGAAGCCTATGATAGAGCCAGAAATTGTTCCCTGATCTCCTAAGTCCCAGCCCAATGCCCTAACCAAAGGACACGTTATTTTATCCACGTGAGGGTAGCTACAGATAATCACATCAAGAGGGCAAAGGGATACCCTGCTCAAGACGATCCTTGAAAAAGTCACATGCTGCGCTATCTGCAGTAGATGCCAGAAGGCCTTTGACAATACTGAATGTTGCTACCTCTGGCAAAGGTCCCAGGATGCATGAAATTTGGGAAGGATACCTTTGATCATGACTACATATAGTGTGCCACCCCTCTGAGTTGCTGTTATGGAAGCAGAACTAAAAGCTAAATTGCCAGCTGGTTAGAGGCTGCCTCCTTATCGCCCCTCCTCCCCGCAGTTACATAGCTTTCCTGCCAGAACCCCGCTCAAATGACCTGCAATAAACCAAGAGTGTATACCAGTCCAGGGGAGGAACAAACACCATGGATGACACAACAGCGTCTGTCTAGAGCAGCTAAAGCTACTGCATGTACTGTGTACAAAGACATCTTAGAGTGTGTAGTACATGCCTCCAAATGTTATGCTATGGGATTTGCCCCAGATTACACAATCAAGCAGCAGATGTATGGATCCTGCCTCACCTGCCATTCCCCATAAAAGGCTTAATTAATCTTGGTATATATTAAAGAGGAAATTTCAAAGGCAGAAAGTTGTCCAGCCTCCATTGAAAGTCAACAGGATTTGAGTGCCTAGATTCCATTTCTGCCTTCACCCTGAACTCCTCATCCAGCAGAAGATCTCTACACAGGAAATTGTCTCCCATTGCCAAAGCAAGGCATAAAAAAATTTGTTGGAATAGGCACACCTAATAACTAGCTAGCCAGGCAGAGTGAACATAGCCTGCATAGTTATCCCCTCCAAGATTTGTATGCATCTTCAAATTGTCTCTAAAATGTTAAGCACATGGTTTCATGAGTACAAACATGACAAAAGAGACAACTAAAACTAGATCTCTTGGAGCTGTATGACTGGACCTGGTTTTGCAGAATCCTCGGTTATTGGCATTCCTCCACTAGGTGGACAGAAAAAAAGGATCAGTTTCTACATCCAGTTTGACATGAGAGACAGATAGACTATCAGCAGCATGCTGAGTGTAGAGTGCAGGACAGTAGCTAGGGTTATTAACTTTATTTCAACCACAAGTTATTGGGTTTGATACTGAAAGTACTGAGTGAAATTCTAATCATCATATAGGAGGTCAAACTAGATCATCTATTAGACTAGATGAACATAATGGTCTTATCTGGCCTTAAGAACTATGGCTGAGACTTTCAAAGCCACCTAAGGGATTTAGAGGCCCAGTTCCCACTGAAGTCTATTATCACTATATGATTTCAAATAATTTTTTTTAATTGCAAGGTATCAGATCATGACCCCAGGAGCCACACAGGAGTATGTCACATCTTTTCAAAAGAGAAACTAGACTTTAGATAGGATTTCCCTTTTGCCTTCCTTCAGTATCTGCAATTGTATCAGCCATGCCTACCAAGACACAGGCCTCAGTTCATCAGAATATGTAAACAAGAGAGACTATTTGACTATAAATATAAAACAGGATTGATATTGTGCATATACTAAAGCTTCCAGTGTCTCTGTCCAGTTAAGGAACACAATGCCTGACATACTGAACTGGCAGCAAGAGAAGAAACCTGTGATTAAATCTGGGAACATAATGATCCCATCTGGCCTTAAGAACAAGGCTGAGTGTAAGGGGAAAAAGATAAAAATGCAACTCACTATGTGCTTAGAACTATATAGACTCCATTATATGATCAAGACTTCCACCACTCTGCTATTCTAATCTATATAGGTCTTATACTGCCCTCATCACCATAGTAACTGAGTGACTTCCAGAAGTGCATTAAGTGACATGACCAACATCTGCTATGTGTGGTACATGAACAGGAGAAAAGGCATGGCTCTCCCCCCTCTGGGTAGAGATACTCATACATATTTAAGATATGAGCACTCAGCACAAATTCAAGATGCAATTAATCAAGGAGCCGAAGGACATGAAGAGAAGAAATTCTTTAATTGCCTACACATTAATGCTAGGAGCCTGAGTAACAAACAAAGAAAAATTGGAATTGCTGATTTATTAGCATAAATTTGATCTTGTTGGTATTACTGAAACCTGGTGAGATGATTTGCATAACTGGAATGTTAAAAATCAATGGTTATAATCTATTTAGGATGGATCAAGTGGGCAAAAAGGGAGGGGAGACTCCCCTTTTTGACACTCTGTGTCAAAAATGGTATTACCTGTTTCCAAGTCACTGATAACTCAGAAGAAAATGATCTTGAATACTTATGGATAAACGTCTTAACAGATAAAGCTCAAAGAGGGATACTAATTGGTGTCTGCTACAGACCACCAAATCACACTAGGGAACCAGATGATCACTTCCTTATGTGGCTATCTCGAAGTAAGAAAAAAAAACAGTGAGATCATGGGGGACTTGAATTTGAGTGACACATGCTGGAGGCATCATGCAGCCAGTACTAAAACATCCTTGGAATTTTTAAACATTATAGATGACAATTTCCTAACTCAAAAAGTGTTGCAGCCAACATGAGAGAATTCTATATTCGACCTTGTCCTAACAGATAAAGAGGAACTGATCACAGAACTAAAAGTTGATGGTAGTTTAGGTACAAATGATGGTGACTTGATCACATTAATAATGTACAAACATAATTAAACAGAGTAGTAATATATACACTTGATGCTTTAATGGGGCCAATTTCACAAAGCTGAAAACAATTATGAGCCAAATCAACTAGGAGGAAGAACTTAATCAGAAAAAAGTGAATGATAATTAGGAATCATTTAAGAACACCTTATTAGATGCCCAGTAAGCCACAATTAAAGCAGAAGGCTGTGTTGGTTTAAAAACCAACCTGCTTTAGAGGGAAAGTAAAGGCAGTTGTAAAAAATGAAAAAAAAGGTAATAAATATAGTAATTAATATATTGATAGTAATGGATATAAATCAGAAGTTTAAAATGTAGAAAATTGATAAAGGAAGCATTGGGACACAAGGAGAAACCTATATCTAGCAGAGGTAAGGACAATAAGGAGGAGTTTTTAAAATATACTGGAGAAAAAAAAAGAATCCTGACAATGGTATAGGTCCATTACTAGGTGGAAATGGTAGCATTATCAATAATAATGGAGAAAAGGCAGAGGTGTTCAATAAATATTTCTGTTCTGTATTTGGGGGGAAAATAGATGATGCAGTCTCATGATGATAACATTCTTTCCATTTGACTAGTACCTCTGGAGAATTTTAAACAGAAGCAACTAAAGTTGGACGTTTTAATATCAGCAGGTCCTAATAATTTGCATCCAAGAGTTTTAAAAGAATTGGCTGAGGAGATCTCTGGACCATTAATGTTTATTTTCAATAAGTCTTGGAGCACTGGGAAATTTCCAGAAGACTGGTAATAAGATGATGCTGTGTCAATTTTCAAAAAGGATAAACTGGATGACCTGCATAATTATAAGCCTCTCAAGCCTGACATTGGTCCCGGGCAACATAAGGGAGAGGCTGATATGAGACTCAATTAATAATGAACTAAAGGAAGGAAATGTAACTAATGCAAATCAACATGGGTTTATGGAAAATAGATCCAATCAAGCTAGCTTGATATCTTTTTTGATTATTACAAATTTGCTTGATAAAGATAATTGTGTTGATGTAATATATTTAGACTTCTGTAAGGCATTTAACTTAGTACCGCATGACATTTTGATTAAAAAACTAGAGAATGGTATAAAATTAACATGGCACATATTAAATAGATTAAAAGCTGGCTAACTGATTGGTCTCAAAATGTAACTGTAAATGGGGAATTGCCATCAAACAGGACTGTTTCCAGTGCAGTCCCACAGGGGATAGTTCTTGGACCTATCTTATCTTAAAGATAAAGAAAGAAAAAACAAAATCACTGATAAAGGTTGCAGTGAAGTGATAAATAATGAAGAGAACAGGTCACAGATTCAGAATAATCTGAACAAAGAATGTAAGCCATACTTACAGAATGGGGGACTCTCTCCTGGGAAGCACTGACTCAGAAAAAGATTTGGGGATTGTCATGGAGGATCAGCTGCACATGAGCTCCCACTGTGAGATTGTGGCCAAAAGAGCTATTGTGATCCTGAAATGCATAGTAGGAGTAGTAGGAGTAGAACGGTTATTTTATCTCTGTATTTGACATTGGTGTTACCATTCCTGGAATAGTGTGTCCAGTTCTGGCGTCCACAATTCAAGAAGGATGTTGATAAATTGGAGAGGGTTCAGAGAACAGACACAAAATAATTAAAAGATTGGAGGGAGGAGGGATAGCTCAGTGGTTTGAGCATAGGCCTACTAAATGCAGGGCTGTGAGTTCAATCCCTGAGGGGGCCATTTAGGGATCTAGGCCAAAAATTGGGGATTGGTTCTGCCTTGAGCAGGGGGTTAGACTAGATGACTTCCTGAGGTCCCTTCCAACCCTGATATTCTATGATTAGAAAACATGCCTTATAGACTCAAGGAGCTCGGTCTATTTAGTTTAACAATGAGAAGGTTAAGGGGTGACTTGAATATAGTCTATAAGTACCTACATGGGGAACAAATATTTAACAATGGGCTCTTCAGTCTAGCAGAGAAAGGTATAAACACAATACTATGGCTGGAAGTTGAAGCTAGACAAATTCAGACTGGAAATAAGGTATACATTTTTAACAGTAAGAGTAATTAATCATTCGAACAATTTACCAAGGGTCATGGTGGATTCTCCATCACTGACAATTTTTAAATCAAGACTGGATGTTTTTCTAAAAGACCTGCTGCTGTAGGAATTACTTAGGGGAAGTTCTATGGCCTGTGCCACACAGGAGGTCAGACTAGATGATCACAATGGTCCCTTCTGGCCTTAAAAATTTACGAATCGGTCTTCTGGCAGGCTGTCAGCATCATCAGCATAAACAGTGACAAGTAAATTAGATTGTATGAGTCAGTCCATTTTTTATAACTAAGGTGCTATTGGGTTAAAGCACTTTTTTTTAAACTTGATGGTGTGTCCCTTTTAGCAACTGGTACATAATTTGCCCATTCCTGAGTCCTAGATCTGTTCTTTAACCATTAGACTATACTGCTTCCCCTAATTAAAAGATGAAGTGAGCTTATTTAGAGTAAAAATATGTTAACCTTGGGGGGGAAATTGGTTTATTTTCTCTTTTTTTTTTTCAGTTTCTCCACCAGGAATGAAATCTACAAATTATTATATATCACGTTAAAAGTATTAGTCTGTGCTATTTTAAAAACCAAAACAGTATTTGTGTGTAATAAACTATCAGTAGCACAAAGTATAATCAATATAAACTGAACCCAAAATGTTCATGGATGTGTGTCTAAAGTTAGGTACCTAAATCCATATTGAACCACCTAAATTGCCTGATGGAGGCAAGAAGCACCCAGAACTCCTAATAAATTTTGGCTTGAATGTTTAGAAAATGTTCTAAAATAAAGATAAGTTTAAAATACATGCACCAAGCTGTATGGGTGCACTGAAAGTAGGCAAATGCAATTACAGAAAATCACTGGCTTTTTAAAGTGTATATTGCCACCCTGTGGAAACCAGCTGCAGTGTCAAATTGATGAGAAATAGGAAAAACTGCTCTAGAAAAAATGCTATTGTTTCCACTAATCTCTATTCGAACTAATCAGACCCAAGCTACTCACTGCCAATAAAACATGGTGATACTAAAGAAGAGTAGAACCCTAGATCTGCCAGTGACCTGCTGAGAGACTTCAGGCAAGTCACTTCATCTCTCTGTGTCTCTTCCCCTGCATCCCCTTTGTTTTTCTGGACTATCTAGATGGTAAACTCTTTAGGGCAGGGACTCTCTCACTGTGTTTGCACAGTGCCTAGTACAATGGAGAGTCACCGTAATACAAACAATAAACAACACAATGCCATTTTCTCATTGTTTTACACGTTTATGAAGAATACAAAAAGAACCATGGAAGGAAGCATTGCCACAGAAGGCACCAAACAAAAATTAGCAGAGGTAGTAAGGTGTACAGACTCCTATTTACATGGTGAGAATTAATCAGCCCACAGAAAGGTAGACATTGATGCTTTGTGTTTGTCTGCAGGATAATAATTAATGTGATGGTCCAAAGATGTGGCCCCAAGATCCCAGGGCAGAGGCGACACTCCCTACACAGTTCTCCCTGTCTTGGCAGAAAGAGGGGTCAGCTACCACCAATGGAAAGATGAGTCAGAGGAGGAGCAGGCTGGCCAAGAATAGAGCTGGGTGAGACATATGTCATCCCCCTATCAGCCCTGAGCACCAGCTTATGACAGAAAGTAAAACAGCCTGTGACTGGGGCTTCTCTCTTTCACAAAGGCCCTGGGTGTAGCTGAGGCCAGAGTTGCAGCTCCATTGAATCCACTGTGCCAAGGAGCTAGACCAGAGGCACAGGGGCCCAAAACTGCTACAGAGACACAGAGCCTCTGTGTGGAAGGTTCTGACCTCTCTCTTATCCCCTGAGGTCTGCTCATGGACCCATAAGGTTTGTCCACTGGGGACAAATCTCAGGCCCTCCAAGGCAGAACAACAAAGGAGAAATGTCTGTAAAGCTCACAGAGAGAGCCCACAGTGACCCACACGGCTCTTCCTGCAGGAGGGATTGATTGTGCCCAGAGTTAATAGCATGGAACTGTAAGACAGGAACTGTTAGAATTGAGAGATTAAGGGAGGGCTTCCATAAAGATAAGAAATTGCACCAGGCTCCTAAGCATTATGGTAATACAAATAATAAACAATAAGATCAAATCCAAATCATCTTGGTTTCCTATACTGAATAGCTGTATAATCCTATTACTGTAACCAGGGCCTCTGTTCTCTTTGGGAAGAACCATTCCTGTGGAAGGTTCTGCTCTCCCTTGTCTCTCAGGTGCATATTTAGATTGCACGCTCTCTGGGGAGGGAGAGATGGGTGTTTCCCAAGGAGTTCCTAGCCATATGTGGATGCTATAAAAATAAATAAAATAATAATAATAACAGACATGTAAGTAGCCTTCTCAGACAGATACCAGCAACAAATCTTTGGAGGGTGTTCAGAATTCTGGATCATTATAACAGATCATTCTATTAACAGCAATTTTAATATATTTTATAATGCTGATAAAGCTAGCCCTAAACTAGCTTTTTTCTGTATACCACTACTGGATCTGTTCCTATTCCCAGCAAACTCCTGTTGAGTTCAGTGGGAAGGATTGGGTCCAGTCTTTGCTTGTTCATCCAGATTAATTATGGGATTATACCCATAGGTGCTGAATGACTTCTTTAAAAGTAAACAAAGTCATATTAATCTGTCATACTGGGTATTTTTATGCATTTGGCCAACTTTCCAAATTACTTGCACAATGTACAGGAGTGGAATTTTAATTACTCTTTTTCTTTTACTTTAATCAGGATAATAGCTTCTCATATGATTAAATCTCTCCAGCAAAGTGCAAATCAGTCTGGAAATTTAAACACAGCCACGCAGGAGGGTATATATAATCACAGATGTATTGACGTTGTTGACACACACATTCCTGAACCACTTCCCAGCACTCTGCACAGCTATGAGAGAGATCCCAAAACTGGCTCCACAGCATAGACTAAATACCTTTTTGTTGATAGATATAGACTTCTTCACATGTAATGCAGACAAACATTGTAATGGACAAGGTCACAAATAATTACACTCCGCATATGGGTCCTGGAATGTTCTGGGAAACGTTAACAAGCTTTTCTGAGAGGTTTAGCAATCAGTTGTAGTGTATAGGAATTGCATGGTAGCACTTTAAATAGTCTGTGAGCCCTCTAGGGCCTTCCCTCTCTTCAGTGAGGCAGAAGCCACCAGAGAACTCTGCCAGAGCAGCAGCATATATAGGTAGACAGGCCTTGTGCGTCATCTATAGTAAGTAGATTGGGTGCAATGAGGGCCTAGTAACCCTGGTAGTTCTTTACACAACAAACTTAATGGAAGGAACAAAAGATAAAAGTATCCCTTTAAATTGTTTGTGAACCCTCTAGTGGTGCCCACTGTGTTCTACAAACAAACCAGAATTGCAGTGAGTGTATTTATATAGAAATAGGCCTTGCATGTGATTGAGAAAACAGTTATTTGGCCCTACCATGCCCATGTGGTTTCTTCATACCAATATTGCTGTACAAAGGGCAAAAGACAACAGTTATTCACAGAGGTAATAGAGGAGAAAAAAAGAGAAATCAGAATTGCTACAAGTAGAAGTCACCTATTTGAAGGGAAAAGGAAGACAAGAGAATTAGGGCAGTCAGGTCTGAACTTGATTTCAATCAGAAACAAGACACAAAAGGACCCGCTTTATATGAAACAACAGCTTTATGAGCACAGCAATAAAGTGATACCCATGCTTGTATGGCTAACCAAAAGAGAAAAATTCTGAGATTAAAGATGGACAAAACCATGTGTGCACAAATATCTTGTAATGAGGTGCACCAATATTGCAATTGCAGGTTTTGAGTGTGCAAACAGGTGAATAGGCACATTTTAGGTAAGTACATTTTTGAAGGCCCTTTGAAAATGTGAGTATTTATTACACACAGACACACACATTGTGCAGTGAGGGCATTCGTGCACTAGCCGCTCCCCTTAGGAGAAAAGGTGCAAATCCTAATGTGCTAACTTTATGGATCTGAAAGTTGACTTAGATAATACTTCTCTAGAGGACTTCACCCAGGGTTATACATATAATTACATTTTTAAAAACTACATTAAAAGAACAAAGTTGCAAAATCAAGCACTCAAAAATTAGGAAATGCCTTAATTTTGCCTGTGGCACCTTAATTCAGCCTCATTGTATATATGCGTTATGAGGTAGTCTTTAATTACATGATCATATAACCACATTTTCCACAGGAAGCCATGGAAGTCATTGGAAAGATTTCCTTAGGACTTGTTTTCCAAGGGGTTTGGATCAGGCCCATTGTTTGTTCTGGGACTATTGATTTTTAGGTCAAATAGTTTGTAAAAATGGCTGCTGGCCTGTCACCACCGAAGATATAGGTTAGATATCAACTTATGGGAAGGAGTAACAGCCGCCATGAACAGCGCCTATGCTATTGCTAGTCTGGTGCAGTTATGCAACATATCTAACTAACAGGTCTCAGAGTAGCAGCCATATTAGTCTGTATTCACAAAAAGAAAAGGAGTACTTGTGGCACCTTAGAGACTAACAAATTTATTTGTATCTAACTAAGCAACTCTGTCTCAGTCAGTGAGTTGATGCCCAATCCTGCAAGCTGATCTAGACTCCTGTGCCCATGTAGAGCCCCAATGACCTCAGTGGGACTCCATGAGCATCTGCTTATATGGATCACCTTGCAGGACTAGGGCCTTTGCCTTGCACATTGCAATTCCGGGGCTTGAAATAAAGTTCTATCAAACCAAAATCTGATGGTTGATAATAGGTTATATTTTGGATTCTCTTAGACGAGAAGTAAAACAAAATGCAGATGGTTACATTCTTCAGAGGAGATTTTGCCAACAGCAAAATTATCTATAATTGTTTTGAGCATACAGAAAGGAGACAATCCATAATGTATCTAGACACTGACATACCGCGTTGATTAACATGGAAAACAGCTAGTACAATAAAGGTTACTTCAAGGCTGCAGGGGAAAAAACAACTTTTGCTTTTTGGCTCACAGAGATGATTTTCCACCAGAGATACTGCACAGTATCTGCAAAAGCTGTTCAATGTCACCTTTTATTTAATCAATATTTAGACAGGCTTTTCATTAAAAACAAGAATTCTTCCTGTAACATGTAATATCAACTCCAGTCCTCTCGCCTTCATTTTCGCTCTTTGTTTCAGAGTGAACACGCACTGTATTTAACTAAATAAAGTTTATTGCCAGGGAAATTAATTCCAAGCATGGAAGCAAACATTTTCCAGAATTAAAAGGCAATACGTAACCAATGCAATAGGATTTAAGCCGCAACTCTATTAGCTCTCAGTCTGTCATAGCATTCTCCAGGGAGCAGGGACTCTTGGGTTTCAATGAAATGCTCTTATGGAACAACGAAAGCCAGGATTTTCAGAAGAGTCTAATGGAGTCAGGTGCCTGGATCAGGCAGGGCATTCATCTGGTTTTAAGGCAGGCAGTTCTGGGGTTTTATGGAGGCTTACCCCCCATCTGATATTGCTATCAACCAAGAAGTGATTTTGTCCAGTTTCATGCAGGAAGAATGCTGCTTTGAAGAGTGTGCTGCTTCAGCCCACCAGCATTACTTTGCACACAGTCAGGCTGGCAGGGCCATGGTGATGTGCTCTTTAAATGGCACCCTCCTGTAGTTCTGGTAAAGCAGGACTGAAATGCCAGTACTGGCCACCCTAGCCCAGATCCCATCAGTTGGGTACTTGATTCCCTTCAGCCCCTTTGAAAAACCCAGCATAAAACAGCAACATGCTGGATTCAGGATCTTATTCAGAGGAATTCCCTAAATTTATCTCCATGTTTCTCTCTCTAGTCTACCACTTGTTAGATCCCTACAGGGTCTACATGTTGGCACTATGTCACACTCAACCACACTCCTTACTGTCTCATGACGTGCACAGTGCCTGAGCTGACCCTAACTTGGACGAGGTTCTCTCCAACACAACACATGCAGGGCCTCTCTCCCACACCTGTAACTGGATGTCCCTAGTCAGGACACCCAATGACCATGACGGTCTTCTTGAAACCCCTTTTCAGGCTGTTAGAACCCCTTTCTCTTTTATGAGGCTCTGCAACCTTTCTTGATCCTATTACATGCATCAGGAGGCCACATGGTAGACCTTTCCAAATAGAAAGCAGGAGAGGACATTTAGGGCCTGAGCCAGAGCCTATTGAAATCAAAGGGAGTTTTTCCATTACTGCAAAGGGCTTTGGATCAGGCCCTTAGAGAATTTTGGCTTTGTTGATGACCTGTGGCTCCAATCAGATGGGAGTATGGACAGCAGACTGTGCATGCTGTTCTGGCTGGCACATCAGGTGGGTTCATGAAATATGGAAAGGACGAATGTGTGGCTGAATAAGCCTATGTCTGCCTTTGATGTCCATAGATATACAGGCTAAAGGGGAGATTTTCTAAAGCAACTAAGTGTTTTAGGAACACATGTCCAATTGAAAGTCAGTGGGGTTTATGTGCCTAAATCCCTTGGTGCTTTAGAAAATCTCCCCCCAAGGTCATTTGAAAAGTTACTAAGGTTCCCAAATTGCCAATGAGAAATGGTTACGAGAAGGTTAGGGAGGGGACTTGATCACAGTCTACAAGTACCAACCCATGGAGCTTTCTAATAGGAGAGGGCTCTTTAATCCCGTGAGTCTCAAACTTTTCTACTGGTGACCCCTTTCACATAGCAAGCCTCTGAGTATGACCCCCTTTATAAATTAAAAATACTTTTTTATATTTTAACACCATTATAAATGCTGGAGGCAAGTGGGGTTTGGGTTGGAAGCTGATTGCTTGCGACCCCCCATGTAATAGCTTTGTGAGCCCGAGGGGTCCCGACCCCCAGTCTGAGAACCTTTGCTTTAATCTAATAGACACAGGTATGAGATGTGATGACTGGAAATTGAAGCTAGACAAAATCAAAGTGGAAATTGGCACACATTTTTACTAGTAAGGGTAACTAACCACTGGAACAACATATCAAGGGATGTGATGGATTCCCCATCACTTGGGGTCGTTCAATCAAGAGTTTAAAAGACTTTCTACCTCAACCAAGAGTTCTAGGCTTGATACAGAAATTACTGGGTGAAAGTCTACAGCCTGTGTTCATCAGGAAGCCAGAACAGATGATCCAATGGTCCTTTCTGGACTTAAAAAAAAAATCTATTAAATTTGCCCTAGAAGAATTTTAACTTTCCCCCCCCCTTTTAATACCAGTCAATCTGTCTAAGGATTGGCCACAGAGAGCCTAATAAACCATTTGAATCTCTTCATATTATTTCTTTATTGTCTCATGAAGTGCCTAGGGACCTTTACTATGTGAGGACCCCATTGTGTTAGTCACTGTACATACACATGGTAAATGGCAGTCCCTCTATCAGTTTGCACAATGCACATTTTTGTGTCTGAATTGAGTAAGTCTATGTTTAAAAGTCTGTGCAATTTAAAGCTATGTGATGCAGAGAGATTTATAAATCTCTAAACCTACTGAACTCTTTGAAACCTGATTCTTTGCAATTTCCTCTTTCTTACTGTGAACTGTTGGGATGTGACAAGCTATTCAGCTCAACGTATTTAACACCATATCCATCCATCACACAACACTATGTGACAGAAATATGCCTGATTAGAATTATTTGTTCCTTCTCTTATATGCCAGAGGATAACACAGGCATGACACAAAGTCGCTGGCTGGAATTATAGCACATGGTTGGTTAGTAGAATGCTGCCATCTTCTGGTTAGAAGTCAGGATGCTAAAGAATGCATGAAACTTTATGAGAGACACAAGGTGGGTGAGATAATATAGTTTGTTTGACCAGCATCACTTGATGGAACAGAAGTTGGTCCAATAAATGATATTGCCTCACTTACCTTGTCTGTCTCATATCCTGGGACCAACACAGTTACAATGCTAAAAACAACTATGAGTCTTTTTGGTGACTGAACCATAGTCTACAGACTAGACCTAGATAGTCCTACTCTCTGTTCATTGTGTCATACTTTACAGTATCCAAGCAGTATATGAGGTGCTGTAGCAGAGACCTCATGAGACACAAACCAGGCATGAATCTGTCTTTTTCATCCAGTAGTGAAGTGGTGACTCCTTTTATAGCTCTCATTTTCCCATTGGATACAACGTCTCTAGTGAGGTCATAACTAAGTAACTTGGATGGAAATGCTCAGAGTTATAAACCTGATTCAATATAAAAGGTACCAGTTACTGTACTCAATTAGCCAAATAAATCAGTCAGCCCAGCTACTTTTCAAAAGTATATTCTGCCATTTACTGTGGATATATATTAATTAAATTCTTCAATTCTAACTTTACTCAAAGCTAAGCAAATTAAAGTATAAATCTGACCAGATCTTCAACTGGTGAAAATTGGTGTTCCATTGATTTCAAGAGCGTTTCTGTTGATTTACAACAGCTGAGGATCTGGTCCATTATTTCACTTTCCCAGCTAGGAAATCTTGTTTCTTTTACATTCTTTGTGTTAGTCTAGACAGTTGGGCATAGTTCCTCCTTACTAGACAATGAATACAGAGGGATGCTAGAAATCTGTGAGCGATTATTCCCTTCTACGAGGGGAGGCAAGAATGGATTTGGGCATGTGAAACCTAACTCCAACGAACAGCTACTCATCTCCAGAGCCAACCAAATGAGTGCTTTCTGTCTCAGTAGAAGTGGGAGAGGAGATAAGAAATGGGGATCAGAAATTTAGCTCTCCTGCATCAGTTTAGATGCTTAAAATTTCCAAACAGAACACGAAATAAATAATAATAATAATTTGAAATAATTTAGGACCCTTTCTCTAAGGATCTCAAGACACTTTAAAAAAAAATTAACTAATTAGAACTTAATTCATTGATCAAAATGTAAGTTCAATGAGGGCTACTATCTATGAGACACTTAGATTAAAATACATGTTTCTGTTAGAGATCACAGTGAAGACATTACCGATTAATGTCAATTAAATCTCAAACAGTACCAAAGGTACAAACGAAGAACTGTCTGCCACAGCACTTGGCAGGTCATGCAGTGAAGGATTAGGTGTGACGCTCTCTATGATCCCCTAATTGTAGCTGAGGCTCTCATAAGTGACAGCACATGGTGTTCAAAAATATTATGGTACCTCAAGGACAGGAAATACAATACTAGATATCTCCTGAAAAAATTCAAACCTAGACTTTATCAAAGAGAAAGATAAGATCCAAGGAAGGAACTGGAGAATGAATTGAGGGCCATAAACTCCTAGCTGACTCAAGCAGCCTCAGAACAACTGTACCAGTACCTACAGTTCCTGAAAACTGCCTCTAAAAGCATCTCACAGCACTTATCTGAGCTGTCAGACAGCTGATCCCCAAGCACTATTATAACTAAAGCTGTTCAAACAGAACAACAGAAAGAAAACAACAGAACAGTTTTCTGCTGAAAAATACTGTTTGAAATGTTTCATGGAATCTGTCAATTTCAGCAATATTTCAACTTACGTGCTTGTTTCATTTTGTTCTGAGTTTAGAAGCTGAACCAAAATGATGTTTAAAAATTAACTTTGATAATGTTTAAAAATTAACAATGTTATATATTATATTATATTACATATACACACCTATAATTACATTTTGACATCAAAACATTTGTAAAAGGATTGTTTCAATGTTTCAGGGAAAAAAATTCAGAATTTCTATTACTCAATAGGTTTCAGAGTAGCGGCCGTGTTAGTCTGTATTCGCAAAAAGAAAAGTAGTACTTGTGGCACCTTAGAGACTAACAAATTTATTTGAGCATAAGCTTTCGTGAGCTACAGCTCACTTCATCGGATGCATCCGATGAAATGAGCTGTAGCTCACGAAAGCTTATGCTCAAATAAATTTGTTAGTCTCTAAGGTGCCACAAGTACTCCTTTTCTTTTTGTTACTCAATAAGTTTTGAAGTTTCAACTTATCCCAGTTCAGATAAAGTTTGTGAAGGGTCTGAACACTGAAATGCTTATCTAAACTTTAAGCAGGTTTCTCAGCCTTATGGTTCCTATCCCAGGAGCACTGGAAGCTCCCTAGAAGTGGGGGGGGGCCCCACTGGTTGCCAGAACTTGGCTCCACCCTGCCCCTACCCCTAAGGCCCTGCTCATTCCTCTCCACCTCCTCGCCCTTAAGGAGGGTAAAAAGTGATGAGGCTATGGTCCCCTGCTTCCCCCCCCCCATTCTGGTGCCCCTGTCCCATATCAGCCCTCACTGCAAAAGAGAGTAAATGCTCCATGCAAGGCTCAAGAAAAATCTAAAAATAAATATTAAAAACTGCACAATCCATCTGGCAAGGTCTGCTAGAGGAGAGAGAAAGAACTGGCAAGAGTAATTTGGAAAGTTCCCCTTTCACAGGGGAATGAAATCACTCAGCATCCTAGCATTACTGTCTCCAGCTTCTGGCAATGTATCACTGCACTGAATGTCTGGAGTTGGTATAAAAGAATGTCAGGAGAAGAATTATTAGCAATATTTTTGGACTTGGTATTCAGCATTGGAAGAAGAATTCTCTTGCAAATGACAGAGTGATGACATGCAGCTTGTTAAAAAATAAAAGTGTTTTTTTTATTATAGATGCCTATATGTGCAAAACTAGGCTGATCAAAATATACAGTGTTGTCTGATTGGCTTTATTGTTCATATCTCACTGACTGTAACAACTAAATGAAGTACCAAAATGCCATCATAACATTATAGGCCAAGATTTTCCAAAAGGAAAAGGAAGCCTGCATTTAGATTCCTAAATTCTTACTAGAGACCTAAATAAATGGCCTGAGTGCCAAAGGGGCTGAGTGCCCACTGACAACAATTTTGCCACAATATCATTTCAAAACATACAACAACTGAGTAACAGCCAGTGTATGCCAATATATCTTGCTATCACCTCTCTGAAGCTACTATCTTGTTCTCCAGAATCTCAGCTTTTAAAGACAGAAAGAAGCTGTTTGAGAATAAAAATCTCAAAACTGTGTAGGAAGTGTAACCAATGTAGAGAGCTCTATGTGAATCTGTAGAGGGCATGGAACAATACCCCCAATTGATTTCCCCCAATCAAGAAAGAGCCAAGCCCAAGGAGCCTAGCAATGCCCTGGGCATATACAAACCCCACCAAGAGGGAGCAAAGGAGCCCAGCTGAGCTCAGAGAGCTGCACAATCATGTTTTGAACATCTGCAGGATCTACTATGAATAGAGTCTTGTTTTGACAACTTAAATGGGAGAAGCTTATTTTGTGGACAAAGTTTGGAAAAGTACCACCTTTTTTTTCCTGCAATCTAGCCTCTGAAAAGAATGAATTACATACCTGAACTGAAGGCAATGCAACTTCTATGTAAGGCTCTGCAAATTGGTATTGGGATCTTATTTGGTTTTCCTTTATTAGAAATGCAGCCAACTGCATACATGATCTACAAATTGAGTATGCCCTCGCCTGAATTCTACAGCACCCAATACTGCAAATCAGAGTAAGACCCCTTGATAGGTTACTGTCAAGAGTTCTTAGCATTCATCCCATTACCACAAGCTGACCTAGATCCTAAACATAGTTGTGCATTATGTAAGAGAGCCGTCCTAAACATAGTTGTGCATTATGTAAGAGAGCCGGTAGCGGGGAAAATGTGGAAAGAGTGTTCATTGAGGTGTAAGTGCTATAGCACATCCTGCTCCAGGCCATGTCAAAGTACCAGGTAAGTTCTCCCTTATATGCCTTGTCACATTGAAGGCTATGTTCTGCACAACATTGCTCTTGCATATATCTGTGCTCTTGTCTTTTATGTCCTACTTCACCCACTTCAACAGTGATGCCAGGCCCTCCTCTTCCTTTGTTTCTTTCTCCCACTCTCCTTTTCATGCAATCTCTTACGCCTGAAACAATCTATCTAGCCAGGGTGCCAGGTTTCCTCCCTCTCTTTATTCAAACACTAGATCATTCTGATTTCACTTTTTAAAAATACATCCATCCTCTGGGTCTCCCAGTGGGGTTTCTTTTGGTGTGTGCGTGCTTGTTTGTTTTGTTTGCAGTGGGTTGTTTTTTTGTTATTGTTGTTGTTGTTGAGGGGAGGTTGTTTGTTAGTTAGATCTTTGTCTATGTTTTAGGCTATAAGATGTTTGGGACAAGAACTGTGTCTATTTGCCTCTTGTACAGAATCAAATACTTTGTCAGTGCTTAATTAAAAATAAAATAAATATTGCCTATTGACTAGGCAATGTTGTGTTACACACCGTAAGCATCTTGCCACAAACACAAATCATTTGCACAATAGTGTTATGGTGCCGCTGGCTGTGTGCAGTGTTGTACATGTAACCCAAACCCAGCTTCCTGCAGATATCACGGTATGACATCTGTAATGTTAACTGCTGAAATGCATGAAGCTGGATGGGATGGTTGAATAGCCAGACAGTAGGCAAACCAGTGATTAAGGCAATCATGGACCAGATTGACGGCTGGTGTGACTGTGTGTAAATGATCAGAAACCACTGTCAGTACCATGGAAAAGCACCACCAGATGTGAAATGCTATGCAGAAGTGTTAATATACCCAAAATAAAAAGACACAGATGGACTAACTGTGGGCGATGTGTGTGTCTCTTTGCTCTGTGCCAGTTACAGGGAGTTCCGCAGCTGTGAGCCCACACACATTGCTCCAGACACAGACAGTTAAACAGCTTTCCACAGACTGGGGCGTCAAGGTTATAACCCCTGCTCAAGGCAACTAGATCACTTCTAAATGCTGTCAGCCATTGACACGTGAGGCTACTTGTATTGTAGAGCAGTTTACAAGCGACTGGGGGAAAGGCATAGGGATGAGGACAGCATCTGGTGATCACAGATCATATGGAAGGAGTGGAGGCAGCAGCACTCTTAAAACAAGGTGTCAGCCAGTGCCAGGCATAGTCCCTAGTTATCCCAGCTGCATTTACACAAGCACTGCAGTTGGCTCGGCAGAACTCACACCAGGCCACAGCACAGCTGTAGCCCATGGCAACTCCACCCAAGTGATGTATTACACACAGATGAGCAAACCTACTTACCCCCCCTCACCCCCAACTCCTGAGCATTTGCTCACCATGCTAAACCAGCCTCTGATCACACCTTCTCCCCATGCTTTATGGCACTGGCCCAACTGCAAATGCACATGGATGCCCATGTTCTTTGAGGTGCGGTCTGTGCAGATGAGCACCATGCCTACCTAAGTCAAAAGGGGCAAATTACTCATTGTAATGCACACAAATTCCATCTTTACACAGGACCCTTTGGAGCAGTCTCACCTCCCTACACAGCATCATTTACCCATGTAACCTCCCTTCATCTTTTGATCCATAAATGCTAAACTTACTGACCATTTTTCATATTCACCCTATATCTGCAGGTGTTAATTGTTCAGTGTTGTACCCGAGATAGAAAATATGAAATCCAGTCCCTGGCTTTGATACAAAATACAAGAGTAATTCTTCAGAGATTCTAGGTTTCACTTTTTTCCCTCCTCAGCAATGTGTAATTACCCTGTAAAATCCTGTCCCTACCACCATCCACCCTGAAGTTGCTCAATTCTCTCTTTAACTAACAGCAGCCTCCTCAGGGCGAGTATTGCCTCTAGCTTTATGACACAGTTTATCTATCAGGCCAAAAATGCACTCAGGCCTTCAAACAAGGATCCCATTGGACCCCCAAACCAAAGCACACATACACCTCCTAGGTGAAAAGGATTTGTTTTTAAATAAAAAAGGAAAAAAGTTAGTTCCCTAACAGAGGAAGACAGCTGAGACCGGGCACACACGGTCTTAAGAGCAAACAATTAACATGAAGACAACACTGACACAGCCATCCAACTGCTCAGGATTCCTTCCCAGCTTAGAAAATAAAATAAAGAAACATCTGGATTGGTGGTTTAGTGGCAGAGAACGTACAGCCAAGCAAAGGCTTTCTTTCATCATTCACTTCCTGCACCAGCAGCAAGGAGGGGCCAGAATGTTCACTCACTATAGATACATGGATGTGCAGGGGACTAAAAGAAGCATCTCAGTTCATGCTCAAGTGGTAGGAGGAGTGGAGTTAACAAGTTGCAAGACAACTAACATCCAGGCCTCCTTGCAAGGGTAGGGTGGGGGTGGGAAGAAGAGAAAGTTTCTCCAATTCTGGGCTTATAGGGTCAGTGTTAAGGGACTGTATAAGGAAGTGGGAGGGACTCCAAGCTGCAGCCTGAATGCCTACACTGCAATTAAACAGCCCCTTAATTTGATCCCCATGAGCCCAAGTCAGCTGACATGGGTCAGCCATGGGTTTTTTATTACTGCGTAGACATACCCAGAGGGGCCATCATCCCACTCATGCTCAATTCCCCTCTAAAATGAAAAGAGAAGACCCACAAAATGATACTTTGCAGACACTTAAAATAGTTTTTGAAATAAATCCATTCCACGGAAGGAATGCTAATCCCCGCCCCCATGGGAAACTGAAATGAAGACGTCAGGGTTTGCTAGTTTTTAATCAGAAGTATAATCACGGCAGTAGGAGGCAGAATACATCCAGTCAGACCACTGAGTCCATCCCACCCCAAAGGCAAGGATGCCTGAGAGAGGGTGCATCAGACATGATCATACCGCACTGGATTTAAGCCAACAGATCAAGAATTCCCATTTACTATCATGGATAGTTAAGCAGTGTTAGTTTTGTTGGCGAAATTCCTCCCTGTGAAAACACTCTAGGGTTACACCAGAGATGAATTCAGCCCATTCTTCCCGTAATGCATTCAGTGAAAGCAAAGGGTCATTGTTAGGCAACCTCCAGCCTTAGGAGACCACGTCAACATATCCCCAAATGTAGTGAACAAAATTCTGCTCCAGTCTATTAGAAGATTACCTCGATTGAGTTTTGTTCATCCTTTGAGTGACCAGATAAGGCGGCTTCACTCTACTGGCAAATGTAATTATCAAGGGCCAAATGTTACTCCCATGGGAGTAAATAGGATTTGCACAAGATACTCAAGGGAGAAGTAAAACAGAACTTTTCATTCAGGCCACAGAGCACAAAGCAGGCTGGTCCACAGCAGTTTGTCCCTGAGGTCACCTTACAAGGGGTGTTTTTGCCAGTGGATCCATGTAGAGGGAAGGTCTGGTGGCCAGCTGGCCTAGTGGTCAACTCATGGCCTTACAGTTTCTGCCACTCTAGTCATCCAGAGGGGACTCCAGCTGCAGCTTCATTCACCCCCTCTGATTGGTCTCTCAGAGCTTGGTTACTACCAAGGAGCTTGCAGATGACAGGGGAAAACAAGGTAGGGGGACCGAGGCCCACCCACTCACTGGGCCCTGACCCAGGGCCTTAGGGGACTCTCAAAGTGTCCAGCCCAGTTGCTGAGCTACCCCAAAATTGTGTTTCCCCTGGGTCACTTCCTCCTAGTCTGGAGTGCCTCAGTTTGGCACATGGCCACAGGCTTAGTAGGCTCCCCTCAGTTTCTTAGCATCCAGTTCAGTCCATACAGAGACTTCGACTTTGACTCTGACTGGCGCAGGGACCCGAGACCTTGCTGCTAGAGTAGCCTTCACAAAGCCATTGCCATTCCCTGAATAGCTCTCAGCATCAGTCTTGCTTCTTTGTGTGTCATATAGAGCTAATTCCTCCCTTCTCCTGGGCTACCAGTGTCCTTGTAAACTGTTCCTCTACAGAGAAAATGCTTCCCGAGCCCAGCGTTGCTCTATTCCCTGCCCTGATTCAGTATGGGCCCCATCGCAATCCACATAGCTGTGAGCTCACTGGCCACGCTCCCTCCCCCTGGCCTACCCCAAGCCCCCTCCTCACTGTGGTACTGCGCAACACAAAGAACCAACATGGAGCACTGATCCATGGAGCACAGACCCTGATAGAACCCCAGCATCATCTTCCACATGCTCCAGGCAACAGAGTCTATGCCATTCCACCCTTTTTCCAGACCTCATTAACTCATGGGGGGGGGAGTCTGGGTTTTCCCCTAAAGGAATAAAAGATATACAGCAGATCTAAAACCATTCATAAATACTATTTAAAATTAATTAGCGAATGTCTGGGCAGCATTCGCAGATACAACATGTTAGATGAGTGTTGAGTATCATTACAATTTTTAGAATATGGGGAAGCCAAATAGGATCAACATCCCAGCAATTCACTCATTATACTAGAACTAGATTGTCATAAATATAAAGGGAAGGGTAAACACCTTTAAAATCCCTCCTGGCCAGAGGAAAAACCCTTTCACCTCTAAAGGGTTAAGAAGCTAGGATAACCTCGCTGGCACCTGACCACAATGACCAATGAGGAGACAAGATACTTTCAAAGCTGGAGGGAGGGAGAAATAAAGGGTCTGTGTCTGTCTTTGTGATGCTTTTGCCAGGGACAGAACAGGAATGAAGTCTTAGAACTTAGTAAGTAATCTAGCTAGATAAGCATTAGATTCTGATTTGTTTAAATGGCTGAGAAAATAAGCTGTGCTGAATAGAATGGATATTCCTGTCTTTGTGTCTTTTTTGTAATTTAAGGTTTTGCCTAGAGGGATTCTCTATGTTTTGAATCTAATTACCCTGTAAGGTATTTACCATCCTGATTTTATAGAGGTGATTCTTTTTACGTTTTCTTATATTAAAATTCTTCTTGTAAGAAATTTAATGCTTTTTTCATTGTTCTTAAGATCCAAGGGTTTGGATTTGTGGTCACCTATGCAAATTGTTGAGGATTTTTATCAAGCCTTCCTCAGGCCAGGGGGTGCAAGGTTTTGGTGAGGATTTTGTGGGGAAAGATGTTTCCAAACAACTCTTTCCCAGTAACCAGTTAAACATTTGGTGGTGGCAGTGGAAGTCCAAGGGCAAAAGGTAAAATAGTTTGTACCTTGGGGAAGTTTTAACCTAAGATGGTAAAAGTAAGCTTAGGAGGTTTTCATGCAGGTCCCCACATCTGTACCCTAGAGTTCAGAGTAGGAAGGAACCTTGACATGGTGGCAGAGCGGTGGGATTAACTTGAAATTATTTTGAGATCAATTTGAGATTTTTTTGAACCAGAAACACAGATTTTAAAAGGGATTTTTTTTTCCTTTGGGCTGCTGGAAAGCAGGTTTCCAACTGGAAGTAGTTGGAGTCTTTCTCTCTGCTTTGAGGCCAGAGCAGAGGCAAAAGGGAATTGTCTTTTGTGAGCTGGAGTTTTCTCTACCTAAAGGCAGGATAGTTAACCTCCTGCAAGGAAATTCACAAGTCTTCACAGACCTGAAGTTGTTTTTTTACCTAAGAGCAACTAGAGGGGTTTTCTGCCTATTTGCGTGGAGCCAAAGGTGTTAGGGTTGAGGGTTTTTTTTTCTGTCGGCTGACAGTCACTATCAGAGAATATAGACATCCTATTACAGCACAGTAAAATTTTACAAGCCAAGTTTTGTTTGTTTTATTTCTAACCCTCAGGTGTAAAGCTAGTTAAAAACAGAGAGGTAAAGATGACAGAAACTAAGACACTACACAAATTGGAGTTAGCCAAACTGGAGGCAGTGAAAGAAGCAGAAAAAGCCCGAGAAGCTGTCCACAGGAGAGAAATGGAGGCAAAGGACAAAGAAAGGGAGGCAGCGAAAAAGGCAGAACAACACCAAGTGGCTGCCCGCAGGAGAGCAATGGAGGCCAAGGACAAAGAAATGGAGGAGGGGAAGGAAAAAGAGAGGAAGCATGTGGAGGAGGGGAAGGAAAAAGAGAGGAAGCATGTGGAGGAGGGGAAGGAAAAAGAGAGGAAGCATGCACTGGAGATGGAGAAGGCAAAGGCTCAGCAGAATATACCAACAAACCCTAGCAATCCTTCTCCAGGTACCACTCCCCATCCCAGAAAGTTCCCCACCTACAAGGCAGGCGATGATACCGAGGCCTTCTTAGAAAACTTCAAAAGGGCCTGCCTTAGGTACAGCATCTCTACAGACCAATTCATGGTAGAGCTGAGGCCACAGCTCAGTGGACCCTTAGCTGAGGTGGCGGCTGAAATGCCTAAGGAACACATGAACAAATATGAAATGTTTAAAACCAAGGTGAGAGTCAGAATGGGGCTAACACCTGAATATTCCCGTTGGTGGTTCAGAGCCCTATGGTGGAAACCAGACGTGTCATTTACCCGACATGCCTTCCAAATTGTGAAATATTGGGATGCCTAGATATCAGGAGCAAGTGTTAAATCTCCAGCAGATTTGCCCTTCCTAATGCAAATGGAACAGTTCTTAGAGGGTGTTCCTGAGGAAATAGAAAGATACATCCTAAATGGGAAGCCCAAAACTGTAATCGAGGCAGGGGAGATTGGAGTCAAATGGGTGGAGGTGGCAGAGAAGAAAAAAACTAGTTGCAGATGGAGAGGATACCAGAAGGGACAACCTCAGACCACACCCTACTACCGGGGACTGCCCAAGGCCCCACCTACCCCCCAAGGAACCCTCCAGACACCTTATCGTCCCGCCACACCATTCTCCCACAACCCACCTCGCCTCAGTGACCTGTCAGCTGGACAATGTTTTAAATGTAACGAGCCGGGACATGTAAAGGCCAACTGCCCCAAGAACCCCAATAGATTACAGTTCATTGCACTGGAATCACACCAGAGGTCCTCAGGCCCAGATACTTCCCAGATACCCTTGGAGCAGAGGAAAACTGTGAGTGTGGGCGGGAAGAAGGTCACCGTGTAGAGGGACACCGAAGCACAAGTGTCAGCTATCCATGCTTCCTTAGTGGACCCCAGTTTAATCAACCCAGAGATTCAAGTGACAATTCAACCCTTCAAGTCCAGCTCTTTCAATTTGCCTACAGCCAAGTTGCCTGTCAAGGGCTGGTCAGGAACGTGGACTTTTGCAGTCTATGATGATTATCCCATCCCCATGCTGTTGGGGGAAAATTTGGCCAATCATGTGAAGTCAGCCAAAAGGGTGGAAATGGTCACCAGCAGCCAGACTAAACCAGCCATCACGCCTAGCACTGTTCTGGAAACTTCTACCAGGACCCGGTCAGAGGTGATGGAACCGGACCCCAGGCCAATGTCTGCAACAGCAGTAGTGGATCCAGTCCCAGAGACCCAGTCCCAGAACCGGAACCGGCGGAACAACCAGCACCAGACTCATTGCCAGCACTGAATCCAGTACTTGCAACCCCAACCCCAGAGGGTCCCACCGAACCTGAACCAGCAGCAGTCAATAACCCTACACAAGAGGCTCAGCCAGAGCCTGAACCCCATCATAGTGCACCAACAGAGAGCGGTTCACAGTCAACGGAAACAGCCCTATCCACTAATTGCTTCCAGAGGGACCAAGCATAGGTCCACGATCCAATGAGGAACTGATGTCTCCAGCATCAAGGGAACAGTTCCAGACTGAACAGAAAGTAGATGAAAGCCTCCAGAGAGCTTGGACGGCGGCAAGGAGCAACCCAGCACCTCTCAGCTCGTCTAATTGATCCAGGTTTGTTGTAGAAAGAGGACTCTTATACAAGGAAACTCTTTCTGGTGGACACCAGGAAGACTGGCATCCTCAGAGACAATTGGTAGTTCCAACTAAGTACCCAGTCAAGCTCTTGAGCTTAGCCCATGATCATCCTAGTGGCCATGCTGTGATGAACAGGACCAAAGACCAGTTGGGGAGGTCATTCCAATGGAAGGGAATGGGCAAGGATGTTTCTACCTATGTCCGGTCTTGTGAGGTATGCCAAAAATGGGAAAACCCCAAGACCAGGTCAAAGCCCCTCTCCAGCCATTCCCCATCATTGAAGTTCCATTTCAGCGAGCAGCTGTTGATATTCTGGGTCCTTTTCCGAAAAAGACAACCAGAGGAAAGCAGTACATACTGTCTTTCATGGATTTTGCCACCCGATGGCCGGAAGCAATAGCTCTAAGCAACACCAGGGCTAAAAGCGTGTGCCAGGCACTAGCAGACATTTTTGCCAGGGTAGGTTGGCCCTCCGACATTCTCACAGAAGCAGGAACTAATTTTGTGGCAGGAACTATGGAAAGCCTTTGGGAAGCTCATGGGGTAAATCACTTGGTTGCCACTCCTTACCACCATCAAACAAATGGCATGATGGAGAAGTTTAATGGAACTTTGGGGGCCATGATACATAAATTCATAAATGAGCACTCCAATGATTGGGATCTAGTGTTGCAGCAGTTGCTCTTTGCCTACAAAGCTGTACCACATCCTAGTTTAGGGTTTTCACCATTTGAACTTGTATATGGCCATGAGGTGAAGGGGCTGTTACGGTTGGTGAAGCAGCAATGGGAAGGATTTACACCTTCTCCAGGAACTAACATTCTGGACTTTGTAACCAACCTACAAAACACCCTCCGAACCTCTCTAGCCCTTACTAAAGAAAACCTACAGGATGCTCAAAAAGAGCAAAAAGCCTGGTATGATAAACATGCCAGAGAGCGTTCCTTCAAAGTAGGAGACCAGGTCATGGTCTTAAAGGTGCTCCAGACCCATAAAATGGAAGTGTCATGGGAAGGGTGATTCATAGTCCAGGAGAGTCTGGGAGCTGTTAATTACCTCATAGCATTCCCCACCTCCAACCGAAAGCCTAAGGTATACCATATTAATTCTCTAAAACCCTTTTATTCCAGAGAATTAAAAGTTTGTCAGTTTACAGCCCAGGGAGGAGATGATGCTGAGTGGCCTGAAGGTGTCTACTACGAAGGGAAAAGTGCTGGTGGCATGGAAGAGGTGAACCTCTCCATGACCCTCAGGCATATGCAGCGACAGCAGATCCAGGAGCTGTGCACTAGCTATGCACCGACGTTCTCAGCCACCCCGGGACTGACTGAACGGGCATACCACTCCATTGACACAGGTAATGCTCACCCAATTAAAGTCCAACCTTACCCCGGGTGTCTCCTCAAGCTAAAACTGCTAGAGAACGGGAGATTCAGGATATGTTACAGATGGGTGTAATCCGCCCCTCTGGCAATGCATGGGCATCTCCAGTGGTTCTAGTTCCCAAACCAGATGGGGAGATACGTTTTTGTGTGGACTACCGTAAGCTAAATGCTGTAACTTGGCCAGACAACTATCCAATGCCATGCACAGATGACCTATTAGAGAAACTGGGATGGACCCAGTTCATCTCTACCTTGGACTTAACCAAGGAGTACTGGAGGTACCGCTAGATAATCTGCCAAGGAAAGGTCAGCCTTCACCATACATATCGGGCTGTATGAATTTAATATACTTCCTTTCGGGCTGCGGAATGCACCCGCCACCTTCCAAAGACTTGTAGATGGTCTCCTAGTGGGATTAGGAGAATATGCAGTCGCCTACCTTGACGATGTGGCCATATTTTCGGATTCCTGGGCAGAACACCTGGAACATCTACAAAAAGTCTTTGAGCGCATAAGGGAGGCAGGACTAACTGTTAAGGCTAAGAAGTGTCAAATAGGCCTAAACAGAGTGACTTACCTTGAACACCAGGTGGGTCAAGGAACTATCAACCCCCTATGGGCCAAAGTGGATGCTATCCAAAAGTGGCCTGTCCCAAACTCAAACAAACAGGTCCAATCCTTCTTAGGCTTGGCCGGTTATTACAGTCAATTTGTACCGCAATACAGCCAAATCGCCGCCCCACTGACAGACCTAACCAAAAAGAAACAGCCAAATGCCGTTCAGTGGACCAAAGAGTGTCAGAAGGCTTTTAACCAGCTTAAAGCGACACTCATGTCTGACCCTGTACTAAGGGCCCCAGACTTTGACAAACCATTCCTAGTAACCACAGATGCATCCGAGCGTGGTTTGGGAGCAGTTTTAATGCAGGAAGGACTGGATCAAGAATTCCACCCTGTAGTGTTTCTCAGCAAAAAACTGTCTGAGAGGGAAAGCAACTGGTCAGTCAGTGAAAAAGAATGTTACACCATTGTCTACGCTCTGGAAAAGCTACACCCATACGTTTGGGGACGGCGTTTCCACCTGCAAACCGACCATGCTGCTCTACAATGGCTTCATACCGCCACGGGAAATAACAAATATCTTATTCGGTGGAGTTTAGCTCTCCAAGATTTTGATTTTGACATCCAACACATCTCAGGAGCTTCTAACAAAGTGGCTGATGCACTTTTCTGTGAAAGTTTCCCAGAATCAACTAGTTAAAATCATCCTTGAGATGTGGAAAATATTGTTAGTCTTTATATACTTGGTAGTATATTTAGAGGTGCATGTGTCTTATTAACTCTCTTTTTTCCTAGAGCTCCAGGAAGAAATCCCAGCCAGCATTTCACCCTATCTGTGATTTGGGGGGGGCGTGTCATAAATATAAAGGAAAGGGTAAACACCTTTAAAATCCCTCCTGACCAGAGGAAAAACCCTTTCACCTGTAAAGGGTTAAGAGCTACGATAACCTCGCTGGTACCTGACCACAAGGACCAATGAGGAGACAAGATACTTTCAAAGCTGGGGGGGGTGGGAACAAAGGGTCTGTGTCTGTCTGTGTGATGCTTTTGCCGGGGACAGAACGGGAATGGGGTCTTAGAATTTAGTAAGTAATCTAGCTAGATATGTGTTAGATTATGATTTCTTTAAATGGATGAGTATCATTACAATTTTTAGAATATGGGGAAGCCAAATGGGATCAACATCCCAGCAATTCACTCATTATACGAGAACTAGATCAAATGAGATTCCTTTCCTACCCTCTGAAAGTGCTAACAAAATTGAACACAAGATTCTTAGAGCTTCAAAAGTGTCCTTCTGACTCCCCCTGGTGGTTAAAGAAAAATCTTATCTTCCCTGTGTCCAGATGAGTTCTGATGCATCTGAAGAAGTGAGGTTTTTACCCACAAAAGCTTATGCTCAAATAATCTGTTAGTCTTTAAAGTGCCACCGGACTCCTTGTTGTTTTTGTGGATACCAACTAACACGGCTACCCCCTGATACCTGTAACAAGACAGTGCAGGTGTATGTATAGCATGTTTCCCTTAAGGGCCATATACTTCTCTCAAACTATATGCACAACTCCCATTGGCATTAATGGAACTTCTGGATGAGGAATGAAGACAGATTACAACTACATTTGTGTTCTCCTTATAATCATTCTTAAAGACACAGTAGCCACCTTTTCTTCTTTGAATACTTGTTTACATGCGTTCCACTTCCGGTGCACATGCACCACCGGAGACCAGAGTGCTCTAACAGCCAGCAGTGCTCATTGGTAGCACCTGCTCTCCTGAGGACCTAGAGCCCCTAGCCCTTTGAGGGTAGCAAGGGGCAGAGCAACCAACTGACCCTCAGTTCCTTTTAACCACTCCTGGCTGTGAAATGGATCCAGGTAGCAGTGTCAACTCCTTTTTCCAAATGCAAATTTTATTACAATTTTGTAAATGGTTAATTAATGATTTAGATGAGGTATTTAGCATAGTGATTAGTATAGTGCTTTTAGGAAGTTTTAGCTTTTTCTAGGTTAGTTTTTGCTCTGTACAAGGGGATCAGGTGTGATGTTGCCCCTCACCAAAAAACTTTAAATTTTGAGAGTCCTCTATGAAAAGTGTCACAATGATGGTTTTAATCTCCAGAGGTCTGCCTGCTCCTGCCTCTGTGGCTGCAAGCAGTGACAGGCACAGCTCCTCTGAGGAGCGCAGAGGAAGATCTCCTCACAAGACTTCCTCAGAAAGAAAAGGGGTTGGTTCACCCTTTGCTGGCTTCAAGAAGAAGAGAAGCAGCCCCTCGCTCCTCCTCTCAGTGGGAGGCAGCAGTCCAGAAGACTTCACTGGTGTCCATGTTTGCTGCTGTCTGCTGCCAGCTCCTCTGCTCTCTGGGTCAGCTCTAAGCTGTCAGCCTGCACCACCAGCTCATTGTGAGAGTGCCCGTCCTCCAACACCCAGCTCAGTTATAGACTCCTACAGTGCTGACTTGTGCTCCTCCTCCAACACTCAGGTCAGTTACGGACCCCTGCAGCGCTGACTTGCTCCAGGGGTGCTCAGGGCCGCACTGTCTGTGCCTTTGCAGTTGGAGCCTGCTGCTGTGGCAGCTTTTAACATAGCAGCTCTGATTCCTCCAGCAGCGGAACTACCACTACCAGTATTAGTATCTCCAGGCAGCAGGGGCTTTGTTATTACCAGGTCAGCCTATGGCAGCGTACCACTTGGGGCCAACGTCTATGGCACACAGTGATTTGGCCATTTCCATGCAGTCCAATTCCCCCTTATTAGATGTTTCTGTCAATCAGGGGATGCTTTGCAAGTCACATGGGGGTTATTGTGGTCCCCATCCCCTCCCTTAGAGGAGGATGGGTATTCCTATTCTGAGAGTGGGGATGTTTCACCCGCTTACTTTTTGAGGGTACTTTTTTATGACCAATGTATGTTTGAAAGTCAGGCAAGACATGTGGGTAAATCTAGGCATGTTCAAAATTGGTACCCGCACCTCACTCATGTTGTCCTCTAGACTATTTATTTTTAAACACAGAATAAAAGCATGGGCCAACATGCGTTTTTATAGAACATTCTATAGAAACATCACACACTTTGATCTCTGCTGTCCTGCTTAAAATTATAGACAGATGTATTCTGTTATAGCTACCTACACCAGATGTTATATTACAGAAAGTGAATGCTTGGGAATGTTAGTTGAAACCAATGTATACTCTGCACTGTGGAACATCCTCTGGTGACAATGCTTATCCCCTTTGGTGAGGAGGGGACGTAAGAACAGCTTTCTGATGTTTTGGGCAAACTATGAGAGGTAAGTAAAATGGTCCTTTTTACACCAGTATGCTAAAGGTGGGCAAATCTGGGCTGCGACATATTCATGACAGTTGTGCTAGGCTGCATTGGGATATAGCTTTGGACACTAAAGGCCTGGTTTTCAAATAGTAAGATGCACAAAGATGTGTGCAACACTGTATCTATACCCAGCAGCCAACATCTTGACAAGAATCTTTTGGGGGCTTACTAACTCCACCTCTTTAATTGTTCAGTTAAGCAACATGAGGCAGTCTTTGCCCAAGAGGAGCAGAGTGCATTGTTTTGGGTTCAATTTTAATTCTGAAAAAGATACAGCCAGACTGACTTTTAAACTCTCATTGGCCATTAGGGACAAAAGTCACCACAATCCTCAGTAAGTGAGAACATTGCTTAGTACTGGGTAAGTGCTAATAGCTAATTTGCATAATTATAAAAACACTTTACATTAGTTAAGCTAAAACAAGATTGCTGCACACCTCATTAAACTGAGGGGAGGGCAAGTAGCTGCCTTCAGCACGGACAACTCCACAAGTCAGCAAGCAGTAAAAGGGTTCCAGGAGCAAACAGCCCTTTCACTCTTGGAGCCAAATATACAGCCTTAATCGCATACCTGAGCTTCACAACCCAGCCGGAAACATTTCTGGATGTTCGACATTCTTAACTCCTGCAAGTTAGCTCATTGCCATCAAAAGATAAATGTAACAGAGACCAGAACATGGCCCAGATTTTGCCAAAACAGGCCCAAAACCAGCACAATATTCATGTGCTTAACTTAAAGCATGTGAGTAGTTCCATTGACTTCAATGAGATTACTCACGTGCTTGAAGATAAATATGTGCTTAAGTGCTTTGCTCTGCAGGGGACAAAATGCACAACATCTTCGTGGATCCAGTCCATGAAGCTAGAAACTTAGCTCCATCATCACATCGCAAGCATAATGTCAGTCTGAGAGCTTCACCATTGTTTGAAGTCAGTCACATTTCCCAGCCAGAGCCAAATGTGGAGTTATCAACATAGATTTTTTTTTTTAAAAGTAGAGCTAGAAAGATGAAAGGAATGAACAGAGATGCTCATATATTACCAGGAGTTTGATACAAGTACCTAGACAGGTAGATTAGATTAATACAATTATATTCGATTTTATATTCTTGGGAGCAGAGATGATCATTTATGATGTTTGTAGAGCACCTAGCACAATGGGGCCCAACCTAGTTGTGACCTTTTAGTTTCTACCACAATATAAATCTTAAATAAAAAATAATTTACATAATATAATTTAAATTGTTGACAGACAGACCAGACAGACCACAAGGGGGAACAATAAAGAAGGAAATTTTGCAAAAACTTCTCTATTGTCATAGTTGAAATACAAAAGTATGTTAGCAGAATTTTTTTCACTAACAAGCCCAAGCAAGTTAGAACATAGACTAATCTCAGGATAACATTCACATAAATGTATAAACTATGGTATTTTTATTTCCCCTCATTTATTATTCAGAGCTTTCCTCTTCCTTGAGAGGAAGTGTAGGGTGACCAGATAGCAAGTGTAAAAAATCGGGATGGGAGTGGGGGGGTAATAGGAGCCTATATAAGAAAAAGCCCCTAAAATCGGGACTGTCCCTATAAAATCGGGACGTCTGGTCACCCTAGGGAAGTTAGATGTGTTTTATAGTCTTAAATCTATGGTGACTATCGGAATTGAGCTGCAGTCAGAAAGACTGTTTTGATTGATAATCTTATTCTTTCGTCTGCAGATTTAGGAGGATGGATCCTATGAAAAAGGAGATCTGGTTATTTCTAGACCACTGCTGTGAACAAGCAGCCATTGGAGAACTGAGATTTAGAAAGTCACTAATGAACAGTGTTAATTTTAGGTGTCTGCTCCATTTCTACTGTTCTCACCCTGCATACCCTGTGGAACAAGCACATTTTAAGAAGCACTATCATTTTTCACTACAGGCGAGCAAAGAATACTAGTCCCTTAGAATGACTCTAGCTAAGAAGTTTAAAGCTCTCTTATTGGGGGAAACATTTCAGTTACATACAAGAAAGTTTAGAAATAAATAACGAAAAATTAGAATGAAGATTTTACAATATAAAACAAAACAAGTTATAAATAATGGAGTGATACAGTCGCAGATGGATCCAACACAGAAAAATTACAGCCCTGTATATTTTAATAAGACTATTTTAGAAAAGATTTCAATCTACTTCAACTCCTCTCTCCTCCCCCCCGCCCCAGTGAAATCTTAGCAACTGGGGCAGTGACTACCAGTTGCAGTCACACCTGCCCCAGGCCCAGGGGAATTTAACATCTAACCAAAAGCCAACCTGGAAACCTCTGCTTTGGGGGGATGAGATTACTCCTATAGCGGCGGCACAGCAGAGTCCTGCCCTGAAGCTGCCAGTCCGGTTGGCTCTCTGACGTACCCGCAGGAGCACAGCTGGCAGATGCACTTCTTGATGGGGAGGGTCTTGGGTGGAGTCACGGGAGGAGACATCCCGGCGATGGGCTGGAGCTAGAGCCGCTGTCTCTCCCCCCAGCGGAAGCTCTGGGACCAAGAACCGCTCCAGTAGCAGCCCCTCCAAGGGTTTGTTTCGGAGAAAGTTCCCCTAAGTGCCAGGGACAGGGCTAGATCTGGCTGGAAGCCAGCTTCTCTGCAGCAGGTGAGAACTGTACTGCATGAACTACATAGCACAGCTGGTCCGCTTCCCTGCAGCCACCTCTGCTCTCGAGCCTCTCCTCAATCTCACTTCTTCTCCAGCCCTAAACAGCACTGTGAGGATCCAAGGGATTACAACCTCCCAGTCACCCAGAGAGCCTTTGTGAGGTCACCAGGGCAAGCCCTAGCGCTCAGCTCTGCTGCCAGCATACACTACACTGCAGGCAATTAATGACTCCCCCTACCCCTGGGCTGGGCACAAGGAGGCTGCATTGGCACCTGGATAGAACACTTGGGTCTCATCTACACTACTTAAAAATGTTACAGGGGAGAGAGACACACACTCGTTTAGACTGGACACTAATGGTTTAAGGACCAGTTCTTCTAGATAGCGACTAGGTAGTCACATCTAGTCACTAGCCCGCCTGCGCTCGCCACAGCTGGATAAGAAAGAATGGAATTTCCTCCTCCAGCGTGGGGAAGTTGAAGTGCAAAGTCTAGGGTAGGCACAGTCTTTGATATGAGCAGTTTAATTAATTTAAAGGAAAGATGTTCTACACAGGCTGGCAAAACTGCCTTACCTGAAACTGCTTCAAAAACACTTTTGAACACAGCCCAGCCTGTAGAATAAAGGGACCTGAGCTACAGAAAATGGTCCAGTGCCTGCTTTTCTCTGTGTCATTCTTGAATGACTGCTTCAATCTCCTATTAAGGAGCCCGGTAGTACTGGAAGTGCTGTCTTTTGGATAAGATGAACTCAAGGCTTTAAGCAGCTGTGACCTTTTTAAAAGCTGATAGCATTTTGCATCAGAGGTGGCACGTTAAGCCTAGCTGAGCTGGCCCAATTGCAACCAGAGTACATTTTACCTGCACTTCCTCTGGAGTTTCACTAAGCTACAGCAAAAACAATGAGGAGTCCTTGTGGCACCTTAGCCCTGGCCTACACTGGGGGGAAATCGATCTAAGTTACACAACTTCAGCTACATTAATAATGTAGCTGAAGTCAACGTACTTAGACCTACTCACCGCGGTGTCGTCGCTATGGTGAGACGACTGCTTCCGTGCCCGCATCGACTCCGCCTGCACCTCTTCTGGTGGTGGAGCACAGGAGTCAACGGGAGAGCGCTCGGGGGTTGATTTATCGTGTCTAGTCTAGACGCGATAAATCGACCACCGCTGGATCGATCGCTGCCCGCCGATCTCGCGGGTAGTGTAGACATACCTTAGACATACCATAGATCAGTGGGCAATGATCAATCCAGTGGGGGTTGATTTATCACGTCTGGTCTAGACATGATAAATTGACCCCCAAGCGCTCTCCCATCGACTCCTGTGCTCCACCGCCGCGAGAGGCGCAGGCTGAGTCGATGGGGAGCAGCAGCAGTCAACTCACCGTAATGAAGACACCACGGTGAATAGGTCCAAGTACATCGACTTCAGCTATGTTATTCACGTAGCTGAAGTTGCGTAACTTAGATCGATTTCCCCCCTTCTCCCCCAAATCCAGCGTAAACCAGAGCTAAGAGACTAACAAATTTATTTGGGCTAAGTTTTTGTGGGCTAAAACCCACTTCATCAGATGCATGGAGTAGAAAATACAGTAGGGTATAAATACACAACATATGAAAAAGATGAGAGTTGCCTTACCAAGTGGGTAAGCCCTGGTCTACACTGGGGTCAAGGTCAGCTCCCAGACTGCTACACTGGGCAGCACAGCATGGGGAGGAGATGACCAGCTCTCTGTGAAGAAAGAAGTGGTTCGGGACTATTTAGAAAAGCTGGACAAGCACAAGTCCACGGGACCGGATGCGCTGCATCCAAGCGTGCTAAAGGAGTTGGCGGATGTGATTGCAGAGCCATTGGCCATTATCTTTGAAAACTCATGCCGATCGGGGGAGGTCCCGGACGACCGGAAAAAGGCTAATGTAGTGCCCATCTTTAAAAAAGGGAAGGAGGAGGATCCTGGGAACTACAGGCCAGTCAGCCTCACCTCAGTCCCGGAAAAATCATGGAGCAGGTCCTCAAGGAATCAATTCTGAAGCACTTAGAGGAGAGGAAAGTGATCAGAAACAGTCAGCATGGATTCACCAAGGGCAAGCCATGCCTGACTAATCTAATTGCCTTCTATGATGAGATAACTGGCTCTGTGGATGAGGGGAAATCAGTGGACATGTTGTTCCTGGACTTTAGCAAAGCTTTTGAAATGGTCTCCCACAGTATTCTTGCCAGTAAGTTAAAGAAGTATGGGCTGGATGAATGGACAATAAGGTAGATAGAAAGCTAAGTAGATTGTCGGGCTCAACGGGTAGCGATCAATGGCTCCATGTCTAGTTGGCAGCCGGTATCAAGTGGAGTGCCCCAAAGGTCATTCCTCGAGCTGGTTTTGTTCAATATCTTCATTAATGATCTGGAGGATGGCGTGGATTGCACCCTCAGCAAGTCTGCAGATGTCACTAAACTGGAGGAGAGGTAGATATGCTGGAGAGTAAGGATAGGATACAGAGGGAACTAGACAAATTAGAGGACTGGGCCAAAAGAAATCTGATAAGGTTCAACAAGGACAAGTGCAGAGTCCTACACTTAGGACGGAAGAATCCCATGCACCGCTACAGACTAGGGACCGAATGGCTAGGCAGTAGTTCTGCAGAAAAGGACCTAGGGGTTACAGTGGATGAGAAGCTGGATAAGAGTCAACAGTGTGCCCTTGTTGCCAAGAAGGCCAATGGCATTTTGGGACGTTATAAGTAGGGGCATTGCCAGCAGATCGAGAGACGTGATCATTCCCCTCTATTCGACATTGGTGAGGCCTCATCTAGAGTACTGTGTCCAGTTTTGGGCCCCACACTACAAGAAGGATGTGGAAAAATTGGAAAACGTCCAGTGGAGGGCAGCAAAAATGATTAGGGTACTAAAACACATGATTTATGAGGAGAGACTGAGGGAACTGGGATTGTTTAGTCTGTGGAAGAGAAAAATGAGGGGGGATTTGATAGCTGCTTTCAACTACCTGAAAGGGGGTTCCAAAGAGGATGGATCTAGACTGTTCTCAGTGGTAGCAGATGACAGAACGAGGAGCAATGGTCTCAAGTTGCAGTGGAGGAGGTTTAGGTTCAATATTAGGAAAAACTTTTTCACTAGGAGGGTGATGAAACACTGGAATGCATTACCTAGGGGAGGTGGTGGAATCTCCTTCCTTAAAAGTTTTTAAGGTCAGGCTTGACAAAGCCCTGGCTAGGATGATTTAGTTGGGGATTGGTCCTGTTTTGAGCAGGGGGTTGGACTAGATGACTCCTGAGGTCCCTTCCAACCCTGATATTCTATGATTCAGGTTGGTAAGGCAACTCCCATCTTTTCATGTATTTATAACTGCTCCTGTATTTTCCACTCCACGCATCTGATGAAGTGGGTTTTAGCCCACGAAAGCTTATGCCCAAATACATTTGTTAGTCTCTAAGGTGCCACAAGGACTCCTTGTTGTTTTTGCTGATACAGACTAACACAGCTACCACTCTGTAACCTGTCACGCAGGATATAGCGGTAATTCTTAAACTACAGCCACCCTCCCTCACCAGGGAGAGGAGATCTAGTCGAAAGTTAGGCAGTGCACATTTCTTGTTTTAAGAAGTCATCTAACTGCAGAAGAGTTAGAAAACACTGGGATACAATATTCTTCTGTTCTAAATTGTTGGTGAAGGTATTAGGTACTTAGTAGACATGTTTCTTCCCAAAAAGATAGATACATGGCAGTGTGTGCACTACACACAGCAACTGAAGTACGCAAGAGCTCATTTGATGTGGAAGAATGCAAAAGGTACATAAAAGTAAAATCACTTATAACCACTTCTCATAAAATCAAATGTGTAAAATAGTTATGCATTTATAACCTAAAGCATAGGATTAAATGAAAAGGCATCAATAAAATATGAACTGACATTTACAACCGACTATTTCATTGTGGTGGGAATGGAAAGGTTCCCCCATGAGCAAGTCACTGCAACTTTAATATTATTGCCATATTGTGACTGTGGCAGTAGCCTGCAGTACACATACACTATAGTATACATAGCAAAATGCATTTGCACATAATGTAGTTTAACAATAATAAACCTTTCCTATATTTAAATGTACTAAATATGTAACTTGAACAGTAAATGTACTGGATCAACTATCAATGTAGTACCAGTGCTGGTAATAGGAAATTTGTTTTTGTCAACAAGTTAAGCAGGTATGTTTGAATTCTCCCTTCTCTGTTCAAATTCTTATCCTGCAATCCACCTGCAGCTGATGGCACTCTTAACAGCCCTGACAGCAGCACCTGCTGATCAACTGTTGCAGGGCACAGTTTCTGGCCTCCACGTAGGCTATGTTCTTTTTTAATCTTGATTTGTCACACTAGTTTAATGTAAATACAACATTGCTTTGACTATTGAACAACACAGTTACTCTGCTTCCATTAATGATGATGTTGCAAATATAGCAAACACCTAGAGTCTAGACCACATAGCTTACAGGATGAATGGGTTATGCAGTTTTAAAGGTACTTCATATCATATTTCAGATTCTTAGATTAGATTAAAGCAACTTTAGTATGGCACCATTCAGCTTTTTCTTCCATATTCTCACCTTGTACCCCATCAGTATAACACAAAGCACCAGTACATTGAATGTGACAGTTACATGTTTAATAGCGAAGAGTGAGCTAGATTCATGCATCAACAGTGGCAGCTAAATGTGGATTACAGAATGAGTGACTGATTGTTTGGATCAATGCATACTGATTTGAAAATCATTGAGGATAAAAAAGCCCACAATGTACTTTTTTTTTTTTCCAGAGTAACAGCTTCAGCTAGTGAAAGTAGACTTGCTCTGCCTTCCAAATTCAGACTTAGCTGTCATCAGAATTCACTGTGTAAAGTGGGACTAGTGAATTAATGTGGTAGGAGAAAGCTGATAGCAAAAAGATGGAAATGTACTGTTCTAAGATTACATTTTACTTAGCAATTTAGTAGGTGATGGTCATTTGCTAATTCATCTGCCATCACGAAGGCATAATGCAAAATTCACATGGAGGGGCCCAAGAGCTCAAAGACTTGTATAAAGGGCTTAATTTTTTCACTTTTGCATGGTTTGTTGAAGAGAAACTCCATCTTTCCTAGTCCATGGAATGCAGATTTTGAAAAAACAAAACAAGTGTGAAGAAATACTTGTGTAAGCATTTTTATAGCAATGGAAAATTATAAGAAGAGAGGCAGCCACACTGTCTGTTCATAGGCAGGCTGATGGAAAAAAAACATGATTAAACAATCCAACCTTTCTAACATGTTTAAAGCCTTATATCCAATTGTTTCTCCTGAAGACAAAAAAAGCTTATCTAGGTCTTACTGTATTTGCTCCAACACCACCACCACCACCTGCTTGTCTCTACAACAATACTTTATCCAGCAAATTCTGGTCATTTGGTGTCAATTATTTTGACCATTTAAAATGGAAATTCATTTAAACGTATCATTTTGTATGCTATGAGCACAGTAGCTGGTGTTTAACAATGATAAAGACAACTCTACAAAGTCCTCAGCTGAATGCTGGACTGAAGCTCAGTTTATGATTTCTAGAGTAAATATGCTGCTAATTCTCTTTATTTCATAGTAATGCACAGTCACTTTAGATATCTAGTCCCATTTCATTGCCTAGAACACAAGTAGACAAATCTTAGACTGAGTTTGGAGGATGAAGTTTATAAAATTAAATATTTCTGTAACAAGAATGAAAACGGTTTCATTTTAATAAACTATTTAAAAACAAAGTTTAAATAAACACATGACAAAGTCAAACATGAAATCTAAAGTTAGACAAAAAAAAATCCTAAATTACTTTAGCCAACAAGTGGATTTCTAATTGGTCTTGTTAGTGGGTTTAGTTACAGTGTTTGTGAGCAGTCCTTTGTCCTACTCTTCATATGCCTTTCTTCCACTTGACTCCACTCTCCCTAAATCTTTCCACATGTTGGGGACATGACTGTTCAAGTAGAACTAAAGGCAGAGTTTTAAAATTAGGGGTTTGTTTATGGGAGGCCATAGACCTCAGTGCTCTATCTTACCAAATTCATTCTCTTCCCTTGCAAGTCAATAAATTAGGCTAAATCATATCCACCCCTTGATCTGAATATGCAGAAGTTTTCTGTGGCTTATAATGGGCAGAGTAGAAGGGGGATAAATTTTTATCCCCCTTCGGTCCAACCTGGAAAGGTCTCCAGCCTTTTCTGAATAGCCCCATCATTTCTCCTGACAAACAATGCTATAACCAAGGGTACCAGCAGTAGAACCATGCTGCACCAGAGCTGGTGCCCAAACAAGGGCCTCCATAAAATATACCTGACAAGTCAGATTGGGAGGCAATCATCATTCCCAAACAGGGAATTGGGTAGAGGAGGCCTTTAAATGAATCCATTCTCTTTCTCCTACAAAGTCCCTTCACAATTTGTGTGGTAATGAAAATTCCAATTTTGCTAGACTTCAAAAATTAAAGGACGATATCCTTCATAACTTATAATGCACATGGTTAAATGTCATTTTTCAACAAGGTCCTTGACTAGTTTTTTTTATTTAATACTTCAGATTAAAATGTGAACTGTTTTAGGAAATCGCGTCAGCCTCAGGAGTTTCAGTGTGCATGACTTAACCACACAATCCAACAAAATGCTTGATTCCACACATCTGACTACTAGTCTTCTCATATCAATGGTCAAAAGTCTCCAAGTCCCTCTGACCAATGACCAAAAAATTGAGCCTTAATGGACACTGTACACTAAGGAAATTTCTTCCCAGGTCAGTTAAAATAAGCATTTAAAATGTATGTATTGGCAGAATTTCAGTCTGAAATGGATTTGAAAAATGTAAACAAACAGCATTTTAATTATGAGTCTAATTGTTTAGTACACAAGCATTACACCTCCAAGTGCATCATAATTTTATTAAGTGTGAAACTGCTTCATCTTTACGTGTCTTTATATCAGATGATGATTCTTTTGCATCCAGCTTCTCCTTCAAATTCTCTTCTTCTAGAAAAAGAATGTATTGTTATATAAATGTATAGTATTAAAAAAAAATTTAACATACCAAATACCCTTAGGAAAAAGAGACTAGTGTTTGGGGACACTTCCTACAGATGCAATTGTTCCAAATCAGGGAAAGGAAAAATTCCCATTTCTGCACATCCAAAGAAGTTGCTGCTAATAACTAGAGAGGATTCTGGTGTACACCAGCATTGGCAGTACAACCTATATGCAACCAATTTAAAGCGTTAAAATGTTATTGCTGCTTAGTATATGTAAAAGCATCAGTTATGTAGCATATATTAACTACCTGCTGCTACCGAGGGAGAAAAGACTTATCAAATGTGGACTACAAGGGAGATGATCACTTCCAATAAATGAGAATGTTACTGCATGTAGATTCCTCAGAGCTCCCAGCAAGCAGGGCCAAGGGAGAACTAGTTTAAGCATCTGCTTGATTTCCTTTCATGGTCCTGCATGTATTTCTAATAAGCAATCTGGTCCCAAATCATTTAGGACTTTTAGCTTTCAGGTGTCATCTAAGCTGTTTATAAGTTAACTGACAGCAAGTACAATTTATGGAGGACTACTTAACCAAGCAGTTACATTCATTACTATCTTCAATTTATTGATAGTTGCAGGATGCAGCCCCATAGAGTGCATTGCAGTTCGAATCTGTCATTGTCCCTTTAAGATAAGCCCATTAAATTCAATTTATCAACTTTTCCATTTGACATTTAAGTGAAAATGTCCTGGATACTTACTGTGGAGTGACAGTTGAATAAAGTCCACATTAAATGCAAGTGCACTTACAAGACTAATTCCTGTCGTACTAATTACTCAAGTATACTGAATGATGCTTACAGGCATCAGGCGTACCAGTAAGTGCCTAGTGCCACTGTATTTCTGTTTCTGGTGTGGGAAGCTATACTGGGTTTCATTAGCATAAGTATTACCTAGGTCTCTCTCACATTTTGGTGTCTATAGTTTGGCAAAGACTCCCATAGTTCCATATCTGGAAAATGTAACTTGCAAGATATGGACTTTATCAATTTAAATGCCCACTTCTGGGGAGAAATATCATTTTTCAAGAAAGAAAAATTATGCATATGTGAATCTTTGGAAACTAGTAGATTGGAGGATGACTGTCTTGAATATACACTTTTTAAAAGTTTAAAAGGCTCCCTCTGCTCCACTGCTGAAAAGACTAAGACATCAGAAAGTGCACACAACCCAAAGATCAGATCTGCATCTTTCTCCCTCCTTCCATGATCATATATATGCACCTACATCACTCCTTCCAAGGAGAAACACAGTAGCTGTAATTGTGGCAACAATCCACTACCCCTTGGTGATTCCCTTCTTCCCCCTAACTCCTAAAGCAGAAGCCAAGTGCTCAGATTACGTCCAGGAAACCCAGAAGTGAAGAGTTCCACATGTACAGATAGTGGCACAATCCTGTCAAAAGCACAAACATAGGCTTACCCTTCAAGTTATGCAGGAAGTCTCTAGGTTTCTTTTGTGCTTGAACTGGAGAAAATGCAATCAGTGGAGAAAGAGTGTGCCTTCTTTCAAAAAGAGACATGCGTGAAGGTGTCTTGATATACTCTGCATCCAATGCATAGAGTTTTCCTAGAGGACTAAATACTTCTTTTGTTTCTGTGCATCCTGGAGTAAGGTTTATCTCAGATCCACACCTCAGAAATTGTTTTCTAGGTGAGTGAAATGAATCTGCCTCATTTTGAAAAACTGTCTTTTTCAGCGCTTCATACCTGTTGCGAATAGACTGTAAATCCAGTTTGCATTCTTGAGCAGCCCAATCATTTTTCACTATGTTTTCTAAAGACTTGCTATCCCTCGAGTTACCTTCGACTTCATCATCAGTCTCTAAACTTTTAGAGCTATTAAGACTTATGTTGCCAAGTTCCTCTGGAAGAGTCTCATGTAGTATTCCAAACTGGATAACTTCATGACTGTCAGAACTAGTACCACTTACCATTTGAGAAGCATCCCACGACAGAGTTGTATGCATTGAAGAATTCTGACAAAGATAAGGTGACAGAGCATCTGTTTTAATATATCCCTCTGCACTATTATCCAGAGGATTCATGCTCTTATCTACAGCTGGAAAGACAGATTCTTCTGGATCTTCTGTGAGACTTTTACTTGAAACAGTATGTTTTGATCCAAGCTCCCAAGATCTTTCGTTATCTGGCATTCTTGTAGCTGGTATCTGTGTTGGCGATTCACTGATGTGGCTAACCACCAACTGCTTTTTAGGTGCAGGTGTCATCCAACTTAATGAAGATTTCCCTTCTAATAAGTTAGAAGCATTAAGGTCAGACATGTGAGATGAAGACATAAAGCAGGCCATACTAGAATCTATTCGGCTAGAAATTGCAGACTCTAGATCCAATGGAGCTTCTTTTTTCACCATTTTAGTCTGAACCAACTCTGTATCTGAAGGATCTTCAGCTTGAATAGCTTTTCTCCATGAGGTTCTAATTTCAGTAACTAAGATTGAAACAAATTAAGGACATATTTAAGTGCAATTCCATATTGTTTACCCACCTATTTTTCTACTTTCATAAAAGTGTAAACATGCTACTTTTGAAACGATTGATGTTCCCCACCCGTGCCCCCAATGCCGACAGCACAGAGGTGACAGCATAGGAGTTCTATACCAGTGTTTCTCAATCTTTTATATACCAGAAACCACTTGTTGCCTTCCTAAACTGTGTCAGGGAGATCTCTGGGACTGGTGCCAGTCTGTGCACCGGTCATCGAGAAACACTGCTCTCTTTCGCCTTAGTCATACTATGTTTGTTTTGTTACAGGTACTATGTTGTGTTACATATAATGTGTGTCATCATGATGAAGACTGTTAAGAGTTAAAGCCATTCTGATTGAGCAGTAGTTTGTTTGTTTGTTTTTTTTTGGGGGGGGTGTCCTTGAATATGACAGCATCTCTATTCAACAGAAATTCTCTAAAGTTCAACTACACTCCATTATGAAAACAGAACTTACTCAGATTTTCTGGAGTTCGTGGGATCTGTTTCCTTGTTAAGAAAGGGTTAGAAGCCAATGAGCCAATTAGGTCATCTAACTCCATTCCTTTTCCACCACCGCCCTGAGTCGATTCTGATACCACTACATCTGCAACCTGTAGGAGAAAGTTTAGAGAATGGAAACTCTCGAGAAAGATTATAAAACTTTTGTTCCTGCCAATAATAGCACTGAATGAATCCCATTCTCTCCACCCACTCCAGAGCATTAGGAGTTCCACAACCCTTGCTTAAATGTGTGTGTACAATTATGGAAAATGCACCTTTTAAAGTGAGTAAGTGTGAAAAAGAACAGAGCCTTCTCGTCAGAATATGAGACTGGAAGTCAAATTCTGCATTCTATTCTCTAATTTACCACTGACTTGTTTCAGCCCATGCTTTAGTTCACCCATCTTTCTTTAAAATGGAGGCAAGATTCCCTGAGAGATGAGGAAGTGAGATTAACTAACAACCAGGAATTGAGAGTCCTGGATGAAAAGCATTTAAGAGAAGTATTAAGCTTTTATTTCGAGAGTTCCAATCTGAACAATTATGGGAAAATCATATCACTTGGGATGTCAATATTCTATAAATGATCAAATATTCTTGAGTGCAGCTGACAATTAACTACACCATTTCAGGGATGAAGACGCTTAGTCTTCTATCTCACTATATAGCACAACTTTGAGGTTCTTGTAACAAAAATTCCCTTTGAAGGACTTAAAGTGCCTGCACACACCAGCCATGTCCAGATGTTTGTCGAACAATATTCAGATGCTATAGTTAAATGCCAAAATATGTAATAGTTATAGACCTAAGATCAGTTTTGTAAGTTGTAGAAAGCTTTCAGTAAGTGAAACAAAGGAAAAGCATCAACTCTGTCAAGCATATTAAAAAAAAAATACATGAATGGTATAATAAGCTCTATGTCACCAGGGTACGCTTAATCACAGTCTCCCAGGGAAGACCAACAGCGGCTGCTTAATAAGAACAAGTAATCTTTGATTAACAACACAGTTTAGTTGGTACCCTTTCATGAGTCTTATACTGGCTCTGGTAGTTTGTTGCCTTAATAGCTTTCAGTCCCTTCTATATTTGTGTGATATACAAAAGGAATTCAAACCTTTTACCCTCCCTCTTCTGGGCTATTAGTTTGTTCCATCAACGGCAGCTACATATACTTGACTATTATTCTATTTACTGCACAGTGTCAGCAGTAGATGCAACAGAGGGACAGGCTTAGGCCCTCTCTCGTGGAAGTAGACCTATTTGCAGAAATCCAATACAAATACAGAAATGAGGTGCCTTAGAAATATCCAAGCACTGTGAACACTCTCCAGTAATATTATGGGATTTATAGATTCCTGCACAGCAGAATTACTCTTCTCCTTGTAATCAGAAAGGCCACCACCCACTAGGATATTCCAATTAAGAGTATTCTATTGTATTTGAGCAACGTGTATTTGAACAATGTGTACTTTTAAATTATAGCCTTCATCCTTTTCTTCTTAAATGACTGAAAATTAAGCTTAGACAGCTACAATTAAATAAGAACAGTTATCAAACAATTGAGTACCAAGATTGAGTACCAAGATCAAGTTATCTTTAGAAGATCAGGATTAGTGAATAAAGTGTAATTAAGAAGCCAAGCCTCTCCTAACCTCTTCTGCCAGTTGCTCTTGTGCTATCTTAACAGGATCTTCTCTTTTAACTGCACTTGGTGATTGGAGTACACGAGTGTCTTCGTTCTTCCAAGCTTCTATTGGTCTAGGTTTGTGAACTGCATATTTTAAGATTTTTTGAGAAACAGACCGTTCTTTCTTTTTGGGAGTTGTAGTATGTACATCCTAAAGGAATATAAAGAAGTTTTTAAAGTCTTCTATTGTGAAAACGCACAACCTGAAGGAACTACCAAACTCAACTGCATACAGCACTTGTAGTGTCAGCGTTAGTTTAATCAAATAGTAAATCAAAACACTGACAAACATTCATTCCAGTCAGATTTTAAGTTGACACAAAGCATGCCTACGTAGGTGAAGTGTTGCATATAGATAACAGCAAGCCCTTGGGTTTGCCCTTTCTGTGTCTAGTGCAGCCAAGATGCAGCCAAAGTGCTTTTTAGACAATACTTGCGTTCCTCAAACTGGGACCACCATGTAAATCCCGAAGCATAATTTAGGATTGGCCCTGATGCTGCTGAAGTTGTGCTGCCACTTCACAGTCCCCATAAGGAGCTGTTCCAATAACCAGATATTACTAGTGTAGTACAGCCACTTCCTATGCTGGGAGCCAGGTGTGGAAACTTATCACAGGTGATATGCAGCCTGACAATTTTCCCAATGCCTGGGGAATCCTCTGATAGGTGTCGCTGCTGACATCATAACCATTTTCAATCTACCAGCAGGACCCAGGAAAGTATGCCAAGTTTATCTTGCAATCTCTTAATGCAGACAGAATACAAACATCTCAAGTGTTTATTTTCTTCCCCCAAAGACAATTTAAGCTATTAAAAACTGACCTTTTCAACCACCACACTGCTGGGTTCAGCTGTGAGAAAGCTCTGTGTAGCTGACTGCAAGTGTGAGAGCATCCTAGAAAAAGACAACATTCCAGTTATTGAAATTAAACCAAACATGCTGCATACAAGTCTTATGAAGCTCAGTATATTGTCTGCCCCGTATCTGTCCGTTATGATTTCCCTCAATTCATCCCGGTCATCAGAAGGCAGGTTTACTATAGGGAGGACTAGTGACAATTAGAGCGGATTTTTAGCCCTATTTGTGTATCAGTCTCCCAAGCTGTAATACGTATGAAACCCCCCACACATACTTCTAGAGTGGAACTTTATATAAGGAGATGTATATTATTCATATTGGGAATTTGAGATCAACTTGAGTTCTAAAGCAAAATGTTGAAGGATAAGTGCATCATTTTAAGTGTCAATGTATTTCAGTTCCCTTGTCACACCACATGAAAGTATGTATTCTTTAAGTGTTAAGTAACCTGCCTGTAAGCCTTTTGGTGCTTGTGGATTTGAATTGTGTTTTAGGTGTTTTATGAAGTCAGATAGTTGGCTACTAGTACAAGTTTAAGTCAGTTCTGATGGGTAAAGAAAAGCAGAAGAAAGCTAAACTAAATACCATCACTGCTTCTAAGTAATTTTACCTATTTCTCTTTTAAAAACTATGCTATTAAAATTCAGTTCACTCACTAGGAAGCAAGTACTCTAATTATGTATAGTAGTATTCCGACATGTTTCACCACTTTTATAACATAGTTGTTTGTCCATGCTACATATTTAGTTTACTGGAATTTTCAGGAAGTTACATAAAGTTGCTCAGTAAACACAAGTCTAGCTTTAACTGCTTTGATAATCTGAAGAGAACTCAGATGCAGATGATATGAACCGATTTCTAGGAATGAGATAGCTAGTCAAAATTTGTTGAAATTTTTACTCCCCTTTATTTTTTCCAAACACAACAGTTTTCAGGGGTTGGTAGGAGTCCTTATGTGGGTGCATGAAAAATACAACTTTCTAAAATGCCATAGAGGACCTCCTAGGGTAAACAGCTGCCATGCAACTCAGGACACCCAAAATAGGGATAGTTATATAGTTTCACCCTTTGTAGGGATTATGGAAAGGTTTCATAAAAGAAAGCGTTTAGAGGAAGAATTTTAATGAGGAAAGTAACCGTCTGCACCGGTTGACCTCTTTTACTCATGCATTAAATGGTCCAAGATAGATTTTTAATCATACCTTCCAGTAGATGTGTCCATGATACTTTCCAATGCTGCATTCTCTCTCTTATCGTTATTTGCCTGACAACCCTTTTTTGGAGTATCTAGAATAGGGAATGGAAAGGATTTGTTACCACTTTTTGCCTCGTCTATTTTCTTTGATTATGAAGGACCAGAGGTGACACACAACAATTTTAGATCTAGAAGTGCTATAAGCAGACTAGTTCAAAAGGCTATTCAAAATGTCAATTTAACAAAGCCCTTATGTACTCTACAGTGATTTGCCAATACCAGAAGATGAGTTATGGAACGAAGCTGGTGGGCAGAAAAGTGTGCAGATATCAAATAGCAAACACATTCACAATTTAGTACAAGGGTTCTTCAATTAACAGAAATTCAGTATTTTGATTCATTACAAGCATAAAAATTCAACCCACGTGATAGGGTTTTTTGAATTAAGTCAAAGATATTGCCACTTCAACCACAAGAACCTCATTATATCACTACATTTATAATGCCAATATATTGTAAATTAAGCTCTAGGAGTTAGCTACGGTTAATATGCAGGCAGCTCTATGTAGAAGTGGATGTTAGTGAACACAATTTTAACCAACTTAAAAACACATTGTCCTAAAGCAGACAGACAGATCACAAAGGCAGAGTAATAACCAGGATGGTTCTCTAGAATCATTAAAAACTGCAAATTAAAAAAAACTCCAGCCAAGAATCTGTATGTAAGAAAGCCAAGGCAAACACACATGCTATGGAAGTGTTACCAGAATTCTGAGACTTCTTTGGGTTTTTGTAGTATGTTACCTATACAGCCTAAAAATGCACATTTCTACTAGAAACAGGTTTAAGTTATTGCAATTAGAAATCTAATAAGGATTTTACTTTTTTTAAAATGAATGTTGACTAATTGGGGGAGAAACGAGGCTCATGACAATCGCAAGAGACAATATACTTTAAAACGCTCACCATGCATTAGTGAGATGAAAGTGGCACTGAAATCCATGTTTTAGACATGTTAGCAGTTTTCCTCTGATAAGAGCTGAGTTCTCAGCCCAAGTTTCCTTATTCCTCCATGATCAAGAAAGATTTTTTGGCAGACACAAGGAGCAGTACTGAAAGGCTCCAAAGAAACAGCGCTCAGCACTCATCTGTCAGAAAGATGACTGCCATGACAAGAAGTTATTGAGGACTAGAGTATTGAAGGCAAGCAGAGAATCTTTTCAGGACACAGAACACCCTACGGATGACCAAAAACCTTATCCAATTTACTCACCTGGAATTGATGCTGGATATTTACAGAAGACACTGCTTTTATAAGCCTCTTCTGTTGCAGGATCAAAAGAAAGAGGAGACATAGCTGGTAACAAATCAAGTACCTTTTCAAAATAAAAATAAATTATTCAACAATTATTTTTGTGAAAAACTCCAGATCAGTAGTATTTAACACTACTAAAAGTGATTCAATATTTTTTTAAAACTAAAGGCCAGAGGCAGCGAGATCACAAGCAAATGTTTAGCAGATGCTATGAAACCGTTATCCTTCATTCACTGGAAATAGTCTAAAAACTTGCCTGGTCAAATTTTATGACGTAAATTTTATGCTCAAAGACAGACACCACTTGAAAATTAAGTGCTCTCTTAACTACAGAGAGTTACAGGAGGTAATTGCTATGCAAGTTTACCTACTGATTTGCTGCTACAACTCACTCCTGACCTGACGGGACCAACTTTGAATTTCCTATAAGGATACCAACTTTCATTGGTTATCATAAAGGACTTGTGTACTTTGAACTAAAACTTACATCTACTCATCTTAAAAAGGCCAAAGAGACTAGAACATTTTTAATATCTGGTACACTGGAAGCATTAAAAAGGATTCTACTGCAGTTATATATTTGTTAGGAAGTCTGCTTCAGCTCTCCCAACCCCAGAAAACAGCCGTACTCTACTTCTCCAAAAAGCTCGTATTACTTACTGGATTCTGATCTTTAATTAAACTAAAGGGAGATTGGCCAAGGAAGTTTTCCCACTTCATATCCCAATCTCTTTGTTTTTCAGCAATTGATTCCACTACGGACATGTGATCCTCTCGCTTCAGTTTGTGCCTGCAACATTTAAAAACAAATGGACCTTAAGTATTTGTACTGGAAGTAAAATGATGTTACATAGAAAGCAGACTTTGATAGAGATCAGATGTTTTTCCAGGTATGTTGCAATTGCTTGGGATGAACAACTTTGTGCTATCCAAGTGTATTCGGGTGTTGGTTTTGTTTATCTTGTAACAATGGTCAGATAATGTAAATATATAGTCACTAAAATTTAACGAGACACAGGATTCTAGAGCATCACCCACTTAAGTGTCCCATTGTTTCTTTTTTTTACAACCAGTTTTATATGCCAAATGCAAGCTTTGCAAAGAAAGCATAGATAACTGACTAAAAATATAAATGCTGACAAAAAACTGCCATTAGAGTCTTTAAAGAACACAATACCTAAAATAATTAAAGGGTGAATACAAGAGATTTAAAATCTTAATTTCAGTTTACTATGCTAAAATTTAGCCAGTACAATAGACTTCTCACCTATTATTTAAGGTCAAAGGAGTAAGAATCCTTCACTACCATCACTGAACTAAGATGCCCAGCCTCCGTTTTCACAAAGCCAGGAGCACAACTGGTTAGCTCATAAAAAGAGAGCAGAGGGGAAAATGCTGAAGTTTGCAGATGCCTCTGTATACGTAAAACTCCAAGCAACACCAATACATTTGTCAACCAAAATATTTATCAAGAGCAGAGCTGATGAAATCGGCATATTTTCTCAGTGAAGCAAATAAGGCCAAAATATGAAGTGTTGTGTTATTTTGGAAGAGACATGCAGGAGACTACACCTTCCCTTGTGCAAGAAAATAAGCATAAAGGGCCTCAGAAAAAAATTTAACAGTTTACCTCATGGACTTCAGACCCAATAAAATTTTATTCTGAAATTTGGTCTTCCCTTCAATGTACTGAAGATCTAATCTTAGTGCCTCATGATCAACTTGTTGACGTTCATGTCTTAAAATCTTCAATGCTTCATTTAATAACTGAATGACTGTTAACAGATTGAGTTTTCCAGCTTCATATACATTTCCTATATGCAACTTCAAATATTGAAAAAAAGAGAAAACCGATTAGTAAACAGTTTCATAGATACATCAGTTATTAGACCACTACCTTTTCTCTGAGGAGGTATAGTATAGGGATACAAAACCCCTATGGATTATGAATCTGTACTTTAAAAAAAAATTGATACACACACCTTGGTTTAGATCCAGAAAATTAAGGGTGCTTAGAAGGGGTTATATATTGACTTAATATTAATATGAAATGAAAGCATTTTAACGAACACCATTTGTAACCACCACTCAACAATTCTATGAATCTGAACAGCACCGTACACAATGCATGAGTCTGACCAGTTTAGTTTTGTTGTCCAAGCAGAGCGAAATGCAAAATGTAATCAGAAAAAATAAAGTTAGTTTTAAGTGTTCGTTTTAATATGGGATTAGCAATGCAGTTATTGATTTAATAGCTTTAGTGAGATTTACACTTGAAATAGGACTTCAGATAAAGAATATACGTAACACCGTACTGTAAGACATTTTACCTCAATACCTCCAAGCACATTTGAACGTAGAAGAAAATAAGCCCCCAACCAATTGTTTCATTACTTTTCCTTATTCCTCAATTTTGACAATGACCAACATCTCCCTCTCTAAATTTTTTTTTTTTTTTAAATTTGAGGAAAGATCATGTTTTCCATACATGTCTTAGAAATTCCCGCTACGTGTTTTTCCAAAAGTAATCTAGGCCTTCCCTTCACCCAAACATGATATCATTACTGCAGTTTAAACATTTTTAAATGTGATAATTTAAATGAATAGCTTATGCAGGTTTGTAGGACAGGTTACAGTAAGGACATTAAATACAATCAGATCAGATTTATTCTCTCTCCCTTGCTACGCAAGAGTACTTGGCATCTGATGCAACACTAATCAAGGCATGTTCCCAGGTCTATGAGCAGTATTCTGCGTTGCTCTGGGCCTATAACAGATGGCAAAACAGACGTGCAGCTCTATTAAGTGAGAATAATTTTACTTGTCGCTTTTGTAAGGCAACTAGGAGTTCTATGAAGAAAAAGCACAAATGTGAAGAGACAAGTATTAGGTACTTTAAAGACAATCACATACGTTGTACATTTGATTTTCAATTTTTTCAAGCAGCAGCCTTGGAACGTTGATAGTGACATTAGTTCCATCTAAAGCATACTGGTCCACGTGACCATCAACAACAGAATCTACAACTTCTTTTTCCTTTTCCAAGAATGTAAGGGTTTCCATTACAGATGCCCACCTGGAGCGAACCTTAATGGGGGAGGGAAAAAAAAATGTCATGGCTCAAATGTTTGCCACACTATCTTGGTGAAAAGTCCAGAAAAGCATAAAGTTAAATGAGGAATGCTAGCATGTTTGAAGTAGAGAGCAGTATCTGAGATGGAATAATTGCTGGAGGGGTATGTTAACTAAAAAAAATAAAGTCAGCCATCTGCCATCAAGAAGAAACTCCTCACCTTTTGAACTCTCTCTGCTTTGTTACTTTGCTTTTGGTTATTTTGCTCCATTCTAGTTTAAAAAAAAATAAATAATTGAGTTAGCTATGATGAAACTACCATTAAAAGTTTCCAAGTCTGCCTTTAGCTTCATAAATCTGAAGAACAGTTAGGAAGGAATACCTACTTTTGAAGCAGTTTGTGCAGCTCTGCACATTCAGATCTGGCATCTCTTATTTGTTTAGTCAATAATCTGCAAAAAAACAAATGAGCAAAACAGAGCTACTATATCAAGTTGAACTTGCATTTTTGTTCTGATATCCCAATTCTAATGGTCATTGACATTGGAAAATATGAAGGGAAGATAGTAATTTACTTTTCAGGCTGTTTCAGCCCAAACCTGAATATCCAGGTAGCTCTGAAGCCTTGCACAGTTCACTATATAGGCTCACACAAGTTATTTTCTGCAAGATCTTTCCTAAAGATCTTACCAAAGACTTGAAAGTTTGACAGTCTTCCATTGCATTATACTGAAATACAGTTTGCAGTAGAGACAAAAACGATATAGTTACCAGAAATGTTATTTCTCAGCTATCCAAGTACTTAAATTATGGCTGAGGGCCAATTTACATGTTAATACACAGTTTCTCAACTGTCTGGCATACAAATTCCTGTGTTCCAATTGACTAGTACCCACTAGGAGCCAGAGCACTGGGATTTACATAGCTGCAGTGCTAAACTTTTCAAGACCCAAGAGCCTATCAGCTTAACTTGATTTTTTGTTTTGCCACTTATATATAAATGGCCTGATTTTTAGAAGTACAACAGGATCTTCAAGTATTCTGAAGTTTTTTTTTTAAATGGGAAAAATAAAGAAGTGGAAGCTTTGAAAAGATGTAACTCAGTGGAAGTCAGGATGTTAATTATTCCCCAGCAGGAAGAGACTGGATATGTCCCAGGTGAAGACTGAAGAGGATAATTTAGCAAGACAACTAAAGGATGATACTGAGAAAGCATATCCCAAACTGATAAACTCAGAGGCCAAAGGCTCTTATAACCACAAAATAATTTGTTTTTTAAACAGCAGTGGCTTTAAATACACTATTAACTTAAAGTCTACTCTATACCCATCCCAGAGTGCTCCAGCCATTTTGCTGGATGAATAATCACATTTTAATGTTTAAAATTTCTCTCTGCTGTTATGCGTAAAGGGCTACAAAACAACTGAAACGTACAAAGTGTTGTCAATTGCAAAAAGCTGGGAGTTCTTAACACTAGTAGGCAAGACATTTGCAAAAATGTTACTTTAAGCTGAAAATGCCTTTATCTATATTGCCACTCATGTAATAAGTAATTTTTATGAAGACTTTCAATTAAAAATATCCTCCCACACAAGAGTTACTTACTGTGCTTTTCTTTGATACTCTCGAATTACAAAATCTTCCCTTTGTATAGACTGTAAAAATCTAATACATGCCACCCTGTATCTTGCTGCTGCCTTATATGCGTCATGAGGCCTTGAATTCACAGCTTCCGGAAAATGTACATTGGTGTCTATATAAATCAGTTAAACAGAAAGTTCAAAGTGTGCCATCAAAATTATAGGTAACAAGACATGTTTCTAATTCAGATGATTTAATTTAAATGCAAAATATAAAAGAGAGGTTCCCATCTCTTTAGATGGGATGGATCAACATATTTGGCCCCTATTCACTTTGTCCTTTTATCCATTTCTCTTCACCTTTTTCCCCCTTCAGGGTACATTTGTTCTTTCTGCATTTTTCCCTAACCATCTCACCAGAAGACTATATGCTCCTCGGAAAGGGGGAAAATTGCTCCTTGGGGACTCCATAGAGCTGACCCACATGTGCTGTGAAGAGTGCCATCAGAACAGAGAACAGAAGATAGTAGCTTTCCTGCCCAAGCTTATCCAAGCTGAGTAGAGGAAAACTGCTCCTGCAGCAAGGAGCACTATAGGAACTGGGAAGGAAAGGCAGATTTTAAGACCCTGCCTGCTGACTTGCTGCTGCATGAACACTTTTGCAATGGGGCAGGGAGGAGAAGGAGGACTAGTTTGTCATGCACTTTTCCCTTCCAGCACTACTGTACAAGAGAGTATGTTTACATGGTAAGCAGAAAACCACAGCAGCGAGTCTCAGAACCCTGGTCTACAGATTCAGACTCATGCTACAGCACTAAAAATAGCTGTGTAGACATTTGGGTTTGGGCTTTGAATCCCAACCCCTTCTGTACATTTCAGGGCCAAAGCTACATCTACTCAGCTGTTTTTAGCACTGTAGTGCAATCCCGAGTCTGTTGAGCCAGGCTTTGAGACTCACTGCTGTGAGTTTCCGCTTGCTGCATAGACGTAACCTTTCATGCCACCATCCTTCTTGGACTAATATGGTGAACACTCACCCCCAGATTAGGAAACACTAACATAGTATCTCATAAGAGCATGAAGAAACTGGTTCCTCTACTTCACAGTACTTGCATGTAACAGAGGGGTATTTGGTTGTGTTTGACTAAGTTTGCTCAGAGGGAAACTCAACTAAGTCAATTTCAGAAAGTGATTAAACTAGTTTTAGGGAAACTAAATTCCCCCTGCCAGTTTTTTAGGTAAAAGTCATATTTAAACATCATCTCGTTCTTTCCACAAGAACCATCTTAACTACACCGGTGTTACCACCCCACCATAAACGCACAAAGCACTGTCAGGTGCGCCTAGCAACCCACCTACAAAAAGCTCGTCTTTCAATTACAACAAAAAACTAACTTTGACAATTGTAGGTGAAAAACACAGATAAGATCAGTGTCCCTTTAACTTAAGGCACCTTTTCATAAGAGCTGGAGTTACCAAAGAAACTACAGTGAGATCTCAATCATCCATCTAAATGTTTTTAGTTCCCATTTTAAAAACAGGTGAAGTCATAAAGAGCATATTAGTAAGCAGTAACTCAGACCACCAAGAATAGCAGGCTAGTCTTATTTTTGACAACATGCTTGTTCCATTCGCCAATTAGATTGTAATAAAACTCTGCCATCTTCCCAAGACCTTCCCTGCAGCTACTATTAGAAACTGGAAACAATACAAAAATAGGTAACACTACTAAGAGTTTAGACTGCAGTTTCTAAGTTCCCACACAACTTGTATAATACTATAGCCTCTATGCATTGTGCTCACTTGCACTAGAATCAGAATGAATTTAGTTATGATTTCTGAAGCACTTGCAAAAGATAGTTCGGAAGTCATGTTTTCACTTAGTTTCATTTTAGCTCAGACATAAGTTAAGGGTTTGTTACAGGAGTTGGTGGGTGAGGTTCTGTGGCTTGCATTGTGCAGGAGGTCAGACTAGATGATTATAATGGTCCATTCTGACCTTAAAATCTATGATTAAGTTTAATTTAGCTTGGACCAGATGGGGTTGATAATGGAAGAAAGCTTTGCTGCTCTCATCCCATACCAGTGCATTTAGTACTTATAAAAAGGTACCTGATGTGCACTCTTGAAGACTGAAGTTCTCTACATAAAGAGAGAACAGTCAGCAGATTCCTAAGCTGCTGTCATTGTGCCTCAAACCTGTTTCCAGACCAGTTTATTTAAGTTGGTGTACCTTGTCTAAGCACAAGCTGCAAGAGTGAAATGAGTAGTTTAGTCTCCATGCTCATGCACATATCTTGACGCACTGCTGAACAAGTGTATCAGCTAGTGCTACTGATACTCAGACAACTGGAGACAAACTGCCAGATCAGTTCACAGAATATTCTGAAACATGCAGACAGAAATATTGTTTATCACTTCACTCCATCATATGAATAAAAATCAACCCTTAGAACCTCACACACCTTTATCACTTAAGAAGATCTGTAGTGCCTAATTACCAGTGTTCCCTTTAGGAAAAAAAAAAAAAAAAAAAGGAAGTTCTAAATGGCTGCCATTTCTGTGAGGATGCGTATTTTAGAACTAAATGGAGCAAGAACATGCACATAAATTTTAGCATCAAGATACAGGCAAGTGTGTTTTTTTTTTTTGGTTAGGAACTAGAAAAGATATTAGATAAATCAATTTCCAAACAAAACTATTATACTATGGGGCACCAATACTAATTGAAAATGGGTTTTAAAATGAGACCAGATTTGAACCCACTCCCTTCTAACCTCCAATGAAGATCTGGATTAACAGCTCAGGGCCTTTTAAGATTTTTATAACAGATTAAGCTCTAAGCAGTTTCACACTGTCACATATTACGAATGAAACTATTAAAAAAAAAAAAAAGACAACCCAAAACTTACCTTCACAATCTTTTTTCATATGTTGTACTATTACATATCTTGCAAAGTGGTACATTAGATGAGTAAATTTAGGACCACCAGGAGACAGAAATAGTGAGGCTACAACAGGGGGAAAGCTGTTTCCACATTCATCCTAAGGAAATGAAATTGGTTACTATTAATAAATTCTCCCAAGAAGTGATTTTGTCAAAGCAAAAACTACCACACATTGAATTAAATATAAGAACATTTTAATGAGATAAAGGTCTTCAGCTGCTACATAACTTTGAAGCAAACCCAGTCTATGTGTTGTCAAAAGAGTAAACAGTTGTGATATGTTTCAGAGTAGCAGCCATGTTAGTCTGTGTTCGCAAAAAGAAAAGGAGTACTTGTGGCACCTTAGAGACTAACAAATTTATTAGAGCATAAGCTTTCGTGAGCTACAGCTCACTTCATCGGATGCATTTGGTGGAAAAAACAGAGGAGAGATTTTTTCCACCAAATGCATCCGATGAAGTGAGCTGTAGCTCACGAAAGCTTATGCTCTAATAAATTTGTTAGTCTCTAAGGTGCCACAAGTACTCCTTTTCTAGTTGTGATATGGTAATTTGAAAGTTTGGATCCCCTCCTCCCCATCTCCAGGATGGGAACAAACTGTTTCAAGACTATGGTTGGGATTAGTTATGGATACCTGCTAGACTTCCTCTGCTGTCCCAACCCCCTAATAGGTAAGTGCTCTATTCCAGTTACACTGTGTCCTGGAAAATACTTTTGCCACTGTTTCTTTTCCATATCAAAGGCACTCACTGTATTTTTTTCCTTTTCTCCGGTGATTTTGCATAATGCAGTTCACCCAACTTGCCATTAAGGAAAGGGGTTAGGATCTTGTGACATACTGGAAACCCTCCAAGCATGAAGGCCATGATTAGCAGAACCCCATTTAGACAGAAGCTAACGCAGAGGAACCCAGAATACAGTTAGGGAACCAATTTTGCTTTGGGCCTCTATCATTTCTACTCAAGAAGCTTGTTTAAAACTTTAGCAGCTTTGCCCTTACCCAGGACAAACTAATATTCTAGAGCTGCAAAGTTTCTTATATCAGTCAAATCGCATTCTCAGTACCAACCTCTTCTACAATGGCTGTAATTAATTGAAACATACAATATTTATGTTGAAATAAACTCTTCCCAACTTACCTTTTAAGAAAGCCTGTTCACCTACAGGTTTGTTTGAGGCATGAAATACACAGAAAGCTAAGTGTATGGCTATAGCTTTTTGCATGCATGAAGCCCAAATGTATCAGCTTTGCAGTCTAAGCTTTACCATACCATGCTGTAACTTTCAGTTCAAGTAAGTCTAAAAAGTTGACCTATGCCATATATTGTACTTGGGAAAGTTAGAGTTATTCTTTGGTGGCAGGTACTTTGTTTAATAACCTAAAACGCTACTTATACATGCGGTACACTAAACAGACAAGAATTCTCTGCAGTGATCATTTCATTCTTGCCAATACTTACTGAAATTTTTTTTAGCCATTCGCAGCACTGCTTCCTGAATTCAGCATCTCCCTTTTTATCCGCTGGAGGGCAACAAAATCTTTCCATTCCAGAAGAAGAAAAGTCAGTTTCAGTATATTTGTAAATAATCTAATTTATCTATTTAAGTATATAGCTGAAAAATGCAAAAGTCTGTAGTGATTCCTTTTAGGAGGAAGGTAAGGTAGGAAAGTAGTAACAGTACTCAAACTATGATCGAAGGGTACCTGGAAGGTTGCTAAAATGACTAGCTGTGAAACAGTTCACACGCACAGATTTTTGCTATAAAGGTTCAGTTAATACATTATAGCCAGAGCTGGTAGTGCCACCTATATTTAAGGTTGCCATTTCCTATTATAAGGCCCTGTTTCCAACTGCCTATAAATTTGCCCAGCTCCTTGGGCTGAAATTTTCTATGCCAGGTGTCTGCTTTAGATGGAATTTTTTTTTTTTTTTTTTTTTTTTTTTTTTTAAGAAAGTTTCTGATAAAACTGTTTGAGAATCAGATCAGGGAAAATCTTTTGCCCACGTTAAAAAAAATGCTTGTCATTTCATTGAGAGGCTCTATGGCTTGAACCTGATACTTGAAATTTGGCTAGAGGTGAGGAGATGTGCCTTCTGCCATCCCTATGAAAACTTCCCCAAAATTGTCTACATTACGACTACTGCCGTAAATATTTGAGCTAGGCAAGTTGTCTGCCATGCATTAAGAAGCTGTACCCCAAGTGTGAGAAATCTACACAGATGGTAGTTTTGTAAGTGATTTTTGTAACACATTCTCCAAACAGGTTACCTCTACCCCAGAGAGATAAGTGGTTATTCTATTGTGAGTGTGTACAGAACATTGTTATTAATTACACAAAAATTGTGCGTACCGGAAAACCTCTACTGAGCGTGAATGATCCAGTTTAGTAAACAAGAAGCGCGCAACCACATGAAAAGCATCCTTGTTCGGCTTGTCAAACATGTTCCTGATAAATATAAAGTAGTTAGTGACAACAGCCAAAATAATTGAAATTTAAGCATTCAAACAAACAAATTTAAGGTTTGTATGTGAATTTAAGATTACAAAACCCCTCAGATTCTTTGGTCTGCAAATTTGGCAGAACCCTTCCAGATTATTTTAACAATTTTTAATCCAATGAAGGACTCTGCAGCATTCTAGGCTCCTTAATAACATTTAGACAATCCCATCAAGAGAGTTTATTGTCCTGAAAGCAGTTACGTCAGTTCAGTGCCAACACACTACCAAAGTGACTGTTTCCATATAAACTGCATTGAATTGTGTCAAATCCACACAGCAAGAGCTGTTGCTATTTCCAGACCTCATTTCTTCTGACAAATATCATGTACACTATTATTTGTAGTTAGAAGCAACCAATGAAAAGCCCATTTTGTTTACCAGAGATCCAGTGCACGGCACTGTAAAGTCTGACTGCTCCACATGAAAGGCCTTTCTACAAACCAGTGAAAAACATCACACAATATCACATCTCGCCGGTCGATTCCCACAACAGAAGGGATTGCAGGGACAGCTAGCTCCATGTTGGCAGATGTAGGGTTGGTGGAAGAGATGTGTTGCCACAGAAAGTCAGGGACAGGCTTCTCCAAGAAGAACGGACACACCCCACCCTGCCTTCAAGGTGGGAGCCCCACCTCCTTTGACCATCTGTCCTGGGCAGGGTTTACTGGAGAAGAGCCAGGCCCTGTGCAGGTTACCACACATCCAGGTTTTTCTGGCTATTACCTCTTTTTGGAGGATCCATCCTCTGTCTGGACAGAGTTTTCAAACAACAGGAAATGTTTGGATTTTTTCAGAGCAGACACTGCAGCTCAGAAAGAACCTCGCTTGGTCCACTTCCTAGTTGGTCCCTCCCCTGCATCCAAATCTGCCCACCTAAGCCCTGGCTCCCAGCCCTGGGGAAGGGGCCCTATAGCAAGTTGCTGACTTACATGTCCTAGGCTTCCGCCAGCCACTCTGCCACTGTGTTAGGGAGCAACACTGCTCCCCAACTCCAATGAGTACCCCGCCGCAGATACCCCCTTCAACTCCCCAACCCCCACAGCATCTTCTTTTTGGAAAAATTAAATATGGCAACCCTTACTGTGCAGCGTCTGCGCCGCGCAGCACCCAATGAGATGCTCCCAGGTGATCAGGCCAGGAGACACCCGAGCAAGGCATCTCCTGCTCAAGCGATCCCGCCCCCCGCGCCAAATCTGCCAGCACTAGCTCGGATGCCCCCTGGGCACCCTGGTTGGGGAGGGGGGGTGGGCCCGGTTGACTCGCTCGCACGGGCCGGGGGCGCTCCCCCCACCCCGCACTCACACTCCCAGGCTGAGGTGGGTGCTGAGCTTCCCGGCGGCGGCGGCGGCTCCCGCTCCCGGCTCGAAGCCCAGCGCCAGCAGGCAGTGCCAGAGATGCTCCTTCTCCCAGACGCTCATGCTGAGGGCCGGGAGCGCTACCGGCCTCGGGGCGGGATCGCGGGCCGGAGGAATAGTGCGTCTCTACTCCGAGGGCTTCTCCCTCCGGCGGGGCCCTCTCTCGCCGCCGTTCCCGCTCCCTAAGGCGGCCGCCATTTCCTTTAACCCGCCAAAGAACAAACACAGGGCGCGGAGCGTCCCTCGCAGCGGAAGTGACGCCATAAGGGCGCGCCCAGCGCCGACCAATCAGAGCCCGGAGAGAACCCCTCCCGCGCAGCTGTAAGAAAGAACGCTCTACCAGGAGGATTCTTAGATGCGGAAATGTAGGTCCCAGCGTGCAACGCGGCACACTCCCTTCCTTCTGGGTAAAGCATGGCCTGCTGGGAACTGTAGTCTCGGCCGCGTTGCCAGCTGGGAACTGTAGACTCTATGGCTATGAGCTACTAAGGGGAAGGCACTGATCTGGTCATGGGTGGCACGGGGCCGGGGATTCCCCAGAGCAGCCTGGGGAGCCCGGACTTTGCTGGGGTGCATCAGGAGCTCTCAGAGAGACTCTTGCAGGGAAAAACAAGGCTCTGGATTTCTAATGTAAAACGCACGCCTGTCCTAGGGATAGAGGGTTTACTACTTGGATAGCCAACCCACCAATAACCATCCAGGACTTCTCTATACGTCATAAACAAACAGACAACCTCCCCCCCCCGCCCACCTTTAAACTAAAGAAGATTACAGACTACAATTTGTAACATTAATGCATATTAAACACACTTCCCTCAGCCAGGCAGATGTTGGGCAACTCCCAAAACACTGGATTTATTGCCATCTTTTGGAATATTTTAATACAGGCTGGTCTACACTGAAAACTTACACTGGCGTAGCGACATCTGTGAGGGGTGTGAAAAATCCGCACCCGAGAGACATAGCCATGCCAGTCTAACCCCCAGTGTAGGCAGCACTCCATGGCTACACTACATAGCTTACAGCGCCGCCCTCCAGCGCTGCTAAGGCAGATGCTCTAAGCCGATGGGAAAGAACTCTTCCACTGACTTAATTACTCCAGCCCCAGTGAGCAGCAGTAGCTATGTTGACAAGAGAAGCTCCCCCATCCACATAACACTTTCCCCACTGGCGCTTAGGTCAGTGTAATTTACATCTGTCAGGGAGGTGGCTTATTCACACCCCTAAGCAATAGCACTTGCATATCAACATAAACTGTACTTTCTACATAGCCTCAGTCAGGTGGATTAACTACAGTGATGGGAGAACTGCTCCTGTCACTGTAGTGAGCATCTACACTGAAGAGCTACAAGAGCAGTGCTGAAGGTGTATTGCTGTAGCGTTTAAAGCGTAGACATACCCTATCTGTCAAAATCATTCATGCCACATTGCTGTCATACAACATTATCTATCACTTTGCAAATAAAATCATCACACCAGCACAGGGGTTCTCAGACTTTGGTACTGGTGGACTCACAGCAAGCCTCTGAGTGCAACCCCCTTATACATTAAAACACTTTTTTATATATTTAACACCATTATAAATGCTGGAGGCAAAATGGGATTTGGGGTGGAGGCTGACAGCCCACAAACCCCTATGTAATAACCTTGCAACCCCAAGGTAGGGGAGGGCCACATCGGAGATGTGAAACTGTATGGAGAGCCAAGTAGGGAAGGCTGTGCCTCCCCAAACAGCCTGGGCCCCACCCCCTCCCACTTACCGCCACCGACTACCCCCCTCAGAACCTCCAACCCATCCAACCTCTCCCCTGCTCCTTGTCCCCTGACCACCCTCTCCAAGTACCCCTGTCCCTAACTGCCCCCCCAGACCCCATCCTCTACCCAACCCCCCATTCCCTGTCCCCGACTGCCCCCCCATCCAATCCCCCCGCTCCTTGTCCCCTGACCGCTCCGACCCCATCCACACCCCTGCCCCGACACGCCCCCCAGGACTTCCACGCCTATCCAACCACTCCCTGTCCCCTGACTACCCCCTCAGAACCTCCGCCCCATCCAATCGCCCCCTGCTCCCTGACTGCCCCCCGAAACTCCCTGCCCCTTACGCAACCCCCACTCCCTGCCCCCTTACCATACCACTCAGAGCTTGCAGCCCTGCCACCTGACCGGAGCCAGCCACACCACTGCGCTGCTAGGCAGGAGCGGCAGGCCAGAGCGCTGGTGGTGCAGCGAGGTGAGGCTGCGTGGGAAGGGGGCAGCTGGGGGCTAGTCTCCCTGGCCAGTTCAGGGGCCGGGAAGAATGGTCCCGAGGGCTGGATGTGGCCCACCTCTGCCCTGAAGGGTCCCAACCCCCACTTTGAGAACCCCTGCCATAGCACCTGTTATATTACAACAAATATAATCAGTACTTATCTGGCTCTGTGAATCTGCATTCAGAATACAGGAGTCAATTTTGTCTGTCCCACAACTGGATATCTGTGAGCCCCACAAGTGAGTCTGTCCCTTGCCTGCATAGGGTCAGGTGCAACTCAGTGTGTGACTATTTGTGAATCAGAAGCTCATCTGGTCCTTTTAAAATGCATTCTTTCCCTGCTTCAAATCATCAAAATAAGAGCTCTTTAGGCAGGAATTAAGTACAGGAGACAACAAAGAAGAGAAGTCCAACCACACCAACTCTAAGATTTATAGCTCAAACTTTATTTCAAGGCATCTCAGTGACTAGACTTCAAAGCTTTCACAAAAATCAGATAGTACATTATGATAGTAGGGGTGTCAACCTCATTCTATAGCGAGAACCTAATCAGGATCTGTGGGCCTGGTCTACAAAATTAGCACCATATAAAACCCACAAATCCACAATGGCTTCCCAGTGGTGACAGTAGGATTTTTGCACAAAGAATAAGAGTAGAACATGATCTATAGATAATAACATAACACTGGGTCTGATCCTGCAGCATTCCTCACGTACTCCAAAACTCCCACTGAAGTCAATGGTGCGTGCAAGAAGTGCAGTATCAGGCCATTAAGTTATTAAAGTTAATTGCTCCATTTGGTTACTCAGCCAAAAAAAAAAAATAGTGTAGGTCTAAGTTACTATTACCACAGTTTCTCCTTTGGTTCAGTTTCTCCTCTATCTTTCTTTCTGTTTGTCTTTTGCCCATGATTATTTGTACGTCTCCTCCATACTTCTTTGTTTTCTCCTTTTCTCTTTCCTTTTTATTCCTATTTCTCCCTTTGTGTTCTCTGCCTTCTTATTTGCATTTTTCTGGATTTGGCCCCATATTTGGGCTCTTCGAACCCCAACTCCCATTCTTAGTCTCCCCCCGGCAGCAGAAGTACTTACACATGGAAGGGATGCAGTGGGAAATGGCATTCTTTTATTATGAACACTTTCTACAAAGGACACCGTTTCAAGCTCTTTAGACACAGAGTCTCACCAAAACTGACTAGGATCCCATGATCAAGCCTGTAGTCCTTTCCAGCAGCAAAGAGGTAGATGCAGAAGTGCTTTACACATAGACTAAAAAGGGAAACTTTTATCAGCAAATCCTAGTCAGTTTCCTTTTGCTGACAGCCCTTTGTGCAGCGCTGGAGTGCTGTTTTGGCTGCTGCTGACAGCAAACCAAATAGCAGTGCAGTTTTAAATGGATGTGTACACCAGTCAGTACGATTGGGCCATAGGAGGCCTGGAGGGTGGAAGTTTGACACCAATGCTATAGAGTTACATTAAATGCAGTCCTTAAGAAAAAAAGAGAGAGATGCAAATCAGAATTTCAATGCATTTAAGTGAAACAAAATTGATCCAAAAACTGTACGCTTCAAGAGCTAGATAGATTTCTTTTTAAAAAGCAGAAATATAAGTTAACATGGCAAAAAAAAAACCCATATCAAATCAAGAGAACAGTTTTGTGCCTGATATTTATTCAGCTCTTGGTCCCATGGTGATAGGGCCATTTGTGCGTGAAAAATCTTGCTGGTCTTCCTCATCCAAACCCAAAATGTCTGGAATATCATCAGATTCTGAAGACAAGTCTGTGATAGTGAAATCTGGCACCTGCAGAAGAAGAAATCCAAATAAATTTGAAGGAAAAAAAAAAAAAAAAGGAGCTGAACACTCAGGATTCCAACTGAAGTCAACCAGGGCTGCAGGTGTTCAGTACCTCAAAAATCAGGCCCAAAGTACTAAACAAATCAAACATTTTCAGTCTTATTTTAGATAGAGTGACAGAAACATCTTAAGCAATATAAATTAGTGTATTAATGGATACATTCTTATAATAAAGGTGGAACAGAACTGCACTCAACACAGAACATTTCATAAATACTTTGGGGTGGTATGTTAAGGTTTTCTAATAAGATTGGTCTCTTGCAAAGACTTAGTGTATATTATATCTTGCATCAATTTAGAGGTGTTATACATGTTTGCTATATCATCTTTATCTTCAGTCCACTTAAAACTTCAGAGGGGAATGAGGGACTGAGAAAAAATTAATGGAGAGCCTGGTTATTCACAGAACAGATACAGCACAGGCTCTTCTACCCTGCACTCAGTTGAGGCAGTAGGCCTCAATCTTGTTCTGAAGAAATCATATGGGGAAGTGACTCCCTGTAATTGTGAGAAACTAACATTTCACAACAGTTTTCCAAGGAAAATCTGTATTTGTAATGGACTCACACTGATCAACATTTTAAGAAAGACTACATGGCTAAACTTTCATTTGTAAAAACTCAAATCTGCCACCAACTAACTTCATAATAGTTAATATATTTTTAAATCAACCCAGCAGAATTGACCCTACTACAAGTGAAGAATACCCATTCCATCACTCATGCACTCATCAGTTTCAATGCTGCATGTTATTCAATTTCTACACTAACTGGGTATGTAGAATTAGTATGGACCGTTAGCTGCTTGGTGAGCAGTGATGGTCAAAGTGATTTATATATATGTACAATTGCTTAGTAAAGCACTTAGCACATCTAGATGTTGGGCAAAATTTTCAGAAGCCAGTTAGGAGCCTAATTTCCATTCCTGTCAGTGAAATGTATGTGATTTAGGAGCTTGGGAGCATTTGAAAATGGGATTTATGCTAGCTGATTCAGGCATTTTTGAAAATGTTACCCAGTGAGAGCAAAGTAAATATATTTTTCAGTTTGATGCAGAGTTGGCTTAAATGTAGGCAAGCTGAGTAAAAAAAAACTCACCTACAGCATTTGTGCAGCAACTGCAGTATGTGTATAGTGCTTGGGTTTACATTTAGGGTAAAATAGCAAGTAAATACCAATGAATCTCCTACTCCCACTGCACTATCTTAAACATGATGCTAGACTAAGAAGCAACCCACTTTATTCCCCCCCCCCCATTAAGATAGTTCTTTAAAGAACTAGGTCTATGGCACTGTATGCGCTGCTGTGCAGCAGACTATGCTCAGTCCTTGATATCAGAGGATGACACATTTAGAACAGGGAGGCATGGGCCCGAAGAAGGAAGTGGCTCCTCACAGTACTCAGCAACCTCTCTAGTAGATAGTGGAGCTCTGAAGTGGATTTACAGGTAGGGAATTTAGAACGGGTCCAGAGAGATGAGTGCCTCTAGTAAAATAAAACCGGGTTTCAAAAGACATTGTCATCATCCTGGGGCTCAAGCAATTAGCATGAAGAGTGCAGCACAAAAGGCCTACAGCAGCCTTTGACTAGTTTTGGATAGAGCTTGATCTTCTAAGGAGATCAATAGCATTAATCCCACTGACTCCAAATGGCAGCAAGAATGAGGCTCCATCCCCCTAGTGCCAGAAATTACTCTGCACCCTGCTGCATAAAACATCCACATAGTAAGAAAGACTCCACCTAGTAACGCACTTAAAATAACTCCATATACTTTCAGGATCTGTACATAGCACTCCTTGCCACACTAGTAACTGACTAGGAAGTCTAAAACAATGTAACCAAGATATCAAGAGCCAAATTTGGAGGTGATAGACATAGGTAAATTAGGCTACACTGCACTTTTGTCAGTAAAATTTTTTGTTGGTCAGGGGTTTGAAAAAAAAAAAACAAAAACAAAAAACCACACCCCGACCAACAAGTTTTCCAGATGAAAAGTGCCAGTGTGGACAGCACTTTGTCTGTAGGAGACACTCTCTCACCCAAAGCTATTACCTCTCATTGGAGGTGGTTTTAATTTTGTTGGTAGGAGAGCTCTCTCCTAACGACAAAGAGGGGCTACATGGAGTACCTTACAGTGGCACAGCTGTAGCAGTACAACTGTGCTGCTGTAAGGTGTGCAGTGTAGACATAGCCTTAGACTTACAATAAACTTCTGCAGAACTACTTCTAGCCCCTGTACTCATATTTAAGGGAGTCTACATTGGAGTCAGTCATTTACACCTTCTCCAACTACCCTGTCAAGTTACTTGCACTAACATCTAAAAGGAGTTTAATAATGGACATAAGTAGCTCTAAGAGACTCTAAATTAGGCCCTATTAACATTAGTGATTCCAGCTGCAAACCCTGTATAAATGCACTATGTCAGCCTACAACAGGATTTGCATCAGATTTATCTTTATTTTGAATCTGCTAAGTTGCACCAGTGGAGCACATATTTAAAAATTTATGAAAACCTGCATATAGATCAATGCAAAAGCCCCTACCACAGCTAAGCCTTTAATGCAAGGGTCTCTAACTTCTACATCACCTCTGTATTTGCCCTTATAGTTTCATATTTGATGGGGAATGGAAGAACACGCAACCCTCATTTTTCTTGTGATCATGACCAAAAAAAGCCAGGTAAAAACTTCTCTTGCACCCATTCCCCCTCTATCTACACTAGTTACATTCTCTATTAAGTTACTTTAGTCCATAAAAAAAATTAAACTACACTCCAGTATATGTGCATTTAGCCTCTGTCTTATCAGAAGATAATTTGTATTTTGTAACTTTAGTAAGAAAAATATGGGGAGCTCTTAAGAGACTTTTGAAGCAGAACTACATCCAAGCAGCATAGAAAAGCAGTTCCTTACTTCACGGTTTTAGCACATGGATTCAGCCTTTAAGACTGAATACTTCAAAAAACAAGTTTCAATCTTAATGTACAAAACTAAAAAATTCAGAATGTTAAATATTGATATCCAGAGTATTCACAATGCTACTGCCCAATTGTTAAAATACCAAGCACTGCACTGCCTGAGTGTAATACCCTATTGAGAAATCAAATCAGCAAAAATTAATTGATAATTGCAGGTTAGAATATGGGTCCTCATTTTTGTGGATGAGATTTTTGCAATTTTTTTCCAAGCTCATAAAAAAAGTTTTGTAAGCAGCATTCAACCAATGCATAAGAGAATGTGAGAGGCCTGGTGTAGTCAGTAACAATATTACTACAAAGAGCACCAACATATGTTTTATTAAGATAACGACAGCTTCATCTTTCCTCTGGATCAAGATAGCTTGGAACACATTCTACTTTCAGCTAGTTCTGTGCAACTCCAATAGAACAGACTGTTACTGATGGAAACAATGCTCTTTGTTCTGAAGAGCGCTGTGTAAAGTAATGACAGCTATTTTGTAAGAATATGCAAGTGCAGATTCTGGCACTTAACTTCCTCAGGTTAAGTATTCACATTTGGGGTAGAAAAGCATTGCAACATCCAAGTGTTTTCTGGAACCTTAAATGGTTATTCTAAACCAGAAACTGAAATAGGAAAAAGTAACTAGCATCTAAAAGCAGGTGTAGAGTCAGGCTCATCTTTATGTCAAAGATTGTAAATTACAACTAAGTGAGGTGTAACTTTACAAATTGTTACTGTTCTAACCCTTTGTTTTAGAGGTCAGTGCACTTGTTTATAAGTCAGTATATTTAAAACTTCTGTAGCTTACAAATGATTGTCAGGGTGTAGGAAAGGAGGCAAAGCAGACCACAGAAAATCAATAGCTGAGATGTATGGTGGTTTGGCTTTCTGTTTTTCTCCACCAACATCTAGACAATCTGATTGTTTCAGAGATAGGGCTAAAACACCATTTAGTATGAGAAAAATAAGTATCACACCATTCCAGCAAGTCATTATGCAATGTATCAAACCCACCGTCTTAAAAAAAAAAAAAAGTATGAGATTTTTTTTTTTTTTTTATTCTCAGCTGATGGTAGGGTGGAGAGTTTCTATAAAGTGTAGCTGAGCTGTTGATTATGCAAGCATGGTGAGAAAGGTTTAAAGAGTCAGACATTCATGTGAACAGCTTCTGCCCTTACCAAGGCTTTAAGTGCTGCACCAATTCTCCCCAGGTGGACATTTGTGAGGCTTTTAGCCTATAGCTTCAAACTAGACCTATAGCAAATGCAGTACAATGTTATTTAGTTCAGAATGGTTTGGCAGGCAAATATGGATACAGTCAAACCCTAGAACAGCCTACAGATGCACCTGCATTAGGTATTGTAATTTAGCAATGGAGCTAGCAAACAGGAGCTTTGGCACAGCTGAGCTCTTAGTACATGGAGCAGGAGCTGCTTTGGGAACATCCTTATATCCATGGCTGCTGTGTCACAAGGAAAGAGCTGAATCAGTTAAACTGAATCACAGCTAACGGGCATTCATGAACCACACTGCTCCCCTTCACTTTCTTGGAGAAAAGTCACTGCAGAAAGTCACTATCAAGATTCCTTCCCTACTCTGAACTCTAGGGTACAGATGTTGAGACCTGCATGAAAACCTCCTAAGCTTACTTTTAACCAGCTTCAGTTAAAACTTCCCCAAGGTACAAACTATTTTACCTTTTGCCCTTGGACTTTTGCTGCCACCAAACATCTAACCGGGTTTATTATTGAGAGAGTTGTGTGGAAATGTCTTTCCCCCAAAATCCTCACCAAAACCTTGCACCCCTCTTCCTGAGGAAGGTTTGATAAAAATCCTGACCATAGATCCAAACCCTTGGATCTCAAGAAGAAAGAAAAATCACCTCTGTAAAATCAGGATGGTAAATACCTTACAGGATAATTTGATTCAAAACAGAATCCCCTCTAGGCAAACACAAAAAACACCACACCCAAAGACAGGAATATCCATTCCATTCAGCACAGCTTATTTTCTCAGCCCACTTAAAGAAATCTAACACATATCTAGCTAGCTTACTTATTAAGTTCCAAGACTCCATTCCTGTTCTGTCCCTGGCAAAAGCATCACACAGACAGACACAGACCCTTGGTTCTCCCCCCCCCCCCCCCCCCCCTCAGCTTTGAAAGCATCTTGTTGTCTCCTTATTGGTCATTGTGGTCAGGTGCCAGCAAGGTTATCCTAGTTTCTTAATCCTTTAGAGGTGAAAGGGTTTTTCCTCTGGCCAGGAGGGATTTTAAAAGGTGTTTACCCTTCCCCTTTATATTTATGACATGCCCCCCAAATGCTTTTGCTCAGTCTTATGGATCAGAAGACTGGCTGTCCAGGGCTGCTCAAGATTTCTACTCCCAAGGACCCACCAATCTAACAGCTGACATTTGGAAATTCAATCTTGAATCTCTCAGCCTACCTGAATGTAACAGTAGAGGGAAGACCAAAACTGCGAGTGTGCTCAGACTGGGAGAACTGACAGCATCATGCTTTCACAGGCACCCATTTGTATGGAGTCTAGCATAGGGGTAGTTTATTTTTGATAAAGTCAAAGTGTATTGATCAAGGTATAGTCAGGATCCAGACTACAGAAAAAAAAAAAACTTTTCATACTGCAATAAAGTAAGTAAATACAATTTTGCAGTCTGTTCAGTGTCTGGTGGTGTGGATTTTGGCCCATGGTCTAAATGACAACCCCTGGTCTAGCACTACAACCCATTTGTCCTTGCTACTGTAGCAGAAAGTGCTTTTACTAATAATCCTCTAACAACTCACAGTTCAACTGATTGTGAAACCCCATTGTGTGGGCTGTGCATTTAAAAAAGTGTGCATTTTTAAAAGGTGTTCTTAAACTGGCCATTTACCATGGAGAAAGTTTTAGGGCCAAATCAGAGATCTAAGCAGCTGTAGATTTTCTACACCTTCTTCCAAGTCCCTTCAGCAAGTAAGTTACACAGACTTGCTCATTCATAGTGTGCCACACTTCCTTACACCTCCTCTGTATTCATCTCATAATTTAAAGTGTGTAATTTAGTTGCCAAAAGGCCCAGAAGAGGGTCCAACAGGAGGCACTATGACTCCTACTTTAACTTACATCCTCCTGTTAGTTGGCTTTTCCTCCTGTACCTTTTTGGTCCCTCAATATGCAAGTTACACCATCTTAGGAGCATCTTAGTTTGAATTAGGACTTTGTTCTCCACTGATAATTATGAGGGAGAATTTAGGATGTTGTCTGAGCTACCAACAATTGTTCCAATATCCACAGTCCTACTTAGATTTGTAAAAAAACAAAACAAAAAACACCCTAAAGATTAGAGATTTCAGAAGGTAAAATATGGGTTAAAGAGAACAGCAGAAATCACACCACACACACACACACACACACACACACACACACACACACACACACACACACACTTGTGCCAACAGGGAGAGCCCAGATGCTGAACAGGTTAACCCAAGCTTGACCTAGGGTAGAACCATTAACTAGTGTCCATTAGTACTTGATTGGAAGTATTTTTTTTAAGTTACATTTCTCTCCAGAGTGTACAATATGCAGCACATGCAGTAAGCAAATTAAATAGTGTGATTAAGCTTCAAATCTTTGTAGTTTCAAATGCATGTTTGTGTTTTTAATCACAGCCATCTATTTTCAGTTCTGATTTTTCCAACAAAGAGCATGTCAGTCCTCCTGCAGCAGGAATTAAATTAAGTCACATGCAAGAATGCCCATATTGCAAGCAGGACAAACAGTTGTCCAGGCCATCCTGCAAAGACCACCTCCTTTACATTACTGAGCAGCCATTTCTGCAGTCCAAGTTCTCTCTAAAGGCAGACAATACACAGACAGACAAGCTGGAATAAAGCTAAGAGGGAGCGAAAGGGTGGATGGGGACTCTGAAACAAATGCAGCAGCAACATCTGACCCATCTCTATATGTGTAATGAATCTGATGTGGGTTAGTAACCAGTAGTTTATGTCTACTTTTTTGCATTTTAAGCCTGCCTTCTCCTGGACCCAATTTCAATTTAATAAGGAAGTGCTAAAATGCTTGTTTTTACACCATTCAAATGAGACAGACTTTGGCTGCTGAAGCATTTATTACTGAACATACAGAATGAATTACAAAAAAAAGTGAAGTACTACAAAGATATGTGAAGCTAGGCACCCTGGTACAAACGCGTTCATATTCCATACTGCAGATTTAATTCTCAGTATTGGTTTTAGTTTGCTTAGTGTAGTTAAATAAAAAGGATTTTTTAGAAAGATTTGAAAAAAGCAATGAAAACTCATGGCATTTAAATGACTGAACAAGTTAGAGTCCTTACTTGAAAACAAAGTGGCAGATTCACAAAAGCATAATGCCTTAATTTGACCTGTCCAATGACATGATTAGGATAATTGTAGTCTGAGCCATCATAGCCAAGTGCACAATCTGTGAAAGCAAATCATCAGTGGAAGTTTGATAAAGTTCTCACTGAGCTGCAGGGCTTTTAAATGGAGCGCCAAACGAGATCATACTACTTCTCTATTTTTCCTGCACAGGTCACCTGATTAGTCAAAGTATTTGGTTGCAATGAATTCCATTTAAGGTCATGATATTGGACACTTTAGCTGTCCAGATAAGAGGCTTCTTAACCAGTAAGGTGAACCACTGCTGTAAGCTGCTGAAGCATCAAGACTCAAGGCACTTTGTGCTCATCATTATTTCTAGAGGCACTTAGACAGAACAACAAAATACATTTTCTAAATGAAAGTTCCTCTTAGGTTAGAAAGGACACATTCAGATCTTTAGGCCTCTACCATCCCTGCATTGTGGATATTTTTCCCCCATAGCTGCCAGGTGACAGCTACAGTAGTTAAGTCACCTTGATAGCTCAGACTGCAGAGTATGTGTGTGCTATGCAATTTAATCTGTGCTGTGTTCAGGCTGTTTGTTGTCCTGGCTGGCAATTTTCTCCCCTTGACCCTTGTGCTCAGCATGCTGAGACCCAGCCAGTTGTGGGTAAAAGGGACCTACCAGCCAATTGAGTGGTGTGTTGTTAACAAGATAATCCATCACATCATCCAGAGACTCCTTCATTTTCTTCAGCTGTCCTCTGCTAGTGGTGAGAATATTATCTGATACTTCGTGGAAAGATGAAGCAGAGTAGAAGTTCCTATAGACGTCTCCTGCCATTGCCCCAACATGATTGACTTGGTCCTGAATGTTCTGCGGCAACCCCTGTATACTTGACACCAGAGTGAGGCAAGTGGTCTGAAGCTGCTGAGTCAGGCTCCGTGCAATAGCTAGTGTGCGTGACTCAATGTGCTGGAAACAAAAGCATAATAGCATTTTAGAGTCAAGCACTTCATTGACCAGAAAAAGTTGGTTGCTGCAGCAACTCTACCATTGCTGAAAGCTCATCTCCCCTTCATTCCGTGGTGTGGAGAACAAGCTGTGGCAGATGATAGCAGGGCCTTCATTTCATAGCCCTGGTCCACACCTGGGGGGGGGGGGCAGGGGTGAGGGGGTTGACAACCTAAGATACACATAAAATAGCATAGCTGAAGTTGGCATACATCTTAGGTTGACTTACTGGCCACAAGGATGGCGGCGAGTGGACTGCTAACGCTCCCCCATTGACTCTGCTTCTGCCTCTTATGAGCTGGAGTCAAGAGGGAGCGTGTTTGAGGATTGATTTAGCATATCTAGACAAGATGCGATAAATTGATCGCTGATAGATTGATCACTACCTGCCAATCCAGCAGGTAGTGATGACCTGCCCTCAGAAAGAAATTAAGCTGTTGGCTTGAAGGAGTTAGCTAGGGTCCTGGCTTTTGAAAACAGGTCTGACAGATCCAGGATACGTGAACCTTTGAAGGCTGCAAGTCTCTGAAGTGTGCTATATGTCACATATAGAAACTGTCTGGCTGTTCGTCTCACTAAAACCAAGTGAATTAGTGTGCTTGTACTACAGTAGTTAGCTGAAACGCTTCCATCTTTGAGTTTCAAGCACTTAATTGATTAGCTGAATTTAAAATGCGCTCTCATTGCATTTGTGCAGTTATCAGGATTAGTTGCCAAGAGGCTTGACAGGAAAGGGAATAGTCTAGCAGGGTGGGGAGAAGAAAAAAGTAGGATTGGAAAGTTGCATCGTCAGTCCCACCCAAGTTGTTCTAGCTTATCTTTGGAAGATAAGATGTCCAGGACAAATACAAGTACCTGACTAGGTGTGGGAGAGCAAGTCATCAGTAGCTTGTCCCTAGCAATAGTCTGAGCCTGTGATTTTATCTGGACAGTAGGTCAAAGCAGCTGAGTACAGAGGTCAAAAGGCCTCTTATTTTTTTAAAATAAATAAGAGACTAAAAATGAGGCTGCAGTAAGTATGCTGAAGCTTGACTGCTAAAATTATAGTAGCATTTGGAGAATATAGAAGATGGCACCCAGTTACTATATCAGGCCATTAATGCAATGTTGTTCAGGGTTCTTCTAGGAAACACCTGCATCTAGTTAAACTAGTTTGTTGTTGTAATCAACTCAGTTGAGTGTAAATGTTAGCTTGCATTACTAATTATGCCTGGTGCCAATAACCACTACTTAAGCTGGCCACCATATAGCTGAATTTAATTTTGCAGAGCAATCATGGGTGGAGCAGGGCCCTACAGTGGGGGGGGGGGGGGAAGAGAAGGAGAGACAGACACCATTCAGGTTCTTCTATGCTGCTAAGATGTACCGGAAGCATGGAGGTTTCATGAATAGTTTTGAAAACACGAGGACCAAAAGCGAGTTGTATGTATATACTTTGCAATATGTAATTTATACTCTTGGTACAGTTACTTACCTCAGCGCTGTGAGATTCATCACCATCATTTTGGCCTGTGTTTTTCTTCCATTCTACCCAGGACTGATATAGCATTTCCTGGGCATCATGAAGTTTCTGGTTGGCACTATTCATGTTCTTTCTGGTGTACTCAATCTAGAAAACAACCAATGAGGTAGTGAAGCAAGGATCCCAAACACGATTTAGGGCGATTATAAAATATTCTCTAGCCTGCCCACTTTTTGCAAAAAGTCATTTCAAGAGACAGTTTTGTTGGGTGAAAGGACATTAAGAGTGATTGGGAGGGTGAGAGGGGAGTAGGAGAAAAATCTGCCTTTTCTTGTTTTCTAGTAGTATGTACAGGTCTTCGTTAGAGTAGGATTCTTTAAATCTTGCTTTGATACTAATGGAATGGAGTAAGATTCTTGAATAGAGCTGCAAGACATTCTTCACTTCAGGGTCTTAGCTAGTCCTTTAAACAGGAACTGGTATTAAGTACATTTTCTATTAGACTTGCAAAAAGAGATGCAATTTTATTTTGGGAGTTGAGACAATCAGTTTTAGTGCAAGATGAGAACTTCAAAGATAATGGATATGTTCTGTACCATTAAGAAACTTTGATTTAAATAGTGAAACAGTATTGGTTAAGTTATCCATGTTTCTTTGGCAAACCCAGCTCTAAGAGATATTTAGACCCCAAATCATAATTCTTGAAACTTACCAAACCAACAGTGTAATTGAGCTGTGAAATGGTCTCTTGGCTTTTGTGCTTAGCATCTCTAACCCTGATTAAGGCCTGTTGGTAGGCACGGGTGCGGACCTTTGAGGACAAGGATCCAAGTCTAATGTAGTAGCTTGGCTTTTGAATTCCAACTTCAAATCCTTCAACCTTTGTAACTTCTTTTGCTAGAGAGAAAAAAAGGTTATTTTAGACAGACTTAAAAAAATTAGGTTAGCAGTCCAACCTCTGAAGCAGTCCAACATATCTGGATGGGGCAAAAAGCCTACCACTTCATTTTGAATAAGCCACTTTTCTTCATATACCTTCCCTGCTGACAAGAAAGCATCATGGTTGGCATGGTGAAGGGCCATGTCTGAGACTAGTCTCAATACAGTGCCATTCTGTTCAACTAGTAGGGTTGTCCAGTGACACCGCTCGTCTCTCCCAACTCCCCATCCCCAGTTGGGGTCTCATCTCAATTAGTCTTACCTAGCTCCTCTTCAGTAAGTGGAAGATAATGGTCTACGAGAGTCTCCGACCTGCTGAGTGCGCTATCCACCCCACTGCTCACCATCTGCACCACACGGCTTCCCAGGACAGTATTAATGCTGCCATTGACAACTGACTTAGTCATTTCCACACTGTCATGCACAGCTTCTTTAGTCTTGTCCATGACTCCAGTAATTGTGTGGGCAACAGTATCCCTGGCACCAGTCACAGTGATTGTTACAGCCTCTCTTGCACCAACAACTACATCCTTGGCATTGGCAACCACCTGCAAGGAAGAAATAGCAGGGAGGTATTTAAGTTCTGGATTTACACACCCACACTTTCCAAAAAAGTAAAGAAAACTAATGTTTAGTATAACTGGTTTCAGGATTCTTTAAGAAGCACTCACTACAGCAATAGAAATTTGGCTGTCATAGCAAGCTGAAAGCTACAGCTACTCAATCAGCATTAGAGGAGGCATTTCTACCACAAAGAAAATTCATAATTTACACTGATGCAAGCCTAGAATGAGTAGGATAGGAAAAAACAAAAGTTTTGGATGCCTAACCTGCAACTCTTTAGAGGGACCAAGTATGAATGCTCTGTTCTGATCAAGAGTCTTTTGGGTTAGGATGATTTATTCTTCCTACAGTGGATTTTGCACTACCAGGTCATAATTAGGCTATTTATACTAAATAGTCATAGATGTGGAGTCTCTCCATATCTAGCCAACCTTCCAGGTAGTACTGAAGCATCACTACTGAAAGCAGCACAAGTATCACAATAGACAGGAACCCAGCTATGTGGTCCATTTAGTTGCACCATGTAGGAGACTACTTGATGACAGGTCCCCTAATCCCCCAAAACACACACCTATAAACCCCCGCAAAGAAACTTCCAACTACCCTAAGGAAGGACAGTAGCAATATGAAGGGACAGCCAGGAGATGAGCTTTATTAGTTAGAAGACCTTGAAAGACTTCAGGTTAGAAGGCAGCAGTATTAAATTTTTAGAAAGACTGCTATGAAAATTTGAAAACTGAGCTCTCAGTCACAAGCAGTATTCTTCCATTGTACTCGCAACGGAGGAAAGCAGACCCTCTTACTTTGCAGTATGCTGAGCCACTGGGAAGTAGGTTAGATTAAGCTCTTGGAGCAGTGACTGTCTTCCTGTGTGTTGGACCGCACCTACCACAATGGGGTCCTCATCCTAAATGGGACCCTTGGGCACTACAGCAAAATATAGCAATTCACTACTTAGTTTTCCTTTCCACCCAAATGGATAGTGAAAGCTACAAACTTTCACTTCATAGTTCTCCAGTTAGAGCTCATTTTTAAGTTATATAAACATTTTCTATGAAGTCATTTCAACATAAATTTAATATGGAAACTTTCTACTTTGATTACATAAGCCATTTCTATAGTGCTTAGCTATCTGAAGTATTGCAAAAAACATTAACCCTTATATTGCTCTTGCAAACCAGGAAAGTATCCCCATTTAAATGTGGGGAGAAGGAAACAGATTGAGGGCCTGAATCACAATAGTGCCATACAGCCACTGACTTCAGTTGGAGTTCTGGATCCCCCCACCCACAGGTGGGAGTAAGAGAAGGTCTTAAGTGACTCTAAAGGGTGTCTGGGACAAACCCAGGGTTAGAATAAAAGTTCCAAATTTTCAACATTTGCTCTGCTCCTAGCCTTGCTACATCAGTAATTACTGAATCTCTCTGGTTATTCCACTTAGGGATTTAAATGCAGTAACAATCTACCTTGTCAGTTGGTTGATATAGGATAGGCAGCCTCTCTTCAATTTTGTCGAGTCCTACGCATGCATAGCTGTTGGCAACTGCAACTAGAGGAGAAAAGTTGCAAGAATGATTAAGTTGCCCTTGTGATGTTAAAATAAAATCTCACAAGCTAAAGGTTAACATTTGTTGAAACAGGAAGCCCAATCCAAAGAGTAACATTTTGGTTAGTTTCTTCCTTAAAAAGGAGTGAGGAAAAATGTTTATGCAGCTTAATTCTACAACAGCTTTCAAGCACTTTGAAAGTGCAAACAAAACAAAACAAAAAAACCAAACAATTGGCATATCTTTCAAGGAAGTGACCTTGAGAACAGACTGATGAAGTGTCTCCTGGCCATTTGCCAATTCGTAAGAACAGGCTCCAAGCTAAAACCAGAGCAAGCAGCCATGAAACAGTTGCCAAATGTGTAACTAAGTTGTACTCAGAAGTAGGTGAAAGGGAAGCATGATGCAGAGCTCAAAACTGCAGGAAAGGTTAGGACAGAAGTTGATTGAGCAAGAGGCTTCTTACTCAAGCAATCGTCTTAGAAATCAATGTTAGTTAGGAACAAGTCATTAAAGGTTTACTCTTAGGAGATCTAGAGGTCGCTTAACTTCAGACTTTGTTTATAAGAGCTCATTACAGTTGCTCATGGCTTATTGCATAAAGCAAGGTAACAGTTATCCTGCTGTCACTGACTTGTTACAAGCAAGTTTAACCTCACATAGTGCCCCCAAATTCTTTTCAACACCCTCCCCTGCTCCCCCACCCCCAAAGCCTATATATTTATATCTGAACTCGATTGAATAGTTGAGCATAAATGCACAGAAAAAGTAGTCATGCCTTACTTTGTGGCTCCAGCTTCTGGATGATAGGCATAGCACTTGTCATGGCCACTGCAGTGATGGTCTTCACTCCTTTCTCAGCTATCTCACATACTGATTTCAGATAGGGATGGTTATCTTTTGTGTTGACATAAGCAGAGGACACCATGTCATAGGTGGAACTCACCAAGGGAAGGTTGACAACCCTGACTACCACATTCTGTGTAAACAGAGAGAGAAGGTTAAACTCACATCCTTCTTGGCTACATAACAAAGACTGACTAATCATCAACTCATACCTACCTGTTGAGAGTCAGCTGCTACTAATGCCATTTTTTTAGGTCTTGAATCTTTGAGATCTACAACAACAAGATAATGAATTTTTAATTTGGATTAAGTCCCCAATAGCCATCCCACTTTAATAATCTAGGCTGGAACTCCTTCCTTTCTGGAGAAGAAAGCAGTTATTCTTAAGAAAGGCACCCAAAAAAGGTATTTTGAAACTTGAGTGTACCATCCCCTTCACGAGAAGGCTCCAGACTGTGGGCTGTAATGAATTAGAGCTCATACTGTAATAATTTACACAGCTAAAGCTTAGTTTCTCTACTACATTCACTAGTTCAGGTAATAGGAATTCAGGTACTAGATACAAAATTAAAAAAGGATGGTCAACTAAATACTTTGAGAGGTTTGTAACACAAGTGTTTCCACTGATTACTTCATTGATTTGACAGCACTGTGTTTCTAATTAGGTTACCCATTTGGATGCATCTTCCACATAGCAACAGAAAAATACTGAAGAGCTAAAAATTGTGATTGTAGGTGGGAAGATCCAGGGTAAAATGGGTTTTTACAGCTACTTTTAACTAATATTTCAAAATGGACTAGATTTTAAAGGTGGACAACATGGAGGAGACTCTTGAAAAAAAATTAGAATTGATGCATCTAAGAATCCCAAATCCTGCAGACACTTGCACATTTGTCACTTTAAACAAACAAGTTACTTGTGTATTGTTAGGTTTCAGAGTAGCAGCCGTGTTAGTCTGTATTCACAAAAAGAAAAGGAGTACTTGTGGCACCTTAGAGGCTAACAAATTTTAAAATTTCCACTCTATATCGCTAAATTCAGTGCCTTGCATAATGACTGGTTTCAGAGTAGCAGCCGTGTTTGGAAATTTTAAACGAAATCAGACTAACACGGCTGCTACTCTGAAACCTGACACTTTTTATACTAAGTTTGTGTGTATTATGTGGGGTGTGTTTTTTCCACCTGTCTATTTGTAGTCCTTAGTAATAATCTGCTGCATGCCACATTGGTTCTGTGTACAAATAGTGGCTGATCTTATTACTACATCAGAAGGGGGGAGGGGGGAAATACAAAAGGCAACTGTGCATAGTCATTCCCTGTGGGTCTTCCTGCAGCGGCCACTGTCGGAAGATAGGATATTGGCTAGATGGACCATTGATGTGACATGAACTCTAGTGTTTACTACTTTATTAACACTGGTGCACATTACATGTGGAACTGTTTCAGTGGATTGGTTTGTCAGGAGCTCCCGACAGTGTGTGGGGTGTGTTGTGTTTGTGTGTGGTGTGGTTTTTTTTTTTGCATAGCTCTTTTGTGGACTATATAGTGGCATTCTAACATCCTGAGATACACAGGTCTTTTGAGAATGAACAGACCCTTAAAAAGGCACAGTCATGTTGGACTCTGTAACAAATAAAGAGCACTTGTTCTTGTGTCTTCTGTCATGTCTCTTGACACTATGGAAGTACACCATGGATTGGTTCAGGAGTACTAGTATATCCAGTCCTAACTGAATTATCTACTCCCTCTCTATTCCCAGAGATGGGGATGAAAACCTGGCAGATTTAGGGGAGTTATGGGGGAGGACTACCATACTATCTCCCTGGCTCTACAGAAGTTTGTCTGTGGAGAAGCAGGATGGGTGGGTCTTCATGTGACAGCTGCTTTCTCTTCCAACCTAATGTGATTTGGCAATAAATGTTGACCCTGCCAATACTAATTCAGGGTTCTCTGCAACGGGGAAACCCTATCCTGTATATGGGATAAGTGACCTTGGTACAGATAGGCGAGTCCTAAATGATCTACAGTCTACGTGTCTTAGGAGCAACAGGCCGAAACCCTCTGCCATTTCGGTGCAGGTGGGGAAGGAATCCAGTACAGATGCCAACTATAAAGACAACACCATTCTAGGACTTTGTTTATGCTGCTACATTTTTAAATCCTTTGTAGGAGGTGCAATGACACTACCTCTTGTACAGCAATATGTCCACTAGAATCTGATCCTGCAAAAACACATTTACCTTAATCTCACTAAGAATACACAAAAAGAAAAGAGGAGCACTTGTGGCACCTTAGAGACGAACGAATTTATTTGAGCATAAGCTTTCATGAGCTACAGCTCACTTCATTGGAAGCTTATGCTCAAATAAATTTGTTCGTCTCTAAGGTGCCACAAGTACTCCTTTTCTTTTTAGTATAAAAAAGTGTTAAAGCTTACAGGATAGATTCAACATCAGCAGACAATAAAATACTGTAGTCATGCAAAATGTTATTAAGTTCCTTTATAGACTATTGATTTTTAACCAAAAAACAAAAACTGTTTGATTTAAATCAGATTTTTTTTGATAAATGGATTTTTCCTCAAAAAAGTATTAAGGATAATTTTTAAGATATATCTTTGAGCTATGTAGTCTCATCATGGAATAGGGATTGTAAATTCCAATTCTATAGCAGGAGACAATATTCATGTAATATTTAAGAAAAAATTTTTTGTAAATAAGTTTTAATAGTTCATGGGACCCAGGGGCTTCTGAGAAAGATTAACCTTAATCTGTAATCTACCCAATGGGTCTCAGGGCTCAGTCTAGAAGATACTATTGGAGATGGTTAGTTTTGCAGTTCTCAAACTGTGGATTTGTGTCTCCAGAGACAACATGCTTGTTAACAGCAAAAATGTTAACTATATATAGGAGGTGAGAAAACAGATCCCTCTCCAAATTTGTGTACACAGAGTCAATCCCTTATCTCTCTAAAAGGTTTCAAAAAGTTCAATGAATAAAAGATTGTTGAGGGCAGAATAGATCTGGACAAGGAGAAGTAGTCAGGAGGTAAATGTGAGAAGGGAGGGACAGGCAGTAGAAACAAGAGGGAAACTGTTGGAGCAGCATATTCTAGAAGTCTTGAGGTCTTTCCGAGCGTAGCCTTCATCGATTTGTGATCTACCATACCATTCTCTCTCCAAAAGGGAAAGACCTAAAGTGGCAGCAGGCTGTAAAGAGACCCAGTGTGGGAATAAGAACCATTCAAGAAATAGGTTTGCTGATGTTTTAAAGAAAGTCACACCAGTGACCTGGTGGAAATCACTTAAGCACTTGGATTCAGACACTGTTGCAGTAATAATCTCACTTTTTACAGCAGTAGCTTCTTCTGCTGGAGTAGAAAAGCTTCTCTTTCTTTGGACTAACTCATTCCAAATTGAGAAATTGTTTGGGACCTGAAAAAGCAGGAAATCTTGTTTTTCTTTTCCAGATTATAAAAAAAAAAAAAAAAAAAAACAGGAAAATAAGAGATGAAGATGAGTTAGCTCCAGAAGTAAATATTTTAAGTTTCTCATGTTGACCTGGCTAACACTCCACACTAAATAGACCATTTCATTTTAACTATTTTAGTTAATAAAAACAAAACTGATTTTAAAAAACTTGAATGTTTAAACTCAAATTCATGCGCTTGTTTTGTTAAAATATGTTTGCTATTGAAGAAAAAAAAACAGATTATGTAATGTTGTTGTTTTAGTTAAAAAACAATTTAAATGTCTGACGACATTCTCCTCCTAATACATCATGGCAAGAAAAATCTTCCAAATATGAATGATTAACCTGTTGAATTGGCAATAGTTCACCTCCGAATAAATTCATAAATATTTGCTTCAATTATCTTTGGTAAATGAAATAACCAAACAATCATTCCTTGTCAGATATAGCTGTGGCACTAATCGGAAGAGTTTTTAAAATAAATCACTTTAAAAATGTAAAAAGAAAAAAGGAGTACTTGTGGCACCTTAGAGACTAACAAATTTGAGCATAAGCTTTCGTGAGCTACAGCTCACTTCATTGGATGCATTTAGTGTGTACTTCTAAAAATGAAACCTACATCTCTGAGTTGTGAGGAATATGTATTAAGGTTATAACCACCAACAACACACTTATGTAGAAATCCATGATTAAATTGAGTCTTCCTGACTAGTGATTTAAATCAAATCCACCCTGGACTATATACACACAGAGCGCAACTGAAAAAACCCCCACCACCTTTGGACTGCAAGGTACTGCAACACTGGGATGGGGTAGCAGCACCTAGCAAGGAGAAGAGATATGCAAGTTTTAATATCTATGCAGACCAGATAGGGCCTTAGTTTTTAAAGGTCTTGTCCAAAAGACTCACACCACAGAGGGCATACTGAATTCCTCTCTCATGGAAAAAATTGAGTTTAGCTATTCCGGGCATGATTTTAACCTCTCATTCCAGGAGCTAACCCAATGCTTAAGCCATTTCCTGACCATAACTACCGCAGGTCCCAAAATATTTTAGAGTTCACTACAAGAATAAATAACCCCACAAGAACTCTACGGTATATTTTCAGCCACTTTTACAGTCCCTGCTAGTTAAAAGCCAATGCGAGTCTAAGCAAAGGAAGCGCATTTGCAAGATGTTTGCGTCAGACCCACAGGTCTGAAGACATACTTTAGAGACCGCTCGGGCTGTTAGACAGGAAAAATGAATAAGCAGATTGAGTCAGCGGTTCCGTTCTTACTTTCATAAAGAGGAAGAGAGGCGAATGGCTTTCAACCTTCAAGCAAGGAGACTAGAAGCCCCCTTTCCACTCAATACACCGAGTGGACCCAGGGATTGGCGCCTATCGGCTCGGTGTGAACTGCCGACAAACACCTGCCTATGGAGGTCATAACTGCAGCTTCTCAGTGAGCCACGGGGCAGAAACTGGCCCAGCATCGTGCGTGATCATAGCAGAGGGGCACCTGGTCAGCTTCACAGGCGACTCCAACTACAGGAACCACAGTCAACGGAGCTCTCCTGCGAGGGCCACCTGAATGAAGGAGGCGTCACACACACACCCCCCCCAACGTTAGGGGCCACACTTTTCTATACCTCATTAAAGCACCAACTTAAACCCCCCTCTCTGCCCCCAGGGAGACGGGCTGGAACAGCCTCGCAGGTGAGCACAGGATGGAGGCGGAAAGGGGAACCCCGCAGATTAAGACAGCGGGACACCCCAGAAATGCAGCCCCTCTCCTGTCCCTCCCCCCCCCCCGCTTTGCCCTAGCCCCAGCCCCCCTGCAACCCCGCCCCGGGGCTGTCCGCAGCTGGGCCGGCGGCAGGGGAGGGCGAGGGCCATCGCAGCGCTGGGCTAGCTCCGGGCACCAGGCGGGGCGAGCCCAGGGGTTTAACCCGGCTCCGCAGCCGCTTCAAATGCGCCACCGCGGTAGGTGACGGGCTGCGGTCACGGGCGGCTTCGCTCACCCGGCCGCGGATCCGCCGCCAACGCCGGGCTTCCCGCGCCTAGAGACACCCCCGGCGCTAACGCCAAGCCGCCCCGGGACCCGCCCCCCGGCTCGCTCGCGGCTCTCACCTCCGACCGGCTCCCAGACGCCGCAGTGACCCAGGGCAGCCTGCCCCGGCTATTTATGTGGAGCGGCTGCCTCGGGGCCGCGTTCTCCTCTCGCGAGATGGCGGCGTGTCACGGCTGCGGCGGCCTCCTCCTCCTCTCACGTGACTAGCTGCCGCCGCGGGGTGGGGCGCGGATCTGCCGGGCCGAGGCCGGCCTGCCCGTGGCGGGGCGCGCCCGGCTACTGCCGGGCTACCCGGGCCTGGGGCGCTCGCTCATGCGGGGATCGATGGGGGGTGGGGAGAGAAGCCAGCGCCCCCTGCGGTCGTGCCGTTGTTCGCTTTGCAGGGGGGCGCCGGCGGCAAGAGAAGAGGGAGGCCGCTGGGCAGTGATCTCTGTGCGGGCACTAGCTCCTGCCCAAATAAATCTGTGGGTCTCTAAGGTGCCACCGGCCTCCTCTGTTGGGTAATACAGACTAACAGGGCTACCTCTCTGACGCTTGACGCCAATCGTCAGTCCGCGTTCCCTTGTGAAAAGAAAAGGAGGACTTGTGGCACCTTAGAGACTCGCACATTTATTTGCGCATAAGCTTTCGTCATTCTGTCAGAGATCCTCTAAAGCGCTATCAACCTATAGATAAGGGAAAGGACAATAACCAGCTTGTGTCTTTAGCCTGCTGGTTGCTTCTTACAACCTCATCATAGCTTCCTGCCTACTAAACACAGACTCAGGTTTCAGTCTCTTGGGCCTTGGAATGCACCCTCTACCTGTGGTAGCAATGGAAGAAACTGATGCGTAGACAATACTTACATGAAGTCAGGCATTCCTACCAGTATGTTTTGTAACCCTGCTCTGAGGAGATGAGGGAATACCAGGAGCACATTACATGCCAGCAATGCCCCTCTGCCATGTACATTGGCCAAATTGGACAGCCTCTACGTAAAAGAATAAATGGACACAAATCAGACGTCAAGAATTATAACATTCAAAAACCAGCCGGAGAACATTTCAGTCTCTTTGGTCACTCGATTACAGACCTAAAAGTGGCAATTCTTCAACAAAAAAACTTCAAAAACAGACTCCAACAAGAGACTGCTGAATTGGAATTAATTTGCAAACTGGATACAATTAATTTAGGCTTGAATAAAGACTGGGAGTGGATGTGTCATTACACAAAGTAAAACTATTTCCCCATGTTTATTCCCCCTGCCCCATTCTTGTCAACTGCTGGAAATGGCCCACCTTGATTATCACTACAAAAGGTTTTTTTCCCCTCTCCTGCTGGTAATAGCTCACCTTACCTGATCGCTTTCGTTACAGAGTGTATGGTAACACTCATTGTTTCATGTTCTCTTTGTATATAAATCTCCCCACTGTATTTTCCATTGCATGCATCTGATGAAGTGAGCTGTAGCTCACGAAAGCTTATGCTCAAATAAATGTGTTAGTCTCTAAGGTGCCACAAGTACTCCTTTTCTTTTTGCAGATACAGGCTAACACAGCTGCTACACTGAAATCTGTCATTATGAGCTCCGCTTCTCCTGCTACAGTCTCAGCTGGCTGCTGCTGTTTTCACTCAGACTAACTTCTTGTGGCTCCTCGGAGCTAAATATTTAGCCAATCACTAGCTGAGTAACAGAGAGAGGAATATTAACTGGAAGTGAGGGGGAATGGCTCAGGGTAGCATATATAGCAGGGAACATGGTGAGCATGGGTGATACTGTATGGGGAACATGGTGAGGGAGCAGAGATTACATTTCCATTCAACAAAACACAGCTGAGACAGTCGCCAGCCAAGGAGCTGCAGAGCTGCAGTGTGTGAGGGGGTGTGATGAGGGGACCTGTAGGTTACCGAAGAATATACATGGCGTGTGAGAGAGGACTCTAAGTCATCAAATGAAGTCTTCACTGCAAAAATAGGTGTGTCTTTACATCAAGAAATCTATCTCAATGTAAAATCCTAGTAGAGACAAGGCACTCTAGTTTTTACCCTGGTGTAATTAGCCTATGCCCTGCTCCTGGGGTTCACCTTCACTAGCAACATTTTAAATTGCAACACTATATGCAATTTAAAATGATTTTTACTCTTTTTCTTTTCTCCGAGTAGGTTTATCATCTGTGCTTTTTAAAAGACATAACACAATATTATTGCAGGTTTCAGAGTAGCAGCCGTGTTAGTCTGTATTCGCAAAAAGAAAAGGAGTACTTGTGGCACCTTAGGGACTAACAAATTTATTTGAGCAGAAGCTTTCGTCAGCTACAGCTCACTTTAACACAATGCTGTTTGGTAAAATGGCATCATTTCAATCTAGGAGTTACAAAGTACTACAACTAATTATTTCAGATCACAGTTGACATCACATCATCAAAATTAGCTCTAGAAGAGTATGTTGATATTCTTCATAAGTTCATGTTTCTGCATCTGGTCCTGAGAAGTGCACGTGCCCTAGGCTCCAATGTTGCAACCACTCATGCACATGCTTACCTTTACATACATCAGCTCCACGAGGTACTTAAGTATGTCCTTAAATTTAAATATGTGAGTAGTCAGGGCACATGCTTAACTATTATGCTGAATCAAGGCTATAAGTAGTCCAAATATTTAGTTAGTTATAAATGTTTTGACCTGTCTCCACTAGGTTCCACAGCACCCCTGTATCAAATGGGAAAGAGGGCACAGAAAGGAAGAATAACCTATTGCTAGGTGCTAGTCTGGAACTTGAAGATCTGCATTCAATTCCCTGTGCTGCCATAGACTTCCTTTGTGACCTTGGGCAAGTCACTTAGGCCCAGTTCCTCAGAGGTTTTAGGTGTCTAACTCCCACTGATTTCAAAATTAATTGATTTCATTGAAATCAGTATTGGTTAGACATAAATAGCTTTGGGGATCTGGGTCTTAGCACTATGAAGAGAACTATGCCTTATTTCCTCATCTGTAAAATATAGCCCTTCTCTACCCAACAGGGGTGTTGTGAGGATATTAAAGATTGTGAGGCACTTAGATGGGGCCTTATAAGTACATAAGATGGAAGACAGATAGCTTAAATATATTATTATAATGGTCCCTTCTGGTCTTAAAAATCTATGAACTTCAAAGCATAATTAATTTTCTTTTCAAACCAAATGTCTGTAAGTATCTGCTTATCATCAGAGATGCGACAAATGGTCCTTCTGAGTTGGTAATCAACATATCCCTTGTTTGGGATATGTCATCCATCATCAAATTTTAACTCAAGATTATCCCCATTGGCCCTCCCACATTTCCCCATCCTTTCCAGTCTCACATAATCCTTTTCTAGGTTTTGCAATCCTGCACTGTATCCTTTTGTCTTTGGACTCCACACTTATTCTTTATTCATCTAACTAGTCTGTCTCCTTTACTGTACTTGTTGGCTTTGTTGATAAACCTTTGTGTGTTCCAGTATCAAAAGCTTTTTCCTAATCTAGGGTAATCATATCCATAGCTTCCCTGCTATGCTCATTTTGTTTTTTCTTCACAAGATTATGTCATATTTTAAGGCACGATCTTTTTGTGAATCCATGGTGACTGTCTTTACAAACAACATCTCTCCTATAAAGTCCTCCTCTCTTTTTTTTCTGATCACTGTATCCTGCATACATCTTCTAGCACAGTGGTTCTCATACTTTTGTACTGGTGACCCCTTTCACATACCAAGCCTCTGAGTGTGACCACCCCCTTATAAATGAAAAACACTTTTAAATATATTTAATACCATTATAAATGCTGGAGGCAAAGCAAGGTTTGGGGTGGTAGCTGACAGCTTGCAACTCCCCATGTAATAACCTTGTGACCCCCTGAGGGGTCCCGACCCCCAGTTTCAGAACCCCTGCCCTAGCAGACATTCCCTCTACTTTCTCTGGGAAAGTGTCTCATCAGTTGTTAGGCACTCTAATTTTTCTTTGTCACCTATTCTACTGGAACTGAGTTCCTGTGACAGTTGAGAATTGCCCCTTTCCTAGTTCCTTTCTTTAAACACTAAAGGAAACAGAGTTTTCCTGACTATCTCATTGCCTTGTGTGGGTTTCTGTTTGTGGCTCTGTGCAAGAAAGCAGCCTTGTACTTGTGTCCTCAAAACTGCTATGTTATTTCTACAGTGAAACTCTATTGGCTTCAGTGCAGAGTTGAATTTGATCCTAATTTGTGACTTGATTGTTGAGATTTCCCATTACCTTTAGTATGTCCTGTTCACAAGTTATCTTGGTTTCAGATATTGTCTCATTATGTTGTTCCTTCGGATGTGGTTGTCACTGCAAAATCTTTCCACCAGCTTGCTTCTTGCTTCTAAATTTTCAAAAGTGCCAGCTTGCAGTTACAGTCATTTATGCAGAGGCCATAAACTAGAGCTACACTGATGTCCTGTCAGTTTAAATACGCTAAATGGTACAAACGTTTGGAATTCAACAATTGTGAGCACAGTAGGTGGGAGCAAAAGCAAGTGGGGAGAGAATTGCACTATTGTCTGTATCTAGCATACATTCATCCACACATCTGATTTCTAGAAAATATAGCACAGAAAGGGAAGGGAACAGATCAGTTCCTAAGCTGCAAGAGCAGGTGGCAGACGACCAATTTACTGGGCTGCAGATGACTTAAGGACCATGGACAGATGTCGTAATTCAAGAATTTCTTTTCCTGTGCATGGGCAAGAAGAGGGGAAGTGACCCATTCCCCCAGGAGAGATACAGATGCAAAACTAAATGAAACACAAAAAGACTGCAGAGGGTGGAGGTGATCACATAGGAAGTATCATCTGCAGATGGATATAATGTTGAAGTATCCAGTTTGTGGTCACTGTGATCATGCACCCGTCTCCAATGTGGTTACGTCCCAGGATTTAGAGGATAGCATCTAGGCAAACAAATAGCCTTGGAGGAACAAAAATATCACTAGGTAAAGATAAACACCATTGTCCATACAGGGGACAGCACAGTGCTCGAAGTCAGAGGTGGGAGAAGCCTGGTGAAGTAAAACACACAGGAGGGGAAGCGAAGTGTGGATCATTCATGTTGGAGGTGGAGGCACAATATCAATTGCATGTACCTGCATATTGTTCAGGAGGTCACCATTCCTTCAGCAACTATTGTCCATCCACGCCAGATATCAGAGGAATACTGGTCAGGCAACAAGCATGTTGCTATAGCAACAATATGCCCTCCCAGGAAGATCACTACAGGCTTCCATGTCACACTGCAGCATGTCACAATAACCCCACCCCAGTACACACCCTGACACTGCAGCACTGTGACTCTCCTGTGTCTATTCACAGGGACAAACATACCAGAGCCGATCCAAAAAAAGGACAATTTAGAAGGAATGTGTAACCTTAAGAACATCCCAGTGTCAGAGGGCTCCCTGGTATGTAGGAGTGAGTCTCAGCTGGCCTGACCAGCTCAGTGCACATCACACAGTGTTATCATGCTATTAATTTAATAGGTGTCTTGTATTATATCACTGGAAAACTAATATCTCACTGATCATTAATAGCCTTATGTGAAGTAGGTATCATTAACGTATAAAGAATTATATGTGTACTGGAAATATGTTCTTAAAATGTGCTTGGCCCTAGACAAAGGAATGTGGTTTTGTCTACTCGAATGTCAGTTTCCAATGTAAATTGAGCACGGAGAGATCATGGAAGCACATTTACAAAAAAGGTGAACAAAGTGATCAAATTAGTAAGTGTGGGAGATAGCCACTTAACCATCACGATATGGGGAGGAGACTGCAAAAACTAACATGGCGTCAGCTCCCGTGGGGACACAACAAGCTGAACCCCCGGGACGGCTTCCTGGCTTTGAAAACAAAGGTAAACTTTCAGAATATAAACAGACAGAAAAAGCCATTTTGGCATCCTTCACCTAAAAAGACAAAGAAACCAAACACTTTGAGCTATACGTTGGCTCCTGTGTAAAAACTGGCCGACCATGCTGGAAGTCTGGGGATGAGAAAACTACTTTGAACAAAAGACGCCAGTTTGTTAATTTAGGTTTTGGTCTTAAAAATAAAAGGAATACTTGTGGCACCTTAGAGACTAACAAATTTATTAGAGCATAAGCTTTCGTGAGCTACAGCTCACTTAATCGGATGCATTTGGTGGAATGCATCCGATGAAGTGAGCTGTAGCTCACGAAAGCTTATGCTCTAATAAATTTGTTAGTCTCTAAGGTGCCACAAGTACTCCTTTTCTTTTTGCGAATACAGACTAACACGGCTGCTACTCTGAAACCGGTCTTAAAAATGTGTTTGTTTGTTTGTAGCCAATTTATTTTACTTGATATTATTTAAAAATCTATTCTTGGTTAATAAATGTAATCTTATTTTATTAAACAACCGTCTTAGTGCAGTGTTTCAAACTGAGGAGTAAAATCTTCAGCCAAACTAACAAGCTGGTGCTGTGGACTGTCTCTTTAAAGGAGCAACACACTTGATAAGGTTTTGTGACTGCTACAGTGAGAGGGGCTGAGCATGACAGAGGAGACACTCTGGGGACACTCGGGACTGGAAGGGCTGTTGGTGTCACCCTACAAGGAGTATCTAGGCTGGTGGAAGCTATGGTGAGACTGTAAGCAGGCTGCTGATGCCAAAGCTGTACAGCATAGAGGCATCCAGGATTACAGAGCAGGGAGTGACACAACCCCTTACTGGTCCGGGTGAAACCCCTAAAGCCTCACAGAATGATGTCAGGAAGAGCTGCATTCTAGTTTATTTCTGGGGGATTTGCAGTGTGAATTATGATCCATAACTCGGGCCTTGACCCCTGCACAAGGGAAATGTGCGTATCAAGCAGTCTCGCACATGGTAAACACATAACTATGACTCCTAAGGTTACTGTAGCTAAATTATCTGAATTTACCCAGGCTCTAGCACTCCACCCAGTCCCAAACTCCCCAGCTAGTCCAGAGAACTTGCCAATGGAGGAGTTGTGACATTCTTCTGAGTACTAGGTCAGTTTTTCTGTGATGATGTAATTAGCATGGTAGGTAATCTGCACATGTATAGAGTAGAGCTTTTTTCTGTCCCTGAAGAGGGTTTCAGTGGCTGAAGGTCCCCTTAGGGGGAACACATGTACAGCATTCATCACAGATGGCCACATCTTATAGGACTTGCCATCTGTTGGTGGGAGGAAATCAATATAAATTAAACTGTTGAGAATGGCATGAAGAAACTGATTAACATGGGTGTAGATGACAGACTGGTTTATTCCTGTGATGGTCACCACTCAATCTCTGAAATACTCCCGCTGTGAAGGAATCCCAGATCTGAGGTAATTTTGACTACTACAGTTAAAGTATGGCTCTTCTGTGTTTGACTCTCAAAACCTGGGCAACACCACAGAGAAATGCAGGACAATTGCAGAGTTAAATTTGTATCTTCAGATGATTTCTTCCTCAGAAAAATCCAAGAAGCCTTCTCCACCTCTCCCCTTATGGGTCCTGTTAGCAGAGTACAGTTTGATTCTTTGTTTTGCCTGGGTCATTTGGGCCCCCTCCTTCACCTTCTCTGATCTCTCTTCCTTCAGGGACCTCAGTGTCCGCTGTCACCCAAAATGTTTACAGGCTCCATGCTGTCTCTGTCACCAATTGACAGTTGGTTCTAGTTTCCCTACATCTACCCCATAAAACATGGTGGGGTTAATAAGGCAAGTGTGGGCTTCTCACTGGATACAGATTAGGGTAAATTCTGCTTCTCCCGGTGTGATTGGTTGAAAATTCCATGGTGTGGACATTTTTCTTACCCCCACTCCTGGCAGATATAATTCACTTATGCCTCCACTGCACCTAGCTTAATATATTCAGCAACGCAAGTTCTACTTACACCTGTAAATGTGGATGCAAAAGCCCATTTTAATGGTGCAAAGCCTTTGAAAATTTAGCCTTACTGAGTTACAAGTTCATAAAATTCTTCTCTTTACTTATAGGTGTCCTTGCTAAATTCTACTAGAATTAGTACTGTGTGGTGGATTGGTTCATTCTGGTGTTGCTATTAACTTTTATCAGCGGTGTTTTCTTGTTTTGACATTGCTTTTGAAGAGGACTACAACCACTGAAAATATAACACTTCAGATACCCAGGGAAATGGTCTTTGAATCCTTGCCTGTAGCTGGACATCCTTCAAAAATGTTTAGTCAGTGACTCGGGGATTTCCACTGGAACTGTTACTATGAATCACTTAGCTCCTGACCTTTGCAATGAGAGAAACTAGAAATAAAAATGACCTTTTATGTTGCCTAGTCCAGTCTGTTCCTCTAGCAATGCAGGCTTGTTCCCTATAGCACCTTCTCCAGTGCTTTGTTCAATACAGTTTTGAATTATTTAAAGTAGTATTTCCCAAATGTTTGAAAGCTTCAGGAAAATGAAACCAATTGCATCCCTCCTGCAATCCTGCCATAAGTTCTTAACACCCTACAACTTTTAATATATACATCTCCTGTGCCTCATGCTTTTGCAAACACTGGTATAGATCTTGATAATATGACACTGCATTATCACAGTATCACCAACAGGCCCTAATTAAGCGCAAGGCCCCCCAAACACATGGGATTGGTGTGTTTTAGAAGTCTGCAACATATACCCGTTAAATATACTGTGTGATTGTTATCAGGGTAAAGCATTAATTAATAAAGTTATAAATAACCACAAATGTTTCCCTAGGGCTTGCTATAAAGGGAAGCTATTGTGAAGAAGGCTACCAGGGAGGTTATGGAGAAAACATATTTAAGGAAAAGTTATGACAGGAAAAGTTAAAGAGCAGTGGGGACTGAGTGATATGAACCCATTCAAACTCCCTCTATTTATACCTTGGTTTTCTTGGAGTAGAAAAAGAAAACTGGGCCCGATTTTCAGCTGGTATAAATCAGTGTAACTGTGGACATCATTGGAGATATGCTGACTTAAAACAGCTGAGGATCTATCCTTAAAAGCTTTGGAAAGGAAATCAAATGTGACGGTAAGAACATTGCAAGAATTCCTTTGTTGCATCAGAAATGAGATTCTCTGGGATCTCTTCCCCAATCCCTCCACTTACTCCCTTCACCATCCTTTGAAGGCTCCATATCTCAGCAAGTCTCTCTTAGGGTGACCAGACAGCAAGTGTGAAAAATCGGGACAGGGGGTAAGGGGTAATAGGAGCCTATATAAGAAAAAGACCCAAAAATCAGGACTGTCCCTATAAAATCAGGACATCTGGTCACCCTAGTCTCTCTTCAGTGGAACAGGGCCAGATGTGGTTTTCTCAGCAGCATGTCACTGTCAGAACAGACGTTGGGCAATGTCCCTTTGAGAAGGAAATCAGCTTACAACATGAGATACTGTTGTGCAACTAAGTAATGTGTCAAAATGTTAATGAACCTTGTTAAACTCCATTGGACCTTAGCTCCAATGGTATGATTTATAAGAAATGACTCCTCTGTTGCTGGAATACAAAGGTCACTACCCTGCTAAATCAAACAATGTTCTTTGGACAGATTTTTAGTTGGTGAAATGTACTGCAAACAGTTGGCATGTCCACCAAAGTTATACAGCAGGGGTCAGCAACCTATGGCATGCGTGCCAAAGACGGCAGGCGAGTCAGTTTTTAATGGCACGCTGCTGTCTGCCTACCCCAGCCCGGCCCGGCCCGGCCCGGCCCGGCCCGCTCTTCTCCGCCCACCACTCTCTCCTTGCAGGGCAGGCAAACTTCCCCCTCCCCCCCGCCTCTTCCCCCAGCGTGCTGGGTTCCTGCCCCTCCTCCTCTCCCTCCCTGCCACCGATCAGCTGACGGCCCTTGCTACGGAGGGGAGAGGGAAAAGCGGAGCTGCAGCGCGCTCTCTGCTCCAGGGACCTTGAGGAACTGGGTGGAATCAGGGCATATCCCCTCCAGCCCCCTGCCGTGAGCCGCTCAGGGCAGGGGGCTGGGAGCACCCCTCACATACCCCAGCCCTCTGCCTTGACCCCTGCACCCCCCTCACACACTCTAGCCCTCTGCCCTGACCCGTGAACCCCCCCACAACCCCAGCCCTGACTCCGGCACCCCTCACACATCCCCAGCCCCCCCAGCTCCCTGCCCGGACTCCTGCACCCCCCACACATACCCAGTCCCCCCACACTCCATGCTCTGACTTTTGCACCCCCCACATCCCCAACCCCACCCTGAGCACCAGACGAGAGCTCCTGCACACACACACACCCCACACACATTCCCACCTGCACCCCTTGCACCAAATGGGAGCTGCCCAGGTACGCGCTCCACACCCAAATCTCCTGCCCCAACCCTGAGCCCCCTCCCTCATTCTAGCTCCTGGCCAGACCCTGCACCCCACCCGCCAGCCTGCTCCTTCAGCCCCAGCCCTGTTCTCAGCACACTCCCACCCTCATCTCAGTGCAGAGAGAGAGGAAGAGAATGGCTAGAACCAGGGAGAAGATAGGTACCTACTCTATGTGGACAGGGCCGGGACCCCAGACCGGCAGCTGGGACCCTGGCTGGCAGGTGCTCACGGAGGGAACCCCAGACTGGCAGCGGGCTGAGTGGCAGCAGGCTGAGCTGCTCAGCCCACTGCCGGTCTGGGGTCCCGGCCGCCGGCCCCACTCAGCCACTGCCGGTCTGGGGTTCTGGTTGCCGGCCCCTTGCCAGCTGGAGTCCCGGCCACAGGCCCCCTCAGCCCGCTGCCGGCCTAGGTGAATGGAATCCCAAGCTGGCAGTGGGCTAAGCGGGCCGGCAGTATAAGATCAGCATTTTAATTTAATTTTAAATGAAGCTTCTTAAACATTTTGAAAACCTTGTTTACATACGACAACAGTTTAGTTATATAATATATAGACTTATAGAGAGAGTCCTTCTAAAAAAATGTTAAAATGTATTATTGGCACGCGAAACCTTAAATTAAAGTGAATAAATGAAGACTCGGCACACCACTTCTAAAAGGTTGCCGACCCCTGTTATACAGCGTGTATCTGAGGTGGCATGGTCTTGCCAGTGGAACATAGAACTGAAATCAGGGGAGAAAGTTTCTAAACCCAGCTGTAACACTAACTCAGTGTATCTTTGGACTAGTCACTTGATTTCTCAGTGTCATCTGTAAAAAGTTTCACAGGAATGTTGTGGGGTTTAATCAGTTTGCTTAATTAATCAAAGGCTTAATTAGTGTTCATAAAGTTCTTTGAGGTCCTCTGATGGAAGATGCTCTGTAAACAATACATTCTTAGTAATAATGTAGTGCTATTCGTCCATAGATCTTAAAGTGCTTTACAAAGGAGGGTATAATTACCCCAGTTTCACAGATGGGAAAACGGAGGTAGAGATAATATAACTATTAATTAATATTTATTATTGTTGTTGTTATATTATTATTTATTAGTCATTGTTATTGATAAGAATAAACTGTCAGTTGTAGGCTACTTGTTCATCAGGACTGGCTCTAGGCACCAGCAAAGCAAGCACGTGCTTGGGGAGGCACAATTCCAGGGGCCACATTCCGGCCACCCCTTTCTTTTTTTTTTTTTTTTGCTTGGGCAGTTGCGCTCTCGGAGCTTGGGACAGCAAATTTTTTGCTTGGGGTAGCAAAAAACCTAGAGCCGGCCATTGTTTATACAGTTTTAGCTAGGATAATTAAAGCACTCACTGTAAAGAGTGGGTTTCATGGATGGTGTAGAGAGAAGTGGATCAAAACACAATACTAAGATCTAACCAAGTGCCATAAGATTTTGGGGAAGATTTTATTCTGATCCAAAGTTTTTGCTCAGGCCTAGCTATAACTGTATGTCAATATATTTGTGCAACACAGGTACAAGGGAGGCCTGACCCAAGGTGAAAGTTGGCCTGGTCACCATGAAGATGGACAAAGAGGAAAGCATGTAAGCAATCCCTGGCCAACTGCTGCACTTTCATGGCATTCCAGTTGGGACAGAAGTGATTGCAAAGAGGCTGTGGGGTAGAGAGGACAGCTGCATTCAAAACAAAGCTCATGGCTGACTCCAGAGCAGACCAATCATCAAGGAAGAGGCTACTGGCAAAGAGGTCTCTTGATTGCAGGGTCCCAGACTGGCCCAAATCTACTCTGCAATGAGCTACTTAAACCACTGTAAGGCCTTTCTACACTGCTCCCACTCTCTGAGGTGCTCTGTAGTTTAGGAGTGATGGCTTTAAATTCAAAATGCAGAGGACTGACATTGGAGACAGAAGTAAAGATAAGATGTAAATTTCTCTTCTGGCAGAAATTCTGTTCCTGATGTCAAAATGTTAATTGCTGTGTAGTCTGTTATGAAATACTTTTTCCAGGGCAGCTGGTTTATTAGCAGTTAGTAAACAACCATTGTTTTTGGCACTGATTTGAAATTCTACTTTGATATTGTCATCTAAGATTTTAAGACCCCATTGGTCAAACTCTCTTTTTGACCCAAATCCTGAGCTCAGAGCACAGCCTGAACATCTGCACTATATGCTGAAGAGTTCACTTGGGGCTGAGAGGGGGAAGAAGGCAACTTCCCTCTGGGCTGTAGAGTGGCACAACAGCTGCTTTTCAATGGCTATTCTATTTCAGGGCTTGAGTAACCACCTGTGTTGCTTGTGGTCCTCTGAGTGGCAGAATGGTCCATGGATTGGTGTGAAGGTGGCTCTACCAGCTCCAGATACCCCAGATCTTTCATGTGCAATAACATGGAGGGACCACCCTGACACAGGGATTTTGTGGCATGCAGGGGGTGCACAGGTTCCACATGGGAGCTGTGCTATGCAGTGGCACTGCTCTCATTCTACTGCTAGAGGGCCCTCTGCAGAGTGGGAAAGGCAAGTTTTGGCCCTTTGTGCATACAACTAGTTTTTGATCTATTGATCACTCTTCCTTTTGCCATTCTGTCACTGGAACCTGGTTAAAGGTGCCCCTACCTCATTGCCAGCAAACAGGGGAATAACTCCCTGCTCAGGGCTTAAACCAGTGCTCACTGAAGTCAGTGAAAAGGTTCCTATTAACATTAATGGATGCTGGATCAAATCTTCAGCTCCTGAGGCTTGTCTTTACTCAGAAATAAAAGGTGTTTTCTCAACTGAGTTAACTAACTCAAGATAAAATCCTAGTGCAGACAAGGCAGTTAGTAGGTTTCACATGAGTTAACAGATTGAATTAAAGACTGTGGGAGTGTAACGGGTTGCCTGGCTCTTTATGACAAACCGGGCTCAATCTTGCCTGTGACCTAGCTAAGTGTGATGGAGATTTAGTTATAATGACTGATCCCAACTGTGGGTTTTCAGACAAATGACTACTTAAATAGAGCTGTGAACATGCTCTTGTGGGGGAGAGGAGCTATGTCTCTGAAAAGAGTCTGGTGAAGAACTACAGGAAGCAGGTCAGGCTTGAGAACTGCTGAGAATGATCCATCTGATTTCCAGGATCCTTTAGTCCCCAAACCATATGTGCTCCTCCCACACTTCCTAAATACAAGATGATCCAGGGTTCTCCCCAGGGCTTGAATTGGGCTGGATAAGCCACCTGGTACTTTTTATTAGGCTGCCATTTTGTGAATGCCAGTTTTCACATAGTAACAGGTTGAGGTAAAGATCTGGGGAAGCCTAGGGTTTATCTTGATGTGCTAACTTGTGTTGGCACTGCCTTACCTTCACTAGAATTTTACCTCAACTTAGTTACCATGTGTTAACTAATATGAGGTAAGAACACACCTTTTTGCCTGATGAAAACAAGGCCAGGATTTCATCCTATGCTTCTCTATGCTCGGAAGACATAGCCTTAGAGTTGTGACCTCTTCCATTCACCTCAATGAGGCTTTAAGTCAAATATCCAGTCATTATAAGTTCCCTGTGAATATTGTTAACTGCTTCATTGCTGACCAAAGCAAGGAGGAGTCTGTAGACTCTACATGAGAAACCTTCCATTTTGGTGCCCAGTGGGAATGGAGTCCCATCAAGGGGGTGCTGAGCCCCGCAGAATCCACCTCACCAAAGAGGAGCCGACAGACCATGAGCAATCAGTCTGAACATTTGTGAAATCTCTGTGAGGGGCAACTCACTTGGGTAGCTCAAGCAGGTGGAAATTGGCCTGTGGACAGAATTTGGGAAAGTACCACTACTTCATAAACACTACCCAACTTGAGCCCGGGTTTTCCTGTTCTTTATTACATTAATTGCCAAGTCTCCAGTGACTTTTGTAACAGCTACTGCTCTTTTTTCCCCTTGTCAAAATCCCTGCTCTAGCTACACAATCTTGGCAGCACTGAGCATGCAGGTTTTTGGCTAACCTGTTCTACAGAAAAAATCTGCCCACTGTGTAGAGTCAAAATTCACCCCCATCCTGGGGTGTGGCTTTCTTTAGAAAGAAAACAATAAGGAAACAAAGCACCCCTCCACCCTTCTCCCCAGATGTGATGGCTCTTAGGGTTTCTCCCTCAAAACTGCTCAGATTAAATCCTAAAGAACCAGGCCTACTGGATGTGGAAGATAAGAAACCATGCGCTTCAGTGGGTAAGAAGAACCCACTCACCCTTTTCCTGCAGCATCAACACCTGCTAATATGATGGGAACTGGGGTACGTCAGGCTTGTTGCAGAGCCTTACCATGACTGTGTCATATTTAATCACTGCACCTTTTGCTGACTTCTCTGTACCTTTCTCCTTGCCATTTGCAAAAGTCCTAAGGCCTCCTGTATCAGAACCAATGTCCATTGATCACCAAAGATGACAAGGAAAGGGAACAGTTTGAGTAACTAATGACAACAATCCCCACCCTCACCCCCTTGCTTTATCAGTTGCCTGCATGGTAACCACGCTTATACAAATACTGAGGACATAAATATTTAGGTAACAAATGTATAATCCTTGACCTCTCAAGCCCTTTACAACTAACAGATATCCAATGTCAATAGCCTAACTCTTGTTAATCCCTCCAGTAGGCCTTCACTAACAATGCCATTTTTCCTATCAAGTTAGAGGATCATGGAGCCTACAACAGAAACAAACATTACACATATCTTCACAAACATATCTGCAAACCCTTCCCTCTCACATGCCTAAGAAGTTGCTGGCGTGAGGGTTCCATTTTACAATTTAAAAAAACCTTTGGCTGTTACAACAGCCTCCCAAATATGACCATCCTTTCAAAATTCGCTGTGTCCTTCTCAACCGCCACCACCACTTACCATCTTGCATCTCTGAGAAGATTTTATAAGTATCAGCTTTTCCTTACCTATTCTCTACCTCTGATCTCCTATGTTGATGTTTTTCCATCCTCCAATTTGTAATGAAGATTTAGGCATCTCTTATTTTAAAGAAAAAAATCTTGGGTCCTTGAGCCAAAAAGAATCATACTAATATTTTCCGTTTCTTTGTAAACTTATTTTTCCTAAAAGGAACTCAATTGTATCAATATGATCCTAGCAACCTCAGACCTAAAATTTGTCATTTTAATTATGCCATAAAAACCATTAAATCTAGGAACTATTAACTAATGGGAGTTACAACTGAAAATTCCTCATACACTGGAGGAAGCCATGCATAAGTCTCATTCTCTACTATTAACTATCTGCATCACTATATATTTCTAAATTCACCCTGCTTTCTTCAGGCACATTGATGGCACTTTCTACAGAGAACTGGAACAGCATCATCCTCTACAATAAAAATACTTTGCATTTACAATAGATGGGCCAGGTGTGCCTGGAGCAGTTGGGAAAGGAGATTGCAATGCTGGTTCTGATCCATTTTTACAAGTTTATGCTCCTCAGTAGGTCAAGCATTGGTCTGCTCCCTAGTGTAAATTAGTGTAGCTGAGGACCATAACAATTGTTATCTATAGTACAGTAGCACAGAGAGGCCCTAGCTCAGAATAGGGGCCCATTATGCAAAGTGTTGTACAAACACACAGTGAGTCCCTGCGCTGAAGACCTTACTGTCTAAAGAGATTAGGCAGACAAAGGGTGGGCAAAGGGAAGTATTATCCCAGTTTTTACAAATGGGAAACTGAAGCACAAAGATTAAATGCTGATCCAAAGCCCCTTGAAGTCAATGACCTCTAGGGTCTTTCAGTCACCCCCTAATTTTATTAAGATGATGTTTTAAAAAAGTGAATGGTACAGAGTTGAAGCATAGAAGTTTCTTGTTATCAGGGAATAACATACAGATTATCAAGAGGTGTGAAGTTTGGTTTGGGATCGGATGGCATAAGGAATACATAATCTGCAATATCCCCGATTGGGGGTAAACGGTTGACGGGCCAAAGTACAGACATTGAGATATGAGGGTATGTTGTTCATATAATGGCTATGTTCAGGTGTGGAGTATAATGAGTGGATATGATGACGAGGATGGATTGACCCTCATTTGGTGAGATTTAACGTTCAATGAGTTTATGGTTCCAGTTCATATGGTCCAATGGACAAAGTCTCTCAGTCCCTTTCTTATAGTGGATGCACGATGTCGCTCCAGCTCACAGCTCCTAGTACTGTCCGTGGCCAGTGATGTGTTCGATGTAGATGTTCCTGGACCATCGGATGGTGTCTGAGACCATGAAGTGCTGCATGAGCCGTGTGTAGTGTTGACCAATCCTGCAGGCCCGCAGCACTCACCGTTGTAAACCCCTGTCTGTGGGACCCAGGCTTGCAGACTTGATGTTTAGAAGCCCACGCTTGAGCAGTCACCCTGCCGTCTCAATCTGGGCTTACAGTTGCTGGACCTGGGTCTCACAGCTGTGCTATCATGTCCATACCGCACGACAAAGCCCTTCTGACTTTAATCTGCAGCTTAAGCTGCATCTACACTGCAAAATGACAGGGCTTGAACTAGGACTTGGCCTCTGACTCACCCCTATAGCAGGTTCTGAGTGCTTGCGGACCCAAGACAGACTGATTTCTGTGAATGTTGAAGTGGGGCTTGGGCTAGAATCTAAGCCAGGGCCCAGGCTTAGTGCCCAATGTAGAGATATCTTAAAGTGACATGCCAAAAGTCTGTGGAAGAGACACAGAGTCTGTGGAAGAGCTGGAAACTGAGCCTGACTACTGGGCTATTAAGTATAAGGGGGACACCACTTCCTCATTTTGGGGGGGAGGTTGTTTTTTTTGTGAATCTGGCTCTTCATTTCCTTTGCTTTTATTAAAAATAACCCAAATGCAATGTTTTGTTTAACTCAAAATGAAATTGTTTCGATTTTTTTAATTTGCCAAAAATTTTGAAAAATTCCAGTTTTTGTTCTAGTTGAACCACTTTTTTTTTTAAATGGCCCATGAATTGAAAAAATCAGTTATTCACAAGCGTCCTACTCCTGGTCTCCCATAGTACATACCAACTTTTTATGTGATTAGACCTCTAATATTTTCCAAATTAGACACAGATTTTGAGCTCCTGGTAAATTTCCAACACAGTCTGTATTTAGGTTAAAAAGGGAGAGTCCCTGCACTAAAGGCTCAAGTATTAGCTAGTTATAAAAGTGTATACGTATTATTCATGTTGATCTTTTTGACTTAACTTGACTGCATTTTGATACCTTCTTTGATTCTCTTCACCCCTATGTTTCTGACCTGTTTTCCCTAGGAAGCCTTTTTTCAAAGTATAAAAATAAAGTTGAACCAAGTAAAATTGTTCTCTTCCTTAATGACACAGATTATTTTAGGAGAGTCTATTCTACTCCTTTCTGCAACAATTTAACTTTAACTCCACCCCTGGAGGTGTTGTCCAGATCTCTTGTATTCTTCCTAGGGATGTATCACTGGCATGCCTTTCTGAGTAATAGTCAAATATGGCTATTCTCTCTGGAGAACTCTGTGTTAGTGCTTGGACCATACTTACAGTTGAACTGAAGTGAAATGGATTAAAAGAACATTCCAAAATGTCTCACAATTACTGCAGAACTAATGTTTGGTTTTATGAAAAAGGAAAGATACAGTATTTGAGTGGTAGGCTATTTTCAAAGCATTTCAGTTTCTGCATAACATGTTTCATGTATGCGATTTCAGTGTTATAAGTATTTGCTACATTTTTAATATGGTCTTAAAAGTGATTTGTATGCAACTGTCTATGACTTTACAATAGATTTGTAATTATTGTAATGTGTACAGAATTCACTGTAGACATGAATGTTTTTCTTACAAAGTTAAAACGTTATTTCCAAAAACTATTTCTTATTTCTTATTACTGACTTGTAAGAAACTATTAGTATCAGAATAATCTATGGGTATTGTTTAAATATACAGAATATATTTTATTTAGATATACTAAGTGTTAAATTATATGTTTATGTCGTTTGGATTTACTGTATTTATAAGAAAATATGATTGATTTTTAGACCCACTATTGCTCCCATTGATTTAAATGAAATTTATATAATTTACATTGATGAGAACAGGAGCAGAACTTTTAAGGAAAAAATCAAGAACAACCATGGAATGAAATGTATGCCAACTATACGTATAAAATGATGGGATCTAAATTAGCTGTTACCACTCAGGAAAGAGATCTTGGAGTCATTGTGGATAGTTCTCTGAAAACGTCCACTCAATGTGCAGCGACAGTCAAAAAAGCGAACAGCATGTTGGGAATCATTATGAAAGGGATAAATAATAAGACAGAAAATATCCTATTGCCTCTATATAAATCCATGGTACACCTGCATCTTGAATACTGCGTGCAGATGTGGTCGCCCCATCTCAAAAAAGATATATTGGACTTGGAAAAGGTTCAGAAAAGGGCAACAAAAAAGAGTAGGGGTATGGAACAGCTGCCCTATGAGGAGAGATTAGTAAGACTGAGACTTTTCAGCTTGGAAAAGAGATGACTGAGGGGAGATATGATAGAGGTCTATAAAATCATGACTGGTGTGGAGAAAATAAATAAGGAAGTGTTATTTACTGCTTCTCATAACACAAGAACTAGGGGCCACCAAATGAAATTAATAGGCAGCAGGTTTAAAACAAACAAAAGGAAGTATTTTTTCATACAATGCACAGTCACCCTGTGGAACTCCTTGCCACAGGGTGTTGTGAAGGCCAAGATAAGAACAGGGTTCAAAAAAGAACTAGATAAATTCATGGAGGATCGGTCCATCAATGGCTATTAGCCAGGATGGGCAGGGATGGTGTCCCTAGCCTCTCTTTGCCAGAAGCTGGGAATGGGTGATAGGGGATGGATCACTTGATGATTACCTGTTCTGTTCATTCCCTCTGTGCTGGGGTACCTGGCATTGGCCACTGTTGGAAGACAGGATACTGGTTTAGATGGACCTTTGGTCTGACCCAGCATGACCATTCTTATGTTCTTATGAAAAGGTGTCTGATGTTTCTTCTAACATTTGAATGTTGATGCCTATATTAAAGTTGATGTTGAATGTCTAGTAGCTGATGCAATATTTGTTTTCCCTACTCCATTCAGTTATACAGCACTGTTTCTTATTCTGTATTTGGAAAGTGTGTAGCATATTCTGGGCACTTCTACCATATAAATACATAATAAAAAGAGGTAACAAGCCTTTGTGATGGTGCTAATTATTGTACACTTTAGGTGCCTTGTGATGTGCTTCCAGGAGTCCAAGGAGTACATTAAACAGCACTTAGTGTTTTCATGTAACCATTCAAATTAGCTAATAGAACAAACCAAAAAATGTGAACAAGGTGCAAACAGACATTGTGGCCCCAATGCAACAAAGTATTTGAGTAGCCACTGAGGCCACTCACATACTTAAAGTTAAGTGCATACTAAGTGCTTTGCTCTGAATTGAGGCCTACATACCAAAGACATATTATGCACCTGCTACAAGGAAGCTCCAAGCATCTGTGTATGGCAATTGTGGAAGAGGTGCAACAATCCTGATCTGCTCTGCTGATGATAGTGCTATGTGCAGATGTAATGCAGCATAAGCAACCAAAATAGGATAACTAGTGTGGATGTGTTACCGTATTCCCATCTGCAACAACACAGTTTGGATGAGTCTACTGGACCTGTAATTCCCCACTTATGGTAGCTGGTAGCAATGACAGGACATTTTTAGAATGTTTCCACTGCTGGTAGCAATGTTGGGGACCCTAGAGTAGATGAATCATCAGATACTGCTGTTGTTTTTACCACCAGGTCATGTAACCCTGCTCAGAGCATGTCAAATATCTGTGCCAGCCAACAACATCTTTGTGATAGTGCTCCCAGTTTTGCTAACACCAGTGGAGCTGAAACAGTGTTAGCAACGACAGGACATTTTTAGAATGTTTCCCTGGTGTAGATGGGGCCCCAGGGACAGAAAATACAGTGGTTAAAATACCTGCAGTCTGCCTACACTACCCCTTCTACTGCCTACACTACCCCTTACTGCTGATGTAACTACACAAGAGCTGAACTATGGGTCCAAATTTTGCTAAGGCAAGGCCTTAGAAATTACTCTGTTGCTAGAAGTGATTTTTGACAACAGTCTCCCTGGACCAATATTGAAAACAGTGTAAATGCTAGTGTAGACCAGACAGTATTGAAAACAGTTTTGTCTAGATATCTATACTAAAACTTTATGTGCAATTCTGTTTTCAATAGTGACTTTTTATAAATGCCATTGTGAGGTTCCTTTTTACTATGGCTCTGATTTCTTTATTAAACTTACTGATCAAAAATAGTTTTTTTCTAATTGCCAGCCCCACAAACTCCACATGGTTCTGACAGTCAAGCTAGACTCTTTTCATCTCATCCATCATTGCTAGTAATAGCAGTTTTCCAGGCCAAATGAGACCCTGAGCTACACTTGTGCAACCCCATTGTCTTCAGGTTATAGTCTCAATGGCCCCTGGTTACACCTACTCAAGGTTAATGGGGTAAACTGTAGGCAAAGGCATAGTTTTGCCTGAAGAACCTCTATTGTTAGTGTTCTCTGAGATGTAAAGAACCCAAGCTTGACAGTCAGAGTCCAGGAGGAGTTGGCAGTTATATAAGTTTGTATGCAGATACTTTCAGATAGCTAATTTGATATGCAACTCAGTCAGCTGCAATGACATATCTACAAAGTCACTTTTGACGATAGAAACACATTTTAAATTGTTTTCAATTGTGGTTTAAAGGGGATTCTTGCTCAAAACCATTTTGAGCAACTGTTCCATTATTTAGGTTTTGTCTATACAGGGAAGTTAGTGTGGAGTGAGCTAGGGTGTGAATATAAAGTGTACTAACTACTCTTCACTAGATACTCCAAGCTTGTTCTCCATGTAGAGAAGCCCTTAGTGCTGACACAGCACAAATGGCATCGTCACTAAAATTTGGGACCTTTACCCTAGGTGAAAGTCTACAGTAGATGTGCAGTGTAAATGTGTAATTGCCACGAGACTGACCAAAGTTTAAGACTTATGTAATAGTTAAGTTGTATAGTTAAACATATATCATCATAAAAGTATGAAGACCATAAAAAGTGGAAATAATGTTTTAAGAGGAAATTATTCAACAGCAGCCATGCAACATTGCATAAAGTGTAGCCTATGTTCTGCATTTTGTCTACTTTTGTTTTGCTTTACACTACTTACAGGTGACACCACAAGGAGGCAGTACACATGCCCCCCAATCACTTCCCACACTGTCTTGATCCAGCAGCTAGCAGGAATCTCCTGGGGAGCAGAACAAATGTTCTACAAACCTCCATCCTTGCACTTGTATTCATTTCATTGGAATGTTGTGCAACAGTTTGGGACCGAAGTTGACGTATGATCTCGTTGATTCAGAGATGAATACACCTGACCATATCATCAGTAGTTCCATTAGCCACACATTAACATATAATGTATATGTGTTGGCTCATATAGCTTCCACAAAAATTCAATGAGATGCCATCGCCCTTAAAAATGCCTGGAGGGCTAAGATTGAGTAAAACAACCTGCTGCACAGAATCCTAACAATGGTTCCAGTAGGTGCAAATAAACACACTTCCCACAAGAAGATCTGCCCAACTCCAGAAGAAAATACCTTCCCCTGCTGTTCCTGATGACTTGCCATGACTGATTTTGCAACATCCTTTTGCCACAGCCTTTTATGTGTTCATGTCCAGTGCAGGTGGGCCGGTGCCAGTTGTGGATGAACAATGGTATATCAGGAGCAACAACTATATCCTCTCAGAGTGGCAGCAGCTCTGGGATAGCAAGTCAGGCATGGTGATGAACTTCAGAAGCCCTAATTTATACCCACCTGTTTGCAACTTAGTATGCAGGTTCTGGACGAGGCTTAACAGACTGCTGTCTGGAAAGGCCAGGGTGGCTGCCACAATACAGAAATTTGGCTTAGTCCAGTCTTCACAGTGTGACTGCAGAGCAGCAGTGCAGATGGTCAAACATGATGGGAGTCTGCACCATTAGATGATTGGAGTGTGGACTGCAACACCTTGCGACCCTCAATGTTCAGCCAGCTATCAACAGCATTAACCTAAATATTGACTTGTGATGCATATGAAAGAAGATTACATAAAATAGATATGAAAACTCTAACCACATTATCAGGACAGAGGTATTGTCTGTTTCAGCATGTATTCAGTGTCGCAGTGAAAAGATCTTTCCTGTTACATCAGTGTTTAGGCATAAGGTATTTTGAACTAGCTTCATTAGTAGAGTTTAATAATATCAGTTTTTTTCTTTGTAGGCTGTCTTTTTATTTGTCTGTCTTCTAATTAGCTTTGCTATTTTCACTTCTATTACAAATCACTAAGGGGATGACCAGCAATTGAATTACTGTAGTGGCTGAATATTCTTAGAGGGCCAAATCATAGAATTGTAGGACTGGAAGGGACCTCGAGAGGTCATCTAGTACAGTTCCCTGCACTCATGGCAGGACTAAGTATTATCTAAACCAGTGGTGGGCATCCTACAACCCACGGGCCACACACAGCCTGCCAAGGTAATCCACAGGTGGGCTGCAAGACAGTTTGTTTACATACATTGACCGTCCGCAGGCATGGCCAGCTGCACCTCCCAGTGGCTGCAGTTCACTGTTCCCAGCCAACGGAAGCTGCAGAAAGTGGTGTGGGCCACAGGGACATGCTGGCCACCACTTCCCACTGCTGCCACTGGGAGCTGTGGGCAGCTGTACCTGCCGATGGTCAATGTAAACAAACTGACGAGCCATCAGCAGATTACCCTGATGGTCCATGTGTGGCCCGCAGGCTGCAGGTTGCCCACAATTGATCTAGACCATCCCTGACAGGTATTTGTCTGCTCTGAAAAGTCTCCAATGATGGAGATTCCACAACCTCCCTAGGCTATTTATTCCAGTGCTTAACCACAGACACTTATGAAGTTTTTCCTAATGTCCTACCTAAACCATCCTTACTGCAATTTAAGCCTATTGCTTCTTGTCCTATCTTCAGAGATTAAGGAGAACAATTTTTCTCACTCCTCCTTGTAACAATCTTTTATGTACTTGAAAAACGTTATCATGTCACCCTTCTCTTCTCCAGACTAAACAGACCCATTTTTTTCAATCTTCCCTCATAGGTCATGTTTTCTAGACTTTTAATCATTTTTGTTGATCTTCTCTGAACTTTCTCCAACTTGTCCACATCTTTCCTGAAATATGGCGCCCAGAACTGGACACAATACTCCAGTTGAGATCTAATCAGGGCAGAGTAAAGTGGACGATTTACTTATTGTGTCTTGCTTAAACTACTCCTGGTAATACATCACAGAATGATGTTTGGGTTTTTTGCACCAGTGTTACACCATTGACTCATATTTAGCTGTGATCCACTATGACCCCCAGATCCCTGTCTGCAGTACTCCTTCCAAGACAGTCGTTTCCCATTTTGTATGCATGCTACTGATTGTTCCTTCCTAAGTGGAGAACTTTGCATTTGTCCTTATTGAATTTCATCCTATTTACTTCAGATTATTTCTCCAGTTTGTCCAGATCATTTTGAATTTTAATCCTATCATCCAAAGCACTTGCAATGCCTCCCAGCTTGATATCATCTGCAAACTTTATAAGTGTACTCTCTATGCCATTATCTAAATCATTGATGAAAATAGTGAACAGACCTAGACCCAAAACTGATCCCTGTGGGATCCCACTTGATATGCCCTTCCAGCTTGATTGCGAACCACTGACGACTACTCTCTGGAAACAGTTTTCCAACCAGTTGTGCACCCACCTTATAGTAGCTCCATCTAGACTGTATTTCCCTAGTTTGTTTATGAGAAGGTCATGCAAGACAATATCAAAAGCCTTACTAAAGTCAAGATATACCACAGCTACCACTTCTCCCCATCCACGAGGCTTGTTACTCTGTCAAAGAAAGCTATTAGGTTATTCTTGACAAATCCATGCTGATTGTTACTTATCTTATTATCTTCTAGGTGTTTGCAAATTGCTTGCTTAATTATTTGCTTCATTATCTTTCTGGGTACTGAAGTTAAGCTGACTGGTCTGTAATTCCCCAGGTTGTCCTTATTTCCCTTTTTTATAGTTTAGCACTATATTTGCCCTTTTCCAGTCCTCTGGAATCTCTCCTGTGCAGACTTTTCAAAGGTAATTGTTAATGACTCAGATATCTCCTCAGTCCACTCTTTGAGTATTCCAGGATGCATTTCATCAGGCCCTGGTGACTTGAAGACGTCTAACTTGCCTAAGTAATTTTTAACATGTTCTTTCCCTATTTTAGCCTCTGATCCCTACCTCATTTTCACTGCTGTTCACTATGTTAGATATCCAATCACTACTAACCTTTTTAGTGAAATGCTGTAGTCCTAACACAGGCAGAATGCCCATGGATTGCAGTGGGACATTTAAGGGGGAAATTTGACCCAGCGGATCAGGAGAGTGCATATGCAACACTTCAGTCCCAATGAAGCCCTCAGGGGATGTAAGTGGTGTCAAGGCTTTATACTGGCCTTCTGCACAGAGATGAGTTACATTTGAAGAGAGTAAAGACTACGGACCAGATCCTACAGTGCTGTAAAACAATTAAAGTTGTGTCTTCACTGGGTGCAGTACTGAGCCCTATTTGTGCGAGTGATGATTTGCAAGATGAATCCCTAAAATAGTACAGAATAATTATATATGTGGACACAAATCTAGTTATGCTAAAACTCCCCCCACCCCCAATAAAACTGTCACAGAAACCAGATGGAAGCTTCAGCTCTGACTGCCAATTGTCACCCTGTCAGTTCAGCACTATTATATTGGTTTTACATAAATCATCATCAGCAGCACTAATTTATTTTTTCTATATAAAACACATGAATTAAACTTTTTAATTAAAAAGAATATTAACCTCTACACCTGTGTGACACAAATATAAAGAAGTTTGTCTCACTGGAGACACAAAAGAAATCTTTGCCTGCAATGTTGTTTGGTGGATTAAAAGACATTTGAAGTACTTCCACATGAATGCCTGGTACATTACAAATAACACTATTACAAAGAGCCATGAAGGGCTACCATAGAAGGATGAGAAAGAACAGCCAAAAATTCTCCCATAGGAAAGAATCTGTTGTACTGTCTCCATGGAACATTAAGAAATATACACTTAGCTTGTGGTTTTGTCCATGGATAATTTATCATCTAAAGCATACGATCAAAGCATTTGGGGAAATAACTATAAATTTGAACTATTTTCCCTTATTCTACAAAAAATAATTCTAAAGTTGAATAATCTGATTTTTTTTCCTCAGTGCATAACAAAACCTGTAAATCACAAGACCATTATTATTTTCATGGAGCAGTTGTATCTTTTCCGAGACACAAAGAAAGATGGAATACACATATGCCAAATTATGGCCTGGTCCTGTAATTGGATCTGGGTGGGAAGACCCCTATGCCCATGGGGAGTCCAGCTGACTACAATAGAACACTGCACAGAGTAAAGGGAGTGTGAATCTATCTGCAAGATCATGGCCTTACACAAGACAACTGTTATAGCTCATGGTACTTAATAATAAAATCTGCATTATTATTAATTAGCCTCTTACAGTTTGTATGGCAACTTCCACCTTCTCTGTATGTATATATATATCTTCTTACTATATGTTCCATTCTATGCATCCGATGAAGTGGGCTGTAGCCCACAAAAGCTTATGCTCTAATAAATTTGTTAGTCTCTAAGGTGCGATGAGTACTCCTGTTCTTTTTGCAGATACAGACTAACATGGCTGCTACTCTGAAACCTGCATTATAAGGATATCTAGAACCACTTACACTTAGAAGTGTGGTGTAAATGAGTTTAGCTCCATTGAATTCATTCTCAATGTAGAGGCAATTTACGTGCATCAAGCTCAAGATGCACTGAAATAGACATTTAAATCCCATCCAGCAAAGCACTTAAACAGGCATGTACTGTAACTTTAAGCATGTGAATAACTTTAAGCATTGATTTCAATTACTCTACCCACATGCTTAAATTTACATATGTGCTTAAATGTTTCATGGAATCTGGGCCATACTGTATTTTAAAGCTCATAGAATCATAGAAATGTAGGGTTCGAAGGGACTTCGAGAAGTCTTCAAGTTATTCCCCATTTTGAAGTTGTGAATTTGATTTTTTCCTTCCTAAGTGAAGTACTTTGCACTTACCTTTATTGAATTTCATTTTGTTGAATTCAAACCAATTCTCTAATTTGTCAAGGTAATTTTGAATTCTAATCCTGTCCTTCAAAGTGCTTGTGACCTCTCCCAGCATCTGCAAATTTTGTAAGCATACTCTATGTGACACTGCACCCCATATTCTTCACAGTGATATTATGATATGATTATGGCATAATTATGATGCATTTTATGCAAGACGGGTCATGTAAGGTGTCATTGAAAAGGTTATTATTTGCTGAATATGATTATCCCTATTTATATGCATGTATCATTTTTGTATCTGAAATTATAAATACTAACTATGTATCTGTACTTCAAATGTAGTTACACCTGAGTAACGTCCACTAGACAAGATGCTTTCAGTCTAGATAGTGGGTGGGTAAGGCAATGGGCCATTAGGAAAAACAATAGGCCTTAGGAGAAGCTTATCCCCCACCTGGTGAGCCTTCTGGAAAACGCTACAGATAACCTGTAAGTAATGGCTGCTACGACTCTACAAGGACATGTGACCAGGCCACATGATGCTAGACTCCATCTTGGGATGTCAGTATTTTCCACAAACTGGTCTGGGAACCAAGCTTTGAAACAAAGGGTTCCTACCATATGCACTCCCAACACAAGAAGTGTTCTGGAAACACCTGAGGAACAAAGACTCAACTGGGGGAAGTGCTGGACCCAGGCTAAAGGGATTTCTAGCCTGGGTGTGAAGACCTGAGAAACCCAAGCTCTAAAGCTAATGCAGCTTGTGCCTTAAGAATCTACAAGTCTGCCTGTACCATCAGTTTGGGTGAGAATCTGCTATTCATATCCAATCTATTTAGTATATAAAGCTTAGTTTGCGTTTTTTATTTGCTAGGTAATCTGCTTTGATCTGATCGCTTATCATTTAAAATCTATCTTTTGAGGTTAATAAACTTGTTTTTGCTTTATCTAAACCATTGATTTGGAGTGAAGTGTATGAAAATTGTAGCTCAAGGGGAAAAGGCTGTTGCATATTCCTCTCCACATTGAGGGAGAGGCGGATCGGGTATTAAACCCATATACTGGCCAGATTTGACCATGGCAGAACGGTACTGCTTTGGGGCCTGAGGTTGGGAAGCTAGTGGTTAGAGAGCCTTTGTGAAACTGCAGCTGGGTGTGTCCCTACCTGTGTGAATGCTGGTGAAAATGCAGATTAGAGGGCTTTGCAGTTTGTCACAGCAGTACAATGTGAGATGGTCCCCAAGCTGTTGAGTCAAAGGGCTCAGTGATAGCCCAGTTCCAGGTGTCACCATCAGGGGAACCTGTCACACTCTCCATTCCATTATCCAAGTCATTAGTGAAAACATTGAATAGAACCGGACCCAAGAATGACCCCTGGGAAACCCCACTGGATATGCCTTCCCAGTTTGCCGGAGAACCATTGATAACTACTCTTTGTATATGGTCTTTCAACCAATTGTGCACCCACCTTATAGTAAGTACATCTAGAGCACATTTCTTCAGTTTGCTTATGAGAATATCATGTGGGACTATGTCAAAAGCCTTACTAAAATCAAGATATATCATAACTACTGCTTTCCCCCATCCATTAGGCTTTTAACCCTGTCAAAGAAGGTAATTGGATTGGCTTGGCATGATATATTCTTGACACATCCATGTTGGCTATTCCTTTTGGTATGTCTTTTATTAATTCACTCTGACTTACCATTAAAGCATCAAAACAATCAATTACACTTCAAATTCTATTAAAAAAATACAGGCAGATATAAACACAGTATAACTGAAGAGGGTTTCATTCTCAAGAAGACTTTATTATTAAGTTTCTAAAGAATTATTCAGATAATATTGAAATACGGGATGGAATTTTCTGAATGCCACCTATTGCATTATGCCACATTCAGAGAAGAAAAAATGAAATCTTGGTCAAGCCCCGTTGATATTGTGAGAGGACCTTTTCAAAAGCCATCTTTTCCATTTACAGTAGAACCTCAGAGTTATGAACACCTTGGGAATGGAAGTTATTCATAACTCTGAAATGTTCATCACTATGAACAAAACATTATGGTAGTTCTTTCAAAAGTTTAGAATTGAACGTTAACTTAATACAGCTTTGAAACTTTATTATGCAGAAGAAAAATGCTGCTTTTAAGCATCTTAATTTAAATGAAACAAGCACAGAAACAATTTTCTTACCTTGTCAAATCTTTTTTTAAACTTTCCCTTTGTTTTTTTAGTAGTTTGCATTTTCCACAGTACTGTACTGTATTTTCTTTTTATTTATTTGTTTGTTTGTTTTGTTGCATGCTGCTGCCTGTCTGTGTACTTCGAGTTCCAAATGAGGTGGCTGACCAGCCAGTCAGTTCGTAACTCTGGTGTTCGTAACTCTGAGGTTCAACTGTATAGGATATTTAGCCCCACCTAATGGTCAGAAAGAAAAGCATTTTACTGTCCAGTTTATATTTTCTATATGAAATCAAGGTTCCAGACTTGTAGCATGCATTAAATCAACAGACATAATTATATTAATATACCATTAAGACTATCATTTAAACTAACAAAATCTAGGAAGTGCCAAATCACTACATCTGAAACTCACTTCATTGTGCTGTCACAGATGGAACAATTATGGATCGTCCATTATATGTGGAGCTATGCCATTTAGCTGTGATCTTTCCATAAGAAGAATACTATATTTTGAATGTTATTCCATCTGTGGTGCACTCAGATAACAGGCCAGATCATCAGCTGGTATAAATTAGCATAGCTCCATTGTAGTTAATGGCGCTATGGTAATTTACACCAGCTGAAGTTCTGGGCCAATATATGCTATTTTATTTGCTGATGTTTTTGTATATTAATAATATATATCAGTGCACAGTATTCTTAATGGAGGAAATTCACTCCATTAAGAAATACAGCATAAAATCTATGCACCACTTAATTGGAAATTAATAATTTGTACCTGTATTCATCAGGCACAAATTTAGGATATAGGTAGTCAATTCAATGCAATGATTTTTAATGTATCAACCCTTTTTCAACTGGATATGTGCATAGTCTGGATTTGTTAACCCTCTTGGGCGTGACTACACAGCATATGGTAGGGTACTTCCTAGCACAAGTAAAACACATGCACTAGCACTGCTCGTGCTAGCAAGCCAAAAACAGCAATGTGGCCATGGTGGCATGGGTAGTGGCTTGGTACGTTCTTGGGTGGCTTGCTTGAGTTGTGACTTGTGCTGCCAGGGCCAAAGAGTTATTTTTAGCACACTAGCTCAAGCAGACCTAGCCTGTGTCTGCCCACCTGCGTTAGAAATTGTGCTCTGCTGCTGTGTAGACATACCTTCAGGTATGCTGCAAAGCCCATCATTTTTCATTGTCTTTTGAGAAAACTGTGAATCTTTAAGAGGTGGAACTGTGGCATTTAGGCTGGCATAGTTCCAGTCTGGTGGTTAATTTTATTATTCTTGTGGGGAGTCCAATAGTTCAACAACTGAAATATTGCAGTGAAGATTTCCATTGTTACAGTGACTGTTGTATTTTATATGATGTGAGATGACTGGAGCACAGGCGCCAACTTTCCAAAGTGCTGGGGGGGCTTGACCCCCAGCTCAGCCCCACACCCTGCCCTCACTTTACTTCTTCCCCCAAGGCCCCACCCCTGCCCCACCTCTTCCTGCCCAGTCCGCCCCCTCCCCTGAGCATGCCGCGTCTTCGCTCCTTCCCTCTCATCCCCCAGAGCCTTTTGAATGCTGCGAAACAGCTGATCGTGGAGGGCGGGAGGTGTGGGGAGGGAGTGGGAGATGCTGATCTGCAGGGCCAGCTGGCAGGCAAGAGATGCTGGGAGGGTGGGGGAGAGCTGATAGGGGGATGCCGGTGGGTACTCAACACCCACCATTTTTCCCTGTGGGTGCTCCAGCCCCAGAGCACCCCTGGAGTCGGCGCCTATGGACTGGAGCCTGAGATAGGTGCCAGATGAATCAAAATAAAGATTTTGGCTTTTCCACTAGTTCTGAGCAATGGGCAATGCATAAGTATCTTAAACCTGGTACAGATTACTTCCTCTGGTGCCCAGTTTTGCTGTGCTGGCTGGCGCCTTGAGGTAGGGTTGCCAACTTTCTAACCACACAAAACCGAACACCTCTGCCCCATCCTTTGCCTCACCCTTCCCTGAGGCTCCACCCCCCCTCACTCCATCCCTCTTCCCTCCGTTGCTCTCCCCCACCCTCACTCACTTTCACCAGGCTGGGATAGGGGTTTGAAGTGTGGGAGGAGGGTGAGGGCTCCGGCTGGGGGTGCAGGCTCTGGGGCGGGACTGGGGATATAGGGTTTGGGAGAGGGCTCCAGCTGGAGCAGGGGGTTAGAGTGCAGGAGGGTATGGGCTCTGGGCTGGGGATGCGGGCTCTGGGTGGGGCCAGAAATGAGGGATTTAGGTGTGGGAGAGGGAGAGGCTGGGGCAGGGGGGTTGGAGAGTGTGGGGGGTGAGGACTCCAGCTGGGGGTGCAGACTCTGGGGTGGGGCCGGGGATGAGGGGTTTGCAGTGCAGGAGAGGGCTTTGGTCTGGGGCCAAGGGGTTCAGAGTGTGGTGGGGGGGTGGGCTCCAGCTGGGGGTGTGGACTGTGGAGTGGGGCTTGGGATGAGGGGTTTGTGATGCAGGAGGGGGCTGTGGCAGGGGGTTGGAGTTTTGGGGGTGGGCTCTGGAAGGGAGTTTGGGTGCGAGAGGAGACTCTGGGCTGGGGGGGGTTGGGGTGTTGCGGAGAAGGTCGGGGTGCAGGGTCCCGGTGGTGCTTACCACGGCTCTCAGAAAGCGGCCGCCAGGTCCCTGCATCCCCTAGACTCATGGGCAGCCAAGGAGGCTCCATGCCTGTTCTCGCACTCGCAGGTGTTGCCCCCACAGCTCCCATTGGTCGCAGTTACTGGCCAATGGGAGCTTTGGAACCAGCCCTCAGGGCAGGGGCTGTGTGTGCAGCCTCCCTGGCCGCCCATGCATCTAGGGGCTGCAGGGATGAGGCAGCCGCTTCCGGGAGCCGCGTGGAGCTAGGGCAGGCAGGGAGCCGACTGGACTTTTAATGGCCCGGTCAGCAGTACTGACCGGGGCTGCCAGGGTCACCATTTGACCAGGCATTCCGGTCGAAAACCGGACGCCTGGCACCCCTACCTTGAGGGGGTGGAGCCACAGCTCTGCTCACTACCCACTCACCTGCAGGGGGAGTAACAACTCAGCAGAGGCTGCTTTTGCATATTACCAATGAAAATTTTATTGAGAGCACCTTATGAACCTTACACCCCTTTACAGGTCAAGGGGGCACTTTACACCCCATTACACCTGTACATGGATATAAATGACTGGTTACATTCTGGCCCCAAATAAATATTCCTTCTTGCAGCCACTTTTCTGTGCATTTCCTAACAAAACCACAGCAATACCTGTACGGAGGGTTAGGGTGATGAAGAAAAAAAGGTGAGGTAGGGTTTAATATATGATCATAAGAATTCTTTTTGTTAAATTGGCAAAATAAAAAACACCTAATTTGAGATTACTGGTTTATTTTAAGTTTGAAAAAAGATGGCTGTAAACACCCAAGGTAGCTCTCATAACTTATTTTCATTAGGATAGTATTTAATATTACTTTACAGATGCAGTGCTGGGCAAATTCACATTACTTCAATCTGAATTGAAACGATAAATAAACCAGAACATTTATAATGAAAGAGCTTGAAAGCCTAGATTATAAAGAATAGTGCCTTTCATCTTTACACACAGAAATACCCAACCATTTACAATTATTGGGCCAGAGACTCATTAAACCAAGGCCTATTTACACTTCTCTGGCAGTGTAAATAGGCATTAAATAAAATATCATTATACTTCCACAGTGGTGTAAAGGAATCTTAGTATAAATAAGAATAAGGCCTATCATTCTGAAAATGAGTCGTTTAGCATAGAGCTAATATATAATATATTATTATATATAATATAATATTACTTTACAGATGCAGTGCTGGGCAAATTCACATTACTTCAATCTGAATTGAAACGATAAATAAACCAGAACATTTATAATGAAAGAGCTTGAAAGCCTAGATTATAAAGAATAGTGCCTTTCATCTTTACACACAGAAATACCCGACCATTTATAATTATTGGGCCAGAGACTCATTAAACCAAGGCCTATTTACACTTCTGTGGTAGTGTAAATAGGCATTAAATAAAATATCATTATACTTCCACAGTGGTGTAAAGGAGTCTTAATATAAATAAGAATAAGGCCTATCATTCTGAAAATGTGAGTCGTTTAGCATAGAGCTAAGTATCACATGAAACTATATAACAGTACTGAGTATAAAACATAGTGTGGGGGTGACATATGGGGGAAAGCCTTTTGAATCTGTAAAAGCTGATTTCCAAATGTGAATCATTCAACCATTTTAAATAGACCCAAAAATAACAGAAGTGGGCCTAGCCACCTTATGGATTGATGGTTTGTATGTTTTGAGTTCAAAGAGTGCAAAGTTATCCAATATTTGTATATGATTTGCACTTTCATCAGATGTATATTAAAAAGGAAATGTGAACACTGCAGAATTATAACTGCAGCTTCAAAATGATACTTTGCAGCGAGTCCTAGAGTATGTAGCATCAATCAACATTTTCATAGATTCATAGATACTAAGGTCAGAAGGGACCATTCTGATCATCTAGTCCGACCTCCTGCACAGTGCAGGCCACAGAATCTCACCCACCCACTCCTACAAAAAACCTCACCTATGTCTGAGCTATTGAAGTCCTTAAATCATGGTTTAAAGACTTCAAGGAACAGAGAAGCCTCTCTCTTCAGTTAGATCTAGTTACTTTAAACATATTGTAGAACTTAGAGCAGTCACTAGTGAATCAGGTTTCAGAGTAGCAGCCGTGTTAGTCTGTATTCGCAAAAAGAAAAGGAGTACTTGTGGCACATTAGAGACTAACAAATTTATTTGAGCAGAAGCTTTCGTGAGCTACAGCTCACTTCATCGGATGCATTCAGTAGAAAATTTAGTGGGGGATTTATATACACAGAGAACATGAAACAATGGGTGTTATCATACACAATGTAAGGAGAGTGATCACTTAAGATGAGCTATTATGAGCGGGGGGGGCGGGAAAGAAAACCTTTAGTAGTGATAATCAAGGTGGGCCATTTCCAGCAATTGACAAGTACGTCTGAGGAACAGTGGAGGGTGTGGGGGGAGGAAATAACATGGGGAAATAGTTTTACTTTGTGTAATGACCCATCCACTCACAGTCTCTATTCAAGCCTAAGTTAATTGTAACCAGTTCGCAAATTAATTCCAATTCAGCAGTTTCTCGTTGGAGTCTGTTTTTGAAGTTTTTTTTGTTGAAGAATAGCCACTCTTAGGTCTGTAATCGAGTGACCAGAGAGACTGAAGTGTTCTCTGACTGGTTTTTGAATGTTATAATTCTTGACGTCTGATTTGTGTCCATTTATTCTTTTATGTAGAGACTGTCCAGTTTGACCAATGTACATGGCAGAGGGGCATTGCTGGCACATGATGGCATATATCACATTGGTAGATGCACAGGTGAACGAGCCTCTGATAATGTGGCTGATGTGATTAGGCCCTATGATGGTGTCCCCGAATAGATATGTGGACACAGTTGGCAACGGGCTTTGTTGCAAGGATACGTTCCTGGGTTAATGGTTCTGTTGTGTGGTGTGTGGTTGCTGGTGAGTATTTGCTTCAGATTGGGAGGCTGTCTGTAAGCAAGGACTGGCCTGTCTCCCAAGATCTGTGAGAGTGATGGGTCGTCCTTCAGGATAGGTTGTAGATCCTTGATGATGCATTGGAGAGGTTTTAGTTGGGGGCTGAAGGTGATGGCTAGTGGCGTTCTGTTATTTTCTTTGTTGGGCCTGTCCTGTAGTAGGTGACTTCTGGGTACTCTTCTGGCTCCGTCAATCTGTTTCTTCACTTCAGCAGTGTGTATTGTAGTTGTAAGAATGCTTGATAGAGACCTTGTAGGTGTTTGTCTCTATCTGAGGGGTTGGAGCAAATGTGGTTGTATCGTAGAGCTTGGCTGTAGACAATGGATCGTGTGGTGTGATCTGGGTGAAAGCTGGAGGCATGTAGGTAGGAATAACAGTCAGTAGGTTTCTGGTATATGGAGGTGTTTATGTGACCATCGCTTATTAGCACCGTAGTGTCCAGGAAGTGGATCTCTTGTGTGGACTGGTCCAGGCTGAGGTTGATGGTGGGATGGAAATTGTTGAAATCATGGTGGAATTCCTCAAGGGCTTCTTTTCCATGGGTCCAGATGATGAAGATGTCATCAATGTAGCGCAAGTAGAGTAGGGGCATTAGGGGACGAGAGCTGAGGAAGCGTTGTTCTAAGTCAGCCATAAAAATGTTGGCATACTGTGGGGCCATGCGGGTACCCATCGCAGTGCCGCTGATTTGAAGGTATACATTGTCCCCAAATGTGAAATAGTTATGGGTGAGGACAAAGTCACAAAGTTCAGCCACCAGGTTAGCCGTGACATTATCGGGGATACTGTTCCTGATGGCTTGTAGTCCATCTTTGTGTGGAATGTTGGTGTAGAGGGCTTCTACATCCATAGTGGCCAGGATGGTGTTTTCAGGAAGATCACCAATGGATTGTAGTTTCCCCAGGAAGTCAGTGGTGTCTCGAAGACAGCTGGGAGTGCTGGTAACGTAGGGCCTGAGGAGGGAGTCTACATAGCCAGACAATCCTGCTGTCAGGGTGCCAATGCCTGAGATGATGGGGCGTCCAGGATTTCCAGGTTTATGGATCTTGGGTAGCAGACAGAATACCCTAGGTTTGGGTTCCAGGGGTGTGTCTGTGCAGCTTTGTTCTTGTGCTTTTTCAGGGAGTTTCTTGAGCAAATGCTGTAGTTTCTTTTGGTAACCCTCAGTGGGATCAGAGGGTAATGGCTTGTAGAAAGTGGTGTTGGAGAGCTGCTCATATTCCGACCTATTCATGATGACGACAGCACCTCCTTTGTCAGCCTTTTTGATTATGATGTCAGAGTTGTTCCTGAGGCTGTGGATGGCATTGTGTTCTGCACGGCTGAGGTTATGGGGCAAGTGATGCTGCTTTTCCACAATTTCAGCCTGTGCATGTTGGCAGAAGCACTCTATGTAGAAGTCCAGTCTGTTGTTTCGACCTTCAGGAGGTGTCCACCCAGAATCCTTCTTTTTGTAGTGTTGGTAGGAAGGTCTCTGTGGGTTAGTATGTTGTTCAGGGGTGTGTTGGAAATATTCCTTGAGTCGGAGACGTCGAAAATAGGATTCTAGGTCACCACAGAATTGTATCATGTTCGTGGGGGTGGAGGGGCAGAAGGAGAGGCCCAGAGATAGGACAGATTCTTCTGCTGGGCTAAGAGTATAGTTGGATAGATTAACAATATTGCTGGGTGGATTAAGGGAACCACTGTTATGTCCCCTTGTGGCATGTAGTAGTTTAGATAGTTTAGTGTCCTTTTTCTTTTGTAGAGAAACAAAGTATGTGTTGTAAATGGCTTGTCTAGTTTTTGTAAAGTCCAGCCACGAGGAAGTTTGTGTGGAAGGTTGTTTTTTTATGAGAAACCAGGAATCTGATTGTGTCATATGATAGTAACCAAACATTAAACAATGGTACACTGTTTTAAAGTGATCCCCATTTCTTATCTGACTGAGGTCACCGTCATATCAGTTGCTTTATGTGAAGCAAAGCCATAAAAGTGCTTAATAAGAACATAAAAATAATGAAGAAAACCTAGAAAACATATATTTTGGCATCGGGAAGTTGTTTATTATGACTGCTGTTTGTTCCAGAGTACAGCTGATAAGAAATGTACCATAGGCTGATGTAGGTTTTGAGTTTTATGCATTGGGGACACCAACAAATTCAGTGTGAACAGACTGATGGTGAGATTGAGCCCTGGGGGGATTTTAATGATTAATGACCCACATAAACTTCCATGTTAATTTATGTATGCTTTGCTTGTGCAACTGCATTGTTTTGGGAGTTTCATTTTTTCTACCTTTGGAATGCTGAGATACACCACTAGTATGCAATCAGGAGTAGTACAAGCCAAGTGTTCAAATACCAAAGAGATGACCACACTATATCACTAATTATTTGATACCTAAGAGCGTAAAAGAAAATGGGGACTGAGAGGAAGAGTGGGTTAATCCACCACAAAGGAGAAAAGAACACCAATTCACAAATGAAAACCAAAGAAAACATTTGGAAAAGTTGGATGTGCATATTAAGCTAGTTCCAGATATCATCTAATTTGTAGGAATATAATTTGAACAGCAAATATGGTAGGCTGATGACCCAGGCAAGCATTGCAAGAGCAATATTTCTGTAAAGTTACACTATTCGTGAACTACTTCCCCCCCTCAATGTAATGCCAAGAATCCATGCCTCCTTGCTCTTCCCCTTTTATTTGTAAAACAACATTTGTTTTTGGACAATTCAAGGAAAATCCACTCTCTGTGTTTGGGTTACCCAATGTAGGGACAGAGTCCTAGCAGAGGATGAAGGAGGGATGAACCTTTCACATATAAACACTCACAAAAGTTAAAAATAAGTCTAATAAATATTATGCTAGTGAAGAATCTTTATTTCTATTTGAAAGTTCCATGTAATTAATAAATACCCATAATATCATGCCCTTATACAGTGCTTTTCATACAAAGATCTCAAAACACTTTACAAGAAGTATGTATGCATAATTATCTGAAGCATAGAGTGATTAACTGATTTATCCAAGGTAGCTTTAAGAGTTGGGAACAGAACTGCTGTGCATATATGCTGATTCCTGTACCATGCTCTAACCATAAGACCATGCTGTTTCCCAAAAAACATTTATATAGCTCCTTTCACCTTGAAGGATCTCAACACATTTCACAAACAAGCACTACCGACATGCAATCACTTCTGGTGGGGAGGGTGCCTACCAACCATGTGGATAACTGGCAATCAGCACACTGCATAACAGTGAGAGGAGAGCAAATTTAGTCCAAGAATACTGAGGCAAACACCTACTCCTGTGAAAGGAGCAATAGTCGTACAGGGGACCGTGGAAAAAGGGAGCAGGTAATGGGGTCAGAAAGAACTCCTGTCAGGGAGAAGAATGGCGGACCCTAGTCTGGAGGGAGGGGGAAGACTGGTGAGCACACAGAGCCCCTGCCATGGGGGGAAAAGTGGGAAAGGGGATGCACATGAAGTACCTGGCAGGGGGAGAAAGAGAGACCCTGGCATAGGATCAAAGGGAGAAATGGGGGATGTGAGGGGAAAAGAGAGAATGGGGGTGGACACAAAGCCCATGCCATGGGGAGGAGAATAGGGACTGAGACCTGGAAGGGGCATAGGGGGGCATGAAGGGTACACAGAACTCCTAGTTGGGAGGGAGATTGTGGGGCTGTGGTACAGCGGAAGGAGAGCACACAGAGCCCCTGGCATGGAGGGAATGGGGGAATGTAGGGGATAGCGGGAAGGAGGTGCACACAGAGCCCATGTTATGGAAAGAAATATGGGACCCTGCCATGTGGTGGAGGGAGAGTGGGGGGACACAGCCCCTGACATGGGGAATGAGGAAAGTGAGTGCCCATGGCATGTGGCGGAGGGCAAAAACATAGATCGCTTGCCAGAGGAAAATGGTGGATGCCTAAAGCCCCAGGCATGAGGGTGGGGTGGAGGGAGTTTCAGGAAGTCCCTGAAATAGAGGGGAATAGGAGGGTGCCACACAAGGAGCTTGTTGGGGGAATGGAGGGATGCAAGGAGCCCCTAGTGTGTGCAATGAGTTCAGCCTACAAAACCTGTTAGTTAAGGTCACACCTGAAAACACTGCACATGGCAAACTGCACACAACTCCATTTATTTACCTCAGAAGGATGAAAGACTGAGTCACTCCTGATAGGATCTGAACCTGTGATATGAACATAGAGTAAGCAGGTAGCCTATCTCAGTCTTCACTCATCTAATGCCAGCAGCATGCTACAAGGTCATTCCCCTCAGGTTTGTTCATGCAGGAGAAATGCAGGGCTTGAGCTGAGGGGGAGCTGTGGAGATTGCAATCTGTTTTGTTCAATGAAAACACCATTAACTGAATAAATACAAAAAGAAAAGGAGTACTTGTGGCACCTTAGAGACTAACAAATTTATTAGAGCATAAGCTTTCGTGAGCTACAGCTCACTTCATCGGATGCATGCATGCATCTGATGAAGTGAGCTGTAGCTCACGAAAGCTTATGCTCTAATAAATTTGTTAGTCTCTAAGGTGCCACAAGTACTCCTTTTCTTTTTGCGAATACAGACTAACACGGCTGCTACTCTGAAACGTGAATAAATACACGGAGAAAACAAAAGGGGTAGGAGCAGGAGACATTTCTCTAATTAAATGTTTATCACTTAAGCCCAAAGAGAGCAGTCACTGCTGTGCTCTGCGGCTCTCTAACAGGATCAAAAGAAATAAAAATTAAATTTTTATTTGCTGTCTGACTCCAGGTGCTGTGATCAAGCTAGTCCCTGAAACAGTCCCTTCCTGCACCCTTACCCTGTCAGCACTATTTAAGAACCAGACAGGTTTTACAGTAAAAAAAAAAAGCATCCATCTGGTGTAATTAAATACCCACAAGGACCTGAGTTCCATTGTTCTCACTGATTGTTTATCTCAGAGATAAGTACCCTTAATATGTTTGAATCTAGCAGCTCCTTCTGAAGACCACCACCCGCACCTTTCTGCTCCCATGGCAATTAGATGTGCATGTGCAGCAAATGTGAAGCATTTTCTGTCCATGAAGGCAGCTCCTCAGAAACCACCAGCCTGAATTCTTCTCCTCCATGGCAAAAGACTAGTTGCAAAGCATGCGAACCCCCTTAAATAGCACCTGACCCCCATCTCATATTCTTTTCTATTCAGCTTGTAATAGTGCATCCATTACACTAACAAACAGTCTTGACAGGGAACAAACTATTAATACCTAAAAGATCCTCCCCACCTGCCTATTATTTGTCTATTAAGAACAGGTAGCATATTAAGTGAAAAAGAAAAGGAGTACTTGTGGCACCTTAGAGATTAACAAATTTATTTGAGCATAAGCTTTCGTGAGCTACAGCTCACTTCATATTAAGTGATTTTTTGCTTTATCTCATGCACTCCCAATCAGTTCTTACTGGACCAATAAAGGGCTGCTCAGGGTGGGCTTTATCTCTTAATAAATTGAATGGAATGTTGAGATTATTCAGCGATTCTTAGATTTTTGAGGCCAAAAGGGAACATTGGATCATCTAATTCTAATCTGACCTCCTGTATGACACAAGCGTAGAATTTCACTGTTACCCTTGTAGTGAACCCTGTGTTTGACTAAAGCATATTTTCCAGAAAGGCATCCAGTCTGATCTGGAGACATCAAGAGATGAGAAACCATCACCTTGCTACATAGTCTGTTCCAATGCTTAACATCTTCACTGAGAAAATGTATGCCATATTTCTAATTTGAATATGTCTGGCTTTCACTTCCCGCCATTGCTTTTTGTTATGCCTTTCTCTGCTAGGTTGAAGAACCTTTTAGCACCTGGTATTTTCTCCCTATGAGGAGACTTAGACATCATGCTCACATCACCTCTTGATCTTCTTTCTGATAAATAAAAGAGGCTGAGCTCTATAAGTCTCTGACTTTAGGGTATTTTCTCCAGCCCTTAAATCATTTTTGTGGCTCTTCTCCAATTTTTCAACATCCTCTCCAGGTTTTCAACATCCTTTTAAAAATTAGGGTGCTGAAACGGGACCTGATATTCCAATATCAGTATCATTAAAGCCATTTACAGACATAAAATCACCTCCCACTCTTACGCACTGCTTCCCTGTTTATACATTCAAGGACCGCATTAGCCCTTTTTGCCACGGCATCATACTGGGAGCTCATGCTGAGTTGTTTGTCCATTATTACCCCTGAATCTTTTATTCAGAGCCATTGCTTTCCAGGATACAATCCCCCATTCTGATGGATCTGCAATCCATTCCAGATTATGACCTTGTATTTGGTTGAATTAAAAGACTGTCTAGTTTACCAGGTGGTCCAGATTTTTGCATAACTATCATGTCCCAGTCATTATTTACCACTTCACCAATCTTTGGGTCATCTGCAAATTTCAACAGCAATATTATATATTTATATTTACTTCTCATTGATGAAAACATTGAATAGCGTCGGTCCCTGCACAACTCCACTAGAAATGCCCCTATGTGATGATGATTCCCCATGGACATCTACTCAAGAAATCTGGCTTCTGTGCAAAGCACTGTGGGGCAGAGTTGCAGAAATTAAAGCACTCTTGTACATTGAAAAATGAGTTTGCCATTGTGTGTCTAATTTGTGTGTGCAATGAATGCAATTGTGCATGCAAATTCTTCAGCCAGTTATGTATTTTGGTGCCATTTGTATACAAAAGTACCCAATTTTCAAGACAATTGCAGTAGCTGCATATGCAAATTAAGCACACAATTGCACTCTTATTTTTGCACATGCACGTGAATACTGGGATTCCTACAATAACCCCAATTCTCTAGAAATGCTCTAGATATTCAGTTGAAACAGTATCACCCATAAAAATAACCTATACAGCTATCTTTCCCAGCACTGCCTTTTTCAGTATAAAAGATCAATAGTTATTTTGGCAAAAGAGCATTTTCTGAGGATTAATGACTGTCTTTGCCCCAGGCCTTCAACTTCTCATGGATACATCCTGTACCTTGATCATTGTTTCTTATATAACAATGTTATTAGCATGGGAGAAATGAAACCAAGTTCATTAACCTCTAGTTTCATTTTCTTTATAGTCCTAACTGTGTTACAAGAATCCAAGAAGCTAGTTATATGCTTCAGGAAAGGGAATGATCTACCAAAACTAGTGAAAACTTAATGCCACTAGACCTCTGCTCCCTTCCCCCCTCCCTTCATTCCACTATGTATAATTCCAAAAAAAATTCCTTTATTGAGTGTCATTAAGTCAGACAGTGATAAACCAAGGACCTTTTACAAACATCAAAAATAGAGAGAAATCCTTGACTCTGTCTTACCACAGGGCTAAATCCTGACGTCTCTGTGTGGGATTATGGATTATGTTAGCCATTTGCTCTCACATTGCCTAGCAGCACAGCATGATGACTGATCCTCTGGATGGTTGGGGTAGTGCAGAATGAAGTGCAGAGGTGCACCTCAGCTTGGTTGTTACAAAGGTGAGCTTGGAGGCAAGGATCATGAAAACTACTTAGGAGAGGCTATTCTGAATGAGAGAAGGGACTAGGCTGGTGCAGAATCAACCCTAGAATTAAGAAACTGTGAATTATTCTTTTGTCTCCCCTGGATAACTACAGAGGAACTGAGTGGTCTGGGGACAGGCTCAGCAGTTGTTGTCTCTTCTGTTGAGGTGAGGCAGAAGGAGGGCTAGCAGAGCTGAAGGAGAGATGGATACTTCCGACCTCGTGAGGCAACAATGCTAATTAAAATGTTCATTTAAACCTATAAAATTCTGACCTGAGCCTGCAAAATAAGTCCCGTTTTGTATATAGTACAATAAATACTTTGTGTAAAAAGCCCTTCCTCCCTGATTCCTTTCTCTCCTGAAGTGACTCATCTGCCATCTTTGCTATGTTGCATGGATTCCCAGACTCCCAGAATAATATGAGATCCTGGCAAGGTCTTTGGCATTTCCTGATCCAGCCTCCCATTCCTGTGCACTGTCTGGTTCATGGAACTGGTGCTCTCCTTCTGCTCTTCCTCATCCATCGCTATAACACTGACCTTCTGCGCTGTCCAAGAGAGCAAATAATGAGGGTTCAATCCAGCTCTTCAAAGAAAGGACAGGTTTTCCTCCTTACACCAGGCACACTATTATTGCGCCTGGATTTACTAGACTGGATTTTAAGGTAAAATTTGCCATAGACCAGAGTGTTCAAAATGACTGAGGTAAACTGGCACTGAATGTTTTCATCATATCAGGTAGCTACCAGTGCCACACATCTGCATCTTGCCAGCTCGCAGCCCATCTGTAGGAAATTTTTATCTCAGGCATGCTTGCTACCAGTGGAGTAGATTGCTAGGGAAGACTTTGATACTAGCCAGATAAGAATGCAAATGAGTTCTACAGTATTTGCAGTGTGCAGGAAAGTAACTTCTGGCAAACTTGACTCTTGTTCCGAAGAATGCAAAAAGTAGAGCAAACAGGTCAAGTAGTGACTAGTGCACTGTGGAATGGTGGAAGGAGAATTATTTGCACTGTTAGAGCTGTTATGCCAGCTATTCCTGTTCACACTGGCAGTACAATGGGAGAGCCTAGCACAGTGGTTAGTTTAGCTCAAAGCAAATCTAATCTACCTGCTGGTGTGATTGCCTATGCACAGTCTGCAGTATTTTTGTGCATGAACATGTGATGTGTCACAGTTGTGTTAAAAGAAAAGGAGTACTTGTGGCACCTTAGAGACTAACAAATTTATTTGAGCATAAGCTTTCGTGAGCTACAGCTCACTTCATCGGATGCATTCAGTGGAAAATACAGTGGGGAAATTGTGTTAAGGGGACCAAGTGATGGTGAACAGACCGGTTTTCTCTATTGTATGCGGGGTTTATGGCATCAGCAATTTCTCTGGTACAGCTAAACTTAAGAGCCAATAAATCAGCCACATGAAAAGAAAATCTGTCTGAAATTTCATTGGAAGCAAGGGTGGAAATCTCATTCAACTCTGTTCTGATCCTTTGGCTGGGTATTAGAAAGCTAGTGCTCCAAAAGAAGTCTTGAATAAGTTGTAACTTACAATGTAAACCAGTCAAGGAGGCTTGTGAACAATGAATGGCAACAGTCCAGATGAGATGAAGGAAAGGCTTGAATGAATGACTCAAAGTACTCTGGAGACAATATGGATCACAGATTTGCTAATTTTCCAGATGACAGTCACAGCATGAGGCTTTTGTAATGCAACTAAAATAGTTATTTAAAGGACAGGGATCAAAACCAGCCTCAAAATGATTAATATTACCAATAGAGTATGCCTCACTCCAATCAAAAAGGACTGCCTCAGAAGCATGTATAGCAGAATAACAATAAAGTCCCCAAGAACGGAAACTGGTACTTGACTATCATGATGATCTGATATTTCACACAAACTTATATTGTGTGTGTGTGTGTGTGTGTGAATATATATATAAATTCCAGTAATGTCAGATTTTTTGCAGTCATTTGCCACAGAGAAAATGGGAGGAGATGTTGAGAAATATCTCTGGCTTTTCAGTCTGCAAATACAGGCAGGTCTGTCTGAGTATAGATAGATTATCAGCTTCTGCCGGCATTTTAACCAGTATGTCACTGAGACTAGCTCTGAGTGGAGCAAGGGAACACCATAGTTAAAAAGCCAGCATCCAGTCTACATGATGGCTCCCTGTTGCTGCCACTGGTGAAGCTGTCATCCTGCTAGCAATGGTGGGAGATTTTAAGAATAAAGAGTAGTGTAGACTCAGCCAATGAGATCTAAGCAAGTGTCTAGAGGCCACAAGGCAATTAAATGAGCTGGTGGCCAGCTGGAAGAGTGAGTGAGGCAAATTGATCCAAACTTTAAAAGGAAGTTCCTAATGTTTATTGCAATTATCTAACCACCTACTGGAGGTACAGGTAATAGAACTCACAACTTGTAGCTGCAAAAACACAGTCCTTTATGTGTTCAATGGGCTGGATGAACCAATAGGGAGAGCCTATAAACATTTGAGTAGGTCTGGTATTCTGTTTTATAGAGGGCAGTGCTGCATCTGTACAGCAGCTAGTTCAAATACATGCAAAAACAAACAAAAAGATGACAATGAGGATGGGACAATAGAGATCTGCAGTAAAAAGAGGGCACAGAAAAGGTCTAGTGTGTGTTTCACAGTCATGTTTTCTGTGGGCAGTCAGTGCTGTGAGCAGAACAGCTTTAGCGTGGGTTCAGCGGTTCAGCTGCACCCACAGAAAACATAAAATCATAAAATCAACGCTGCCAAACCTGAGCGGTGCTGTGACTCCGTATGCCAGCTTGCAACACTACTCACTCAAATTTGGCCCAGCCACACCTCTGTCATGAAGGAGGAGTGGCTGCACTGAACCTGAATGGTGCTGTGACCTCACAGGCCAGGTTGCAATGTCTGGAGTGGGGAGCTGGGCCCAGCTCCGCTAGACAGGAGCCACTGCTGCAGGGCTACCCTCCGACCCACTGCCTACCTTCTGCGTTGGGCCAACATTAGGGCTGCGATGCCATGGCGGAGAGTGCTGCTGTGGGTGGTCAGTGTCCCCCTTTACTACAACCCAAAATCATGTCCAAGAAGAGTCTAGTATAGTACACCGATTTAATGGGAAAGCTCATCATCCCCTGGCTGTGAGGCAGCATACTCAGTCCCTGTGGGGGCCTGGTGGGGGGAAGGAGTGCCATTTCTGTCACTTTCAGCTAACAATAGTTGATTTAAGAAGAAGCACTGATGGGAGCCATATCCAACCATTCTAGGATGAAGAGAGAGTGGCTGTGATGTGAGGCTTTTGAGAGGAAAGGGAGCATAATGTGGGTCTGGAGAACAGAACAGAGGGATCCTAGAGACTCTAAGAAAAGCTTTGGAGGCTTCTTGAGAAAATTAAAAGCTAAAATAAGCTGACAAATCTACCCTGTCTATTATATAAACTTTCCCAAAGAATTATATCATTCTATTTTCACTTAAAGGGATTTAAGAGTCAACATGAACTTTTTCAAAACGACTACTTTCAAAATATTTCAGGGTCTGCTAAAGCATCCATTAATTTTTAAAGAAATTCCTAACAACAACAAAAAGAAGAGAGAGAAAGAGAGAGAGAGATTTTTCAATTTTCTTGGTGGTGTTTATGAAGATCTTTCCAACAAGGGAGAAATTGACGTTACCAAGGTTCTGATCCTGCAAACACTGACTTCACATACCTGGGGTGAAATTCTGGCCCCACTGAAATCAACACCAGTACCTCCCACTGACTTCAATAGGGCTAGGATTTCACTCCTGAGATACAATTTGCTCCTGTATTGCAGGCCACTTAGAGCTTCAGTGGAATTTAAGTGGTGGACAAGCCTTGTATTGGCTCTAAATGTGGAGTGAATTTAAGCCATGGGTAACACCAAAAGTTACTCCTGTACATGATTTAGGGGGATCAGGGTCCAACTGAAAATACAGAGGAAAACAATGAAAACTCTACTACACTATGCTGTCAAGTACACAATAAACAAACTGAAAAAAGAGAAAAATATTTTCCCCCACTAATTTCTTTTAGTTGTAGTTATCTCAGATATTACTTGTAATAATTGTTGGCCAAAAAGTTTCAGACAGAAATTTGATTTTCAAGTTGATGGTTTACTCTTCAAATTTATTTGTACAAGTTATTCCTTTTACATGCCCAATGTAAGTCCTATATACTGTACTTTAAACTAAAGCTTAAGAGTAACATTGACCTAACTTTCAGCACTGTGTGATCAGTGGTTAGAACCATGAGGAGCATGTAAACCTTCAATTTCCATCCTCTCTCACAAAATCTAAAGTTAAGTATTGCAAAATTATAGCCAGCTACCCAATCAAATGAAATACTCAGGCTCAATTCTTTCATACTTACACAGCTGTTTAGCTGAATGGGGCTACCCAGCTGCATGGACCAAGATTCAGTGTGTGGTCTTCTCTTCACTTATCTTCCCCATCCCACTTCTGCTCCAAACTCCTATGCCATATACCAGCTTTGGGAAAACAGGGAGTCTCAGGGTTAGTCTGCACTAGAAGTGCTACAAGGGCACAGCTGCACTGATGCAGCTGCACCACTGTAGCGCATTTGGTGAAGATGCTTTCTGCTAACACATGAGACTGGTGAGAGCTCACCCATCGGGGTAATAAAACCATCTCCCCAAGAAGCAATGTCTGAGTCCACGCCATGGGAGATGCTCTCCTGCCGACATAGCACTGTCCACATCGGCACTTAGCTCAGTGTTCTGGACCAAGGTGCTTGAAGCACCACAGGCCTGGCAGGAGTACTCTGAGAAAAACAAGGCTTACACACAGCTGTGAGTTATTGGCTTTACTGAAGGTTAGTGACCCACCCGCAACAGGGACTCCAAGCATTGCAGTCACGGAGGCGGGGAACCCAGCACACCGGAGCTCTGCCTGGGACGGAGTCCAACGGAGGGGCAGCCAGTCAGCCTTAATAAGCACTACACAAAAACAGCTCATGAATATAAAATTAGGTACTTCCCAAAGAGGGGGGCTTTCCGCTACCTGGCGAAGAGCCATGCAAAGCAGCTATGTCCTTCAATTACTATCTATATCCCACAATAACAAAGCAGCTGTGTCCTTTGGCTCGAGAAAGCAGAAATTCCCTAGCTAGGCCGTAACAAAGTCTTTCGCAGTTCCTTACAGTCGGTATAACTTATGTCACTCATGGGGATGACTTATACAGGCCCCTGAGAGACATAAGTTATACCAATATAACCTGTAGTGTAGACAAGCCCGCAGTAACATGTCCACAACTGGTGTGTTTGTGTATGAGTAAATGAATGCTTCCTGTAAACAGGAGGAAAGGAGTACTTGTGGCACCTTAGAGACTAACAAATTTATTAGAGCATAAGCTTTCGTGAGCTACAGCTCACTTCATCGGATGCATTTGGTGGAAAAAACAGAGGAGAGATTTATATACACACACACAGAGAACATGAAACAATGGGTTTATCATACACACTGTAAGGAGAGTGATCACTTAAGATAAGCCATCACCAGCAGCAGGGGGGGGAAAGGAGGAAAACCTTTCATGGTGACAAGCAAGGTAGGCTAATTCCAGCAGTTAACAAGAATATCAGAGGAACAGTGGGGGGTGGGGTGGGAGGGAGAAATACCATGGGGAAATAGTTTTACTTTGTGTAATGACTCATCCATTCCCAGTCTCTATTCAAGCCTAAGTTAATTGTATCCAGTTTGCAAATTAATTCCAATTCAGCAGTCTCTCCTTGGAGTCTGTTTCTGAAGCTTTTTTGTTGAAGTATAGCCACTCTTAGGTCTGTGATCGAGTGACCAGAGAGATTGAAGTGTTCTCCAACTGGTTTTTGAATGTTATAATTCTTGACGTCTGATTTGTGTCCATTCATTCTTTTACGTAGAGACTGTCCAGTTTGGCCAATGTACATGGCAGAGGGGCATTGCTGGCACATGATGGCATATATCACATTGGTAGATGCGCAGGTGAACGAGCCTCTGATAGTGTGGCTGATGTGATTAGGCCCTATGATGGTATCCCCTGAATAGATATGTGGACAGAGTTGGCAACGGGCTTTGTTGCAAGGATAGGTTCCTGGGTTAGTGGTTCTGTTGTGTGGTGTGTGGTTGCTGGTGAGTATTTGCTTCAGATTGGGGGGCTGTCTGTAAGCAAGGACTGGTCTGTCTCCCAAGATCTGTGAGAGTGATGGGTCATCCTTCAGGATAGGTTGTAGATCCTTGATGATGCGTTGGATAGGTTTTAGTTGGGGGCTGAAGGTGATGGCTAATGGCGTTCTGTTGTTTTCTTTGTTGGGCCTGTCCTGTAGTAGGTGACTTTTGGGTACTCTTCTGGCTCTGTCAATCTGTTTCTTCACTTCAGCAGGTGGGTATTGTAGTTGTAGGAATGCATGATAGAGATCTTGTAGGTGTTTGTCTCTGTCTGAGGGGTTGGAGCAAATGTGGTTATATCGTAGCGCTTGGCTGTAGACAATGGATCGAGTGGTATGATCTGGATGAAAGCTAGAGGCATGTAGGTAGGAATAGCGGTCAGTAGGTTTCCGATATAGGGTGGTGTTTATGTGACCATCGCTTATTAGCACCGTAGTGTCCAGGAAGTGGATCTCTTGTGTGGACTGGTCCAGGCTGAGGTTGATGGTGAGATGGAAATTGTTGAAATCATGGTGGAATTCCTCAAGAGCTTCTTTTCCATGGGTCCAGATGATGAAGATGTCATCAATGTAGCGCAAGTAGAGTAGGGGCATTAGGGGAATTAATTTGCAAACTGGATACAATTAACTTAGGCTTGAATAGAGACTGGGAATGGATGAGTCATTACACAAAGTAAAACTATTTCCCCATGGTATTTCTCCCTCCCACCCCACCCCCCACTGTTCCTCTGATATTCTTGTTAACTGCTGGAATTAGCCTTCCTTGCTTGTCACCATGAAAGGTTTTCCTCCTTTCCCCCCCCTGCTGCTGGTGATGGCTTATCTTAAGTGATCACTCTCCTTACAGTTTTCAGAGTAGCAGCCGTGTTAGTCTGTATTCGCAAAAAGAAAAGGAGTACTTGTGGCACCTTAGAGACTAACAAATTTATTAGAGCATAAGCTTTTCGTGATGCATCCGATGAAGTGAGCTGTAGCTCACGAAAGCTTATGCTCTAATAAATTTGTTAGTCTCTAAGGTGCCACAAGTACTCCTTTTCTTTCTCCTTACAGTGTGTATGATAAACCCATTGTTTCATGTTCTCTGTGTGTGTGTATATAAATCTCTCCTCTGTTTTTTCCACCAAATGCATCCGATGAAGTGAGCTGTAGCTCACGCAAGCTTATGCTCTAATAAATTTGTTAGTCTCTAAGGTGCCACAAGTACTCCTTTTCTTTTTGCGAATACAGACTAACACGGCTGCTACTCTGAAACCTGTAAACAGGAGGGTAAGAGAGACCTGAAGTGGTCTGCCAGGAACATGGTAAAGGGAAGGCACCTTGATTCCCCAGGAAACTCAAACTATTTTTATCAAAGAGCTCAATCAGCAAAAATCATCCCATGCTCCACCCATGTACCAATGCAACATGAGAGTAAAATCTCACTTGTAGTGGGGGGCCCATGCCCTGCTGCAGGCCTCCTGCAGCTGCAGGTTTGTCAGTATTGTGTGGTAAATTAATGTAACGGATTCTTGACAATTGGCTGAACCCACCCCAAACAGAGATCTCAGTATGGTTGTGCAGAAAGAGAAGTGAATGGATGATTATAATGTAAGATTTTTAAATTATAGGCTCTCTGCAAAACTCAAGGGTTGACTGCAAGGTGAAAGTAAATAATTTAGGTATTATCTTTCGAGCAGCCTTTACACAATTGGTAGTTAAATCGTCATCTCCCATGATGAAATCTGTAGAATGAGAACAGGAAACTTCTTGAGGTTGCCCTCTAGAATTTCCAGAAAATCAGCCTTTTACGTGGGAGGATCAGTTATTCTCATTTACTAACCCTCTGGAAGGGAGTTGCTAAGAAGTACAGATTTATCTCTTCTGTGTTGCCCTGCTAACCCCACTTTTTCCCTGATTGTCTTCCAAGGATGAACAGGGGCAGCTATGGAAGAGGCTTTGAAGAAGTCTTTCTGGCGCATTTTGTATCATTTCATGCGATGGGCCTGATTCTTCTCTCATTTTCAGTGGCTTTATACTGGGGTAACACCACTGACTTCAGAGGAATTACTTCTGATTTACACAGGTGTAATATAATCTGGTCTAAAAACTACACAGATGAATAAGGGATACAGGATCAGGCCCTCAATCCTTAATCTTTAACTTCAATGGTTTTGCCAGAGATTTGGCCTGAAATAATTTGTAAATGGATCTTCAGCAGTGCACCCACTGTAGGTTACAATAACAAATTTTAGAGCTTACCTCAAAGGAAATGATGGGAGCTTTAACATTAAAGGATCTGATGAAGATGATTAAATGCATCCGATGAAGTGAGCTGTAGCTCATGAAATCTTATGCTCAAATAAATTTGTTAGTCTCTAAGATGCCACAAGTACTCCTTTTCTTTTTGCGAATACAGACTAACACGGCTGCTACTCTGAAACTTAACATTAAAGGAAACTGGTGCTTTTTGGCCTCTGTTTAATACTTTTCCTTTTTCCGTCTGAAAGATTAGTGCAAAGACCTGTCGTGTTTACAGAGGGAAGAAATTCATGAGCTCTCTTGTATTTGTTTAGTACTTATGTTTCTTCCCATTACAGAAAATGGTACCTGCTTTGGAAGACGCACAGCTTTTTAGTCTCAGGGCTAGTCTTTGATGGTAAAGTAAAATGTCAGCACTTACAACAGCATAAATATAAATGCCTTAATGGATGAACGCAGTGTGTCTGATTACGTTGGTGTATAAATACTTGTAGGCTTGTAAAAGTTCTGCGCCGGGAGAGCCTCCCTATCTGTATGTGGAGTCGAAAGTTCTTTCAGAAACACTCAGGGTTTGATTGCCATAGGCAGTCATTTGCAAAAGAAGTGTAAAACTCTACCAAGTCAGCACCAGAGCTGCAGGTGTAGGTGCTGGAACTAGGGTTGCATCTGCACCCACCACTAGCTGGAAGTGTTTTCCATCATACACAGGATTTACAGTTTCAGAGTGATAGCCGTGTTAGTCTGTATCAGCAAAAAGGATGAGGAGTACTTGTCGCACTTTAGAGACTAACGAATGTATTTGGGCATAAGCTTTCGTGGGCTAAAAACCCTCCACACATTATTCCAGCACCCCTGGCTATAGGTGCATCTTTTTCTTCCCCTGGGCAGCTCCACTTTTATTTAGGTACCTAACTTTAAGCACCAGAAATGTTAGCCCGAGGGCTTGTCAACACACACAAGTTATTGTGCTGACAGGGATGGGGGCACCAGGACACAGGAATAAATGTGTGTATACGGATATAGCTTATCCCTGTAGAGGGGAGGGGAATAAGCTACACCTCTATAATAATAACTCCTCCCAGCGGGTGCAGCACCCGGGCGTGCGCTGGTATCTCTGGGGCTGCATTGGTACCAGCCCCACCACCCCAGCCCAGTATTATACGGGTTCAAGCTGTGCCTGCACCAGGCCCTGGAAGGCGGCGCTAGGCGGCTGAGGGGGCGCGGCGCTCTGCGCACGCCGCGGGCAAGGCCGCGCGGGGCGGCCGTTGCGCTCTGCCGCCCCCTGGCGGTGAAGCGGCGGGCGGCGCAGCCCGTGTTGGCCCGCTCCCCAGGCCTGGGCGGGGCCGGGATCCGCCTCCAGCCGCTTGCGGGGGTGAAAGTAACATGGTGGCCGCTTCCTCCCCAAGCAGCGGCGGCGGGTCTGGCTGCTCCTGAGGTTGCAGCGGGGGGCGGGGGCCCGGCCGGGCGCGCAGCGGCTGCGGGGGTGAGTCCCGGGCGGGGGGGGGGGGGCAGCGGCAGGTGAGCGAGCGAGCGGGGGAAGGGGCTGACAGGCGGCGGCGGCGGGAGGCTGGATCCCGCCCCCTCCGTACCCGAGCGCTGGGGGCCGGCCCGAGCCGCGGGGCAGGGTCCGCGAGAGGCGCCCGCTGTCCGGCTCCGTGCCCCGGGGGCAGCGCCGCGCTCTCCCGGCCGGGAGAGGGGAAGGAGGAGCCCGGGCTGGGTGGCTCCTTCCTCTGCCGCCGCAGCTGTTCCTGCCGGGCTCGGTCCAGCCCCCGCCCAGTGCGTGGGCTCCCTCGGGCCCGGCAGCTGCGGCTCGCTGGCCGGCGGCGCCCCGGGCGGGGGATGCTTGCGGGAGGCCGGGCTGACAGGTGAGGCTCAGGGCCGCTCCCTCCGCCTTGTGCGTCTCTCTCCCCCTCCCTGCCCAGCCCGCGGGCGGCGCCAGGTCCTGCGGGCGGCTGTGCGAGGGAAGCCCCCGAGGTGTCCCGGCAGGGACCCTGGCGGCCGAGCACGCTGCTGGCACGGGCCCCGGGGCCATAGGATAAGCGCTGCCCTGGCTGGAAGCGGAAGCGCCAGAAGGGCGTTCATGTGATTCCTCCCACCCCCAGAGGAACAGGTTGAAATGGTTTTCTGCAGCCCGGGTCCCGGTCGGAGTATGGCGAGCTCCCGGGGGCTGGGGCTCATCGGTGACGCCTGACCCAGCTAGCAGGGCAGCGTGGCTGTGGCCAGACAGCGCTCCCAAAGGTTGCCTTGGCCTCTGGGCGGTGGCATCGCTTGGAAATGCTTCCTTCTGTTTCTGCTGGTAAGAGTGGACTCTTCTGGATGCTCTGGGTGCTCCCATGGAGTAACTGCTCCGGCCCGCGATGGGGTAGCTCCTACCTGCCCGGACCCGACCAAAGTTCTCAAGGGGGTATTAGGTGGCTAAATTGTGCTTGAGCATGTCTGGCTGCATTGGTGAACACATGGTTGGTGAGAACAGGTCCATACGGCACCGATCATGTCCGTTGCTAATGTCTTACAAAAGGTCAGTGTTTGAACTCCCGCTATAGACAGGGTCCAATGGTTGAACAAAATTGTACTGAAAATCTAGATGGTTGCCTGTTACTTCACTACTTGTGCCCTTTGTACCCCTATACATGCATTATTATACCCCCTATATGCTGTAAATTATGAGTTAAACATGGTTCTTACCACACTTCTTGCTCTGTTACCACTCAATAGTCTCTAAATGTGAATTAAACGTGTTCCATAAATTTACCTACATTGTGATTGAAATAATTACAGAGAGAGAGAGAGAGAGAGAGAGAGAGAGAGAGATCAAAGCTGCTGCCTGTGGTTGAACTTCAGATCTTTTGCATCAAGTTTTAGCTTGTAAACAGAATGTCTGATTTTTTTTTTTAACCCTTAATTCTATCTGGTGTGACTTCTGGGAGCTTTAGAGTAAGCTTTTGTTATTTGCTTAAGTATTGTGGCTTATTATGACAACCTTACAGAGCTAACTGTAAACCTGTATTTGTATATATTAGTGGGAGGAAAAGTATCAGCTTTAATAATGAGTTGTCATTGGAGGTCTGACTTTTTTTTTTTTTTTTTTTCCTAGTACCTTTCTCTCTTTACAATTGTGGTTTGTTTTTCTTTAATTTGAAGAGATAAATGTTTCTCTAAAGAAAGTATGATGGGATGGAAATTATTTACCTGCTTTTCCCCCCCCCGCTGAATGTAGACTCCTTATTTCTCCCCACCCTTCTTTTTTGCTGCATTTTTTTTTTTTTTTAAAGAACAGCATGTGTCAACTACCCAGCACACTCATGAACAGTCTCATTTCAAGGGACTATTACAAACAGCTGAGTGTTTTTGTACTTTTTAATTCTGATCTGTTAAATAGCTTGATGACAATGTCCTGAACAAGATCCAACACTCCTGTTTGTGAGGACATCTTTTTTTCTGTTCTTAAAGAACTTGTTAATTGCTTTTTACTATGCTGGTGAATATGACTAATATAATTATGTATTGTACCTTTCATAACTATGCATGAACTGACACAGCACAAGACTTTAGCAGGAATTATTTAAGTCTTAATTGTAAAACATAATATAACTTTGCCTAGTAAAATCTGCAAAATGAAACGTGAACAATTTGTTAGAGAAGGTATATCTTTTATACCTAGGCTGGGAACTTCATTGTCCACAGGCAGCTAAGACTTTGGCGGTTCCAGTTTTCAGGCTGAGGTCTTAGTCTCTGAAATAAAGTTTGTGGAATATTATTGCATTTGTGACGGTGTAAAGACATTGTGTTTTGTTTTGGACAACTGTCAGGATTTTTCCATGTTTTTTTCTTTCTTTTTTAAGTGTCTGACTCTTGCCCTTTTTTTTTTTTTGTCTTTGCTTTATTATAAACATGCTTCTGTCAGTGCTCACCTGAGAGTGGCAATTAAAAATGAGACTAAGCTCAAGTAAAAAATTCTAATACTGAAATGGTATTATAGATGATGTCCCTTTCGTTTGAAATCTAGATTTGATCATTCAGAACAACGCTACTGTTGTGCTGCCTGCTGTTGAAGTTGAGTGCTTATTGTGAATCTGTCCACACATTTGGGATTTTTTTTCCCTGACCTCCTTCGAGCCAGTAGAGAATAGCGTCTGGTGTTTCAACGTAACTAGAGGAGGGCTGCTTAATCCTATCTGCATTAAGTCTTTTTGCTCCGTCCATATATGTGTGCATGTGAAAATATACATATATATGCTCCTTTATATATTAAAAAGTGTGTGTGTGTGTGGGGGGGGGGGGGCTTGTTTAAGTTTGTGAAAACCCCACATTCTTCCACTATAGAGCTAAGGGGACAGTAAACATGGTATTGCTAAGAAGAGCACTGTAACCAGAAAGGCAGGTGGCCTGGCAGTTAAAAGGTCTCTTAAACCTGCATGTGCATTGCCACTTGTAGATCTGTTATGTAATATGAGTATAATTTCAGTGGCAACCATGGACACAGAGCACTCTTCCTCCTCACTCAGTCCATGTGTAAAATTGTTTAGCAGACAGTCTGTGCGCTGCCACAATGAGCCTATGTCTCTTCTTATGATACAATCAGTATGTGGAGTCAAAGCATTGAAATCATGTGAATGGTGGTGGTTGTAGCCTGTTAAATCTGTCAGCTCTGTCAGATCTTATTGATATATATATTTTATTTACTCATTCCCCCAGCAGCTTTGTCTCCAAAGATGCAGAAAAGTTATCCCCTCAGATTTGCCATGCCTAAAGATGGTTGTCTTTCATTGCTGGGAATTTCAGCCTAGCACCTTCTAGCTCTTGCAAAGCCTTGAACAAGAGATTGTCTCCTGGAAAAGTAAGAGCCTTTAGTCAAGGGATGGATATGGGGAGAGAGATAGAGTAAGGGAATTAGGTGGTGGTACTCTTCCAAGCTACACCCCTGGGAGTTGCCAAATGCAATGTTGCTTTTTGTCGATTGTGCAGATGTTGAGAAAGTGTGTGCTCTCACTGGACTCCTTGAAATCTGCTCTGCTCCCGCTCTGTAGTGCTTCAGTGTGCCTCGCTAGGCTCCTTGGACTTAGCTCCTTTATTTTGTGGGGTGAAGAAAATGGCTGTATGTCTTAAATGCCATTCACGTCTGGCACCAAAACTATTCAGGCCTGTAACTCTCCCTCTCAATTCTTACATGAGGAACAAAATGATCAACAATTAAATTATCATCCGTAGGCATTGGATTTAACACCTTAGTGAAATGAATGGGCAGTTCACACCCCTCAGAGCTATTGTTACAACGGATGCCTTCATAAGAATCTGCAGAAGGCTTGGATTGGATCTGGCTCATGGTGCTTAAGTTTTCTTTGTAACCATAAAAGCTAGAGACATTGTTCTCTTAAAAATGAAAGTTGATATTCTGGAGAACAAAACAGAATCTCCTTTTGATTTCCTTAAGAGTGCCCCTAATTTGGGCTATGTCAGCCCCTGGCTGACTTTCTGCTGTACATCCTGAACGAGATACAGGGCAATGACCAAAATCTATTGTAGCTAATTTGAAAAGGATTTTCAAAATTTCAGTCTGGGATAGTCTTGATTTAGAATAGCAAGCTCAAGGCAGTGGCTGATACAGCGTGCAACGGCAACATGAGTTACAATATCTTGTCTAAACTGGGCCTGCACATCATTTAAACAATGCACATTCACTGTTGTAATAATTCAAGCCCGCTAACTTTAATTTGAGCTGTTCTTGTTAATTCACCACACTTTTTAAAAAATTGTGCTTCTTCCCTTTTAACCCAAAAAGTATAATAAACTGGTTTGTGTTTCACGTATTAACCAAATAGACTTTTTTTAATCCAAAAGTTTTAAAAATTGCAAGTCAATCTCTGATTTACACTAAGGTGCTTGGCCTTGGCAACTGTAACTGAATTTATGGTTACCAGGCTGTAACAAAATGCTAGATGTTGTTTCTCTCCGAAAATCAAACTGTGTGTTGCAGCTGTGAATGAATTTCAGTTTTGTAACAAAGCCTATTAGGATTGCTAGCCTTTCTGGCAAAACTAACTACCTGCCTGTATGACAGCACAATGCCATAGCTACACTGGCAGAACTGCATAGTGTAGCTATAGGCTACACTTACTGAAGGGGTCTTCCGTTGGTGTAGGAACATTTACCTCCTTGAACAACAGTAGGTACATTGACAAAAGCATTCTTCTGTTGCTATAGCTGTGTCCTAACCCTGGAGTGAGGTCAACATGTCTCTGTCAGTCAGTGGTGTGGTTTTTCACACTCCTTTTAATCTAACTTTGAAGTGTAGACCAAGCCTCAGCAGAGCAATTTTCCCTGGCCCCACCCCTTTCTTTTTAAGGCATTATTTGTATGGTGGACATCTATAATTAGCACATCTCCCCAGAAGCACCATCTTTTATGGGCATTCTGTTTCTCTCTCTTAGCCTTTCTGATCACCAGTCATCTGACTGGCAACTCATCAGCCTCCCGTATTATTCACTGGGCAGGAAATTAGATACTTTTACCTGTGCCACACTTCTGGCCAATACGATTTTTTCCCCTTAGTTTGTTGTATTATGTGCAAACCCGTTTCCTGATGATGGAATAAGTAGTAGTAACTTTTATAAATCAACAGATTATATATTTTGTGAAGGAGAAGACTGCATGTATCTCCTTGGAGCAGGGAAATATGGGGACAAAATGGATAATGTTCAATTATTTAAGTTGTGGCAGGAGGTGGAGGAGAGAACTGCAATAATTTGTAGGCTGCTGTAAAGCTAACAAGGATTATCATTTTAAAGAGTAATGTGTTCGCTCTTTCCTGAAATGTTAAATGCTTGAACTCAAAGGTAACTTGTGGCTACATCTAAGGGAATAGAGTTGTCTCTCTGTATGCATCAGTCAGGGCTACTGCAGAACCTGGAAACAGGACAGGCCTAAAGCTGAATAAAAAGCTTTTGCTGGGAGTGGGTTGGGTGGTGTGAGAAAGATTCTATCTTTTTGGAGACCTCCTGATCCTATGTGGGCTCTACAAATGGCAAAGCAGCTTGACCAGAGTGGGAAGTCATGCCTGTACCTTTTTCCAGTCTCTTGGCAACCTGAATTCCCTATTCCTAATGTATTGTAAGTGATGATCTGTGGTAAAAAATGGGAAGCTTTTGGTGTTCAGATGAATTCCAGATGGCAGAAGGCTGTTGTGTTGCCCCCATTCTAGATAACGTGGAAACATGGATGCACTTTAATAAACCTCAAGTGAATTATGAAGGCGCACACTGTCTCTTGAGTACTCTTCCTGAAAGTATGTTATAAAGAAATGCTGTGTTCTGCCAGTAGAAATCCTTTCAAGGATGCTGATAGTCTGAGAAAAAGGATAAGCATGGAATGCACAGTGACCTTTCTTGTGGATCTTAATCCATGCAGGGGTTGAACATTTCACCAAATGCCCACAAATAAATATGGATCTTAGAATTCAGAAGGCGGGAAATGGAGAATACCAACACAAAAGACGTTGCTCTCAGTAAGCGATTTTAAAAACTCCACCCTTCGTCTTTACCTACAACGAGCCATATCTGTAACGTAACGATATTTTATAGTTAAAAACGTCATAAAAGGATTGAAAATTTAAGAGCAATAATGAATTTGGCCGTTACCAAAGTCCTTGCTTATGAAAGGTGAGCTTCTTTATTGTTTGTTGTTTAACATGTTCATGTGTCTTGTTTTCTGCATGGGAAGGAACTGGGTGTCCATTTCACTTGTACAGCTCCTGGTGTAGATTTGTTTTACAAGTGGATACCTAAAATTAGGCTCTTCAATAAGTGGCCAGATTTTGAGAGGTGCTAGACATGCAGAAGCTTCCCACTGACCTCAGTAGGGAGCTGTTGGTTCAGCTCTTCAGAACATTTTAGGCATCCAGTCTTGAAAATCTCTTCTGCGTTTTAAATATGGTACACTGCCGTAGGGTTTGCTAGTATAGCTATACCAGCATATCCTTCTGGTGTAGATGCAGTTTTGCTGGTTATATAGCTTATACCAGTTTCCTGAACATATTAAACTGTATACCAACAAAATCATTTCTTTTGCCAGTATAACTGCATCTACACTGGGGCTTTTGCTAGCATAGGCATGTGTCAGTTAGGGGTGACTTTTCCTCCTCCCTCTCCCATTTATGCCAGCAAAATTTAAGGGCCTTAGAAACAGCATGCTTGGTTGCTGAAGTAACCAGAATGTAGTACCCAATGAAATCCAAGAATTGCTAGATCTTCCACACATCTTAATTGTAAGAAATGTGATTGCTTTAATGTTTTTGAGGAAATGCAAGTCATGTACTGGCATTTCAAACTCTCATTGCTTTCCCACTGTTTAACTTTCACATTAGACCATCTTTTTGTAAAACAACTTAAGGCTTTTACAGGACATATTTTGGGGGTTATGATCGGTCACTGGCTTCTCACTGCATTCCTTCCAGTTTTCATTTTAAAAAACAGAAACCCTTCCACATAAGGCTACTTTGAGTCGCATGAATTCTCAGACAGAGCTTGGTCTTTCTCCACCATCCCCTGAGATATGTGATAGTGCCACCGTTCTTGGTAGTCTCAAGCAAAAATAGCCCCTCAGTTGCCTAACAAAATTGATTAGAAACACTGTGAAGGCTAATTGCAAGTCATCTGTGCTTTAAAGTTGTTTTCTTCTAGCTAAATAAACTGGTGATGCACAAATCTCTGGGGAGGGACTTTTCTGAGAATTAGGTGTCTAATTCCTTTAAAAAAATCTCTTCCCTTCCTTCCTTTCCGCTTCAAAAAAGCTATTAAAGTTCACTCTCTATCCTACATAAACTTGACAGCAGCTAAATTAGAATGCTAGCAATATCAAAAAGGCTGTTTTTGAACTTCTTATGCTGTCTGATTGTAAAATATTTCATATTTGGTTGCCAAATATGAGCACATGTATTTAAAGGGGGAGTGGTTTTGGTCTTGGATCAGCCATATTCAGAACTCTCAAAACATGCCTGCAGTCTAAAGCAGTCCACGTTTAGGAATGGTAGCATAACCCATGGTTTCAGGTTTTACTGTATGGATTTTTTTAAATATAGCATGATGGCTCTTCTTTTGAGTGAGATTGAATATTTTCAGTCTGCTAGTGTATTTGAATTGTATTAACTAATATTTCATAGTCAGGTGTATGCTACAGACTTCTGGCAGTATAGTTATGTCAGTGAGGGGTGTGGTGAGGTATGAATTGTGACTGACATAGGGGCTTTTGCCAGAGCAGCTAGTATAGCTGCAGTTATACTAGCAAAGCTGCACTTTTGCTCATATAGCTTGTTTTGCTTGGTAGTGGTGGCGGCGGCTTGGAATAAGCTGTACATACTCATGGCTGCCCTGCCTCTTCCTGTCTATTCTGGGCCATGGTGCTTGAAGCACCACAGGTCCAGCAGGAGTACTCTGAGAAAAACGAGGCTTACACACAGCTGCGAGTTATTGGCTTTACTGAAGGTTTACTGACCCACCCGCAACGGGGACTCCAAGCGTTGCAGTCACGAAGGCGGGGAACCCAGCACACCGGAGCTCTGCCTGGGACGGAGTCCAATGGAGGGGCGGACAGTCAGCCTTAATAAGCACAACACAAAAACAGCTCATGAATATAGAATTAGGCGCTTCTTAAAGGCGGGCTTTCTACTACCTGGCGAAGGGCCATGCAAAGCAGCTATGTCCTTCAAGAACTATCTATATCCTGCAATAACACAGCAGCTGTGTCCTTCAAGAACTATCTCCTACAATAACAAAGCAGCTATCTGTGTCCCACAGTAGCCTCTCGGCTCGAGAAAGCAAAAGTTCCCTAGCTAGGCCATAACAGTCTTCCGCAGTCCCTTACACCGCCCCATCCAGTTCCGCCCCTTCCTCCGAGCACACCCTGTCTCTGCTCCTCCCTCTCTTCCCCCCTACCCCCAACTGTGCCTGATGAATGCTGCTGAATAGCTGATTGTGGTAGGAAGGAGGCACTGGGAGGGAGAGCAGTTGAGCGGCGGCCCTGTGGACGGGAGGCGTGGGGGGGGAGTGGGACAGGGTGCGTTGGCTGCTGGTGGGTAGTAAGCACCAACAGAAAAGTGACACAAAAGGTGAAGCGAGTACAGTACAGTAAGTGCAAATGATGGATATGCAGATTGGGACAGACGTCAGTCGGAACATGTTCCCCTATTGATGAGTGACAGATATGCATAACAATGGATAAGTGGGAGACCTATACCAGGGACCCTCCGTATCGGCGGCAACAACACAGCTTTGCCAGTATAAGGTGCATACATCCTAGGACTGCTTTGCTGGCATATATAGCTAGAGCTAGAGATCTATATTATAGACTTAATCTCAGTGTTTGCTTTTATAACTTTTTTTTTTTTTTTTTAAATAATCCAGAACCAACCATATTCCACTTGGTGCACTCATTGTCTTATATCAGATGGGAACTAACAATATCAGGCAATGTAGCCTGCCCATAGGAAAATATTAACTTCAGCAGTATGCTTTGATTGTTTAGATGACTATTTAGTTATAAAATATAGCAAAAGTCTGTGTAAATAGGTGGGTCTTGACTTTCTGGGCATATTGCTGACTCTCTCTCTAGTTCTGTTGGATCAGTGGGGGAGACAGATTCCAGATTTGAGGTCCTCCATTGGGAAAACCTTATTCCCATCTCTATGGTCATATTTGGAAACCACTTACTTAAATGCTTTATCTCCCTTCTGCTTCTGGGGTAAGATCTGAAGATAAAAGAGGCTTCTAGATTGTCCAGGACCTAAGCCATGTGGTTAAAACCACAAGATCTTCTTTCCAGGTGAAAAAGGACTGCTTTTACGCATTATGGAGGCATCACTATAGTTAATCTGGGGGTGAACTTCCTGTGCTCAAAACACATTTTTGGCCATTGTCTCTTCACCAGTGCTTCCACGGGTGCGTTTCCATTAATGTTAGAAATGATGGGACCCTTTAGGTTGGGTAGAGTGCCAGCAGCTGCTGGTATTTGTGAGCATCACATCATGTAGACCAGTTCAGAGGAAGGAAATGTTCATGGTAGCCTTTCCTTTAACTTATAATGAAGGTTTGTACAGTAAATATTAGTGTTCTTACTAATGCATTTTATATACAAGTACAGAAACACACACACCTATTAATTTAAAAAGTTTTCAGTAAGAAAAGAAGCTAATGCTCTTAATTATTTTGATTAACAATGATCTATGAAAATGTACATTAGAGTACTAAAAATGGAAACTTAAAATCCAATTCACTCTTTGTATTGCTGTCAACTTGGACAATGAAAGTTAAATTGACTATGAAATCAATTTCGCTTTCAGGTCCAGTCATGCAATATTTACATTTCAAATACTCCAGAAAGGTGTGTGCATAAATTAAAAACAAATGTTTTAAGGGCATTTTGTAATAGTGAAAATGGTTCTATTGGTGTAAAGTTTCCAAAGGTTTTTTTTTTTTTAACACAACTTAAATTTTGAGTTATTAAATCGACAGGTTCATAGAAAAGTTTGCGTACTACTGGAGACACACTTAAAAAAAGTAGGGCTGTCAAATGATTTAAAAAAAATAAATTCCAATCAATTGCAGTTTTAATCGCACTGTTAAATTTCAATTGATGATTTGTTGTTTGTTTGGATTTTTTTTTTTTACATTTTCAAATATATTCATTTCAATTCCAACAAAGTTACAGTGCTCACTTTATATTTTTATTACAAATATTTGCACTGTAAAAATGATAAACAAAAGAAACAGTTTTTTTTCAATTCACCTCATTCAAGTATTTTAGTGCAATCTCTTTCTCGGGAAAGTGCAATTTACAAATGTAGCTTCTTTTTTTTTTTTTTTTTTAACATAACTGCACTCAAAAACGAAACAATCTAAAACTTTAGAGCCTACAAGTCCACTCAGTCCTACTTCTTGTTCAGCCACTTGCTAAGACAAACAAGTTTGTTTACATTTACTGGAGATAATGCAGCCCACTTCTCACTTTTAGGAGACACTGTAAATAAGAACAGGCGTGTGCATGGCACTTTTTGTAACTGGCATTGCAAGGTATTTGTGTCCGATATGCTAAACATTCGGCCACCGTTCCAGAGGACATGCAACTTGTAGGAGGGCTGCTTTATAAATAGGAGAGCGTGTAGTTAAAATAACCTTTCAGTGTCTGTGTACTTTTTTCATCAGGATGAGTCCTGTTTAAATACTTGCTTTTGACTTTGGAAAAAGCATGGGAAGGATGGGAGCGAGTTGATCTTAGTTTGTATATCTTGTGCTATTTAAAGTCATTGTACTTTTGATCCTGGAAAGTCACACTGTAATCAAGCTTCCTGTTAAATGATGAATATTTCACTTTGAAGAGTTCAACAATATAGCTAATTTATATCCAATGGATATTTTAGGTGTTTAATGTTATCGTGCAAACAAAGTATATGCCACATAACTTTTCTTTACTTCCCATCTGGTGCCTGATAAGACCTTTGACATATACAGTAATAGGAAGCTGGAGCTTCTCTTAGGTGGCTTTCATCACTTATGAACTGTTTCAGCAGAAAATAGTTATGGAAGCATTTGTTTCTCTAAGAGTTTTATTGCTTTTATGTACTGTTTTCTTTGTATCATGGGGTTTGTCTTTTGAAAAAATTGATTCTTGCACACAGAAATAATGTATAGCATTATAAATTATCGTAATAGTTTCATGTACTATATTACACACGTGCATGCACACAAAGTGTCTGGAAACGAGCGCATCATGAATTTTGGTACTCATTTCTGTGACAAAATATATTTGAGAAGTTAAACATCAAGTCGTTCTACAGGAAATGCCTTGCCGAGTAGAAACAAAAATTTAGGAGGGAGATGAAATTTGTTGCCTGAAGTCAAACTCTCTGTCTCTCTCACACATTTTTAAAGTCCCTACAAAGATTTAGCAAATCTCTGAAGGGAGAGAATTGAATGCTTGGCTCTTATTCAGTAAAAAATGAGATGCCCAAGCTTTTCATTGCATGTGTTTAAGTGAGGGGGAAAGATAAGCCATCAATCAGGCTTGCTGTGGATGTCTCTTGTCTCTAACAAAATTGGTCCCTCCCAGTACATACTCCAGAATGTTAAATCATGTTTTAACATTCTGGAGTATAGTTCTGACTCCAGGATAAAATATCAGCAGAATTTGTAATTTATAATGCTTTTCATGAATGAGTTTGTGTGATATTGCTGCTTCCTGTCTTGTTTTGCACCTACACATTCAGATTCTTGACTTTTTATGGAATGTTTTTCTCTTTCAATAATAGGCTTTCTTTTGGAAATATCGTAAATTAGGTGGATTGATTAAAACTACTTTGGTTGTCACCTTTTTTTTTTTTTTTTTTTTTTTAAAGTAGGAACTTTAATCAGCTCAGGGCTGGTATATATGCTCTTTTGCTGTGACTTCCTTTTGACTTAAAAACTGATCTAGATGGGAGTAGAATGTAGATCTTCCACATCTTTTGTTTTGAGCCATTATTTCCAACTTTCTTATCTCCCATTCCTTTCTTTAAATTGGACCAATAGCAGTGGCCTAGTGAGCTGGTATTTAATTCTAGAGGCTGCCTTTTTGTGGTCCACTTTTTCTGAAGTCTCTGCTCTTATGTTTTGAAGATAGTCTTAGTTTATATTTCAAAGGGCTTGTCTTTGCTAGGAAGCTTAATTATAATTAAAAAGGACTTTTGAAAAACAATCGAGTTGTGACAAGATGCAGAACACTACTTGTCAAGATCAGCATCATTCCATGTAACTCAGTTTTTTTAAACACAGTCAAACTTTCTAGGGAAGATGACCCTTGTGTGTAAACTAGTATAGTGACGTCAGCCTGAGGCCTTTTCTATATGCTTTATTCTTTTTTAAATTGGTGTAGCTGCACCAATTTAAGCTCCTATTCTAGTTGTGCTTCACCAGTATAAATGATGACTTGCCCCATTGCAGCTTACCTTTTACAATTAGTTTAGTGAGGTGCAAAATAACTTGGGGCTTGTCTACAGGAACAGTGAGTTTGTGGCAAGCTGCGGTGTGACTCTACCCTCACATGAGCATGTTGTGCTCTAACAGCATATTAATGTTCTTTGATCTAGTCCTCTGTGAAACGGGTCTAGATCAGGGTGCATTAACTAACTGTGCAGATGCACATGGACATTAGAGAATGGAAGGCTAGTGTGGAGTAGGTTCCCCTAGCTTGCCACAAACTAAACATTCATATATAAAAAGCCTAAGGTTGCAGACAGCCTGAAATAAAAACAGTCAGAGGTGTGAATTACTCAAATCAATGTCGGTGGGTATTATCCTTGTTAAGTTTCAATGTTAATTTAAATGTCAACAGTTAGCTTTCACTGCTGGGTGAAGAATGCCAGAAGAAGGATAATGTGCATCTTGGACATGTGCACAGTTTACTTGGAGTGGCATCTCATATGGGTGGATTGGAAGATGATTACATCTTTTTTTAGTTCTTGTGCAAGTGTCTTTGGATTCCAGTTTGTGAGTGTCATGCCCCTCTGAACCAGTGGATTCATCTGACTCTTGATTTTTTTTTTCTTCTCTGCTTTATTTTCATTTAAGACTACTATATTTGACTTTCATCAATAGAGCTTCTAGGGATCTTCATATTTAAAAAATGTAGGTATCTGACTTATTACATAATACAATGAGCAGGGCGTCTGCTGACCTTTCAAAGGTCACCAGTAGAGCAGCAAGTGCTTCTTATTAAACAGTGGTTCTCAAACGTTTTGTGTTTGTGGACCATTTTTATAAAGATCCTCTTGTGGACTACTTTCTTGCCAATCCTTGCAGTAGCCTCAATGTTTGGTTAGATGAAGTAGTAATCTTAGGATAGCATTAATGAGACAAGATGAAACTGTGTTTAAATAATTGGGTACAGCTGCTTGGCCATGTCCTCCTTCCCTGCCTAGCCTTTTCTCTCCTTGGCTATGAGACTTCACACTTACTGGTACTAAATCTCCCCTTACTGCTTCCAGCTGCTGCTGGAATCTGTGCAGGTCACTTTACAATTTGTTTTTTTTGTCTTGCAGTTGTTACCTTTCTAATTCTGATGTGATTAAACAACTTGTCTGAACTTACTTGATGGTAAAAACAGACACAAAACAGCTGTGTAGGGTGCTGAGGGTAGGTTTTTGGGATAGCTTTGTTCTTTTCCCTTCTTTTTATTTGGCTGGAATGGAGGGTCAGTAAAGCCTCTAATATCCTAGGCCTCTTGGACCTGGTTATAAGTATCAGCATGTGTTGTTTTTTGAAGACTTGCAGATGCTTTGTCACTGTGACAAAAGCCATTTGCATAGCAATGCTTCTATGGTCCAGACTCCTGGTCAGTAGACATCTGTTCAAACACTGCTGTAAGAGCTTCCATCTCAAAGCTGTTAGTTGAGTCTAATAAATTATATAATTGCATAAATGCTGATGAGAGATGCACTAATACAAGCAACAGTAATTAGATATTCCAGCAATCTAAGTGAAAATCTGACTGACTGAAGATATAGCTGGTTTCAGAGTAGCAGCCGTGTTAGTCTGTATTCGCAAAAAGAAAAGGAGTACTTGTGGCACCTTAGAGACTAACAAATTTATTAGAGCATAAGCTTTCGTGAGCTACAGCTCACTTCATAATAAATGAATCCGATGAAGTGAGCTGTAGCTCACGAAAGCTTATGCTCTAATAAATTTGTTAGTCTCTAAGGTGCCACAAGTACTCCTTTTCTTTTTGAAGATATAGCTGTTTCTCACAAAACAGCACCCTTATTCAGAACTTTCTTTTCCTATCTCTCTTATGAATAGCAATTCCTGCTTACAATAAGTAAGGCCCCTATATCGTGGACTACCTTCTCCCCCCACAGCTGACAATTGCCTCTTTGTTAATATAATCAAAAGTGTGCACGTTTTTGAGAACCTCGAAGTGTGCTTGAAACCTTAACTTAAAATTATATTTTCTAGCAACTCCTCCCCCATTGCATATTCAAGGTCCTGATTTCCCCTCAGACTTTCATTTGATTAAGTCAGTTGGGTTGGGGGTGTATGTCTGAGAGAAGAACTTGGGCCAGTGGATATCTAAGCCATTTTTTGATAGCATAGTTAATGATCAAAAGTCCCTCACTAACTCATATTGCAAGTTTAAAGTGCTCATAAAGTAATAGCTTAAACAGTTTTAAACATTCTGTGCAGGAAGTGCAAAACTTGTTGACTTGTTCTAAGCGTCAATGTTGTTTCCTAGTTTCTTGGATAAAAATTTAGTATTCAAATCTCTTTTGGGGAGGATATCCCATGACTCTGCATGATCATCAGATCGTATGCTCCTTGGGACAGGGACTGTGCTTTCTCTGTACAGCAGCTACTGTCAGACGTGAGCGCTGCCAGAAGTAAAGGGGGACTGTGGTGACAAATTACAAAACTCTTTCTTACTGCATTCAAAAGTATGCTACTTACTCATCGTTCTTTATTCCATAAGATATGGTTGGTGCCCTGAAGAACTTGAAGTCTTGTGTAGCTGGCATTTTTCTCTTAACTTGAGGGGAGGAGTTTAATTAAAGTCATTTTATCTTTAAATCAAACAAGGAACTGGTTTGCAATGGGGATGTCATTAGCCAATTTGCCAGGGGCTAGAGGGGTTTTGGTGAACACATGAGAAATGCAAACATATTTGTGTGCATTCTCTCATCCTTACCTTTCCCCTGACTTTATAGCAGGTGGTGCAGATGGCACAGCAAATTCTTGAGTGTACTGGATAAACTCTTTGTTCATAGGCTATGAAGGTAGCTTCTCTATTATACTAATGGAAAAATGTACTGGTGTGAACACTGTTACCTCTGGCAGTTTGTCTCTCTCTCTCCTAAATTTGGAAGAGGAACGGTAGTACACATCGTTTTTGTTGTGCAGAGTATGTTGCTGCTTAAGTTAACAAACTATCACTCGTCCTTACAGTTAGCCATTTTTATTTGCTATCTTTATTTTTACAGTTACTTAGCAAAAACTGTCAAATGTTACTTTAGTTTCATAACTAAACAAAGTAAGCAATAAAACTTCTAGAATTAGCTTGCATAAATTCTTCAAGTGCATAAAAGTTCTGTAATGCTGCTCAGCTAGTAAAGAACACATTTACGATTCCAGTTCTGTGTCTTTCAATTAGGCAGAGGAGCAGCTCCAGTGAAATAGGTTTCTGGACATTGTAATGAAATGTAATGAAAATGAGCTTAAAAACACATTCTTGGTGGTTTTTAGAAAACACTTATTCTGTGATTTGAAGGGAGTAGTTTTATTCTAATTCTGTCACTTCAGAAAAGTAGCTGAGGTGAAGGAAAATGTAAGCACCTAGTGTAAATATAATAGCCTTTACCTCTTTATCAAGGTGTACTATACAGATGAGGAAACGTATCTAGAAGAGATATGTAACTCAAATTTAATTTAATTTGGGCAGGGAGGGGTGGCTTTGAACCTAGTAAGTAGCAATGAAGTTGCTACACATAGAATCATAGAATCATAGAATATCAGGGTTGGAAGGGACCCCAGAAGGTCATCTAGTCCAACCCCCTGCTCAAAGCAGGACCAAGTCCCAGTTAAATCATCCTAGCCAGGGCTTTGTCAAGCCTGACCTTAAAAACCTCCAAGGAAGGAGATTCTACCACCTCCCTAGGCAACGCATTCCAGTGTTTCACCACCCTCTTAGTGAAAAAGTTTTTCCTAATATCCAATCTAAACCTCCCCCATTGCAACTTGAACATACCCCTTGAAACATACCCCTTCCATCCCCCCCATCAGCTATGTCTTTAAGGCTGACCTCCTTCTGATCTGTTATGGCTTGTTTCTGCAGAGAACTGGTTTATATTGAATGGGGTGTACTATGTAAACTTAAGTTGAGCTTTTGAAACTTTTTTACTTTTAAATGGTAGGTAAAATGAATTAAGATTTGGTTTTTAAGTCTGTCGTCTAAGGCTGAGTCCAGCATCTAAAACTTGTACATCACCATGGTACAGTCTTATGGCACAAGAATTGTCACTGGTCATAGTCAATATGACTAAGGTAGGGTAAATATAGGCATGGGGTAAATTTTGAAAAGCTCTCATCAATTTTTAAGAGTTGACTTGGTATAAAGGATATTTTCTAGTCTTGAAAGAAGACTGTCATATTCCCTACTTCTCTCACAGCTCCCTCCACAGATTTTTTTCTATAGTGTTGATACATGAAGGCATGGTCTGCACTAGAAATCTCTTCTGGGTTAGCAGTGTAAGGTGTGGTTTTTAATTTTTGGTTTTTTACACTTCTGTATCTGCAAAAGCCCTTGTGTAGATGCAGTTATACCAGCATAAAAGTTCTTTTTCTGGTATATCTTATTTCACACACCAAACTGGTATAAACTATCCTGGCAAAGCAACTTTTTGCAGGTGTAATTTGCATTACACTAGGACTGTTTGTGAGTATAGCTAAACTGGCAAACGTTTTCGAGCGTAGACTAGGCTAAGGCCCTGTCTTGGCAAATAAAAAGGGTGTGTTAGCTCAGTCATTAAGCTTAATGTGACTGAAAAATCCTATCAAGGTAACAAGTTTGAAGTTGTGCCATCTGCTATAGTGTTGGTATTGCCAACCCCAAATGTTCAAAAATCATGAGTGGCTTTAAAATCATGAGATTTGGTGTTTGTTTGCCTTCTGCTTTTTGAGCCTTTAGGGGTCACATTTTGAAGCGTTCTCCACAGCCCTGAGGACTAGAAACTTACTTTTTCTTTAGGAATGAAGGCTGAAATCATCACATATCCACTTGGCTCCAGGAGTTGGGGCTTTAAGGAAAATAATAATAATTGAGACTCATGGAAAAAAATGAGTTGGTAACACTGCCCACTGCTTCCAACATATCAACCTGTAACTTGATGGGCTTTTCAATCTTGTAAAGCCAATTCAGTTGACAAACACACACCCTCTTTGCATGTCAATATAGGGCCCATGCTGCTAGGTTTTGTCTATTACCTTACTCAGAAAAACTGTGCTATACAGTATGAGGTTAGCAAAAACAATGAGGAGTCCTTGTGGCACCTTAGAGACTAACAAATTTATTTGGGCATAAGCTTTCATGGGTTAGAACCCGCTTCATCAGATGCATGGAATGGAAAATACAGCAGCAGGTATAAATACAAAACCTAAACCTAATTTCCCCCTACTGTTGTTCACACCTTCTTGTCAACTGTTTGAAATGGACCACTCTCATTACCACTACAAAAGTTGTTGTTCCTCCCTTGGTATCCTATTGTTGTTTGAATTCTCTCTAGACTGACCTCACACTTGGTAAGGCAACTCCCATCTTTTCATGTATTTATACCTGCTCCTGTATTTTCCATTCCATGCATCTGATGAAATGGGTTCTAGCCCATGAAAGCTTATGCTCAAATAAATTTGTTAGTCTCTAAGGTGCCACAAGGATTTGCTGATGTAGACTAACACGGCTACCACTCTGAAACCTGTCACCATGCAAAGTATGAGGTTAGGGCCATCAGGGGTGTGCACAGGTATAAAAATTTGGCCACTTATGGAGGGGCACTTTCTGTGCCCCCTGCGGCTGGAGGAGCTGCCTCTCCCCAGCGCCAGTGGAACTTTCTCTCTTCTACCCCCTGTGGCCCTGGAGCTGGTGGTGCGTGATTTCCTCAAGCAGTCGGAGGAGCTGGATCTCCCCCTGCTCTCTCAAGGCTGGAGGATCTGTCCTCTCCCACCCTGGCCTAGGGACTGAGGCTCTCCTCCACTTCCCCTTGGCCCCAGGGCCAGTGGAACTATCATCTCCTGCCCTGGCCCCAGAGGAGTTCTGTGCCCCTGCTGATTTGAGGGGGGCCCTATGCCCCTGCTTGCACCCCCCGTGCATGCCCTGGAGGGCCATGCTTTGGATTCTGAGCACTTTTGAAAACCAATTTAGCTGATTTTAAAAAAGAGTTGGCTAGTGTTGGCTAAGGGCTGACTGATCATGTAGGAGATACCTATAAAGAGCAGTGTTAATCCTGACTCCAAACTTTTTGTTGTTTTTTTTTGAAATTCTTCCTCAGACAGAGTAGTGTAAGTTTTTTTGCTTAACTTTTTTTTGTTTTTATAACAGTTCATCACTTGTCTGATACATTGTGAATACCGAAGTAGAGAAGCACACATGTTGAATGAAAATTCTTTTTACAGTCATTTTCTGTTTTGTATAGCTGACTTCTACAACACGGATGTCAGGGATATAATAATACCTTAAGGAATAGTGTTGTTTGGGAGTTGAATGAAACCTTGTTGAAGCTGGTGGATGTAATGGTCATCCTTCATTTGGGATAAATGTAAAAACAAGTTAAGCCCCTTTATGGAATAGATAGCTGAAACAATAGGAGTCATCACCCAAAACACAGCCAACATGGAAGGCCTGTCAGGAATCTGAGCTATGTGGGAGGAGGGGTTTTCTTGTGACCTGGTTTCAGAGTAGCAGCCGTGTTAGTCTGTATTCGCAAAAAGAAAAGGAGTACCCGTGGCACCTTAGAGACTAACAAATTTATTAGAGCATAAGCTTTCGTGAGCTACAGCTCACTTCATCGGATGCATTTGGTGGAAAACATTCCACCAAAAATTTCCACCAAATGCATCCGATGAAGTGAGCTGTAGCTCACGAAAGCTTATGCTCTAATAAATTTGTTAGTCTCTAAGGTGCCACGGGTACTCCTTTTCTTCTTGTGACCTGGGTATTGTTTGATGGAGTGGGGTGTGTGTCAAGGAGAGAAACAACAGAAATGCCACCGAAGCAGTCAGAAGGTAGCAGGGAATCCATAGAGAAAAAGCTTGTAACTTGATCCTGAGAAAAAAGCCAAGAGATTTTAGGTAGGGTGCTGTCTGGAAAGAGTCTTAGTCAGTCTCTTTGCTTACTGCTCCATCTTCTGCTGTTTTGATTCTTACTGTGTTCAGGGAAATGGAATAAAGTGTAGGTACTTTGTAAGTAAACAAGATTGCATCAAAGAAATACTAGTTTCTCCTCCAAATGGAAACAGCCAATATTTGGGTCTTGCTGGTTAATAGCTCAGGTCAAAATGTGTGCAATATTGTACTTATTTGTTTAGACTAACACTGTGCAGGCTGACACCTTTACAAGCATTTCACACTGAATAAACAAGTGCAATTACAACTTACAGTTCCATAATGGTGACGTTAATAGTAATTAGTTGATTGGGGGTACTGCTCTAAATGTGCTAGTATTTTTCCAAATATAAAATAGCTGTCCTGAAGAATACACTGTGTGATGCTAAATAAAAGCAATCTTGGTACTACTTCAGAGAGGGGAATGTTCTTGATGTAGATCTGTTGGGTTGCTGTTGGCTATGCAACCAAATTTAAGTATTTCAACTTAGGTTTCCTAAAATTTACCACAACACTTGGAAATCTTTTTTGTTTTTTCTTCCTCTCCTTCCTACCAATCTTGGTGCAACAAGGAGAAAAAATGACTTCGTAAGACTGAGTTCTCACAGAAGGGATCAGTTGTAAATTTGGCAAACTAAAAAGGGGATTTTTTTTTTTTCTGTAAGGGTATGTCTACACTGCATCTGGGAGCAGTACTGTGTAGAGATGTTGCTTTGACATTGTGTCTCAGGCTCTCAAGCCCATCTCTCTACCACCACATTCCTGGCTTCAGCCAGAGCTGCAATGTCTACACACTATTTTTAGCATGCTAGTGTAATCTGTGGATCCAGGTTGGGAGGCTTGCTCCCAGATGCAGTGTAGACATGCAAGAGACCCAGGAAGTCACATAGGGGCACATAGGAGGCAACTTGGCTGTTTGTAGTATCCATATCAGTAATCTTGTGTGTTGATATTGCAGAGAAGTATGGGGACGGGGTGAGGGTGCGGGTGCAGACACAACCATTCTGACTAGATGCAAACTTATACTGTTTTGGTTTAGATTGTATACACAAGTTTTTCTGTAGCTTCCAAGAATAAAATTTCAAAGCGTGTAGTCCGTTTCATCTATGTTAACAGTGCCATTGATCACTGACCACAGATTGGTCAGGTAAAATAAGTAATTTAAGCTTCAGCAGTGCTAGGGATCTCTGGTTGGCTTGAAAACACTTCTTATTGTGTACTAGATATTGTTATCTATAATAAATAGACTGAATGCATTGTGGTAACAGCACAATGAAGTGGGCAAGCCTTAAACAGAATATACTTATTTCTGACATTAAAAATAGTGGAGCATCTGTATAGTAAAAGCACATGTCTAGATTCTCTCACACCATGCTGTACTCAGATAAAAATACATCTTAAGGAACTATATGTAAGATTTTATTCCAAATATGGAACTTGCAGTCTGCAACTCTTGTACTCAAATGTAGCTTTGTGTTCTACAAAGTAGACTTGTAACTTTAAACTGTAGTTACAGTTCCCAAAGGCAGATTGGGTGTTTCATCAACATGCTGATCTGAAGACTGTTGGCAATATGTTTTTTATTCCTTTTGAGAAAGTGGACATTTCACATATACACTTACTAACTGCTAATTGGTCATTAACGAAAAAGAGATTCATGCATCTTTTACTATTTCAATTGTTTTGAAGTTTTTACATTTTTATTTCCTATAAATGCGTGTGTCTGGATTTGTAAGGTAGTGATTTTTCAGTGTCTGACACTTGCGTATTTTTTTAACCTAGTTTTTCAGATCCATGCAACTTTTTGTTCAGTATTTTAATAAATTATAGGTTCCTGTACTTTTAGTTTTTCCAAACAAGCGCTCTTGACTCATTTATTTTAACTAACTAATATGAGTAAACATTGATGTGTTTGACACCCCTGAGTGATGTAGCTAGGTTGACCTAAGGTATAGACAAAGCTAAAGCCATGTCTACACGGGCACTTACGTTGGCAAAACTATGTCACTCAGGAGTGTGAAAAAATACCCCCTGAGCGACATAAATTTTACCCAGCATAAGCGGGAACGGCTCTGTGTTGGCGGGAGATGTTCATTAAGCTGGCTTTTTATTATGTTGATGGGAGTGCTCTCTTCTGGTGCCATCATGCGGCTACGTGAAAACTCTTACAGTGACACAGCTGTATCAACACAGCTGTGCCGCTGTAAGCTTGTAATTGTAGACATGGCTTAAGTCTTTAAGGCCAAGTCTGTACTAAGAGCACTTAGCTCATATAGTATATCAGTATACTGTATTAATATGGCTGTATCTTATCCTGGGAAAGCTATGTTTTTACCTGAAGAGAACAAGCTAGAACAGTAAAATTGCAGTTGTGCCTGCCCTGGGGCTTCTGCTGGCACAGCTGTGTTGGTTGGTGGTCATACCTCTTCACACCCGACTGACATAGTTATGCTGGCGGAAGTCTGGAGTGTAGACATACCCGAGTTAACAGTAATGTAAGCACAGTGTTCTAATAAATGCTCAAAATAGGGAGCTATCATGTTTCTCTAAGATCCAGGACATCTAGTAGGGATACACTGAGGAGCATGAACACAGTTGACTAATCTAAAAGTTTTGTCTTTAAGTCCTCTTTTCTTGATTTAGTTATGCTTCCTAATTCTTTTCTCTCTCTAATTTTCTAGTGTTTTTTTTTTTTGTTTTGTTTTAAGGCGACACCCTTTTTTTTTAAAAAAATAGGGTTACTTGTGGCACCTTAGAGACTAACAAATTTATTAAAGCATAAGCTTTCGTGAGCTACAGCTCACTTCATCGGATGCATTTGGTGGAAAAAAACAGAGGAGAGATTTACACACACACACACACACACACACACACACACACACACACACACACACACACACACACACACACACACACACACACACACACACACACACACACACACACACACACACACACACACAGAGAGAGAGAGAGAACATGAAACAATGGGTTTATCATACACACTGTAAGGAGAGTGATCACTTAAGATAAGCCATCACCAGCAGCGGGGGGGGGGGGAAGGAGGAAAACCTTTCATGGTGACAAGCAAGGTAGGCTAATGCCAGCAGTTAACAAGAATATCAGAGGGACAGTGGGGGGTGGGGGAGGAGAAATACCATGGGGAAATAGTTTTACTTTGTGTAATGACTCATCCATTCCCAGTCTCTATTCAAGCCTAAGTTAATTGTATCCAGTTTGCAAATTAATTCCAATTCAGCAGTCTCTCGTTGGAGTCTGTTTTTGAAGCTTTTTTGTTGAAGGATAGCCACTCTTAGGTCTGTGATCGAGTGACCAGAGATTGAAGTGTTCTCCAACTGGTTTTTGAATGTTATAATTCTTGACGTCCGATTTGTGTCCATTTATTCTTTTACGTAGAGACTGTCCAGTTTGGCCAATGTACATGGCAGAGGGGCATTGCTGGCACATGATGGCATATATCACATTGGTAGATGCGCAGGTGAACGAGCCTCTGATAGTGTGGCTGATGTGATTAGGCCCTATGATGATATCCCCTGAATAGATATGTGGATAGAGTTGGCAACGGGCTTTGTTGCAAGGATAGGTTCCTGGGTTAGTGGTTCTGTTGTGTGGTGTGTGGTTGCTGGTGAGTATTTGCTTCAGATTGGGGGGCTGTCTGTAAGCAAGGACTGGCCTGTCTCCCAAGATCTGTGAGAGTGATGGCTCGTCCTTCAGGATAGGTTGTAGATCCTTGATGATGCGTTGGAGAGGTTTTAGTTGGGGGCTGAAGGTGATGGCTAGTGGCGTTCTGTTATTTTCTTTGTTGGGCCGGTCCTGTAGTAGGTGACTTCTGGGTACTCTTCTGGCTCTGTCAATCTGTTTCTTCACTTCAGCAGGTGGGTATTGTAGTTGTAGGAATGCATGATAGAGATCTTGTAGGTGTTTGTCTCTGTCTGAGGGGTTGGAGCAAATGCGGTTATATCGTAGCGCTTGGCTGTAGACAATGGATCATGTGGTAAGATCTGGATGAAAGCTAGAGGCATGTAGGTAGGAATAGGGGTCAGTAGGTTTCCGATATAGGGTGGTGTTTATGTGACCATCGCTTATTAGCACCGTAGTGTCCAGGAAGTGGATCTCTTGTGTGGACTGGTCCAGGCTGAGGTTGATGGTGGGATGGAAATTGTTGAAATCACGGTGGAATTCCTCAAGGGCTTCTTTTCCATGGGTCCAGATGATGAAGATGTCATCAATGTAGCGCAAGTAGAGTAGGGGCATTAGGGGACGAGAGCTGAGGAAGCACTGTTCTAAGTCAGCCATAAAAATGTTGGCATACTGTGGGGCCATGCGGGTACCCATCGCAGTGCCGCTGATTTGAAGGTATACATTGTCATCAATGTGAAATAGTTATGGGTGAGGACAAAGTAACAAAGTTCAGCCACCAGATTAGCCGTGACAATATCGGGGATACTGTTCCTGACGGCTTGTAGTCCATCTTTGTGTGGAATGTTGGTGTAGAGGGCTTCTACATCCATAATGGCTAGGATGGTGTTTTTAGGAAGATCACCAATGGACTGTAGTTTCCTCAGGAAGTCAGTGGTGTCTCGAAGATAGCTGGGAGTGCTGGTAATGAAGGGCCTGAGGAGGGAGTCTGCATAGCCAGACAATCCTGCTGTCAAGCATTCTTAAAACTACAATACCCACCTGCTGAAGTGAAGAAACAGATTGACAGAGTCAGAAGAGTACCCAGAAGTCACCTACTACAGGACAGGCCCAACAAAGAAAATAACAGAATGCCACTAGCCATCACCTTCAGCCCCCAACTAAAACCTCTCCAACGCATCATCAAGGATCTACAACCTATCCTGAAGGACAACCCATCACTCTCACAGATCTTGGGAGACAGGCCAGTCCTTGCTTACAGACAGCCCCCCAATCTGAAGCAAATACTCGCCAGCAACCACACACCACACCACAGAACCACTAACCCAAGAACCTATCCTTGCAACAAAGCCCGTTGCCAACTCTGTCCACATATCTATTCAGGGGATACCATCATAGGGCCTAATCACATCAGCCACACTATCAGAGGCTCGTTCACCTGCGCATCTACCAATGTGATATATGCCATCATGTGCCAGCAATGCCCCTCTGCCATGTACATTGGCCAAACTGGACAGTCTCTACGTAAAAGAATGAATGGACACAAATCGGACGTCAAGAATTATAACATTCAAAAACCAGTTGGAGAACACTTCAATCTCTCTGGTCACTCGATCACAGACCTAAGAGTGGCTATCCTTCAACAAAAAAGCTTCAAAAACAGACTCCAACGAGAGACTGCTGAATTGGAATTAATTTGCAAACTGGATACAATTAACTTAGGCTTGAATAGAGACTGGGAATGGATGAGTCATTACACAAAGTAAAACTATTTCCCCATGGTATTTCTCCCCCCCCCACCCCACCCCCCACTGTCCCTCTGATATTCTTGTTAACTGCTGGAATTAGCCTACTTTGCTTGTCACCATGAAAGGTTTTCCTCCTTCCCCCCCCCTGCTGCTGGTGATGGCTTATCTTAAGTGATCACTCTCCTTACAGTGTGTATGATAAACCCATTGTTTCATGTTCTCTGCGTGTGTGTATATAAATCTCTCCTCTGTTTTTTCCACCAAATGCATCCGATGAAGTGAGCTGTAGCTCACGAAAGCTTATGCTCTAATAAATTTGTTAGTCTCTAAGGTGCCACAAGTACTCCTTTTCTTTTTGCGAATACAGACTAACACGGCTGCTACTCTGAACCCTATTTTTAGTTACTCTCTCCTATGATTCCCTCTGCATTGTCTTATTTCTTTGTGGTTAATTTTCATACATCTGGTCTCTCTTCATGGGTGTATATATTTCCTGTGTTAATGTGATTTACACTTGAGAGTATAGGCTATAGTAGAATTAAGGGATTAAAAAATAATAATAGTACCATCGTCCGTTAACCCTCAGCTAGGAGAGAAATGTATAATGGTTAGGTTTCAGAGTAGCAGCTGTGTTGGTCTGTATCCATAAAAAGAAAAGGAATACTTGTGGCACCTTAGAGACTAACAAATTTATTTGAGCATAAGCTTTCATGAGCTACAGCTCTCCATCGGATGCATTTGCTTTCGTGAGCTATAGCTCTCTTCATCAGATGCATTTGCATCCGATGAAGTGAGCTGTAGCTCACTAAAGCTTATGCTCAAATTTGTTAGTCTCTAAGGTGCCACAAGTACTCCTTTTCCTTTTTGCGTATAATGGATAGCGATCCTCATAAAGGCATAATCCATGGTAGTTATGAGATTTGGATTATGAAAAAAAACCTTCCTTTTCTCTTTCTGCTCTAAGTAGCAATTCCTTCTGGGCTCTTTACACCTTCATCTGAAGCGTCGGTGTTGGAGACAGGATGCTGGTCTTGATGGACCGCTGGTCTTGATGGACCACAGGTCTGACAATTCCTAACTTTTCATTGTGTGTGAATGCTTGTGATTTTTTTCTTTGTCTATTATTATTGAGAAATCCCAGTTTAAAAGTGGATGAATTGATGCAAACTGCAACATCCGGATCAAATTATTCTGGTTCATCTCCCTGTGGCAGGCTTTTGTTTAAATTTTTAGAAGGTCTAAGAAATGCATGTATAACGAATTTGTTGCCAAATCTGAGTATGTAATGCAGTACCAATAACGGCTCTCTTTGATCAGATTCATCCCTCCCCCCCCCCCGTTTTTATAGGGAGTTTTATAAATAATGCATATTTTCCCAACTTTAATGAAAACTTTGTAGCCTGACTCCCTTCCTCCTTGCCCCCACTCTCCCCCCCCCAAAAAGAGAGAATAAAACCTAAACAAGGATGTAGTTTTTTTGCTGAAGTTCCTAACATTGATGTAGCTGGTCTTGTCAGAATTATTTGAAATGTAATGTTTTCTCTTTATTTTTAGAGAGACTTGTTCATTGTGTGTAGAACCTCAGTTTTGGACAAATTGCTGAGTTAAAGGCTTCTGACAAGAATAAATTGAACAAAACTGTACTCTCGACACACACACATATGCAGTGACATAATCTGACTGTTTTTCAGTATGGAGATTTATAACAAGTGAATAAACACTGCTTACTAAAGATTGAAGTGAGGAACTCTTACGCTAAGGGCCCATCTATGCATGGAATTACTCAGGAATTGCCATTCCTGAGTAACTCCATGTGTAGACCAACCTTTATACACACAGATTATCACTGTATTGCTTTAAAGACTTAAAACCTTTACTGCCTGAGTAATGCTGTTTTGTTTACCATAAGATTTCCTTTTATTTTCCTTTCCCACTCCCTGCTTCCTCTAACACTGTTTGGGAAGTTTACTTTAATATGTCATCTATTAATGTATTCCATCTGTTGCTAGATTTATCCTATATGATCGGGCAAGCTCTGATAGACCTATAACTAGGTCTTCATCATTCACTATTATCCTAGTGATAGAAATAAAATGAGAGATGTGAGTGAAAAGCCCCTTTACAAAAGTGACCCCTTACTTTTACTAATGAGAGGCGGAGGGGGAGAAAAAAGCTCCTGGTAAGGGGAAAAATTGCTTAGATACATTTTTAGGAAAAGAAATTATACATAATATACTCTTATATGCTGTCTCACTTATGCTCAAATAAATTAGTTAGTCTCTAAGGTGCCACAAGTATTCCTTTTTCTTTTAGATAATTGCTACCTCACTGCCAATTGCTCGTTGGAAGAGGGGGGGTGTGTGTGTGTGATTTTTCCACTAATCAAAGGATATGGTCAAAGTTTGACATAGACATAGATTTGACATAGATTGACTGACAGAGCATTTTGTTTCAGAGTAGCAGCCGTGTTAGTCTGTATTCACAAAAAGAAAAGGGGTACTTGTGGCACCTTAGAGACTAACAAATTTATTTGAGCATAAGCTTTCGTGAGCTACAGCTCACTTCATCGGATGCATTCGGTGAGCTGTAGCTCAAAGCTTATGCTCAAATAAATGTTAGTCTCTAAGGTGCCACAAGTACTCCTTTTCTTAGAGCATTTAATGTATATTTCCATGTTCAGCCAATTGACATAACAGCAAGAAGAGTGATTTAGAAGATCTAATTGCAGTGCCTGCTATTAGGTGCAGTACATAGAAACACAGGCCACATCTGTATTGTATTAGTATGTACGCTGGTTTCTTTAGGAATATCATGCACCATCTTCCTCCCCCGCCACCCTTACCAGATTATTAGAAAATAAAAACAGATGGAAAACTTCTTGGGAAGGGGATTCAAGTTTTTAGCCTTCTAATCTTGACCAAGTCTCTTTTTAAAATATAAAGCTTTTCATGTATTTAAGCTCTTGACGGGCATGTTTGTTTTATATATAAATATACCTCGATTGAGAAATTAAAAGTGCAACTTACCTTCTCTTTACAGAATACTGTAACGTAAATGTTTCCTGAATTGAACTCAGAATTCAGTTAAACAGGGCTAGAGATAGTTTTGGTAGTACCACATACATACAAAAGGGAATATTGGTCTCAAAATCTAGTTAGGTGTTTGCACCTGTCCAGAGCACTATGGCTACTATTATATTAACTCTGCATTGTGGAAATCTGTTTAAATTCTCTAGGAAGTCTTTCTTTACCATGCATTGCAGATAACAGTGAAAACTTCTTAAGAGAACCTACTGCAGAATGATGATTTCTTTAAATAAGGATGAGGAAACTTGAGTGGATTTATATCCCCAATCTGGAACTGAAATGCTTGTAACTATATGTGGGTTAGGCAACATAGCTGCAGAACAAATATTACATGAACAGTCCCTAGTCCTGTTTAATTCAATGGGACTAATGCACATGTGTAACTTTATTAATATGATAATTTTGTAGGATCAAGCCTTCTGTGGTAGTTCTGGTTAGTAATTGTTTGCATATGCAGGGAAATACAGTTCAGTTGGCTAGACTTTCTTTCAAGACAATGGTATAAAATAAACTTTAGAGCTAACTGGTCCATACCAATAACTGACTACAACTTTTTTTTTTTTTTTTTTTTTTTTTTTTTTTTTTTTTTAAATTCAGGTCTTGTTTACAATGGGTTTCTTTCCTCCAAACGGTAACTCTTTAACACTGGGTAAACTGATTTGTGCTAAACTTTGTAAAATGTACAGTTACCCTATGTAAAACTTGTAGGTCTCATCACAGTTCTGAATGGACAGGTGAACGTCACAAAATACTGTCACAAATTATGTATTGGCACCCCTTTTGACAGTTGTAGAAGCCAATGCTTAAGTAGACATGGAAGCTGAACACTAGTAGAGGTTGATGCAAACTGGTAGTGCATTGAGAGGGGAAGCTTGCAGTCTTCACCATATCTGTTTTTAACTTACTTGCTGAACAGAAGCTTGACTTAACCTCTTTAATATTAAAGTGCTTTCAGTAAGTCTGTATCCACTTGATTTTCCTCTTATCCATTGTCAAACTGAAGTTTGGAAGTGTAACAGTTCCCTTTCAGTGGTAAATGGTAATTGAGATCTGCATGGGATTTTAACAAGTGACAGTATGATTATACCATTAACATTGATCGCCATATTTTGTTTTGCTTTTTGAAATAGTAGAAGTTAAACCTCAGTCTTTACAGCAAGATTTGTAGTAACCCTTTTGTGGTGTCTAGGAATGAATTGCAATTAATTAATTTATAAGCCTGTTATGGACTGCATGTCGTATAGTTCTTAAAAAATGTAGTGCCCAAGAAAGCTATGGAACACAGCAGCCATTGCCAATAATGCAACTACACATTAAAAACTGAGTTCTCTAGTTGAAAAATGACCTCAAATTAAAATTGCTAAATTTCCAATATGGAGGCTATCAAGGTTCCTTCCCCACTCTGAACTCCAGGGTACAGATGTGGGGACCTGCATGAAAGACCCCCTAAGCTTATTCTTCCCAGCTTAGGTTAAAAACTTCCTCAAGGTACAAACTTTGCCTTGTCCTTGAACCCTGTGCTGCCACCACCAAGTGTGTTTAAACAAAGAAAAGGGAAACAGCCCATTTGGAGATGTCTTCCCCCAAAATATCTCCCCAAAGCCCTTTCCTGGGGAAGTCTTGATAAAAATCTTCACCAATTTGTACAGGTGAACACAGACCCAAACCCTTTGATTTTTCATGGTTCTTAAGATCCATCAGGTTCTTAAAAGAAGAATTTTAATTAAAGAAAAGGTAAAAGAATCACCTCTGTAAAATCAGGATGGTAAATACCTTACAGGGTAATCAGATTCAAAACACAGAGAATCCCGCTAGACAAAGCCTTAAGTTACAAAAAGACATAAAAACAGGAATATACATTTCATTCAGCACAGCTTATTTGACCAGCCATTAAACAAAAGGAAATATAACACATTTCTAGCTAGATTACTTACTAACAGAAGTTCTGAGACTGCATTCCTGATTTTTTTCCTGGCAAAAGCATCAGACAGACAGACCCTTTGTGTCCCATCCCCCCCCCCCCCCCCAGCTTTGAAAGTATCTTGTCTCCTCATTGGTCATTTTGGTCAGGTGCCAGCAAGGTTATCTTAACTTCTTAACCCTTTATAGGTGAAAGGGTTTTGCCTCTGGCCAGGAGGGATTTTATAGCACTGTATACAGAAAGGTGGGTACCCTTCCCTTAATTCTTATGACGGTGGCATTGGGCCAAAATCATACCTTATTGTAAATCTAATGAAAACTGCCTTTCCAGTGACTTGTGTATTGGTAATGGTTATACCACATTTATGTTTGTCAACTAACATTCAGGCTTTACAATTATACCACTTTTAATAATCTTAGGCATAATTGGTAACATTGTTTCACTGTGGGTATTTCACCAGGCTTGGACAATGAAAATCCGATAAAGTCAGTTTTACTTTTATAGTCTTATTGCTGTAGCATTTGGGTGTCAAACCCTGCAGGAAAATTAGTTTAAGCATTGATAGAATTTTTTTAAATTGAGACTTTCCTGTTTGATACTATGTTTTCTAAAAGCCTGTTTTTACAAAATTAAAGTTTTGGTTCAGACTTCTAAGGCTGACAGTATCCCTTTAAATTGCAAAAGGAATACGTTACGTCTTGACAGGGTTTGGCTACTGATAATAACACATAGTGTATCATTGAAGATTCTTCGTTTTTAGTTTTTACTGTTTTTTTCAATTAAAAAAAATCCTGGGTTTTAAAAAAAAAAAAGTTTGGTTTTTACTGAATTTTGAGCCACTCAAATACATGAAAATACTAAGGCTGTCGATTAATCGCAGTTAACTCATGCAATGAACTAAAAAAATTGTGATTAATCACAGCTTTTATTGCACTGTTAAGCAAAATAGAAATTTATTCAATATTTTTGGTTGCTTTTGTACATTTTCAAATATATTGATTTCAGTGGCCACACAGAATGCAAAGTGTACAGTGCTCACTTTATATTATTTTTTATTACAAATATTTACACTGTAAAAATGAAAAGAAATACTATTTTTCAGTTCATCTTATACAAGTGCTATAGTGCAATCTATCATGAAAGTGTAACTTAGAAGTGTAGTTTTTGTTGTTGCTTAATTGCACTCAAAAACAAAACAATGTAAAACTTTAGAGCCTAGAAGTCCACTCAGTCCTACTTCTTGTTCAGCCAATCGCTCAGACAAACAAGTTTGTTTACCTTTACGGGAGATTATGCGGCTTACTTATTATTTATAATGTCACTTGGAAGTGAAAACAGGCATTTGCACGGCACTTTTGAAGCTGGCATTGCAAGGTATTTATGTGCCAGATATGCTAAACAATGTATGCCCCTTCATACTTTGGCCACAGATCCAGAGGACATGCTGCTGATGCTCGTTAAAAAAATGTTAATTAAATTTGTGACTCAACTCCTTGGGGGACAATTGTATGTCTCCTGCTCTGTTTTACCCTATATTTCATGTTTATAGCAGTCTCAGATTATGACAGAACACATGTTGTTTGTTTTAAGAACACTTTCACTGTAAAGCTGACAAAACGCAAAGAAGGTACCAATGTGAGATTTCTGAAGATAACTACAGCACTTGACCTGAGGTTTAAGAATCTGAAGAGCCTTCCAAAATCTGAAAACATGCTCTACACTTCATCCCTCTCAGAAGTTCTAAAAGAACAACACTCCTGTGCGGAAACTATAGAACCCAAACCACCAAAAAAGAAAATCAACCGTGTGTTGGTGGCATCTGACTCAGATGACATGAATGAATATGCATCAATCTGCACTGCTTTGGATCATTATCAACCAGAACCCGTCATTTGCATGGATGCATGTCCTCTGGAATGGTGGTTGAATCATGAAGGGACATATGAATCTATAGCATATTTAGCACGTAAATATCTGCAACGCCGGCTACAACAGTGCCATGAAAATGCCTGTTCTCACTTTCAGGTGACGTTGTAAATAAGAAGCAGGCAGCATTATTTCTCAACAAACTTGTTTGTCTTAGCAATTGGCTGAACAAGAATTAGTATTGAATGGAATTGTAGGCTCTAATGTTTTACGTTTTAGTTTTGAACGCAGTTATTTTTGTTCCTGATTCTACCTTTGTAAATTCAACTTTCATGATAAAAAGATTTTATTTTTTACAGTGCAAATATATGTAAAGTAAAGTGAGCACTGTACACTTTGTATTCTGTGTTGTAATTGAAATCAATATATTTGAAAATGTAGAAAACAGCAAAAAATATTTAAATCGTATTCTTCTATTTAACAGCGTGATTAATCTTGATGATTTTTTTTTTTAATCGCTTGACAGCCCTAGAAAATACTGATTGTTAAGGAAATCCAATACATTACATTAGGTAGATGTATTTGTTAATAAGTAGCCTAAGTATAAAAACAAGGCTATCAATGTATGGTAGTGTAGTGGAACATAAATGCACAAATATACATGTGTGTATGTACTGTTAATGTACGGTTCATGAAATAAATCACAGCACTAAACTGCTTGCACTCTCAGTTCTTTTCTCTATTGTTTGTGTTTTTCTGTTCTGCAGACCATCGATATTAACCCAGAAAGCTGTAAAGTAAATTTTTTGCACTAGTTTTTCACATTTTTTATATTTTGTTAATAAACACTGATGAATTCACAAGAAATTGTAAACAAAATAAAAACTGAAAGAATGAAGGGCCTTGCATCCCAACCATTTTAAAGCCATAATGAATAATAGATTATAAGCCCACAAAGGACCTCTCTGATCATCCTAGTCTGACCTCCTACATAACATAGGCCATAGAACTTCCCTGAATTGATTCTAGTTTGAACTAGAGCATGTCTTTTATAAAAACATCCAATGTTGATTTACCCCGATAAGTTGTTATAGTTGATGAATATTACTGTTAAAAATTCGCACCTTATTTTCAATCTGAATTTGTCTACCTTCAACTTCCCACCATTGGATGTGCTAAATTGAAGAACTCACTATAAATTTTTTGTTTCCATGTGAGTATTTAGACTGTGATCAACTCGCACCTTAAACTTCTTTTTGTTTAAACTAAATAGACTCAATGCTCAATATTTTCCAATCCTTTAATAATTCTTGGGGCTTTTCTCTGAATCCTCAACATCCATCTTGAATTGTGAACACCAGAACTGGACACAGTATTCAATAGTGTTCACCCCAATGCCAAATAGAGGTATTATATAACCTCTCTACTTCTAATTAATATTCCCCTATTTATACGTAATAGAGCTTCAAACTATACCATAAAATCTCTGTGGATAGAAATTCCATGCTTAGATAATAAGAGTATAGCAGTAGAAATGTATTACCATTCACCTAGTGAAGATGTTGACCATAACTGTGAATTGCTGAGGCTGATTACAGGGGCTACAAAAACAGAAGAGCAGTAATAATGGAAACTTTCAACTATCTCCATATTTACAGGTACATGTCACCTTAGGATGGGATGCAGAGAGAGAATTTCTAGATAGCATGAATGGCTACTTCTTGGAGCAGCTAGTCCTGGAACCCACAAGGAGAGTGGCAATTGTCAGTTTTGTCTTAGGTGGAGTACAGGATCTGGTCAAAGAGACTAATATAGCTGAACAGCTTGATAATAGTGACCATAATGTAATTAAATTTAAGATTCTTGTAGGAGGGAATAGCAAAGAAACTCACTACAATAGCATTTAAGCTCAAAAAGGGGAACTGTACAAAACTGAGGAAACTAGTTAAATGGAGAGGAATGGTCATGAATGAAATGTCTGCAAGCTGCATGGAAACTATTTAAAAACATAATAATAGCTGCTGAAACTAAATGTATTTTCCCCCTTCCCCCCCCCCCCCACACACAAAGCCATCATGGCTAACGAGTGTAAAAATGGCAATTAGAGGGAAAATGACATCCTTTACAAATTGGAAATTGAATTCCACTGAGGAAAATAAAAAGGAGCATAAACTCTTGAAAGTCAAGTGTTGTTGGGGAGGCCAAAAGAGAATTTGAAGAGCAATTAGTAAAAACTAACAGCAGAAAATATTTGAAGAGCATCAGAAGCAGGAAGCCTGCAAAACCATCAGTGGGGCCAATGGATGATCAAGGTGGTAAAAGAGCATTCAGGGAAGATAAAACTGTTGTGGAGAAGCTAAATGAATTTTTTCCCCCATCAGTTTTCACTGTAGAGGATGTGAGGACAGATTCCCAAATTTGAGCCATTCTTTTTTAGGTGATAAATCGGAGGAACTGTCCCATGTTAAGATGCCAGTAGAGGAAGGTTTTGGACCAAATTGATACATTAAACAGTAATGAGTCACCAGAACCTGATGGTATTCACTCAAGATTTCTGAAGGAACTCAAATATGAAATTGCAGAACTAACAACTGTGGTATGTAACCTATTGATTAAAGCAGCCTCTGTACAGATGACTGGAGGATAGCTAATGTAATACTGACTTTTTTAAAAAGGATTCGGGGCAAACCTGGCAATTATCGGATGGTAAGCCTAACTTGAGTATGAGTCAAATTTGGTTGAAACTATAGTAAAAAAAAAAAAAACAGAATTATCAGACATATAGAGGAACACTGTATGTTGAGGAAGAGTCAACACAGCTTTTGTAAAGGGAAATGATGCCCCACTGTTAACTTCCCTGAGGTTGTCGTCAAGCATGTGGACCAGGGGTGGGCAAACTTTTTGGCCTGAGGGCCACATCAGGGTTGCAAAACTATATGGAGGGCCGGGAGGGAAGGCTGTGCCTCCCCAAATAGCCTGGCCCCCGTCCCCTATCCACCCCCTCCTACTTCCCGCCCCTGACTGCCCCCCTCAGAATCCCTGACCCATCCAACCACCTCTGCTTCTCCCTCTCCCGGAACCCTACCCTCTATCCAACCCCCCCCTTCTTCCTGTCCTCTGACTGCCCTGACCCCTATCCACACCCCTGCCTCCTGACAGGCCCCCCCGGGACTCCCACGCCTATTCAACTGTTTAAGTAGGCATTTAAGCAGAGTAAGCAGGGAAGCTCCTCTCATAGATCAATAACGGATTAAAAGATAAGTAACAAAGGGTAGCAATAAATGCTCAGTTTTCACAAAGGAAAGTGGCAAATAGTGGGGTGCCCCATAGATGTGTACTGGGACTATTGCTTTTAAACATATTCATAAATCTGGAAAACAGGGTATACAGTGAGATGGCAAAGCTTGCAGACAATACAAAGTTGGTCAAAATAGTGAAGTCCGAAGCTGACACAAAGAGATCTTGGAGTGATTGTGGATAGTTCTCTGAAAATATCCATCCAATCAAAAAAGCTAATAGAATGTTTACTTTACAAAAACTAGACAAGCCATTTACAAAACACACTTTGATTCTCTACAAAAGAAAAAGGACACTAAGCTATCTAAACTACTATATGCCACAAGGGGCCACAACAATGGTTCCCGTAACCCACCCAGCAATATTGTTAATCTATCCAACTATACTCTTAGCCCAGCGGAAGAATCTGTCCTATCTCGGGGCCTCTCCTTTTGCCCCTCCACCCCCATGAACATGATACAGTTCTGTGGTGACCTAGAATCCTATTTTCGACGTCTCAGACTCAAGGAATATTTCCAACACACCTCTGACCAACATATTAACCCACAGAGACCTTCCTGCCAACACTACAAAAAGAAGGATTCTGGGTGGACTCCTCCTGAAGGTCGAAACAGCAGCCTGGATTTCTACATAGACTGCTTCCGCCGACGTGCACGAGCTAAAATTGTGGAAAAGCAGCATCGCTTACCCCATAACCTCAGCCATGCAGAACACAGTGCCATCCACAGCCTCAGAAACAACTCTGACATCATAATCAAAAAGGCTGACAAAGGAGGTGCTGTCGTCATCATGAATAGGTCGGAGTATGAACAAGAGGCTACTAGGCAGCTCTCCAACACCACTTTCTACAAGCCATTACTCTCTGATCCCACTGAGAGTTACCAAAAGAAACTACAGCATTTGCTCAAGAAACTCCCTGAAAAAGCACAAGAACAAATCCGCACAGACACACCCCTGGAGCCCCGACCTGGGGTATTCTATCTGCTACCCAAGATCCATAAACATGGAAATCCTGGACGCCCCATCATCTCAGGCATTGGCACCCTGACAGCAGGATTGTCTGGCTATGTAGACTCCCTCCTCAGGCCCTTCGTTACCAGCACTCCCAGCTATCTTCGAGACACCACCGATTTCCTGAGGAAACTACAGTCCATTGGTGATCTTCCTAAAAACACCATCCTAGCCACTATGGATGTAGAAGCCCTCTACACCAACATTCCACACAAAGATGGACTACAAGCCGTCAGGAACAGTATCCCCGATACTGTCACGGCTAACCTGGTGGCAGAACTTTGTGACTTTGTCCTGACCCATAACTATTTCACATTTGGTGACAATGTATACCTTCAAATCAGCGGCACTGCGATGGGTACCCGCATGGCCCCACAGTATGCCAACATTTTTATGGCTGACTTAGAACAGTGCTTCCTCAGCTCTCGTCCCCTAATGCCCCTACTCTACTTGCGCTAGTCCACACAAGAGATCCACTTCCTGGACACTACGGTGCTAATAAGCGATGGTCACATAAACACCACCCTATATCGGAAACCTACTGACCCCTATTCCTACCTACATGCCTCTAGCTTTCATCCAGATCATACCACTCGATCCATTGTCTACAGCCAAGCGCTACGATATAACCGCATTTGCTCCAACCCCTCAGACAGAGACAAACACCTACAAGATCTCTATCATGCATTCCGACAACTACAATACCCACCTGCTGAAGTGAAGAAACAGATTGACAGAGCCAGAAGAGTACCCAGAAGTCACCTACTACAGGACCGGCCCAACAAAGAAAATAACAGAACGCCACTAGCCATCACCTTCAGCCCCCAACTAAAACCTCTCCAACGCATCATCAAGGATCTACAACCTATCCTGAAGGATGAGCCATCACTCTCTCAGATCTTGGGAGACAGACCAGTCCTTGCTTACAGACAGCCCCCCAATCTGAAGCAAATACTCACCAGCAACCACACACCACACAACAGAACCACTAACCCAGGTACCTATCCTTGCAACAAAGCCCGTTGCCAACTCTGCCCACATATCTATTCAGGGGATACCATCATAGGGCCTAATCACATCAGCCACACTATCAGAGGCTCCTTCACCTGCGCATCTACCAATGTGATATATGCCATCATGTGCCAGCAATGCCCCTCTGCCATGTACATTGGCCAAACTGGACAGTCTCTACGTAATAGAATGAATGGACACAAATCAGACGTCAAGAATTATAACATTCAAAAACCAGTTGGAGAACACTTCAATCTCTCTGGTCACTCGATCACAGACCTAAGAGTGGCTATCCTTCAACAAAAAAGCTTCAAAAACAGACTCCAACGAGAGAGACTGCTGAATTGGAATTAATTTGCAAACTGGATACAATTAACTTAGGCTTGAATAGAGACTGGGAATGGATGAGTCATTACACAAAGTAAAACTATTTCCCCATGGTATTTCTCCCTCCCCCCACCCCCCACTGTTCCTCTGATATTCTTGTTAACTGCTGGAATTAGCCTACCTGCTTGTCATCATGAAAGGTTTTCCTCCTTCCCCCCCCCTGCTGTTGGTGATGGCTTATCTTAAGTGATCACTCTCCTTACAGTGTGTATGATAAACCCATTGTTTCATGTTCTCTGTGTGTGTGTATATAAATCTCTCTTCTGTTTTTTCCACCAAATGCATCCGATGAAGTGAGCTGTAGCTCACGAAAGCTTATGCTCTAATAAATTTGTTAGTCTCTAAGGTGCCACAAGTACTCCTTTTCTTTTTGCGAATACAGACTAACACGGCTGCTACTCTGAAACAATAGAATGTTAGGCACTATTAGGAAAGGGATAGAGCACAAGACGGAAAATATCCTACTGCCACTATATAAATCCATGGTACACCCATATCTTGAATACTGCATGCAGTTCTGATCACCCCTTCTCAAAAAAGATGTATTAGAATTAGAAAAGGTACAGAGAAGGGCAACAAAAATTATTAGGCATATGGAACAGAGGGGAGGGTGTAAAGACTGAGATTGTTCAGCTTGAAAAAAGAGAGGGGGTGTGTGTGTGTGTGTGTGTGTGAGTGAATGTGAATGAGAGGTCTATAAAGCATGGGTGATGTCAAGAAAGTGAATAAGGAAATGTTATTTACCCTTTCACATAACACAAGAACTAAGGGTCACCCAATTTAAATTTAATAGATAGCAGGTTTAAAACTGACATGAGGAAGTATTTCTTCATGCAATGCACAGTCAACTTGTGGAACTCATTGCCAGGGATGCTGTGAAGGCCAAAAGTATAATTGGGATTAAAAAAGAATGTGATAAGTTTCTGGAGAATAGGTCCATCAGCGTCTATTAGCTAAGATTGTCAAGGAAGCATGTGTTGGGTGTCTGTAAAGCTGGGAGTGGACAACGGGATGGATCACTCGATAATGGCCCTGTTCTGTTTGTTCCCTCTGAAGCATCTGGTTACTGTCAAAGGACAGGATACTGGGCTAGATGAACCATTGGTCTGACCCAATATGTCCATTCTTATGTGCACTAATAGATTTTTTTTGTTTTTGCTCTGCTCTTTCTGCACCCCCAGCAAGCTTGTTATTTTTCCCCCCGGTGATTCAGAAGGGTTAGGTTGTTTGAACTTGCATTCCAACGGGGCTTTGGTTTTGAAGTAGAGAAAAAGAGAGGGGGGAAAAAAGACTTATGAATAGGCAAACTCACTCCTACATAGAAGTTCATAGCTCAAGACAGAGAGATAATTGTGCAGCAATTATTTGAAACTGTAGCACTGGTGACACATCAGATATCTGAGTATGTGTTCATATTTACAAAGCTATTGTATCTTAGAGCAGCTGGTGGTGATTTCATTAAGAGTTATTACCTTGCGGTTGCTTTAGAGAAGTTCTGTTGCTTTAAGTATTTGCTGGAATAGGATTTTTATTAGGAAGATAAATCCTTCAAGAGCTGCTACTTAATGCTCACTGTTCCTCGACCCTCAGTCTTGTTGTTCCGACTTCTGGAAAGTGAAAAAGAACTATATTGAGAACTTAGAACTCAAACACTTTTAAGAGATCTTCAATATTCTGCTGACACATGAAGCCTATGTGCCAAGTTTTTTCTGCTGAATCCTATTCTGTGACTGAATTTTGCCTGCAGCATGTTACATTGAAACAGAGTATGACCTTAGCTGAGGTGAAAATATCTAATCTTAACGATAGAAATGTATTCCTCATTTCTTAACCAGTTGCTACAGTATTGCTAACCCTAAATGTTAGAAATCATCAGACTTAACAAAAAAAATTGGGATTCTCATTCAAGTAGTGTTCTTGTGGGTGCTCCACTTTAAGTGCGCATGAGTCCCTGAGCCTTTGATCAGAAATTTTTGGAAACAGTGCCCATTCTGCCCACACATGCACCCAACACATCCTTGTGCTCCATACTGAGGCGTTGTAAGGCTTTGTGGGTGAACCCCCTCGGTTACTTCTCAGCTGCCTTTGGCTAGAGACAGAGTCTAATGTTTGCCTGTTTGCTGTATTCCTGTTTTCCCCCTTTTATTAGCTTTATAGTTTTATAGCTTTATAGCTTTTATTAGTTTTAGCTTTATAGTTGGTTCTTAGTAATGTGGGTTTAGCACCTTATAGTTGAAATGTGTGTTTCCCTCTTTCTTTTTCTTAAAAATATATACATACATACATACATACACAAGCACACATTTTTGTTTTTGTTTTTCCCCTGTTGAGGGGCTTGAACAACTTTATTCTGTTGAGGATACTTGGCTCCTTGGGATTTAAAAGGTGCCTCACTTGCCGAAAAATAATTCCTGCTAGTGATGAGCATTCCCACTGCATTTGTTGTTTGGGAGACTGATTCCCAGCAAGTGTAAAATTTGCTTTTCTTTTTAGGGGAAGATCCTTTAAAGTAGGCTTTGGACCCGGGTACAGAGAACTTGCTATACAGGAACTCCTCACATTTGTCAGTGGCCCGGCATCAAGAGCATGCAAGGAAGGGGAAGACTGCACCAGAACTCCTGTTTCACACTCGTTCAATTCTCTGCACTCTGGTTGTTTGTGTATGAGTACTATAATTATAGTACCGAATATTTTTCAATAATAAACAATACAGGATGTTCAAAAAATCCCTGTACTCTGGTGAATGGTTACCAGTGACCAGAGTGTAGAGATTTGAATAACGTGCAAATTTCTCTGCTTCAATAGGCTACTTGCTCAGAATTCTGAAACTAGTTGCCGTCAACAACTGAGGCCACCCGACCATCTCACCTCTTATCAGATGAAGTAGGGAAACTCAAATGTACCCAAAAGAGAAGAAAACAATGCCCCCCGAAAGCAAAGAAAATTGTCTGTAAAATTGTAAAAAAGAGGAAAACAAGTTAAAACTTGACTTTATTGGGAGTAGGACTGGACCTGAAGGAGGTGAGCACGTCACATGAAAGTGGATGGATGCTTCACCTTGCACCAGCAGGTCTAGTGTCCTTGCAATCACTGTTAGACTTGGGGATGATAAATGTAATAATTTTTATTTGACTTCTGTTGTCTGGCTGACATCATGACATACCTTTTTGTTGGAATGTTTTTGTGGGGAGTGTTAAGATGTTTTACCTGTTCTTGCTTAATTATTATTGCACTTTAATTTTATCCTGCAGTGTGGCTAAGCCTAAAATGCAGATGAGCAAATAAGTGTGCCTCATCTGTGTCATAACAGATACTGTGAAGCTGGTGTAAATATACCCGACAGATCTTTGGCTTTGTATTGTGCTGCAACATCAGACATGTCCTATGTGAATGATTGTGTTTTAAAGGGGTGATTATACTGTCTCCTCTACTCTCCTCCCTCCTTCTGGCTGCCTGACTACGTTCCTCATATCTGTATATGAGGTAATAGGTAGATGGGTGTCTGGCGGAGGGGATCTTGGATTTAAACCCTATGGTGCCTTTAACAGAAGGAACAGTGTCTGTCTTCCCCACTCAGTTAGCTTTGTATTACTTTTGGTTGTGGAGAAGAGGACTTGGATGGCCTTAGACCTGAAAGTGTCACTGAAATTGCAAAAAGAAAAGGAGTACTTGTGGCACCTTAGAGACTAACAAATTTATTAGAGCATAAGCTTTCGTGAGCTACAGCTCACTTCATCGGATGCATTTGGTGGAAAAAACAGAGGAGAGATTTACTCTCCTCTGTTTTTTCCACCAAATGCATCCGATGAAGTGAGCTGTAGCTCACGAAAGCTTATGCTCTAATAAATTTGTTAGTCTCTAAGGTGCCACAAGTACTCCTTTTCTTTTTGCGAATACAGACTAACACGGCTGCTACTCTGAAACCTGAAATTGCAAACAGACTTAATAAGAACTTTATAAACCCTGAGAATAAAGAGGTGTTTTTCCCATGTGAAGAATTTCAATTTCCGTGGCTCCCCCTGTATTTATTCAACACACCTGGATCCTCCAATCTTTCACGGGTTTCCAGGAATCTCCCTAGTGGTGGACATGGTAAGGTGTGCAGGCAGAAGTTCAGCTTCTGCATTCTTTTAGGGCTGTAGCTTGGGTATAGCTGACTGGGCCTAGGAGTTCTGCTGGAGCAATGGTACTGCTTTGGGAGTCTCGTGAGGCTCCCACAGGAGCATGATATGGTGATGGGTAGTAAGTTAGTTACAAAAAGTCTCTCCTTGTTTCTGAGCAAAACTAGGAATTTCCTAAGATCTGACAAGCTAATCATTCAATGCACCCAGGATTTTTAAATGCAGGCTAGCAACTACTTTTCTCACCATTATGAAATTGCACTTCATTATTCTAAAAGAGAGATGTATTCATCCTATGCTGCAGAACAGTAGGTTATTCCAGGCCTGGAATTTGCCACTGGGTGGTGACGTATGCTGATGGAATATGATGACGGATACACAGTTGTGTAAAATCAATTCCAGATGTTCAAATTGCTAGGCAAAGGCATGAAGGCTGCAGTGTTATTTTTCAACTCTGAAATAAATTGAAGTGTGCAAAAGATACTGTAGAAAGCACATAACTTGTATTGCTTTCTTTGTTGTGCATAGCAACGTAACCCTGAAGCCGAATGTGTAAAAGGGAACAATACAGCTTTTTAATGTCTGGCCATGGATTAGCCTTAAGGACACTAGCAATGAAGAATATGTACTTTAATTGGAGGAGATGCATTGTAGGTACTTGAATGAATTGATGACCCTGAGAGGATTTAAGGTCGGGCAAAGTTGACAAATGCTAACTGACCCCTCTTTGTTTGTCACCTTCCAGCTCCTAACCAGAGGAATCCTTAAAGTACCTACTATCAAGTTTCTTAGTTCATTTGTTCATTGATCTTTATACTCAGACTCAGCTTTTGATGACACAACTAGAAACTCCAATACGTACAATAGTGTATTTCATTGAGCAGTATGAACCTTTGGGAGGATTAATCCTGGGGGTTACCCTACATTTGTCATGTAATTTTTGGGATTATATATTAAAATGCTTGATTTACTGAAATTAATTTTAAAACACTTTTGTTTCTGTAATCTTAGCTCTTGTGAAGAAGATAACATAGAAAATTCACGTGAAAGTTGTCAACCTGTTCACTTTTTACTTTTTCAGGAAGTACAGAGACAACCATGATAGAAGACAAAGGTCCAAGAGTGGCTGACTACTTTGTAGTGGCAGGACTCACTGATACTTCTACCCCTCTGGACCAAGAAGTAAACCGATTTGAAACAAAGTCAGTTGGTCCAAAGGCTCCAATTACAGACCTAGCTGTCATCATCAAGTCAGCTGGTGAAACGGTGCCTGAGGGTTACACCTGCGTTGAAGCCACCCCCACGGCCCTTCAAGCCAACTTGAACTATGGGAGTCTTAAAAGTCCAGAGCTTTTTCTTTGCTACAAGAGGGGCCGGGACAAACCACCGCTTACTGACGTTGGGTGAGAGTCCTTTAATTATTCATTTGTTCATCATACGTGACTTTTTGTAGAAAGAGAATAAGAATTTGATTGTTACTGAAGCAAGGATTTACCAAAAAAAAAAGCATGAATTTTTATTTACATAATGATGATGCTGATTTTAATAACCTGGTCAGATTTGTCACTTAACTCTGAGAGTCTGTCTGAGAGAGAGAGAGATTTGTTCCCTTTTTGAAATGCAATGCAAGAGACAAGTGACATTCTTCTTAAAAATATTTGTCAAAATGACCAAGTGGAATATGTCTAATTCAGTAATGATGAGACTCAACTGTGATGAGTTGAGACATAAAAGTGGATACATGAGATTCTTTTCTGGGACATAGAAATTGTAGAGAGGTCCAGAGGGAAGATCATGGAAAGTGGTGAATGTGTAGTTCACAACATAAGGAAACCAGAAACAGAAAACACTATACTATATTCCAGAGGTGGGCAAACTACGGCCTGTGAGCCACATCTGGCTCGCGGGACCCTCCTGGCCCTTCCCTGATCCCTCCCGTGCAGCCTCATCTCACTGCACCACCGGTGCAATGCTCTGGGCAGCAGAGCTGCGGCTGCCTGTCCTGGTGCTCTGGGCGGTGTGGCTGTAGTGCCACCAGCCACCAGTGCTCCAGGCAGCATTGTAAGGGCCGGGAGTGGGGGGGAGGGGGGTGTTGGATAGAGGGCAGGGGGTTCGGGGTGGGTGGTCAGGGGGCGGGGGTGTGGATAGGGGTTGGGGTGATCAGAGGGTGGGGGACAGGGGGGTTGAATGGGGGCAGGTGGGCAGTCAGGAAGGAGAGGCGGGGTTGGATGGAGCGTCGGGGGGGCGGGCAGGGGCAGGGGTTCTGGGGGCAGTCAGGGGACAGGGAGAAAGGCTGGTTGGATGGGGCAGGGGTCCTGGGGGGGCCGTCGGGGGGCAAGAAGCAAGGGGGGGTCGGATAGGGGGCTGGGGCTGGCCCACGCCTAGCTGTTTGGGGAGGCTCAGCCTCCTCAAACCAGCCCTCCATACAATTTCGGAAACCTGATACGGCCCTCAGGCCAAAAAGTTTGCCTGCCCCTGTTATACGCCATACTGTAAGGTGGTGATTTTAGAAGACTTAATGAACATGTGGGAATAAATGCACACAAACTATGACAGAAGCCACCTTTAATATCTTAGTGGAGTAGAATCATTGGTAGGGCTTGAACCTTAGGGTTATCGGGTATCTAGGTACTTATGTGGTCCTCATCACTGTACTGTCCTATGATCACCTATGAGATTGTTTCTTATATGTTCTGACAGGTTTTTTTTGCAGAGATTGGACCTTGTGTAGAGCTCTGCTGGGGTGTCTAAATTTACGTATTCTTTTGGAACCACAGCTTTTTGATTTATGGATCTTATGTGCCTCAGAAGAACTTCTTCTACTTTTGTATTTAAACTAAATATATTTGTTTTGCAGAACTGTAACAGCTCTGTTTGATGTCTGTGATATTTGTAAGTCTTTCAAAATCAATCAAGGAGTTTACAAGCTGACAAGCTTTACTAAAGCTCCTTCGAGTTTTATATTATTGTAACCAATAAATCCAAAATTATCCTCGTATCCTTAATCACAAATATTTCTAGATATCTTTAGTGAGGACTAATTAGACCAAGATATTTTTCTAGTTGCATGTAGACCGTGAAATCTCAGAGTTGAGAACCTCAAGTTTTGTAAACCTTCTCGTATATCAAAACACCTTGATGAATTTTGAAACTTCAAATGTGCAAAAAACACTCTTTTAGATAGAAAGCATACAGGCTTGCTTCCTCCTGGAACTTGTCTCAGAAAAGTTGGAGAGGGATGGATTGTAAAACTCAGGCTTACAGTATAATGGAAACATTTTCCCTGTGGCGCGTATAAAGTCCTCTTCCAGCCTGTTCAAAATTGAACTGGGGTCCACGTTGGCACCAGGGCAGATCCAGGACAATGGAATCTCAAAGGTGGTTTTAAGTTCTTTTGTGCCCTATCCACACCTCCACTTCTGAGTTGTGCAAAGTGTGTCATGACTGTGTTCCCCCTCAGACTGCCTCTCCCAAGATCTGTCAATACCCTACTTCTCTTCTCTCTCCCCCACCCCCGCCCAGTCCATTGACTCAGACTTGCCAGACACTGACCAGCCAGAGGACTAAACTGTTCAGCCAAAGAGTGGTAGAATAGATAAACAGATAGAAGCTTCCCTCAGCTTCTAGGAAAGGGGAGCAAGTTGGGAGTCTAAATAGGATGCTTCCTTGATTGGTGTGGGGGGGCGGAGGTGTGAGAGAGAGAGAGACTGATTCCATCTTAACAACCTGAAGCTAAGTATCTGAAATCTGAAGCCTCCACCCCACTTTGCAGGAAGTGAGGGGTGTATGCATGTGTTCCCTCTTTCCTCCCCTAGAACTACCTGGCAGGGTGTTCTAAACCTGTTCTAAACATCTTAAATACAAGAAAAAATTCTTGAATCTCTTGTATCATTCAATGATAGTGAAGAGTTGAACGCAGTACTGAATGCACAAAAAAGGAAAGGTAACCTGTCCTGGGTAGCCCAGAAAACATGTACTTGAGTTCTCTTTTCACAAATAATCCTCCAGAAGTATTGTTGACTTTCAGCTGCTTATAATTTTGGAGCCCTTGTAACCTATGTCTTGGACCCATCTCGTACTGTCTACTTTTTTTTTAATGAGAGTATCTGCAGAAATACTGACTGATTAAAAATCTGTCTTCACCAAATTTCATCTCAAAGCAGATGAGAGTTAAACCAACTCTCAATGAAGGGACTACACCCTGTTCAATTGGGAGCTATTTGTAATACTTGCAGTGTTCCATAATGCCTTATGGCCCATTTCACAGGATTCTATTTTTCACATTTACATGGGAAAATTAATAATTACATGAGGCAAATAATGACTTTGGCTTTGTGATATCTAATAATGCTAGTATAAGTAGAACCTTAATGGCATTTCTAAATCTTCTGACTCACCACATTTTTTGCGCTAGCTTTGGCTTCTCCTGCTATTTAATATTTGTAAATTGCCTTCTTAACTCTCTTTAACAGAGATAGGAAGGGTTGCTGTGCTGCAGAGACTTGCTTAATACAAAGGCCGTTAGAGTCAGAGGTCCAGCTTGAAGCAGGAGGAGGAATCAAACTAGAGTGAACCCTGGGTCTACTGTACTAGAATATGGTATAGAACAGTGCAGTAGTCCATGTATTATTTGAAATTGTTCCTAGTATTTTTAGATAAATTATTTTTACAGATTTCCTTGATTGTGGGAAAGCTGCACTTTTTCCTCTAAGTGCTGTTGACTGATGCATTATGACATGTCTTAAATCTAGTAGATTTGAGGACCGAACATATGCCTATGACATGACCTGAATCTGGTGAACAGAGACATTCTGAGTCACTTGAGAAGGAGATACTTATCCTGAAGAAATGGATGGCTACGTTCCAAATAAGTTTTGATCTAAATCCTATTGAAGTCAGCAGAAAGCCCCTCCCATTGATTTAGGTGGTGGATCAGGTCCAAAGTATGAGATCACTGAAATAGGGAACAGTTCTTATCCTTCGAAAGGTCTATCTCCTAAATGTTGTACGAGTAAATTGTATGCTCTGATTAGGGCCGTACCTCTGCTGATAAATCTGAAAGGGGTTGCTGTGTGGAAGCTGAACTCAACAGAAGCAAACTTATGACACACTGAGAGAGGGCTTTGCTCACGTATTGAGGGGTGACCTAAACCTGAAGTGCTGTGGCTAACATGTCCCAAAGATCAAATTTTGATTCTGTGGTCTGGAATGTTACAAACACCTTTCTTCTAATAGTCTGCTTCTAGATTTCATTACTGTGCATGAAGCCAGGAACTGGTTTGGTTTTGTCACATTGCTAGCTAGTGAATTCCCTTTTTATGAACCTGATAGGCAGTTTTGAAGCCTGATTAAACATCCAGTCTTAAAAATCATTTGATTAATTCCGGGATCTTTAAGCATCTTTCTGGTAGTACTTGGAAATGTATGAAATTTACCCTGGGGATTGAGGGATACATTATCCCCTTTTTAGAAGCTGAAGTCTAGTTGGAAACATGCTTCAAGAATAAACTTATTTTAGTGTTTAAAAAAAAAAATCTGATATTAAACACTTGTGAACTATAAATAGGCCTTAATTTGAAACCTCTCTGAAACTCAAGTAGAAGGTAATATTTTTTGCTAATATGAAAATTATGGGACTACCAATATTTTTTTTATGGTGACAGTGCTGTTGCTGGGAATAGTTTGATTCTCTCTCCCCACCGCCCCCCATACATTTTATTTAATCTTGTCATAAAAAATGTCATGTGAAGGATGCATTTTAGAAATACTCTCTTGAACACTCCTCTGTCCAAGATGTCTGAATTAAGATTCTGATACTTTTTCCCATTATACGACCCTATCTTCAGTTTCTTAAAACTTTGCTGGACTTAATTTGTTCAGTTTAAAATTTTCCATGCCAGGTACAAAGGAACACTTCACTTTTCAAGTAAGTCAAAAGTGAGGGTAATATGATACATGGCATGCTCTCTATATCCATTTTTATATTGCATTCTGCACCATCCGAGTTCTTATGCACATACAATTATTATTATGCAACCCAAAGAAATAATCTCGTAGTAAGGGGCACGAAGTCTGACTTAGAGCCCATCCATTTCGGTGGTGCAGGATCAAGATCAGACCTTTAATGGACTAAAATTGCTTTTTGAAGTCCACTGTGCAAGAGTCTTCTGTGGCTCAACTGACTGGTTTAGCCTGCTACATGCTGACATAATATGAAAGCTATATCATACTCTCAGTTGACTTGATCTTTTTGCTTGAATGGAATACTCTAGGTACTAGGTTTTTTAATACATGGACACAAATGCATGGTATGCTCTTAAGACTTATTCGTGGTGTGTCACAGAAGTGATTGGCACAGGATGTTTGGGGACAGTTATAATTGCAGGTACTCTATCCACTTACCAAAAAAGAACGTACGTGATTAGAAGCTAGGTGCCAGTGTTCTTGGAAACAAGAAAAAGAGAATCCTCAGCATAACTAAGTATGATTAGTCAAGGGAAACAAAAGAGGTATGTTAAGATTTTTAGAATATTGTTTAAAATTGTGTGAAAGTGGTAAGTATGAGTGGTGTGGAGGTCTGATTAGACAGAACAATTGCTTTCTTTTGGATGGGGGAAGATAAAACTTGCATGTTATATTATTATTTTAGAAATACGATTTGGTATAGTTTGAATTCTATCTTTCTTGCCACTGTTCATGTCCAAGCAACTTTTTCTCCATGCTGAGTATACTTACGGTTTTCTACTCCTGGAAGTTAGTGGTTATCCCAGCATACTAAACAGAAAATTTAATCCTTTTAATTGGCTAGTGTTTGAGATTAAGAACCCCTACAAAAAATGCCAGAGACACCATGAATCCAAACTTCGATTGGCCCACTTCTCTAAAAGCTGACCAAGCTAGCAAATTTGTTTTTTCTAATCGTCCCTTAAAAATAATTGAAATGAGCTTGGAATGAATTTTGTGACATTTTAGTACTTCTGAAAAGGAATAACTCCTAGCATAAGACATGTTTAGATATAGTGTGAGGAAACATTGTGAAAGCTTCCTTTTACAAATGACAGTGCAACACCTCCACTGTTCCTTTAGTTAATTACTTAGGACCAACCTTTCAGACTTGGGGTCCGAAAGTTACACACCTACATCCATATTTAGGCACCTCACAGAAATGCTGAAGACTTGCCATTCCCACTGAAGTCCCCTTTTTAAAAGTTTCTCTGCGTAGGCCAGTTGCCTACTGTATATTTTCACATCCCTCACTGCTCTTGCTCTTGTGAGACTATGGTTAAGATGACTCTGAAATGTACAATTCTCACACGTCAATTATTTACTATTGATGTGCAAAGCTGATTGCAGTCCTAGAAAGACTGCATGCATGTATCTGTACAAATAACGTGATGTATCTGTGTGTAATGTTTGTATCTTTCTGTTTGTTTCCCTCATCTGCAGAGTTCTATACGAAGGGAAGGAACGTGTAATCTTAGGCTGTGAGGTGATCCAAGCTACTCCCTACGGTCGTTGTGCCAATGTTAACAACAGTTCAGCTACTTCCCAACGAATCTTTATTACCTACCGAAGGGCTCCTCCAGTACGGCCTCAGAATTCCTTGGCTGTAACAGATATCTGTGTTATTGTTACCAGCAAAGGAGAAACGCCTCCCCATACATTCTGCAAAGTTGATAAGAACTTAAATTGTGGCATGGTGAGAATAAATGTCATTTTAAAAGTTTAGGCCTTTCTAAAACAAAAAGGGACAAAACGGGAAGGCTTTGGACTCTTTAATGCTGTTATTAATGTGTGTATTCTATTCTTAATATATTTTCATTCTCAGTATGACTTAATGTCATGTTAGTTTTGTAGTTCTTCTTTCAGCTTTTCCTTAGAAGTTTCTGCCAGGATTATTTCCATTAACTAACTAGTCATTTTCTCAAGTTGCATGTTGACACACCATTCCCCTTTTAAAAGGGAAAAACAAACCACCTTAGTGGTACTTAAGGGCCAATACAAAAACCACTGTAAACACATTTCTTTACCTCTGTTACTGATAACACTGTTTTATTAAAAGTCAGAGAATCCAGCTCACTGCTTATATTCTTTGTTTGGACTTCCCATTGGACAGTACACCAGTGAAATTAGCTTTACTTTTATTTATAGTCTGCTTTGCCTTCAGTTTCTGAGCTGTAGAGTACACTTAAAATTTAGATTGACCTAGCTATGTCACTTGCATTGTCTGAGGATCGTAGTTAATCCTCCCAAATGCTGGGTGTAGATCTGGCTAGGTCAAGGCAAGAATTTTTCTGTTGACCTAGCGCTGGCCACTCAGGGAGGTGAATTACCTACATTGATGGAGAAACCCTCTTCAGAAATGCCTATGCTACCTCAGCGTGCTGTAGCTATGTTGCTGTAGCGCCGATAGTTTAGACATGCCCTTAGTACAGCACTCCTTTAGTTTTCAAACGCTGCAGGGAAATCTGTTTTAAAAACATTTGTATATGTTGTCAGACCCCAACTCCCCCCCATCCCCCCCCCAAAAAAAACCCACTGTGGAAACATTTCCATTGGTCTCTTTAAGTCTGTAAAAGCTTATGATGTCCCTCTAACTCTGACTTGAATGACAAAAGGAAGGAAATGTAGAAGTGAAAGCTGCAGTTGCTTTATTTCACCTGTACCTGTTTCATTGTTTGTTGGCCACAGAACAGTGCGTGTGTTTTTTTTATTTGACCTTTGATAAAGGGCTCAGTATTAACTCTGAATTTCATGATATGGTGTTATGTGTTGGGCTGATGAGCGCCAGCAATATGTTTCCTCTAACATTTTTTATTTAAATGTCTCTGCTTTGGGTATAACTGTAAATAGGTTCAAACACTTAACCTGTATTGCTCCATTCAGGTGCTGTCTCTGTGATTTTTGATGACACTTGATTTGTGTCTTACAGTGGGGGTCCAGTGTGTATCTCTGTTATAAGAAGTCTATGCCGGCTTCTAACTCAATAGCATATAAAGCTGGTAAGTTTTGCAAATAGGAGCACCTAAATATATTCTCAGAAGTACACAAGTGTCCTGCCTAACTTTATTTTAAATTATTCTTTCAACTTATTAACTTTGCTTTCAGGGCAGAGATCCAGTATATAACAGCGATTGACAAATGTCAACCAAAATGAATTCCTATAATCCTTCCCTCAGCTTATCCCACTTTCCTGGGCAAAATCCTGAGCAAACATATAAAGCTTGTACCTAGCTTAAAGGTAGATCAACTTGGCCTTTGTTGAACAAGCTAAGATTAGAGTTCAGGGCCCACCACTGAGAGTGTCCTCCATTTTAGTTCCCTGTTGGTCAAATCTAGTGACTGCCAGCAGGAGCATCTGAGATGTAGTGTGTAGACAGAGGGGAATTAAATTATGTAGGACTGTAGAGAGCAAACACAGCTTCATAACTTCTCAGTCTTAAGCAGCTCCATATGTGACGTTTCTCACCATTGAGAACAAGTAGTCCACCCCCCACAGACCTGTATGCTGAGAGCAGATAGAAATGAGGCAGGAGCCTAGTCCTGTGTACCCTTCAGTAGCAGGGGCTTGTAGGAGCCAGGATGATGGAGACTGAGAATGCCAGGGAGAGGTGGTGGTTGGGAAGCTAAAGGGTAGTTTGAGTGGGGGCGTAGCTTGGAGTGTTGATTGTTGAGGAGGAGTTTGAAAAATCAGGGTGAAAGCCTGGAATAGCCACCTCCCAGCTAGCTTGGATTTAAGAGGATGAGTAGTGAGAGCAGAGGGTTAACTATATTGGCTGTGTGTTATTTGTCATTGTAGTCAGGTGAAGAAACTGCAGGGGAATCCCAGCAGACCACCTGGATAAGTTATATTTTAGCAGGGCTGTGGAGAGGCATTGAATTACTGCCATGTGTCTGGGTCTTGTGAGATGCCTGATACTTAGCAGTTCTTAACTACTGATTGCACTTGGTAGAAAATTGGAAGCCAGTTAAGTCTGAGGAGATTAGGTATAATACACTACCAAATGACTACCATTATTACAAGCAATTGGCTGTGTTTTGTACTGACTTCGCTGCTTGTGTCCTTTATTTTTATGGCTTGCCTTGGAAGACTCTGCAGCCAGGTATCCTTAACTCAGTTTAGCAAGCATTTGTATTTGCTTTTAGTCAGGAAAAAGCTTGTCTTTATTTTGGTTGTGTTTTGGGGGATGGTGGGGAGTAAGAAGTGGTTGGAGGTTCCAGGCAACCTTTTGTTTTTGTATGTTCCTCACAACCATCAGGACATTTTGCATATACCATGGAAGCTAGGTGCATTTCTTCTGTCCTCCTGCAATCTGTTCACCTGTTTTAAGTGAAGGAGAGGGGCTGAGGAATGTCCCAACCAAGAACTGGTGGGGAAATCTTTGTGTCTGAATTTACATGAAAATAGTGGCAGTAGCATTAGGTTTCTAAAAAAGAGACCTTCCCAGTTGGGCTTATGGAGCATAAGACATCAGAAGTCTAGGGACAAGCGTCTTCCTTTGCCCATTGAATGGAATAAATTGCCAACATTTATTTCCTGAGTGGAGATGGAAACCATAAATACTAGGGTGGATGGTGCTATACAGTAACCTAGATAAGTGACATTGGTATGCTGATACTTCTATGCAGTGTTTCTAGGAATTCAGGAGTATCTCAGCCAGCCAGAAATACTGCCCAAAAGGTATTTAATGGTCACACGTCTGTACTAGCAGTTAAATTACTAAAGGATTAGTATAAATTAATTGAACTTTTAAAGTAGACAGCCAGTTAGTGAGTTCATCTTTCTGTTCAAATGAACATGAATTTTGCTCGGCAAGGCATTGTTAGCATAGCTTCCTCCCTGGAGAATTCCTTTGTAATGTAACCACTTTAAATGGCACATCTACTTATTGGAATAAGTTTTAAGCAGCTCCTATGTAGTTTAAAGCCAAACCTTTAGTTATCAAGTTTACAATTTGGAATTGTTTGAACTATTACAAAAAGTGAGTTTTAAACTTATGTGGATATTTGAAATCAACATTAGATTGTTTAGTCTCTCCCAGTTTAACAGGAATTTTCCGCCACCCCACCTAAGATTTTATATACAGACAGCTATGATGTCTGGTTAGCAGTAGATCTTAATGTATAGCTATAGAAAACATACTGCTGTTACTTTGTTCAAGGCTTGCAGAGCATTGAAAACGCACTTGTCAATTTTTCTTTCTTTTTCTCCAAAAAGGCTTAATTTTCAGATATCCAGAGGACGATTATGAGTCATTCCCATTGTCAGAATCTGTACCTCTTTTCTGCCTTCCTATGGGAGCCACTATTGAATGCTGGGATCCTCAAACCAAATACCCATTACCAGTGTTTTCAACATTTGTCCTGACTGGTTCTTCTGCAGAAAAGGTATGATTGAGTATTGTGTTGGTTTATTTGCTGCTGCTGTTTTTTAATGGTTGGTATCAGGACTTATCCAAAGCTAGAATTCAATTGGTATTGAGAAAAAATATACATTACTCCTTCAGTATTAGAGAAATTTCAGTTATCCTATTGAATGTCTGTCACCGATGCACTTTGGATTTATTGAGGAAAGAGGATACAAATCCCCCTGATCACTTGTGACTGACTGACTAGCTAAAATGATCTCCTTTCCCCTTCAAGTAATTAGTCTTGCTTCTAGAACTTTGGGGGAGTTCTGAAATATAATGTCCAAAATACACAAAAAAGCATGTAGGAAAGTGGCCCCCATATTAAAAGTGGGCTGATCGAGCTCTGCATAGACACTAAGTGTCTGAGCCTATAGGAAGGCAAGGGGCAGGCAGGCAGGAAGGAAATAATATGAAGAGTGTTTTGTGGTGGTTAGTCCCATGGGAACGAAGAACACAGTTATGGTTCCATAGAACTAAAATTGCGGGACCTGGTGGATCAGGAAATCCAAACTCACTCCATGTGGGCAAGAGAAGTTTTAATCCATCTCTAGAAAAGCTGTTCAACTGAAAAGGGGCTCTTCTTCAGTTGCCTCATTTATAATAATATTTAGATTTAGTTTCTGTTGGTCTCATCCCACAGTACCTAGCTCTAATATTGCTCCATGGTCATCCAAGAAGCCCCAAACCATTTCTCCAACTTAGTAATCCTTGTTGACCAAAGGACAAGTGAAACCTGTATCAACCTTTTTCCTTTATAAGGAACATAATAGGTTATTGATCGTGCATTATCAGTTTTCCAGTATATTTCAGTTAACCTGAAACTTTGGCAGGCAAGATTGGGAGTGTTAGCAAAAGTCACTTTTTTGTCAAAAGTCCATGTAAAATGGATTCTAAACTTCAAGCTCCTTTGTGTTTAGTGCGACCCTCACATGGAAATGGTGAGAAACATAATGGTTTTCTAAATTGGTTTGGGTTGTGTAGAAGGTGCCATTTCATCGGGTTCCTTCTGGATGATGTTAGTTTACTATATATTAACTTTTTGGGGAGAGACAAAAGAAATAGTGAAAAACTTAAAAGTTCATATTTATATATTCATAAGGATGCTTTAATATAGAATTACATATTTCATTTGTGTGTGTGTATTGTTGTGCCTAGGATCCCCAGCCATGGACTAGGGCCCCATTGTATAAACACTCAGCAAAAAGAATGAAGAGTACTTTAAAGAAATCAAACCCAACTTTCTGTTTAACCATTGGGCATAACCATTTGCTTGTTTGTGTTTTTGTTTGTTTGTTCTTGTTCATCCATCAGGTGTACGGTGCTGCTATTCAATTTTATGAGCCTTATTCCCGGGAGCTGCTAACAGAAAAGCAGCATATGCAGCTGGGTCTCCTGACAGCTGTGGAGCGAAAAGTGGTTACTTCCAAATCCATCAATTCCAACACGTGCATCTGCCTTCTCTCTCACTGGCCTTTCTTTGAAGCCTTTCGAAAATTTCTTATGTTTATCTACAAGCTCTCTGTCTCCGGGCCTCATCCTCTTCCCATTGAAAAGTATGTTTGGCATCTTCCAAATAAATTAATGTTTCAAGGCACTTAAAAGAGCTGTAGCTCAAAAAATGAGGTGACCTTACGTAAATGGCACCTTCTTACTTGGTGTATTTGTTCTGTACTCTTAACTGTACTGTCTTTTACTGAGTTGACAAAAATTACTTGTTCCTACTGTTAGCACTACTGCAAAGCCCAGATGTCTTTGAGGAGTGGACTGGATTTTTGCTGCCTCATTTATTAACATTCTGTCTTCATGTTCTCTTACTGGTGACAGAAGAGGCAAAAAACAGCTAGATTTTTAGATCCTGACTTACATTTGCAGCACAGCAATTTAGAAAAATAAATCTGTTCTTTTAAAATGAATTGATTTGGTATGAAGTCACTGAGGGTATAAACAGAGTACTCTAAGGATATTTAAAGAAAATGCATATTTAGTCTATTTTTTAAATCAGCAATTTAATGTAGAGTGGTCATGACTATCTCTATAAGGAACAGGATTTCATGGCTCCCATCAGATGCCTAACAAACTAATTCACAAAACTTGAAAAAAGTGGCATGTGTGCTGGAAATATTGAGACTTACAGAAATGGCACATTTCTAGAAATGACCGTGTCATAGTTTATTGGTTACATTTCATCAGAAGATCCAGTGCAGACTTTGGTGTTCTTTGGTCTCTCTTCCCATTTGTTTCCTTTCCTTTTTGGAAAGGACATCTAAAAGTTAATATGCCTCTTGGTGGTATCTTTTGTGTCTCACACTGTGCCCTTGAAGTCCCAGAGCTGCTAATATTTACTTTCTTTACACACTAAGAATGTGGGAAGGAGATATTTTTGTAGCAATTTATGTATAGATAAAGAGGCCTTTAGAGCATTTTTATGAATCTTAACTAGATGATCTCTGTACAGCTCATTGCAAGTAGTGAAGACCATATTAGACAACTGTGTATGTTAACAGAGTACAGAGGAGACTGTAATCCTATTAATGGGAAGATACATTTGGATGACTCTGACCTGTAGCACTGATATTTGATTCCTGTCATCAGTGAAACTCTCCTCTATGCCTCCTAATCACCCAATTTGTCAGGCTGAGCCTGGAGATTTTCTAGTTTTTGGTTATTCAGATTAGTGATGATGGAATAATATGTTATGTTTCAGGATGAGCTATTATGTTTTTTTTAAGGCTGGGCTAATAACTAATGAATCTCTCCTTTTAAGACAGGTGTTAAGACATGTGTTAGAGTAACTTCGCTGTACAATTACAGCCTAAAAATGTTTGAAACATAAACTGTATCTTAAACCATCATTTCTATCTCAAGGTATGGTGTACACTGCTAAAATGGTAATTGAATTAGTAATGTAACTAGATTCAAATACCACCTACAATATTAAAAGTAGTTATTTAAGAATTTTTATCTTTGAAAACTGTAAATTATTGGAGCTTTTAGTTCTGTTGTGTAATCGTGTCTCAGAAGATATAAACAAAAATAAGTGCAGATGACCTTAAGTTGATAGTTCCCTGGGGATTTTTCCAAAGGTAGGTTTTTACAGTGGCTTGAGATCAGAGAATATCATACTAAATCAATCTGCTCAGTAATCTCCTGACCTAACCAAAATCCATGAATAGATCTCCGATGACTTAATTTTAATTGAGAATGGACTATTACTGACTATTAGCCAGGAAGTTAGTTTGGATGAAATGTAGGATCAATGTCCATCAAGATTAGTTAATGACACTGACAACCCCTGCCCACTCCACACCCCAAAATTCACCTCAAACTAGGCTGTGAGGGAGGTGAGAATAACTTTACCAGTCTCCCACTTATTTAAATAAAATATTGGGGAAGCTGCATTAATCAATGAAATATAGAGCATTTGACTTTTAGACTGCCAATTTGAATCCAGCCCATGGTCTGTAATGACCAAGTGTTACCACTGTTTTACAACTATTAACTATACTACAGTGTTTGATAAGAGTGGGATGGTCGCTATCCAGTTCCTAATGGACAAGTGTCAGAATAATTAAACTGCCACAGTTAATGCTAATTGACCCCCTTGTTGGCTGGATGCCAACAGGGATTAATGAAATGTTAAAAACTTTGATAAGGGAGAAGCCAAGGATTTGGCATGGAAACTCTCCCTCTTGGATGTTACTGCTATGAGAGGTTGGGGCATATAGGTGTGAAGCATGACAAAACTCTCACTGTTCTAAGTGAGCTAGCAGGCAATGAGAAATTCCCTGCTGTCATTAGAGTATGGGTAGAATAAAGAGTGATGGTAGTGGTCCATTTTTCATAATTTTCTGGGAGTGGGTGGGAGGTTGTGTTCAGAGGTTGTGTTCCGACAATGCCATGTCACTTAATCCCCAGATTAAATGTACCTGTTTGCAAGTAGTATGGAGTGTAGTCTTTTTACCTCCGCTTAGTGTTGTGTATTTGAAAAAATATTCACTGCAATAAAAACACAACAATAATAAAACCTACACTTGCCATAGATTCTAAACACACACAACCTGAGCATGTGATATTAATAATCAGAATGCATTTTGTAGGCATGGTAAGTGGGTTCTTATAACAAGATGCTGTTTTAAAAATAAATTTAACTTTGAATTTTAAAATGTGTACCTTTCACCTGTTGTCTCATATGCTGAATAATTAATGCTTGTGCCTGTACGCACAATATTATAGGAAGTTAAAAGCAGTTTCCTCTTGCTGTAGGACTTGAGGAATCTCCTCCTTGTTGTCCTTCAGCAGTTAGGTGTGTAAGTGAATGAGTGTGCAAACCCTCCTCTGGACTGCTATAAAGGAGTTGGAAAAAAAAAAGAGAGAGAGAGAGAAAATCTATAAAAACAAACCCGATGAAAGGTGGTCTGCTATACTTAAAATTGAATTTGCTGAATTGAAAACTGAATTTTTTTTTATATGTTCTTTTCAGGCACATATCCCATTTCATGCACAATATACCTTTCCCTTCGCCTCAAAGACCAAGAATCCTTGTACAGGTAACTAAAATATCTGCTTCTGTTTCTGGTTATAAAGGTTGGGTGGGCCTTCTCCCAGGTACTGAAAGTGTGGGTTCTTCCTTTGGGCTTCTGTCCTCAGCCTTAGAGCTACTCTTTACACAAGGGGCCAAATGCTCATCTCTTACAGCTCTGTAAATTTGGAGTAGTTCACTTCAAAGTCCATGGGAGCTCTTCCAGATTTACAGTCATGAAACTGGCGCTGGAATGTTCTTCTGGTTCCTCAAATTTCCATTACTTACCTCTTTGTTTTGTAGGCACCCTTTACTGTACTATATTTCTTCTTTCACCTACCCATCCACCCCGCGGCTCTAGATTAGATGAGCCACCCCCTTGAAGTGTCTGTAGTGCCACTCTGTTAATCACCAGGCAGTGGTTGAATGTTTAGTGCTGGGTCACAGACTGCTTCTTGTAACTTCTGTGAGTTGTCTCAATGGTTACTCTGGGTTGTCTTGACCCAGTGAACAGAACTTTCAAGAGTTATCCCTGACGATATTTCCCTGCATAGCATTGTGACATACTGTCTTTAGTGTGGCCGCTGTGCCATCAGAATATTCTGCCATAAACTTTGATTGGAATATTATACTCTCTTGAGTTGGCCATAAAAATCCATTTAATGGTTTCACCTTTTTCAGCTTTCTGCCCATGATGCATTAATATTGTCTCAACCAGTTTCTACACCCTTGCCACTCAGGTAACATTAATAATGTTTAAATTCTATACGGTTTATTGATGAAGGGTTTTTGTTTTTTAAAACAAATGGGCTGGGGATGAAGCGTGAGAGAAAGTAAAACTTTACCATAATACGATCAAATCTCAAATAATTGGAACAGGTCAAATATATGTACGCCGTATATTTATAATGCAGTTTGTGTGGAAAAAGTAGTGTACAAACTCCATCATGCATGAGGGAGTAATAATGCTTGAATAGTTACTATATATGAGCAGCAGATGATTGCTTGCTGGCTCAGTGTGGGATCTCTTTTGAGCAGAGATTGCTAGCTGAGAGTGATGATTTTTTACATAGTTGATATTTTGGGAACTGAGTTATATGTCATGATCTCCATATTTTTCTTTTGCAACAGAGACTTTGTTGTTGTACTTCCTTTCCCCCCTTCTAATCCATGGGAGAGTGTGGCCACCAGCTTTGTACAATCAACTAGTGTGCATACATGTGCAAGCACAGTGGAAGGCAAAAATGAGTCTAAAGATGTATTTGTATAGCCTATGGGGATTGGCACATTCTCTGCAAAAACAGTCTGAAGCCTTCTCTGTTCTGGAGCCCTGTACGCACAATTTAAATTTGTAGTATACATATTTATATTTACAAATTTGCTTTTCAATTTTAATACTTCAGTTAACCTTTGTTCAATAAAATCTCTGGAAACTTTGTTTTTATATTGTACCTCCTATGCTGGAGGATCCCAAAGAGTTATTTGCAAACGACAAGTGTCGAGCACCTTTGGAATGTATCCACTTTAGTAGTAGAGAATAGCAACCAGACAGTAAACTGCACAGTGGTGTGGTGCATAGAGAGACACACTTGCTCCAGGACAGGAGGGTAAACCCCATATCTTTTGTATGAAGTGTCACAGAATCTTTAATGTCCACACATCACTTACCAAAAAAAAAAAGCGCACAAACTAAACTGCATGGAATTAAACTTGTATCTATCTCAGAAATATGAAGGATTGAGTTGACCCAGCTGCAGTTAGAACCTGTGAGTCCAGGGGTCTAACATGAATAGGCATTGTTTTTTGATGAACTGATTGAAGTATTCCATCCTAAACAGTGATGCCAGATATCTGCATAGCTGGAACATTCACTAGCCAAACAGGCCTTCCTTTCATAATGCCTATTTTATTTCATAGCATGTTTGGCTGATGGATGCTCATGCACGTAACAGGAAACTCATAAACATAACAAAGAACAATTTACTGAAGCTATTTTAAAGCGGTTCCCTTGGATTTAGTTTCTGTTGCATTAGTGAAACTATTGTGGTAGTGAGGTGATGGTTATTGACTAGCTATTCATAATTACATGAATTGAAGCCAGCAACTCCTCTCAGCCAGTCATAGTCCCCAGTAAATGCCCAGCATTTTGATTGCTGTTGCTGTAGTAATTATTATACCTTTAGCTGTATGTTGAACACTACTGTTTGGATTCAAGTAATCTTCTCTTCTCTTCTCTTCTCTTCCTAGTGGAGCAAACTTCAGTACTTTGCTGATGAATCTTGGACCAGAAAACTGTGCTACTTTGTTACTTTTTGTATTGCTAGAGGGCAAGATCCTGCTGCACTCTCTGAGACCAGCTGTACTGACTGGAGTAGCTGAAGCTGTAGTCGCTGTAAGTACAGGATGTTCTGTACAGTAGTGAATGAATGAAGTCATTGCTGAGTCCACAGTGTAATTTTTCATTACGATTTCCACTCTTTTTCATCACCTTCTAGAGTTGACGCCAAACCTCCTCCTTTTGGCTTGAAAATGCTTATGCCTAGTCTCAGCCAAACTATGACAGAAAGATCTTACAATCTTTTTGTGTTGTTGTGTTTATATTAAATGCCACTGTTCTTTGTTTTATTTAAGTTGCCGACACTTTGCTGTCAACTTGTCCTTGACAATTGCTTCTGGGGTATTTAATGGTTGATTCTTTCCAAGGTAATGGAATGCTGACTTCTTGGGATGTCAGAGACCACAAATAGCAGGTCAGAGGTCCTAGAGAAGGGTCTGTGTGTCCTTCAGCAGTGGTACCATAGGAAATGTCAGGGCACAAGGAAGGTAGCTGGGAGTTAGGTCCCACCTCTTACAGAATCTCTAGAGATTTGTACGTCCAAATTCAAATGCCTCAGGAGACACTGGAGATGTACTTTTGAACCAGATGTCTTTATATGTGCCAATAATACTAGTCTCTTTGTGGGTTAAATTAATGGAAAGTGTAAAAACAACACTTTTGAGTTATTAGAATGACACAGAAAAACATTTGCATAAATTCACATGGCTCAATCAACTATTGTTGAAATAAACAGGCCCTTTTCTGAGCGAAAATTAACTGCAAGAAACTTCAGCCTAAAACTTGAGAAGAAACCTACTCTGAACCTCTGTCTTTGGCTTTACAGTTCTCTTGAGTCCTATGCTTATGATGTTAATGATATCTCTCTCTTTGGTAGGGGAATAGCAAAGTTGAAGCTCAGATCTGCCATGGCTTCTGAAATCTTTTGTTAATGCCATACTGTTCACACTTCAGTGCAGCTATATTTTTCCTCTTGGGGGTCTTAAAACATCTTTTTTTATCTTTTAGCAAAATGTTTGCAGATTAGGTTAAATCAGGTTAAAAATAAACTTTTCAAGTTCATTTTTACTTCCAGTGCAGAGCAAATTAAATGTGGGCATATCAGTGAGGATATTGCAAACGCAATTGGTGAAGGAACTATAGCAGAAATCCATTAAATTTCTACTTCTTCAATGAATTTTTCTGATGCCTTCAAGAGTGGCTAATATATTTAATCTTTGACTGTAAATTAATGTGTGATTGCCCTAAATAGCCATTTTACAACAATGGCATTTTGTGAATATCAGTTATGCTTAGGTCTCAGTTTTAATGGTTATAACTATTAGAATTGCTACAGTTTGTTACGCAGCCCTTTAAAAAGTGCACTGAAGAACCTGCAAGGCAAGCTTGAAGGTGGCTTTAGTTGTTGACTGTGTAATACAGCTCTTAGTATTTTTGTTTCCTGAATTCACCAACTTCACTTGTTTTTTATTGCACAATATCTATGTTGTCCTGTTTAATACATGGGTTTCATTTCATTTTTCCTTCAGATGATATTTCCATTTCAATGGCAGTGTCCATACATCCCCCTGTGTCCTTTGTCTCTGGCAGCAGTGCTCAGTGCTCCTGTTCCATTTATAGTTGGAGTTGATTCACGATACTTTGATCTGTATGATCCACCACAGGATGTTGTTTGCATTGACTTAGACACAAACATGGTATACCTGTAAGTTTTTTTTTGTTTTTTTTTTTTTAACTTTACTGATTTTATATAGGGATCCAGAAATCCCTAAAGTAACCAGTAAGGAGACATGTATAATATAGAAGAATGTTTCATCAGCCTCTCTCTCTCTGCTGCTGCTAATGCTTCATAGCAAACTAAAATGTACCAAATCAGCCTCTTGGGCTAAATTCAGAAGTGTGATGCAAGTGGTGGTGTAAGTCTGAATGCGTAAGGGTTACAGTAACATAATGTGAGGAAGGTGGAATTGTAGGACAGAAAAAGCAAGTGATCAGAGGGTGTAAGCTAAACTATGGGAAGGGCCTGCATCTTATATCATCCCGTTGGTTGCTTTCCTTTCTGCAATCTCACCCTTGCACCACCATTTACACCATCTCTGAATTTGGTCTGCATGAGTGAAATACAATTCCAGATATGTGTCCCACGAACATACGGGATGTTCAGTTTAATGTAAAACTACTAACTAAAATAAAAATGTATATACAATGCTGATGTCCACTTTTCAGGTCCTTTGTCAAGCATGAATTCAGTCTTCTAAGTCATTAGGGAAGCTTTAATTCCTTTAGCTGGATGAGAGTTATAATGACATGAGGCATATATTGTATGAAGAACGTGGAGGAAAAAAACACCTTCCATTAAAACTCAGACCCTTAGGTTGCATTTCTAATCCTGTTCTATTTAGTATAGAATATGATGGCAAATGGGTCTGTGGAGAACAGCAGATGTGAGGATTTTTCTGGTACTACAAAATTCAAACTCTTGAATGTTCACTAGTCAAACCACAATTCTTTTCAAAACCACATTTTATGTACCAAGAATTGCATTCAAACCATAACTTTGAAGTGGGGAAAAAATATCTGATAATGCTGCTCTGAATGTGCCCTTGGCAATATTTGTGATGTAAATATTTCAGTCGAAACTGTATTGCTTTCTATTGCTTGTACATGCAATGCAGTACAAACTTGATTTCTGGTTAACTTCCATTATGTTATTTCAAATACTGCACTGTATAGACAAATTAAAGGAGGAGTGACTGAAGGGGCAGAACTCTAATAATAAAGAAGTACATGTTGAATGAGCTGAATGACTGTATAAGGCTTTTTCTTGCTGTAATAAAGGACTCCCATTAATCTAATAATCACATGCTCGTCTGAAAATGCTAACCTACTAGTGTTAAGTGACCCCTATCAGTATTGCAACTGAATGAGTAGAGTGTTTCTATCTTCAGTTTTATTTTGTGCATCTCAACATTTTGCATATAATCAGTTTTATTGTTTCTATTGTATAGTTAGTTAAATTTCCTTCTTTATCTGTGTCACAGCAACAATAGAGAGAATTTTGAGAAAGTAATTATGATACCACAAATCTCGGAGGGATTCTGGCAACTATGGTACCCAAAACTACTTTTACAACTTTTTTTTTTTTTTTTTTTTTTAAAAAGCTGGCTAGATTTCATGTTAACTGTGTCCCTTTTAATTTTTTAAACCACATATAAGGTATACTTCATTAACTGTTACTGTTGTGTTTTCCTTATTGTGAATGAGTTAACCAAAAGTAGTTGTCTCCTTTATGCAGTTGTCTGTGCAATTCCCCCTCTCAAGGAAAAGTTGACCTTTCTCTCCAACTTATTTATTAAAATGATTTAAACTTAATCATTAATGTAAAAATAAGATGTTGATTAATTTGACTTAATTATTTAGTGAATTGTCTCATGCCTTTTAGGATTATTCCAGGCTAGTGGAAACGACAATCTTGAATGATGATGATGTTGGCTGTAATTGCACACTCTAATTGCACACTTTTTTCTTTTCCTCTGCAGAAATACATTTTGTATTGTGCCATGTTTTTTAAATTTTTAACTCTAATCAGATTTTCATGCTTAAACATTTGAGTTACAATTAGTCAGTGGGTTTGACTCAGTTTGAACCTTTTCTTCTTTTTCTTCATGTCAAGAGGACAGTTCCTGTGATATTTATTGGAAAAAGAAGCGTTTCCTTTCAACTACTGCAAGACTCACTGTGCCTGTGGTACTATCAAAGGAAATACTGCAGAACAATGCTGCTTGTGTATTTTTTTTTTAATGGAAATATTGCAGAACTCGTTCTCAGCAGTCCATTTAGGAGACTGTACTACAGAAGGAATGGTGGCTAGGAAGAGGAAAATAATAGAATTAAAAGATTTTTTTTTCTTCATTGTAACAATATCTTTAGCATTTGGTTTTGGGGTATTTTTGTTTAAAAACACTGCCAGTGGAGACTTAAGTATTCAGTCATGGAGATGTGATTCTCCATATCTCCAATGTGTAGTAGTGTGGTATTAAGTAGAGAGAGATGAATTGCGAAAGGTTCAGTTCAAATAAGCAGATGAAAGTTCAAATAATATAAAACTTATTTGGGCTAGTTAATGGATTGGAAATCTTCTAGGAACCAGATTTCTTGTGGGACTTCCTGTAGTTCCCGGCACTAACTTGGTTAAAACCTGATGGTGGTGAACAGTGGCAAAATGTAACATTTAAAAAGCCTCTCAAACTTAAAAAAACAAAAAATCTTTTGGTCAAGGCAGGGGACTGGGACTCAGGAGACCTGGTTTCCCTGCCCAGCTCAATCACATAGGTTCATGTTTTCAAGACTATCACCTAAAATTGTTTGCTTATTTTGGCCATTTTACTGATGGCAACTATAGCCTGATTTTCAGAAGTGCTGAATACCTACATCTCCCACTGAGGTAGATTGGAGCTGTTGGTAGCTTCACTTCTGGAAATACATGCCCTCCTTTTCTCTCATTAGGCATGTGACAACTCTTTCCTCACCTGTATAATGGGGGTATTTCTTTATCTCAGCAACTTGTTCATGCAGTATCTGTGTCAGTGAAGTATTTTGCATGGAAGACTGTATAGAAACGTGAAGTGTTATAAATGAATGTTTTTTTTATTTTATTTAAGCCCCATTCCTTTTTCTGTGGGGAGATACATTTTATTAAATATAACAGTGCTGCTATAGTGAAGCTAATTTTGAAAGACCCTTAGAGCTGAATAGAAGGGATAATATTTTTCAGAAAGGCAGTGTTTTCTAGTACAACAGTCTCAACTAGTCATTGACAAGTGTCTTTTGAAAGCATTTCGTGCTAGTAGATCCGTTATCATAGACTGATGAAGCATTATTTACTGCCAGCAAATGTTGAATGGCTTTCATTCATCTAACGTTCTCTTTAGTGACTGTCCTTTGTTGCTTTCAGACTATATCTGCAAAAGCAACAATGACAATCTTTTTGAGGGAGGTTGTTAGGAAAAGAAGAGGTGGTTTTTTTTTGTTTGTTTTGTTTTTTAAACAAGTCTTCCTTTTTGTTTTGTTTGTTGCACTGGAGAAACAGTATAGCCAATGTTGCTATAGAGAGATCAGGGAGAAAGTGGGAGGAGAGTTCCCTGAGCACACAACTGTGAGCTAGGGATCACAGAGTTCTAATCTTGGCTCTGACTTGCTGTATAGTCTTTGACAGCTCTCACTTAGATCCTCTGCCTCAGTTTCCTTATGAATAAAATGGGAGTGATTGTTCTTGCAAAGACCTCTGTGAGGCTTGGCTTATTATTTGTAAAACACTGAGAATGAAGAGATGCGTATAGTTGCTAAGTGTTTCTTTTGTTTATAATTTCTGCAGGCAATTTTATCTCTAGTAAAATGTCTAAAAATTTTTCAAAAACAAGAATGTAATCAGCTATACTAATAGTGATCCAACAGTCGGTGAGCAATCCTATTACTGATGCAAAAGGACAAATGAGCATGCCTGCATCAGCCAAACTAGTAATAAGTGACTGACTAGGTACTGTGCCAGCAATATCTGCTACATTCCCTGCTACAATAACTTCCCTCTCCCCTTGCATTCCAGAAGGGAGGCACATACATGCCTAGAGTTCTCAGCATTCACCCCCACCCTCTCCATTTATTTCTTCTCTGCTAAACAAGGACTTGCATTGTAGCCGCTTTCTTTCTAACCAAGGAAGAACCTCACTTTAGGCCAGTTAACTGCATTGCTTAATCAGCCACATAGGTCCCGAAGTGTGTGCTGAATCCTCAGCCTTCCCAGTCCCTGCTGGCCTAGTATTGAGACTGGAAATAGACATTGAATGTCTGATACATGTGGCAGTGCAGCATATGACCATAAAGATACCAGGCTGGACCCCAATACTATTGTAATTTTTACATGCCTTTTAATACTAATTACTCTGCTCCTAATTGCCAGGGTGACCAGATAGCAAATGTAAAAAAATTGGGATGGGGTGGGGGTTAATAGGTGCCTATATAAGAAAAAGCCCACAAAATTGGGACTGTCCTTATAAAATCGGGACATCTGGTCACCCTACTAATTGCTGTGCTTACCCTTTTCTGCCATGCATCAAGCCTATATTTTATATTTATACTACTGCTATTGGATACGAAATGGAATAGGAAGGTCAGTAAGTGAGATGAATTGTATGTTTTCATGTCAATCAAGTGCAGATGAGCCTGATTAAATTATTTTCTTCAACGAGATAAAAGCAGCCACTTTGAGATTGATTAAAGCACCAATTTAAATGTCTAAACCAAATCTAAACAAAAGTTCTGGTTTCAGGTTAATCTGGGATCAGATCCAAATTCAGTTTAGACTGCTATATTATTAGGAGGAAATAGTTTTCAGTTCTGTTCTTTCTACTGTGTATTTTATTTCTATACAGAAATAAAAGTGATGAAAAGGCTTCTTTCCAATGCTATTTTGTTTTGGTATTGAGCCATCTCGAAAGCGAAGTAACAAAACATTGTTTTCACACGCTTACCATTCTTTTTTATTTTGCATGCATTGTTTGTTTCACTGTGTAGATCGGATGATAAGAAGAGCATGAACTGGAAACAGCTTCCTAAGAAGCCATGCAAAAGTCTACTCAGCACCTTAAGGAAATTGCATCCACAGCTGGCATCAGGTAAAGCATGGGGATGGGAAAGGAAGCTGCCCTACGCAAAGGATTTACAATAATTTTCACAGAATATTTATTTTGCTGGTATAAACCAACAACTCTTAACAAATAAGAACCATAACTATAAATGAAAGGCCATCCCTTTAAGTACATGGCATGACATTTTTGCACTTTTACTTTGCTGTCATTCTGAACTTTAAACCATATGGAGATTCTTTCCAGTTCTCAACATAGATGGGGCTGTCAAAGGGGAGTTGTGTTTAAAACACAGTTCAAACAAAGCTCCCACTGAACTACATTTTGGAAATGAGTCTGTTAGGTTCATGTTAGACCATTACTCTAAACAATTGCCAAGATAACTGAAAAATGCTAAGGGTATGAGGGCAATAAGTTTTCAACAGTATTTACATAGCCCACTGAAAATGTGAATATAAAAGTCAGAAAGTAGCTTAAACTCTGACCAAATATTTGTAGAGAAATTATATGTTTTGTTAAGTGAATAATTTCTTATTTTGGCTTGGCCCTGTCCAAACCAACTGTTTTGGCAGGAGCCACATTCGAACTATTTTCAGACACTGCTGCCTTAGGAGTATAGATAGGACCTTTCAATTTGAAGTTTTAAGTTGGTTTAATAATGCACACCTTACACTGAACTGAGGAGGCGATGCTGGCTCCTGTGTGACAAGTATATAAAGACTGTAAAATGAAGGAAACACTCAAACAGAAATAATATGCAATGATTTAGGGAATTAAATGACTTTCTGCCTTTTCCTCTATTTTCAATAAGCTTTCAGTGAAAGCCCTTTGCCCAACCTGCCCTTGCGTTGAGTTCTCTCAGCAGGATATATTCAGAGTCAGATGTTATAACTAACACAAAGCTGCTATAGGCTCAGTTCCAAATTTAACTGGAGCAGAGGCAATGGTGTACATCAAATTGGGTTAATGCTTTTATTCTTTTGCACTACACGTATTAAGTTAGCACCCCTAAGGAAAAATGTCATCAAGATAGCATAGAAATGGATTTCTCTTGTGTGTGTGTAGGAAAAAACAGTCTACCACACTCAGTTTTAGAAGACTGAAGCCCCTTCATAACATAGTAAACTACAATTGTAGTATTAAAACAAAACTCCTACAAAAATGTCTTGATATTCTAGTTTTTTCTCTCTCAAATTTCACAGAAATCTTAAATTAACTGAGATAGAGATGATATTGATGTTACAGGGTTGAAGCAAAACCACTTGCGGAGTGACAAAATAAAAAAAATGTAGCAATATAGCATACTGGGGGTAAATTTTTAGCACCTCTCATCTACTTGTGCTTTCACAAAACTGTGAGAACACATGCAGGGGCTCACATTACAAGTGTAAATCTTGCATCCACCTGGCTGTTTCTAACTCTTTACTGCACAAAGATGTTAGAATTTTTAACGTGTGCAGGCACTTCTGTGTGCATATGCAATTTTACAATACGTAATAGGGAAGCCAGGTGGTGAATGAGGTGAAAACTTGATCTTCAATGTTGATTGTGTACTGATCCATTGCAAAAGATGAAATTCAGTTTAGGAGGTGACAGGTGTAATGGATCCCACTTTAATTATCTAATATCCAAGCAGGACTGGCTGGCTTACGGAAAAGAGATCTCTTGTGTGCATGTAGCCTTTAATCTGGCCCAGATGATGATAGTGAATGGAAATAAGTGCCATATAGTGGTTCTTCAGTAGCCCACATGAAATAAGTTGGCTAGTCTCATGATTAGCAGAGAATTTTAGGCCTGGTCTACACTGCGAGTTTGTCGGATTTAGCAGCATTAAATCTGAATTAACCCTGCACCCGTCCACACAACAAAACCATTTTTTTCGACATAAAGGGCTCTTAAAACCGATTTCTGTACTCCTCCTCAACGAGGGGATTAGCGCTGAAATCGACATCGCCATTTCGAATTAGGGTTAGTGTGAACGCAATTCGAAGGTATTGGCCTCCGGGAGCTATCCCACAGTGCACCATTGTGACCGCTCTGGACAGCACTCTGAACTTGGATGCACTGGCCAGGTGTACAGGAAAAGCCCTGGGAACTTTTGAATCTCATTTCCTGTTTGGCCAGGTGAGCTCATCAGTACAGGTAACCATGTAGTCTCAGAATTGAAAAAGAGCTCCAGCATGGACTGAACAGGAGATACTGGATCTGATCGCTGTATGGGGAGAGGAATCTGTGCTATCAGAACTACGTTCCAAAAGACTAAATGCCAAAACATTTCAAAAAATCTGAGGCCATGAGGGACAGAGGCTACATCAGGGACGCAACACAGTGCCGCATGAAACTTAAGGAGCTCAGACAAGCTTGCCAGAAAACCAAAGAATCAAACGGACACTCTGGGACAAAGCCCCAGACATGCTGCTTCTACGCTGAGCTGCATGCAGTTCTGGGGGGGAGCGGCACCACTATCCCGCCCCAGTCTGTGGACTCCGATGATGGGGTACTCTCCGCCATATCTGAGGATTTTGCAGATGGGGAAGATAAGGAGGAGAACGACGAGTTTGGGGAGAGCACACAGCACACCGTTCTCCCCGACGGCCAAGATCTTTTTCTCACCTTGACTGAAATACCTCCCAACCCAACGAAGCCGGAGAAGGGACCTCTGGTGAGTGTACCTTTTTAAATATAATACACGTTATAAAAGCAAGCGTATTTTAATGATTAAGTAGCCCTGAGGACTTGGGTTGCATTCATGGCCAGTACAGCTACTGGAAAAGTCTGTTAACGTGTCTGGGGATGGAGCGGAAATCCTCCAGGGACATCTCCATGAAGTTCTCCTGGAGGTACTCTAAAAGCCTTTGCAGAAGGTTTCTGGGGAGAGCAGCCTTATTCCGTCCTCCATGATAGGACACTTTACCATGCCATGCTAGTTGCAAGTAATCTGATATCATTGCATGACAAAGCCTGGCTGCGTATGGTCCCGGTGTTTGCTGGCCTTCAAGCAACATCCATTCTTTATCTCTCTGTGTTATCCTCAGGAGAGTGATATCGTTCATGGTAAACTGGTTGAAATAGGGGAATTTAATTATGGAGACATTCAGAGGTGCCCGTTCCTACTGGGCTGTTTGCCTGTGGCTGAAAAGAAATCCTCCCTGCAGTTAGCCACGCGGTGGGGGTAGGTGGGGGGGCATTGGCGCTGAGCTGTTCGCCTTCGGCTAGAGGTATCTTCCCTGATACCAGCCAGGCAGTGGGGGGGAAGGGAAAAGCGATCATCCCAGAGAATTGGATGCGGGGAGGGGGTTAGTTTGGTTTCTGCTGCTGCACGTTAACAGGAAAACCGCAGCACTAAACGGCCAACTCAAGAGGCTTTGCTTGGTATGGGAAAGGAGGGCGCTGCTGCTATGAAGGTTGCAGAAGCCGAAAGACTATGGCTTACCATGGCTGCCTGCAAGCCAAATTCTGTTGCCCGGCCCTGCATGTGTGATCTCTAACACCAAAGCCGCAGATACTCAATATAAGATGCAAAATGCGACCTTGTACCAAAATCACATGTGCTATGTAATGTGAATAGTGTTGTTCACTGTGAAAGAGTATAGCATTGTTCTGTAAAATGTATCTTTTTAAATACTTCACTCCCTTTTTTTTTCCTCCAGCAGCTGCAAATGTTTCTAGCCTCCCTCCTCCTTCCCAAAGGCTATCTCAGATAAGGTGGCGGGAAAAAAATGCACGCACGATGAAATGTTCTCTGAGCTCATGCAGTCGTCCGGCACTGACAGAGCTGTGTGGAGGGACACAATAGCAGAGTACAGGACAGTGGCCGATGAATGTGAGGAGAGGTGGCGGCAGGAAGATCAGAGGAGGCATGAGGCAACGCTGGGGCTACTGCGGGATCAAACAGACGTGCTCCAGCGTCTGGTGGAGGTTCATGAATGGCAGCAGGATCACAGACTGCTGCTGCAGTCCCTGCTTAACCGCCCTCCCTCCTCCCCAAGTTCCATAGCCGCCTCACCCAGACGCCCAAGAACGCGGGGGGCGGGGAGGCTCCGGGCACCCAACCACTCCACCCCAGTGGCCAGCCCAAGCAACAGAAGGCTGTCATTCAAAAAGTTGAAGTGGCCTTTTTCTTCCCTCCTCCCACACCCCACCCAGGCTACCTTGTGAGTTATCTCCCTATTTTTATAATCAATTAATAAAGAATACATGTTTTTTAAATGATAGTGACTTTATTTCCTTTGCAATCAAGCTGTGATCGAAGGGGAGGAGGGCAGGTGGTTTACAAGGAATTTAGAGGCAATCAAGGGGGTGGGTTTTCATCAAGGAGAAATAATCAGAAGTGTCTCACAGTATCCTGGCCAGTCATGAAACTGGTTTTCAAAGCTTCTCTGATGTGCAGCGCTTCCTGCTGTGCTCTAACTGCCCTGGTGTCTGGCTGCACGTATTCAGCGGCCAGGCGATTTGCATCAACCTCCCACCCCGCCATAAATGTCTCCCCCTTACTCTCACAGAGATTGTGGAGCACACGGCAAGCAGCAACAACATTGGGAATATTGGTTTTGCTGAGGTCTGAGCAAGTCAATAATTTGAATATTTGAAATATTTGCGCCAGCGACCCTTTAAACATCCAGATGCACACTCTACCACCATTCTGCACTTGCTCAGCCTATAGTTGATAACTCCTTACTACGGTCCAGGGTGCCTGTGTACGGCTTCATGAGCCAGAGCATTAAGGGATAGGCTGGGTCCCAAAGGATAAATATAGGCATTTCAACATCCCCAACAGTTATTTTCTGGTCTGGGAAGTAAATCCCTTCCTGCAGCCATCTAAACAGACCAGAGTTCCTGAAGACCTGAGCGTTCTGAACCTTTCCCGGCCATCCCACGTTGATGTTGGTGAAACATCCCTTGTGATTCACTAGTGCTTGCAGCACCATTGAAAAGTACCCCTTGTGGTTTATGTACTGGCTGCCGTGGTGGTCCGGTCCCAAGATAGGGATATGCGTTCTGTCTATAGCCCCACCACAGTTAGCGAATCCCATTGCAGCAAAGCCATCTAGTATGACTTGCACGTTTCCCAGAGTCACTACCTTTGATAGAAGCAGTTTAATGATTGCATTGCCTACTTGCATCACAGCAATCCCACAGTAGATTTGCCCACTCCAAATTGATTACTGACGGACCGGTAGCTGTCTGGTGTTGCAAGCTTCCACAGGGCTATTGTCACTTGCTTGTGAACTGTGAGGACTGCTCTCATCTTGGTATTCTTGTGCTTCAGGGCAGGGGAAAGCAAGTCACAAAGTTCCATGAAATTGCTCTTACGCATGCAAAAGTTTCGGAACCACTGGGAATCATCCCAGACCCGCAACACTATGCGGTCCCACCACTCTGTGCTTGTTTCCCAGGCCCAGAATCGGCGTTCCACAGCATGAGCCTGCCCCATTAACACCATGATCTCCAAATTGTGGGGGAATGCGGTTTTAGAGAAAAGTGTGTTCATGTCCTCATCACTGTGCTTCCGTCGCCTCCTCGCCTGGTTTTTCAGGTGCTGGTTCTGCATAAATTGCACGATAATGCACGAGGTGTTTACAATGGTCATAACTGCTGTGGTGAGCTGAACAGGCTCCATGCTTGCTGTGCTATGGCGTCTGCTCCTGCTTGTGCAATCCAGGGAAAAGGATGCGAAACAATTGTTTGCCGTTGCTCTGACAGAGGGAGGGGCGACCGACAACATGACTGACAGGGTTGGCTTACAGGGAATTAAAATCAACAAATGGGGTGGCTTTGTGAGAAATAGAATGGCCCCCTCAAGGATAGAACTCAAAACTGGGTTTAGCAGGCCTTTGATTTCACGGAGGGAGGAAGGAGAAAATGAATACAAAACAAATCTGGTCTATTTCTTGTTTTGATTCACTTCATCTATCTTTACACATCTTGCTGGCAGCAGAGTGTGCAGTACGAGCGCTAGCCATCATCATCTCCTGGGTGCTCGACAGAAGACCGTTCAGTATGACTGCTGGCCATTGTCATCTCCTGGCTGCTCATTAAAAGACAGTGCAGTAGGACTGCCGGTAGGACTGAATCCCATGAGACGAAACTTAAAAGGGTAATGACCTGGCTGAGTCACTCCCATGTTTGCCCAGGCGCCCCTGACCTCATCGAGGTTGGTTAAAAGGAATATGTTAACAGCTACCAGTCATACTGCACTGTCTGTTGCCAAAAGGCAATAAACTGCTGCTGTGTAGCAATGCAGTACCGCGTCTGCCAGCACCCAGGAGATATACGGTGATGGTGAGCTGAGCGGGTTCCATGCTTGCCGTGGTATGGCGTCTGCACAAGTAACCCAGGAAAAAAGGCACGAAACAATTGTCTGCTGTTGCTTTCACGGAGGGAGGGAGGGAAGGGGGGTCTGACAATATGTACCCAGAACCACCCGCGACAATGTTTTAGCCTCATCAGGCATTGGGATTTCTACCCAGAATTCATATGGGCGGCGGAGACTGCGGGAACTGTGGGATAGCTACCCACAGTGCAACACTCGGGAAGTCGATAGTTGCCTTGGTACTGTGGACGCACTCCGCTGACTACGTGCACTTAGAGCATTTGTGTGGAGATACACACAATCGACTGTATAAAAACACTTTCTACAAAACCAACTTCTATAAATTCGACCTAATTTCATAGTGTAGACAAAGCCTTAGTTTCCTGTGTTGTCATTCTGACAACTTTCGGGAATGCTAAGTATAAAAGGAAAGAAAAATCTGTCTTGGGTGTTCCTAGGATAATCTGTTTTAATGTCATCCATAATAAAGCTCACTTTCCCTTTGCTCCTGTTTCTAGTTCACAGAAAGACCCAAGAAGGCTCTGCAGTGGAGATGACGCCTATAGAAGCAGATTTCTCCTGGCAGAAGAAGATGACAGAACTTGAGATGGAGATCCAAGAGGCTTTTCTACGCTTCATGGCATCTATTTTAAAGGGGTACAGAACATTCCTCAAGCCAATTACTCAAGCACCTTCAAATAAAACTACTGCTGCTGATTCCTTGTTTGACCTTCAAGGTAAGGCTGTCCTGGATCACATCGAGGGCAGGGTTGGTGTGGTGATTATTATAATAGTGCCCAAAAGCCCAGTGAGGGGTCAGGATGTTGTTATGCTAGGTGCTGTCCAAATGCATTGGTGGACATGGCCTGTGCTCTGAAAAGCTTAATTGCAGTTTAATTGGCGCATGTTTCACATTAACATCACATCTGAGAGCAGAATCTTGCCCTTTAAGTTATTTTGAATCTTTTAAATGTTGTAATTTGATTAAAATATAAGTAAAGCTGGTCAGTAATAAATAGCATCTGTGTGTTGTAACGTGGCCATTCTGCTAATGTAACTGCAGGTCTTGCTATTGTTGAAGTTCTGACAAAATCATCTCTCAATAATGTGACATTATCTCTGGTGTGCACATTTCTTTAAGATGGCTCTTGGGATTATAGAAACTTTGCAACTTGTATTGAGAATAAATGCTCTTAGAAGCCAAGCCCTAGTGGCCTGATAACACAGAGAATAAATGAAAGTGTTCTTAATTCTACACAGGGTAAGAATAGAAAACTTTGAGGGGGGGGGGGGAAAGGTTAAGAATATAAGGAACACCAACTGACTCCCCTCAATTCATTCTGGTTGTGTAGACTTCAGATAGGTTGCTGTTTTGACAGAGTTGAGAAAAGTTCTTAATGGAGATAGTTAAAGGGACTCTTGAAAAAAGATTTTAAAAAACTTTCCAATCCTACATCTGCCCCTGAGAACCCATACATTTTTGACCTTTTACAGTCACTTTTTCTTATGTTTTTGTGTGTATTATTTTTTTTCTGTCTCCTTTCTTGCTGTGTGAAAGAAGTACACAAGCCCAGGAAACTAATTATACTGGGAAGTGGTGTAAGTAACTATCCACCATGTACTGTCTAATGCAAAGTAAGCAAACTTTATTTAAAAAAAAAAAAGACAAAGCAACTCTTTGAAATTTAAGTGATTTTATGTGTTTAGTATAACAATTGACAGGTGAAACACTGCAGACAATTGTGACTTTGTTGTTGTTGACTGTTTCTTTTGAGGCTTCATCTTAAAACTAGTATTTAGTTTTTCTAAATTTTTTTTAACCAGGATTTTTAAAAAGTAGAGACCGTGCCTACACAAAGTTCTACATGCTTCTAACCAAAACACAGATATTTAGCCGCTTCATAGAAGAGTGCAGTTTTGTGAGTGACAAGGATACCAGCTTGGCATTTTTTGATGACTGCATAGAAAAGGTGAACAATTGTATTTCATTCTTTTTTAAAAAGTATTTGTGCTGCTGTTAATTGTGCCTTCATGTCTGTGGCTTTTAGTCATAAAAAGTGGAGCAGCAGCAGCTGTTGTGAGATAATGGAGTTCGCTGCAGTTATCATTCAGAGTCATTTTCCTCTTCATCTTGTTGCATGTTCATCTTCTTTTTGGTTAGTGTTGGAAACTTGCAGTGGGCTCCCATAACTTCTCCAATTAAAAGGTACACAGTGTGACGTTTCAGTGATTCACGTAAAGAAAAACGGAGACTGCTCTGAGTACATGGCATGCCATTTCCACCCTGCTCCTCTCATACCTCCATCAAGTGCATTCTAAATATTCACCTGTCTGTCAGACTCTAATCCCTAACCATCCACTCCACTTGTCATGCTTCACCCCAAATTTTCATTTAGCTGTCATTAGAATGTAAATGTATTTATAAAGTAGCAACATGTGTGCCAAACACAACTGCTCAGACTTTTGTTTTTGCATCCCTTCCTCCCAACATATTTTTTTTTATGTGTGGTGTCTGTGTAGATGATCTTGATGGGGCAGGGACCTTTCCATCTTGTCTGTAAAAGCAACTGGTGCTATATAGATGGTTTTGGAATAATTTCCAAGTCCCATCCATGTTTAAAATATAATCCATTCCCAGGGTGTAATTCCAGTCCAAATGGACAGTGATTTGGTACATCTTAATCTGTAAAAGGCCAAGTGCATAATTTACAATAAACTAGATGATCAATAATTAAGGCATTTATTTACCTGTGTGTACGTGTGTGCTTTTTATTAAAATAGTATCTTGGTTTTGGTAGTATCTTGGTTTCTGGCTCAATTTTTTAGGATCCTGGAATGAATCTTTTGCTCCTAACTATTGAATTAATGTATTTTATGGTAGGAAGACACTATTTTCTTGGAGATAATATAACCCTAAACTAAATTAAAGGAAGCAAAGTTTCTTTTTCTAGAATTAGGATTGCTTATTTAGTCCGCTCACGTGACCAACCTGAAGCTTGTTGAGACAGCCTGCTCCTTTAGCTTTTAGTAAAAGGAAGGAGTATTTGTAATGGAGATTATTTGCATTCAAAATAATATGACAGTGTAATTTGATCATCTTGGTGACACAATAGAGGAAACAACTTCAATGAAAATATGTATATGTAAAAATACTTAGTTTGTTGTTTTACAAGAAGCTCTAACTCTAACTTTTTCCTCTTTCTAGCTTTTTCCTGATAAAGGAACAGAAAAGGGAGAGAAGGTACAGGTCTCCTTTATATTTGCTTTCAGGGGTTTCTGATTGCAAAGTAGAAGTGAAAATATAATGAGTGGGAGTGGAGTTTGAATATGTAGAAGAACTATTACTAATGTTGAAACTGGTGTTTTGTCCTGATACTGATTTGCAGGTTGATGTAGATTCTGCAGAAGATACACGGTTAATTGAGCTTGATGAGTCACAGAAGAGTGAACACACAGTGTTTATAATGCCACCAGAGCCTCCCCCTGATGATGGACAGGCCCGAGCACCTAAGTACAGGTATATTGCAAACTAACAGGCTAAGCTGAGGCTCTAGAAAACTAATGAGTCAAGTGAAATGGGGACTTATCCCTTCAAACATGAGCGCAAATAGCTATTGCATCTTGCTTTAAGCCCCTACCTAAACTTGAAGTATTTTAGGTATAAAAAGGACACTGACAACTTGAATTCTGGTCAGTTTCTGCAGTCTGATAGTTTCTTTCTTTCTTTTTTTTCTTCTTTTAAATACAGCTACTGATCACCACCTGGGAATCCTTATTTCTAATTACATTTCTTTATACATGTTCCATGTTTTCCTCCCCTGCTGATGCTGTGTGCATATCACACCAACTGCAGTGGAGTATGCTTGTTTCAGTCAGGGTAGCTAGTGAAACTGCACAAGATCACTGAGCCCCTGCTGTGAGTACACACCATAGACTACCAGCAAGGGATCTGTCCCTTTGGATGCCCTGTGCTCTTTAACTGGATCCCACGGGTCCAAAGGGTGATAGAACCTGCTCCTCTCTTCCCACTGTGGCTATTCTGCCACCCCCAGTCCTCTGGAAGGATCTGTGGCAGGAGATGCCTAATTCTCCTGTCTTCCCTGCCCTGTGAAATGTTTGGAGGTTTCAGGGTTGCTCCTGCTTCCAGCTTCTCTCTCCTGACTCTACTAGCCACTTGTTGACTCACTGGTCTCCTGTCTCTGCTGGGCTCATGGATCAAAGGAGAGTCCTTCTGATATCTTCTCCCTAACCTTCTCTCAACTGGAAGAGCCTTCCTGTCCTTCCACTCACTCCCATTTTGTGGGTTCTTTACAAAACATTCTTTGATCTCAGTGTGCTGAAGCCTTCAGCTTGCAGGTAGAAGGCCTTTGCACCAAGTATATAAAGTTGGAGCAGAACATTTGGAGATTTGGAAATTTAAATATGACACTTAACATTTTTTTGTAGCTATAAAAAGTTCCCGAGCCTAGATTTTGAGCTCTTCGACAGGCCACAGGAGCTCAAGCTTTCGTTCAGCAGGCACCCAGCTGGAGGGAACATTTCAAATAGTCCAGCACTCATGGCAAAGAGGACAAAACAGGTTAGTTTTTAACTAGCACTGCCTTTATATAATATAGTGTGTGTGAGCATCAAAAACTACGTAGGTGTTGGGTAGAATTATTACCACCCATTTATGCTAGGAGTTAGTGTGGTGTTTAAATAATAATAGATATTGTAACTTTGAAAACAGATGTACGTGTAGAGGAACGAATCAAAATAAATATGAATTTAGAGGCAGTGCTTCCTGTACCTAAGGCTGTACTTCAGAGCCAGACATGTTGGTGTTTATGGTATAATACATGCTATAACAAAGAAGGTTGGAGCAGAGTTGCAATGGGATTAGTATGCATTCTCTTCCCCGTGATTACCTTATGACGAGCTCTACAGAAGGGAGACTCTGATGAGAAATGCAGCTTAATGTTCATGGTTTGCATGGTTTCCTCCAGGGTAATGAGCTGCAGCATCCAGTTTTAAAAAAGCTAGTATCTGTTTAAAAGAAACTTATCCTCCAAATTTAAGCTATTCTGTATTTTGTGTGTGTTTATATCCTTTTTGTTTTCTGCCTTTTACAGGAGATAAAAACAGCCCATAAATTAGCCAAGAAGTATTACACAAACCCACCACTGTGGGCTAAGTGCCTCTTCAGTCACTGTTATAGCCTATGGTTCATTTGTCTGCCAGCCTACATCAGAGTTTCCCATCCCAAAGTCAGAGCACTGCAACAGGCATATGACATTCTTATAAAAATGAGGAAAACCGAAGTGGAACCACTAGATGAGGCAAGTACAAAGGGGGGGAAAAAAAAGCCCACACCTATTCAATGGGAATTCAGGTACAAGAACATGTTAATCATCAACTGTTAATGTAATGTTTCACTTCTAAGAATAAGTAAAGTTCAAGCTTGCTACCTACCTTACAACTTTTGTTTCTAAACCTTTTTTTTAATTTTATTTTAAATTATGGCATATTGAAAGAATGTGCTGAAAGCTGTGCAGTTAGTTTGGGAAGCTGGAAATTAAAATCAATTTTCAACACTAGCATGCTAGCAAAGGCAGTTGTGCCATAAATTGGAGGGTGAGGGTTATCACCCCTCCTGAGATTATTGGTGCAGAAAGCATCAACCATCCACGTAGGATTCTGCCAGAGCGAGCCATCTTGAAAATAGTATCATATAGCTCTAGTAAATCTGACTATATTTTCAGGTTGTAAGTGTATTGGCAGCATCTGTCGCTGTCCAATGTAGAATTTATTCTACAGGGCAGTACTGGTTCCAGTTGAGTGTGTGTTTTTTGTCCTCAAATGTCTATTTATGAAGTAACTTAAAACCAGGTTATTTCAAATAACGGGACTGTTCTCACTAAAATGTACATTTTGAGTGTTTTTTAATTTGCTGTTTGAAGTAAACTATGTAGAAAGTGTGACCAACATGTCAGACATGGCTGTAAAATAGACTAGTACTATTCTGGGAAACTTGGATGGCTCATATTTTGAAAAAGTCTCTTGATCTAAAGCCTCTTATCTTCAGGCATATAGGAACTACTGATCTGAGTTGAATTTGAACTAGAAATTATTCTGTGACTGCTACTTAGCTTACTTAAAATGAGACTAATGGTCTTGGTACATTCCCAGTGGACGAGTATCTATATCACAAAAACCACTTCCACAGTTGCATTAATTAGTAACCTCATACTGTGCCTCATTAGAGAAACCCAGAGATTTAATGGGCATAGAGGCTGGGTTTCTCTCCCTCCTGATCCAGAGTTGAGACACGTTGGTAGGACAGTGTGGGGAAGCTAGTACTGAGGTTGCCTGTGCTCTACTTGCTCTTTGGTGAGAGCTTCATATACTATTTTTGCTCTAACCCTTACTCTTGCATTTCATTTAACATAAATGTGGATTGCTTTCACTGTTCAGAAAGATATCTGTGCAAAAACAATCATTGCTTTTTTGCTATTTTCTTGCTTTGTGTTTCAGTGTGAAATAAGATTGTTTCCCAACAGGCTGTAATTTACCATAAATAACACTTTGAAAGTTATTTTCACTAATTTCTCTAAAACCACTAAATATGACCAGTTTTAGAATTCAGTGATTGATTGATTTTTGGTAACAATGGCTAGTATTCTGTAGCTTTGCACAGAAATAAGCGTTGTGCAAAGATAATTTTACTATCTCATTTTAGTGAAGGGGGGACCCTTCAGGGCATGGATTGAATTTAATGGGGGTAGATATGTTTGTGATTTTGGGCATACAGATTCTCTCACACCAAATTTTAAAAGGCACAAAAACATTAATTTATTGAAGTCTGAAGCTATGCTAAATTTAAAGGATGATACTGATGCATATTTTTAAAATGTTTTACATTTTTGTGTTACTCACGTCTGAAGCAGGATAAGCCTTAAAACTTGAAAATAGCTTTCCCTATAACTTGTCCTCTTCCGTCTGGCAATCAGATATGTATAATGGAGTAAATGTGAGTATCCTTAGCAGTGTTCCCTGACGCTAACATGACTGTCTTACTGATTAACTTGTGCTCCCTTTCCTGGCCTTTGAGGATTCTATATTGAATAGTTGCTTTTGTGTGCCTTTTCTCTCTTGCGGATTTCAACACTTGTAAAATAGGTCATGTTTTGGTGCCTAATTTTGTTTCAGAATATTCCTTAAAATTGACCATGTTATGGGTTTCTCAATCTTATCAGGTGTGCTACAGAGTTGTAATGCAACTCTGCGGACTTTGTGGTCATCCTGTTCAGGCTGTGAGAGTCCTATTTGAAATGAAAAATGCTGGCGTACAGCCGAATGCGATCACCTATGGTTATTATAACAAGGTAAGAGATCTCTTAATGAAGCTGGGGCAGGTAAGCAGTCACTTACTTGTCATTGTTGTCACTCTCATTGTCTTTGTCGTGTCTTCCTCAGGTGCATTGTGGAGGCTGATAATCTTTAATGGTTTTCATGTAGATCTTTTTGCTTTGTTTATTGGCTGGCTACCTGATTGGGTTTGCTGGATACACAGACTTAAAATTTACTTATTTTCATGGCTCTGTCCTTATTTCACTTTTTTACATTTTTCTGTATGTATATATGTCTGAGAGCTCTCTGTCTGAGCTGGTTAACCAAATATACTGTCGAAATTTAACTGTGGTCTCTTCCAATTTTTACCATACTTAAGTCTTGGAACAGGCCCATAATTAGGGTATATGGCTGAGGGTGAGGGATCGAAGAGGTGGTGAACCTGGGAGTAGACACCTGGCAGTAACCTCTTCTCCTCTTCCCTCCCTCTCTCCCCCCCCCCCTCATCCCCCCAATACACAAACAATCGAGTCAAATTGTATGTTGTAACTCTGTGGACACCAGTCTGCTGTCACCTAATTCTGTGACACTTCAGGTAGAATTGCTTACCTCCTTTTTGGTGAAGGGCTCAGTTGTGGATCTCTCAAAGTAGCAGAAGCTGAGCGGAATGTCTCAGTGCAAGTAAACCACTCCAGCTGAAGTCTGTGGGAGCGGAGGGCTTAGTGGGGCTCTTGTTGGTACTGCATTGTAAATAACAAATATGCATTCCACGGTCTATTTAAATCATGCTTTTCACAATCGAATGTTAGTCATTCAAGACTGGTGCTCTACACACAACCTTGAGACCAGGGGAGAAGGGCTTTTTAAAAAAAAAATCAGTTTTAAAATGTTTGCATTTCACATCTTAAAAGAGAGCAGTTTTTCTGTAGCGGGTAAGAGAGGACAAGCTTACTGACTAAGCAGTTACTACCAGAATGCCTTTGATTTTGCAGGCAGTTTTGGAGAGTCATTGGCCTAGCAGTAACCGCAGTGGTATCTTTCTGTGGACGAAGGTACAGAATGTGGTCCGTGGTGTAGCACAATTTCGGCAATGTCTAAAAAAAGCAACAAGGAGCTCACAGGTGTCTGTGATATCAGGTAATGTATAAATAGTGACTGAAATGGGCTCACTTCTGCTGAACTAGGATAGGATGTGCACGCTAACGACTGCTGTGAGCATGATTGTGTGTGTGTGTGTGTGTTCTAAATGCTTCCAAGTCAGGAATGTTTTTTTCAAGTGCAGAAAAATAGACTGCTGCCAAGTTCATGCTCAGTGGTATGAGGGGGTGTCTTGCACTGAGAACTAAATTGCTTTGATCTCTTACTCTATGGCCTAATTATATTTATGGAACTGTAAGTATCTGCTGTGAGCTGGAAAGGTTTGATTGACTTTTTATTTAAAGTTTGACAAGTTTTCAAACCCTTTCTTTACTAACTGGCTCTTGTTCATATCTCTAGCTCCTCGGAATGCCACGGGTGGAAGTGATGGGGACACGGTGAGCCATGGTAGCGTGGATAGCTCTAATGATGCTAACAGTGGGGAGCACACACTCTTCGTCAGAGACTTAGTCAGGCTTGATTCCATTGATAATCACTCTAGCACAGGTACTAGAGTCTGCTGGGTTTCACTACTAACAGTTCCACCGACAGCAAACTTCTCTGTCCTCTCCTGTTGATTCTTTTCCCCTTAAACACTTTCCTCCTCTTCCTGAGGTTGTGCGTTATGAATGGCTGAATCAATATACTTGTAGAAAAGGAAGTATACAGTAGTTGCAGGATATTCCTCTTTATTGCATATTGGTACTCCATGCTCAATGTAGAGTAAACCACGACAGAATGACTAACTCTTTAAACTTATTTTTTGTACTTGTATTGCTGGTGAAGCAGTCATATGGTCCATATTTTAATTTTGTGACTTTTTTTTAAGAGAAATCTCCAAGCCTTTAATTATGAGCATTAGCAATTCTTGTTGGCAATTACTCATGCACACTAATAATAAAATTTACTGGACTAAAATAAACTGTGTGTGTAAACTCTCATTTGTGTTTACAAGTGAGGGTGAAAAAGTTGCTCACACATAACTGCAGACCATTGTTTTCAAATCTCTCTTTAATATTAATTGAGGGTAATTAAAATTCCAGGATCTGGTATGTATGTTTGATCACTGTAGTGCATACTTTTCACATAACAGTTTGCAAACTGCTACCATGGTTTGCAGAACTTAAGAATTAAAATTGTAAATTATCTGAACTTTATCATACATGTAATCTTTGGGAGAGTACTTGAGACTTCAAATACTTTTGAAAAGCCAGAGAGAAGTTCTGCACTTAATATGGTGTGTACTCTTAACAGACAAATTAGGATGAAATAATTCACCCCCAGAAAATTACCTGAGGTGACAGGTTATAGTTCTTCCTTACTGTAAATCTGATTATACCCCAGACCATAATTCAACTAAACCTCCTATATATTCGTGCATCACAGGACCTATTGTGCATATGGTTGTCGCACACCCTTTTTTCATTTATTAATATCTTGAATCTTCCTTTAAAGAGAACTTGAGACTGATTCCTGAGCTGCACCTGATGTACTTGTCTAGATGACTGAATTTTCCTTCTCTCTGCTCTTTGTTACTCTGCTTCTTGCTCTGCGCTCTCTTGGTGCTGCATTTGTCCTTGACTGTCATGGTGTGGGGTGCAGACTTGTGTGGTGTGAAGCCTTGGATGCACATGTGCATTAATTCTGCCTTTTGAGTGTTACTGCTGCAGGTAAATTTCCCATTTATTGATAGGATATTTTCACTGATGTGCAAGGAGGGTATGGGGGGAGATTTCTACATCGCTAAAGTTGTGATAGAAGAAAATAAAGATCAAAGGATGCCTGACGTTCTTGCTTATCAAGTTGTTTGTAGAATAGATCCAAAACATGAATTAATTGTTAGTGACTTGGGCTTTTTTTTTTTTTTTTAACTCTTATCAATGCTATTCTCCATGTATGTTCTATGGAGATAACATGAAAGGTATAGTCTTATATCAGGCATTCAGAGCAAGTTTGTTGTTCAGCTTTGTAACTAAGGAGCCATGCGAAATTTCTTTGGTACTTGAGGGTAATTTGCATTGTACTTCTGTGTTTTGAAACAACCTCATGTATCCAAAGACTTGCTAATAAGCAGGTTTAGGAAATAGATCTCAACATGCTGTATGTTATGCTATGGAATGAGTCCCATCTGTTCTCCGTTAACACTATTTCCATCATAAAAGTTCCTTTTTTGGGTGCAAAAAGAGCACAGATGTTATGATAGCTGAGTTTTGGGTTTCTATAAAGTTGACGAGCTGTCTAGGCTGAACACTTTATAGTAACAAGGTGGGTGAGGTAATATCTTTTTTTTTTTTTTTTTTTTTTTTTATTGGACCAACTTTTGTTAGTGAGAGAGACAAGCTTTCGAAGTATACAGATCTTTTTTTCAGGCCTGGAAAAGGTGCTGAGTATGTCAAGCTAAATACAAGATCAGACACAGAGTTTAGCATAGGTAGTTAGCATATATATTATAAGGGATCAAGGTGGAGTGGCCCATTAAAATCCCTGTAGTCTAGAACAGAAAGTGGGTAGTGGGTTACAGGTTGTAATAAGCCATACATCCAGTGTCTTTATCAAGACCATGATTTTTAGTGTCTAGCAAAGTTACAAATTTAAGCTCCCAGGCTCGTCTTTTGAAAGTGTTGTGCAGGTTTCCTTTGAGGATTGGACTAATTGCTTTGTGAAAAGTGTGCACTCCCAGGTGATATAGTGTTTGTTGTCATTTTTCTGAGAGTTCATTCCAGAGCAAAGTGATTGTCTGTCTGGTTTCTGTGGCATTTGGTTCTGATTCATGCAGTGTATAAAATTTGTCAGTCATCCTTCGAGAACCTGCCTTTCAAATGAGCTATCATAACATACTGGTGGGGGTACACTTAGCAAATTCTGTAATGTACAAGTCATTTTGAGAGTGTACTATACGTAGTATATTGTAGCAAATAGACTATTAAACCTAAAATAGGCTTTTTCATTCCTGTCTTTGCTATTGTTTTCTGCTTTTACCATTACCAATTAAATACTGTGTGTGTGTTTTGTGTGCTAGGCATTGGTGATCTCCTGACTCAATTTCTTTTTTTAGCAAAACTAGATGTAGCACAAACAAGTTGCACTTAAATATCTTAACATGCAAGAGAATTTCTCAGTTTAAAACAGAAAACAGTTAACTACTTGCTTGTATTCTTTTCAACAGGGGGTCAGTCAGACCAAGGCTATGGATCCAAGGATGAACTCATAAGGGATGATGGAGATAATCTTGCAGCTGAGACACTAGCAGAAAAAGATTCTTCTTGTAAAATAGAAGACCTAACAGGAGGTCAAGTATTTAGATATACATTGATAAGGGTTTCTTTTAAATTTGTCCAATCCATTTAAAACATTCACAAAATTACAGTCACCACATGATTGTCTTTTATTATTCTTTCTTGTTTAATTGATCCCTTGGATAGGAAATAAAGTACAGCTATATCATATCTGAGTTGCTGGCTTGAATCCAATCCGTGTCAGTAATGACCACAAACCACCATTTGTTAAATAACTGTTCTGTGGCTAAGTCCAGTTCCTATATCACATTTGGCACTCTTATCTGTAGAGAAGCAAAGCACAGCATGGGTGTGGAGATGATTCTTCTGGTTTCACCCTGTGTCAGGGCTCATAGTTAAGGCTATGTTTATGTTATGGATGTCATGAAGTCTGTTTGAGCCCCAGGGGCTCTCAGAATTCTGGAGCTGACAGCCAGTGGGACCCTGGCAGGGTTCCAGCAAAAGGAGACAGCAGCGACAAGAGATGGAGGCCCTGAAAAGTTCCAGCACAGATGACAGACCTCTGAGGGGGCCCTCCTCAGGGTTCCAGCGACAGGCGACAGCCTCGCATGGTGAGAGGGGGACGCCTCGGGTGAGCGGCTTGGGTGTCTCGTTTTCTCTTTGGGAAATATGGTCACCCTGCAGCTCCCAGCCGCCCTGGGCTGAGGGGGAACCCCAAAGCTCCCAGCCACCACGGTGGTGGGGCAAACCATGGAGCCGCAGCAGCAAAAGTCACAGACAGGTCATGGCTTCCATGAATTTTTGTTTATTGCCTATGATCTGTCCGTGACCTTTACTAAAAAAATAACCATGACAAAATCTTAGCCTTACTCATAGTCATAGAATTTAAGGCCAGAAGGGTTCCCAGATCATCTGGTTTAACCTCTTGTATATCCCAGCCCACCAATACCACTCAGTACCTCCAAACTAAACCCAACAACTGAAATGAGACTGAAATATTACAATCCTCAGAAGTCTTACCCATTGATACATCTCCAATAATAGTTAAGCTTGTGCTGTCATTGCCATGTTACTCTACTTTGTGAGCAGAGAACATCAGGATTATCAGTCTAGCAGTTCCCTCCAGCACTAAATTCATTTTAAAAAGAAATATATTTAAAGCTGCCATATTTGATAAAATGCCATGGCAGAATGCATGTGACTTGACCCAGGCTCCACTGCTCTTTATAAAGCTTCTAGACCATTCACGTTGGTATGCAAGTGCTTATCAGTATTGATGGATATACTTAGGGCATGTCTACACTACAAACTTAACTTAACTTGATCTATTTTAGGTCAACTTACAGCCACTGCAGTGGTTCGTGTCCGCACTGCTCTCCTGTGGGTGGTACACATCCTCACCAGGAGTGCTTCTACTGACTTAAGAGGGGCAGTATGGAGGGCTGAGAGCCTGGGCTCTCAGCTACATACCCACCAGGAGCCCAGCTGCCTCCCTCCCCTCTGGCTCTCTGCTGGGAGCCCGGGTGGCAGCTGAGCTCTAGCTAGAACCCCTGACCTACTCTGGGGTGACGGGTCCCATCTATAAGCCCAGCTTCCTTGTCAATTTCATGGCTCCAGCCAATGTAGGTAGCCCGCAGTGTATCGTCCTGATTACACCAACCTAAGTCCTATGCCTCCCGTGGAGGTGGAGTTATGATGTCAGTGTAGGAGGGCACTTACATTGGCAGGAGCAAGGCTGTAGTGTAGATACTGACATAATAAGGTCAACATGAGCTGTCTTATATCAACCTAACTCTGTAGTGTAAACCAGGCCTTGATATCTAGCATGATAACCTTCTAGATTATTCTATGCAAGACTAGAATCGATAGCCCACTTCTTAAAACTAATATTGCCTTTCATCTTCAAAGTGATTTATAAACATTAATCCTCACAACACCCCAGACAAGTAGTTGTTCCCTAAGCTAAATGATTCGCTCATGATGCGGTCCCCTGGATTGGCCAATAGAGTAGAATTTAAGAGACCTGGGTTCTAGTCCCAATTCTCTCATTGACCTGCTTTGTGACCTTGGAGAACTCTTGTCTTGTCTACTTAGATTTTAAGCTCTTGCCTGCAGTATCTGCCTCTTACTATGCGTTTGTAAAGGCGTAGTACAATGGGGCCCTAATTTCAGTTGTGGTCTCTGATGCTACCATAATACAAATTAGGCGTAGTAGTACTAACGCGGATGGAATCTGAGTTAGTGAGCTCTAGAATCTTAATTCTAGCTCCCTGTCCTGTGCTTAACCATGCTTCTCATGGAAGCCTACCATATAGGTCCAAGGTAACTTGATGTCCCACTTAGGTATTGCAGTTGCCTTTCAGTGTTGGAGTGCCTCAGAACAACGGCTGATGTTGTCTATGTTAAGAATGGTATCAAGGCACAATAAAAGTGAAGAACCTAATTATCTCTTGGTTTTATGGGTCCTTTTCTTAGTTTTCTGTAGACATTTTCCTTTCCTTTTGAAGAACCATCTATTTTTTTTCTTTTTGAACATATTAAACTGTAGTTATAGGCATACTTTGTGTGCACCTGCTCTTGAATTGAGGCAATTATTGCTGTTCACAACAATATAATCACTTCTACAAAATCCATATATGAAGGTCTGAGAACGTTAGTTCCCTCTTTCGCTCTATGCCGCCTGCAATACTTCATCCACACAGTGCAGCTGGTGAGAGAAAAGCAGTTCTTACAGAGGCAAATCCTGCAGACTGTGGTTTGTATTGAATTAATTGCAAGAAATGCTCAGTGCCTAGAAGGATTGGCATCTGTGGGCACTGTACTAAGAAGAAAACAGCTTGTACATTTTGTCTAAAATGTATCTTCCAAAACTATGCTGTCTAAACAAATAACTTGATCTGCATTATTAAAGATGGGTTTCTCTTACTCTAGAGGTTGGTGGTACTGGTGAAAAGCATCAGCAGAGTGCAGAACCTCACAGTTCAGCAGAACCACCTGCGTGGGGAAGCAGTATTGTGAAAGTTCCATCTGGCATTTTTGATAGCACTGGCAGGAAAAACAGCAGTGGTGAGTTACTGAGTATATTGTTTAACACAACTGTTTATCAGCAAAATTTGCAATTGCCTTTGGTTTCTTGTTGTTTAACTTGGATGTTTGGTAAATGGAATCTTGAACTGATATGATCCCAGGGACAGGACAGTGTAGAGGGGAGTCAGGAGACTTGGGCTGTATTCCTGGCTCTGACACTGACGTGCTGTGCGTCCTTGGGTAAGTCATTTCACTCCTCTGTTTTGTATCTGAAAAATGGCAATATTTGCCTTCCCTTGTAAAGCACTTTGAGATCTATGGATGGAAAACGCTATGTAAGAGGCAATATCGTTGTTGTTACTATTGCTAATTGTTGGTGAATGGTCTTTTGTCCTGACAAGTAGAATTACCAATTACTAGAAGACACCATTTTAACTTTAACATTACTATCTGGGATTTGCAGAGATGTAGCACTTATGTCACCTTACTGTGAAGACCCATGGAGTGGACATTTCCTGTCCTGTGATAGGAATACACACTATACTTACTACCTGCTCCCCAGCCTTGATGGCAGGGACAGCTGCAAGAGTCCCAGAGTGCTAGGTCAGCATGTAATTGGTGTGGGAAGATTGACTCAGGCGGTGGTAAAGCACCTCATAAACTTGCTGCATATGACAGCTAAGGGAACTGACAGCTGTTAAAGGAACAGACAGAATCGGTGTGAGATTGAGACACATACAGACCTAAGCACCTTTAAATCACCTAATGGAATCCCATTGAAGTAGTCACTATACCCACTAAGCGGTTGTTACTGCCATTAAGTTTCATTAGGCTTACGTTAATTGTCTGGTTAATCCTGACCGAAGTGGAGTGTACTACAATATTCAGAGGTTTGGTGCTGTCAGTACAAAGGCAACTTTAGGCATAAGCTAAGAAGGATGCTATTAAAGAGGGAATCTGGAGTAGCACTAGGACTACCATGGTGAGTTCATGACAGATCAATCCTGAATTACCCTTCTTCAGTTATGGTGATCCTTTCTCCAAAAGCATGTATCTGTGTTCTTGACACATGCAGTAGATAGATGTCTTTGGGACTTAAATGCTCCACAGAATTATTTGTCCTGCGTGCTTCAGTGTTGTTTTAGAAGCAGTGCCACAGCCAATGCAGATAAACCCCAGTCTTCTGAGAGCTAAAAATATTGGCAATAAACTGAACATAGAGAGGGTAGAGTCCACCCTTTCTGGGAAAAGAAATGATGGAAAGTGAAGCAGGTGGACCACTGAGCTTGGTGGAAAGAGGGAGTGACAAATGTCCATCTTTGCTTGGGTGCTGCAGCCTGCTCATGCAGGCTAATAGTATGCATCAGTAACTAAAGCACTAACTTTAACTTTAATCTTTCCACATGTAATTTGTGACTCAGTGGTACTTTTGTAGAATTGCTCTAAAGTATATTTACCACTTTCTTATTAGGAAACTTGTAAAATTTTTAAATAACCCAGACCATATGACCTTTATTTAAATTATTTCCTTAGCAGTATATGTTGGGGGGGAAAACAAGGTATCACATTAATGCCATGTGCTTTTTTTTTTTTTTTTAGGAACTGCATCTAGCCCACTCTTTATAACTCAGGATCCAGTTGAAGATTCAGTCTTTAATGATGCTTCTCCCAAGAAAACAGTTGAAAAAGGGCAGAAGAGACAAAAGCTCTTTTCAGAGAGGAGCTGCAGTTTTAGCACTGAAAGCAGAGCAGGTATGCTGCTGAAGAAAGGCAGTTTGGACTTGAGCTCTAGTGAAATAGCGATAATGATGGGAGCAGATGCCAAGATCCTCACAGCAGCTTTATCTGGGGCCAAAACTTCACCCCCTCACACTAGTAAATCCAGTAGCTTTGGCAGTATGGGTGACCAGCAGGTCTCTGGGCTGAGTGGCACCAAGACTTATGTGAGCGAAGGTGCTGGGGAACTAGAGCATAAGTCGTCTTCAGTGCTGGACAAACCTAAGGAAGGGCAAGAGCACCTTGAAAATGGAGGTGAGGACAGTGCAGCCAAAGCAGAGAACATTCATGCCAAACTTCTGGATGGTGATCAGCCCCCAAACCAGAAAACAGATGCCAGAGATGCAGTGACTAAAAGGAATAGCTTTTATGGAGTGATTAAGCCTGTTGAAAGGGAAGATGTTGAAGTGGGCTTGGACCCTTTATCTTTACTGGCTACTGAGAGTATAGAACCAAAACCCCTAGAGCTTGAAGAAAAGATTGTGTCACCAGTTGTAGCACGTAATCTGGCAGATGAAATAGAAAGCTATATGAATCTAAAGAGCCCCCTGGGTAGCAAGTCTTCCAGCATGGAGCTCCACAAGCAAGAGAACGGAGAGGCAACAACCTCTAGTACACTTGATCGCTCCCAAGAGAGGAGATCAAGCCTACCTTCAGATTCTGTCCCACCAGCCCCAGAGAAGAGTGAAAATCGGAAAAGTCCATTAGTTTCCAGATCTAAAACCTTTACAGGGCGACCAAAGCAACAAACCCATTCACGAGTCCAAAAGGAGAGGCCTTCATCATTATCGGTGTTGGGTCGCTCTTCACAGCATGGCTCATTGGGGTCTGTGGTAACAAGTTTATCCAATCTGAAGCTGGACAATATACTCTCTGGACCGAAAATAGATGTTCTGAAGTCTGGAGTGAAACAAGCAGTTAATGTAGCCAATAGGATGTGGGGTGCTGTAACCTCACAATATAACTACTCGGATGATGAGGCAAGTAGATTTTAGTTTGATATTTCCTGTGCAGAAGGGGGCATTGCTATTCAAGATATTTGACTATTTAAGGAGCCTTATTTTTCATAATCTGTTTATTCAATTTTTATTTTTTGTTGAGTCAAGCATAATTTTTTGTCTTTTTTTAAGTGTTCTTAAGATAAAACTATGGCCTGTCATCCTCAGCAATTGTTTTATTTAAGAAACTGTGAGCAAAAATCACTTTGAAGTGGTCATCATTTATCAAAATACTGTATGAAACCAGATCAAGACTTGTTACATTATTATATGACACTATATGTGATTTTTTTTCCCCAAGGGCTTTTGTAGTGAAGATAAGTTGAATTCCAGAGTTTAAAGAAGCTAAATTGGTTGGAGATTGGGGATTTAAAAACAGAAAGTTGCTAGAGGACATCCAGGCAGTATGATTAAACAGCATCCTTCAGGAATTTGGGGAGAGGACACTAAACTAATTCAAGGGGAGGCACTAGAACTCGATCCAAAGGGGAGGCATGATTTTTTTTTAATCTATTCTCTCTCCTTCCCCTACGTCCCAATGGCATGTTATGACCTTATATCTGTAAATTAAATATATTCCCCTCTTGAAAAGACTCTTGATCCAATTTGCCTCTCTAGCTGCTGTCTCTCTTTCTCCTAAGTTTTCTCTCCAAATTCCTGGAGCATATTATTTACTCATGCTGCCTGGATTCCCTCTCTTCCAGTTTTTAATCCCCACCACCTGGCTTCTGTTCTTTTCACTCTACTTGAAACTGCCCTAACCAAGGTCACTGTTAATGTCCTTTTAACTAAATCCAAAATACACAGCCTTTTCCTTAGGTCTGCTCTACACTGGGAGTCGGGGGGGATTGATCTAAGTTGCTCAACTTAAGCTACGTGAATAACATAGCTGAAGTGGACATACTTAGATCTACTCACTGTGGTGAGTCGACAGCTGACACTCCCCTGTCGACTCCGCCCTCACCTCTCACTCTGGTGGAGTACCTGAGTCAACAGGAGAGTGCTCAGCGGTTGATTTATCGCATCTAGACTAGACGCAATAAATTGACCCCTGTTGGATTGATCGCTGCCTGTCGATCCTGCAGATAATGTAGACAAGCCCTTAGTCATCTTGATCTGTCTGATGCCTATGAAAATTATCACTTATTCCTTTTCTTTCCTTCCTCGCTTGGCTTCCATGACTGAGTTTTCCTGGCTGTCTTTCTACCTTGCTGATTTTTCCTTCAGTGTTTCCTTCATCATTTCATCTCCCATCCTATTTTGGCATCCCTCAGGCATTCTGCTCAGTCCCCATCTCTCTTTGTATCTCAGCAACCTCCCCTGTGCCGAGAATTCTACATGTTTCTCCACTATCAAGTCTTGCATCTTAATTAGCTGCTTCTCTGTCCTGTCCGTCTGGGATGTCACATACAAACTCTGGCTGTTCAAACCTGAGCTGCTTCTTCTTTCTTTTTCATCCCTGTCCTTTGTCACCCTTCTCTGCTGTTTAACAACTACACTGTCCCCCTTGTCTCTCAGGATCACAACTTCTAGGTCATCTTTCTGACTCTTCCCTATATCCAGTATCCAAAACTGTAACTTACTTTTTTTTGGTCTTTCTGCCATTCTCCTCTGTCCCCTTCCAGTCTATCCAAAATGCAATTGCTCAAATAATCATCTTCTCCTACCATTTTAACTGTTGTAACTCCACTCTTTAGATTCCCTTTTATTTCCTTTTACCAGAAACTCAGTTTGTCCTTACTTCCAAGGCCCTACCAACTCTTGCCCTCTGTCTGTGCTCTCCTTTCCTTCAACTACCGTTCCTTTTTTTTTCTCCTGCTTTTGCTCTTAGTACTCCCCATTTGTTGTCTCCGCACCTTGGACTTTGCACTTGTTTTTCTCACTGATCCCTGCACCTGGAAACAATCAATGTTCTGTTTTGTCAAGAATATTCTCCTTCAAATCCTTTCTTAAAACTCTCTTCTGTCTGCTCTCCTTACCACCAGTAGTCTGCAGCGTGCTTTCTTCCATGTACTCTTGGCCAATGTGTTTTCTTGCCTGTATGACTTGCCTCAGTTGTACTGTATGGTCAGGGGATGAGACTTGATCTGTTTTGTAAAGAGTGTAAACCTATAAGGCTGAATTACTTTTAATAATGATTAAATGGCAAAGAAATACAGTACATGTAGTTCTGAAAATATTGGGGAAAAAAATGTGAAGTTCCTTCTTTTTGAATTAAAGGAAGAAACCCATCGACCAGACTTCACCTTTCCTGCTGGTTTTGAAGATCGTATTTTAGGAGACAGTCTGTTACCAAAACCAGGAATCCCTGGGTTGGTAACCAGTGAACTCACACAAAGCACTACCAGTCTTGGCAGCAGCAACAGTAGCGGAGATGTAGGAAAACAGCACTACGCAACAGGTTTGAATTTTTCCTTCCTAATTCACTATTTTTGGAACATAATGAAGAGGAGAAGCTGTTGTGCATCAGTACAAGAGTGAAATGGCTCAATGCAATGGGTTCAGTAGCACTATCAAACGAGAATTTATCTGCAAATGTGAGTTGATGCACTTTGGAAAGACAAATAGCCTTCTCCTGTAAGTACGACATAGTGAATACATCTTTGTTATGTAGAACAAAATATGTTCATAGTGCTTTGTACTAGATGGTCAGCTATAAAAGGATTTCCTGAGTCTGGAGAGCCAGGAAGATATTACATCTTTTCTTTTTTGTCTAATTCTTATAGCTACGCTAAACCTACTTATTCATGTAAAATCAGCTTTCTATACATGAGTATGCCCAGAATATTAATATTAAAAAATGAGCAGCCAGATTTTCCAAAGAGCTCTCATTTAGCCATCTAAATGATGTGGCCAGATCTTCAAAAGTGTTCAGCACCATTTTGAATAATAGGAGCTGCTGGGTGCTGAGTTGTTGTGAAGATCTGAAGTGGTTAGTGGGTATATCTAAGTATGTACATTGTTGGTGTCGTCTTCTCCATTCTAAAACTGAATGAACCTTAATATCCCCAGTGACTAGGATTACAAACCACTCTGGCCCAGGACAGGAAGGGGCTAATGGTTTGTCCTGGATATTGGGCCTTAAATTAGCCCCATCCTGCAACATCTACTAGAAATGTTAAGTCTGGAGGGAGGGCCTTCCACGTATTGCTCATCAGAAGGGAACATTATATAAGGGAGAAGAGTCAGGTTTGGAGAGCAGCTACCCTAACCAGGGGAACACACACATGCCTAGAGGGAGATGGGTTGCAGACCTAAGGATTGCAGCCTGCAGATGAGGGACTTCCTTGGAAAGGAAAGGCTCCGTCACGACTGCCTGCTGTGAGTGGCAGAAGTTGACCGGGACTCTGAACAAATGGGACTAATGGGGTTTTCCTCTCTGGAACTGATCCCAGCCTATCCTCCACTTGGGCAGCAGGATTTTGAGGGTTTTGCTAGGGTTGTTTTCTTTATTCAAACCCCCCCCCCCGCCCCAGAAAAAGGTTGACCCCCCAACCCTTAATATCACCCACAGGCTTATCCTAGTTTTTGGCTCAGCCATGGCCAGTGAGCACCTGTTGTGACACTTGCACCCGTAGCTTGGTGTTTCTTCTCATTGGTTTCCTTTTCTTGTTCTTTGTGTGGCTATATCAATATTCAAGAGATGTAGGCATTGTACAATAATACATGGACAATTCTTCTTGCTCTTCAATTTCCTTTCTCTTTGGTTAAATCTGTTAGACGCATCATTCCTATCACTTTTACTTTTCCCCCAATTTTCTTGTGCCAATATATCATGTATTTATTAATGATGCACAAATACTACTTGGAAATGCTGATGGCAAATACAGGACTCTATTGTAATGTTTACATAACAATATTACTGCTATAAACTTACTCATACAGAACCTTGGAATGAATTCTTCTATAGTGTTGGCAATGTCACTTTTTTTCCTGTATTAGTGAAACTTTCCATTTGAAGAAAAATAAACTTCATTTACTTTGGATAAAGAATCTAACTACTCCTATACAGGTGAGGTTTCATTCCCAAGAAGTATGAAAGGTCTGGATTCTGAGAAGTCAGAACATGGATCCTCCCACAATACCAGTTTGTCCAGCATCTTCCAGAACTGTGCAATGGAGGTAAAATGATGTCTCAGTTTTGATTTTAAAAAATATTTTGGTATGAAGAAACACACTCAATACATGGGCTGCTTATATTCTCATGATGCAAAATGCCCTTTCATTCTGTTAACTTCATTTGGAGGAGTTCAACACCTTTCAGGGTCAAATCCTACAATAATTTAAATACAAATGAATTTAAATAAACAGAGGGGGGGAACAACTAAGTTCCCTCAGAATCATTCTTCTTTGATAACTACTCCTTACTAAGGCCATGTCTACACTTATGCTGCTGTGATAGATGCAGCGGGGGTCGATTTAGCAGGTCTGATGAAGACGCGCTAAATTGACAGCAGAGTGCTCTCCGGTTGACAACTCCAGTTCTCCATGGAAACGAGAAGAGTAAGGTAAGTCGAAGGGAGAGTGTCTCCTATTGATGCAGCATGGTGTAGACACCGCGGTAAGTCGACCTATGCTATGTTGACTCCAGTTACGTTATTCACGTAGCTGGAGTAGTGTAACTTAGGTAAACTTACTGAGGTAGTGTAGACAAGGTCTAATGGGAAACTGAATTAGTGTGCTGCCTTCAGCATCTCCCATCGCTGCCTACTGGTGCATTTTTACCTTTTGTTTGATGTCTACATGACTAACAGAAACAGCTTTGCCTCATGATAGCAGTTCCTGCAACTCTTTCAGTTCAGATATCTAGGACCCAAACAGTCTCTCTTTTAAACAGTATCGGGGGTAGCCGTGTTAGTCTGTATCCACAAAAACAACAAGGAGTCCGGTGGCACCTTAAAGACTAACAGATTTATTTGGGCTTTATAAGCTTTTGTGGGTAAAAAACCCACTTCTTCACATGGTGCCACCAGATTCCTTGTTCTTTTAAACAGCTGTTTGATCTCCTGGAGCAGGGGTGGCCAACCTGCACCTGAAGAGGAGCCAGAATTTACCACTGTGCATTGCCAAAGAGCCACAGTAACACATCAGCAGCCTCCTCCCCTCCATCAGCTCCCCTCCCGCCCCCAGTGTCTCCCACCCACCAGCAGCACCACCGCTCAGCACCTAATCCTCTATCCCTGCGCCTCCCGCCTGCTGCGATCAGTTGTTTATGGTGTGCAGGAGGCTGGAGGGGGTCGGGGGAGGAGAAGCAAGGGTGCAGCAGACTCGGGAAGGGGCGGGGGCCTTGGGGGAAGGAGTGGAGTGGGGCGTGGGCCTGGGGCAGAGACAGGGATTGAGCAATGAGACCCTGTAGCATATTGGAAAGTTGGCGCCTGTAGCTCCAGCCCCGGAGTTGACGCCTATGCAAGGAGCTGCATATTAACCTCTGAAGAGCCCCACATGTGGCTCTGGAGCCACAGGTTGGCCACCCCTGTGCTGGAGGATTGAGGAGCCGAACTGTTGAAAAGTAAAGGATAGTAAAAGAAAATCCTTACTATAGACTTTGAAGCGCAACCTATTGTGTTCAAAGAATGAAACTCCAAGAAAATGGGAGTCATAGAAAATAGACTTGAAAAGACTTGATGTTATATAGTCTATCCCCCCTGACAGTGCAAAATTATTTCCCTACACCATGTTCTCCTCCAGTACTTGGTGTGGTCCAGTTTTAAAAGAATCAAGTCCTGGAACTTCCACCAGTGAAAACTTGCTTCAACCAACCAAGGAAAAAATAGCAAACATATCTGTGTCTCACATTACTATCTGAATGTATCCCAGATCATCCCTGATCACAGCTAGAACTACAAAACTTAATATTGGCATCAAGCTATGTTTCAACATCATTTACCAACTCCATGTGTGGAATTTGTTTTATATATAATTCTGCAGTATTGTATCTCGTTATAGATGAGGTAAAAGGAGTAAGTATGTGCATTTGAACTCCTTCCTGCCTTGTGATAGAGATTGAGAAAAGCTGCAGATTTTGTCAGTGTTCCTCCACACATCCATGTTTTCAGTGTGTGAAGTTTTTACAAAGTGTCCTTATTTGTAAAGACCTAGTAAAAACAGAAATGTACAGATTTATAATAAACACTTTAGAGGCATTTTGTCAGTGTTAATGTTTCTATGCTTCATGTACATTGAATGTATCAAAGTAGCATGTAATTGCTAAATAAGAGCTGTTCTTATTTATTTAGCACTTACATAGTGCTTTTAATAGATCTCAAATCACATGACAAAATGGATTAATGTTGTTCCCATTTTATAGATAGCCTTTTTGTGGATTGCTGTCTAACCAAGTGGCCTTTAGCATAGCAAGTAAGTGGCAGGGCTGAGAATAGAACCCAGATCTTCAGACTGTCCTCTTCTCATATCTGCTGGGCCACTGTGTGCGCTACACCTCTAAAACTGTAAAACAGGCTAATAATCATTCTCTGTTGTAGGTCTTGATGTCAAGCTGTTCTCAGTGCAGAGTTTGCGGCGCATTGGTTTATGATGAAGAAATTATGGCTGGATGGGCTGCAGATGACTCTAACTTGAACACCACATGTCCATTTTGTAAAAGCACCTTCTTACCTCTTCTTAATGTGGAGTTTAAAGACTTGCGTGGATCTGCGAGGTTAGTGGGTTTGCCAGGAGCTTTACCTTTCCCACTTTACACAACTTCAGAATTTCTGTTGTGTTATAAAATTATTCATATTCAGACGTTAAGGCTCTTTAGGGGAGGGAACAAAACAAAGACACTTACTACCATATACAGCTGGGGCACGTCACTAGCAGTTTCCCTGTTTGTACAATCATGATTGGGATAAAGCATACTAAAAATATCGTAAACCATTGAAGATTATAGTAACTGCAGCTAGAAAAGACTGAACTCTCAGGTTCGTCATTTACACTTGCCAAACGTCTCATTTTCTTGAGTGTGTGCCCCATAACTGTTACCATTTGGAAGGCAGAATATCTGTTTTTGTTTTGCTTTTTTAAATCAAGACTAATGTATGTACAGCTTTTTAAACTAGATTTTCAAAAAGGCTTTATATATGGAACACTTTGTAAACTTCAACAAGCAAGGTTTTTCCCTCCAAGACTGGTTTAGCAAGAGTCATGTTATTGCAGGATATCAGTTTCAAATTGGGCTAATTAACAGGACCATGAGACCCATAGCCCAGAGCGCATTTTTATGTACAGCCTTTCCAACAACTTTGTATTCTGCTGCATTGAACTGAATGGTGAAGACAGATGACAAAAATCTCACAATCTGAACATAATTTTAAAATGATCTCACACAGCACATGTCATTAGTGGTATGAACTAGCTATAAGCTACCCATTCCTTATGACTTAAATAAGCCTGGGAAAGCCAAAGTATCTATAAGCTTATACATAGAAGATCACTAGGAAAACAAGATAATGTTTATGTTGCATCCTTAATTATACGTGGTCTTGATGTAGCAAATCTCTTTATTGTGAAATAACAAAATAATGTTTTAAGTGGTTACTTTAAAAAAAAAAAAAAAAAAGTCCACTTTGGTGTGGGTATCTCTGCAAATGTCAGAGTAGGGTAGCATGTGGACTAACTTCACATGTTTGGTGTTCTCTCTATATTTGTAGTAATGATAGAGGGATGTCAGTGGCATTCTGAAGCTCAGTGCAAGTCTTACTGTTGTGATTTTGAGGGGATTTTATGTACAGTTCTTTTTTCTTTTGTATGTTTGTAATTGTAAATATTTGGAAAATCAACTTTTTAAAAACATACATAAACTTATGCGTTTAATGCCTTTTTTTCCCCTTTTCTCTTGGTCATGTCATTGTTTAGCTTTTTTCTGAAACAAAGTACATCTGGAGATAGTTTACATAGTGGAAACATTCCATTAACCATGGATCTTCTGGAGCAGAAACCTGTATCCAGTCCTGCTGTTGCTGATTTGATCAGTTTTTCAGATCACCCAAAGCCCAACCAGACCATAGCTGAAGAAAGCAGCTCTGCAACTGAGCAAAGGTAGAGAGGAGAAAGGAGAAAACTGTTCTTAGTTTCTAAACAAAATACTTTGTGATGGTATCATTAGAAATTACTAGCACTTTCAATATTGTCTCTCTCTTGTTGAAAAGTGAAAATTTAACATATTATTGTCCCACTGTATATGAAACGCTAGTGTGCCAAATATGATATAGAAAAGTCATTCTTACTATTATCATTGGTTGGTCTTCCCTCACTTTTTGCACTTTATAAGAATAATTGTTAGCAAATTGCTTTAAGTTCATCTCTATGAATTAATGCCTTAGAAGCAGTCTGCCTATAGAACTGCAGTTGAATCTGATAATTCAGTTATACATGAACTTGGAGCAATTTCCTATGAAATTTAACATGTATTTTTAAAGTTATTTTAAGCGTGCACTTTTCCAGTATGTGAATTAATACAGTTTATTATATTATGGAAATAATCAATTTGTTCGGAATCATCTCTTTAAGGTAAGAGGTTTTGCTTAACATAAGCAGTTCTGTATTATGCAATATTAACACTATCGTAGAAAAGCTATCACTCTTGTGGCAGTTTGTGAAGAAGCATGAGGGCAGTAGCCCTGTGTTGTGTGGAAGAGGTGTAGAACTGGTTTTAAAAAAAAAAAAAAGGCAATTTTTTTTATATGTGGGGGCTTTTGTTAATTGAATTTTCAACAAAATTTTTATCTAACTCAAATTTAATGAAAACTTTAAAATTTTACGTTTGGAAAATTTGAGTAGCACCAATTATGCCCTTGTGAGTGAGACTCTTAAGGTGTGAACATGACCTATTTTTTTATTGTGTAATATTAGTTAATCTTATGCTCAGAGATTTAAACTGGTTTATCATTTTACATTAATGCCTCTTAACTCTATCACAAATGTCTCAGTGGAGCCAAACAAATAATTTGGAACTAAAATTTTATCCCATGAATTTAGCCCCTCTCCTGCTGCAAAATATCCGGAAGAAGACTGATTTTTTTAAAAAAATCAATTTGTTCTGAAGTAACTGAATTTTTAAGATTTTTCAACTGCGTGCAGTGCATTGATTCCAAATAGTTCTGAGAGTAGTCATCGTGTGCTGTTTGCGGTACGAGCTGCATTGGTTCGTTATGACTGGTCAGATGAGTCACACAGTATTGCTTCAGTTCCCTGATGGCAAGAGTGGGGGAGCACTTCTAGCTTGAAATTAAAATTAAGGATTTTTGCAAACATTTATGCATGCCGTTTATAAACCTGCTTTCTGTGAACATTTATGCATAAAATTCAATTACTTGACAGTTCAGAGAAAGAAAGCAAATGCAAGGAAAGTTGAGGTAAAATGTGAGCATGACCAAAATAAATTAACCTTAAATAGTAAGTATGTATTGATAGAAAATACCTTGCAGTTCTTGTCCAGCTCTGTTTCTAAGCAAGGTGGCTGCACTAGAGTAATAGGCAGCATAAGGGCAGGTTTTAGTTAAAAACTTTCAAGTGCTTTTCATAGTTGATACAGAAATGTTCTTTTAAAATGTGACTTTTTTTTTTTATATTGTGCTGAATTTTTCTGTGGAATAGTGTTGTGCCAACCCAATGACTGAGGCTTTCCTTTCCATAGAAAACTACATGGGACACCTATGGGAGAATCTTTCTCTGGTTACTGTCAGTCAATAGGTGTTGCTAGGTAGCAGTATGTTAACATGTTCACTTCTGAAACCCAAATAGTGATGTGCCAGAAGAACAGAGTGAAGGCCCCAGGGCTCTGAAGAAGTCTGTTATCAATTCATCAAAACGAGGAGCATCTTTGACTCGGAGCCATAGTGTCGGAGGCCCTCTGCAAAATATTGATCTCGCACACAGACCATCTCATGGCATTTCAACAGTTAGTCTTCCAAATAGCTTGCAAGAAGTTGTGGTAAGTTGCAAATAAGATGTTTGATGTGAAGTGAATCTAACCCAATGCTAATAAATTGCTGCCTGAACAACATCCTGAGAGCTCTATTGCTGCTTGCCATTCTTGAGCACTACCAGGCTCAAATGTATATCGACCCTTTCCGTAAGAGTAAAGTATTTTCTTCTAAGGGCTTGGCTACACTTGCAAGTTAGAATGCATTAAAGCGCCCCAGGTGCCCTAACTCATGACTCATCCACGCTGGTGAAGCACTTAGAGCACTGGACTCTGTAGCTGGAGCGCTCCTGGTAATCCACCTCCAGGAGAAGCATAACGCTTGCTGCGCCTTGGCTGAAATGCCCCAGCGTCAGTGTGAATGAGGTGTTGCATTACTGCGCTGTGATCAGCCTCCGGAAATATTCCATAATCCCCTTGAGTCAGTTGGCCACTCTTGCCATTGTTTTGGAATCGGCTGCAGGAATGCGGATACGCCCTTTCAAAGTTCTGTTTCTGACAGCCTGCTGCTTATCTGCTCTGGGACAAAGCAACCAGTATTGTGGAATGTTGCTTGCTGTGAGTGTGAGAGAGAGAGAGGCGGAGGGGTGGGGGGTCTGCTTCTGTCTGAACTTACAAGACAGCATGCTGACACACTCAGTCCCCCAAAAACCCACCCTCTGCCCCCACATAGATATAACACACTCCCTGTCACACTCCACCCCTGCACCCTATTTGAAGAGCACGTTGCAGTCACTTGCATGCTGGGAGAGCTACCACAATGCACTGCTCTGTGTGGCCTTGCAAGAGCTGTTAATATGGCTGTGCCAGTGCACTTGAATCTGACGATGTGGACACACTGCAGCGCTTTCCCTACTGCGCTCTCCGAGGGCTAGTTTAACTCTCAGCGCTCTAAATCAGCAAGTATAACCATGTCCTTAGTATGTCTAGATATCTTAGGTCTTTCCATGCTTCAGTTGCTCTGACATGGTTGAAGGATTGACTTTCCTGTATACATTTTAAGTAGTGCTTCTTGATTTGAAATTCTTACTCTGGAAGTACAAACTTTTCCTTAACCTTTCTAAAGGGATCAGAAATTTATAAACAAGTGACCAGTATTCTGGAATGGACCATCTAATAATAAAAATAGCACATTATTCCAAGAGGTGTATGCAAGTCATTCCCTTCACTTACCGCCTGTCCTCCCCACCAAAAAATGGTTCAGATGGTTTTTCTTGTGGGGAGAGAAGGGGGTGGGGGAACAGAGTTCATTACAGTAGGTACTTCCATGTTAAACAAGGATGTGTCTCCTTCTAATGGACTTAGAGTGGCTGCTGGTCAATGGTGAAGTTTGTTTGCCATTTAAGCTGCTTCCTGATGGACTTACGTTATAATGTGTTGCAACACAGGTTTTTAATCTTCTGTAGATCGATTATTTTAACGAGCTCTGCTTTTGTGAAGAAAGAGCAGGAAAAGTTCAGAAATCAAAACCGACAGCCCCGGTATATCAGTAGTGCATTCGTTACTTCCAAAGACTTAGAAATGTTAGTTCTGCAGCAGTGCAAGTTAAGATTGCTATGGGAAATTATCCCCAAAAGTATTTCAAAAGTAACAATTGCTGCTCTTCTTTCAGGATCCTTTACGGAAAAGGCCCAGTCCGCTCCCTCTGTCTGTACCCTACTTGAGCCCTCTGGTGCTACGTAAAGAGCTTGAATCCTTGTTAGAGAATGAGGGGGAACAAGTGATTCACACATCCACATTTATCAACCAACATCCCATCATTTTCTGGAACCTAGTTTGGTATTTCAGGCGCTTGGATCTACCTAGCAACTTGCCAGGACTCATTCTGACATCAGAACACTGTAATGATGGGGTGCAGGTAGGTGCCTTAACAGTAATTGGTCATGCACAAACATTGCAGCATATTGAATTATTTTTGTTTATAGAAAATGTCAGAAAAAGCTTGCTTGACAATAGTTTAAAAAAATCTAGATTTTTTTAATACCAAATTGTGTGTTTCTATTTCTAATATTGGTAATAAGATTCCTTTTACATGAGCTATCTTGAATGATGATAATGAGTGAAAAGAGCACTTGGCTGCTGGTCAAACTGTTCTCTAGCCATGGAATCTGATGGGTTTCTCTTTTTCTCCCCCCCCCGCCCACTTTTGGGGTGCTGCCTGGAAGTGGGGTACCACTGAGCCTGCCTGACCCACCAGCCTGAGCTCCTTTTACACTGTATTGCTGAGGCAAGGCAAGCCCTCCCTCAGGTTTCAGACTGCACTTAACCAACATACAGGTAGGGACACACCCAGATGCAGCTATTCATACAGATGCTGAGATCAACTCTGCATGGGAAAGCTTAGCTAAGGAACTGCCCAGTACTCAAGTGCACACCCCCCTCTGGAGTGTAAACCCAAAATTGTACTGTCTTGCACTGCACAGAGAACTGTACAGCATAAGCTCATGAAATTCACCCCTCCCTCAATGTGGAGAGGGATATATGCAGCTTTCTGCCCCAAGTTATGATTTTCATACACTGGGTTTTAGACCAAACAAAACAAGTTTATTAACTACAAAAAATAGATTTTAAGTGATCGTGAGATTTAGCAAACGGATCAAAGCAGATTACCTAGCAAATGAAACAAACACGCAATCTAAGTTTAATATACTAAAGAAACTGGTTATAAGTAGCAAATTCTCACCCTAAATGTTGTGGTAGGCAGATTGCGGAGATTCTTGAAGGCAAGCTGTATTTGCTTACAGCTTAAATCTCCAGATATTCTTTTCATAGGCCTGACAACCCTCTTGCCTGGGATCAGTCCTTCTCCCCTAGTCCAGTCTTTCCGTTCTCATGTGTTTCCAGGAGTCCCTTTTCTTGGGTGGGGAGTCAATGAATAATGAACCACAATGCTGATACTACCCTGCCTTAAATAGTTTTTGCATATGATAGGACTCCTTTGTCTCCCAGTGTGATTCCTACCCCCGATCAGTGGAAAAACACTGGTATCATCATGGAGTCCAGTATCAGGTGACTTTGTCACGTGTCCCTGCAGCCATAACTCAAAGGCTGTTTGCAGCGTCCCCAGGAAGGCTTTCCAGGAAGATGGGAGATAAGCATCTTCAAAGACCTGTTGTTTTTCCTAGTGGCCTTTCCCAGCTGGCTATCCAGACCGATTGCATTCTGTCTAGTGGGCATTTCCCAGGTGTAAACACATTTGTAATAGATGCATAGACAATATTTTTAACTTCAGATACAAAAATGATGCATGCATACAAATAGGATAATCATATTCAGTAAATCATAACCTTTCCAATAATCTCTTACATGACCAATCTTGCATAAAAGGCATCTTAGTTATGCCATAATCATATTAAAAATATATCTCTATGAAGAATATGGGGTATAATGCCACTACATCCTTTTATAGATTTTTCTAAAGCTACTAAGTGAGATTCTTCCCAATGGCTGCTGATAGCTGGGGTTAGAAAGAAGCTCTGGGGGAATTCTAACAACTCATGAACAGCAGCTTTAAGTTATAACACATCACAGCAAGGCAGGTTCCCTACCACACTGTAAAATCTCTTTCAGATATTGGGCTGGATTCCATGCTTCATTCCACCAGTTTTTTGTTTTCATAACTTCATTGAGTCACATCAGTATAAAAATGTAAGAAAAGACTAGAGAATCAGGTGCATTATTTTCTGGCATTTCATCCTTTCTTTTAAGGGCCAGATTTTTTCAAAGATAAGTACACACCTGACTTCTGCACATGTGCCAAATGTGAATACTAGAGGTCATCAGGTATTTGAACTATGTAATGGAATAGTCTGTCAAGAGATGTGGCTGAAGCCCCATCACTTGGGAAACTTTACAAGCTAAATTGGAAAATACACTGTCTAAGCCTACACTGACTCAGAATGAATTACACAGCTTTCTTGTCCATCTCTCACTTCCGATTCATGCAGCAAGTGCATAGTCATTCAGAAGGCACTTCTAATTTTACAAAAGTTATCAAAAATTGAGCTGTAATTATGAGTTTCATGTGTCTGCGATAACCAACCCACTAGATGTGTGGTGTTACTAGGGATAATTTATGTTCTTAATAAATATCTGTGAGCAGCTGCCTTTCCCAACCTGCTGTACAAACAAGCAGCTGCCTTTCCCACCTGTTACATAAAGTCTAAATGCTCTCCTTTCTTGGAGCTTGGAAACCAACAGAAGGCTTTCCTTTTGCAGCAGGATCACCATCTGCTAGCAGTGCCTCAGGCACATACTACCAGCAGGGCAAGGACCATCTTTTTGTTTGCATTTGTACAGTGCATAGTTCACTAGGGCCGTGGTCTGTGATTCAGGCTCCTAAGTATTCATGCAATACAAATAATAATATATTTATATCAATACAGCCTGTGTAGGTGCCCAGTACAAGTGGTCTTTTTTGGTTTAGCTTAAATCACGCAAGAAGGCGTTTAAAAGCCACTTAGTGCTGCAGTGCAAACAATACACTATTCAATTCCTATCAACTGAAATCTGCAGTTTAGCCTCTCCATTTTTGTGTCTCAAAATGAATAGCACAAATCTTTTCAGCAACAGAGATGAGAAATAACACTTTTTGGGCCTGCTATCAAGTTTTTAATCACGTGATCCTGTGCTGATCTCTTTAAGCTTCTCTTTCCCTCATTCTAGCTTCCTTTGTCATCTCTGTCTCAAGACAGTAAGTTAGTATACATCCAGCTACTGTGGGACAACATCAACCTTCACCAAGAGTCTGGAGAGCCTCTATATATATCTTGGAGAAATCTCAGTAAGTGAAACAAGTGTGAAAGAGTGTGTGTGGGATAGAGAGTGAGAGGTGACACTAAACATTTCTTTTTACCTTGTGGCTTCTTTATAGATTGTAAGCTCTCCATGGCAAGAATGGTCTTCCCCTGTGTTTGCAAAGCACCCACCACATTTTGAATGACAACACAATGTAAACAATGTGAAACCTGATATGAAAACATTTGTTGTCTTCCTCCTTTCTATACACATTGCAGTATTCTTTGCATGTTTATATATCAGGTATAAAATAGGGGAAGGATTTGATCAGATGGCAGTGTGTATATAAACTTCAGTAAGGACATGGGTCTGAAATTTTTTGCTGTGTTACTGACCTGTCTACCTTATCAGTACAACCATGAAAGGGAAGAACCGCTACAAAGGAAAATCTTTCTAAAATAAAATTCTTTGCTTTTGTTTTTTAAAAAAAAATAGTTGCTATCTTTCTGCATCCTGATTTACCATGTGTAGCTATAGTGTTTATGCCGTTAGCTTCCATTCACATGGTTTTCCACTATAGCAGGAGAGTTTTGAAACATGCATGCATGCATAGTGTACTATGTAGTCTTGTATTACATGTCTCAAATATTTTCTTGGTGCATGAGCTGTTCTACTTGTCTTAACTTTAAGAAATGATCTCAGAGCTGTAAAACACCAAGGAAGAAGAGTTCCCTCCCCAAAGGAGCTTTAAATCTAAGAAAACTGATTGAACCAAAAAATGTACTGGGAGAACCAGAGGAGGAGGAGGATGTCATTTGTTTTGTTTTTGTTTTATTTAATAAGAGGTTGGTGACATCCATATGAATCATGAATGACAACTAGAATCTTCCAATACTCTAATTTGCACACCCCCAATACAAACTCGTACAATGTAAGTAAGGGAACAAAGGTTTGTTTTAAATGGTTTTTGTGCTGAAAAACTGGCCAAATAGTACCCTTGAGAGAACCTGCAGTAAATTCAGAAAATATCTGGAAAACAGGAAAATATGTTCACCAAATGCACTGAATCCTGCTATCCTTTATATCCAGGCTATCATAAACTTACTGGAGTGATCACCGTGTCTAATGTGACTTTCATCAACAGATGCCCCTTGCTTGCAGCTTACTGTGCAACTTTGCTATGCATTGATTCTGCCTGTAATCTAAACTCCACTGTCCCCTTGATGCGCTGTTTTTATTAAGTCAGTTCATTGTCATTTTGGAAACACCAGTTCATGCACCAGAACATTGTGGTAAATGTGTAAATGCCTGACTAGATCAGCTGCTGATGGTTATTGTGGCAACATTTCTGTTTCAGCTTCAGTATCGCTACACTAATGGTAGCCTGTTGCCAAAATTTAGCAACGGCAGCTTCGCTTTTCGTCCTTTACAAACTGTTCTTAAAGGCAGGCTGATGGCGTAAATATTATTAACTTTATTTTCTTTAGAATGCACTTAACTGTCTGTTCAATTTGAAGCCAACAAACTAATGCAGCATGGCTGAAACATGGTAGCTTTCAGCCACATGCTTCAAACACATCTGATTGTGTGTTTGTTTCCAGGTGTAACACAATCAATGTGTTCGAATTCAATGTAAATTAACAAGATACTGTAGCACTAAAAAGAACCATTTTTATATCAGTGTCAATATACAAAGATTTTGTTACAAAAATATACATGGCAAGAACTGGAGGCAGTTTGGTCTCTTGTGCTTCCTTGTCAGGACATACTCAGAGTGTGTTTGCTTTACACGGTCCCTGCCACAATAAAGGATGACAGAATGCCTAAATAGGCAAAGCCATTCCATTGTAGTGGAAACTTCTTCAAGATGGGCAAAATTTCTCTGCACACAAAGACCACATATTTCTTGTACTCACTGCATGTTTCATGGGAGTGAGACTGTTAAAGAATTACATCTGTTTTTGTATTGGTCTGAAATGCTGCATTCTCCTACCAGATTTAGCAGAGAAGAAATCATCCATAGCTTCAGAAGATCAGCAGGCAACAAGCACTTTAGTGGAGAACATCAAACTGAGCATTCAACACAACAATGTTGTTGAACCCATCAAGCTCCTTCTGCAGAAAGTTAAACCAGATGTCAAACGACAAAGGTAAAGGGACAGTGTTTTTTGTTATTTTCCCTCACTCTCATACCCAAACCTACACCAGGATCACATACCATTTAAGTGTTGTAAAGGCCTCGCATACGTGGCTATAGAACATTCAACCCCCTCTGAGACTCCCAGTCAGTACACATACTACAGCCACAAGTTTAGGGTCAGATTTTCATACGGGCACTTGGAGATCTATAAAGATTCTGGCTTGTGTAGATCTACTTCTGTACATGTAGTTGCTGCAGTTATTTGCAAATCAGGTAGCTAAATTCCCAGTTGTGTATACAAAACCTGATTATTATTTTTTACGCAAGTGAAGTAAATATGCGTGCAAAAGCAGATACAAAATATGTGGAGATCTTGGGCCTCGATTTACATTTGTCATTGAAACCTTTATGTTGCAAAGGATCTGAAAGCACCCTATGAACTATCTTTATAACCACTGAAGTTCAGCTGCAAGCGAGTTGCCGGCTGGGAGGAGTCAGCACTGCATTTTGCACAATAGTTTTGATTGAGTAAAAACTGGCATCTGGAGGCTGAGGAATATTTATCACCCTTATTCCTAGGATTACTTTCAGGTTTCCAAAAAGAGGATGCTGCCAGAGGGGGTATTTATGGGGGTACTGGAGGGGTGTATGTACTGGGAGAGGGTATTTGGGGGTTCTGGAGGGAGTATCTGTGTCCCATAGGTGCCATCTCCATGGGTGCTCCAAGGCTAGAGCACACACCAGCAGCCAGCTTCCCCCCAGTGACTCCTGCCCACTGGCGGCCCCACTGATCAACTTCTCCCCCTCCCTCCTAGTGCCTCCCAGCTTCTGCAATCAGCTGTTCCCTGGCATACAGGAGATGCTGGGAGGGAAGGGGAGGAGCGGGGGCCGGGGCACGTTCAGGGGAGGGGATGGGAAGAGGCGGGGCGAGGGTGGGACCTTGGTGAAAGGGGTGGGGGGAAAGAAGGGGTGTGGCCAAGAAGGGAAGGGGCCTTGGGGAAAGGGGTGGAGTGAGGGCAGGGCCTGAGCGAGAGTTGAGCACCCCTGGGCAAAGGAAAAAGCCAAAGCCTCTGTGGTGTCCTCAGTCTTGAAGTGGGGGCAGTGTTGCTCTGTCTTGGTGGCAGGACGGCTGGCACAGGTCTGGGATGCCGCACCAGCCGTCCATCGCTCCCTGCCTCTCCCCCCTCCCCAGGGCTTGGAGCCAGGACCTGGTGGGTGGGATCCGGCAGCTGCAGTCTAGAGACCTATTGGTAGCTGGGGCAAGATTGACAGTCCCTCCTGCAGCAGGCTCTGGCTCCTTTTTACTCTGGCTCAGCCAGCAAGGTTTCCCTGTCTTGTAAAGGGGAATTTTGTGTGCCTGGGTGAGGCTTGCCTGTCTGTGCTTCTCCCACTCTTTCTGTAGCCAGGTTGGCAGTTTCTTTCCTTCTCCTACAAAGGCTACTCAGTACCAAGTGGTGCATGTTTGTTTGCACGCTCGCTCTGAGTGCATGAGAACTTCAGTGACCCTTTCTCTAAGGAGACCTGGGATAGGTCTAGTCAGCTGCCACCTTTAGGGTTGACTCCCAGAGCTTCTTGATTGGCTCTTCTCTTCTGCCTCCCCTCCTCCCCGCTACTGGGGAGTAGAGGGGCCGACATAAGCAAAAGATGAAAGCAATTTTTTTCCAGTGTAATCAACAGACCAGATGTAGGCCGTTCCCTTTCTTCATTCAGGCACAATCTAGATTGATTTACAAAGAATACAGTGACTATGAAACCAAGAGGCCAGCTCTGTGTCAGTTTGCCAGAGTATTGTGCATATGTCTTTAATTCTTCAAGCCTATCCCATTCTTAAGTGCATACTGACTGAAATACAGAAACTGTGTATTTTCAGGGTGTTAAAATGAAATCACTTTTTTCAGTAATACAATCCCTACTTTTTTTGCTCCTAGTTCCATACATCTATTTGTTTAATTTGTGGATAATTCTGTTCCAGTGAAAATTTGACATCCTGAAACTAAACACAGATAACTTTGCCAATTCCAAATATCAAAAAATCATGATAAATTTAAAAACGAGATTTTAAAAATACATTTTGGGTTTTTTTCACTTGCCTTGTAGTTTGTGAACCTTGGGGGGCGGGGGAAAGGGTCACATTTTCAGCCTTTTCTCCACAAGCATGGTGACTAAAACTTTTTTTTTTTAATGAAAGATGAGATTTTTTTTATATAAGCTCTTGACTCCAAGAGCTGGGCTCAAAGAAGCACACCAAAAACTGCAGGACTCTTAAAATCATGAGTTAACACTGATTAACAAGCCACTTATAGTACATATAAGATTGGAAACATAGTTAAACAAAGCTGTGTTTATAGGCGATGAACATGCTTTCTGCATTGATTTCTTGAGTGTAGTTTGTACTTTAATTGACTCACATTTTAAAATATTTTACAGGAGTTTTTATAGAGAAATCCTTTTCCTGTCTTTGGTGTCTCTTGGGAGAGAGAACATTGACATTGGTAAGTTGAAAATGTTGTGAAATGTACATGTTTATTTGCACAAATATATTCAAGAGACGGCTCAGTCCGTGTGGACTGATGTAGGATAGATAGCTTCAAAAAACTGGCATTTGTTTCAGGGGATACTAAGCAGCTGTTCAACTGGCAGACTTCCTTACTTCAGGAATAACTAATGAATACTATTACAAGTTTTGCTTTTGTGATTCTCAGTTACTGCTTATTTAAAACAGCTACATCTCGCAGAGTGATGCATTTTAAAAAAAAGAAACTTTATTTTTGTGGAAAATATTTATGGTGTGCACTTGAAGTCATTTAAGCAGCACTTTCAACTATGCTCTGTGTATTCCAGAGGCCTTTGACAGTGAGTACAGACTTGCATATAAAAGTCTAACGACAGAGGTGCTTGAGAAGATGCAGAAAATAGATGCACCGCCAAGCAGTAGTGTGGAGTGGTGCAGAAAATGCTTTGGAGCACCTGTTGTATAAAAATGAGGGAAGAGGTGATGGAACTTCACAAAAGAGAAACAGATGGGACAAAAACTGAACATATGTAGATTTGGATTCAAGTTCCTAAAAGAAGACTAAATCCAGCAAGTTGTATCCAGATCAAATCTCTCTCTGGGACAGTTCTGATTTTTTCTTTTGTCATCTCATGAAATAGTGTAAAGTGCTATAAAATACCGTAAAACTTCTTAATACCAAGATATTCAGTTCTTGAATGGCTTATCTGCTTTAACTTTATTTTTCTGTATATATTTTGTTTCTTCTTGCTTGTCTGCCATCTTCTTCATCAAGTAGTTGAGAAGGGAGATGGTGATTCAAAAAGAGCATTTAGTTGGTGGCTTTCTTAAGGACCATCAATACTGGGATATTTTATAAGTATATGTTTTGGATTGCCATTCTAGCCCAGTAGCCTGTTAAGTGCACTGGTAAAGCAGGATATGTTTGTTGCATATGTAGGTGCAGCATGTGTGTACATATTTATGGAACCCTTGAATTGTGACTTGCAATGCAGCTATTTTAGACAGGTCACAATACCAAACAATAGCTTTAGTTATTACCTTTCTTTTTGACAGTAGTCCTTTCCCGATTAATAATTTAAATCTCTATTGACTGACAATAACTCTTCCATTTTGGCTATCTTATAAAACTTTAGCTTTTCTCTATTCAGTGACCTGCTCCATGAAATCAGATATACTCTGACTATATTGCATTGTTCTCCCAAACAATGATGGGCTTCTGCCCTGAGCAGCTTGGAGATGGGTGTCTTTCTGCAAGCTACAGAGAGAGTTTAATGAAACTAGGATGTAAAAAGGTTTTGACATAAACATTGACCAGAAATGAAGATTCCTTCCCCCCCCTCCCTCCCCCAAGTGCCCCTTGGGGTGAACTTGCAGCTTCAGGCACTATTGCCCCATACCTGGTATCTTTCTAATTATTTTGCACTGTAGGTCCAGAGTCAATATTTTTTTACTCTACATATATTTATATACAACTCTTAAAGTTGTGTATACAGAGAAAAATTGAAGAGCTCAAAGGACTGGTCTTAAAAGTTAAAACCATGTTTAGTTGATTGCCAGTAGATGGAAAGACTCATGCACCTACTTGACAATACTTGTCATGTTCTCTGCAAGATGAAACTTAGACATTGGTCTTTGACTTAAATGTTTCCATAACTAAATTACATGGCAACATATGTGGATAGCCCTGTTGCTTCTGCTTCGATCAATTGAGCTGAATCAGTACATGTCCATCCCTTACTAAGGAGGTCACTCCTGGAAGAAGCAACTGAGAGAAGGCATGAAAGAATTATTAAAATAATATGACTTAGGCATGATCTTACTTTCAGCTTGAATATAATCTGCTCATACTACTCCCATGCCAGCATCTTTACTTATTTTTCACACTTCAGTCATTTTAACTCTTTACAGGGGCACTAGAATCTCATTGAAAGTGCCAGTACCTGAACCCCTCCTCAGAAACGTCAAAGTACTTTTAACATGCTGCTGACATAACATTTTTATAAGATGTGTGTTCCTTCAAAGAAATGAATTTTGCACTATTTGTATCAGAAAATATTTTTGGCATTGTAGACTGGATGCTCACATTTAATAATAAAAGCAAACAAAACCAAAAAAAACAACCCATAGCAATTGGTGATCCTAGGCCATGTTAGTATATTAAGTTCATTTGGAATCCTCCCTCCATGAAAATATTCGGCATTTTCAATTCTCAAAAGCAAAAAAGCACAACCACGGTACAAGAACTTTCTCAATTCTTCTGTCATTTTTAACCTTTTGAGTTCGTTGTTTGTTTTGCAGATTTCAGACCAACTCCACAATGAGTAAAGAGCTGTTTTCTTATACTCACCTGTGGAATTGGTGCTTGATTTTCTTCTCTGCTCCCCACATCAACAATGTAACTAATTGTTCATATTTTAAATTTAAAAATCCTTGTGAAGCATGCTCTTGAATACTTACATTTGCATTATAGTAGTTGCTAATCTAAATAAGTTTTATACAAATAGCAAAGATTGTTCCTAATACTTTACTTTAGTACTGGCTTTAAAAGTACAGCAGCACAAAGATTAAATTATTACCTCTCATTGATAGTCTTAAATAATAAGCAGCTAAGCCTTATGGCTCCTTGGAGCAATTTAAATAGCAATACTCGTTGAGCATCCTAAATATTTAGCTACCCTTATTTTCCCCAGCTGCAGAAAATCTTTATAACGTGTTGTTTTGCCTATTGGCTAATAATGAAATAACTGGATTCCTTTTTCAACCTCAGACATAATTGTAGATGACATTTTTTAATCAATTTTGCTTTGTTTTAACAGCCTTCCCATATGTATTGCTGCAAATCTTCAACAGTATGACACTGGGCTTGTGTAAACATCCAGAGCAGCTTGTGTGTCATGGTATCTAGCACTAAATGTTTGTTTCCTAAGGCTAGTGAGATAAAAAGGAGATTCTTATGATCCTGGATCATTCTTGAAGAGGATTTAATGTCCCTGGATTTACTACATCACACTGATTCCTCTGCATGTTATAACGTAGCCTCTATTCTGTTGTACATACCTGTTTCCCAGCTAGTTGAAAGCGCTGTGTGAAACTAAGTGAAGTCAAGTCAAAAACCCCACTTACAATTACTTTCCAACTTAGAATCCAGGACATATTGAGGACTGTTGTTTTGTTGTTGAGTTTGGGTTTTTTTAAACTGCTTGGTTTTTAATTCTAGTTTTTAATAGCTGGTTAACTAGCTGACTCTAGAATAGATTTATGCAGGAGAAAGTGAAAGTCCTCAAGGTGATTACGTAATCACAATATTTCATCTAACATGCAGCTAGATTTGCTCACAAGAGGGCTCCTTCTAAGTTGCTGCCTCCTTCTGACCATGTATCACTTCCTATTCCTCCTCCTTTGACTTGTTTATATGAAATATTTAGCTGCAAACATTAGAGATTGAAGCAAATTGTCCTAGAGCTGGATTTTCAGAGATGAATGCTTACCTAATCTGAATATACAAACCGTCATGACTGCATTTGGAAGACAGGTATGGCACCTGACTAGACTTGAATGCACATTAATACCCATATGATCGAAAATCTGACCCAAAATGCATGAAGACAATTCCTTAAAACTTTTCCATTTGCATTTTAAATGGGTCCCCCCCCACACTCCTTGAGGCACTAAAGACATTATAAATGTTTCCCTGCAAATTAATAACCTAATAAACTTGTGGGAGGGGAGAGATGAGTAAAATAGGAAGCTGCTTGACTAAGAATTAACATTTTGAACTATATCCCTCAATGATCTAAATTGCCATACATCCGTTGTGTATGAGTGAACTTCCCCCAGATGTCATCCAAAGAGAAATCTGAGTTCAGCTCTAGTTCTTTCCTTTTACATAAGCAGTAAAATAAATGCCTTGTTAACTTGGGAACCCCTGGCTTCCAGAGGCAGAACAGTTCTAGTCTGATGTAACCGGCAGCCAAGAATGGGATGGAGATGCTTTCATTTTATACATTTTGGAACCCTAATTTATAATCATAATGGTTGCAGATGACTATTACCTGAAGAGCTTGCTCTTGGGCTGCACAAAGTCAGGGTCCAAACCAAAATGATCACATAGGTGGAGCTGGGCACAACTTGGTTGCAAGCATGCTGAAGTGTGTGAGAGCTGTTAAAAGCAGCTTATTAGGCTAAAACAGATTACGAACACAGGAAAGTCTCTTTGAATTTACGTAGTCTTTAAAATTTTGGACTACTAGTTAACTATATGAAGAGAGCAATGTATTTTGCAATGTTCATCCAATTGTAAATACACCAAACTTGCCTTGTTTCCCTTTATTAAACAGTATATCTACATTTTCTGTAAAGTTAAATGGGATCTTTAGCAGTTTGAAATCAAGATTCTCAATACAGAACTTTTTTTTGAGTGTTGGATGTGCAGAGTGAATAAACTCCAGAACATTAAAGATTAATTGTAATTATTGTAAATGAAAATGCAATAGATTCTAAAAAGCTTGTGTATATAGAAATAACAAACTGAATTAAAATGCTGTGCAGCGTACCATGAAAATAGTAGAACATCTGTGTACAATGCTGATAGCTATATTCTGTCTTCATATTTTATAGACTAGTTAAGAAAATAATTGAAAAATTGTTTTATGTAGAAAGTGTATCTTAAACTAAATTATATTCCACTTTCTCAAAAAACTACTAAGTTAGTCTTACCTACAGCTGAATTTCACATGTTGGCTAAACTCTTAATTCACATTGCGTTTGTGAATTACTAGATTTTTTTCCACCCTAATGGTGATAACTTTCTGTATTGCCTCAAATTTAGGATATACATGTACCTTACTTAGCTTGAGTTTACTATTGTCATAGAAATAACTGCAACATGGGGTATGTTTGCAAAGTGTGTATTAATTAGACCATAGAAACCTATATTTTTAACTGTTTAAAAACTTAAAAAAAAAGAGGAATCCACCCTAAAGTAGAAATTTGTTTAATCAGTCATCAATTTCTTCATTCAAATAATGTATTTTATTAACAATTGAATCTTTTTATTGAATTAATGATAAAATTTTTATTTGTAAAGGCTTTCATTTAACAATTTGAAACCTTCAGGTGCCTTCTATATATCAGCTTTTCCTTGTAGACCTTTTCAGAAACAACCGCACTCCCTTGTAAACCGTAAATACTGAAATTGAACAGTTGAGTTGGGTACTGTTCTGATTTTACTGTGCTGTATTTTGTGATACATATTAGAAAACTTTTTTTTTCATTCTACATCAGTCAATGATGCAAAAAAAAAAAAAAAAGGGATTATGTTTCTGGTTCTTTTTACAAGCACACTGAACTCCTTTTAGGAGCTTAAAAATAAACTAGGTTAATGAGGATAAAACAAGTGTGAATAAATTATCAATTTACTAAATGAGTTGGGAAGTTTTCTATTAATGCAATATTTGCACTGGTTTAGTCTTTGTGAACTGTTCAAAAATGACATCCATTTACTGTGCTTTGATCTAACAATTTCTCTAATGTTTTTGTACATTTGACAATGTTTCTTGGTGCTTTGTTTATTCTAAATTTTGTATAGCTAAAACATCTGAAAATAAAATACGTACAACTGCTGTCTGGAATGCCCTTTTTTAGGTCTATTTTTGTCATCAGATTGCTTTAACAGCAATAAACTTAAAAGGGTGGGTTCCGCTTGGGCAACTGTACAGCATACTGATGTTTTAAAAAGGAAAATCACCACCCTCCCCAGTTAATCCAGTTTTAGCTAAAAACTTAACTTTGAATCACCCAAAGTGCTTGTTATACCCACAATAGCTGTGACTCCACTTTGTGCAGATGTTGGATTACTATATATGGTAACATTAATGCCTTTATAGATCTGCAGTTTAGCAGAGATGTTTGCTGTGGGAACCTGAATTCGGTGGATGTATGAAATTTCAACCATATAATTACAAGGTAACCTTAATGAAAATTATAATGAAAATTTGTCAGCCCTGGCACACGTTAAGGCTGTTGCTTTGATAGTCATGGCTTTGTCATAGCAAACAACTGAAGTATTGCTTGAATCAGTAAGTCTTGCTTGAGAACTGGAAAATCAAGTATGTTTCTATAGAATAACAATGTTAAACTATTTTAATGGGCTATGCTAGACATACCAGATCAAGTATTGAAAGTTTAGTCTTGTTTACTAGCAGAGTGTCTGGGGTGACAAACAGCATAATTCTTTCTGGTGAGTGGGAAGAGGCCTCTAAAAATAAAGGTCCTTGCCATGGAACTATGGTCATAAATAGCTCCTGCAGTTTAACTATATAATACTATCCTGTTCACCTGTCAGGAAATAAAATTACTTGCTGCAAGCCAAGAAAGAGGGCAAACAGAATTCTGCAGTGGTGCATAAAATGCACTTCTGTTTTGGAATTTCAGTGTTGGTGCATTTGACTGAGTGAACATTCTGATAAAACTGTGAAACTGTAAACAGGTCAATATAGAGCACTGTATAAGTTAAAGGCTTTATCAAAACAGAGGGAGGAAAAAAATTTAACTGGCAGGGGTTCTAGATATGTTCCCCTTCAGGAGCTCCACTGCCCCCTCCCTGCATTGATTTATTGGAAATTCAATTCAAATAGGAACTACCCTCAGCCTCCCCATCTAGTGTCCTCCATGCACTAGCTATACCACCCTCCCTGCAGCCCCTGCCCTGCCCCTAGTTCTAGAGCCTGTTCCATCCAGGTCACAGGACCTGCGGGGGGGGGGGGGGGGGGAGAGGAGAAGGGGTGGTGCACAGGCCTCCTGCCAATGCTTCTAGGCCTGATCCTGAACTACTCCATTTGTGCACCCTCCTGACTTTACAGGGCAGGTGCCCCTCCCTAGTTATGGCCCTGAGAATATCACAGGGGCCATAGCTGTGCTCTGACTGGGCAGCAAGTGGCCCACAGGTTGAGAACCACTGCTCTATTGCCTATGTTAAACAGGTCAAACCATCTGGCCTAAATCTGTCCTTTGAGAAGATGCTTCTGTGCATGTTTATTTTGCCTTTTTGCCAAGTAGGAGAAGAGACCATGGATAGAGAAAAATAAAACTAATGCAAGTTATAGAAAGCTGCTACATCAAAGATTTTGGGAAAAATTATGTAAACACCCATTTGAGGTAGAGGAAACAATGCTAGCAGTATTGACTAGAAAGTGAGTTTATTCAATCTAATACTTAAGAGTAGAATTACTAATTTAACTATCCTAGATGTGACTGCATGAAGAACCTTCTCTGGAAGAACTACCTTTTTGATGGGAGTTATGTTACTTTCCCTATTTAACAGTGGCAAAACAAGCATTTTTACTAAACACACATTCAATTTCACCATAAAAGATTTATTTTCTTAATCATTTACATCTTTTACTTTTGACTTGACTCAGATTTAGATGTAGAGGCCCTCAATGAGGACAGTCGTCTTCTCTTGGCTATCTGCTCCTGGCGTTTTTCCTTGGCCTCCTTTAAAAAGAAAAGCAGCACCCAGTGAGTAATGCATAATACTGTTTATAACTGAATAAGACGTACTTCTGTAAAGATGAACACACTCTTGCTTACGACATCTATTCAGTACAATCTGATGTGTCCAACTGGAAAGCAAGAACCCCTTTTAAACATTCAAACTTGTTCCCAGTGTTTCCCCCTCCCACATCTGAATTCCACAGATGCCCCTTTCTTGGCAGCTATATAGAAACAGCTCCATTATTTCTACTATTCAGCACAGCGATCTACACCACGCTACCATGGTGATTTACTTGAAGGATATTTTTTTTAAGATCTGTATTTTCAATGTACATTATCCCAGTTAGTCTACTTTGGAGCTAAGGAATTCAATCAATCCTTACCTTTCACAGGTAGGGTACTTGATTTCAACTCTCCAACCCTACCTGCACTGGGCCTTAAGAGTTCAGGAAGTGAGTTTAACAGTTAAGTCAGTTTAACATTGCTAGCGAAGACAAAATTATGTTCAAGGGCCAGTATTACACATGGGGTCCCCAGCCTACAATGTGATGATAAATTGTTGTACCAGAATGTCCATTCCAAACTGTCAAACTATGCAAGACAATGGTTTAACTGGAACAGCGTTTACACGCAGCTTATGCATGTAATGTGGACAAGAGGTGTCTACTCCTAAAATGGTTAAAGAAAGCTTGAGCAATGTAACGAGTTGCATTGAATAGCCAGTCTATCATTAGAGCCAGCCAGGCTGCTATCTGCTTGTGAACTCCTGAAAGGCACAGCACAAGTCTTTACTAGTCATTGTAGGAGTCAGATTTTGTTCTGTAATTGACTGCTGTGGTGCTAAAGAGCTACCTCCACCCTGAAACACGCTGTCTTCAAAAGGAGTAGACATACCTTCATTCTCTTGGCCAAAAGCTTAGCGTATTCTGCTGCTTCCTCCTTGTTCTTCTGAGTTCGTTGCTTCTTTAGAGCAATACGTCTGCGCTTGTGTTGCAGAACTCGGGGAGTCACCAATCGTTGGATCTTAGGAGCCTTGGTCCTGGGTTTCTTGCCTAGGAAAAAAAATGAATTTAGTAGTAGAAAAAGCTTATGTTTAGTGTTTATGGAAATCACACAACTGTTCAACAGTACAAACAAAGAACCAAGTTCCTCTCCAATGTGTTTTCCTGTCTTATTTTGAAAACTCAGGTCTTTGATTCGTTTTAATGTCAATAGTAGTTTTGATGCTTTCAATGTTTGTTGCATTTGTTTTCAGCAGATCTTCAGAACACAAAGCATCTGAACAGTACAGCTATTCTTCCCTCCCTTTTAACTAGAGGAGAGGCTCAAAAACATTTAAACTATTGAGCACAAGTCACCCAAAAGTCAATTAGGATTATGTTCAAAATCCTTTGTTGCTTTTGAAAGCCCTCCCCTAACTAGTGTACATCTTAATCAAGATGCTCTTTTAGCATGATAGTCTGATCTATTGTACATAGATCTAGAGGCCTAAAGTTTATTCAACATAGCCTAGTCAACTTAAAAGAGCTACTGTAAGTATATCAAACTCAAGACCTGCCAATTTGCATGAATAGCCACATCTTCCATTTAAAAAGTCCTGTGTGTGACTGTAATATTTCAAAGTGCTGTAAAATAAAGTAAACCAACAATTCTGGCTATCATAACTGCAGGTGTTGTGTGAATAATTTCAGATAAGTGATATTTAGGTTGACTGTCTCTTTGCTGACTTGTTCAATGAAACATTGAACTATTTTCTCAGGTCACCTTCACCATGGTGCTGAAGTAGCAGGATGCAAAAGGCAAAAGCTGTGGGGAGAAGTATTCAAGGTGACAAATACATTCTCATTACAAAGAGCACATCACTTAAGAAGCACTGCTTCCAAGCAAAGATAGTTTTGTGGCCCAAGATACTATTGAAGCAATTGGAAAGTCTAAATTTGAGGGGGGTCCTGACTTTGTAGCACTTAAATTGCCAAAGAAGTTATTTGGGTTTAAATAAATGTTCTGTGGGAGGACTTCCAACCACAGTAAGATTAAAATGTCAGTCATTTCATTGATTGAAAATTACATTGTGAACCAGTGGTACCAAGAGATGCATCTAGAGACTCCATCATGTCTTTAACTCTGACCTCCCCAGTGACTTTTTGGGGACTAAAAGGGTGCTCTAGCTAAAACTTAATACTAATTAGTGATACTTGTCAGTGCTTTTATGGACGGTGAGCTCAAGATCTAGCTGGTAGAATATTTTCAGATACTGATTTTTAAAGTATGGTTTCTAATCACTACAGAAGCGTGGCTGCCTGTTGTAAGTAACAAACCCATAAAGTTGCAGAATCTGACTCACCTTCCTTGTTCAGGGGTTTCCTCACCACATACTGACGCACATCATCTTCTTTGGAGAGGTTAAACAGCTTGCGGATTCTGCTAGCCCTCTTAGGACCAAGTCGACGAGGCACAGTGGTATCTGTCAGTCCAGGAATATCCTTCTCACCTTTGGGAGAGTTGTTAGATTAGTTATCCTCCTAGATTTTAATGCTGTGGCTGCTTGGAACTAAGGCTATGTCTACACTGTGCATCTTACAACAGCACAGCTGTGCTACTGCACCTACACTGTTGTAAGGTGAGCTGTGTAGCCATTCTTTCTTGCCAGGAGAGAGCTCTCCCAGCACCAAAATAAAACCACCTCCAGCAAGGGGTGGTAGCTTATCCCTAGGGAGCATGGCTCCTGCTGACAAAGCATTGTCCACACCAGTGCTTTTCTCATTAAAACTTGTCATTGGGGGTGTTTTTCACACCCCTAAGGAACAAAAGTTAAATCATAGAATCATAGAATATCAGGGTTGGAAAGGACCTCAGGAGATCATCTAGTCCAACCCCCTGCTCAAAGCAGGACCAATCCCCCAATTTTTGCCCCAGATCCCTAAATGGCCTCCTCAAGTTGAACTCACAACCCTAGGTTTAGCAGGCCAATGCTCAAACCTGTGCTAGTGTAGACAAAGCCTAAGACTGTGTGTACTTGCCAAAATTCCAACACACATTTGTTTGAGCTTGACAGTTACATATTTTTCACATTGATATTAAAGATAGGGCAACATTTGAGCCTACTAGGCTATATTGTCTCAAGTCAACCCCCAAACTTTGCTATCAATTATGATAAAGTTTCACAAGATTACTTCATCCTGTCATCCTTGGTAGCACTTAAAACATTTCAGTTTAGAAATGGACCATCTGTTAATCACCAAAAGCATACTGAACTATTGTGTTGGTTAAATGGACTCCTCACACCTGTATATTAAGCCATGTACAGTACAGCTTATTTTCTCTCATCAAATACAAAGGTTTCAGAGTAGCAGCCATGTTAGTCTGTATTCGCAAAAAAAGGAGTACTTGTGGCACCTTAGAGACTAACATTTATTAGAGCATAAGCTTTCGTGAGCTACAGCTCACTTCCAATGAAGTGAGCTGTAGCTCACGAAAGCTTATGCTCAAATTTGTTAGTCTCTAAGGTGCCACAAGTACTCCTTTTCTTTTATCAAATACAAAATGAGTCTAATTTGCTGTGTGATCTTAGGTATAAAAATTTCAAATCTGACAAGAGTATAATTCTTAGGAGCCCACCAGTGGTTCAAGCTCTTTCAAGACAGATTCTCACCTTTCTTTACAATGACCAAATTCAGGACACTTAAGTTGGCATCAACAATGCAACCTCGGACAGACTTGCGTTTTCTTTCTCCAGTTCTTCTGGGGCGATAGCAGGAGTGGCCCTTACTGAGCAGCAGGCGGACACGTCCATGGGTCAGAACACCTTGTTTCATGGGGAAGCCTTGTTTATCATTGCCACCACTGATGCGAACAACATATCCCTGTTAAGATAACGGCACCTTATATTCCTTTAATTGTCCTTAAAAGCATTTGTTTCCATCAAACAAGAAAAGTCAGCACACCCTTGTCTTTTATAAATTCAGTAGCTGTGTTCTTTGTACCTATGCCTCCTTGTAAAACCTCCATCCACAAGTATTCCAGACAATTTACAGGCAGCATGCCAAATAGACTTGCTTTCAACAAATCTAATTCAAGTACTGTACAGTTTCAGTGCCAGTGCTGGACACAAGCATGACAGCAGAAACTATTCAGAGTCTTGCTAGTCTCTCACATTGAATTAGTGGCCTTTCAAAGTCTCCTCTATTGCATCGCCTTTAGGAGCTATGGGAATAGGTATTCTGAGTAGACTGCAACTAAGACTGTTGAACAACAGACACTAACAATGGGTCTCATCAATTTAGTAGGATTTGTAGAACAATTTTTTGTGCATGGGGGGGGGGAAAGAGAAGAGTGGGAAGCTTTACAAATACCCTAGCATCATTTTAGCCCCATATCAATGGAGAGCACAAATCCAGTTTACATGCAAATTTTAGCCAAAGTCATACTAAGTTGAATTTTGTTTAGTGCAGCTTGAAAGTACATTTAGTTTGACACTTGTTAATCAGAGGTCTAAACAATATGGTCTGAAATCCAAAAACTTTTGTTCAATCTTCATGGTAGAGTTTAATTTAACACAATGCTCTGTTTACAGAATGAAACTTTAGTATGTCTATGCCAGGAAAATATAGATTTGACACAGCTGGCTCAAGCAGTTAAGTCAGTAGTCTGAAACTTTATACCACCCAAGACTGCTATAACTTAAAGCAGTGGTTTTCAACTTTTCAGTTGCAGACCCTTAAATTCCAAATGAAGGGGCAGATCCCCTCCCGAAATCTTAGTCTTCAGACTCCCCACGGTCCATGGACCACACATTGAAAACCACTGTTCTATGGTTTCAGAGTAGCAGCCGTGTTAGTCTGTATTCGCAAAAAGAAAAGAAGTACTTGTGGCACCTTAGAGACTAACAAATTTATTTGAGCATAAGCTTTCGTGAGCTACAGCTCACTTCATCGGATGCATCCGATGAAGTGAGCTGTAGCTCACGAAAGCTTATGCTCCAATAAATTTGTTAGTCTCTAAGGTGCCACAAGTACTCCTTTTCTTTTCACTGTTCTATGGTAATGATACCCTTTCATGGACCACTTAGTCATCAGACCCAAGGTTGATTACCATTACTTAAAACTACAGAAAACGTGGTTCATTTTTCTAGTTACTTTCTGGGCTTGACATTTACTTTCTCCATAATCTTTTCCCTGTTAGCCATTTGTGTTACAGCAGCATCTTGGAGGCCAAGGGTGATTAGTACCTCATTGTGCTAGGATTCATATACATAGTGGGAGACCCTCAGCCAAGAGAGCTTACTCTCTAATGGGACAAGATAAGCCAAAGGCAGAAAAATCATCAGTTTTACAGATGGGGAACTGAGGTAAAGAGATGAAATGACTTGCCCAAGGTTGGTCAGCCTGTGACAGAGCTAGGCACAGAGCCCTGATGTTTCATATCTGTCCCTCTCTTTAAACCAGGAAAAACTGTTCTAAAAACACCCTCTTTAGCAAGCAGATGAAAGCTTTGATATTAAACCTAAAACCTTAGTTTTAGAAATGTGTGTCCTTTAAGTTGAGTAGACAGTGTTAAGAATGAGCCACTGCCCATACAGGGTTTGTTTTTTTTGGGGGGAGGGGGGGGACAGACCACCCAACTGAGTATGTACAATCAACCTTAATGATACCATTCTCAAATTAGAAGAGTGCCCTTTCCTACAGCTCAATTTATGGTATAATTTCTATCCTCCAAATACTGATTTAGTGGTTTACTTTTAACGGAAAGCATTTTTCTTAATGTTTTACAGTTTCATTGCACAGCAAGACACTTCAGGTCTGCAAAGAGCATTAATTATGTTCCTTAGCAATGCCTGTTTTCCTCATTCCTCCCTTCTAACAGCCAAGCTATAGGAGAGCAAGACCAAGAACAGCAAATAGGCTGCTGAAGAGAGCAGTGAAACAGATACTCTAAACACAACTTCACTACAAAAAACAAAAATTGTCACTCAAACTAAATATACTTTGAGACAATTGTTTAAGGCATCATTACACCAGGTACTACCTATCCCGGGCTCTTTATGCAAGTAGTGTGAGACACTGAGTATTGACTCAGTTTTATTTCTTATGCCTCACTTTGCCTCTAATATGCCAAAAGTAAGTTTTCAGTACATCAGCCCAATTCTTACCTTCCATTCTTCACCAAGAGAATCAGCAGCAACTTCAGTGGCCATCCGCTTCTCATAGAAGGTACGCAATTTGCGCTCATCATCCACCTCAATGAGCTTCTGGCAGCCAGTGGCTGGGAAAGAGATGTTGAGCTAGGAACAACAACAAAATAAACTCACGTATTTTCTCAAGCTAAACTCTCATCCCATGAAGCTCATATTACCCCCCCCTAAAACCAACATAGTATTTCAATTGATACTGCAACATTCCTTGTGGCTTGTTTCAATATTCTTAGTTTAACACAGTTAAAAGTCACAACCACTCCTCAATCTTCAGAGACTTACCAACTTCTGTTCCTCTGTCAGTCCACTCCTTTAACTGGTTAGCAAACTGCTTCAGAGTTAAACCTTAACGTCCCGAAAGCTACAAAGCTACGTGCTCAGATGCTATCAAGATGCTGCAAGCTCCTTGGGGCCGAACCAAGGCAGCAGGCTCTGGGGCCAGAGATAGCTCAGTGGTTTGAGCATAGGCCTGCTAAACCCACAGCTGTGAATTCAAACCTTGAGGGGGCCATTTAGGGATCTGGGGCAAAAACTGGGGCTCGGTCCTGCTTTGAGCAGGGGGTTGGACTAGATGACCTCCTGAGGTCCCTTCCAACCCTGATATTCTCTGGTTCTCTGACCCCCCCACCCCCCTCTCCCCCGGCACTCAAGGCCCCGTGCTTCTGCACTGCCAAACGCCTGAAGCGACCCCGAGCCGAGGCTACAGCGGTCCCGCAGAGCGACCCCCCCGGTCACCTCGCCCTTGTGGGGGAGGCGGCTGAGGCGCAGTAAGGACGGGACCAGCCCGACGACCCGCACCGGGGGGCTGCGCTTCGCCCCGCCGGGACGGGACGGGGGGGAGCTCGGCGCGCATAGGGATAGCGGGGGAGGGAAGAGCCGCCATGTTCCCTGCCCGCCCCCTCGCTGCGGACAATCCGTCCCCATCCGCCCCGCGGCCGCACTCCCCAGCCCAGCCGCGGCGGCATCGCCTCCCGCAGGCAGCCCCGCCCCGAGCGCCGGGGGCCATCGCCGGCCGAGGCGGAGGCGCGTGCCCGGCCGCTCGCCTCACCTTCATCCTCGCCGAGCCGCTCCCCTCGGCTCCGCCGCGGTAAAAGAGGCCCTACTTCCGCTCCCCCCAGCACACATAGGCGCGCTGGGATCTCGCGAGAGAGCCGAGCGACACACGGAGGAGTCTCGCGAGACAGGGAGCGCGGTCCTGGGCGGACGCAAGTGCCACGTGACCGAGCTTAGCCAACGGCCAAAGTGATTCCCGCGGCGGGCGCGTTTCTCGCACCGGAAGGGAAGAGCGGGGGATGCTCGTGGCCGCGCTGTCCCCTGTGGTGGTGTACGCCGCGTGCTCTATGGTTAGCAGGAGCCGGTTGTTGCCATGGCAACAGCTAAATGGCCTCACTCCCCTCCCCCTCCCAAGGCAGGGTTAACTCGGAGCCGGTGCAGCGGGTGCTTCGCTTAGGGTGAGAGGCTACAGCCCCCTCGCCCGCTCCCCACGGCAGGCAGGCCCGGTTCCCGCCAGGCGGCCCCCCCCCCCCCCAGGCGTCTCGGTGAGTGGTAACCGGTGCCAAACGCTTTAACAACGGCTCATGTTTTCCTCTCGGCCAGGGCCGGGAAACTCCGAGAGATGCGGTTTGTGGCATTTCCTGCTTATTCGTTCCCTCCCGCTGCGGAACAAGGAGCCCGGGGCGCCCCCCGTCGTCCAGTGTCTCGCCCCCGATCCACGGAGTCTCTGTGTGTGTACTAAACGCTGGGCCCCTTCGCGGGCTGGCCCGAGCCTGGTCCTTCCCTCAGAGCCCCCGCCACCCAACGGAATTCAAAAGTCACAGAAAAGGGCCCGGGCTCTGCCCCGGCCGCCGGCGCCCAGCGCCCCTCCTAACCGCGCAGAAGGGAGGCCACGCGTGGTAGCGCTCAGCTCTCCCCTGGCTCCGAAGGGGATGTGTGGAAGAGAACCGCTTATTTCTTAGAGTAGCAGCCCTCTTAGTCTGTATTCGCCAAAAGAAAAGGAGGACTTGTGGCACCCTAGAGACCAACACATTTATTTGCGCGTAAGCGTTCGTGAGCTACAGCTCGCTTCATCGGGTGCTCACGAAAGCTTACGCCCAAATAAACGGGTTGGTCTCTAAGGTGCCACAAGTCCTCCTTTTCTTTTGGCGATTATTTCTTACTCCACCTTCTTCTGATTTGCTCTCAATAACCTGCAGGCGGCGGCGGAGTTTCCTCAGTGTGCCAGGGAAACTTGCTGGGGACCCATTGTTCCGCCAACTGTACAACACAGGCTGGTTTCCAACAGCTTGGATCGCTCCCTTTTTGTGGAGGCCGAGGGGAGAGTATTGCCCATTATTAGGAATAAATGAAAACATGGAAGGGGAAAAAATATTCACCTAACTTCAAACTGAATGCAGCCGATGAAGTGAGCTGTAGCTCACGAAAGCTTATGCTCTAATAAATTTGTTAGTCTCTAAGGTGCCACAAGTACTCCTTTTCTTTTTTGCGGAAACAGACTAACACGGCTGCTACTCTGAAACCGTTCAAACTGAATGGTTATCATACTGTTGGCTTGAACTAGTGGCTGTCCCTCTTCAATTTTCTGTCTCTTAACTTTATGAACCGTCACATCTGGCTGCTAGGGGAATGTGGTTCTGTGGGGGTCTGAGAGACTAGATGTAGGAGTCCAAGAGCGCAGCCATAACGGGGCTAGGAAATGCAGTCTGTTGCAGCTGCCAAAAAACAGCTTGTGGATCCAGAAATAGTAGAGCAGCAGCCTGTGAGCCTGGAATGGGTGGAGAGGATGCCTGACAGCTGGGACTGGAAAGATTGAGAGCTGTGTGATGCAGTCTGATGAGTGAGAGTTTCAGAAAGATTTAAGAAAGACAGGCTGCGGCTAAGCGTTGGTGTCAGCAGAGAAACAGATTCAAAATGAAGGTAAAAACAGGATTATGTTGATTCAAGACCAGAATATGTGTTCCCTCTAATTTTTTACATCCATGTGCGGAATGAATTTTATGAGCACCAATGTGGAGGTGATGTGTGGCAAGGGTGGGGCCGAGGGGTTTGGTGTGTGGGAGGGGGCAGAGGGTTGGGATGCAGGGCTGTGAGGGCTCTGGCTGGGAATGTGGGCTCTGGAGTGGGGCTGGGGATAAGGGTTTGGTATGCAGGAGGGGGCTCAGGGCTGGGGCAGAGGTTTGGGGTGTGGGGTTGAGTGCTCCTGCTGGGGGTGAGAGGTTCAGGGTGAAGGAGGGGGCTAAGGGCTGGGGCAGAGGGTTAGAGTGCGGGGGGGCATGAGGGCTCCAGTTGGGGGTGCGAGCTCTGGGGTGAGGCTGGGGATGAGGGGTTTGAGGTGCAGTCTGCCCTGGGGCTGCGGCAGGGAGCGAGGACTCCCTCCAGCCCTCTCTCTCTCCGTAGAAGCCAGGGAAGAGGCTTCTATCCCCTGGCCGCGGCAGCTCCAAGGCTGGGGCCGGGGGAGAGGCGCCCCTCTCTCTGCCTGCGCAGCCCTTGATAGCCTGCTGCACAGCTTAAAGAGAACTTAGCATATGATGTACCTATAGTGGGCAATTCGCTTATGGTACACTACTTGTAACAATATGTACTGATAACATCTGCATTGCTCATTTGTTTGTTTACACATTGATCTTTCCTGTGTCCTGAAAGATTCCTCCTAAGGATACTTCATATGAGTTAGTTTCAGTGCTAATGGAACAACAGGAATACAGCAGTCACTCTGTAAGTGAAATGTCCTAGTGCTAGATATCCAACAGTCACAGTGACCTAAAAGCACACAACTACCCCTATTCAGGAGAGACAGTCCCAGTTATTTAGCAATATTTGTTTCATTCTCTACCTTCAAATATCTGAGTGTTTGATATTTCAATATAGGTGTGCCCCAATTGATTTTCCCTCCAGTATTCATATTTATAGCTTTCAAATGTTAGCAGATATGCAAAAGATAGCCTTTCTTCTCCGAGATCACCCAACATATTGGAAAAGGGCGGAAGTAATGATCCGGTTATTTTCCTTCCAAGTGTTGTGTGAACAAATATTTTGAATACAAAATAGTGGCATGAGCCAAATAAAGGTAGGAAGGAAGAAAGATATAAATTATCTCCTTTTCCGGAATCAGCTGTGGAAACAGAAAAAGAAATGCTTAAAGTTTCCATTGCCCTCTTTGGTTCCTTGTCCTCCAGTCTTGCAACAAGCATGGCTCACTCAGAGCAAAGAATCTGGCCCCTAGTGTAGAACATTGCTAATTCACACTAATGATGGAGACACCTATGATAAACTCATAAATTTTGCAAAATATCCAGTAAATACAGTAAAAAAAGGCATCTAAGGTACCTCATGACAATGTTTTGTTCATTTATTTTGACAAGTGTTCTAATTTATATTATTTCTTAATGTGCTAGCAAATATATTGTAGAATATTTCATAAAAATAATGGAACATGGAATCTTTCATTCTAGATCACTGATTTCAGTCTAGCCCAGGACACTAGTAACCAAAACTTGTAAGCATCTGTTGAATGTTCAGTGGTCCATGGGGAAAGATTTTTATGGGTTCTGTTCAGCTCCTAGCGTACAAGTGTACGTATCACAAAACCACTACCATAATCAGCACTAATTGCTTGCACGCTCAGCAGAGACACCAAAGACTGAATGAGCCATGGAGCATGGACTGCCCTCTGGCCCTTTGAGTATGTCTACACTGCAGTGTAAGCCCAGGGGTCTGTGGGATTTGAGCCCTCAGGCTCAGTGTTTGTAAACTCAGGCTTGAGCATCCATACTGAATATTGACCCTGGATCTAGAATTTCTGGACTTAAGTTTTACACCCACACTCATGCGTCAGCACTACACTATGCAGACCCAAGTCAAACAAGCCTATCCCATGCTTCCTAGCACCCTCCCCACTTGTAGCCGCCCTAGCCCTTTGTTTGTGGTACACTTTAGTAAACTTGACTGTCCATCCCCTGGCTCTTTACAAGATGTCATTGCAGCCTACCAACACATCCTGCTGAGCCATCTTTTGAGTCTGCATACTCCTGGCAAGTGGAGCCAGGAATATGAAAGAGTCACTATTTGAAGACCTTGTCTTACTTGAGCTTGCACTCCTGTTTCAGGAAACTGGCAGAGTATCCATGAGATGCTGGTGGACATTTTGGCGGTATTTTCTGACCTACCTCAGGCACCTGTCGGAGGAGGAGGACGATACATATATAGAAGACTTGAACTGGCTGATGCTGTTCACAACTCTCAGTATAACCGCTGATGCCCCTTTCATAGACCAGCGCTTCTTGAGCAGGACCACAAGCACAGACTGGTGGATCACTTCATCACTCTGGGATGACCAGCAGTGGCTCCAGAATTTTCACATGAAGAAAGCTACATTTGTGGAGTTTTGTGAGCAGCTTGCCCCAACCCTCCAGCATAACGACACAGACGGGGGGCAGCCATGTCAATCTAGAAGTGGGTTGCTATAACCATCCGGAAGCTGGCTACCCCAGACTGCTACATGTCTGTTGCTAACTAGTTTGTTGTTGAAAAGTCAACCGTGGGTAAAGTGGTGGTGGAAGTTTCTGAGGCAGTCAGGCGTCTGACTTACCCCAAGTTGATGGATATAAACAATATCGCTGAAGTAGATGCTGCTTTTGAGAGAATGGGGTATCCAGATTGTGCTGGGGTCATCAATGGGACTCATGCCCACAGTTTGCCTTCCTTAAGGAGTACATAAACCGCAGAGGGTACTACATCGTAATGCAGGCCCTTGTGAACTACAGAGGCTGATGTATGGATGCCAACATGGCCTGCACTGAAAAAGTTCATGATGCCAGGGTTTTCTGCTGATTGGGAGTCTAACTTCATGGACAGGTTCGGACACTGTTCTGACCAAATGATATTGTCAAACGGAGTAACTGTCCCCACTGTTATTCTAGAGGAAACCACCTTGCTTTAGCTTATGAAACTGTATCCTCCTCACAGAGGCCATGCAAAAGAAGGTTTAATTACACCCTCAGTAGGTGTAGAATGAGTGAGCATTTGGTGGATTGAAATCCCACTGGCGCTGTTTACAGAACTGTTTGCACTGATTACACTGGTGTACAGTCTGCATTATTGTGGCTTGCTGTGTGTTTCACAATCTTTGTGAATCCAAAGGATGAGCTATTTGGCACTGAATGGATGTATGACAGTAATGGATTGCTAGACCGGTACACTCAGCCAGAAGGTACACTTATCACAGCTGGAGAAGGATACACATGGGCAACAGAAATCATGGATACTTTGTGCACTTGTGTTATGGACTTGTCTGGAACAATGGAGGAGGGAGAATGGTATGTTTTATGGGTGTATTTGTACAGTAATTTTTATAATAAATGAAGTACTGTTGCTGTAATGCTACAAATGGAGTGTGTGTGATTGTCACGAATGGTTAACTGGATGAGATAACTGCTTATCTAGTGGGGTGGAGGCAGTGGTTTGTGTGTGACATGAAATGTGGATTTTCATTATGGATTGATCTGAATTGATGTATTAAGAACTTGTGTTTGGATAAAACTTCCTAGTTGTGCCTTATCATGTCTTCATTCTTTGAAATACACATTATAGGATGTGATGGAATGATGGCAATAGGCTTTTATTTTATTATAAAAGTTTTTATTTGTGAACATGTCTATTACAAAAAAACCCAACCAAACAATATTAAAGCATTGTCAGCCAGGCCAGCTGCCATTAGAACCCCCAATCACCAGTAATAAACCAACACCAAAATCCATAATAAAATAAAGTGCATAAGACAAACATTGAACAGTGAAGCCAGTACAAACAAATAAATTCTCTACTTGTGCATGTCCCTGGGCCTCCCTTTCTAGCACATTTAGTGCAAACTTGGTGACGATGCCTGGGGGTGGAGGACTGCTGGGGGTATATATGACCTGTCCAGCTACTAGTGTTCAGTCTTGGTTGCATGGGCCACCCAACTTTTGTATTGTCCAATGTGTTCCTAGTCTGCATGACATGGTACCATGGAGAGGGCTCAGGATGTGGTACAGGTGGAGCAGAAGCCTGAACTCTTGTGGCCATTAGCCCTCGCAGCCTCTCAAACAGGTCTTTCCGCCAGACTCTGTCTTCCTCCCTCAAGCAATGTTCCTGCTCCCGAAACTGTGCTGCAAGTCTCCACTGACCTGCTTCAGTTCTCTCCTTGCACTCTGTAGCCCGTCTGTGCCTTTCCACTTGCCATGAATTCTTTTCCCTTTTTGTACTGTACCTGCTTGTTGGCCCTGTCCAGGATGTCCACCTTAAGTTCATCGCAGAAATGTTTTCTCTTTGACCGTTAGAAATCTCAAGCTTCTGCTGGAGTGTGGTTAAGCTGCAGAGGTGGAAGGGCCTGCACAGGTGGAAGGGAGTGAAAGCTGCCATCAAACAGCACATTATTGTAGCAGTACTTCAAAAAAGGTCCACTATATCCTCAGAGAAAAGCGCCTGTGGAATCTCAAGGCCAAAAATTGATACTTTGTAAAACTCAGCTTCATTGTATTCTTAGAGAAGCGATTTGATTCCCAGAAACTCCATGGATATAACTGAGTTAAGCAGAGTGTAAAGAATGTACACACAACGGTAAGGTGAAATTTTAAAAGTATAGCATTTGTAAAGTGCAGAGCATTATACCCTAGGGGCAGGGGTCTGTGTGTCATGGTTTACTAGCTAAGGTTTCTCAGTCCTTTCAGGCATTTCATATTCTGGAGGACATAAGAATCCTGGAGTTCCCTGTATGGCAAAGTACCATTCTATTCCATGCTACCAGTGGCAAGCTAGCCATGTATTCCACAGAGGTTTTCAAGCTTACGATGAGTGAGCAACACGTTAACAAATGGAGTGGGCTGGTGCCCTATAGAGGAGGGTCTGGAAAATATGCCTTTCCCCGAAATGCGACTACCTATCTGGAGTTCCTACTACAGGAAAAGTTTGTAGCTATTAGCACTCAGGATTCATGGGGGAATGAACAGGATGCTGTGTTAGCATCCACATAGATTACTGCATCCCTACGGCTTATGATACAGTCTATTGTGAAAAGAAAAGGAGTACTTGTGGCACCTTAGAAACTAACAAATTTATTTGAGCATAAGCTTTCTTGAGCTACAGCTCACTTCATCGGATGCATCTGATGAAGTGAGCTGTAGCTCACAAAAGCTTATGCTCAAATAAATTTGTTAGTCTCTAGGTGCCAGAAGTACTCTTTTTCTTTTTGTGAATACAGACTAACACGGCTGCTACTCTGAAATCAATCTATTGTGACTACATCTGCTCATGGACTACATGTCAACACACACAATAATACGGACTCTCAAAGAACTGCACAGGCACCTCCTCTCCCTCAAAACTTTTCTGGACTACATACAACCCCTATTAGACATGGATTTAATCACCCATGAACTACATTTCTGCCTCCTTCCTGTATAGATTACAGGTAACCTGTTATGCTGTGGTTGGCCAATTTGTACTGCACAGCATACAAAAAGGAAAGGCAATATAAGGTTCTTACTTTTAACACCCCAGCATATCTTTGTAAGAACATACAAGTATCTAGGAAAAATTTAATGTTTACCGCTTAACTGTTGTTTGCACTTCTCAGTCTCCATTTTAATGCCGTGTGAATAGAGGGAGCAGATGCCAAAATGTTGAGGCGTGCATTTTGCCATTGGTGGATACACACTCTTACCCATGGTTTGTAATCAAAATTGTGTTGGCTCATAAATTGCAAATCTCCCCCATTTGTGTATTAATAACAAACATGGAGCCAAAATATTTACCAGGCATTGGAGTTATTTTTGCCTCTTCTGCTTCTACTTCCACAGCAGGCTGCTCCTCCAGGGGGTCATCGAATGGCTCCTCTGAGTGAGGACATGCTGCAGCTGCTCTGGCAGCAAAGGCTCCTTGGGGACTGGTGTGAGCAGCAGAGTCACTTCACTAGCCTGATCTGGCAGCTGCTGGCTTCCTTCTGGTGGCGTACAAGATTCAGAGGTCAGAAGGTTGCCACTGCTGTCCAGGCTATTGTGAACCACTGGGGGCTCAGTGCTCAATGCATCTGAACAAACTCCTCCTAAAAGAGGCAGGATGATAGGGAGTTCCCAGAGGTGCAGTCCTCATCCCTGGCTTTCTTGGTAGTTGCTCTTGAACCACTTAATCCACTCCCTGCACTGAGCTGTTGTATCCCCAACTCTGCCAGCTTGTCTGATATTTCTTAGTATGCATGGTCATTTCTGGTATTCTTATTGAAATTGAATGTCTTTTTCTCCTCACACCACAGATTTACCAGAATTTGACCACGGTCCTGTGACCAGGTAGCAGTGTGCTTGGCAATAGACTTCTTGTCGATGGCCATAACTAAGTTGGGAGACAGTTCCTGCTGTTTGCAACTCAGCAGTCAAAATAAAATGGAAACATTAAATGCCAAGCAGCTGTACATGCATCAGGGGGATGCTTCTGTTTCCTGGGAGTCAATTGGCTAATCTTGGGATAGAAAGGATAAGGCGGCTAGTGGGATAGTGTTTGCAGACTCTCAGGGTGTGAGACTGGGGGATCTGGTCCAAAGCTCTGTTCATGGTGCAAAATGATGCATTGTGGACCCAAGCCCCAGGGTGACTAGGGTGACCAGACAGCAAATGTGAAAAATCGGGACGGGGTGGGGGGTAATAGGAGCCTATATAAGAAAAAGACTGAAAAATCGGGACTGCCCCTATAAAATTGGGACATGTGGTCACCCTAAGTGTGACTCGGGCTCAGAAGCACCCATCTTGCAGGGTCCTAGGGTCTAGGTTCAGAAGGCTTACTGGTCTGAATCAGATAGATTTGTGTGTAGACTGAAGGGGGAGGTTGGGCATGAGCCTGAATCTGAGCCCAGGTTTACACTGGAATGTAGACATACCCTTAGAGGTTATTCCTCTGGAACAGGCTAAGGCACACGGGTGGGGCAGTGTGGGGAAGCTGGCTCTGCTCCTTTCTCTTTTTCTGTGTGTAAACAGACACCTTTAGTCTGCAAAACTGCCAGACTATGGATTTTCACGAGGACGAAAAAAAAAAAAACCCACCCTCAATCCAGAAGCTGTTCTAGGAAAGATTACTGCAGTTCATTAATTTAAGTGTTTCTAATACAGTCCGTTTTACTTGTGCTGGTGCCCAGATGCAGCGGATGTTGCACTGAAAAAATGTCTGCATTATCCTTTATTTCCCTGCTTGTTCACTTTGTGTCTTAAATGTTTCCGCCCACATTTGTGTGCGTTTCCGAGCCGGGACAGCCTGCAATCCCAGAGATAGAAATTAAGATTTATTAAGTCCCACCTGGTGCCTCCGCTGGGGACCGGTGCAGAACTATCCCGTACAGCCTCGTCTCTTCTGTGCTCCTCCCGTCCGGTCCTGCGCGACAGAAGTCAATCAACAGGCGCTTGCGCTGACTTCAATTGGAGCAGGAGCCGGCTCTGTGTCGGGCGTGGTAAATAGGCCTAAGGCGCAGGCGCTCTGGGGCTGAGGGCGAGCAGGCCGATCAGCTGGGAAGCGTGCGTTCACCTAACTAACCCACTGGGAGGAGGGAGGATGAGTCCAACAGGCTGAGAAGTGCTGCTTGTGGAGCTCCATATCCAGCTGGAGCAAAGGAAAACAGGAGGCAGCTGCTGCGGCGGGTGCTACCTCAGTGTTGTCTGGGTCTTGCTGATTAGTCCAGGGGAGCAACAGCACAGAGAGAGCCCCAGCACAGCCGCAGCGGAAAAAGCAGAAGCCGCCCCAAGACAGATCCACCCCAGTCATGAGCACCCTGTACTTGTGGGATCACCTGCGAGCCGGCAGCTCCGAGGTAGACTGGTGTGAAGATAACTACACTATCGTGGCCACGATAGCCGAGTTTTACAACACGGTGTGTATCGAGTACATAGCTTTGTGTTTGCGTGTGTGTACATCTGTATGCATGCCCCTGTGTCTTACAGTGCCTGCAGTACACTCGGTATTTACTTTTATATCTTATGTTTAATACATACGTGTGTGTGTGTGTGTCTGACTAAGGAATTATTTAAATATTATTGGTACATCCTGTCACTTTCATTGACTTTTAAATTAAAAAAAAAGATGCAAATAACATTTGTTACTTTTTGTTTGCCAACTTTAATAGGAAGTTATCCAAATATAGCAAAAATGCCATCACCTTCTTTTGTATTTCATAGTTTTTTAGTCTTGATTTCAAAGCATTTCCATGGAGAGTTGAAAGGAAATGAGATCTCTTGTTTTTCTAGCTTGGAGAAAATAGCAGCAGTCCCTCAGCTTTCCCTTGCCTTTTTGCACACAGGCTAGAATAAGGTCTTCTTGCATGTGACAGTGTTGATATTTTATTGCATTAGGGCTGTGGTCTTACTGTCCAACTGCATAGCAAGTTATCAGTTTTCCTGTAGCTTTATTTGGGCGGTGGGGGGGTGGGAAGTGTCTTTTGTGATCTGGTTTCCTGTGTCTGTTTTCTGTTGTTTTTGTTTCACCATCATATAAGGCTAACACTTTTATCTTACTGGAACTCTAAAACTTTTTCATTTTAAAATGAAATGGAAAATGTTATGAAGGTTGATCACAAAAATACCATCTACTATACTGATTGGAAATTTTTCTGATCCTAATTCTGTTTATACATCTCTCTTAAATCAACAATATATGGAAAGGGTAAGATATCAGTCTCATTTATGCTGGATTTACCAGTGTAACTTTGACTTCATTGGAGCTACTCCAGATTTCTACCAGCATAGCTGAGATCAGAACTGGGCTCAAAGACTAAACAAAATACAAAAGAGAGTTTTATCTCCACTCACTCCCACATTCTAATTTTTGGGACCATCTAACTTGTGTGACGCTCTTTTCTTTCTTTTGGGAGCAACATGCCCGGGGCCTAGGCTAGTAGCGTTTGCACTGGAGTAGAGGTGAACACAGAATGCTGTACATGGAAGAACTAAAAATTGCTGCTGTTGAAAGTGTGTCTCCCCCCCCCCTCCCAAGCTGAGTAAATTCCTTTCAGCTCCACAGTAGCAGCTTCTTATGTATCAAGTTTAGGGCTGGTCTATAGGTTTATCTATATTAGAAAATTTTAATTTGGTAAATTGCTGGATTTATATTGGCCAGTTCAAGTGCATCTCTGTTGGGCTGGTCTGCACCCATGCTTTTGGATTGATTCAACTATTTCAGTTAGGGGTATGATTTTTTTTTTTTTTTTTTGTAACTGAAATAATTATCCTGTTACAATCACTAGTCCTGAAAGCAGTTAAGCCAGTATAAAGGTGCATTCCACTGGTATAGCTTATTCCCCTATCCCCTTCCTGTAAGGGAATAGCTTTATACCACTATAACTGCATCCACATTAGGGGGGCATTGTACAGCTTCACAGATTTGTATGGAAAGTGTGGTGTACACTGGGATCCTGCAAATTCTGTGTAGGGCTTCCTTCAATTTTGATGGGTAATCACGTATGGAGGGCTGGCAGGATGGTACCCTGAGTTTCTCTGACTCTTTTCTTCCCACCTCACTGTCTTTTGGGGGTTTCTCGAACCCATCTTCCTAAAAACTTGCCTAGCTCCTTCCTCTTTGTCTCCTGTTCTTTCTGGCTTTTTTTTTTCCTTTCCAGGTTAGCAACCGATTGTAGCACTGCACGCAGTTACAGAAATATATTTACACACCAAACCCTCTGCTGAGCGAATCCGTGAGGACTACATGATCTCAGTCCCTGTCTTTTTTTTCTTGCTAGCTCCACACATTTAAATAAAAGCAAATCCCACATTTGAGCCCAGCATTGCTGATACTATGATTTCCCTAGAACCTCTATCAAGGGTGATCTGGTATATGGGTGCCCTATGATATCTTAGCACTTTGGGGAAAGTAGTCTGCTATATTTGCCCGTGTTGTCTCTGCACAAGAACCTAAAACATAGGGAGGAAGTTTTTAGGATAAACAAAAGAGAACACGTCTTAATGAAAGCAAATGTGACTTGGAGCAGGCTGGAAATGAGATGGGAGAGGGTGGTGAACACCCTCTACAGCAAAATTCTGAGTAAATTAGCTAAAACATGAATGGTAATACTATAGAATGTAGTCTTGGAAAGTGCAGGGGGTGCACCAGGATGAATGATCAGATTAGGTCATTAAAAGACAGCTGTTCACAGATATGATGGAAATCCTGACCCAACTCAAGTCAATGGGAGTTTTGCCACTGACCTCATTGGAGCCAAGATTTCACTCCATACCTCTAAAATGACTTGGGATAACATGGCTATGGGCCTAACCCAAAGCCCATTGAAGTCACTGGAAAGACTGCCCTTGTCTTGAATGGGCTTTGAATCCGGCCCTAAAAGTACTATAGCAGAACCTAGATATTATTCACTTCTCAGCAAAGATTTAACAGCACAGTCCTGTAGTCACAGGACAAAGGCCTTGTCTAAATACAAATTTTGAAACAATTACCTAAAGATATTTTAGAATTTTATTTAGCTAGACTGGCGCAAACTGTGTGCATACTCCTAAATTGAGTTTAAATCAGGTATGTATAAATGTCGTGGGTATTTTGGGTACGGGGAGGTTGTTTTGTTTTTAATTTGGCTTTTGTAAAGCTATGCTGTATCTGCGGCATTGCAAACCTTTGTGGAAGTCCTGGGTAACGAGAACTGGACAATCTTTCTTTATTGTGCCTTTGTTTACGCTCTTGGGTCTTTTGTTGACCAAAATGAGGGAACCAAATGTTTCAGTAGTGGAATTTGGTCCAGTTTGTGATGCAGCTCAAAGCAAAGAATGGTTACGTTAAGCCTTTTAATACAGTATATCAGGATCCCCTTTTCTATATAGTTTATTTTGATAAAATCAGAAATTCAATACAGTGGCTTCTAAAGATGTACTTCAAACCTCTTCCTGCTAACCATATATTGTTCTGTAACAGTCCTAGATGCCAGTCCTAAAAAAGCCACAGAATCCTTTCTCCCTCTTCTCAATATCCTGCTGATCTAGCTTTTTTTATTTTTAGGTGAAAGGAGAGGTGGGTTGGTCAATTTTTTTAATGTAAGTTTTTGTTGCATTTCAGCCTTTTCAACATTTTCATTGTAATCTTTTCTTAAATAAAAAAAAATTATTTTAAAAGTACAAGTGAGCTCATCTCTATATCATATTATCTTCTCAGTCTCAGGCTGAATGCTGTTTCCAAGGGTTCTGCTGACACAGATTCACAGTGTTTCTAGTAAAGAGTGTGCTTGCTTTTTCTAAATATTTTACTTTACTTAAACCTAAAGGTCAAGGCTTCTGAAGAAAATGTGATCCTCTGAGGAGGCATCTTTAGTTTGATTTAATGCTTCTTGCATACAGTGCTTGCAAATGAATACGCTTAGGAGCCCCTCCTTCAGTTCCTGTCATTTTGAATGCTGGTTTTAGGAACGCATTTTGACCCTTCCTGGGAATGTAAGTGAGGTGATTGAATTTTAATCTCTCTGAATTCAGTTCCTCTGTAAAGTGAAGACTATATTTGAGGACGTGAGTAGAGAAAAATATAATTGAAGGAGCAAACACACCCATTAAGGGTCCAATCCTACATGATTTGTCCACCTCAGACTCTCATTAACTTCAGTGGAAGGTTGAGGGGCACTGGGAATATATGATCAGGCCCTAAAAGGCCAAACTGGCCAGTATAAATTATAGGTTTCAAAGGCAGCTGTAATTCCCCCCCCCTTTTTTTTTTTCAGGGGGACGGTCTTTTATGACCAAGCTCTCTCTCCTGCCTGAGTAATTGGGCTAGGCACTGAGAATGTAATAGAGGCAATGATGAGGAATTCTGTCTCCCTCCCCTGCCTCTCACCTGAGGAGGAATTTGTAGGGTAGATGGGTCCAGAGCTGCCTGTTACAGCCTAAGAGCTGCAGCAGGGTTCCCCAGCCCAAGTGCCTCCGCCTTCCTCTAAGGGAGGACCACATGATCTGTATCCAGGCAGTTCCACAAGTTTTCATGCAAGGCTCCCTCAGTCATTAAGAAGAGAGTGCCACCAGTTAAGATTCTTGTTATTCACCTCTTGTCATTATATATTTTTTGAATTGCAATGACATGAATATTTGATAATGTATTTGTTTAATCACAGCAATGTTGCTCATGGGATAAATTTACAAGGTATTTTAAGGAAGGGATCATCCACATTATACATTGATCCCAGTTCTGATGGATTTATACTTAACATTCTCAAAGTAAAGACCTCCACTGCAGAATCTGGGTCAGCTTTGAAAAAACAGAAAGACATACGAGTTTTGGTGAGTTGCGGTTGTCATCAGATCAAGCAACAAATGTGCTTTTCTAGATGGTTTTAGACAGCTTACAAACTTGAAAAGTTTATTTAATTTTCCCCCTTTACTTAATACATTTTATTTTATTTTTTCTTTTCTAGATAAGCAACATCTTGTTTTTTGTTTTGCCACCCATATGTATGTGCTTATTTCGTCAATATGCAACCTGCTTCAACAGTGGAATATACTTAATATGGATTCTGCTAGTTGTTGTTGGTAAGTTGATTAGTGTGTGTGTGTCTGGTCATGCATGAACTGCAAGACAGAGGAAATTAGGTTCTTTTCCTGCCCGCATATCATGTTTTTGAAAAATAAAGCAACCCTGACTTCTAGTGAGCAGTTTGTTTGAACTTACTTGATCCTGAAGCATGTGCACTTTTACAAAGGAAAATGTACTGTGACAATAGAGGTTGGCTGGAACTCTGGCCGGCTTAGCTCCATTCTGCCCTTCCTTTGCATAATTGCTCTTGCTACGTTTGGGCTTGATCCTGAGCTGTGCTGAACACCCACATTCCATTACTTTAGTAGAAGTTGAGGATATTTAGCATCATTTGGGAGGAATTCAGGAGCCTTTTGTTTGTAACATGCTGATAATTTCTCTCCATAGAAGTGGATGTTTACCCATTTTATGTACAGAGGATCATTAATGTTTCCATTGGCAGCAACAATGGAAGATTTTGAAATACTACATAGATGGGGCAAAGAATTATTGTGCAGGTTGTATGGCTTTATAAAAGAGCATGGGATTTCCACCTATAAATCATGCTAAGGTTTAGCCACCATCTGCTGCTACCCTTGTTCGACTTTCTCACTGGCTGGGAGGGGGTATCTCTATTTTTAGTTTGTTTAATTTGGAGTTGTGGGTTTTTTTAAAAAATAATATTGTGCCCATTTCAATTAATAGTGATACCCTGATGTGCTTTTTCCTGTACGTAAGCTCCATTTTGCTATTTAGAGCTGACACTTGCCCCTTTCATAAATTGGTTGTTTTGCAATAAATTTTAGCTGCCACAGATTGTAGTGTTATTTAAGTCTTTCTACCATTTCCAGGAAGAATGATCTCCATATCAAAGCATGTACTATTAGGTCCATTGTTAAGTGGCATATTTTAGTGCTATACACTACTATAACTTCATATTGGCTTTTTAATTGATTCATCCAGGAATTGGATCTGTCTATTTCCATGCTACACTCAGTTTCCTGGGTCAGATGCTAGATGAGCTGGCTATTCTTTGGGTCCTGATGTGCGCTCTGGCCATGTGGTTCCCCAGAAGATACCTCCCAAAGGTTTTTCGAAATGACAGGTAATATATATGTATGCAGTGTCATTGTAGCTGTGTCAGTCACAGGATATTAGAGTGACAAGGTGGGTGCATTAGTGAAATAGTGTAATGAGCTTCAAGACACAATCAGGGAACCAACCTGAGCTCTTTAAGATATATTTTACCTGAGTTAATCTCTTTTATTGGATCATCATCTGTTGGTGAGAGAGACAAGCTTTCCATCTTACACAGAGCTCTTTTTGAGGTTTGGAAAAAGGTACTTAGAGTGTCACAGTGAAATACAAAGTGGAACAGATCGTTTAACATAAATAGCTAATTATACTGGGAGTATTGCCAAACCTGAACCTTAAACAAACAAAAAAAACCCCACAAGGCAGGTCCCCAAAAATCATTTGGTTTTAGAAACATGACATATATTAAAAAATCTAAAAATAAAGATATCTCTGTATTAGCTTTATGAGGTTTTGAACCTTTAGATTTCAGGTTTGCAAGCTTTTCTCTACAACCAAGATAACTAGAAAATACTTTATTTAATATAAATAAATAAATTAAATAAAAAAGCTGAGATTCTCACGTAACATGATTCCAGTAGATAGGGCTTTAAGGAAAATAATAAATGAGAATTGGCAACACTGCACTGGTTTTAGACCTTGTAACTCAATTGAATGCAGTAGAATATCTCACGAATTATACTGAAATAAGAGAGATCAGAATAGGGCCTCAGTTTCAAATATTTATGATCAGTGTGCATATAAAATATTAAACTCTCAAGGTTGCAGTCTTGCGAAGATATATGCACGAGACACACATGTATGCAAAGTTAAAGTCTTTGCCAGATCGGAGCCAAAGTAGGCATTCTGTACACACCATGTTATCATAATGTGTGTTGTATCTTATGCCTATTCAAAGAAATAAAATTTTGTTTACAACAATTTTAAACATTTTTAAGATCTTATTGTTGCCTTTTCTTGTTTATCTTTAATGTAAGGCTTTAATTAAACCAAAATGTACACCTTTTCTTTGATTATTCAGGGCAAGGTTTAAAGCTGCAGTCGGTGTCCTTTCTGGAGTCACTACATGCCTTGCATTCATTAAGCCTGCTATCAACAACATCTCGTTAATGACACTAGGTGTCCCCTGCACAGCTCTGCTTATTGCCGAGTTGAAGAGGTAGGCTTCTTTCTTCTGTATGTGAAGCAGCCTTTTTTGATGCTTATTTTCTGAGGGTTGCATTCTAGGTACAAATATACTTTTGGGCAGTTCACCTTCCAGATGCATGACCCACATAAGGGCTAGGCAGAATCTCAGTCTGTGTACTCAAGGGACTCAAACCCCCGCCCTCCACCCCCACACTGGCAGGCAGAGAACTGGGAAGCACTGGGCACACTGTTATCAGTTCTTGCAATTTTATCACAAGTCTCTCAACATTTAATGTCTTTACTTAAAGCCCTAGCTCCTGGACACACTTGGTTGTGGGAATCTCAACTTAATTTTTTTTAAATGAAAGTTTTCATGGTTTTCTAGTCTTCATGGTTGCAGAGAAAATCTCAAAAACCTAAACCCTAAAGGCTCCAAAGCCAGAAGGCAAATAAAAAGACCCAACATTTACTGTTGTTTTACAATCTCATGATTTTTGGGCTCCTGATTTATGATTTGTGAATCTTTGGGGTTGGCAACTGCTTCTCTGGCCTGGTCTACGCCATGAAACTTTGTCATGTTTGTTCAAGGTTGACAGTTTTTTGTACTGACATGACCACAGTTTGTCCTGGTCTGCACTGACTACTGAACATGTTCAGCATCTCGTATCAGAACACTAGTTCAATGGTGAGGAGGCATGGTAACATTGCTTAGTGCAGACCAGGCCTCTGAGACAGGGTGCTGCTCCTATAGCCATGCAGCTGCGCAATGCCCCCAGTGCAGGGCTGGACCTATAAGGCATAATCTAGCTGTTGGTCTTTCTGCTATACCGGCAATGGTGTGAACTCAGGCCTTGTCTACACTACTGCGTGGGGTTGATCTAACATGCGGAAATTCAGCTATGTGTCTAGCATAGCTGAAGTCGACGTACTTGGATCTACTTACCGCGGTGTCTTCACTGCGGTATGCCGACAGCTGACGCTCTCCCGTCAACTGTGCTTGTGCTTCTTGTTCTGGTGGAGTACTGGAGTAGACGGGAGAGCGCTCAGCAGTCGATTTATCGCGTCTAACTACCCATTGTCTACAGCCAAATTCTAAGATGCAACCGCATTTGCTCCAATCCCTCAGTCGGAGACAAACACCTACAAGATCTCTGTCAAGCATTCTTAAAACTACAGTACCCACCTGCTGAAGTGAAAAAACAGATTGACAGAGCCAGAAGAGTACCCAGAAGTCACCTACTACAGGACAGGCCCAACAAAGAAAATAACAGAACGCCACTAGCCATCACCTTCAGCCCCCAACTAAAACTTATCCAATGCATCATCAAGGATCTACAACCTATCCTGAAAAATAATCCGTCACTCTCACAGATCTTGGGAGACAGACCAGTCCTCACTTACAGACAGCCCCCCAACCTGAAGCAAATACTCTCCAGCAACCACACACCACACAACAAAAACACTAACCCAGGAACCTATCCTTGCAACAAAGCCCAATGCCAACTCTGTCCACATATTTATTCAAGTGACACCATCAGGACCTCATCACATTAGCCACGCCATCAGGGGCTCGTTCACCTGCACATCTACCAATGTGATATATGCCATCATATGCCAGCAATGCCCCTCTGCCGTGTATATTGGCCAAACCAGACAGTCTCTAGGCAAAAGAATAAATGGACACAAATCTGACATCAGGAATCATAACATTCAAAAACCGGTAGGAGAACTCTTCAACCTCTGTGGCAACTCAGTAAAAGATTTAAGGGTGGCAATTTTGCAATAGAAAAGCTTCAAAAACAGACTCCAATGAGAAACTGCTGAGCTTGAATTAATATGCAAACTAGATACCATTAACTTGGGTTTGACTAGAGACTGGGAGTGGCTGGGTCATTACACATATTAAATCTATTTCCCCATGTTAAGTATCCTCACAGCTTCTTGTCAACCTTCTAAACGGGCCATCTTGATTATCTCTACAACAGTGTTTTTTTTTTTTTTTTTTTCTCCTGCTGATAATAGCTCATCTTAACTAATTAGCCTCTCACAGTTTGTATGAAAACTTCCAACTTCTCTGTATGTGTATTTATATCTTCTTACTATATGTTCCATTCTATTCATCCGATGAAGTGGGCTATAGCCCACGAAAGCTTATGCTCTAATAAATTTGTTAGTCTCTAAGGTGCCACAAGTACTCCGGTTCTTTTTGCTGATACAGACTAACACGGCTGCTACTCTGAAACCTTTAGTATTTCTTGACTCTTTTGTAATTAAATATGTAATATTCATGGTGTATGAATAGGGTGGGTTTTTTCCATTCGATTTTATCAGACTACATAACAGCCTCTCCTAACTGTAATATTTTTGAAAAGGTATCATTAAATCCTTCTTGATGAAAAGCACCACTGAAACACATCCATCTCTGTGGTATGAGGAATGTGGGAACTGAGCAGTGCACTGCACAATAAAGGAGGGGGTGGGGAAATTGACCAAGGAGGCTGGTGGAGTTGGCTAAAATGCTAATGAAAGTGCCACGGGATTTTTAATGTTCATAGAGAGCCATTTGGAGGGATATCCTGTGTGACTTTGGGCAAATCACTTAAACGATCTGTGCCTCAGTTTTCCATTTGGAAACTGCATATAATAATTTTGCCTTTATCTCCCAGGGAAGTTGCAAGGAGAAATCATGAACTTGTTAGGGACTCAGACACTTTAGTGTCAAGTGTCATAGATATGCCTATAAGTAAATTAATACCTTTTTGTTTTAAGAGTTTCACATGGAAGATCGCATGGAACTCTGTTATTTACCTTTAGAAGAATGAAAGGCTTGAACACTCCTGCTTTTGAATCATTTTCTTATAAGGGACTCAAGGGAGCTATCAGTTTAATTGTGCAATGTGGGATCTAATACCTGTAACATTTTTTGATAAATTGCTAAATGTAAAAGCAAAGAATTAAAGGCATTATTTTAAGCCATACTGATCCCTGGGAGATTTAAATACAGACGCATTCTCCTAAACCCAGAAGAGGTCATCTAATCCCTTTTTACGATATAAAAAATATGAACATTATTGAAAACCAGTGGGATTTTTTCCATGCAAGTGCAGTCAGTAATCCAGCTGTACGTTGAAATCTGATTGCTCTGATGTGGAACCTTCACTATGAAACTATTTTGGGTAGAGAGGGGAAAAAACTAATAGACCAATAGTTTCCTCTGGTCCATGTAGAAGAAGATATTTGGGCCTTATTTATCATTGCATTACTCCAATTTTATGCCGATATAAATTGCAAACTGGATAGTGATGAATCAAGCCTTTTGTGTTTCCTAATGAAGATTTTTCTTACTCTAATTCAGTGGTTCCCAAACTTGTTCCACCACTTGTGCGGGGAAAGCCCCTGGCGAGCTGGGCCGGTTTGTTTACCTACTGTGTCTGCAGGTTCGGCCGATCGCGGCTCCCAGTGGTCGCGGTTCGCTGCTCCAGGCCAATGGGAGCTGCTGGAAGCGGTGCGGGCCAAGGGACATACTTGCCGCCGCTTCCAGCAGCTCCCATTGGCCTGGAGCAGCAAACTGCGGGCACTGGGAGCCGCGATCGGCCAAACCTGCAGACGCAGCAGGTAAACAAACCAGCCCGGCCTGCCAGGGGCTTTCCCCGCACAAGTGGCGGAACAAGTTTGGGAAGCACTGAATTAGAGTAAGAAAAATCTTTGACTGGATGCCTCTGCATATGCAGACCAAAAATCTCTTTGCCCTTTTCTGATGCCTTATTACAACTATTTAACCTTGAAGTGGAAAAAATCACTGCAAACACTACAGAAGAAATCTGTTATTATTTCATATAGTAGCTAGCATACAAAATGCATAAAGCTACCTTTATATCCTGTCCCCTCTCCTCAGGATTTGTTTTGATCGTCAGCCAGATCAAATTCAGCCTTTTTTAAAAATCTATCCTGGTTTGCATTCTACATGTAGTAATAAGTTCAATGGTAGCCATATAGGTGTTGTTATGCTGGGAAAATCACTTTATATTGATATACTTCTTGTGAAACAAACTGAATACAACAGCAACACAGAAAGCTGGCAGTGGAAGCATGAAGTCCTTTGTGTACAAACAGAGAAGTTGTAATAATTTTGAATGTCAGATTATTTATAGATGGCTTTAAAAAGGAAATATCAAATCCTAAAATTAATGTGCAAAAGAATGCAAGAGGAAATCCTTAGGAGCAAGATTGTGCAGCATGGTATCTTTTCTGTTGCTAATCTATAGGCTATAAAGGAATCTACTGTCAAACCTTATACCTGTTAATAAAGGAGTCTACCACCTAATCTCAAATGCACATTAAAAATTCAAATGTAACAGAATAATTTTAATAGTAAGAAAAATCTTTTCTATCTTTTTATGGAAAAATATCTTACTAAATCTTTAATTTGCAAACTCAGATGTTGTATCACTGTAGCTCCAACATCTTTAGAAAACTGTCACCTAGTAAAGTGTTTTTTATATTTTTTTTGTTTTGAATTTTTGCTGATGCAAAAGAATGTATACATTGGAAAAAGTCAAAAAAAATTTTTTTTTTATTTTTTTATTTTTTTATTTTTTATTTTTTTTTAAAGATTCCAGTGCCAGTCACAACTCTGCCCAACCTCTATATATGGGCTGGAGACCCTGTTCTCCTGCCACTTCAGCTACTCCTTCTATTCCCCCTCTCAATACAGAGTGAGCTGAGATTATATTATGTAAGAAAAAGTTGCAATGAACTTTTGCCAGGGTACAGAGTTAAGGTTGTCATAGCAGCAATAGAGGGAGAGGGCCTCTGACCTATATGTGATGTCTTCTGCTTTCAGATCCACACAGGTAATGACTGATGTTGGAAACCACTCAGAATTCCCTCAGTTGTCATGCTGGAATTTCAGAATTGAGGGTGACAAATTTGTGTGCGAGACCAGGAATTTTTACTTGTATGTACTGCAATTAGTTGTAAAACGACAAGGTTACTTAAACTGTTAGCTCTTCGGGTAGAGGCTGTCTTTTTCCTGGGTTTGTAGGATCCTGGTTCCTAGGTATTTCCTTATTATAAACAGTAATAATAGTGTTCATTGCAACACAAGCACAATATTTACTTTTTGTTGCTAATAAATGTTTGAGATTTATGCTGAAATCTCTGTGTCCTTGGTCCTGAAATACCAGGGGTTTTATTGAGTCTGAGGAATGAGATCTGCAAGGAATAGACAGGCTCTTGCAGGCAGCTCCAGGTCATGGCAAGGGGCCAGGTTTATAAGGGAACTTATGCTGAACTGTTTTCTTGCTATGAAATAAAATGCAACCTTGAAGAAAAGGGACAGAAATCCTTTTGAGAGTGGTTTTTGACCAATGGCCCTACTCTCGGTAGTAAGAACTATGCTTGGCAGTGTTTACAGAATTGGGCCCCAGGAAAATCCACCCGATTTTAAAAACAAAAACCAGAAGCATAATTTTCTTTTTGTAGAAAGACCAACAAAGCCAAATCACACTTCATCCTAGACAGCATATAAGAAAAAGGTCATGTCCCAAGAGATCTCATATTGTATAATTCCTGTATTGAACTCTCTCATTGGCTAAGTAAGATTTAATGCCATAAGGAACGTAGGCTCCTGAGCAAAACTATGGAGACCATAGAATTCAGTACTGCCCCCCAAAACTGAGGTGAACAAATTTCATTACATTTAAAAAAAAAAAAAAGTATTCCTACTTTACAGGCAAGGCAGCCTAAGCTAATTCCTTGTACATACATTGGCACCTGCTTTTGAAGGCAGAGCTGATCAGCTACAGGCCAAGCTGCTTATGGCCACAACAGATGGCTCTTTTCCCTCCCCAGTAGGAACTATTGTATATGGACAGGTTTGTTTCCTTCATCCATGGTCAAACCCCATCTTCTTCTTCAAGTGATTGCTCATGTGTATTCCACAACAGGTGTGAGTGCTCACCACATGCACTGGTGCCGGAAGCTTTTCCCCTAGCAGTACCCATGGGGGGAGCGCCCCAGCGACCTCTGGCATGGCGCCTCCATGGCTTGGTATAAGGGAAGCTGCGCGCTTCCCCCCACCCTCTGTTCCTTCTTGTCGCCAGTGAAGGTGCATCGGAATTACTCTGCTCCAGCTTTGCTGTAGCTCGTCCCCAGAACTGCTTGTTCATTCAGTGTTAGTACCTGTAGTTAGTTAGCTGCTCAGAGCGCTTGGACCCTGGGGCATGCCCCACGCCCCGGGTTGTAAGTCATGCAACACTTGTAGGCAATCTGTGCCAAGGAGCGACCTGCACACGGACTGTTGACGCTGTTTGGAAGAAACCCATATCGGCGATCGTTGCAAGATTTGCAAGTCATTCAAACCTCAGACCAAGCGGGAAAGAGACATTAGGCTCCGGACCATTCTGATGGAGCCAGCGCTTACTCTGACTCTGGCGTGCTGCTCCAAGCTGGCACTGGGCACTGTGACCTTCTGGAGCCTTTGACCAGTCGGCACCGCTTCCCGTCCATGGGGCACAAGAAGGCAAAAAAGATGCCTTCTTCGCAGTGGCAGCAAGGAAAACCCAGGGCAGAGGCTAGACCCATGTCGGGCAGTCCTCGATCCCCTCCAGCCTCTAGGCCTATGACTCATGTAGAGCGGAGTAGTCCGGTCGCTTCGGATCATGCCTCCCCGGGTGTCTGGATGTCCTCCATGCCGGAGGCCCTGCAGGCGGCCCGGGACGTCATGTCCATGCCGGTACCACGAGCGCTGCTGATGTCGGTCCCGCACTCCAGGGGCAAGCCACCGCTGGGATCTTTGCAGTCACCCCCGGCTCGGTACTGGTCTCGGTCCGTGGAACGTTCCCGACGCCATTTGCTGCCTAGCAACCATTCAGGGCAAAGTCCACGTGGATCACCCTCGACTCCCACGAGACTGTCTGGTTGGGTGCCATCCGACCGAGACTCTCGGCACTGCTCCACTTCAAGGAGTGAGTACTAACGGGACCGAGGCAGACATCACCAGAGGTCCTCATCTCGGAGGGGTTACCGCAGCTGGTCACGGCACAGACATTGATGCCATTCCCGCTCCAAGACCCTGCCAAGGCATCATCTCCGCAGCCCTGGGCGTCGATCGCTGCCATCGCGGGTCTGCCTGTCGGAGCCAATGGCAGAGCAGCTGCTACTGACAGTACTAGTCCTCCGTGTTGAGATTGGGGTCCCGTGGTCATCGTCGCTCCCGGTACCAGGACAGCAGCAGGTCGTTCGTCAGCCTGGCCTCCGCTCATAGTCGGCCCTCCGTGGGCCAGGCCAGCCGGGCCGAGCAACCGGGCCCACCGGTGCCACAGCAAGTGCAGTGGCTCCGGGCCCCGTGGGTGGCCCAGTGGTACCAATGGGTACCGTGGCCCCTGATGCAGCCCCGGTAGCCGGAGCCTGAGGCATCATTGGCCTCCCTCTCCAGACCTCCAAGGAAGGAATCACTGGGACGTACATCCGCGGCACCGTGCCCGGAGACCAACCAAGTGGTGGACCCTCTGATGCTGGCAGACACCCAAAGTACCGCACCAGCTTCCTTGCCCTCCCCAGATGAGGCGATTACGGCCCCGCTCCCCTCAGTCCCGCAGGAGGACTTTAGGGCCCACCAGGAACTCCTAAAAAGGGTGGCATCAAACCTCCACTTCCAGGCAGAGGAGATGGAGGAGCCCTCGGACTTCCTGTTTAATGTGCTGTCCCCGTCGGCACCAGGTGGGGTAGCATTGCCTCTCCATGTAGGGATGGCAAAAATTTCAAATGCCCTTTGGCAAACGCCGGCCTCATTGGCCCCCACCTCCAAGAGGGCGGAACACAAGTACTTTGTACCCACCAAGGGACATAAGTACTTATACACCCACCCGGCATCCAACTCCCTGGTGGTCGAGTAGGTCAATCACAGGGAACCCAGAGCCAGCCAGCCCCTACCCCAGAAAATAAAGATTCACGGAGGCTGGACTCTCTTGGAAGCAAAGTTTATTTGTCCTCGAGCTCCCAGTTACACGTGGCAAACCACCAGGCTCTCCTGGGCCAGTATGAATTCAATCTGTGGGGCTCCCTGCCCAAGTTCGAGGACTCCCTCCAGGAGCATGATAGGAAGGAGTTCAAGGCGCTGGTGGAGGAGGGTACAGCGGCTGCAAGCGGCTTTGGATGAGGCGGACATGGCTGCGCAGTCCATGGCCTCCACTGTGTCCATGAGAAGGGTGTCGTGGCTCCTGCTGTCCGGGCTGTCCAGTAAGGCACAGGTCGCCATGCAGGATCTCCCATTTGACGGGAAAGCTCTGTTTGCGGAACATACAGATACAAAGCTGCATGGTGTAAAGAACTCTCACACAACCCTCCAGACTCTGGTTATCTATGTCCCGGCTCCGGCTAAATCTAAGTTTAAGCTGCAGCAGACTCCACTCAGGCCTCCACCCAAAATATGAGGCCACCTATAAGAAAGCTCGGGACTATAAAAGGCGCCCTCAGAGGCAGTCAAGGCAAGCCCCGCAATCTGGGTCCTCTAAGGGCAAATAGGCGAGGAAAAGACAATAACGCTCGGGGGCGCCCTGCCAGTTCTCCTCAGGGATCCACCCTCAATAAAGCTCCAGTTAAAAGGCAAGGGGTTCTGCTTCCACTGTTTCCTTATCCCGAAGGCCATAGTGGGACTCAGGCCAATCCTGGACCTGCGAGATCTGAACCAGTTCATGGTGAAGCTCAAGTTCCGCATGGTCTTCCGTGCCTCCATCATCCCCTCCCTGGATCCCGGGGACTGGTACGCTGCCTTCCACATTCACATATTCGAGGGGCACAGACGCCTCCTCCATTTAATGGTGGGGCAGAATCACTACCAACTTATGGTCCTCTCGTTTGGCCTGTCCATTGCCCCCAGGGCATTTACAAAATGTATGTCAGTGGTAGTAGCCTACATCAGGCGCCGGGGAGCGGTCCAGATTTTTCCCTATCTGGACGATTGGCTGATCCAGGGCAGCTCCGGTCGAGTGTGAGGGATCATGCGTTCAACGCATGGAGTTTATCGGGGCACTCCTGGACGCCTCGTCGGCCACAGCTTCCCTCCCACCAGACAGGTTCGAGACCCTGAAGGGGCTCATCAGCACGGTCACAAGGTTCCTGGTGACAACAGACAGAGCGTGCCTCCAGCTCTTGGGTCACATGTCAGCATGCACGTACGTGGTCCGCTGTGCTAGACTCCGAATGAGGCCCTTCCAGCTCTGGCTTGCCTCGGAGTTCTCCCAGGCCAGGGACAGGATGGACAAGTTCCTCACCATGCCCAATTTGGTGATTGCCTTCCCTATGGTGGTGGTCCACCCCAAGCAACATGCTCCAAGGGGTCCCGTTCTGGGACAGGGCCCTGTCACTGGAGCTGGTGTTCGATGCATCGGACCTGGGTTGGGGAATGTTCATGCTCACGTGGGGAATGTTCGGACCCACGGTCTGTGGTTGTCTCAGGATCTGACCCCACACATAACGTCAAGGAGCTCAGGGTGGTACACCTGGTGTGTGTGGCCTTCCGCTTCGTCGGGGTCCTCATGGACAACATGTCCTCGATGTTTTATATCAACAGGCAAGGTGGGGCCGGGTCATCTGCCCTCTGCCGTGAAGCCCTCAGGCTGTGGGATTTCTGTATAGCCCATGGCATCTACCTAAAGGCCTTCCATCTACCGGGCGCCCGGAACGCGCGGGCGGATCGCTTGAGCTGGGACTTCTCTCGACACGAGTGGTCTCTCCACCCAGAAGTGGCTCACCAACTCTTCCAAGTGTGGGGATCTCCCCAGGTAGACCTGTTCGTGACTCGGCAGAACAGGCGCTGTCCCCAGGTCTGCTCCAGGGGGTGACTGGGACGGGGTGCTATCTCTGATGCCTTCCTTGTGTCCTGATCAGGCCAGTTTTCTCTATGCCTTCCCCCCCCCCCCCCCCCCGTTCCCACTGATCAGCAAGGTCCTGGAAAAGGTAAAGATGGACAAGGCCTGAGTCCTCCTGATTGCCCCAGCACGGCCCAGGCAACATTGGTACAGGACCCTCACAGGCCTGGCGGTTGCTCCGCCATGGCCATTGCTGTTCCGCCCAGATCTGCTTTCCCAGGACAGGGGCTACCTCCTCCACCCCAACATAGCAGCTCTCCACCTCACAGCATGGCTGCTCAATGGTTAGGTAGGAAGGAGAAAGCAGGCTGCCCTTCACGTGCTGCGCCTACTTGGCAAAGTGGTCCCGGTTCTCCAGATGGGCAGCTGAGCAGGGTGTCTCCCCAGTGGCCACCCCGATCCAGCTTATCCTGGACTACCTTCTCCACCTATAGCCCAGGGCCTGGCACCCTCATCAGTCAAGGTGCACCTGGTGGCCATGTTGGCATTCTATCCGCCAGTGCAGGGGCACTCAGTATTCTCCCATGCTATGACTGGCCGGTTCCTCAAGGTGTTGGGCTGTCTGTTCCCATACACCAGGCCCCCAGTCCCACAATGGGACCTGAACCTGGTGTTGATCCATGTCCTGGGGCCCTGTTTGAGCCACTAGCCACGTGCACCTGGTCCCACCTCTTGTGGAAGGTGGCCTTCCTGGTTGCGATCACATTGGCCAGGCGGGTCTCGGATCTCCGAGCCCCCATACACGGTGTTTCATAAGGACGAGGTCCAGCTCCGCCCACACCCTGCATTCCTCCCGAAGGTGGTCTCCACCTATCACTTGGGTCGGGACATTTTTCTGCTGGTCCTCTGCCCCAAGCCCCACGCGTCCAGTGAGGAGTGCCGTCTTCACACGCTCAATGTGTGATGGGCTCTGGCTTTTTACCTTGAGCGGACCAAGCCTTTCAGAAAGTCCTCGCAACTGTTCATCGCCTTGGCAGAGCACATGGGGTGTCGGTCGATCTCCACTCGGTGGCTTTCCAACTGGATCACTTAGTGCATCCGCACCTGTTATGAGCTGGTGGGTATCCCCCCGCCACCGATTATGAAGGTGCACTCGACTTGGGTGTAGGCCTCGTCGGCTATCTTCTTGGCCCACGTTCCCATCCAGGATATTTGGAGGGCTGTGGTCTTTGGTTCACACGTTCACCTCGCACTATGCGATCGTCCCCAAACCAGGGATGATGCCGGGTTCAGCAGAGCTGTCCTCCGTCCTGGGAACTTGTGAACTCCTTCCCACCTCCAACAGAAATAGCTTGGAATCACCTATTGTGGAATACACATGAGCAATCACTCGAAGAAGAAAAGATTTTACCTTTTCTGTAACTGATGTTCTTCGAGATGTGTTGCTCGTGTCTGTTCCACATCCCACCCTTCTTCCCCTCTATTGGAGTTGTCTGGCAAGAAGGAACTGAGGGTGCGGGGAGCGCGCAGCTCCCTTTATACCACGCCATGGAGGTGCCACTCCAGGGGTCGATGGGACGCTCCCCCCCCATGGGTACTGCTAGGGGAAAAACTTCTGGCACCGGTGCACGTGGCGAGCACGCACGCCTATTATGGAATACACATGAGCAACACATCTCAAAGAACACCAGTTACGGAAAAGGTAACTGTCTTTGAACCCAGATTGAGAATTTCATTTCTGAGGTTCAGAAGAATGCAACATCAGCTAAATTGTTCTTGTCAAAAACTTTGGGGCTGTTTAAACTTTTGGGTTAGCATCATTTGGAACTGTAGATTACTTGAATTAATGTGCAGAAAAAACAGCTAGTCGTCCGTCCCCCCCCGCACACACACACACCCCTGAAAGCATAGAATTCTTCATATTTATATAATTTAAAAAATGTTTGCTACGTCAAAGGGGCAAGTGAAAATTTGGCTCAAATTTTCCAAACTTTTACTCTCATTCTAAACCCAAAGAAATGTTTTGATAACGACAGAATTTTAAAAATTCAGCTACGTTTTCCTTGTGTTCTAACTGTGCCTGGGACCAAGTTGTTTTTAACCAGTTCTTGAAAACCGTACTCCAGTCTGAGTATTTGTGGCAAGGCTAGTATTAGACCACAGTGCCAAAGACTTGTAACCACTTTCCATCAGCTTTACCACTAACAATCAGAAAAACTCCTCTGTGTTGAAATGGTAAAAGTTGTGCTTAAATATTTGTTCTTTCCTTCAGACAGAATGCGGTTAGTGTGTTTCATGTTTTGACACCAAACCTTTCACTTATATGGGTGCCAATTAATTAAAATCTTGGTCTTAAAGAAAAAAACTAAAAAATAAAGAATTCAAGTGTAGTTCTTGTCTGGAAAGTGATGACATGGGGGGGGGGTTCCATGTTTATTGTTTCTCCGTGGCACCAAATACATTTTGCTCAGTTTACAAGTAAAAAGAGTAGTTTTTTTTTTCTTCTAACTGCTTACCATGCAAATTCACCCTGAGATCTGAAAGTTAAGCTGGGCATTTCTCATGCATCATCACCAGTTTAAAAAAAAAAAAAGATGCTGCACTTGGCATTTAGGTCCCTATCTTGCAAAGAGAACTGGGTAGGCAGATTCCTGCTTCCTCGTGATTCTTGTTGCAGGATTAGGGCTGTTGCTGACGTATGAAGGAAAATGGATTCCAGCTCTGGCTTCCAGAACTTTTACTTTGTCTGTAGTCCTAACAGGAGTGAAAACAATTTTTTTTATCCAAAAGTTGCTCAGTAATTAAGAGTATTCCAGAGCAGAGCTACTGAGTAAAGGTGCCATTTTGTTTGCATAGTCTCTTTACTCACCTCAGATTGATGGTAAGTAGATGGTAAGTAAAGCTCCTCACCATATGACTTTTTCAGAATGCTGCACTGGATGCAAAGCAGCTGCAGGCTTCTTAAAGGTGTGCAGCCTGGCGTTCCGGATTCCATGCCAAAACTCAATATAGCCAAACCACATAATAACTGATAACAGCTTTTCTTCCCTTCCTTACATCATTTTTTAGGTGTGAAAACTTGCGTGTGTACAAGCTGGGCCTCTTTTCAGGTCTTTGGTGGATGTTAGCACTTTTCTGCTGGATCAGTGACAAAGCATTTTGTGAGATCTGGTCTTCATTTAACTTTCCGTATTTGCACTGTGTATGGTAAGTACTGTGTGTAAACTCTGTTTTTTCATTTAAGGAACAGAAACCCTTAATAGAGATGTATGCACGTAGGCTGTCTTGTGCATTGACTGTTGTTCCTTTCACGATGATGAACAGCTTTACTAGTAAAAGACTCCCAACCAATAGTGTTCAGACATCCCATCCACTTGATAGATTTATGTGCCCCCCGGCCTATTAAGTTTCTGCAGACTCTAACTTCACTTTTAATGAAAACTAAGTTTCTTATGAATGCTGAAATAACCTTCAAAGTGTAAACCAATGCAGTGTTATCAGTCTGAAACAATGGGTCTGAGAAGAGAGAAATCTCTCCATCCTTAAAAAAGCCATGACAGCAGACAGGTAGACAAAGAAGGTCAGAGCTCAGTGCCACTCCTTCTTCACATCTATTCACCTGTGAGCAAAAGTCCCTTTTACTCAAGACCATATCTCATTGTTTTCCCCCAAAACAGTCTCTTTTGCAGCATATTCAAAGATCATCAAGTTTGGACCAAGAATGTTACAATTCACTGCATATTTGTAGTATAGTTATCTATATGCTACATCTTGTTAGTCCAAAGAGGACAGGGATTGACACTAGCCATGCTCAGGAGGGACAGGAGAAAGGGATAGGGGCTGATTGGTCTGAAAACTTGGTGATATATTTGACACCTTTACAGAAGCCACATGAATGGTTTTTTTTTCTTTGTTTTCCATTCTCCTCAGGCACATCCTCATTTGTCTTGCTGCTTACCTAGGCTGTGTCTGTTTTGCCTACTTTGATGCTGCCTCCGAGATCCCTGAACAGGGCCCTGTCATAAAGTTCTGGCCCAGTGAAAAATGGGCTTTCATTGGTGTCCCCTATGTCACCCTCCTCTGCGCACACAAGAAATCACCTGTGAAGATTACATGAAATCAAGCACCTAGTGGAGGGGACAATCTATTTTTTCATCCCAGACAGTATTTAGGTAAAGGTAGTGGCTCGGATTGTTTTTTCTGACTAATATGCATATGGCGTTCACAAGTGTTTTGTTAACACATGGTAAAATATGACCTTTCCTCGCTTTTCTGGAGAGGAGGCTAGAATGTTTTTTGTGATGCTCCTGAATATTTATGTTAGAACTCTGTATTGACACTGGTTGGATTTGTTTTGCACTCTGATGATATAATTCTTTCCAAATATCAAAGTTAAAAATATTTTTCAAGGTCGGCCAAAATAGCTGACTGCAAGAGACTGATTCTCTTTTCATATTGGTTCTTCCAGAACTCTATTTAGTGGAGGAACAGTGAGGGGGACAAAGGTGCCTTTAAGGCATCTTTGTTCCTCCTCTATTCTGTGCCCAGCTCCCAGTATACATTAGAGCAGTTCTGAGCATGCACCTGGATGCATTTACTTTGCACCTGGATGCATTTAGCCATAAGTGGCCACGGTGGTATTCCAGCTACATGTTTTTTTCCACAGTCATGTCTCCACATGTGGACTGCAGAGGGGGTAGTGTAGAGCCATTGTGGCAGCTCTGCACTGCATGGGAAATTCCCCAGTAGCTAAATACTTTAGCAGAACTGCAGAAGAGGGTGGTAACAAAGGAAAATCAGACCCAGAATTGTTACACTGGTGTAAAACAAGGGTAAGTGAGAAGACAAATAGGCCTTAAATACAAATAAGAAATTCAGGAACCCTAAATTCCTAATGTTTTCCTCAAACAGTTCAGAATGGAATGACTAAATTATTTTGGCTAAATTATTTACAGGATGTTAATGATTATCAGCTTGTGTGGGGTGTAGTGGAACCTGGTAGCCACTACAAACTTATTTAAAAATACATATATTCCCAATATGCATATGGAGAAGGTTATAAAAATCCCCTTCTATCTCTGGGCTTTCATTTTTTTTCTCCAGATGTGGTAAAGTTTAAGGGTGAGACTTTCATAAGCATTTGATATTGGCCTACCTGCTTCCACAAAATTATATGGGAGTTGTACCAATACCTTCAATGGGCGCAGTGTTCAGCCAATTTTGAAAATCCCGCCCTAAACTATTAACACTAAAATTTGGATCAAACTATTAATAAATAAAACAAAACCCTATACTCCAAGTGCAGTTGGTGAGAGTTAGCTTCTGGCTAATGCCTTTCAAGTAGAAATAAATGCAGTTGTATCCTAATGCCCTGGTAGTTGTATTTAGTAAAGGTAAATGACCACTTAAAACTATATTTAGGGCCTGCATGTCCTTCCAATAAGCAATGAAGTTTAAAACTTCAAAGATTACATTCTTTGAAGGAATGTGTGGTATAATTGTTGCCATTTGTATCAACCTGTCTTGTAAAACAATAGGGACACCCCAAAGGGGTAGCATCTGAATGCAGTTTAGTTTTAAAGCTGCTGTTTGGTTTTTGACTCCTAGTTAGGGCTACGGTTGAAAGTCAGGTTTCAGAGTAGCAGCCGTGTTAGTCTGTATTCGCAAAAAGAAAAGGAGTACCCGTGGCACCTTAGAGACTAACAAATTTATTAGAGCATAAGCTTTCGTGAGCTACAGCTCACTTCATCGGATGCATTTGGTGGAAAAAGCAGAGGAGAGATTTATATGCACACGCGCACGCACACGCACACGCACGCACGCACGCACGCACACACGCACACGCACGCACACGCACACACACACAGAGAGAACATGAAACAATGGGTTTATCATACACACTGTAAGGAGAGTGATCACTTAAGATAAGCCATCACCAACAGCAGGGGGGGGAAGGAGGAAAACCTTTCATGGTGACAAGCAGGTAGGCTAATTCCAGCAGTTAACAAGAATATCAGAGGAGCAGTGGGGGGTGGGGTGGGAGGGAGAAATACCATGGGGAAATAGTTTTACTTTGTGTAATGACTCATCCATTCCCAGTCTCTATTCAAGCCTAATCTTGCTTGAATAGAGACTGGGAATGGATGAGTCATCATGTTATAATTCTTGGCAGCCACACTATCAGAGGCTCGTTCACCTGCGCATCTACCAATGTGATATATGCCATCATGTGCCAGCAATGCCCCTCTGCCATGTACATTGGCCAAACTGGACAGTCTCTACGTAAAAGAATGAATGGACACAAATCGGACGTCAAGAATTATAACATTCAAAAACCAGTTGGAGAACACTTCAATCTCTCTGGTCACTCGATCACAGACCTAAGAGTGGCTATCCTTCAACAAAAAAGCTTCAAAAACAGACTCCAACGAGAGACTGCTGAATTGGAATTAATTTGCAAACTGGATACAATTAACTTAGGCTTGAATAGAGACTGGGAATGGATGAGTCATTACACAAAGTAAAACTATTTCCCCATGGTATTTCTGCCTCCCACCCCACCCCCCACTGTTCCTCTGATATTCTTGTTAACTGCTGGAATTAGCCTACCTTGCTTGTCACCATGAAAGGTTTTCCTCCTTTCCCCCCCCTGCTGCTGGTGATGGCTTATCTTAAGTGATCACTCTCCTTACAGTGTGTATGATAAACCCATTGTTTCGTGTTCTCTGTGTGTGTGTGTGTGTGTGTGTGTGTGTGTGTGTGTGTGTGTGTGTGTGTGTAAATCTCTCCTCTGCTTTTTCCACCAAATGCATCCGATGAAGTGAGCTGTAGCTCACGAAAGCTTATGCTCTAATAAATTAGGTTGAAAGTCACTTGCACTGAAATCTTGCAGGCTGTTTTCACAAGTTTTTAGGACAAAATGATGCAAGGAAAGAGTCACTGATTTTCTGAGACTTCTGTCATCTTTAACTATTGAGATCAGCTGTTCTTCTGAGAGTCTGGCTGCAACTGAACTAGGAGATAGGCTCCTTACTGTTTGAGATCCAAATCAATACCAAAACCGTAGGGGTAGGGTTTCAAGGAATTGGATTTGAGGTTCTGGTTGTGACCTGCCTCTCTAAAATATTTAACTTCTAAGCAATATCTTACTTTGTCACCAATAGTAGGAGCCAATGTGATATAATCTCTACTGTAATATAGAAAGTTTCCCTCTGTTTAAAATATGTATTGCTACTTACAGTGATAAAAGATGATCCTTAGTTTTACAATATATATTTTGAAAAATCAAACTGAAGTGCTCATACATTAGTTTATTTCATTTTGTTAAATATGCAAATATAATAATTGTTATAGCTGTAATAATTATTCTTTTCCAGTGAGCTGAAGCTTTTATTGCTTTACTTGGGATGAATTTGGGAGTTCTGAGTGTTACCCAGTTTTGGTCGATATATAACTAGCCTCAGGGATATTTCTGTTTTAACCTTATTCCAACACCTAACTCTTTAATTTGGATTAGGTAGGAAGTGTGTTGGGTAGTTTTAGGAAGCAAGGCATAGTAATTTATGATGAGTGTTCCAGTGCTGTTTGGTGGAACTAACTCTTCAGTATCATGTACTGAGGGCCTGATTCTTGCTGTCTTATATCAGTGTTGACTCCGTTGGCTTCAGTGGAGTCACTTCTGACTTACACCGGTTAAGCAAGAGGAGAACTGGGTCCTGGAACTTTAAGCATCCTCTTACGCTTGGCTGCTGTGGTCACAGAAATGAACTTTATAACAGTTTTTACTTGGGAATATGCTACTGAGAGATGAAAACCCAGATCCTCTGCTATGGAATGGTGCAGCTTGTGGAGCAGGGGCAAGGGAGTTTGTGCAAAGATCTGCTCCCGCAATGCTGGTCTGGCTGTATGCTGGTCTGGTCCCCTGGTGTAGCTTAAGTCAGCCTCGAAGGATCAGCTGGGTGTAGAGAAGCCTCAGCCAAACCCTGTATCCCAACAGCAGGGAAGGGAAGGAGGGTGAAGGAGCCAGTACCTTGGCTCTACACCAGCAGAGGGTTCCCATATATGAAGCTGTACCTCCCTTGGTCAGCTATGCTAGACTTAGGGCCAAAATCTGCCTGTGGTGTATCATGAAGTGAATATTGCACACTAGAGAGTTTGATATAAATAGTCCTGTAGAAAAACATAGACCATTTCAGCTCAAATGCTGCTGAGTTCTTTACTACAGAAGTACAAAGGGAGGAAGCATCCTCAAAGTCCGAAGAAAGTGATATATCACACCAGATTGATCAGCCCTTCCCATTTCAAGAGCCGCTATCTATGTGCCAGAATAAACACATTCCTCTATTTATTAGAACATGGTTCTAGAGGAAAGACAAATATAACGTGGTATGAACCAAAACGTACTCTGCTCCAATGAATACGTTAGTTTAATTGGAAAAATCATGAGTGACTAAGGGGATGAAAAGACACGGCCCGATTCTCAACTGCCCTACGCTTTGTGTTGTTGTTTCCACCAGTGCAAAGTGCTACCGAAACACTAGCATCAATGCAAAGTGCTACCATAACACTACTATCAATGACCACATGAGATACAGGGCAGTTGAGAATCAGACACCCCCCCCCCCCACACACACACCAAAAACTCTTTCCAAATCAATGACTCTTTCAATCTTCTTAAGTTACAGTGGGGTTTTTTTCCTCTCTCTCCTTGCAGTATAAATCATTTAGGCTGAGGGGGGAAAAAAACTCTTTTAAATGGGATCTGCAGCCACCTTTTTTTCACTTTAATGGTCCAATCCTATTCCCATTAAAGTCCATGGCAGAACCCTAATTGGTTTGCAGGAGCAGGGCCTTATTTCCCTATATTTCAGAAGTATAACAAAAACTAAGTAGAGATGGGATACACACAGGTCCATATTTTCAACAGATCTTTGATATTTTTTTGGGGGTGTGCCCAATTTGAAGCACTTAGGGCTTGATTGTCAGAGGTGTTGGGTGCCCAGAGCACTAGATGAAATCAGTGAGAGCGGCAGAACCTCTGACAAATCACATGTTAGGGGTGAGATTTTGTGTGGCCCCTCTAAGTGCAGCAGATAACTCTGAATCTAGGGGGAGGGTGACTAAGGCAGCCTTAACCATCTTTGCACTGTTCTGATCCTTGGCCATTCCAGGGACTGAAACAGCCCCCAGAATAACTTAGACCCCTCAGGGCTATGTAAGTTATGTCAGACTCCTGGCACTGCCCTATGGGTAGGGCCCTACCAAATTCACGGTTCATTTTGGTCAATTTCATGGTCATAGGATTTTAAAAATTGTAAATTTCATTATTTTAGCTATTTAAATCTGAAATTTCATGGTGTTGTAATTGTAGAGGTCCTGAAGGCAGCAGAGCAGAAGTAAGGATGACATGGTATGGTATTGCCACCCTTCTGCGCAGCTCCTGGCAGGGTGCTGCCTCCAGAGCTGGACGCCCGGACAACAGCCGCTGCTCTACAGCCACCAAGCTCTGAAGGCAGCTCAAAAGTAAGGGTGGCAATACCGTGACCTTCCCTAAAATAACCTTGTGACCTCCCTGCAACTCCCTTTTGGGTCAGGACCCCCAATTTGAGAAACGCTGGTCTCCCCTGTGAAATCTGTATGTTATAGGGTAAAAGCACACAAAAGACCAGATTTCATGGGGAAGAGACCAGGTTTCACAATCTGTGACACATTTTTCACTGCCATGAATTTGGTAGGGCCCTACCTATGGGTCACAGCATTGCCTGGAATCTCCACAGTACTGAATGTCGTGGCCCTGTCCTTCAATTCACCCCTCCCACTCCTGGACCCACCCTCAGTAAAACCCCTGTGTCGGGATTTGTGAGCGGATCCTCACAGGGCAGCCTTATGGATGTCTTGTGTAGTGCCTGCACTGGGGGAAACATAGCTTAGCTGGAACCGGGGCTTTAAAGCTTCTTTATGCCTGTCCAGTCCATTTTATTCAGGGTAAAGGGGCCAAAGAGGGGGTGAGGATTTCACCGTAGGTGTGTCAATATGGGCACCCCAGACCTAGGGTTCACATTTTGCCAATAATGTGTAATAAAAAGAAATACAAATCTGCTGTGGAACAAGAAGTAAAATTAGTGGTTTAGCAATATAAAGCAAAGATGCTGTCTCATACCAGCAGGCTTCACACTAGCCTTTAGTTGATAACATAAACCACATTTGTTAACATTGATTGGCGTTCAGATACAGAGTATTTGTTAGTACTCAAAATAACCATGAAAATGCAAATAATTGTGAACAGATCAGAATTATATGTAAAATGTATATTACATTCCCATAAACTTGAAAAATAGATGTTAAGCATTTGGCTTTTCTGAAATGTATTAAAGCCTGAATAGATAGAAATGAGCATAGAGACCACCCTCAATCCTTAATTAAATTCTAAATTCAATGGTTAGTGTTTTCCACCAATCTGATTTTTCCTCAACATTCTAGGCCAGATCCTCAGCACTTCTTTGAGCAGCTTCAGCACGTAAAAAAGGGCCGGGAAGCCAACTTAACTAGTTACTTGGGGAATCCCTGGGTGATATAGAGCCAGTGACAGCTGCATGTTACTCATCTTTGCACCCCATCCCTAGGGAAAAGAGCATGGGGCCAGACAGTCACTGCACTCTGATTCTACCCAGGTGCTGGCATGGCCCCTTAAGGCTGTGAACAGCTGGGTACAACTTAGAGCAACACTGACCATCTGGGCTGTTCTAAGTTGTGCTGTAGGTGGGTGTTTGAATTGCACCAGGGAGGCTAGGATCAGGGAGACTCAAAAGACTTGTGAATTCACATTTTCCCCTCTCACATCCCACTAGTCCTACACTAAGCTCTGCCAGACAAGAGGATCAGGCCCTTTGTGTTAAAGTAGCCGGCAGCACATTTCTGCAACTGTGACCAAAGAATGGCATTGGACTTCAGCTTGACTCTCCTGTTAACTAGGGCTTCATTCCTCTTCAGATTATGTGCAATAATCTCTTTTTTTTGTAAAGACATGTTATATTTCCTATCTGTGTGCTAGAATAAGGTCCCCCCCAACTTTGCTAAGAAGTCTTACTGATGGACAGAATTTGCCCAGGGACAAAAACAGGTGCACCAGCAGGTACTGGCTTTAGGAAACAATGTTTTCGATATTACAGCAATTGGTTGGAATAGCAGATTTAAAGTATTTTTACTTTATCTTCGTTGTATAACTTTTCTATCTGAATTCATTCTCAGAGATAAGGGGCCAAATTTTGCAGCCCTTAATTGAGTCAGACTCCCACTGAAGTTAATTGGGAGTTCTGTACCCACGCTTAAAGGAAACCTATAGATTACAGGCATATGCTATCTTTCTTGGGAGTTTAAAGCAGGTAAGCAACTTGCTACCTTTCTGAAAATTTTGGATCTTCTAGAATCTAAGAGTCAGATCCTACCTGTGATCACCCCCATTCTCTTCAGTGGAGCTGTGTTGATTTATACCAGCCGAGGATCTGGCCCTTCTCTCGTCTTGTGACTGTGGGAAACAAACAGTTTTTAAATTAAAATCTTTTGTATACAACCTGTTTGTTAGAGTTTATATAATAATGTTTGTTACTCTCTACTATACAATTGCTGTATTCCTTCCCTCCCTCAATAAAATTAGTGATCGCTCAGTTTATAATACTTCTCAGGTATTAAAATAGTTTTACTACCAACTCTTCATCAGAATGGTGTTCACTTGCTGGAACCTATCATTTTTATATTGCCTGATAAATCTCCAGTTCAGATAAGGTCTATTTAGTACTGTGTACTAAACTGTTTTGTATATTGTAAGTCATTTTCAGCATTGTTTTTGAGACTCGTGATTGCTGAGATTCACACTACTAGAAGTGATGATAATAAATTCTACTCATGCTTTTTATTAAATAAAAAAAACAACTTTCAGTGTTTTAAGGGCAGGCTGTGAAATCCTGATCACTAATCTCACTGTTCACTGGGAAGTAGTTTTCGTAAATGAGTGGCAATGGAGCACCTAGTAATCTCAGAAGTGAATGAATGCATGTACGTGTACTCTGTTTTGTTAAACTAACCACTGGCTTCTGTACTTATAATATATTCTTATGCAAACAAAAAACATTCCATTTGATGTACAGAAGTCTGTTGCAGAACTTACTGTGTAAGGAGGAATTCCACTCTAAATAAGGTTTCAGAGTAGCAGCCATGTTAGTCTGTATTCGCAAAAAGAAAAGGAGTACTTGTGGCACCTTAGAGACTAACAAATTTATTAGAGCGTAAGCTTTCGTGAGCTACAGCCGATGAAGTGAGCTGTAGCTCACGAAAGCTTATGCTCCAATAAATTTGTTAGTCTCTAAGGTGCCACAAGTACTCCTATTCTAAATAAGTGCTCTCAGTCCACCTTTTTTAAATACTGACTTTTCAAAATGTAACTGTTGCACTTTAAACTCCTTATAAAATATTCAATTAATTTAATCTCTTCTGTCAAGGCCACATGGTTCTTTGCTTTGTTTTAATTGTGCATTGTGGCCTTATGAGCCATAATGAAAACAGAACTCTGTGAACTTCAAAGTAAAACTTCTCTCTTTTTTTCTGAACTAAGGCCCTGATTCAGGACAGCCCTATCCAGGAAAGCACTAAAGCTTTAAATATGTGCTTAGGTGCTTTCTTGAGCTGAGCCTAAGGTCCTTATCCTATAGACGCTTAAGCACATGTGTGAATAATCTCTGGCGTGTAAAGTGACTTGAGTGCACGGGATTGGGGCCAAAGGGCCCAATCCATTTCCCATGGGAGGTAAACTGGGCCTTGTGTTTTTAGATTCAGCTAGTGTATGGTAAGATTACTATAGTTGACTATTGTTTTTTAAGATTGTTGTTCAGAATCTTGATCACTTTTGTAGGGGTGTGTTCTTTATAAACAAAAATATTATTTTAGGGTATAACTATTTTAATATAAAGACTGTGTGTGTATGTATATAAATAAATACAACTTCCTTCATACAAAATTGTTAAGCCTTACGGACTTCAATGGGTCTGATTTTCAACCCCATGCTAGAGTAATTTAACCACTGGAATAATTAACCAAGTGTCATGGTTGATTCTCCATCACTGACTATTTTTAAATCAAGATTGGATATTTGCAAAAAGATCTGCTTTAGGAATTATTTTGGGGAAGTTCTATGGCCTGTGTTATACAGGAGGTCAGAGTAGATTATCATCATGGTTCCTTCTGGCCTTGGAATTTATGTGCATTTACACACAGGCAAATGTGTGTCTGCTTTTCACAGGCATGTCCTGGAGGTACACAGGCATGTCCCGGAGGTAAACAGCCTTTACACATACATGTTCTTTTAAATATCTGAACATGTGCACAAATGTACACCTACTGGGGACTGAAAATCAGACCTAGTGTCTCTAAAAGGGGCAGTAAACGTAATACCTGTATTTTCTGTTTTACTTGAAGACTATGTATTGAAAGTTTACAGAAAGTGTGTAATTATTTTGCAATATTAAATTACCTTTAAAACAAATATTATTTGTATCTTTAAATTTCAAATGCTTATAATAATGTGAAGGATTGCATATTACAGTCAGCTATATTAATACAGGATGGTACAAGCTGTAGGGATAAGGTAAAGGGCAATGAAGAAGACTTTTACAAGTGTTTCAAGGGAGAGAGAAACACTAGATTGGAGGTAAGATCATTAATAAATGAGGCTGGAGATTCCATTACTGATTGATTAGCCTACTGGACTGACTTTGTATTTTTATTCTACTTTAAGAAAATAAAGAAATGTTATGTATAATTTAGTGCTTTTGAGTAAAATAAAATAAAAGGTAGGCAAACAAATACATAGAAAAATGAGTAGTCCACAAATCAGCAGTTCAAGCTGACTTGAACTCTTTGAGGCCAAAGAGAATCGGGAAAGTAGAATTTGGGAATTGAGCAGGGAAGATTCTGGTATTGATCTTCAAAATAGAAAATAAGCAATTGTCACACAGTGTGTCTTACGTAGTGAAATAATGGTCGTTCATTGGCTTTCTGTATCAACCTCCTCTCTGATCTTTTGTCTTAAAGACAACCTTTCTTGTGGCTGCTCACAGGGTGACTGGACTTGGATGTTGGGACAGGGAGGAGCCCAGGTTGCTAACACAAAGATGAACATTGATGTGTGTGTGTCGGGGGGCAGAGATAGTTTATCTTCCCGTTGCTTGTTGTTAGTGTCAGATAGCTTCACAGGAGCTCCATGCTGTCTGGCTGTTTGTTCGGGTCCAACCTGTGTGAGGAAGGGCTTAAGGAGATCCAACAGGAACATTTTGTCATACGTGTTGGCAAAGCACCAAAATCACAAGAGTCTCTTAAATAATCTGACCACTTCCTCTTCACTGTTCTTTTTTTTTTTTTTTTTTTTTTTTTTTAAAACACATGTGTTGGTGCTGTATGCAAAGAACATGGGGAAGTCTCTATTCCCTTGTCTATGGCCTGTAGCATTGCATCCCAACTGGATCCACCCACTTTATAGCTGTCTTGCTGCTTTCGGAGCCTAGATTCCACACCCCACTGTTGACTGGAGCTGGTTAAATAATACAAGATGTGACTTAGACTTGTAATTCACTCTTGTTTATTGTGTTTGCACTCACTTGCTGGCTATTTGCAAAAATGTGAGTAACTCAAAGAACTTTATGAATTTTTGCATGAAAGGTTATTCAAGAATTTGTAAGATTTACATTATTATTTTAAGAGTTTCAAACATCCAATCAGGATGCAAAAACATCTGATTTTAGGTGAACAATTGCATTACATAGACAAGAAACAGACAGTATTGTTCTATGAATAGGTAGGAATAAATCTGTTTGTCAGAAATGGAATCCGTTCACAAACAGGAAAAAAGGGCTCTTTGCTGGATAGCTTATTTGCATTGTATAATTTCTACACTTCTGTGTAGATCTGTGTATTTCCTTCTGTCTTGAAAAAAACATAGAAACCTTTAGTGTGATAAGAGTTCACAGAGCCTCCTCTTCATAACAATTCTAGGTCTCTGTAAGCAAACATATAGTAAAACCTATGTGAAAACCACAGGCCTAGATGTTCCTATGCCACTCAGAGGCTGTTGCTGCAGTTGTGGTTGGCCAGGTGTCACAGACTGAGTTGCTGGGTTGATTATAAACTACTCTGTCATACAGGGTTTCTGTCATATCTACAGATGGTTTTTCCACATCCCTTTGGCCAGGCAGCAGAATCTTCATCCAACATTAATGGAGTACCTCAGAAGTGGACAATGGGAGAACGTAAGCATCAGATAATAAAAGATGTTACCTCTAACAAGAGAAAAATAGTGACACTTTATCCCCCAGATTATAAACACACTTTACCTTTGGTTTTATGAACAACTACTCTGAGGGAAATTATGTTGAATTATTTCCTTCCCATTTTGAGGCTCAGACACATAGTACAAGTATGCACAGTGTGCCACATTGTACAGGTGTATGCAACGGTACACCTCTGACTCATTGTTTATATTTATATTTCCCTGCTTGGCCAAACAGCGTCCACAGGGATCAGATCTCTGGACTTGAGAAATTATTAAAATAATCAAAGGTGGTGCTGATAACTTACTCGCTATTTATCTTATTTACAGGAGCAGCTAGAATCCCAGTCATGGACCAGCACCCATTGTGCGAGGTGCAGCACAAACAGAGAACAAAAAGGCCATCCCTGGGCTTACAAAAGTAAATCTAGGTAAGGGAATTTGTTTAAAATGTGATTTTAAATATGATAGTTTGTGTCTCTCAAAAATCTAATCAGATATTTGCACCACAAGATGGCAATGTTGCACTAAATGCAAGCTGTGCCTGAATACAGTTATTCACAACCCATAAGGGATTTCAAACTGATGTTGAAACATGCAGAGGAGAGCTGAGAAACTTAACATCTTTAATGAAATTAGCTAAGGAACCTCTTTACCTTCAAAACAAAACAAAACACCAAACAAACCAAAAAAAAAGACTATGCCGGGTCATTTTCTACTTCAGTACTGACTATAAATTTACAGTATGTATAGAATGATTCCCAGTAGGGGATGACATGGTTTACAGAAACTATCCAGCATTGGAACATAGTGCTAAATGGGAAAATGCTGGATTGTTGTATTTGTTCTTTTTCCCTATGCTTGATGTTGGGAATGTTACCTGCTTTTTAACTACTATAGAGCCGGCAGATGGCTCTGCATCCAATGAAGTGAGCTGTAGCTCACGAAAGCTTATGCTCAAATAAATTTGTTAGTCTCTAAGGTGCCACAAGTACTCCTGTTCTTTTTGCGAATACAGACTAACACGGCTGCTACTCTGAAATCTGTCAGAGTATTCCTGCGTACATATATATAGAACTGACTTAAAAAGCAAACACATAACCCCACTTTCCACAGCCCTGCTCTACTGCATCATCTTGACTTCCTTCTACCAGCACCTATAATTCAGTGAGGCACATAAAATTTCCTCCTAGGATGGTGTATTTTGCCCTATAGAATCCAGTTCTTGTGCTGTACTTGCTGTCATGGTCTTTATTGATCTCTTTCCTTTTCTCATCCTGTGGGACTCCAGCTGTATACGTTGACTCTGGTTTAACAAAAGATATATATTTTTACATCTGTCTTAACAGCCCCTCCACCCATTCCCTGTTTTCTCTCCTCTTTTTACTGGTAGGGGATGGCTTACTCTAAATATCAGGTTTAGAACATCTAGACTTTCAAAACTACAGACAGATATCCTGCCAAGGTCAAGTCAGACTCTTCCGGACAGATTATCCGCTGGCAGACATCTGCAAAGCTCCACTGACTTCAGTGGAATGATGGCAATTTATATCAGCTGACGATCTGGCCATTAGTATTTATCCTTGGGAAGCAGATACATTCAGTCCCATGCATTTTCAGAGGTGACCTTAAAGCAGTTCTGTGATTTATTGTGATCCTTGTTCTGTTAAAGAATTGCAAATTCTGCTTCCTGCTGTGACGGATATCAGAGAGGGAAAGGGGACTCAGGGGGAAGTGGCTGGGTCTGTGGACATCAATGCATTCATAATACTTTGGCAGGAGAGAGGCAGCAGGCAATGCTTGTGCGAACCTGTACACTTTAATTTATTACTGACCCAGAGCTTTAATAATACGAGCACCAGGATAAGTATACCAGCTAATTTGCTTGCTCAGCAAGTTGCAATAAAAGTGTGACTCACAGGATCCAGGTGGGGCCTGTTTTTCAGCAGCATAGGAGTGCTAGAGTGGATCTGATCCATGGTGTTAAGGAGGCTGAGAAGCATAGATATAATGCATTCCACTCCAGAGCCAACTAATTAGTTGAAATGTTAATGAAATCACTGATGCAGTAACACATGACTTAACTTGACCATGTGTCCCTGTTTCCAGGTCAGTTTTTACAAAATATGGTGCCTGTGCACAGCCCTAACCCTGCCTTTGCACCACAACATGCATCCTAGTTTTTTCTACTTTTGAAGCTCTTATCCCCTTTAACACAACAGAGCTCAGGCATATCTGTGACTCCACAGTCTCATTTCAAGTGCTGTCTGTAACAGGGTGGCCTGTCCTTTTAAGGGCCCATCAGCCCTGTTCAGTTAGCGCTGCCACACCTGTGCTGTGTGTTGGATTTAGGAAGCATAAAACCCATCAGTTGAGGGCTGACTGAGGAGAAAAACTGGCAGCCAGAAGCCTGGCTGTGACCGGCTAGAGCCCATTGTAAGAGCATGAGCGTGGGCCTGGACTGGATGGATTGCTGAGCGAATTAGAGCTCAGGTGAGAGTCAGACAGGCTGTTGCAGCTGGGAGCTATATGTTGATCCTAGCAGGGCTGAAGTTGCCTCTGTGCCGGGCTTTTGGCGGGGTTTATTGAGAGGACTCCATTACGCTAGAAGGAGCGGGGAGGAACTCTCGGAAGTGGTGTGGCTGGAGTAGGCCAAAGACTGCTGGGGGCAAACTAAGGCAGAGCACAGCAGTGCTAGGTTTTGCGGTAAGAGGGTGCTCTGAGGCTATGGTTCTTGTAACAACACCACCAAAACTCAAGGTTTTGTTGAAATGGCTTCAGCCTCCAGTTTGAAACAAATTATGGCCCAGCTGTGCAGGCCAGCCTGGGTTGGCAAAGTGTCGCTGGAAGTTGGTTCTTGAGGAGCATTTCACTACAGTGCCAATTCAATAGCATAGGCAGGGCAATAGATAGGTGCTGTCATAGAGTTTAGGACCCAGATTTAGGACTTCTTTAACAAAGGTTTACAGAACCAAACTTAGAAACAAATGCTGTTGTTTAGAAAAAGGTCATTTTCATGTAATGAGTCCCCTGCCGTCGTCTTCACAGCCAAAGCAGAGCAGCAATGTGCGACTGCATGAACACTCCAGACGGTGAAAGTGACTCCTCAGTTTTCAGGTCTGAGCTGTGTGAAACACCGAGAGGGGACAAAAATACCCGAGGCCCAATCCTCAAGACACTTGCATTCATGCCTGACTTTACTGACCTGACTAAGCCCATTGACTTCCTTGGGAATTACTCACATGAATAACGTTACTCTCAAGCTTCTTTGCAGGAATGGGATCCTTAATGGGTTATTCGTGAGTAAGGCCCCAGTTCTGCCCAGGCTTATGAATATGTTTAACTTTATGCAGTGTGTCAATGGGATTACTCGCAGTGAGTACCCCTCTACTTGGGTGAAAGTTCTAGCAGAATTGGGGCCGTAAGTAAAAAATAGGCCTAAATTTCAATCATGGCAACCTAAATCCATTTTTAGGCAGTTGAAGTACCTGAATGTCAAAAGTACAATGTATCCACCAGCCCCATTGAAGTCTAAGGGAGCTGAGGGTTCTCTGTAGCTACCCCTGCTCTGTCTAACGTGAAATATTTAGAATCCACAATATCCCTTTTTATTTTTTCTTTTATTTACTAAGAAAAGTGTCTAATCAGCTGAGGCTGGGTTGTGCACTAATGCAGCTGTGCGGGGAGTAAGATGGGGCAAGGTTCCCTCCTCTACTTAAAGGGACACATTATAGCTACAGGTATGGGAGTGAAGGGGCTGCACAGAAAATATAATCTCCAACCCCAGCAGCAAGTGGGCAGGGAGCAGGTTCCATTCCCCAGCCAAAAGAGCTGTGAGGAAACTCTGTCAATCCACCAATGCAGAGAACCCCCTCATGATGTGACCCACCATTTCGGCAGTTCTGCCTAACTTCCTTCCTCAGAGCTCAGTGCTCTGGTGTGGTGAGGACTTGAGCCTCCAAGTCAGGCCATGCTGTATTTCCACCCCTTCAGGGATAGGGACGTTCGAAACAAGTAATGTCCAATGGAATAATGGTGACTAACATCTTCCACCCCACCTGGGCTCCTCTGCACTTTCACTTCTCTTCCAGAAAAGCTGCTCCCACTGGGCTGCTTCCCTGGAGTCCTTGCTCATTTTTCAAGGCCCAGCACATGAGTCAACACCACTCTTGTAGCTTTCCCCCAATTTTCCTTCTGCCTGGCTCCTGACAAGCCCTTCCCACAAAGAAGAAAAGGAGTACTTGTGGCACCTTAGAGACTAACAAATTTATTTGAGCATAAGCTTTTGTGAGCTACAGCTCACTTCATCGGATGCATGGATTTCATCTCATGATGAAGGGATGAAGTGAGCTGTAGCTCACGAAAGCTTATGCTCAAATAAATTTGTTAGTCTCTAAGGTGGCACAAGTACTCCTTTTTTCTTTTTGCGAATACAGACTAACACGGCTGCTACTCTGAAACCTTCCCACAAAGAAGGAACTGCAACCCACGTCTCTCCTGGGTCTCCTTCCTTTTAACTCCTCCCTGGGCCTGATCAGTGTCTCAAGGGAAAGCTAACAGAGCTCTCCAGCTCTAGTTAACTCCTTCTCAGTCAATGGGGGTGGAAGTATGCCACACTCTGAAAACTATAACTGAAGCACAGTTCCCCTTGGGACTCCCTCTGGGTGGCATAGCATAGTAAGGCCCTGATTCACTGCACACGGGCACAGTGCCCCGCTGAATTCAGTGAGGCTCTATGTGGGCACATAACTTTGCAGGATTGGGCCCTAAACTCCTCCTCAGCATGAGTAAGGGAGACAGAATCAGGTCCATGCTAATTATATCAATTAATGCCAGGGGTGAAAGTAATTTAAGAGACATACCGGTATGCAGGGCTGGGGTCCTGAGTGGCGGGGTGGGGCTGCAACCAGAAGGGGGGACCTCAGGCAGAAGGGAAAGGGCCTTTAAATCTTCAGGCCCTTTAAATCGCCGCTGCTTCCCCAAGGCTCCATTAACAATTTAAAGGGCCCGGAGCTCCACCTGTGGTAGCAGCAGCCGGGGCCCTTTAAATCACCACCGGAACCCTGGGGCTCCCGGCTACCACCGCTACCCCAGGACTCCGGCAGCAGGGCTCTGGCTGCTGCCAGGAGTCCAGGGCCCTTTTAAATTACCGGCCTGTGGAAGCTTCCCCCTGCTGGTACTGTCGGCTGTGTACCAACTCTTGCCAGTACGCCATACCAGCTTACTTTCACCTCTGGTTCATGCAAGATTTTTTTTTAATATTTTGAAAGTGTCACAAATACATAGTTTGAAATGTAACTGAAGAAAAACTGGAATTCCTTGAGGAATGAGTGAGTGTGTGTTAACATGTCATTTCATTCTGTTCTCAGGTCCTAAATATTTCCAATCCTTTTTAAATGACATTCTCTATTTGACCCCATAGACCATCAGTCCATGTTTCCTGCTTGGATACAGAGACTGTAACAGATATACAAAACTAAACCAGCCGATCAAAGAGTTCGAACAACCTTTTCTTGATCTGTGTGGGAATCTGAGCCAGCTGATGTCACTAAGTTCCTCTCTGCTTCTTGTCTCCCTGTTCCTAAATTGCAGCATGGCATTAATTCCCAGAGAGTGCACATTTCTCTTTGCACTGGGCGAAGATGCCCTTGCCCAAAGAAGGTGCACTTATAAGAGATTTAAGGATAAAGAAAGAAACTTGTGCCAGGTTTCTGCCACAGGGCATCTTTCTTCATTTCAGTTCAAGAGCAGCAGACTGAGGAAGTGGCGTGTGTGTGTGTGTGTGTGTGTGTGTGTGTGTGTGTGTGTGTGTGTGAGAGAGACAGACAGACAGACACTCCTAGTCATTTAATGAAACAGAGCAATGTCTCATAAAACACGATATGATGCGCCCAGGAAAGGGGCATCTGTAATCTGTCTATCAAGTGCTCATTCAGTACACTACACTATACTGGGTTCGTTTTGTGTCATTTCCCAAATTGTGATGGACAAGGGTATATATTTCCTCTGAGGGAAAAGAATAATTCAACTTACAGGCGTTTAGTGTAAAGCACTCCAGAAACCAGAATAGAACAGCTCTCTGTTCTACCTGTATCAATTTGATTTAATCACATTTATTTTAAAAGGGGGGGGCACTACAGAGAAAAATGTATAGAAAAGAGGAAGGGCCATATACACATGCATGTAGCTCTGTAGCTTTGTAAGACTATAGGTGCTTTGTAGCAGGGATGCAGCAAGTGTGTGTATAATGGTTGGGCTGAGGGATAGTTTAGTTGGCTCTGATTAGACAGTCTTGCTCTTTGGCCTTCCTACTTTGCCCCCTCCTTTCAATTTGTCCAAAATAGAGAGTCTCATACGCTGCCTGCCTCTCCCTCTTTGAATCTGTTCACTAGTTTTCTCTTGCTTTCTGCATCAAATTAAAGCTTGTTGTTCCAGTTTTCAAGGCTGTACCTATTCTAGCCACTTTTCAATCTATAATTCGCTATCTGTACAGCTGTGCTGATGTTAGCAACAAGTGGAAGCTGAATGTAGGCAGGACAGAGGAAACTAATATAAACTAGATGGAATGGTTATAAAAGCACACGATTCCTGTCTACGCTACAGCTCCCACCCTTGCTAACATCGGTGGTGAATTACAGTTATGAAGTTTGCTCGTGTGGAAAAGTTCCTACACCATAAACTGCACAAACTGGATCAGATACACTAAGAACCAGTTGGAACCCTTGCCCATTTCAAGAATCAAATTTTGGCTGGAATCAATCATGTAAGAGGGTTGGTGCTCAATGATGGAGGATATTTTCATATTGTTTTGAAACCAGAATTGGAAGTAGATGTGTTGGAAGTCTTATGAATTTTACTCATGAAATATCCAGGCTAATTGTGCAGACTCTAGAGCCTTGGATAATTCAGATATCTTTGCAGAAGTATCTCAGATTTTTTAAGGGGTACCCGTAAATAAATTTAAAATATATAAATCAGGGTGAAATCCTGACCCCACTCAGTTCAATGGCAAAACTCCCATTGATTTCAATGGGGCCAGAACGTCACCTTTTAAATGTATCTGACATTACAATAAAATTAATCCTTGGTTAGGCATTGAGAAAGAATGTGCAATGCTGACAAACAAAGGAATTGCCATAGTGGATCAGAACAGTGGTCCATCCAATCTTGTATCTTGTTTCCAGCAGTGGTCAGTGCCGGGCACTTTAGGGGCAGGAATAACCTGTCCATAAGGAAAGTGTGACAGGATCCCCAGGGTGCAGCCTGGGACTCTGGGACCTCTGTGCCCCCTTAATTCTCCCGCCTGGGCTGTCTCTCACAATGCCTTGCTAGTGACAAGTAGCAAACCCCTCCAGGCGCTGATATCACTCAGCACAACCACATGTGGAGCCCTACACCCAGCTAGATTGCATGAATGCTCCCAGAGCCACTCATGAATCGCAGAGAAAGGCACCAGCCAAATCCTCCCAGCCTTGTACCTCAGAATATACCATCTTGCACTGCTCAAGACGAGCAGTGCAAGCTTTACCACTTCATCAATGGAAAGTGGACATACACTACTTTTTGTAAACCTGAGCAGATTTACCAAATATGTCAGGGAAACTCACTGGTAAAAATAAACAGTAAAACAGGTTTATTGACTATATAAAAGAGAGATTATAAGTGATAGGCAAAAAGTCAGAGTTTGCTACCAAAGAAAACAAAATAAGCATACAATCTAAATCTTAAACCTTTAAGACACTAGGCAGTATTTAGAAAAAGCAATTTGCTCACCCGACTGAATGTTACAGTTCATAATACACAGGTTTCACTCTTGAAACCTGGGCCAGTCTCTGTTGGAGTCTTCTGAGCATCCTTTTTGCTTGCAGCTTCGGGGATGGAGGGAGGAGGAAAGGTGAAGCTGCATGGAGGCCACTTGTTCTGTTTTATACCCTTAGTCTATGTGCTTGGAGAACACAAGTTCAGGCATGTCTGGTGGGCATTGCTGAGTCACAAGGTGAAGCAATACCCCAGGTGCGTCTCCTGTGAGTGAGTCATTGAATAGTAAAAAGAAAAGGAGTACTTGTGGCACCTTAGAGACTAACAAATTTATTTGAGCATAAGCTTTCGTGAGCTACAGCTCACTTCATCGGATGAAGTGAGCTGTAGCTCACGAAAGCTTATGCTCAAATAAATTTGTTAGTTTCTAAGGTGCCACAAGTACTCCTTTTCTTTTTGCAAATACAGACTAACACAGCTGCTACTCTGAAACCTGTCATTGAATTGTAACTCCTTGGCTGGACAATGGCTGGTGATGTCTGTTCAGCACCCACCTGAGTGTTGGTTACCGCCCTTGTCGTTGTCTCTGGAGAGCTAGTATTTGAGCATTTCCCAAACCCATAATATATTTAAGTGAAAACCTTACAACACAATTCTTATAATTTCATATGCATTGATGATATACATATTCGGATAGAACCATGGCTTTCAACTGATCATTACCTTTCCCCTGGTTTACCTCACATGGCCTGGTTTAATGCAATATCACAATTATATGTACATGATGAATATGGGGGTTTCAGGGTGTACCCCCAAGGTTGAGTGCCACAGAAAGTTTTCTTATTAACCCTCATTAGTTAGACGTTGGCTTATACCCTGAAGCATGAAGGGTTTGTATTTTTTCTAAAATGGAGTGTTTTTTGTTGAAGTTCCTTGCTATTTTAACACTGTATGTTGTCATCTATATAAATGCCCAGTTCTTTTTTTGAATCCTGCTAAGCTCTTGGCCTCAAAGATATCTTGTGGCAATGAGTTCAACAGGATAATTGTGTGATGTGTGGAAAAATATTTATTTTGTCAGTTTCCTGCTTTTCTTATATATATCATTTCCTGCTTTTCATTTTCATTATTCTTGTGTCATACTAAGTTTGACTAGACGTGCCCAAGTCTACTCTATATCCTCAGACTATAAAATGGCATTTCCTAGCTCATTGTTAATTATTCTTTTTTATTATATTTAAGACACTAAAATGCTTTTGCTCTGCTCTGTAATTAGATACAGAGATTAGACAATCTTTTATACTGTACCGCAGTTTTCTTTTAACAGTGTTAAGCCTTTGCATTTAAATAAGGAAATAATTCTCATGACTTTAACCACTTTTCTTCTTCTGTGTTTCTTCTTATTTAGTGCCAGAATTATTTATTATTATTTTTCCTTTTGGAAGCATGGATATTGTGTGAAGAATCATTGTATCTCGTATACGTGAATGATTATAATAAGAATCTAGAAACAATGGATATTACTGTGATGTAGTTAACTGCAAGGTTATGCAATTGAACATAAAATCAAGAGTTACTGCAGAGCTCAGATCTGGCTCCTGAGGGTAGGGACTGTCCTCTTGTTCTGTGTTTGTATAGCATCTAGCACAAAGCGGTCCTGGTCTGTGATTAGGGTCCCTTGGCACTACCACAATCCTTGATTGGCAACCTGTATTGGCTTTGTGGCTGATTTGATGGAAACATTCCATGAAGAGCTTGTGTTTTTCTCTGTTCTTTATATATTTGCCTTTCCTCAGTGAGTCTTTGAGTGAGTGGATGCATTTGTTCCTAGAAAATAAAATGAACCTCCTAATGGGACACTGTTTTTGGATTTTGTGGTCATGTGGCTTTGACATCACGCGTGAGTGCAGAACAGTGCGCCTCAGATGCTTAGAAGACCCTGGACCTTGCAGTGTCCTAGAGAGTGATTGTACATAGTGTCTTCTAATGTTGGGGATCTAGGTAATTTATCTAGGGGTATATATGGATACCATAATATCTGGGTACCAAAGTACACAAGTGTCTGTAATAATATGACCCTCTAGTAGCTGGCCAATGTAGAGGGTAAAAGCCCTTGATATTGATGTCATCTAATGGAGCATCTCCTTTGCTATGGTGATGGTGGGCTATGTTTCTGGAACACAAGGTTTTGAGCTCCCGTGCAGCCATGAAGTTGTTATCCTTGCCCTTTTCCCAGCATAAATCACTCAGCTCAGACTGTGCACTACTGGAAAAGACAGCAAGCAATCCAGTGATACTGATGCTGTTGCTGTATGTGTGATGGGTGTTCTGGGCACACTATTTATCTAGACATGTCTCACCTTGTGGATCTAAAATACACAAAAGGCATCTCTTGCTTTCTGTCCATGACCACAGCCAGGGCTGCCATGAAGAGATCCAGAATATGAGTATGAATATAGGGTCCTCGTCCAAGGACCAGAGATCATCCAGCATTCAATGTTTATTCCATTCTGATTGACAGTGTACCGCACAGTGGCAGTAACTAGGTGGAATTGGATAGGGTTCTTTTAAGCTTTTCATAGGCTTACTTCAAAAAGAGAGATTACGTATGGGGAAGTAGTTTGACAGATTATCTGCATCTAACAATGGTTTCTTAAGCACTATTCAGACTATTGTATGTTTTAGGATGTGTGGTGAACTTCCCCTCTTAAAAAGTGTTGTTGTCTGTTACTAGCATCCCAGATGCTCTCAACTCTCCTCCATCAGACAGAAAGGACATGGATCATAGTCACAGGTGGTGGCTGGAATTCTTGCAGTGCTATGAATGCGACAAATTCTGAAATAAGAGGTATTGGGTTACTGGCCTGTGTTTGGTATGTAGTCCTGTGTTTGGTATGTAGTCCCTGGTGTCCAGTCAGGCCCTCTTTGATGCAGGCCGTCATCTCTGAAGTAGGCTGATCATTCTTTGCAGCAAGAGGTGCTGGGTTTTGGAATCAAGTAGAGGTGTTCCGTGGAGCATGAATTAGCAGATGCTATGGCAGAAAAAAAGTAGACTCTCTGGGCCTCTTCCACTGTGTGGGTGTGCATGCCCAAGAGACAAGGATTAGGTTTGAGGTTCTGATGGAGGTCATAGGTTCTAATCCAGTTGTCTTTAGATTGATGAGTTGCAAAAGTAGGGGGAAGAGGTCTGTGGTGCTGGAAGATTATAACACATTTGCAATGAAGTTAATCCCTGTATGGAGCATCTGTTTCTCCTTGGTTATATCTTCATCTGTACCTTAATTGTCAGTCTGAGAGTTATTAAAAATCAACAGCAATAGAGTTTTCTAATTAGATTATTGATCAAAAAAAAATCCTGAGTCATCCTTGTTTGTGAGATACTTTATTTCTAGTTACTTGATTTCACATGCCTTCAGTAAACAAACAATTAGATTTCCCTCTTTAAAACACTCACATCAGCCTTTTAAAGTGGAGTCAAGGAAAGTTTCCTGAAAGTAGGAAGCTGCTCAGTCCACTGTAGCCAAATTAAAATGGGATAACGAATAGGTATATAATAATTTATCCAGATCTTGTACCTTTAAAAAATATCTGTTCTTCTTTAAAACAAAACCAGCCCCCTCCCCCCCCCGTGTATTCAGCTGCCACAGTGATGCACCTGATAAATATGTACACAGAGGTGGAGATTAAGGACTATTTTTCTACTCTGCAGAGGTTCCTTAGTTTCTCTCTCTTGGTATGCTGATATACCTGGACTGGGTGCTTGAATTTCATACCTACTTTTCTTATTTCTCCAAGTTCACATTACTCCTAAGGAAATTCTGCGCACAATATTTTAAAATTCAGTATATTTTATTGTCAAAATAACACAATATAATCATACCAGTTTCAATTATTTTTGGTCATTTATTTCAAAATACCTGTCAGCAAGTATGTCTGTAACAATACAGACAACAAAAAAATTCAAGAAATGTTTTTTGACAAATAGATTCCTTACTAGGCATATTATTACAGAACTCGGAGTAATAATTCATTTAAACTACAATACAGAACTGTATTTCCCACATGCCTCAGAAGCACTGCAAAGGCTTGGGGGAGTCAGGGATAATGGAGGAGGTGAGGGAGAGGGAAGTAAATTGCTGGGAAAGAACCTGGGTGGAGAGTTGTTGGGTATGGGTGGGAAAAGTATGCAACAGGGCCAGGGAGGGATTGTTAGGGAGCTTCCCCCATGCAGACCCTGGCTGACCCCTTGCCTCTCCCATCAATCAGGCACATCTGCCCTTGTCCCCATGTGTTCTTGCACCACCATGTGTCCTTGCACCCACTCTCCACATGTGTCCTTCCACCCCCACTCAGACACCCACCCCCACGCATCCCTATGTGGCCCTTCACCCCTTCCCCTGTCCCCATGTGTCTCTGTGCCCCCACCCAGCCACTTCCCTGTACCTGTGTAGCTCTACATCCTCTTCCTCCCCCGTGTGACCCTGTGCCTCCACTCCCATTCAGCCCTTGCCCCAGTCTGTCCTCCCCCACTAGTCCTTATGAGCCCCTTTCTGACTCCCCAGCAGCCCCACGCTGTCTGTCTCTCCATAGCCCCTGTCTCCTGATGCGGTCTGCTGCAAAGAAGGCAGGCTTTTTCTCTTCCCTCGATGGCCAGGAGCTGCTGCTGGGGTCTATTGCCACAGCACCCTCTGGTGGGCAAAAGGCGGAACTGCAGAAATTATTTTCTGCTGAGACTTCAGAGTAGCAGCCGTGTTAGTCTGTATTCGCAAAAAGAAAAGGAGTACTCGTGGCACCTTAGAGACTAACAAATTAATTAGAGCATAAGCTTTCGTGAGCTACAGCTCACTTCATCGGATGCATTACAGCTCACGAAAGCTTATGCTCTAATTAATTTGTTAGTCTCTAAGGTGCCACAAGTACTCCTTTTTTTTTTTCTGCTGAGAGCAGCTGCTGTTCTTGCACCAGTGCCCTCTGGTGGGGAAAAAGGCAGAACTGCAGCAACATTTTGGTAGAAGCTTTTTTTTCTATGCAAAAAATTAAAAATATGCATGGCTCATTAATTATGTGTATGTGCAGTAGCACAAAATTCCCCCAGGAGCATCACATCCTACATTTCTTTCTAGTTTTTGAGGAATGGGGTTGCCTATATGCCCAACCCCTATCCCACATACGTTGCTGCATGGCCTAAAATTACACACATGGGCTCTATTCATTTTTTAAAAATTGGATCTGATTTTTTAAAGGGACCAGAGGTAATTGTGGGAGATTTGCATTAATTATTTATTAATAATCCAATTTTTTGTCTTTGAATGCACTGGATTGAGCAGCTTCATACTTTTGGGAAATGTCTTGAGTCCTTTTAAAAAAGCTGATGTAACTGTTTTAATTTCAACAGTTATTACACTGCTGACTGCTACTTTTTGCTCACCTTGATAGATTGACTTTGAACAAGATATGCCCTTTGTTATATGGAGAACTATACATAGAGTTAAAATGCATAATTTTCAGGGATTGTGTATGCATGCATATGTGTTCTCTTTTTTCCCCCTCTGTATTAGTGGATTTGTCTTGCTTTCATTTCTTTAGATGCACTGTGGAAGTGGCCATACAATTGCAGGTGTCTCCCCTAAAATAAGAAACTGAGAAAGAGAGAGGGTGGAAGATCAAAGCAGCACAAAACTTGCAAGCACAGAGAAAAACTTTTCCTCTTTCTCTTCCACAGTCCAAAGATTCCTAATACAATAATTCCTATAGGAGGATCATGCATCTGTGTGACATACACATATCTGTCTATATGAGGATTTTGTCTTCCATATGAGGATGTTAACAGATTAAGCATCACAACACACCCTATGACATTAGGAAGTATTATAATTACAGATTGGAAGCTGAAGCACAGAGATATCAAGAATCAGCTTTTGAAATGAGGCCCGAGGTCTGGACACTCAAATATGTGTGCACAATTACATGTGTAAATGGGGGTTTAGATACCTAAATAACTATTTGCATAGGCTGTTGAGGTAACTGCATAGGCCAGGACCTCTACCCACTAAAACTTTGGCCCTGCATAACATATGCAAGGTCACACAGTGAAATGGTGGCAGAGCTTGAACTAGACCTCACATCTCCTAAGTCCCTGACCTATGCCTTAAACCACAAGGCCTGACAATCTGAGTGAGACTTTTCAGATTCTTTAGCTAGCTGGGCTTAGGAAATGGCATTTTGGCTCTACAGACAGACCATTGGAAAGAAGAATGTGAGCCAAAGCTAGCTTATGCTCTCTCTTTAATGAAGAGTACACTGCTCAGTGATGCAGCCCCCTCCCATCCCATGCTCACTGAGGGTGTGTGGTGACCTTAGTATTTGTATTGGTGGTTTTCTTTGTCGCAGGATTTCTTTTCATGATCCACACTTCCTCCAGAAACAACGAGGAGAGAATCTGCTGGAGTGGCTTCTTTATGTACATAAATAACTGACTCTTATCGGCACAAACTACAGTGATGATGCCAGTTCACATCTGACTTCTTTTGTGATACCACTTTATATCATGACATCTCACATAGTAACTCCTTTCAGCTTACTATCGGTGGACCCAATCCTGCTCCTGTCAAAGCAGTGCAACAGGACCTTCAGAATCAAGACCTTCATAGCATGCCATGTTATCCTGTGCTATATAAGGTGTTAGCTTGGAAGATGACTCATGTTGCATTGTAAAATTAAATCAACTGTCCCCACACAAAATCCAAAAGTGGTCAGTACAGAAGCCATGGTGGGGAGGGGAAAAAAGAGGACTAAAAGGGGGTAAGATGAAAGGCTCCCCCCCTGAAATTGTGCAGTATTGTAACCATGGGATGAACATCACTACAGATGTATTTCTGTGTTCTCTGTAACTTCGATCTGAGGGGTTTAAAGAATCCCGTCATCAGGCTCTGGTACCTCAACTTTCTCTCATTGTCCTCTTGACAAAACCATTGAAGGGAAACTGAATAGACATTTCTTTAGTGCTGCTTAAGGGACTTTTTCCTGTGAGTCTTAGTACTTCTGGGCTTTAGCACTGCCTTTGACCCAGATAAGATCTCATACATAGCTCTTTCCAAACCAGTGGAGTCTGAGATTTCGTTTTCCTCACAGAGCCAAAAGAAATACCTTTTCCAGCCACAGACCTTTAAAAAAGGAGCAGCTATAAGAATTCATATTGTATTTTTTCTGATAGGTTCTTGAGAGAGATGGATATAATTCACCAGGGCTCCTCTCCAATTATCTTATAAGAAAACTAAAGTGGAATATAAAATGTGTTCTAACTATGTAACATTAATGAAGAGTAAATCAGATTTGTCTTAAACAGAAATATTTTATTATATCTCAAACATGTTTTAGCAGAGGAAATACATTTGTTTAATGGACATTTTATTGAAAAAAAAAGATGCTCTAATTGAAATTATCAAGTAATTTTTAATGATTAATTTTAAGTTTTGCCTTGATTTGTGTCAAAGCTACAAACTGCTTTGTCCACAGTAGCATTTTACCACTTGTAGTTACCACATTGTTGAGATTCCCTCTGAGACCTTTTCTACTTAGCTTATCCAGACACCTTGCCCAGTTCTGGGAGAACACTTTATCCAGTTCTCTGGAGTCCAAAACACTCAGTTCGACTCTGAATTTTGTCACTCAGGTTCCTTTATTTTGCATACAGCAAAGCTACACCGAGTGGTCAGACTCAAGCATAGGGGGGTGGGTAAAGGGTGTACCACACATCCAAAGTTACACAGACAACCTCTTTCTTTATCTATACTTACACATTACTTTGCATTTGCTATACATTAAATCACACATTTTTGGCTTGGCTTGGTTACTTTGCAGGAACCAATCCTTGTACAGCATGCTCTGTCCATATGCTGTTCACGTGGAACCTGATTTTACATGCCAAATTTATCTTGTCTGTAGTCCCTAGCATGAGGGTGTTGCTGCTTAATTTAGCTAGCACAGACATCCTGACTCCAGCACACTGTTTATCAAGCCTCTATTTATAACTTAACCTTCCATTCACCTTCCCAATTATGCCCACTGAGAAATGAGGCATGTTAGTTATGTCAGGACAGGCCTACTCACATTAGCTAACACCTGGTTTAAAAACAACAGAAACCCCTTTTTTCCTGACGAAGACAAGGCTTGTGAGTCCACTGAAGTTAAGGGACTAGATCCTTAACCTATTTAAATTGTCAGTGGAGCTATAGCAGTTTACACCAGCTGAGGATCTAGCTTCTCACCATGCATACAGTTAAGCATATGCATAAGTCTTTGCAGGGTTGGGATCTTGGTAGAAAAATTCATGACTGAGGCCTGGTTTTGTTGGCATAACTGTTCGGGATGTGGGTTTGGTTGGCTTTTTTTTGCTGACATAACTATGCTGGCAAAAGCCCTAGTATAGTTGCAGTTGCAGGTACACTGGCAAAACTGTCCTTTTGCTGGAATAATTTATTTGGCTTAGGGAACTGGTATAGTATAAACTATACTGCCAAAAAGCCTTTATTTTTTTGCTGGTATAATTGTGTCTACACTAGGGCTTTTGCTCTTGCAGATATAAAATGTAAAGAACTTGGAGAGTAAGTTTCCCAGACCTGAAGAAGAGCTCTGTATAAACTCAAAAGCTTCTCTCTCACCAATAGAAGTTGGTCCAATAAAAGATATTACCTCACCCACGTTGTCTCATCAAACATAGTTATAGCAGTAAAAGTTTTAAGTGTAAACCAGGCCTTGATGGCTGAACAAACTAAACATATAGTAAATGTAGTCCAACCTATAAAACATTGCATGTACAAAGAGCTCACATAAACCAGAAACAGCAATTTAGTTGAACCATATAATCTTTATATAAAATATTGAGTAATTTTGGCACTTTCAGTACTTTTCTATTCATTGATATAATTTAGATATGAATTTTTAAAGGATATTGTAAAGTCAGGTTAAATTTGACCCTAAATTAAAGTTATGTAAAAACAAACTTCTATAAAACTGAAACCAATCTAAATGTTTCCATCAACTACTTTTTTTTCCAGTGGAAACTATTTAATGTAAACAAACCTTCTCCTGGGGTGTTGGCAACCCAAAGCAGAGTTTCCACTAGAATTGAGAATCTGAAAATGAAATTGATTTGAAATTGGCTAGAAACATAAATGCAATTAGAGCCAAGCAAAAAATGCACAAAGTAACCAGCATCAACAGTAAATTCTATTTTGAAAAATTCTTAATGAAATCCTGGCATAGCTGAAGTCCGGGAGTTTTGCTATTGACTTCAGTGAGGCCAGGATTACACCCATAAGCATTAGTAACCAAATGTTATTTATAATATAGCTCTTGTCTACGCAGAATTTGTGCACCTTAGAAACTAGTTAATTCAGTAAACAATGCTGTGGGGACACTCTTATGCCAGTTTGAATGCCTGAAATCAATGCATTTTAAGGTGTGGGTTTTTTTAATCTAAATCAATATAAAGCATTCTTAATCTGAAAATGTCTACTCGAGGGATTTGCTCCAATTTAACTACATCGGTTTTGATTTCATTATATTAGTTCACAAAGTGTGTGTGGGCAAGATCATCAATAAGGTAATTAAGAATGTTTATGTTTTTAGCCTGATAGCATCCCTTTAACATGCTTGTGTTTTGTGACTTGTTTAGGTAATTTTTGTGGAGAAAGATGAAGCCTCATAATCTCTTGGATTATATTTTCAATATTTTAAAATTTGCATGAGGAGAAATAGCTGAGATTTTGATCCTTCTTGACCCTGTTCCTTTCTGAAAAGTTTTATTTTCCATTTCAGTATCCTGTGGTGGGTTTTGTTTTCTCAACTAAATCTGTCTTAAATCCATACGTGTAATACCCAAATGATGACTCTCTGTAAAGAAACTATTTTGCAAAGATAATGGCATTGGATAATCTGCACGTACTGATTTGCCTTTGTGGAAAATCCAGCTGAAATTGTTCCGCTGCTCTGTCGATATTAATTATTAATTAATTAATTAATTAATTACTGCAGTGCTTGGGAGCGCTAGTCATGGACCAGGACCCTATTTTGATTGCAGCCGGACAGTTAGATTTTGGAACAGAACAACACATCTGTTGGTCTACTGACTCCTGAGGCTTCTGTTCCTCTAGCTAAAGTCCAGTAGAAACAGACAGTTTGTCTAGACTAGAGTTGTTGGTTCTGTTTTAATGCCACTTAATGGATTGCCAGTTGCCTGTTAATTAACTAGAGTTAAAACAAGCCTCCAGCCTAAATATATGTGATAGGAATAACAGAAACTTGGTGGGGCAGTTCACATGACTGGAGCACTGTCATGGATGGGTTAAACTGTTCAGGAAGGACAGGTACGGGAGGAAAGGTGGAGGAGTTGCACTGTATGTAAGGGAGCAGTAGGATTGCTCAGAGCTCCAGTTTGAAACTGGAGAAAAACCTGTTGAGAAACTTTGGGTTAAGTTTAGAGAGCAACAAGGGTGATGTTGTGGTGGGCGTGTGCTATAGACCACCAGATCAGAAGGATGAGGTAGATGAGGCTTTCTTCGGACAACTAACTGAAGTCTCCAGATCACAGGCCCTGGTTCTAATGGGGGACTTCAATCACCCTGACATCTGCTGGGAAAGCAGCACAGTAGTGCACAGACAATCCAGGAAGTTTTTGGAGAGAACCGACTAGGGCGCGTGCTCCTTTTGAGCTGCTGCTTACAAACAGGGAAGAATTGATAAGAGAAGTAGAAGTGGGTGGCACCCTAGCAGCAGTGACCATGCGGTGGTTGAGTTCAGGATCCTGAAGAAAGGAGATTATCAAAATATGGACTCTGGACTTCAGAAAAGCAGACTTTGACTCCCTTAGGGAACTGATGGGCAGGATCTTCTGGGAGGCTAATATGAGGGGGCAAGGAGTCCAGGAGAGCTGACTGTATTTTAAAGAAGCCTTATTGAGGGCGCAGGAACAAACCATCCCGAAGTGCAGAAAGAATAGCAAATATGGCAGGCAACCAGCTTGGTTTAACAGTGAAATCTTCGGTGAGCTTAAACTCAAAAAGGAAACTTACAAGAAGTGGAAATTTGGACAAATGACTAGGGAGGAGTCTAAAAATACTGCTAGAGCATGCAGGGGTGTAATCAGGAAGGCCAAGGCACGATTGGAGTTGCAGCTAGCAAGGGATGTGAAGGGTAACAAGAAGGGTTTCTACAGGTATGATAGCAACAAGAAGAAGGTCAGTGAAAGTGTGCAATCCTTACTGAATGGGGGAGGCAACCCAGTAACAGATGATGTGGAAAAAGCTGAAGTACTGAATCCTTTTTTTTACTTTGGTCTTCACAGAGAAGGTCAGCTCCCAAACTGCTGCACTGGGCAACACAGCATGGGGAGGAGGTGAGCAGCCGTCAGTGGTAAAAGAATAGGTTAATAACTATTTAGAAAAGCTGGATATGCACAAGTCCATGGGTTCAGATCTAATGCGTCCAAGGGTGCTGAGGGAGTTGGCTGATGTGATTGCAGAGCCATTGGCCATTATCTCTGAAAATTTGTGGCAATTGGGAGAGGTCCCAGATGATTGGAAAAAGACAAGTATAGTGCCTATCTTTAAAAAAGGGAAGAAGCAGAACCCAGGGATATCTTGGAGCAGGTTCTCAAGGAATCCATTTTGAAGCACTGGGAGGAGAGGAAGGTGATCAGGAACAGTCAACATGGATTCACCAAGGGCAAGTCATGCCTGACCAACCTGATTGCCTTCTATGATGAGATAACGGGCTCTGTGGATATGGGGAAAGCAGTGGATGCGATATATCTTGACTTTAGCAAAGCTTTTGATACAGTTTCCCGCAGTATTCTTGCCAGCAAGTTAAAAAAGTATGGATTGGATGAATGGACTATAAGGTGGATAGAAAGCTGGCTAGATTGTTGGGCTTAACAGGTAATGATCAAGGGCTTGATGTCTAGTTGGCAGCCAGTATCAAGCGGAGTGCCCCAGGGGTCAGTCCTGGGGCCAGTTTTGTTCAACATCTTTATTAATGATCTGGATGATGGGATTAATTGCACCCTCAACAAATTTGCAGATGACACTAAGATGGAGGGAGAGGTAGATACTCTGGAGGGTAGGTATAGGGTCCAGAGCGACTAGACAAATTGGAGGATTGGGCCAAAAGAATTCTGATGAGGCTCAACAAGGAGAAGTGCAGAGTGCTGTACTTAGGAAGGAAGAATCCCATGCACCACTACAGGCTGGGGACTGGCTGGCTAAGCAGCAGTTCTGCAGAAAAGGACCTGGGGATTACAGTGGACGAGAAGCTGGATATGAGTCAGCAGTATGCCCTTGTTGCCAAGAAGGCCAAACTGGGCTGTATTAGTAGGAGTATTGCCAGCAGATGGAGGGAAGTGATTATTCTCCTCTATTCGGCATTGGTGAGCCACATCTGGAGTGCTGTGTCCAGTTTTGGTCCCCCCACTACAGAAGGGATGTGGACAAATAGGAGAGAGTCCAGTGGAGGGCAACGAAAATGATTAGGGAAATGGGGCACATGACTTATGAGGAGCGGCTGATGGAACTGGGGTTATATAGTCTGCAGAAGAGAAGAGTGAGGGGAGATTTGATAGCAGCCTTCAACTACCTGAAGGGGGGTTCCAAAGAGGATGGACCTCAGCTGTTCTCAGTGGTGGCAGATGACAAAACAAGAAGCAATGGTCTCAAGTTGCAGTGGGGGAGGTCTAGGTTGGATATTAGGAAACACTATTTCATTAGGAGGGTGGTGAAGCACTGGAATGAGCTACCTAGGGAGGTGGTGGAATCTCCATCCTTAGAGGTTTTTAAGACCCTGCTTGACAAAGCCTTGGCTGGGATGATTTAGTTGGTGTTGGTCCTGCTTTGAGCAGGGGATTAGACTAGGTGATCTCCTGAGGTCTCTTTCTAATATTCTATGATTCTATACCCACATGAGGAAATCATAGGGTTGACAAGGACCAGCTCACATGTCTTTGAGCACCATTGTTATAAGGCTGCAATAGGTGCTAAGTAGTGTTTAAAGGTGAACACATTTGCTAATCATGCCTACTTTTCCCAGGGTAGATGAGGTCTCATTGGCTCTGTGGCTGGTTTACTATGGGTATGACACACACTAGCTCCATTCAAGTGAACATGCTAAAAATAGCAATGTGGACATTGTAGCATAGGTGCCAGCACTGGCTAGCCACCCAAGTCCAAGCTTACCAACCTCCAGGGTGGCTAGTCTGTGTCGCTGCTATTTTTAGCATATTTGCTTGAGTAGAGCTAGTGTGTGTCTGTCTACCTGGGCTAGGAGGCATATTCCCAGCTGCAGTCTTGACATATTGTATGTGTCCTTGGGAAAGTCACTGTTGCCCATATTTTCCCAGTGCACCCAGTTTAGGCATGTAACTCCCTCAATGCATACAAGTCAGGGTTTGCGTGCCTCTAACTAGGTGTTTACATGCAACCCTGTACATGGTAACAGAGAGAGAGAAGTTTCAGAGTAGCAGCCGTGTTAGTCTGTATTCGCAAAAAGAAAAGGAGTACTTGTGGCACCTTAGAGACTAACAAATTTATTTGAGCATAAGCTTTTGTGAGCTACAGCTCACTTGAAAGCACTATAACCAGCCTGCCTGCAGCATTTATAAGGAGGTGAGCAGGCTGGTGTAGTTGTCGCCTAGCTTAGGGATTTTGCCATCTCCTTGTTTTCAGTAATTAGATCTCTTGCATGTGTCCATGAATGCATCTGCTGCTAAGCATTTAATTATTGACTTGATTCCAAGAAAGAGCGCCCCTGCAGCAACTTTGCTGGTGCCACATATTAATCCCAGAGACGATAGCAGTTTGTGTGCAGTAAAGAGGTGACCTGCTGTAGCAGCCATGCCCTCTTTCTGGGCATCCTGAGATATTCAAGCCTCTCATAGAACTCATTTTGCCATGGATCTCCTTATGGGCAGTTTGTGTCCTATGGGGAAAGCTGGGTTTTCCTGGATTTTCCTTTTTTTGCTTCCAAGAAAAATCTGTTCACAGAGACCTTGTGTCAGGCTCTGTGTCACTAGCTTAGCTCAAGCTAAACCATGACAGATGTCAAAGCAGCCTTATGCTAATAAGATTTTTTTTCCCCCGATGAGAGAGTTAATTTGCCAGGGCTGACTTTCAGGTAAAGCAATGTGTGTTTTTGAGCAGTGTCATCTTTATTCTGGCACCCAAACTTCAATGGAAACCAAAAGGAAACTGAGAATCTCTGATTTATACCAATTAAGCAAACTTTGGTCCCAGCATCACCGGTGGTCCAAAAAGAGCTGGCTCTCCTCCTTGTTTCCAGATGCCTAACTTGCATTAAAGGCAGCTAAAAATATATATCCCAGATTCGCAGATGAGATAAATTGGCCTTAATCCATATATTTGAATAGAGCTATGCCAAAGTACACCATCTGAGGCTCTGGCTCTTGTTATATACTTTCCTAATGTTGCTTTTCTGTGTAAGCAATTGCTCCAGTTGCCACAAGGATGTTACATGATTGCAAATGAGGATAGTAGGAAGAAAAGCAATCAGGGTGAATTGATGTAAATCAAAGTAATTTTAAATTTTGATCATGATTTAAATCATAAAGCAAAAAACATTGATTTAAATAGATTTTAATAGTGTTTTGCATTTGCACTTTAAGAAAATAACTAGGGCTGTCGATTAATCAGTTAATTCACGCGATTAACTTAAAAAAATTAATCACGATTAATCACATTTTTAATCGCACTGTTAAACAATAGAATACCAATTGATATTTATTAAATATTTTTGGATGTTTTTCTACATTTTCAAATATAATGATTTTAATTACAACACAGAATACAAAGTTCTCACTTTATATTATTTTTTTATTATAAATATTAGCATAGTAAAAATGATAAAAGAAACAGTATTTTTCACTTCACCTCATATACAAGTACTGTAGTACAATCTTTTTATTGTGAAAGTGCAACTTACAAATGTAGGGTTTTTATTTGTGACATAACTGCACTGAAAAAACAAAACTATGCAAAACTGTAGAGCCTACAAGTCCACTTAGTCCTACTTCTTGTTCAGCCAATTGCTAAGACAAACAAGTTTGTTTACATTTATGGGAGATAATGCTGCCCACTTTTATTTACAATGTCACCAAAAGTGGAGAACAGGGTGTTTGCATGGAACTTTTGTAGCCAGCTTGTAAGGTATTATGTACCCAGATATGCTAAACATCATGTGTCCCTTCATGCTTCGGCCACCATTCAGAGAAATGCTTCCGTATGATGACACTCATTAAAAATAATGCATTTAATTAAATTTGTGACTGAACGTTTTTTGGGAGAGGAGTTGTATGTCTCTGGCTCTATTTTTACCCACATTCTGCCATATATTTCATGTTATAAGAGTCTCGGGTGATAACTCTGCACATGTTGTTCGTTTTAAGAAAACTTTTGCTGCAGATTTGACAAAACGCAAAGAAGGTACCAATGTGAGATTTCTAAAGATAGCTACAGCACTCAATGCAAAGTTTAAGAATCTGAAGTGCCTTCCAAAATCTGAGAGGCATGAGGTGTGGAGCTTACTTTCAGAAGTCTTAAAAGAGCTACACACCAATGTGTACAGAACCCGAACCACCAAAAAGAAAATCGAGCTTCTGCTGGCGGTATCTGACTCAAATGATGAAAATGAACATGTGTCAATCTGCACTGCTTTGGCTTGTTATCGAGCAGAACCCATCATCAGCATGAACGCATATGCCATGCAAACGTCTGTTCTTACTTTCAAGTGATATAGTGAACAAGAAGCTGGCAGCATTCTCTCCTGCAAATGTAGACAAACTTGTTTGTCTTAGTGATTGGCTGAACAAGAAATAGGACTGAGTAGCCTCTAAAATTTTACGTTGTTTTCTTTTTTAATTCAGTTTTTTTTTTATCATGAAAGTTGAACTTACAAATGTAGAATTATGTAAAGAGATTGCACTACAGTACTTGTATTAGGTGAATTGAAAAATGCTATTCTTTTTACAGTGCAAATATTTGTAATAAAAATAAAGTGAGCACTGTACACTTTTTATTGTTATAATTGAAATCAGTATATTTGAAAATGTAGAAAACATCCATAAATATTTAAATAAATGGTATTCTGTTATTATTTAACAGTGCAATTAATCGTGATAATTTTTTTAATTGCTTGACAGCCCTAAAAATAACTAAAGAAAGGTTGATTCTCATTGCTGGGTGACCACTAAAACATGTTGATTTGTAACTAAATATAGCCTTTACACTAAAATGTGTGTAAATATAGCAGCACCAAATTAAGAAATTATATAGCTTAATTTATGTTTATTCAGATGGTTACATTTTTATATTCTTGTTAGCCAATGGTGAATGATTTACTAGATCAATTTTTTCTTATAATTTGTGTCGAGCTCTATTTGGATGAAAATTAAAATTCAATCAAAATACAAACAACATTAGTGTTTATTTAAAAAAAAAACAACTAATAGTAAATGTGCTTGATACTATCTTTTGTGTTTGTGAGAGACTATTCGTGTTGCAAATGCTCCCTAACTTATTGGGTAAAGTGTTTTTGGACCCTGGCTGTAGGATCTCTCGCCTCTACATCTGCCTGTTCCCCAGGCACCAATCAGTTCCCTCACCCCATATTCAGCTCTGCTTCTCCTTCATCCCCCTCACCCAGGCCGGAGGGGCTGTAGCAGGCTTCCCTCTCCCTCTTCCAGGCAGTCTTGTGTAAAATGAGTTAGCAGCTCCAGGCTGGGAGTAGCAACACCTAGATTCTATTTCTGGCTCTGCCATTGACTCACTTTGTGACCTTGGACACATCTATTGGTTTCTCTGTGCCTCAATTTAGGCATCTGTAAGTCAATTTCAATATTGTTTCCCTATCTTACAGGGATATTGTGAGACTTAATTGATTGGTTGTGTCACAGAACTGCAAAGATTATTATATGTTATTTGATATTTTGTTGACTTTAAAGTCTAGTTTAGAATTATTGCCCTCGTTTCTTGAAACCTAAATTTATTTCAAGTGAAATTACCTTTTTTTATATAGTGTGTGTGTGTGTGTGTGTGTGTATTGCAGTTAACTTTTAGCCTATGGGCAACTAGTAATTGGAACATAAGAGTCTCATACTCAATATTTTTGGCTTTGAAACTTTATAAATATAAATAAGTTGTTATGAAGTATTAATATACCCTCTCCAAGCTCAGGAAAAACAGACGCAATGAGTAAATTACTAGGAACCTGTCAGCATTTGTGCTCCTACACTTTGAAAAAATGGAAGAATATAGTAAAGAAAAACAACTCTGTTGTTTTTTTTTTAAATCGGAGACACAATTACCTTACAGAAAAAGAAAAGCTCAGTCACCACATAAATAACAAGATTTATTCATTGCAGGTGGGATTTTCTATTATGTCATTGTTACACTGATGTACTATCATTGATTTTAACAGATGAATGCAATAGCTCCCATACCATTTTTAAATGGATTGTCTAAAGCATTTTAAAAATAGTTTATAAGTAACATACTTGACATTTACACAATACATGATGATATGATGTGGGGTTAAGAGTTTTTTATTGGTGCTCATTTATATAATCTGAACCTACCTCATTACTGCAGTGGCATCATTAATCATAATTAATGCAACTTTCTCAAACTCATGACAATAAATCTTTTAAATCAAACCTGCTAATCAAATATTCTTTTTTCTCTATCCAGCAAAGTGCTAAGCACATCTATCTTCTATAGATTGCAAAATAGTGATTCCTCAGTCATTACATTATATTTTATTTACATTCCCCAGTTACAGCCATATGGAAATTCTCCATTTCCCTTATTACAGTTCCAGTCCCATTCTGGAAATCATATAGATCATATTATGCAACATACTATTTTTCATAGAACATTTACTTCTCAATTAGATTTATAGTTTCCCAAATTCTACAACCACATGAAATGATGTGTATCTGGAGTGATTTTGTTCATCTCAGTGGAGATACTCTGTATTTACACTAGTGTAGCTAAGAGCAGGATTTGGCCCATCATCATTAAACATTGCAGAAATATGTAGGTAACAAAAATAGCATGTCACCATTCGCCATTTTGGATATCACTCTGATGGTTCTTGGGTAAAGCACTATGGCCTGTGCATTTTTTTGTTCATTACTATTAGCTAATAACTGAATTACAGGATGTTGTTTTGTCTTTACACTTTTGAGACTTGTATAACCTTCCTCCATAGCCACTCATTCAGGATGGACTGTTGGATTAATATGCAAAAACAATAAGGTAGATCCTCCATTGGTATAAATCAGTGTAAATCTATTTAAATCTTTCTACTTTCAACCTTCTCTGGCATTATTTTTTACCTCCTAATGATAGCAATTGCGATTTACACAGCAAACGGAGGGAGTATGGTAATATGGGTGCTTTATACACAGATATACAGACAAACCTTGCTTTGAAGCAGGACCGGCTCTAGTTTTTTTGCCACCCCAAGCTCCAAGAGCACAACTGCTCAAGCAAAACAAAAAAAAAAAAAAGACAGCTGGAATGCTGCCCCTGGAATTGTGCCGCCCCAAGCATGTGCTTGCTTTGCTGGTGCCTACAGCCGGTCCTGCTTTGAAGAGCTAACAGTCTAAAGAGGATGAAATCTATCCCTGCTGAGAGAGCCAACATAGGGTCTATGCACCACTTAAATCTCACTCTAGCCATACAAGTGGAATTTAGGTGCAGCATAGGCTTTGTGCTGGCTCTCTGCAGAGGAGCAAATGTCACCTATGATGCCCAACATAATGGTTCTCCAACTCCTTTTTTCAGAGGTATTCCAAAGCCTGAGAGCATGTGCAACGCATAATACGAACCACAGAAGATTTAATTGTTGAATTCTGTTGCATAGACACTCATGCTTCTATGCAAAACAAAAACAAATAAACATTTTCACTTATTTAAAGAAAACATTCCAGATTATGTTAGTAAGACATGTCTACTGATTAATCATTTTTCTATGTCTGTGGGTATGTGGGGTGGGGGAAGTGGGAGTAGTAGTTTCTTATGTAGGATCTTGCATCTTTCTCTTCCATGCAATATAATGTTGTTCCAGAGACGTGAAATCTTGCTGTGGGCAATTTTGAAAAGTTGAATGCTGTTGAGGTTTCAGATCGATGCATTTGAATGCTGGCAAAATCTAAGCCCAACTGATCCCCCTCTGAGCAATTTCTCCCTTGCATTTCAGACAAGGCCAGACACACTTAAATGCATGTCGAGACGACACCCCGACTCCACCTATCAAAGGTTCATTTGGACTGAGAACATGTTTGTTCTTTTCCAGATGATTACAAATGGCAAGAAGGCTGAGTGCTTGCATAAAAGATACACAGCGTGAGCTTAATGAGCTACCTGATAGGCATGACAAAATGAAAGCAATCCAGATTCCCACTTACATTTTATCACAGGCCTTTAGAGCAACTAGCATGTGAAGCAAGACAAACCAAACTGCCTTGCACTGGTAATACTTAACAATGACATGCTGTGCCCCTAAGAGCATCCCTATGCCAGAAGGCAAGGGACTTCCTGGTATTTAGCAGTGAATTTTAGCTGGCCAGACCAACTCAGTGTTCCCTAACTCATTATTGTTCGTGATCGGTATCCAAAAGGTATTATGTCATGTATCATTGGAAAATGAGTCACTCATGATCATTAATATTCTTACGTGGTGTATGTATGGTCAACCCACAAAGGATTACACAGATAATCAGTAAAATGTGTTGAAACCAGGCATAGCAGGAGAGTTGATAAACGGGTTTTTTTTTTCCTGACAAAGAAACATAGCTCTACCTGCATGAATGTGTCTCCCATGTACATTGAATAAAGTGTGATCAAAGACAAAGAAAAGCACATTTGCATGCCAGGCAAACAAAGTCATCAGCAGAGCATATGGGGAAAAAAGTGATCACTTGCCAATCTCAACAGGGGATGGAGACTGCATACCCAGGAAGGCTTTCTGCCTCTTGAAAGTAGGGCCTGTGAACTTTGAGAATATACATTTCAAAGGTAGACTAGACTATAGAGAGAGGGCAGAGAACCCTTAAGTTATCCTTTACCTGAAGAGACAAGGAAAACCAGTGCCTTAGACTTTGTAGAGATCCTGTCTAAGAGCTACTCAGCCATTGCTGGAAAAGGAAGATTGATGAGGAAACTGCCTTGAACAAGGACTGTAGCTTGTTAAATTAGGTCTTAGTCATTAGAAAGCATATTTTTAATTTTGTTTGTAACACTTTCTACCTTTATCCCTTATATTTGAACTCACTTAATACCCATCTTTTTGATTAAATAAATGTGTTTTACTTGTTATCTAACCCAACCCAGTGATTTGATTGAAGTGAATATTAACTCCTGTCAAGATGATAAGCTGTCTCTTGAAAGAAGCAGCATGGTTAGTATGTTCTGTGAATGTGGGCTGTGCATTGCAGAAAGATATCTCTGAAGACATTGGAGGCTGGAAATTCACTGATTGTTTTCTGCTAGGCGAAGTTGGGGCTGGGAGAGCCCTGAGGAGTTTACTGGCAAGACAGGCAAGTTGATATGTCAGGGAGTTGTCATACAGTTTAGATGCAATAAAGCTTCTTCTTGCTGTGGCTAAGCAGGGGAACATGGTGCTTCACAGCTCTGGGTATCCCCAGCAGCTTGCCACACATAGGACACAATGTGCACCCACCTTCTTCTGAAATGAAGGATAACCTGAAGCTTGTCAGATCACTTTAATAGTCTGGTTATCCATTTAAATCATCAGCAGGGGTGTCACTCAATTCTCAGTACACAGGAACAGCTCAACCAATTCAAACAAACCAATCCCTCAGGACTTTTGCATTTCATTTCATTTAACCAGGAGCTTGCAGGCCAAATGACTTTCATGGTTGTTTCATGTACCTTGTGCTGGGTCATAACTTGGGAGGACTATGGTTCTAAAACTAAAAACATAAAGTGGTTCTGTTTCCGACAACTGCTGCATCATTATCCATTGGCTAGGCGTTTTTCTTTCTGCTTTCCATGTTGCTTTCCACATTATATACACTATATTATATGATGCCTGCATTCTTGGTCAGTCTGTCTCTATCCTGCTTCCTGAGTTCCTTTAGCCTGAACATTTGTAAGCGTGCTGTAGTAGTGACAAGCCATTGTTTAGACCTTTTTCCTGGACAGTTCGGCTGCCTTTCTGTTTGAAGGCATTGTTCCAGGGTCGGATCTCTTTCTCTCAGTGCTTTCTCCTATAACACAGAATCACATGTGCCACAAGTGATTCCATCTCTAAATCAAGCATCTTTTATGTTGCCAAAGTTATATGTGGATGCTAGAGTTCTCAGTTCCGCAAGTATCTATTCCCTCTTCTGTTTCTTGGTTTCAGGTAAAAAAACTGTCTTTCTACAGTCTCATTCTGTCTGGGATCACTATTCACCAAACACTTTTATCAGCTGTTTCAGTCATTTGGTAACAAGCTTTACTCACTTCTCATCCTTTCCCTCAATAAAACAGTAAAAAAGCTTTCCTGCCTTTCCCCTGCTCCCACTCTTTATTCCCCATGATCAGCTCTGTATACAGACTCAACTTTGTGCTTGTGCAAGATTTTTTTTTTTTTAATCTGGAAATCCAGCTTTTCCAGTGGCCTGAGTCCCTCTATGCTGTCTGTCTGCTCTGTTTCAAGGTGCTGTTTTGTTTTCCTGTTAACCACACTTTTTTCCTTGCTGGGGTTCTCACTAGATGTACTGCTGCCACCGTGTTTCAAATACCATGTTATTACCAAGCACATGACAGAACTTCATGTTTCTAAAAGTTAAACCAGCTCTTTATTATGAGAACAATTTACAAAGACCTTGCAACAACAGCTGGCATTCCAGCCAGATATGCAAACAGATTGCCTTCCTGGTGCTGTCTCTAAATTTTTCCCTCCTGCAACCTGTGCTCCTCGTTCCAAGTTCCATACAGGTTGCTGAAGGTTGAAGAAATTCTTCAGCCACTGGGGAGAGCAAGCGGTTGGGAGTCAGGACTCCTGGGTTCTATTTCCAGGCCTAGGAGAATGTGTATAGCATTAGGAGTGAAAAGCACTAGGCCATTATGGATTAAATCCATCCTTGTGCAGAGAGCCATTAGCAGATCTATGCACCATTAAACCCTTCAAACACGGCATATGTGGTGTAAATGTCTTGTGCTGGCCTTATGTACAGGGGTGAATGTCATCCTGTGGGTCCAGTGGGATTGGGGCAAGCAGCTGTAGAGTTCAAATGGAATTAATTGTCATTATCAAAATCATTCTTGATTTATGTGCATTTTCCAAAATTCAGGATTGGATTCTTCAGTCAGCCATGTTGTACCAGCTAGTTGACACAAAATGAATTTCAGCCAGCTAAGTTGCCCACAGGAGAATTGCCTCTGTTCAGGGAGAATCTCCATTGCTGTAAAGCTAGCACTGTAGAGGTGATGTAGTTGCCTCCTATGATTGATCCGCACCCTAACCCAATGTACAGGGAAGAATGGGGTGTGCTGGGGGTGGCAGGGAGCATGGTGGTGCTGAGCTCTACTACACTGATTCTCTGCTAGCGTGGACTCCTTATGGAGCTTATGCTACTGGCAGAAATTAGAGTCGTCCACCTGCTGCTCTAACTTCTGCCAGTGCTGGGCATCCAAGGTTCAGGGAGTCGTAAGAAATTTCCTGCCTCTGCCATGGTCCATAACATCTGCTCATACATAGTGGAGAACCAGGGCCTCTGTCTTTGATAGAAACATATGCCTTGATAACGAACAAACATTTTGCATTCTTCCTGATGCAGTGATGCTTGCAGTCTGGCAAGTAATTATTTAGTCAATGTATTATAGCAAGGTATTACAGTCTTCTTTACTCACACTTGATATGCAAAGTGAGTTATAACCTTATCATCAAGGCAGAAATAAATAAATAAATAAATACAGCACAATGCTTTATTTACAGGGGCCTATTGTGAGGGCCGAAATTATAACTGGGTTAAAAATGAGATAAATTCACAGAGGATAGGTCCATCAATAGCTGATACCCAAGATGATCAGGGATGCAACCCCAAGGTCTGGGTATCCTAAGCTTTGCCATCCTGTATCACCACAGGGCTTTATAATCTATAGATCATATAATAATTTCATTTAGCAGCACAATAAAAGTCAAATTATTTGCACTAATTTGACAATTTATAGTAATCTGGATTACTGCAGCTTTCTACAGATTGTATTAGCATGATAATATTATTTCTGCTCCTGGGATTCTGGTGGTGTTACTCTTTGTTTTGTTAGTTTACATTCATTGAATCATTATGAAAGTTGAGTACTTAAACTCCAAGAGAAATCGGTTTGTAAATATTTTAAGTAATGTGGAGGGTTCATGGCCATAACATCAGATGCACTGCATTTCCTTTCCTGGCTCCTCCTCATTCAAGACAACTTCAACTACTGTATTTTCAAAAGTATTCAGCTCACATACTCTGCTTCCTTCCCCAGACCTGAAGACCTATGTAGTTTGAAAGCCTGTACTTTCCACCAATAGAAGTTGGTCCAATAAATGATACTACCTCACTTACCTTGTCTCTCTTTGTTTAATGGCTGGATGGACCTTTGGTCTGACCCAGTATGGCCATTCTTATGTAGTGGTACAACCAAGAGAGGTAGAGTTGCTACCTGCTTTTCAGTTCCCTCTAGAGTTAGGCAATGGTGGGTGGGTTGGGGACAGGCTGAGAAGTTTGTTTATGGGCACAAGGATATCCCTTAAATCCTTCAGGGATGACACTTTCATGGAGTACTCTACAATTCTCCATTGATGGTTTCTAAGCAGGACTGCCTTATTTCTTTTGCCAGGGTAGGATGCTTTCCCACACCACTCAGTGATAACTTCAGCAGAAATCATTACAGTACATAGGCTAGCAGCATATGGACCTGGGTGGCTTCAGGATGCCTGCAGCAGCTATGTCGTCTCTGCTGCCTTTACCTTGTGGAGCATAGGCATCAACTTCTCCTGGCACCAGTGAGTGCTCGCACCTCCCCACCCCGCCCCTGCCCTGCCCCCTTCCCCTAAATCCCCGCCCCAAATCCGCCCCCTCCCTGCCCTTATTGGACTCTTTCCCTAAATCCCTGCCCCAGCCCTGCCTCTTCCCCGCTTCCTCCCTCGTGCACCGCATTCCCGCTCCTTCCCCCTCCCTCCACAGCTTTTTACGCTGTGAAACAGCTGTTTCACGATGGCAAGCACTGGGAGGAGAAGCGGGGATGGAGTGCTCAGGGGAGGAGGCAGAGGTGAGTTGGGGTGGGGAGCTTAGCTGCCGGTGGGTGCAGAGCACCCACCAATTTTTCCCTAGGGGTGCTCCAGCCCCAGAGCACCCACGGAATTGGCGCCTATGCTCTGGAGGGAGATCTCAACTAAAATCATCACCGCCTGTGGAAAACAGGGCCAGTATTCAATACCATTGCCCTATACTACTAGAATCATGCAACCGAGCAATTTCCTCACTTAGGAAAGGGATAGATAATAAGACAGAAAATATCATAATACCACTATATGAATCCATGGTACACCCACACCTTGAATATTGTACGCAGTTCTGGTCACCCCCATCTCAAAAAAGGTATATTAGAATTGGAAAAGGTACAGAGAAGGGCAACAAAAATGATTAGAGGTATGGGAAGGCTTCTAGCTGAGGCGAGATTAAAAAGACTGGGACAAAACAGATGACTAACGGGGTATATGATAGAAGTATGTAAAATCACGAATGGTGTGGAGAAAGTGAGTAAGGAAGTGTTATTTACCCTTTCACATAACACACCCAATTAAATTACCAGGCAGCAGATTTAAAACAAATAAAAGGAAGTACTGCTTCACACAAGACACGGTCAACCTGTGGAATGCATTGCCAGGGGATGTTTTGAAGGCCAAAATTATTACTGGGTTAAAAAAAATGAGATGCGAATAGGTCCGTCAATAAATGATCAGGGATGCAACTCCATGATCTGAGTACCCTAAGCTTTTAACTGCCAGAAGCTGGGAGTGAACAATAGGGGATGGATCACTTAATAATTGGCCTGGTCTGTTTATTCCCTCTGAAGCATCTGGCACTGGCCAGAGTCAGAAAACGGGATACTGGGCTAGATGGACCATTGGTCTGACCCAGTTTGGCAGTTCTCATTTTCTTAATACATTATGAATGGGCAAGGGAGACAGTGGTGAGTTGTGCTCATCAGCTGCTGAGCCATTTGCTCATGAATATAGGAGACTTTGCTCATATGCCACTCCCATTTTCTCTCGTTGAAAAGTGAGGCCCATGCTTAAATACCGTGCTGAATCTCGGTCTTGATCTCTGTGTGCCTCAATTCCTTATATGTAAAATGGGGATAATAATATCTCCTTACTATGACCCTTTGTCCGTACGGTCTACTTAGGTTTTAAGCTCTTTGGGGCATGGACTTTTGTTTATTCTGTGTATGCACAGAATGTATCACAATGGGGCTTCAAACTCTGTTGAGGCAACGAGGTGCTATTTTAATGCAAATAATTAATAATAATCTATACTTATAATAGAAGTCATAGAAATGTAGGACTTGAGGAGACCTGGAGAGGTAATCTAATCCATCCCCCAATTCTGATATCATTATAAAGTAACAATAAATCATTTAAAATGTGTATTTTTCAGATCTGTAACAAGAGAATCAAGACAGAAAGAATACTAAAGAAAATGACATCTGTTTAAGTCTTTTTTTTATATTTCACACTCAGAAGACTTAGTTACATAAAGTGACTTATATGAGGAGCTGATTATCAGTAGTACAAGGATGATACATTAGTGTGAAAGAGAGTACACAAGCACAGTGAAAAGTTCTGTAGTTATAGAGAAGTAATACATTTGACAGGAATGGATTATTTCCAAGAGCCTATGTATAAATAAATATAGCTTTCATACTATGTACAAACTTGTATTCAGAGAATATATCGATGCAGAGTTATAGTACAGTTTCATTCAGTGAATAATGATCAATACATACACACACACACCCTCGCGCCCCCCCCCCACAAGCTTGTAATTATCTTGGGGCTACATGAATCGGTTTTCCATGACAAAAGATTATTTTATATAAATAAATAAATAAATAAGGCTCGGGCTCCAGATTTCTTTTCCTTTAAGTTAAAAATAAAGGAAGGAAGAGTTTGAAAACTGCTGCATTTAAAAAAAATACTTTATTACAAAAATAACATCTAGTTGTCATTTATAACATACTACTAAAATTTTCAAGTGACAACATACGGGCCTGATCTTGCAAATCCTTAATAACATAAGTAGTTCTTACTCCTGTAGTAGCCTCTTTGGATTCAGGATTGCAGGAGGCGGCTCATTATGAGGAACTGAGACCAGATAACAAAAACAAAAAAGTAACATCTGCAATGCTTATTTTTGACAATAATTTCAAAGTTGTTGTGATTCAGCAGATAGTTTGACCCGGAAGAATTTAAGATACTCTAGGAATTATGTGATAAAAGTATCTTAGTGTCTGTAAACTTAAAACACAAGGTGCTTATTTTACTGAGGTTTCGTTTGGGGAATATATTAGAATAGTGATGCGACTTAATTGCCATATTAGGCCTGAGACTGAATTCTTTGCAAACCCAAAACATCCAGTTTGGGTGTACAAGGACTGCAGGATTAAATGCCTTGCTGCAAAATAATGCACATCATTTTGTAAAGTCATGCTGCAAATATTAAGAATATGGTTAAATTCTGCTCTCTCTTACCTCATTGTCTTTAGTAAAGTTGTGCTTGTGTAACTGAGGGTAGAATATGGCCCAACGTATATGTGTTATTCTACCTAGCTGAGGTCATTATGTTAATTACCACATTAACATTTGATTCCTGTTTTGTCTTTTTGTCATCAGAAGAGAGGATTGTCTGATATTTGTAAGAAAGTGTCAGCATTTTGATAACATATGATGACTGACTTTAACAATATTTTATATTAAACATTATGTAACAGAGATGCATAATAGATTATTTATTTAAAAATTAATGCCCATATTCAGAAATCCAAAAATGAGCTGTCTTTTTTTAAACGGCTTTACTTTACACTAAGAAAATTATGCAACATAAAATACTATAAAGTGCAATGTCTTTAAACATACATACAAATTTCATTTGGATTACTCTGGTTTGATGATTGGGAGTATTCGCTGTAAATCTATACTCATGTACAGTAGCATTACCCACTCCTAACTCATATACATAGTGTGTGTGTGCGTGCATATATATGTGTTAGGAGTGAGTAAACCTACTGTACATGAGGTTTTATATCTATAAACGTCTTATTCTGTAGGGCATCTTGTTTAGAGCTGTGTAGTCTTCATGAAATCATGAATAAAAACACACAATAGGCCTAGTACGAGCTTTGTCTACATAAGGAGTATGGGACTGTCTTATATATGGCATTTGTGTCGTATGATTACAATGATTTGTATAACTTTGGTCTGGAAGGTTTTGGTAGGCTACTTCTTGATTTCATTCATACAGGAAATGATTAAGACTGATACACAGACATTTCTGTACTTATGGTAACAAATTAAGAAGGATCATTTTGATGAGTGAAATTAACTCCTGTGCAGAAGGCCAGTGCAAAACCTATGCACAACTTGAATCAATCTTAAGTGCTCAAATTAGGATCAAAACCTTCTAGGCTAAAGTTATTCAAATTATTTTATACATTTGCAATACCTCAAGCTACCCATCTCATTCATATTAATCATATTAAGAATTAATTGGTCCAAGAAACACACACACACTATCAATTTACTAACTGCTTCATCTTATTTACAAGGGAAGGAAAATAACTTCCCAAAATACAAGTGTTTAAACTATTACATCTATCTGTAATTAGTGTTGACTGTATGCTCTAAACTGTCCCTGTATGTATTTCCAATGTATATATTTTACGTTGTCTATTTTTCTCTTCAATAAAATGAACACAACTCCCATTACAATTACACCTATTTTGCCTGTGTGTCAAAACCACATAGATTCCAGAGGTAAAATCCAGGCCTCACAGACGTCCATGGCAAAATTTCTGTTGATTTCAGTTGGGACCTGGATTTCACCCCCGGACATGGTGTGTCCTGATTCATACCCTCCTGCAAATCCATTAGCTTCAATGAACTGACTAGTTAAGAGCAAGATAATATTTGGCCAAAAACAGACAATATTGAATGGTCAGCATAGCAAGACTCAGTATCTAAAACCATTGGGAGCGTGCATAATTTGTTTACTCAACAAGATGATCTCAATCTTTCCCAATTTCTTGTAAAATTTTTTTCACAATGTCTATATGAATAAACAGCATTTCTTAAAATAAATGTCACCCAAAATAATGACAGTCAAATAAATATTTTATCTTTTTTGCTACATCCATTAGATCCAGTTCTGCTCTCATTTATACCTTTGAAACCCCAGTGATTTCAGTATGTGTGTAATAGAACAAAATTTGTCCCAGCCTGTTTATTTCTAATATCAAACAGCATATTAATGGAACTCCATGAAGTCAGAGCTCCAAGGTACTTAAATTTTTTTTCTACTCCCATTAGCCTTGCACAGCCAATACAGTTATTAATGGGTGAGTTGACTTCTGTTCCTTTCTGTGCATCAACAAGTGTTTATGACATTCCAATCCAACCTGTGTAATGTAACATTACTGAAGGCAATGCGGTTGCCTAAATGTCACTGAAAGCCTAATTTGGCCTGCAGAAACTTTATTACAGGTTATGACATGTGAGAAAGAAAGAACTAAGCTTGAATCTTGGATCCTAGGCTGAGTTTTAGGGCTGACAGTTAGAAAATAAGCGTGATATAGAATCAATGACCCACAATAAATATGGAATGACATGATGCCATTTTGCAGAATCACTGTTAAGCAGCCATATTTCCCATATTCCTTGAAAGATATAGTGGAAAAAATGATAGCTGCATAAAATATCCCACTTAAAAAGATTTCTAGGTACTTCAAATCTTTATAGAATTCAGGGTAATCGTATATGTAACTTATTTTCTGGTAGATCTTCACATATAGTGATAACAGTAATACTGTATTAGTATAGTGACCACAACATTCTTCAGAGTATGTGATGCACACTACATTTTAGGTGCATTACCATAACTGCTATTATATATGACCTCTTGATAAGCATCTGAATAACTTGTGTCACCAGTGTATTTTAATTCTGTGCTCTAGGAATATGTACACAGTGAGATCAATTGAACAAACAAGCAGAATACAGACAGGCACACAGACACAGAAGGACTATCTGCATTTGGAAACTAAACTGGCTCACAGTAAAATGCTACAGTTAATGTTGCCTGAACTGTTTGTTCCTGTAAAGATTTTTGCATGTTCACACAGCAGCGTCTCCAAGCACCACAGTTCAATGCATCCAAATTACCTACCCCATAGTTCCCAGCACAGTTGTCTCCACAACTGGTGTTTTTCTGTAACTAGCAAACGCTTGTAGGACCTAAGCAGAATTTTGCAAATATGGGGCCAGAGCCTCAAATGGTAGAAACTGGTGTAGTTCCACTGAATTTAGTGGAGCTATGCTGATTTGCATTATCTGGTAATCTAGCCCATGATACCATTTAAGTTCTATGGGAACTCAGGTGATTTCTCCCAAGAATTGTGTCCATTTATAGTAATGTCAAATGGAGTTGTACCAAAGTAATGAATTTGGGTTATTCAACTTCACGTTTTAGGATCAGACTCTGATTTTACTTATACTAATGTAAATCTGGAGTTATTTGGGATTGACACTTCTAGAAATGAGAACAAAATTTGGGCCTTAGCACCAAATTATATGTTAATTTATACTCAGACAGCCTTCATGAGGTAGCCAATGGGGTGTAAGACAGTGCAGAATTTTGGCTCTTTAGGCTTGATCCTGCAATTACTATGCAGGTTCAAATCCCCATAGAAGTCATTTAGAGTTTTACCTGCATGAGGCCTGCAGGAACCTATGTTTACTGTTTAGGGTAAAACACTCAGAAATGTATATGGGAGTGATTAATTACCTTATTGATTGTATGATTGTTAATCATAATACATTACAGCCATTCTGAAACCTTATGTACGAATAACAACTTACTCATTGAACAGAGTCATCGATTTCAATGGGACTATTCACAGAATAAGGTGTGGCTTAATGTAAAGGTATCAGAATTTGGCTCCTAGTAAATTTGCTACAGTTGTAAAACTGAGATTTCCTATCAGATATCATACATTTTTCACAGAAATGAATCTGAAGCCTGGACTTATTATGGATTTTCAATAAATTGAGTTTCAGTAAATTTATGATGTCCTGTCAACTTTCCAGTTTCAAGACTTTCAAACTCTTTCTCTGTGTGATGAAGGGACATGTTTCCCTTCTAATGCCAATTCTTTCCTTCCTTTACCAATAAAGCTATTGACTAATAATGGAAGAGAACATCAAGAAGAGAGTCTCCTGAAATAGTTTACTCAGCCATTTATGTAAAAGGCTGTCTTGATAAGTATTATAATAAGCTTTCACAGCCAGCTTCCATAAAACATTAGATTACTTCACAGAAAACACCCAGAGAGCAGAGCTGTCTCCTATTACCGCTGGACTGGAGCTGCCACCCACAGCACTATTATTCCATCATTTGAATAATGATTTGCCTGATAGACACAAGGCAGCAGAACCTGCAAGTTTTCTTGTTCTTGGGGCAGGGGCAGGGAATCACTTTTAATGTCTTCCAAGATAAATGTGTTGGCAGAGGCAATCTAACTCCAACTTCCTTGAAAGGGAAAGAATGAGTCAGATATTTTAACACAGCATACAAATGCCGTTACAGTATGCCAGCCACTAGGCCTACTCAAAAACTCACCTTAGAACTGTCTACGTGACCATTTGTCTGAAACATTTTCACTGAATACCATCTTGAAAAAATTATTGTTCTTTCTCTACCATGCCACAGTGCTGTACGATATTCAGCTGCTAATGACTTTACTCTCCAGAGCACGTCACAGCTCTCCTACTGCAACTCCTGTCATAGATGTAAATCAGAATGGTGGCTTTTCCCCTTCTGAGTGTGGAACAGATTCTGATGGTAGTTGAACTAGTATAAATGTGGCGTAACTACACTGAGAGCTTTAGTGCACTGAACTGAGATCAAAGTCTGGTCTTGTGTCTTTTATTGTTTTAAATGTCAAACAGGTGTGTTTGAATTTTTTTTTAAACTAAACCACAAATGCCTTTGTAAGCCTGCTCTGTTGGTCACTTGGTATAGAACTCCCTGAACACTAAATACTTCCTGTCTTTATAAAATGATTTCTGTGCCATGCCTGAAAGATAATTTCCTATTAAATAGAAATCCACCATTACAATACATTACATCTACCTCCGGAGCCACTGCTTGTTTGTGAGTTTTTCTGCTAGTTTTGACTGCATGATCCAATCTATGCCTCACGTGGCTGTGGAAACATTTGACGTAGCCCCTAATCTGCATATAAGCCATGCTTGGAAGATCAGCCTGAATAAATATGTTTCACTAGGTTGTTTAATTATACTGGTCAATTTTAACTTTCTTTTGAATTAAAAATGTATTCATTTTTGTCCAATTTCTCCTCTCTCTCCTTCTTACCTCCCTGAATTTCTCCTTTCAGTGTTGTGCCTGCACCAAGACCTCCTGGGTAATGGGGAAAAACAGCTGCAGGAAACTGTTAGGCTTTGCAGGAAATGTGAGATGTTGAACCTGGGGTATGTCCACCTGGACCAACAATTCAAGGTCAATGTCATTTTCTAACAGGGAAAGAATATCACCTGAAGGAGTGACTCACCTAGTCCAGTGTAAAAAGATTTTAAATCTCATTTGAAACATGATGTGTCTGCTTTAAATTACACTCTTGTGAGTTGTTTCATAGCACTGCAGAAAAGACTTTCCATCACAATGCACCTTGCTAGATGTTTCTGGTACTATTCAGATATGTATTGTAGCTTCAGCAAAATGCGTGTCCTCTTGTGAGTTTGTGCAGCTCAGTATATTGTGTATGATTACACATACACACAGACACCTCACCTAAAGGTGCAACACACTCACAAAGTCCTGCACATATTCTTTGTGGTCATCAGCTCTTTTTATTCCTCTCATCTAAGGGAAGAAGCCCTGGGGCCACTTGAAACCTTTGTTTTTGTTAGATAAAGCTTCTGTGAGTATTGTCATCTAAGATATCACAAATGATTTGGTGGTTTCCTCAGGATACATACAAGAATTGGGGCCAATTCTACCCTCACTTATACCTGTGAAAACCCTCTGAGATCAGTGGGATTTTAGTGGGATAACTGAGTTCAGAATTTGGGCCCTGCATTTTTTCCTCACAGGGACTTCCATTGCTTTCTGCTGAGGTCACTGTAAGTATGTACACCTGCTTTTACACAGGACTGTATCCATTTAAAAAATAGTGCATGGTGCCAGTGGCACCACTGTACGTACGACTGCAGCACAGATAAGGGGATTTCAGAGCAATAGGTGATATGAAATATACCGGGCAAACTTCTGCTCACTGTTACACAGGAACAAGTCCCACTGAAAATGCAAAGGGCACTGCAGGTGTATAATTAAGAGCAGAATCTTGACTTTGTATGCAATTCTGTACCTAGGTATTAAATCCTAGGCACACGAAGTGAGGAGCAGACTCTGTAGTAACTATAACTCCTAATTTTCTTGCTTTTGTTCATTAATATCTTAACTTTAATTATATAAACTTTTTAATTTTTGTTATAAATATATATATTTCTTACTGTTTAATCCACTGTTGTTTTCTCTGTTTTTATGCTCTACGCAGATTTAGTTACGTAGAGATATAAACATTCGTACCAGGAATACAATGAGGGGCAAAAGTGCTGAACGCATGGGATACAGAAAGAAAAGCCTGGCCATAACATCAGAACAGTCAACAAACCAAAATGTACTGAACCCTCCGTTTATAATCCTGGGCATAATATTTCCACTGCAGGGGGGATTTAAACCAGAAACAACTCTGAAATGGGTCACTTTTGGAAAACAGATACACAATGAAATTGCATAAACTCTAACCAAACACAGACCTTGGAAAAAACAAACAGGCATTACCTAAAATAATTTTTACTCAGGTTTCAAGTGTCCCATTTTATATCCAACTATAGGAAATGTAAAATCTTTCTCTGTAGGAACACTGATTTCTCTCTCTTTCCTGGGCCTTTTTTGTTCTAGTTTTGGACCTACTTCTCCTCTCATGAGCAGGAATGGGCTCTCTTCTTTCATGGGCCCCCTTAGACCACCATAATTAACACATGCTAACACTTCAGCGACTCTAGAAGATTCCTGCCTCGGTTTCATACGGCAATCCCTCCATGTTACAATTATTAATTAATTAATTAATTTAGTGTTAATTATGGTGGTCTAAGGGGGCCCATGAAAGAAGAGAGCCCATTCCTGCTAAATTCTCAGACTTACAGGGGTAGATCCTCAGCTGGAATAAATTATCATAACTTCATTATGGAGCTGTGACAATTTACATGAGCTGAGGATCTGCCCCAAAGCTGATAAGAAAGTATGCAACAGTGAAGGACTTATTCACGACAAATTATGGTGGAAAATAGTCTATAAAAGGATATTCAGTTCAGCAAGTAGGCAGCTTCCCATCATGCAGCTGCATCTAAATTTTATATGAAATACTACACACAAACAAATCCAGCCTTCTTTCTTATATGAAAAGGCAAGCCTATAGTGGTGATAGCATCAGAAAGACATTGGTACTATTTATAGTATTGCTGCACTATAGAAAAGTAGTGAATTCACTTAGTAGTTGTGTTTTCTACTTGCATGCTGGGATGATGCTAGAAGAGGCCAGTTTGGGTTTCAAACCCCCAGTTTGGGTTTCACTTTGACTATCTTGAGTCAGCCTACAGTGCACAATCAGTGCTAGAGCCAGAGTGCCTGGACGCTGCAGGATTTAGCAGGATTCTATTGAAACATCATGTTCACTTTGCCAAGGGCTTCTAAAGGTCTGCAATGTGGCTGTCCAAAACTGTGTGCAAGCTCACAGCATATGAGTGCATCTGAATGAAGAGATGCATAAGTCCTTTTCTTCCTGTTACTCATGCAGATGCTGTTGGCTAACATCTCCCACTGATACATTCAACAGGTAACTAGATAAATCCCAAACTAGAGGTTTGTGTTTCCCCAAAATGGATACTAGGGTTCTCCTTGCAAGGTTATACCTGTATATATATATTATTCTTTGTTTCCACATGTAGGCATATATTAATATAGAGAAAGAGAGATATGGGGAAACATAGCATATGTGTAGTATATATAATAACTTGCATTGTTATAACACACATACAGGACCTCTATCAGTGAACAGTGAGATCTTCCAAGTGACATGCAAAGAAGCCTAAAGGTAGCTGATCTCACCTCTTACATGTAACTGTTTTGTTCAGTAGCAAATGCATCAGCCAAATAATTTTTCCATTTCAAATCCAGCCCTTTTTATCCTCTGTATTTATTTATTTTTGTTGTGGATCCACTGTTTATTCTCAGGAGACGCAGTCCATTGCAGATATTTCTTTTGTTCGAGAAACGGCACTTCCTACTAGATGGAGACAGGGCACAAGATCACTTTGTCCTCCAGAAGGACACTGACAATCAGGAATATGAAATAGAGACCAAACATGGTGAAGCCCAAGAATTTATTCATCCTCCACTTGCAGAGCGCAATGGAGAGGATGACAAAGAGTAGCATGATGAAGAGGAGGACAATAGCACAGAACAATCCATTGCTGCTGACAGTCATTGGGGTGAAGTTGTTAATTGCAGCATACAGGAGCCATGGAAGGGGAAGGCTGAAAAACACAAAGAGAAATTGGAAATGCCATAGAGAAACAAAAAGTGGTATTAAGAATGCTCTGGAGGCACTTCAACATAAAGCTGTTGATTTAAACATAATGAAGCCCATCTAATAGGTTAGGGCAGGGACACAATAAGAGCGGCATTAGGTAACATACTAAAAAGAACAATTTTGTACTGGGCCCTGAGGAAGGGACTAGATTGGGCTGAGCAGCAGGTGTGACTAGGCCGACACACATCCTGTTTCTCAGCAGCAACCTCCAGCAGAGGCCAAGCCACAAATTGGCAGGTTGCAGAAGACTGGGCTCAGTGTACAAAGTGGTGAGGAGAATGCGATTGCCTATTTTTTGTGCCTGCACAGCACCTAGCATAATGCAGCCCTTTGGGCACTTCCAAAATATAAATATTTACCACTACTTTTCTGCTGCCCTCTCCACTGTTGGGAGGTCTGCAGCTGATGAGTGGGCAGGAAATTAAGGTAAATGAGTTCTCCATGCTCCCAAGTTCTCCTATACTTTCTTGACTCTCTTTTCACATTTTCCCCAATCTTCTCTCTGATCCCTACTCAGGCTATTCCAACCACAAGACTCCACAAAGGGTGAAGGACCAGGCTCTCATAACTTGTGTGGAAGAAAACAGAGCCTTCACTCTTTTCCTGGAAGCAACAAAATCAGAGACAGCTTTATCCGAGCAATTGCAAGGGAAGAATACAGCTGACAGAGAGCATCTTCTGCTTCAGTTTCTCCGAAATACAAGCAATATCATACAAGCATTTATACTCTTTTGTGGCACGCATTAATTGAAAACATCTACATTTTTGTTTATATTTTGTCCTGTCTAGTCCAGCATTTTCTCACTTCCCCTTCTCAAAACATTGTTATCTCAAGGCTAGGTCACACTGACTCTGCACTGCAAATTCTTGCTGCCCACCTGCTTCCTCGTGTGACAGGGTAATATTCTATCAGCCAAATACTCTCAGCTTCAGTGTGCTGTATGTCAGGGGTCTGACAAACAGCACATTTAAGGGGACAAGGATCTGCCTAAAGAATTCCCTGAATTTTTTGGCAAAACACTTCATATGCTAGAAAGTGAGCGTGCAACAACAAAGGAATGTCCCATTGAACTGCACAAAGCAGAATTTGGCCTTTTATATGTACTCATCTGGAGGTGTAGGGAAGAGGATTGTGCCTTTTACCCTGCATTAACTATAATTTTACCCAAAACACTTAGTGGGAAATGGTGGTATATGTTTGTTCCTATGAGTCAGTACAGAAATGGAAGTTCTTGTATGGAGATGACTCAATCCCACAGTTTGTTTAGTTTCCACTCAAATACAATTTTAAGTTTCTCCCATGACAGCACTTTATCTTGTTAAAAGAAACTACACTTTATTCCTATTCTTTCCTCAGCAATGCTGGTGTAACTCAGTTGATATCAGTGACGTTGAACCGGAGGATGTCAATGAGAGGACATTTGGCCCAATAACCTGCTATTTTCACATTAGAATCAATCTGATTATCAAAAATATAATGTGAAATCTCCTCCTGCTGGCATCCGATGGCAAACAAATAACTTTGGAGATGGTGCTATTAGAGGTGGCCAGATTCTCAGTTCTTATTCTTAGGGCAGAGATGGGGGGACAAAGGTGACTTTAACCCCCTCCCCCACATCCTGTATTCTGAGGCAGCCAGGAACCTGCCTGGCCCTGATGTAAGTTAAAACAGCCTCAAGGAGCCTTTTAACTTGTGTTCAGCTTCCTATGGCCCCGATGGGGGCAAACAATGCATTACACCTGTCCATACCCCTGATCACCATTATACCAGGGGCTGGAAGCAGGGCTGGTGTAGAACCCTTTTGCTCTATAGGGATGCCCCCTGCACAGAGTGTATTCTCAGGGTGCCATTTCTGTCCACTTTAAGGCCTCCTCACACTGTCAGAACTATGTGAAGGGGCCTTAGAATAACAGAATCAGTGCCTGAATGTCTGGATTAGTCAGGATTTATCTGGAGGGTGGAACACTCAGTAGTACAGACTACAGCTGGGCAGGTACTGCAAGACCAAAAAAGCATTCATGATCACTGATCACACAGACAGCTGTAGTTTGGAAACAGTGAACAAAAGGGACCAAATCCCAAACTGCTGACTAAAGCAAAGCATGCTTTAAATACGACACCTGCAACAATATTCTTAAATATTTTAAAAATGTGAAATTTACCTGACTGAATGGTTCTTTAAACAAACAAAACAAAACAAACACACAAACAGCAAATTGGAGGCTCATCCAATTGATTTATAACAAGCTTATTTAACAAATATTCACTTTTGACCTGATTATACAGTAACCTTGATACAAATCAAGAAAAACAGTAAAGCATGTTGCACGTGTAAGATACTGTATTTTGAAATCTTCTATTTCCATTACATGCAAACGAACAGAAAGTAATGGTAGCCAACACTATGACAAAACAATGTAAGTTTTTATAACTTAGCCATAATTATCTTTGTGCAGTACTTACCCCACTGTGATGTCAAAGATGTTGCTTCCAACAGAGCTGGATACTGCCATATCACCTAGGCCTTTTCGTGCCACAATAACACTGGTAATTAGATCAGGGATAGAGGTGCCTGCAGCTAACATAGTCAATCCCATGATTTCTTCACTAATGCCAATGGTCTCGCCAACCTAAAAAGTATTGAGAAAAGTACAAAAGAATACAGAGAGGTCATGAGAGGAATGGGCGTTCTTTGCTGTAAATTTGGTTAAAATGAAAAATCAGCTAGGGGTATATTCTAGCCTCAATCTTTGGTAGTATGCCAATGGAAAGAGAGTAGAATATGCTCCCTAGTTTTTGGAACATGACATTTTTTAGTTTTGGAATTAAATCATCAATATGACCCTACTGACAGAGTGACTTTCCTAATACTTACTGCTAGTAGGGAGAAAAAGAACATGTTTATACTATTAATAAAGCAGTCAGAATGGGGAGAAGTGGTTGGTTGCTTCTTTAGGGCCAAATACTGCCCTGAGTTGCATGAGTATGCTCATGGGATGTAAGAGGATAGGGGTCTGTAGGTAGCAGGGCATAAGATCTATGTGCTAATGACAGTACATTGCTATTGTGCTCGCTAGTCCCTCGCAGCTCCAAATGAGCATTTCCCACCAGTATGGGCATGTGGTTAGACCCTCAGCTGGCTAACATGTTTTGCAGGGTCCTGGATGTGCTAGCAGGATATGCACTCTGCTGTTTTTAAGGGCGCAACAGAGTGCATATACTACTGCTTATTCTACCCTGAGCCATCCTACCTTGTGCTGACAAGATGGCTCTAGGACCCATCACACAGCTAATAAAACTTTACTCCTCCTCCTTGACAACCATGGCTTGAGCAGCTAAGGGCAGCCCTTAGCTTCCAAGTTGTACAGGCAGGGACTTTGCTTTTAGTTGTGTGTAGCTTTACTGAAGTACAGTGGCATTTAAACCTACTGCACTAGATAAATAATAAGAAATTACTAGTGTGACCAATTCTTTTATGTCTTATAAGGCAAACCATCCCCACTAATGGCAACATCAGGGTTTACAATAGAATTTCAACTGGAGCTTGCAGGGGTTGAATCAAGCTACATGGTTCAGCTGGTGAATCCCACAGAAACCGAACACTGCATGATTCGCCGAGCTCTGCTTTTCACACAAGAAGAAACACTTAAGAAAAATATGAGGCCAAGGAAAATGACACTAAAAATTAGACAAACATGTGGAAACAGGCAAAAAGACAGGAAAAACTGAATAAAAATCAGCACTATGGAAAAGCTATTTCGTTTTGTAGGCCCTTTTACAAGGATTCAGCTCACTCAAATGTATTTCCATTAGGGCTGAATCCTACAAAAAGACAAAAATCTCCATTGAGTTCAACGGGAGTTTTGCCTGAGGAGGGATAGCAGGAACTGGGCTATTGTTAAGGATGAAATCCTCCCCAGCAAGCATGCAGGGCCTTTGCAAGACTCTTTGCTCCAATTAAGCCCTATGATGTTAATGTCAGGTGAGAGGGGTCATGGACAGAGTAACTGAGGAAGGGGTCTACATGCTAAGCCCATATAGGCCTTTGCATCATAGTTCCAGGTTAAAGAGGAATAACCCATATAAGATTTTCAAAGATGCATTATTTACATAGCTATCAGTGAATGGTTATTGCTGCTTCTAATGTGACCAGAATGATCAAATATTTATCAGCAAAGTGTAAAGAATCCACCTCTTTCAGGGCCACCTTTCCAGTCACTGAGTAGTACCTTACTCTGAGAATCATTCCAGCTTGCAGAATAAGGGTCTACTCAGTATGTGGTAGGGTTGCAGAATCTGGCCCTAAATGACTAGTCACAAATTGAGACACATTGGAAAGCTTACGTTTCACATCATTATCATTCTCTTACCTGATGTGCCCACCAGACCATTAAATAAGAAAAAACTGCTATCCAAGTGATTGCTCCAAAGAATGTGACAGGAAAAAATTTCCTGGAGGACTGAAAGAGAAATAAAACAGAAATAGTGGGCATTTATGTTAAATATTGACCAATGCATATACAGCCCCTAAACAAATTCAAAATTACAAATATAGTGATCTAAGAAAGTTAGAAGAGGGTTAAGTAGCTGAACCTCTGCATGCCTTAATCCTGCAGTTCTTACACAGGCAAACCTCCCACTGACTTCAATAGGAAAATAGCCTACGTCAGGATTGTAATATTAGACTTGGTCATACCGAATACTAAATATTGGTTTGCCATTCATTTTGTATATCCTTAGGCTGAAATTTGCTTCAGTGCTTCACTGAATCAGGGCCTTGGCTTTGAATTTACTAAAATAACTTTTATTCATAAAGAATCAGTTTGAAAGTGGAAAACAGCTTTAACAGGCTATGATATTCTTAAGAGCCATTTTCCACTTTTGAAGTGATTCCTTGTGAGTAAAAGTTATTCATATTCAAGCTAGTCCTTATCTTGAGGTCTCAAAGAATGAGTATCATTATCCCTGTTTTACAGATGGAGAAATGGAGGCACAGGGAGTTTAAGTGATTTGCCCAAAGTAATCCAGCAGGATAGAGATGGAAATTGAAACTAGGTCTTCTGAATGCAGGCTAGTGCCCCATCCTCAAGGCCATGTGCACACACTCAAAATATGCAAGGTACAATTCATATAAAAGGTAAATTTTTGCCAACAAACTCTATAGTGAGAATGTATTTTTTGTACAGTCAGTACCACAGAGGTTGCTGCAGAGTCCAGAATGATAAAGAAGTACATTTTGAAGTTTTTAGCTTGTCATATTTTGCTTGGAAAAATAACCCTTTTTATTTTCAATTAACGTGGTAGGATGCAATTAAGATGTACTCATTACTGTGGAACCCCTTTGCTTTGTTTTGTAGAGAGGATTGTTATAAAAGAAAGGTAAACCTGTACACACAATAATGTCTTTGAAGCCCATTAATGAGTTCCAAAATCTATATCACACCAAAGCAGATTCATTTTTAATTAGGATTTCTCCTTTACTAATGTCAAGCTTTGAATGACCAGTATTCTCATAACAAATTAATGGGTTATATTAAAATTCATGACTTATTTTGGTCTCTGTCCCTTTCAGTGTCACATCCCCATGGCCTTTCTAAGCCAGGTATACCTGTTTAAATGGGAGATCTTAAGTTAACTAGTTTGGCAGGGTTAATCTTGATTGTAATTCCGTTTGGAATAATCACAATGTAAATCAAATTATGGCTTGAGACTATATTTGTATTGTGAATGAATGCTTCAGCATTTGGTACTGCTGGCACAGCATGCTGAAGAATCAGAGAGGGCAGTGCAGAACGGAGAAGAACGTTGGCAACATGTGACCTCCAGAAGAAGGAAGAGAAGAACCCATGTGCCCCCAATGCAGATAGAGGCAAGAAACCGTTTTCAGGCTCTCTGCACAGGTACTACAGCGGAGGATGGTTTGGAAGAGTCATGTGAGGGAAGGGATCAGAGGGAGACCCCATCAACCGGAAGGCCTGAGATGCATTGTCCTATGGATGGGGGTTTCATGAACACCACTCCCAAGAGGAGGAGAAGGGTGGTGGTGGTCAGGGACTCCCTCTTAAGGGGGATGGAGTTATCCATCTTCCATCCAGACTGGGAAACTCGAGAAGTGTGCTACTTGCCTGGAACTAGAATTCAGGATGTGATGGAGTGTCTGCTGAGACAGATCAAGCCCTCGGACCGCTACCCCTTCCTACTTCTCATATGGGCACCAATGATACTGCCAAGAATGACCTTGCGTGGGTCACTGCAGACTACATGGCTCTGGGAAGAAGGATAAAGGAATTTGAGGTGCAAGTTGTGTTCTTGTCCATCTCCCCTGTTGAAGGAAAAGGCCCAGGTAGGGATCATTGAATTGTGGAGGTAAATGCGTGGTTGTGCAGGTGGTGTTGGAGAGAAGGCTTTGGATTCTTTGACCATGGGATGTTGTTCAATGTAGAAGGATTGCTAGGAAGAGATGGGATCCACCTAACGAAGAGAGGGAAGAGCATCTTCTCAGGCAGGCTTGCTAACTTAGTGAGGAGGGCTTTAAACTGAGTTCGCTGGGGGATGGAGACCTAAGCCCTGTGGTAAGTGGGGAAGTGGGATACTGGGAGGAAACATAAGGAGGAGGGTTCAATAGGGGAGGCTGCCTGGTTCAAACTGAAAAAGTAGGGCAATCGGCTAGTTATCAGAGGTGCCTGTACATGAATGCAAGAAGCCTGGGAAACAAGCAGGAAGAATTGAAAGTCCTGGAACAGTCAAGGAACTATGATGTGACTGGAATAATAGAGACTTGGTGGGGTAACTCACTTGACTGGAGCACTGTCATGGATGGACTGGCAGGGGAGAAAAGGTGGAGGAGTTGCACTATATGTAAGAGAGCAGAATGATTGTTCAGAACTCCAGTATGAAACTGGAGAAAAGCCTGTTGAGTGTCTTTGGGTTAAGTTTAGAAGTGAGAGCACAAGGGTGATGTCATGGTGGCCATCTGATATAGACCACCAGACCAGGAGGATGAAGTAGAAGAGGCTTTCTTTGGACAACTAACAGAAGTTTCCAGATCACAGGCCCTGGTTCTCATGGGGGACTTCAATCACCCTTACATCTGCTGGGAGAGCAATACAGCAGTGCACAGACAATCCAGGAAGTTTCTGGAGAGTGTTGGGGACAACTTCCTGGTGCAAGTACCGGAGAAACCAACTAGGGGCCATGCTCTTCTTGACGTGCTGCTCACAAACAGGAAAGAATTGGTAGGGGAAGTAGAAGTGGGTGGTAACCTGGGCAGCAGTGACCATGAGATGGTCGAGTTCAGGATCCTGACAAAAGGAAGAAAGGAGAGCAGCAGAATATGGACCCTGGACTTCAGAAAAGCAGACTTAGACTCCTTCAGGGAACTGATGGGCAGGATCCCCGGGAGGCTAATATGAGGGGAAAGTAGTCCAGGAGAGTTGGCTGTATTTTAAAGAAGCCTTATTGAGGGTGCAGGAACAAACCACCCTGATGTGCAGAAAGAATAGCAAATGGCAGGTTACCAGCTTGGCTTAACAGAGAAACCTTCGGTGAGTTTAATCACAAAAAGGAAGCTTACAAAAGTGGAAACTTGGACAGATGACTAGGGAGGAGTATGCAGGGGTGTAGGCAGGAAGGTCAAAGCACAATTGGAGTTGCAGCTAGCAAGGGATGTGAAGGGTAACAAGAAGGGTTTCTACAGGGATATTAGCAACAAGAAGGTGGTCAGGGAAAGTGTGGGACCCTTACTGAATGGGGGAGGCAATCCAGTAACAGATGATGTGGAAAAAACTGAAGTACTCAATGCTTTTTTTGCCTTGGTCTTCACAGAGAAGGTCAGCTCTCAGGCTGCTGCTGTGCTGGGCAGCACAGTATGGGGAGGAGGTGAGCAACCCTCACTGGTGGAAGAACAGGATAAGGACTATTTAGAAAAGCTGGACATGCACAAGTCCATGGGTCCAGATCTAATGCATCCAAGGGTGCTGAGGGAGTTGGATGATGAGATTGCAGAGCCATTGGCCATTATCTTTGAAAAATCGTGGTGATCAGGGGAGGTCCCTGACAATTGGAAAAAGGCGAATATAGTGCCCATCTTTAAAAAAGGAAAGAAAGAGAACCCGGGGAACTACACACCGGTCAGCCTCATCTCAGTCCCTTGAAAAATCTTGGAGCAGGTCCTCAAGGAATCCATTTGGAAGCACTCGGAGGAGAGAAAGGTGATCAGGAACAGTCAATATGGATTCACCACGAGCAAGTCATGCCTGACCAACCTGACTGCCTTTTATGATGAGATAACTGATGCTGTAGATAGTGGTGGATGTGATATTCCTTGACTTTAGCAAAGCTTTTGATATGGTCTCCCACAGTATTCTTGCCAGAAAGTTAAAGAAGTATGGATTGGATGAATGGACTATAAGGTGGATAGAAGGCTGGCTAGATTGTCGGGCTCAATGGGTGTGGTCAACAGCTCAATGTCTAGTTAGCAGCCGGTATCAAGCAGAGTGCTCCACGGGTTGGTCCTGGGGCTGGTTTTGTTCAACAGCTTCATTAATGATCTGGATGATGGGATGGATTGCACCCTCAGCGAGTTCATGGATGACACTAAGCTAGAGGGAGAGGTAGATAAGCTGGAGGGTAAGGCTAGGGTCCAGAGTGACCTAGACAAATTGGAGGATTGGGCCAAAAGAAATCTGATGAGGTTCAACAAGGACAAGTGCAGAGTTCTGCACTTAGGATGCAAGAATCCCATGCACAGCTAGAGGCTGGGGACCAACTGGCTAAGTGGCAATTCTGTAGAAAAGGACCTAGGGATTACAGTGTATGAGAAGCTGGATATGAGTCAACAGTGTGCCCTTGTTGCTAAGAAGGCTAACGGCATATTGGGCTGCATTAGTAGGAGTGTTGCCAGCAGATGGAGGGAAGTGATTATTCCCCTCTATTCAGCACTGGTGAGGTCACATCTGGAGTACTGCATCCAGTTTTGGTCCCTCCACTTCAGAAAGGATGTGGACAAATTGGAGAGAGTCCAGCAGAAGGGAACAAACATGATTGGGGTCTGGGGCACATGACTTATGATGAAAGGCTGGGGGAACAGACTTATTTAGTCTGCAGAAGAGAAGAGTGTATGTGTGTGGGGCGGAGGGATTTGATAGTGGCCTTCAACTACCTGAAGACAGGTTCCAAAGAGGATGGAGCTCAGCTGCTCTCAGTGGTGGCAGATGACAGAACAAGGAGCAATGGTCTCAAGTTGCAGTGGGGGAGGTCTAGATTGGATATTACGAAAAAATATTTCACTAGGAGGGTGGTGAAGCACTGGAATGGGTTACCTAGGGAGGTGGTGGAATTTCCATCCTTAGAAGTTTCTAAGGCCTGGCTTGACAACGCCCTGACTGGGATGATTTAGTTGGGTTTGGTCCTGTTTTGAGCAGGGGGTTGGCCTAGATGACCTCCTGAAGTCTCTTCCAACCCTAATCTTCTATGATACTATGAGTCAGATTTTAAATAACAAACATTCCTTAAATTCGCTCATTGTTTTGGCTCTCCCTCACATCAGATTATTTTTAATGAGCCAGAGGTAATGTTTTACAAGCTTATGTGAATGATCAATAGGACTGCTTATGTGAGTAAGCACTCTCCATTGGGAATACTGGTTCCACTGTCTAGTGTGTAATTGTGGCTTGACTCTATAGCACTTCTGTTTGTGAAAGTCCTTTAAACTTCACTTTTAATTTTTGGGCCCATGGACTACAGGTAAGGCTATGATTTAGTCACGGAGGTCACAGCAGTCACAGATTCTGTGACTTTACCAGACTTCAGTGACTTCTTTGGCTTCAGCTGTCAGGGGCTGAAACCAGGGCTGGAGGTGGGACTGTGTGCCCCTGCTCTGCAACTGGGGCTGGAACCAGGACCCCGCAGCCCCTGCCCTGCAGCTTGTGGTGGGGGCTGCAGTTGGGGCCGTGCACCCCCCTCGTGGCTTCCCAGGGCAGTGGCCCCCCAGGCTGCAGCTGGGGCTTGGTGGGGGCTAGAGCCGGGGCTGCACACCTCTGTCCCACAGCTGTGGCCAGCTCCAGAGCAAGGGCTGTGCGCCCCCATGGCTGCGCCCCACTCTGTGGCTGCTGGAGCCGGGGCTGTGCCCCCTGCCATGGTGTGGGGCTCAGCCTGTCAATCCTCACCTCTATAGGACTCCATTCCTCTCCCCACCTATCCCTGGACACCGGTTATTTTTGATAAAGTCACGGACAGGTCACGGGCTCCCCTGTGGAATATCTGTTTATTGTCTGGGACCTGTCCATGACCTTTACTAAAAATAACTGTGACAAAATCTTAGCCTTAACTACAGGCCATTTTCCTGCTTAGCAAAACTCTCTAAACAGTAACTTCCTCAGACAGTGCATTCAGATCAAACCATGAGATCTTAGGGGAATCCTGCAGCTTCCATTTGAACTATCATTTCAGAATGTAAAATGTCTAATACATGCAGCCTCTATCTGTTCCTCCATTCTCTGGAACACAGTTCTCCCCACACAGGCATGTGAGTAATTTCCAACTGCAGGGAGAAAATTAGGCTCAGAAATGTACTGAATGTTCCCATTACTTTTCCTGAACATGACTGCAATTAGAGTCAGAGAGCATGCACTCTTTGAATATTATCAATTCAGCATGCTTAAGTCAGTCTAAAGATTTCTTTTTCAGGGAGCTCACAGAAATTCAAGGCCAGTTCTACTATACATTACTCCTCACAGACCAGAACCCACTCAACCCACCCACATTAGGCAGAACAATATTCAGGAACTGTTTTGTGTGGGTGACTGCAAGCTAAATGGAGTGCGTGTAGATGCTACTTGTGCCAACGGGAGGTTTGCAACCTTTTTTAATTTGCAGACCCCAAAAACATTTTGAATGGAGGTGCGGACGCCATTGGAAATTTTAGACATAGTGTGTGGTGCCCCATGGGGCTGTGGACCAGAAATTGAAAATAACTATTCTATGGGAATGACAACCTTTCATGGACCCCTGAGACTTAGATTGTGGACCCATAGGGGTCTGCAGACCACAGGTTGAAAACCACTGGTGTATGTAATCCGTCTCCCTGAGAAGTGGTAGCTAAATTGACAGAAGAATTTTTCCATCAACCTCGTGCTGGTCTACACCAGGGGTTAGGTCAGTAGAGCTGTCTCTCGGGGGAGGGGGCTGTGGATTTTTCACACCCCTCAGAAACACAGCTATACCAAAGTACTGTCCCAATGCAGGCCAGGTCTGTGTACCTTTCCCAGGCCTGAAAAAGAGCTCTGCATAGCTTGAAAGTGTGTTTCTTTCACCAGTGGAAGTTGGTCCAATGTATTACCTCACCTACCTTGTCTCTCTAATATCCTGGGACCAACATGGTCAAAACAACACTTCTGGCTGCTGCAGCGAGTATATGTAATTTTACTTCAGTGGGAGTAGGACTGAGCCTGAATGGGGCAAATGATTCAAAAGGATTTTTTTTTTGTAAAGATCCATTTCTTGTTCAGTATTTTCTACTTTTTGGATTATTTTCTTATTTTGTGTAAGTTTGTAGTGTTTTCTTCAACTGAAGGCAGTGAGAAGATGAGGTGGTATGCATGTTGTTGGCAATCAGCTTTAAAATTCTAAGTAGGAGAGCCAATCAGAGCGGAGGGATTTGCATATTCTTGTTGTCAAAAAATAACAATACTGTGAATTATTCAAATTCTCGCTATTGACCAATAATGGATGTCAGTCAACCAGAGTACAGGGCTATCCATACCATATGGTTATTGTAAAATAATGATATAGTGTTTATGCAAATCAGACAAGGAATCAACCATAATGCAGGAAACTGCAGAGCTGAGAATTATGTCAGTAACTTTATAGCATACATGCACCCTGACTGTCTGAGCCAATTTTGTTCCATTATAATTAACTGATAAACAGTAGTTCAAGGCTATGTGTACTTTAACAGACTTTACAGTTTAATTATCTATTTTTAAAAGAGAAAACATTATAACTGGGAAAGTGCAAAATGTAAAGCCTGTGCCAATTGTAGAAGCTGAAATCATGCATAAATATGGTAATAATTTGCATACAGATGAATTTGAAAAAGAGTGGGAGTACTGTTTTTTCTGAGGCTGGATCCTCAAAAAAAATTAGATTGTAATTATTGTCAAAGTTTTGGATATTCATCCCTGTGAGTAATTCACAAGCTCCTGGGAAGGAGCAGAGCTGTCAGTTCTAAAAATTTTCGTGGAAGAAATAGTCAGAGCTGTCAGACAGCAATGTTTCTCAACATTTCTTTCCAGTGGCGTATGCAGCTGTTGTGATGGTTGCTTTATAAAGATACTAGCACCCAGTTTTGTTACCAGTTGGCTCTGCTGTGGTCATGGTAACAGGACAAATCAAAAAAGCATGGTTCATACAGTAAATATGCCATTTCCACTTAGAGATGTCAACTGAATTTAGTAGCTTGAATCTAGATTTGTTGGACTGGTATTGCTTCTGCATAGTGCCTTCTTTGCTCACATATTTTTCCTGGGGCACATATGTATAGAATTCCTAAAGGTCTTTGAAAAATATCAGAGCTTAAAACGAATAGGATTATGATCAAAGAATGTTTTCAGCAAATATGTTGTTTCTTAGACCCTGATCCTGCAAGGTGTTGAGCTTTTGTTTGGCAAAAAAATAAAGGATTTTTTTAACCTTTGCCCACTTTTATAACTGGTGCTTTTATTTTATATTTAATCTTAATACCTCATATATTTGTCTCATATGTACATTTATTTGTGTGAACTCTCTATTCTCTATTACTATAGGCATTTGATATAGTTTATCATTCATCATATTTTGCTCATTTAGTCTCTGATCCTGAAATGGGGTCTGTGTGGGCACATCTTTGTCCTTGTCCAGAGGCCTGTAGATGATAATGGTTCTATTTGTTGAAGGAAATGTTCACTTATATGGAGTCTCATTGTAGTTAATGGGACTCTGCACGGCCACCAGGGATGGATTAGGGTTTTGTGGGCACCTGGGCCAGAGCAAGTGGGGGCCCCTCCATACCCCTTTGGCCTGCAGTCTCCCCTGAATATCCCGATGTTTCTGCTGGGGAAATGGGGTTGGGGCATGGGTGCTTGCCCCGCTCCACCCGCCTGGCACTCCAGCCACACGCCCTGACCTCACTCCCCAGCTGGAGCACCAGACAGGCAGAGCGCGGCAAGCCCCCACTCCCTGACCCTGCTCCCCAGCTGGAGTGCCCAGCGGGTGGAGCAGGTCAGGGTGCAGGGGCACCCATTCTTTTGGGCCCTCCAGTTGGCCAGGGCCCCTGGGCACAGGCTCCATTGGCCCAGTGGCTAATCTGCCACTTATGGGCATAACGATTTGCCTCATGTTGGCATCATGGCAGAATTTGAGTCTTATTATTTTCTCTTTTTTCAGAGTGGAAAGGAGGGAGGCAGTTGGGGGCAGGGTCTAGTGGATTGAGCACTGAACTGGGATTCAAGATACCTGGTTTTATTCCTGGCCCTGCCTCTAGTTTGGTGAGTGACTCTGAGGCAGTCACTTTACCTCTCTGTCTCTCAGTTTCCCCATCTGTAAAATGGGGATAATGATATTTATATTCTGTGTATAGCTCTTTGAGATCTATTGCTGAAAAGCACTGTACAAGTATGAGTTACTATTATTACAACATCTAGCTATTATTATTGTTATTAATAATAAAGGCATTTGAACAAAAAGCCAACCACTAAATCCCCATGGAATAAATCAGTCCCTAGTGTACTGCCAGTTACTCCAATAGCATTACAGTGAGGATGGGTCTAGCTCCATAAGCGGCTGTCTTAAGTAAACAGTTTATTAAGCTAGCAAATGCTTATTAAAATGAGTCATTTATTGATTTAATTATGGAGCTGCTTTTCAACTAATATATAGACCACTGTAGTTACATTTCTAAAAAAAAAATCATTATCTGTACATTGGATAAAATTCAGGAAAAACAAAAACAAAGACAGGAGGGTTCCTACTGATTTAAAAATTGTATATTTCATGTTAGAGAGTTTTGCTAAATTTGGCGTTCATTAGACTATAAGGATTTAGAGAACTGACTGTAGTTTGCTCTAGTGCTGGTAAACACTATTAATACTTCCCCCTTCAGCTCAGCTAAAATATATTTCAGAAAGGAAGGTAAAAGAGAAAAGAAAACACACCCAGAAGAAAGGGAAGGACAATTTTCAGAAGTGGGCACCCACAGAGGACATACAAAGCTCTATATGGACTCTCAAATCTGCACTTACCACACAAGTGCTCATTTTATGTGCCTAAGTGCCAACAAGAGCCTCCAAATAGGGAATTCAAATTTCCTGTTAAAATTATCATATTTGCAAATTGTGTCCAAAGTGTTTAGTTTGCCTTCAAAATCTATTTGAATGTTGCAGTAGGTTTGCTCAAATCTTTGACTCACACTGTACATGTAAATCTGAATTCTGAAGTGCACTTTGAACCATCATAATCAATCATTAAGTTGGGTGGTACGGGTGGGGGAGTCAGGCAGGAGTAAGACAGAGAGTTTTAGACACAAACAAGCTAATGAAGCATCTATGACAAGTTAGGCAGCTGGGCACAGGGAGTTTCTGCAACTATCTGGTTAATTCTTTCACAGTAATGTTCAGTGTAAACAGTTAGTCACATTGATACATCCTGTTACCTCTCCAGTTATTATTACATGTGATTCCAAACTGCATATAATATCAACCTCTGTTTCCTGCTATTCGTGACAAGTCATTCCTTTCTGTGAATCAAATTCTTCTTTAGTTTCTGCCACCCTTTGACTTTCAGTATATACATTTATACTTCATTCTCTAAGTTATGATATAGTATGTCCTACTGGAATAAATTCTTTTTTGTCAATGGGCCAGATCTGGCATGTGCACTTCTGATGCAAACCTTCACGTGACTTTTACAGTCACTTGAATATTAATGAGATTTTTGATTTTCATTAAACATTTTTGTTAACAACTGGTTATACAATATAAATGTTTGAGGCAAATGAATAAAATGATTACAAGGAGTGCTTCAATTAGTTTGAGATTTTTATTCAAAACAATGCACACCACTTCCCAAGTCTAGGTGTAATTGAGGATAGAATTTGAAATCCTTTGTGAATAACTTTATACATCCTGATTCATATTAATAGTCAATGAGATTGCAAAACAAAGACCAATACAAAACTGAAACCTATATCATACTGTATGCTGTTATGTTATTAAATAACACATTTTAAAATAGTTGTTTGAAATCTAAAAGAAAAAACCATGAGAGCACAAAAATTAGATGGGAAAAGTGAAAATTTATGCCTTTTGAGAAATCTTTATCAAAGAACAATTTGACAGTCTTATTTTAACTTGTGTTCTTTGCACTGAACCGAAGTATTTCAGTGCATGGGAGGGGAAATGTGATGGGAGGAAGAATTCAGAACACTGATTTAGACCCTTATAAATTTGTGCATCCCCTCTCTTTGAAGTTTTAAATTTATTTTTGAACTGAGAAGAGGAGATTAAAGCACTGACTGAGGCATTAATCCAGCTATTGATTTTTTAGCTTTGATGAGTCTATAAGCTATTACCGTTTTGATATGTAAATACAAGAGAACGAGGACATGACAAACTATTACAGTCATTTTTATTAATATCCAACCTTCAGTGACTGCAAACACAAAGATCAGGATGAAATTAATGGATGGTCTGCATGTGGAAAGACTGCTGGATCTCATCCTAAAGTGATAACCAAGAGATTGTAAATAATATAAATAACTGGGCCAACTCCTAAATCCACCTTATTCAGTTTTTACTTAGTCCTTACTCAGGCTAAACTTCTTTTTAATGAAAGTTTGCCTGAGTAAGGACGAATATAACTGCATGTTATGTGTGTGAAAATGTTTAACAAATAACAACTAAGATTACTGTTCCTGAAAAAGACTACAGAAAACAATATATTTTAAAATATTTTTTACTTTTTTTTTATTTCAATAGGATGACTTGTACTTAACATAGGACGTGCTTAACTCTCTCCTTAATCAGGGACATAACTGCCAAATGATGATGAAATTTATGCCTTAGGAGTAATTAATCTTTTGATATTGTTTTTTCTGGTTATTTTTCTTCTTGCCTTAATAAAACATTTGAAACAAACAAGCCAAAATAAAATAAAATAAAAGGCAAATGTGGGTTATAAATTGTCTTGGAGGACTCAGGGGCGGATGTAATAACTGAAACTACTTTTAACTTGTTTTTTGAAGCTATCTAGATTTCACACAGATGGTATTCATGACCATTTTAAATTTAATTTTACTTGTGTTAAAACATCTTAAAAATAAAAAATGTTTTTTAAAAATTGATTTTTATAGGCCTAATCCCTCTTTCAGTTAGACCTTTACAACTTGCTTGCACTGGTCTCAGAACTGAATTTGGCTTTAAGTATTTAATCTTCCACTGTACTGTATTGTAGAGTGAGCCCATGCTGTGCAGTGACCCTGTCAGATGTCACAAGCTAAGTAGGGTCAGATAAGCTAAGCAGAGTCAGGCCTGGTCAGTACTTGTGTGGAAAATCTAAGTGCTGCAGGCAGTGGTTTTAGGGATCCAATAGGTGGCAATCTTCCCTTTGAATCAATACTGAACCAATACCTTAGCATGGTGTTCAGGGGTGAGGAGCCATCACTGGGATGGGATGTAAATCAAATGTTCTGATCTATTGTGGTCAATTGTGGTCTAATGGCCTTTTTAGTAAAAGTAAGCATGTTAACCCCTGTGTATTGGCTCTGATAATTATATTCTGCCTTCCTAAAACCCCTGAAGTGTCAATTAACTAAGGAAGAGCTCTGTGTAGCTTGTAAAGCTTGAAAGCTTGTCTCTCTCACCAACAGAAGTAAGTCCAGTAAAACATATTACCTCATCTACCTTGTCTCTCTATGGTACTCTTCTTCAGTTTGCCATAAACTGCTGTGCCCTGTTAAATCCAGGCGGGTGCTGCATTACCTACCATTCCTTGCAGGGGTGTTGTGGGGCTTAATTAACTACACCCTTGGTATACACTTAAAATTTAGATCAACCTAGATGTGCTTCTCTGGTGCGTGAAAAATTCATACCCCTGAACACCATAGTTATGTCGACCTAATCACAGCTAGGTTGAGGCAACAATTCTTCTATCAACCTAGCTACCACCGCTAGGTGAGTTGTAAGGAGTTTTAATGTCAATGTAGGTAATAGATGCCACTGTAGCACGTATAGTGTAGACATGCCCTAAGGATCTGATTGTCCCCCTGACATTCGTGGGCAGACAGTATCATCTTAACATTACAATCCTTCTTTTTGATAGCGAGAGTCAGCTGTTTCCCTAGTATTGTGTCCCACATTCCCCTCTCCTGTGCATGTTTCTTGATAGGGTCCAAGATCTGAGACTGAGAAGCAGGAGACTCAGAGACCAAGTCAGGAGGACATGCATCATCATTCTTTTAACTCACAGGGAATCAGTGGAGATAGTAATACTGGCTGAGGCTGCATTCATTTCTGATAGGTTTCAGAGTAGCACCCGTGTTAATCTGAATCAGCAAAAAGAACAGGAGTACTTTTGGCACCTTAGAGACTAACAAATTTATTTGAGCATAAGCTTTTGTGGGCTACAGCCCACTTCATCGGATGCATAGAATGGAACATATAGTAAGAAGATATTTACACATACAGAGAACATGAAAAGATGGAAGTTCAACCACTCTGAAGACTGAAGCGCCACTAGGGGTGGCTAAAGTATGTTTGTGGCATCGAATCAGAGAGCCATGTGGGTCCTCAGGACTGTTTGCTCTCAGGAGAAGCCCTGTTAGCACTTTGGCCACGTTGATGAGTTGCTGGAGGAAGGAGTGATGCAACATGGACCTTTGTTTGTAAAGTATTTTGAGCCTAAGTTGAAAGACGTGCAAAGTGGCACTATGATATATAATCATTTTATTTGACTAAATCTGAATGTTTAATTCTTAAAGTGAGTATTTATAGAAAGCACAGACTTTACTGCTGTTTCGGAGACACTAGGATACAGGAACTGTTAGTGGTCTGCGCGTTCCTGAAAGGTAGACTTCCTATGGTGTTAAGTAATGCATAGTGGACATCAAGAAATGCAATTATCAAGGCCCACAAGAAAGAGTTTATCTCTTTGTGCCATAAAATATTTATGCATATAATGGCAACACATTCACAATGATACCTCCCAGATTAATACTTGGTTTAAGGTTGATGTTTGCTTCAGAATTCTGGTGTTGTATTTTCTCCACGAGTGAAACTGCTGAAAAATCACAAACTCTACTTTTACATTAATCCACTAGGCTTTGTAAACCGCACAAAGTTCATTATCACATCTTTGCCTTAAAATAGAGGGATCCTAAACTATATTAAAACTATGCCAAAGGGGGTTAAAAATGTTCAAGAAGACGGAGAAGTTTGAATCTGTTCAATGAAACTATCCCATTGTGCAAAACACATCAACTTATAACAACAGTGTGGTACTCACAGGCTTTCTGACATCTGGCAGGGTAATCCACAATGGAAAAACAATGGGGAAAACAGCAAGATACATGAACTGTTTGCGTAGGGTGTCAGGCCAGGCCAGGCTGAGAGGCTGCTCTTCATCATCATCTTCTGAATTCTGTCATAAAAATGGAAATGAATAGAAGGTAAATTGGGTGAATAAAGTCAGCGATCTCTTAGGAGAAAGTCATGCGAACTTCACACCTTGAAGAAAGACTCATTGGCTCCAGCTATATTACAACTATTGGGCTTGAATTGCCAGTGTTGATGCAGGAAGGTGCAAGCTGCACCAGCCTGTGCCCCAAAGGGTTCTACCCCTGAAGAAGGGCAGATTATGTTTACACTGCCAGGAGCCTACGCGATAGCAGCCAGGGCGGTGGAGCACTAAACTGCAGCTAGAGCATCACGTGAATCCTGCTGGCAAAGGTTGCCTGGGGATGCAATGAATCAGTGGCCCCTCCATTGCCAATGCTAGCCATTCTTTGGGATTGCACTGATCAGCTTCAGGCATCTTGGGAGAGTGGGGATGTAGCCCAGTGGGCTAGTTTACTTTATTATATTCACTGCTACTGTAGCCCAGTGGGCTAGCTCACCTTCATTATATTTACTGCTTTGCATTATATTCGGCAATAATGCGAGAAACCTACAGGCCCGTATCCTGTCAGACATTAGCTTCAGCAAGTTAGCATACTTATGTCTGGGACCTTTCACCTAGATAAATGGAACTAAAGCATAAGGTCCATGTATAACTGCGACCTTTAACATAAAGGATGCATTAAAGCAGGTCGGCATAGGGGCTTTCCTAACTTTCATACCCTTTTAAACTTAAGAGGTACACCACAACTTAGAACTTGGAAAGAACCAAAATAACTAGTTAGGACAGAAATAACAAATGTGATACCTAACCACAAAAGGGCCATGGTAACGAATTGATGTATATAATAAATTGAGATCACTGAAATACTAACCTATAAAGAAAAGATACTCCAACATTAGTGAGGTGAGGAAATACAAATAATAAGAAGGGAAAAATCCCCTACTGAATATGCATTGAACATAACGGCATCAGGGTAACATATATAAAAGTGGCATCCCAGCCTAGGGGCAACAGGAGAGAGAGATGTAGTCCTTGGGTGGTTCCAGAAAGATGGCCACTGGTGATGATGGGGAAGGTGATGCTAATGAGGAAGATGATGGCTAACATTTCAGGTTGTTCTACAAGGGATGATGTGAGTATATGGATGTGCAGATGTATGTTCTGTAGTATCTCTATCTTACTGAGTCTGGGGTCTTTGTAAGTGTACTAAATGTATTAATAAACTATATTTCCTCTATAGTTCCTATATTGTGAGTGTTGCAACTGTGCACATCAGGGTTCCCAACTATATAATAATTTAAATAATACTGGGCCTGATCTTGGGGCAAGAACCTGTCAACCCTCAAAGTGATAACTGGAGATTCTTATGTAATTAATATAATTAATCTAAGATCAGGCTACAGGGATTGTATTCACTTTGTGCCTCTGACATATCTCCAGACAGACTTCCACCACTGATTCCTCCATCCTGGGTTATACTGGGCAAAACCAGAGTAACCAAGGTCTGAATCAAGACCATCCATAATGTTTTGCCCTCTGAGCTTCCAGTAGCACATCAATTTTTTAGCAACTAACCAGCAGAACTTTAGGGAAAAACTTTCACCCACATGATGGATCTTCACTCCAATATTTTAATCTCTCTACACAAGATGGCCATAGAGTGTCCATGTTTGTTGTTTTTTGTTTGTTTTTACACCCTACTGTTAACTGGTTTTCAGCCACTTGTTTTACCACAGGATAAGCTTGGAGGGATGTCTCCTGTGACATAGGACCTTTATGGCTGGCCACATCACTTTTCCTGTTTCTCTGCCCTTCTTTCACTCCTCAGCATGCAGGTGACATCAGACCCTTTAGGACTGCCATAGAATGCCACTAATGGGCATGACCTAGACTACTTTGACACTTACATCTGTTTTCTGGCCTTTTTGCCCAAGAGGCCAAATTCATCCTTGGTGTAACTCAAAGAGGCGATGTCAATGGGGTTACACCAGATCCAATTTACACTGCTATGTAAGCCAACATAAAATTCAGCCTGAATGGTTCTGTCCCAGAAAGGGCCTGATCCAACCCCCCTGAATTCACTGGAAAGTCTCCCATTGAGTTCAGTAAGAGAAAGCCCAAAAAGCAATACACAGTATAAGTTGGAGTTTCCTCAGAGCATGCAGGATGTGCCTACTTTTAAAAGTCATTTTAAAAAGAGATTATAATTGAGATCTCAGACCTTTCTGAAAATTACATACTATTCTTCCAATACGTTTATACTGTGCTGAGGAACATTAACATCACCTTTCTATGAGTTAAGACCCTGTGTTAACAGTGCTTAGTTAAGGTTTTTAACAGTGCTGCAAGAGGCTGGTTTCAGAATCTACTTGATTTGGTTTGTTAATTGCACAGCTCTGTAATTTTTGGGTTTTATTAATAGTTCTGTTTCAAAATCCATTCCTAATTATCCAAATGTTTGGAAGGACTAGAAAATCATCCATTTGATTACTCTACAAGTAACTCAAGGTTGTCATCTCTATAAAGTGATCATTTAAAATGTTCCTATCAACACTAAGGGACAAAAAAACCTGATTCTGACTGAATTTTTCCCAGTTTTATATCTGTATCACTTCATTGACTTCACTAGAGTTTTGCCAGATTTACAAAGATACAATCAAGCCCATATCCACCATTCCCTCTTGATGTGTTCATAGATGCAGCTGCCTTACCAATTATACACACATGTTAAGAGAAGATCATATCTTGTTAGTCCCTATACTTCTAGAAATTCCCAACTAATCTGAGTGATTAAAAAAATGACAGTGAACTGGAGTGTCACAGGTATTTATCATGACAAGATTTTACAAACAGATATGGATACAATTTGTCACACTCTCGCCACAGAACGTTAAGCATCTGAACAGTTTAAGAGACTGGCGTGCCCTTTTATCTTTCTGTACACTGCCAAAGTAGACAGATGCTCAGCACTTCATTTCCATAATCTATGGCAGTTTGATCTCTTTAGAAAACCTATGCAGGTGCAAGACTACTTCCTTCAAACCAAATCTGTTCTCTCTGTCTCCAGATTCTGACAGAAGCAACTAGGGGTGCGGGAATCAGATGAGGCTAGATACCTAGCTTTGAAATAATGATTATTGAGGTAAAATAGGAGCACAAAAGAAGCAACTGAAAGGTTGCCTAGGTAACTCTTTCTGAGTGGCCTGGGTATATTTCAAGCAGCAGACTCAGCAGGAATAAACCTCCATAAACATTAGTTTCAAAAACAGCACTGAATGACTAAGTATTTTCTGAATTATCATATTTAGAGATTAGCTGAGAGTAATAGTCCTCTTTAATCATTGTAACTTTGTACATATATTGATATGTATATGGACACACACACACATTTGTAGAACATGCAGATGTTAAACACACAATTCGTGTATGCAGTACTGTCCATTCTGATCATATGCCTTTTGATTCTGATCTTTCTTCTGTGTAAATGAGAACTAACTCAACTGGCAATGCAATTACTCATGATTTATCCAAGTATTGATGAGTTCAGAATGAGACCCATTGTTGTCTTACATGGGCATAGAAAATATCACAAACTTTGAAACGTCAGAAGCTCACCACATAATTCTACAGAGGGATGGAAAGGAGGCTAATTATAGTGACAAATTTGGAGCTGGTGACGTGAAGAGCGAGTTATCTGAACTAAATCAAAGCCTCTTCAATTCAAAACAAAAGCTTTTATTGTTTGCACATACTGGGAAAACAGTGTCATTTTATTCTCTGGTTTCTCTTCACCAGGTTTTAGGCACAAGTCTGCAGTTTATGTGGCAAAAAATTTAAAACTCACAGTTATAAAAAAAAAATACAATGACCCACAAGGCAACCACATGACACTGTGAATGGCTATGGAATTATGAACAGGTGGCAGCTTCTGTAATTCTGCATGTGACTCTGGGTTCTAAACAGAGATTTTGCAGATACTGTAGTAAAGAAAAAGGGAAGCATACACTACAATTGGTTGCAGGTCTCTCATTCTGGTGACAATACTTAGCAGAAAGATATTGTACACATCACAAGTAATTACCACCATTCTAGGTCTGAATTCTGCCCTTAGTCATATGCATACCAGTTCCACTGGCAATAACGGAAGCTGTGCATACATAATAGCAGGCACAATTTGGTTTTTAAGGTCTAATCTTTCATTTCTAACTTGCAAGAATAAAGGATGCAGAATCAGGGCTTGATTTGCAGAGTTAATGAACTCCAACAACTCACATTGAAATCAACAGAAGCTGAAGATGTTCAGCATCTTTGAAAATCTGACTCATGGGGAAAAGCAACACTGAGTTACCCACAAGAGTCTGGAGTGGAGAAAAGGAAAAAAACCCACCATGCCTCTGAGACAGTATAAGTGTTACACTCAGAGTCAACTCATCCAGAAGCAAACTAGAGAAATACAACCTAGATGGAGCTACTATAAGTTGCTTCAGAGAGCAGCCGTGTTAGTCTGTATTCGCAAAAAGAAAAGGAGTACTACTATAAATTGGGTGCATAACTGGCTGGAAAACCATTCCAGAGAGTAGTTATCAGTGGCTCACAGTCATGCTGGAAGGACATAACAAGTGGGGTCCCGCAGGGATCAGTTCTGAGTCCAGTTCTGTTCAACATCTTCATCAATGATTAAGATAATGGCATAAAGAGTACACTTATAAAGTTTGTGGTTGATACCAAGCTGGGAGAGGTTGCAAGTGCTTTGGAGGATAGGATTAAAATTCAAAATGATCTAGAGAAACTGGAGAAATGGTCTGAAATAAATAGGATGAAATTCAATAAGGACAAATGCCAAGTACTCCACTTAGGAAGGAACAATCAGCTGCACACATACAAAATGGGAAATGACTGTCTGGGAAGGAGAACTGTGGAAAGGGATCTTGGAGTCAGAGTGAATCACAAGCTAAATATGAGTCAACAGTATAACGCTGTTTAAAAAAAAGGAAACATCGTTCTGGGATGGATTAGCAGGAGCGTTGTAAGCAAGACACGAGAAGTCATTCTTCCGCTTTACTCTGGGCTGGTTAGGCCTCAATTGAAGTATCGTGTCCAGTTCTGGGCGCCACATTTCAGGAAGGATGTGGACAAATTAGAGAAAGTCCAGAGAAGAGCAATAAAAATGATTAAAGATCTAGAAAACATGAGGGAAGATTGAAAAAATTGGTTTTGTTTAGTCTGGAGAAAAGACGACTGGGGAGGTGGACATGATAACAGTTTTCAGGTACATAAAAAGTTGTTACAAGGACAAGGGAGAAAATTTTTTATCTTGAGTCTCTGAGGATAGGGCAAGAAGCAATGGGCTTAAATTGCAGCATGGGCAGTTTAGGCTGGACAATAGGGAAAAAATTCCTAACTGTCAGGGTGGTTAAGCACTGGAATAAATTGCCTAGGGAGGTTGTGGAATCTCTGTCATTGTAGATTTTTAAGAGTAATGTAGACAAACATCTGTCAGGGATGATCTAGATAATACTTAGTCCTGCCTTGAGTGCAGGGGCTTGGCTAGATGACCTCCTGAGATCTCTTCCAGTCCTACAATTCTATTATTCAATGATTCTAGGAGTGAAATAACTCAAGCTAGACCAGTCAGAGATGTCGTAATATTTCTGAATTAAAACCATCTGTGGGATACATTTTTGTGGGAGTATTTTCAAGTGTAAATGGATTTCCGTGTCCTTACTAAAATTCCTGGTTTTTAATAATTAACAATGAAACTTCATTTTGATAATCCTTGGCTGCCTGTATGATCAGAAGTCAATGTGCCAGTCTAACAATACTAAGTATATTTCCCTCATGAAATGACAAGAAAGAAATAAAGCAAGTAGGACAAAAAGATTCATTGTCTGGTGAAATTCAGTTGAGAAAAATGTAAGCTGATACCAATCTAGCACAAAGGGCACTGCCAAGGAAGAATGCTAAAAAGATACATTTGTGAGTGTTGTGAAGTACTTAGATATTTTCATTGCCTGGATTCCTAAACCCAGCCTAATAACAACTGCAGTTGCACAGAGGTCAGGTTAAGGTTAGGTTGAAAATCAGGCCATACGTGTGTAAAGGTCCATCTGTCCATACAAATATACATTTGTGTAAACAGATGGATGTGCCCACGAATTTTGCTGGAGCATTTTAGAGGCCTTATTTGAAAATGTGGATCAGAATATGCCAAGGAAAATATAACTATACATGTTATGAATAGAACTAATTCTTTAGTATTCTAGATAACCATCAGAATATATTTATACTATTCTTTTCAAACTGACTGCCTCAGTGAACTGTCAGTGAAGAGAATAACTTACCATTATATTCTTTATAGTATTCCCCATTAAACTTATTATACTGTGACAGGTATTAAATAAGTGGGGTATTTTTATTAAGAAATGTGTGAACTTGCTACAGTTGTTCATAAAACAGTAACTGTACCAAAGATATTACACGAAAAGGTAATTTGTGTGGTTTACTTGCTACACTAATCTTAATCGTCTCACTATTCTTTTGTGCTATGCTCCCTGCCCTCTCTGCCTGCATGCTATATTCACCTGTTTTCTCTCATCTTATACTTAATAAATTTTTTGGAGTAGGGACCATCTTTTTTATGTGTGCATGAACAGTGCCTAATACAATGGGCCCAGATCCCTGACTGAGCTTCCAGGTCAGTGATCTCCAAACTGCGAGGTATGGAGAAACATTTGGGGAGCATGGCAGGGCCCTGCCCTGCCCCCATGGGGGGCGGGGAGAGAGTGCTGGCCAGCCCCACTCTGCCCCCAGCTCTGCTCCGGCCCCACCCCCAGCTTGGGCCCCTGAACACAGTCCCCGGCTCGCGCTGGCAGCTCTGGCCCCACGCCCAGCTGTGGCTCCTGATCACAGTTTCCTGGGGGGGGAGAGAGGGAGCAGGGGGAAGGCATACAGCTTCCATTATGGGTAAGGAGGGAGGGGCGACGGAAAAAGTTGGGGGACCACTGCTATAAGTGCTACCGCAATACATATAAATAAATAAATAAATAAATAAATAAAAATGTATTGAGAACTACACTAGACAGATATCCCCTTTACAAGTTATATTGTGGGTCAGTAGGGTATTTTTGCAACAAAAAAATTCAAGTTTTTATTTTACAGAAATGAAGGTTGAGAAAATAATTTTGGAACGTGTCTCATATTTTAATTTCCACAATAAATTTACTTTCAATACTGTCTTTTGAGATGCTCTCTCTAAAGTCTGAGTCTGGTTTTTCTAGACTTCAGGTCTTGCATGTATCACATTACTATAAATGAAAATGACACTCTCCTCTAACTTCAGTAGCTTTTTCTTCACTGTAACTCCTCAGACACCATGTCCTATTAGTTTACTCATAATCAGGCCATTTCTGAGAAAACTATAGAGTGATAAGTAATGACTGTATGACTCACAGCATTTCAACAATGCCAACAGATGGTGACATTTCATCAGTAACTCTTTTGTTTATAACCAACAGATTATACCGATTCCCATCTGCCAAAATCATCGTATATTCACTGCTTCTAGCAAACAGCAGAGAAGAATTGTCTGTTTAGAGGTTTATGCTCAAAATATATTACTCAGGAAAAACAGCTGTTCATCGAGTAGTGCGTCTGAAACTGCATTTTATTTTGGATGTAAAAAAGTCTGAAAAACAAATAAAATAACCCACCCCAAAATTTATCAGTGTTTCCAAGTGTGAAAATACTTATTAACTGCTTACAATAAATTGAATAAAAATTGTAATAATTATAATAATTAACTGCTTAAATAAATACATCTTATAACAGGTATCTCATATGAGTTAAAAATATTAAGTTTTGAGGCTCATTATATTGCCCAAAATTAGACAAGGACTATATATTTTTATTTTTGTGCTTTTCTCCTGTATACTGATTCCTGACACAGATAATCAGCACAGAATTAGGATCAGGTTTCCAGTGAAAATGGTAAAGAGGCAGACAGGGACCATTTATGATTCCCTTTGATCATGCTGAAGGATAGATATCATACCATGTGTAAGAGTGTTCCTACCCATTTTCTGCTTCTTAGTGTTGCAAAAGACTGACGTGGCTATTTGTTTCTAGACAGTGGACACCACCCATCAGCATGAACTTTCTTTATGAGGGTATTAAGATAAAAATAGAATGACATCTCAAAATGTTGCCTGCCTCAAATTGATATCTTATTGTTCAATGTTAAGATCTACTTTTGTTCTTCAAAAAAGCAAATCTCAGGCTATTTTATGTCCTCATCGAGACAGAGAGGGAGGACAGCTAAGTGGATTAGAGTGCTAGTCTCGGTCTCAAGTCTGCTCCACCATAGACTTTCTGGATGATCTTGGGCAGATTACTTAGCCTCTGTCCCCCAATTCTTCATCTGTAAAATGGGAGGATTATAATACTTCCCCCTACTTAACAGAGGTGTAGTAAGGCTAAATAAATTAAAGTTTGTGAGGTGCTGAGTTCCTACAATAACTGTGGCCATATAAATACCTAAGACAGAAAGAAGAGCAACCTTTCTTTGTGGAATCATGTGGCAAAAATTCAAGTTATGCTACCCTGTACCTATTTCTTCTTAGGATACATGCCATTTACATAGGTAACTAACATTAATGGTAAGGGTCTATGTCAATCCTCCATGTACTGTGAAACCACCAAGAGGAGGTGAGATTTCTTTGGCTGGATTTTATGCTGATAAGGAATATGTGGAAAAAAAAGAAAGGAGTACTTGTGGCACCTTAGACACTAACAAATTTATTTGAGCATAAGCTTTCATGAGCTACAGCTCACTTCATCGGATGCATTTGGTGGAAAAACACTGAATGCATCCGATGAAGTGAGCTGTAGCTCACGAAAGCTTATGCTCAAATAAATTTGTTAGTCTCTAAGGTGCCACAAGTACTCCTTTTCTTTTTTGTGAATACAGACTAACACAACTGCTACTCTGAAGGAATATGTGGATGATTTTTAACCCATATGCCATTACTGCAATCTGTACAACTTCCAGGTCTACTGTTGGAATCCTGGGAAACTAGAAAATCCTGAATTTGTACCCATTTATTTCCCTCAAAGTTATGCTGCAGCATTCACTGGTGGGTATGGAAAGAGACACGTAGAGTGCTGTATTACAAACTATGCTCAGCAGGCCTGCAAATGGAAATAACAGTCATAGTGATCTGGAGATGCAACTGATGACTAAGCCCGTCTTGTAGCCTCTTTCCCACTGTCCTATTTTTCAAAAAAAGGGGAAAAAAAAAGGTGTACAGCAGAAAAAATGTAGAACACATCAATAAATAGGCTTGGGAATACAATGATCAATCCCATTTTATGGCAGTGCAACAATCTCTAAGTTACATAAAAGTTAAGGTGACAAGAGAGATCTGTGCAATTATTTCAGGCTCAAAGAAAAGGCAAAGAAGATTTTCAGGCAGCAGAAAATATATGCTTACTGATCAAAAGAATATCAGGCACTTTGGGATATATTATTACCTTTCAACAAAGGCTTTTGTCATCTCTTCCCCTTTCTTTCCCAAACTGAAGCATTTAAAATATTTTGGGAAACACATCCAGTGACTGAGAATACGCCTATAGATTCAAATCACACTAATTTGATGAAAAGGATCACACATTCCTTGGAAGGGAATAAATGCCACAGACAAAAGCTTTGTCCTGAAATGCACTAACCATGTACTGCTCTTTGGTGAAGAAAGCTAAATCCACTTTACCACAGTTGCTCAAGTAAGCTGTTTAGTAAGCACAGTGAAAACACTGAAGGCTTAGTGATGTGTTCTCATTGCATCCAAGGTGCCTTTTCTTTTCATGAAAAGTTATCTTTGAGATGGTTGGCATATATAAGTTTTCCAATTAGGTTTCCATGGAAACTGGTGAAAGTGTGTGTGTGTGTGTGTGTGTGTGTGCGCGCGCGCGCGCGCGCGAAGCGGGAGGAGAAGGTGTTAACTTGAAATTGGATGTTATTTTTAGGAAAGCCACAGGTTATAATGATTACAGCTGAAGCGGCTTAATCAAATACTTGTTAAGGGGGTCAGGGAGGGAGAACTTTCAGAAAGATCATTTCTCTATGTGGTAACCTGTAAATTATTTAATGAGATACCATCACTTCCTTCTAGTCCTCTTTTCATTTTGTCAGACATGCTCAGTACTAAGCTAGAAATATACCGTTTTATATAATAGAACTTTCTCCTTCATGGAAATCTGTTAAAGGTCAAAAGGATAGATACAATAACTAGGACTAAATCCAAAGTAAGATGGAATACATTGCAAGAGGGAAGAAAGCACAAGTTGGCCAGGACAAAAAAAGGAACATTTTACAGATTGAATTAGAAAAAAAAATTATCCCAGTGTATTTTTTTCCCTCTCAAGAGGGCTGAACCAGCACTCACCGAAGTCAATAGGAGTCATTCCTTTTGACTTTAGTGGGACTTGGATTGGACCCAACATTAATATAACTGGCTTGGATTGGTGGACAGGGCTACAAGGGAAGGCCTCTCAAGACTCCTGCAAGCAGTGACAGAATAAGCAGAGATCCAGGCTTATTCCATGGATTGGAGCCCTGGTCTGGTAAGAGATCCAGCAGAAGTTAGATCCTCTGCTGGAGAAAACTGGGGTCAGGAGGTGAGAATTTGAAGATGGGACTGGGAAGAAAGGAAGGAGCAAGAGACTGAGGATGGGGAAGAGAGAAAGATGAATGAGGAAGACAAGAGAGAGAAAAGAAAAGGAGTACTTGTGGCACCTTAGAGACTAACAAATTTATTAGAGCATTAGCTTTCGTGAGCTACAGCTGACTTCATCAGATGCATTTGATGAAGTGAGCTGTAGCTCACGAAAGCTTATGCTCTAATAAATTTGTTAGTCTCTAAGGTGCCACAAGTACTCCTTTTCTTTTTGCGAATACAGACTAACACGGCTGCTACTCTGAAAAGAGAGAGAAAGACGGTCTGAAGTAGGGTGAAATTCATCTAGCCTTCTACAAGTGGTTAATAGGCCTTGTGCTTGCACTCTTCATAGGAGTGAATTTCAACCAGAGTGTACAACACTAAAAAAAAAAAAAAAAAAAACAAGAGAGGGAAGGGAGGAGAAATTAGACTCAGGAAAAAATGTACCCAAACAAAAGAAAACAAAAAGAAAAGAAAGGGGGGGGGGAGACTAGGGAGAAGGAAAAAGGAAAGGGAAAGAAGGAAGAAAAAACAGAGGGGTGTCAGACAGAGTTATCTTTTTAAAATAAAGTGTAATTTCAAAATGTTATAAAATAAATTAAAAAAAATTTTCTTTGCTCCTCCAGCTTTAGTCTCCGATCACCCTAAGCAGCCCCTGTTCTCTTCTTTGCTGGGAGACCTTTGCTCATTGTTTTAATTTAAAAACAAGTGTTTGTAAACAAGAAGAAAGAGCTTATCTATAGACACTTCTGGGGCTGGTATATGGAAAACGATAATTCCAGTATTTAGATTGTGGATGCATTTCACTTCAGATAAATGTGCATCAAATACAGAACTTCACAATATTATGTTTCTGATCTAGAGATTTAGATTGAGCTATCACAATTTGGACTAATGAAGGCTAAAATTTCCAGAAATGAGACCCTGTGTATTCTTGACATGGGAACTGAACAACAGAAATATGATATGGTAGGCACAAGACAGAAGATAATTAGTTTCCCTTGCAGATCTTGCCGGCTCAGAATGCAAATAGGCTATGATAACGTTCCATAATCCAGTTTCTGGCAGTAAAATTATATCCTGAGCACACTTGTTCCCCAGCCATCAGTTTTCAGGACAGTGGTTTTCTCCTGAAGGCAAATGTGGGGCTTGATCCTTCAAGGTGGAAAATGCCTCTGACACCCTCAGTTGCTGTACCAGATGACTGGCAGATAGCTAATGTAACACTCATTTTTTAAAATGGCGCCAGAAGCAGTTCTGGTAATTACAGGCTGGTAAGCATAAAGTACCAGGCAAATTGGTTGAAACTATAGTAAAGAAAAGACTATCAGACATACAGATTAACACGATTTGTTGGGGAAGAGTCAACACGGCTTGTGTAAAGGGAAATCATGCCTCACCAATCTATTAGAATTCTTTGAGAGGGTCAGCAAACATGTGGAAAAGGGTGATCCACTGGATATAGTGTACTAGGACTTTGAAAAGGTATCTCACCAATGGCTCTTAAGCAAAATAAGCTATCATGAGATAAGAAGGCAGGTCATCTCATGGATCAGTAACTGGTAAAATGACAGGAAACAAAGGGTAGGAATAAATGGTCACTTTTCAGAATGGAGAGAGGTAAATAGTGGTGTCCCCCAGGGATCTGTATTGGAACCAGTGCTATTCAGCATATTCATAAATGACCTGGAAAAAGGGGTAAACAGTGAGATGTCAAAGTTTGCAGATGATACAAAATTGCCCAAGATAGTTAAGTCCAAATCAGACTGCAAACTGTTATGAAGGGACCTCACAAAACTGGGTGTTAGGGCAACAAAACAGCAGCTGAAATTCAATGTCAATAAATGCAAAGAAATGCATACTGGAAAACATAATCTGAACTACACATGCAAAATGATAGGGTCTATGTGAACTGTTACCACTCAAGAAAGAGATCTTGGAGTCATTGTGGATAGTTCTCTGAAAGTATCTCCGCTCAGTGTGCAGCAACAGTCTAAAAAGCTAACAATGTAAGGAACAATTAGGAAAGGGATAGATAATAAGACAAAAAAAAATCATAATGCCACTATAATAATCCATGGAACGCTTACACCTGGAATATTGCATACAGTTCCAGTTGCCGAAGTGGAAAAGGGCACAGACAAGAGCAACAAAAATGATTAGGTGGATGGAAAAGCTTCCATATGAGGAGAGATTAAAAAGACTGGGACTGTTCATCTTAAAAAGGAGACAACTAAGGGTGGGGGGATATGATGGAGGTCTATAATACCACAAATGGTGTGGATAATGTGAATAAGTAAGTGATATTTACTCTTTCAAATAGCACAAGAACCAGGGGTCCCCAATGAAATTAAAAGGCAACATAGTTTTAATGTTCCTTAAAACAAACATAAGGAAGTACTTCACACAAAGCACAGTCAACTTGTGGAACTCATTGCCATAGGCCAGAGTTGTATTGTGAAGGCCAGAATTATAACTGGATTTAAAAAGGAATTTGATAAATTCCTGGAAGCTAGGTCCATCAATGGCTATTAGCCAATGTGGTCAGAAACACAAATGAATGCTCTTGTCCTTAAACCTCTGACTGCCAGATGCTGAGTCTAGATGATAGGGGATGGATCATTCCATAATTGCTCTGTTCTGTTCATTCCCTCTGAAGCATCTGAACACAGTTGGAAGACAGAATACTGGCCTAGATGTACCACTGGTTTGATTCAGTATGGCCATTTTTACATTCTTATCAAGATTCTTTGTGAGGGGCAATTGCCCCTTTTACATAAAATTGCACCTTAATTTTCACTCTGCCCCCCACTCTTTTTACTTCCCATATCCTTTTTTCTGCCTCTCCTCTTCATCATCTCCTACTCTTCACTGAGTTTTCCTTCCACTCTACTCAAAGCCTGTCTTCCCCCTTCTGTCTGGTCTGTGCTACTTTCCCAGCATTGACTGGGCACTCCAGGAAGACCTGTTCCTTCTTCCTACTCCTTAGCTTTAGGGTAGTACTGCAGTTAGGCCCAGCTAGGACAAATATTCCAACAGTGTTTGAGCCAAAGACAAGCAGGGGTATCTTTGACAAAGGTCAATGTGCAAAAAAGAGAATTAGTGTTTATCCGATTCTTACAGAAGCATTTTCATGTTATGACAATCATAAAAAAACAGAACAATTTTTTAAAATTCCAGCTTATATGGAATTTATATTTATACAAACATATTTTTATGGATAATTAGCAGTGACTGTTTCAAGTGGCAATCACTAGAAAAGAAGAAAAGTAGAGAGACTGTGGAAATGGTGCCAGGAAAGACTGCCTCAAAATGTAACTGGTAGTATTTATAGATTCATAAATTTCAAGCCAGAAGGGACCATTGTAATCATCTAGTCTGACCTTGTAGCATGTATCTTTTAGAAAAACATCCTATCTTGATTTAAAAATGGTCAGTGATGGAGAATCCACCACAATTCTTGGTAAATTGTTCCAACGGTTAATTACTCTTAGTGGTAAAATTTTACACCTTATTTCCATTCTGAATTTGTCTATCTAGCTTCAACTTCCAGCTGTAGTCCAGCTGAGTGGTGACAAAGGCATGAATAACTGAGGCCAGGTCACTGTCTAGTTGCTCTCTGCCTGTGCAAGTGAACCCCTAAAACTTTTCTTCCAGACTGAAGGAGCTGAAGGTGCAGATCCTCACACAAAAGTTTTTTTTTCTCCTGTTGATAATAGCTCATCTCAACTATTAGCCTCTCACAGTTCGTATAATAACTTCCAACTTATCTATCTATCTACCTATCTATCTACATGTTCCATTCTATGCATCCAATGAAGTGAGCTGTAGCTCACAAAAGCTTAAGCTCTAATAAATTTGTTAGTCTCTAAGGTGCCACAAGTACTCCTGTTCTTTTTAAACATAAAGTAAACCATGGTATGAACTTCAATGCCAAGAATTGCTTTTTACGGGGTTTTCTCTCTCCATAGTGCCTTGAGCTGTAGGTTCAGGTCTAAGAGCATGAAACAGTAAGATCCTATTTGGTAAAAGCCAACTCACTAGCTTTCCAAAATAGTGAAAACAGGCAGGAATATGTTTATCAGGGTAAAGAAAAAGAGAGAGAAAGAAAATAAAAGACAGTAACCTCTTCAATTCCATGGACAATATTTCCATTTTGCACTGGTCCTGAACCATCGTTTGGTGGTGTTACTTCAACTTCCACTTTTGCAGTATTTGGGAGTTCAATTTTTTCTGTAACATCATCCATAAATGGGAAAAAAACAGAACAAAGAAACAGATAACAAATCTGTTAGTGACACTGCACTTATATTTCAGTCTATTTGAATTATCAAGTGTTACTAGTGAACTGTTTACCTTTATATATATACACACACATATATAAAAAATAAAAGATGAGAGAGAAAAATTCTGGCCTTGTTACACTGGTTCAAACCCATGGAAGCTATAGATGTAATTTAGAGACAAATTTTGACCTTTGGGAGCTTTGCCTGAATAAGGATTGCAGGATCTATTAAAAAACTGATTGCGTTTTAGAAATGTTCTTTTTAATGTTTACATTCTTAATTGCAACTTAAGAACTCTTTACTCATGCAAAAATCTTACTAAATCCATGGGAAGTCTAACACTTTTGAGTCAAAACTGACATTAAATCATTTTATCAGCAAGTAATAAAATGTAGGATGCTGCACTGGCAGATAGACAGATGGATAAACTCATAAACAGCTGCAGAAACTTAACTAATGAACTTTGTCCATCTGTCGTTAAGAAAGCTGGAGTTTTGTCACAGCTATCATGAAAGTCGCAGATTTTGTGACTATCATGTGGTTTTTGAAATATATTTGTCTTCTGAATAATAGCTAATGATGGATGGTAAAATGTTACTAGACCACCAAGAGCTTCAAAGGTAAACCTTGGGCTGGTCAGCAACTGTGATGACACAAGGGCTAGATCAGTGGGCTTTTGGCAAAACTGTCATCTCCTCAATGGGTCATAATTTTGCTCACAGGTTAAAATAAAAAATAACTTTTCAAAATATGGAGACCATGACTCAATTTCTAAATATTGTTTCTGGAGTGGCAATTCCTATCTTAAGAACTATTCACTTTTATCATCAGATATTCATATACTTTTTATTTGCACTAAAAATGGAAAAAATAAAACAATGCGCAGGACTTTCAATACTTCTACAAAGGAAAGGTCTGATCCTGCAGTTGTTGGTGAGGTAAATGGGAGAGAGTAGGGACTGCAGGATCTGGCCCTATTTTTGTGTAATGCAATTCCTTTCCCCATGATCATCCAAGGAATCTTCTAAACAATAGGCATGTCAAAATTTCAGCTGTTATTATTAGATAAAGATGGTAATGGCCAGAAATGCTTGAACAATCAGAAGTCATGAGGAAGTGCCTCTAACAACAGCTGACACAATAAGATGTATTTTATCTGATGTTGCTGTACAAAGAAGTAAATATAGCTGTGTGGCTGCATTACTGCTGCACTCAGATTCTTCCTGAATTAAAATCTGAGATCACAGCAGCAGTGCAGAGTGCACTATATCTGTGATTATTTAACTGCTTGCAAGGTATTTTCCTCAGCATTATGCTATATTAACAGAGTATTCCATCCAATTGCTTGACTCAGTGTCAAAGTGCATCTAGATATAGAGTGAGGTCATGGAAGTGTCAAACTGATCCCATTTTTACCAGATACATTTGATCGTTTTTTGTATTTTTTTCCCACTGCAATGAACATTAAGTGGTAAAGCAGTGGCTAAAAGAAACGAGAAGGTGACTTAAGTTGTTGTTGTTTTAACAATGTATAAGTTTTGAGCTGAATATTCTTTGTGAAAAACAGAGTAAATGGGGTTTCTGTAGTGGGTATACACAGGGCTGGGAAGGATGGATTTTTTCCAATTCATAGTCCGGATATGAAGAAGCTGTGCAGCAACTCTGCAGCTGCCATGGCAGACTGCAGGTAACAGTAGCCCACTATACAACTAGTCCACAAACCTTTTGGCTAGTGGATCAGCAGTTTGTGCAAACCTACCAACCACAAGCCTGCTCCTCGTGTGGCCCAGCCCCAATATTTTCCCCATAGGAAAGTTACCTTGCAGCAGTTCTCTGCAGCAGGCTACTATGAACCCTCATTGCAATTTCCCCCTTGCACAACAGAACCATTACTATCAAGGTTTGCGTGCCAATGTAAGATAGGCAGGATTTGCCTCTGACAGATCAAATTGCTCCCAGCAACAATCATAATACCGCTCTGAGGGCAACATTTTGCTCTTAGATCCACACACTAGATCTCAAATCCAATATTCTATTCTCTTCTCCTGGGAAGTGTGGAGCTACATGTCCCACATAAAATGCACATTTATTTCAGGTGTATGAAAAATGTATATAAGTGTCTAAACTGCACACCTGGTGGATCTCAGTGAGTATTCTCCACATACCAGTGGAGAACCCAGTACCAGAGTCAAATGGCCTGGTAATGCTATAAATAAATAAAGCATCATTGTCAAAATTTGGCTCTTACTTACACCTGCCAAACATCAATGACATCAATGAGGTTCCAGGGGCATAACCGAGGATTGAATTTGTCTCCATACTTCTATCAATCTTATTTTAGCACATTTACAAAATTAGTGCTACATTCTTCTCTCCAACCTTGCACAACAGCTGTCTGGATGTTTTATTCTGCTTTCTCCTCACGCACAGAACTCCCATTCATGTCTATGGGGATTTCATGCACAATTCTTTAAGGAGTCAGAATAGAATACATGGATGAGAGAGGAAAATTTAGTCCTCTTTGGCTCAAATGACTGACTCTAATTGCCTATCAGAAATGACTGGGCCAAAAATCCAGAGTAAATATTGTAAATGCAGAATAACACTTGTATAGCTTGAATCTGACCCACTGTATGTAATAGTTCATTGGTCAAACTATGAGTCAAATTTTTCACTCAGTTATACCAATCCAACCCATTTGGAATTACAGGTGCTACACATCTCTGAAAATCAGGTTCCCATTTGGGAGTCCAGACATGGATTTAGAGGGCTAACTTCAGGCTCTCAAGTCTGAAAAAATGTAGGTTTATTTATTTTCTTGGGTAAATAAAGTAACACATAGCAAATATACCCCAAACAGTAAGAAATAATTCTGTACTCCTATACTTACCCGCATGATTAGTAGCCCCATTCCGTCTTTCGCTGTCTTCCACCTGGCACTTCTTTTTGGCAATCTTATGAAGGATTGAGGCCTTCTCTTTGAACTTTCCTAAAAGAAAACATCAACATTGTTCAAATGCAGCTATTCTGAGATGCTACATTTCTCTGTAATAGCTTCCAGCTTTTGCTCTATAAATCAAAACCAAGAATTAATTTCTATCCATCCTAAATAGATAGTTAACTCATTAAGTTAAGAATTTTAAAAGATGTTTGTTCATTCCCTAAAACTCAAAGACAATAAAAAATATTATTTTTCTGGTGATGCAGTCAATCAAGTTTGCATAACAAAAGTGCTAATATAAAAAATTAAAGATGAATTGCAAATAAATTAAAATGCTGTAAATAAAAAACACAATTTCTGGTTTGCTATAGGAACATAGGAATTGCCATAGTAGATGAGATCTGTGGTCCATCTAGTCCAGTATTTTGTCCCTAGTAGTGACCAATACCAGAGACTTCTGAAAAACTCATAAGAATCCCCATAATGAACAATTTCTAAATAACCTTCCCACAGGCTAATTTTATTCCCAATCCCTGCCAGTTAGTGCTACATTCTTCTCTCCAATCTATACAGTAGCTCTCTGCATGTCTTGTAATGGTTGGTTTATGCCCTGTGTATCATAGTTTATGATGTATGTTGTAGTTGTATGTTTTTATCCTAATATATGTCTTTATGATTTATCTCTTCACTCCCTTTCCTCCCTCATTATAAATACTACTGATTAGGTAGAATGCAGGCTTAATTCAAAACAACCATATGACATGAAAATCCTAGCCTACAATTCTTGGTCTCCCTAAACTCCCATTGAAATCATTTGGAGTTTTGGGGGTGCAAAGACTTGCATGGTTTAGGACAAAAAGGTATTTCATTAAAATCAAGCAATACTACCCAAAGGATACTTTATGTCAATTAACTACAGAAAGTAAAGAGAAGCCATGCATAAACAAACTTATAGATTTACATTACAACGTCACCACTTCCAAATGTAAGTCAGAATTATAATAAAATCAGCCTGTGCTGTTTACATAAAATGGACAGATGAATCAGAGGTCTAAAATAAAATAAAATAAATACCTCTGCTTTCCCTGTCAAAAAAATATTGGGAATGTTTAGAAAACTGGATATCATAACGGAATAATTAATGTGCCAAGAGGTCAGCAATAATCATTTATGTGGGAATGGAATAAATGGTCAACCACAATCCACCTAGTGAGAAAAAATAATAAAAGAATCTTATAAAAATTCATGTGCTTTGCCCTTTCAGTTGCACGTATTATTCCAGAAACATTGCACTGTAAAGTAACATGTGTTCAGCCAGAAGAACAGTAGGGAATATCATAGGCAGTTTCTTTTTCAGTTGCTAAAAAAAAAATGTATATGGGATTTTGAAATTCTCAGTTATATTGTGCACATGGTGAAACAGAATCGTCTGCAGAACAGAGCAGCAGTGAAAAGTAAGAGGCCAGCTCACCTCTTCATTGTGCAGGGTCAATGCCAGAGAATATCATTCAAAGGCATAGAGGAAGAAGAGACAGAAAGTTGAATAAAGAAAAAAGGATAGAGAAAGGGAAGAGCCTGCAGTGTGAGATGAATTGAAGAGGGAAAGGAAAAGAAAAAAGGAGAGAACAGTCACACCAATTATTTTATAATGTAATGCCGAAAAAGTCAAGTATTTCTATTTACAACACAGGAGTTATCTTAAGTGTGTGCACAATTTTGTGCATGCCTGACTTGAGTGAAAAACATGGTGTGCACAGAAGTTGTGGAGGATTGTGTGCTTGCACTCACACAGACATGGCAGTTTGCACACATGAATTGTGGGTTGCAGTGTCCAAGATGGGTGCATAAGCATTTTTCAAGATCTGGCCCATAATGTCCCAGGTGTATTATTATATTCTTGGGAGCACAGGTAAATGAAAGGAAGAGTCTTTTTAAAAAGTCTCAGCTTGTATTTTGTGTGGAACATTTATTCTTCACTGTCATTTTAACTTGTGTTCTAAGACCCAGCATCCCTGCTGATGTTCATGCTATTTTATGATAGTTCCTTCAGCAAGAATCATAGAAATTGTTGATGGAAAAAGCCTATTAGACTATCATCTAGTCCAGCAGTGTCCAATAGAAATTCGATGCTAGCCACACTGCTAGCCACACTTGTGGTTTTGAATTTTTCTTATTAGTCACATTATAAAAAAGCCACATTATAAAAAAGCCACATGCATTAGCCACAAATCAATAGCCTATTAGAGGCATGTGGCTAGTGGCGAACGTATTGGATACTGCTGATCTAGTCCATAGGCTTAGCTACGTGAGAAGGCTGAATTGGTTTAATTTAAAGTGTGATTTTAAACCAGTTTAGTTAAACCAGGGCAAACATCTGCATAGAGGCTCTTATTTCAGTGCAAGAATGCCTTTGTGTGGTTTAGTTTCTGTCAGTTAGGAATTGGTTTAAACCAAACCGAACTAAGCCACTCTTAAACTGAACTAAAGCTGCCCACACTTTTGCACTCGTTTGATATCAGTTTAAAAAACAATTTAAATTAAACCAGTGCAACTTTCTGCTGTAGACCAGGCCAATCTTTCTCCCAGTATCGGGTTTTTCTCTCCAATACATTCTGTAACCTATTTTTAAATGTCCAAAGAGATGAAGTATCCATTACTCCCTTTGCAAAATTATTCTACAGCCAGAGATCACTTCAAGGAAGTGCTTCTTAACATTAAGAGAAACTGTTATCTTTCTTACTTTTTGCCCAGAAATCCTAGTTATGATCATTATATCACTCTACCTCCTTCTTCTCCACCCTTGGGGCCACAATGTGACTGGCCTCGCATTGGTGCCCAAGCGGTGGGGAAGAGTTAGACCTTTGTGGAGGGACCAGCCAGCAAATACATAGCAGAAACACTATCCCAGATGAACACCTGTGCACTGAGGACGGGTGGGAGGAAGATGGGGCAATGCCTCCCCCAACATCAGTCTGGGAAGTTTGCTGGGCACAGGAGGAGTGCATGATTCACCCTTTCACAGGGAGACAGTACCCCAACAAGGAATCCTGAATGAGCCAGAATGTTTCTAATCATTTGCCCTTGGCAAAATGCTTAAAACTTTTCATTTCACACCTGGATTTTGTCACAGTTAACCATGGCTTTGTCACTTTAAATCTGGATTAGTGCAATACACCCTAAATGGGGCTTGTATTACACCTATGCTCAATGATTTGCAATGACCACCAAATTATTTCCGGGGGAGTTTAAGGTATGGGTTTTGCTCTATAAAGAGCTAGGTGCTGTGGGACTAATTATCTGAGACACTGTTCCTCCCCTCATAAAATACTATGACAGCTGAGATCAGCCAAAATGATTGAGTTCATAGACTCCTGGGAAGCGCAGGTGCCCTAGAAATTTTTTCCCACCCTTTGGGTTAATATAATCCAGATCCAATGACCTACAAGAAAAGCTGCAGGGTTCATCTGCTTTCTTAGGCTTTTTTCATGGAGTGAGGGATGTTGAATAGGATGGGAAGGGAGATAAAAGGAAGGAGGAAGAGAGGAGAGAAGTTCTAAGCAGTGCTCTACATTGATTATTATGTACTTAGGGCTTGCCTACACATGAAAATTAATCCAGAGTAAGATAGTGTGTGAATTTAAAATGGATCAATTGTTCCCGATTAACACCACATATAGATGTCTTATTTCAGAATTAAAGCACCTTATTCTGAATTATCCTAATCAGTGGAATTCCAGAATAAGAGCAACCACATATGGTGTTAATCAGGAATATCTTTTTCAGAATAACTTCCCGTGTAGACAAACTCTTAGATTACTTAGGTCTTGTAGTTTGTATAGCACCTAGCACAATGGGCTTGAGTCTCCAGGTGCTACTGTAATACAAATAAATAATACCTAACTACTGAGGGGTAACTCATGCTTTATATCACTTTGGGTGCTATACAATTCTATTCAGATCCATCTTAGGGACATGCATGGTTTTCCCATGGCACCTCCTTGCCAGATATGTCCCTTTAGCAGCAGAGTGCTGTGGTTCTGAGTAGTTATGATGATGTACACTTTTCTTCTTTAAACAGAAAATTAAAGAAGGGCTGAAATGTGTAGGAGTGTGCATGTGCATGCATGTGTGAGAGACAGAAGATGAGTGACTGTAAAAATACAATTCCCCTAATAGGTGATCCTTGCATTCTTTCTAAAAAGATGTAAAACTCAGTGACCGCTTAGGGCCTTAGTACTATAATTAGAATTATTCTGAAGAACAAAAAGGGACAGGACAGACATTTTTTCCACATTCCTTTTTAGTGTAGACCAATGACTCTCAACTTTTAACAGGTGAAGAGTACTAGTTCATTAAACAAAGGGCCCAACTCTTCATTCCTTGTGAGCAAAAAGCTCCCAGTGACTTCAGAAAGTCCCCAAAATAATTACACATCATACACCGCCCAGTACTGCAAGGAGTCAATGGAGATTGTGCATGCTCCCCATCTCTTAGGAGGGGCCCAGGTTCAGGCCCACAATATACAAATGTATATGTAATGAGAATATCAGAAAGAAATTCCATCTCCTCTTAGTTTGCTATCACAGAGTAAATTTAGATTCAACCCTTCCATCTGTGTGTTTTCTGAGTGGTTGTGTTTCAGTTTCTGTATCTTTAAAAAACAACGTAATTGCCATCCTCATTAGGACCTATTCGTACATGAAAAAAGACCTGTATTCTAGGCTAGGCAGTAAAGCCATCTGCTTGAGCGCCATTGCTCTGGACATTTTGAGTAAACTCGTTGTTGGAGGGCAAGAGAACTGATTCAGTGAGGTGCTGAAGTCAATCAAAAGGATGGCTGGACCAGTGAAGCAATTCATTTAGATCAAAGATCCAGACAGAACTACAGATCCATTCAAGACTTACTTGATAAAATTATTGTAAAAAGAGAAAAAGCAAAACAAAGGCATTCTGTTGCTAATTTCCATCTGTGATCAGGACAAGCCCAGGAATGTGTACAGTGTACCTGGATTTAGAGAGCCATTAGTGAGACAGGTCAGACTGAGTTTGCATTAAGATGCTGTACAATCAATATATTGGTTATCATTGGCTTTCAAATGGCTGTTTTGATGATACATAAAGAAATATCCATTTTGATGAATTCTGTTTTTTAAAAAAAATCAATAACTGTACCATTTACTTACCTTTCAACTTCCTTGTTTTCCATTAACCTCTGATAAATGCAAAAAGCTGCATATATGCAGTGTTAAGTCTGCAGATAAGATCTCAAAGTCAGGAAATGACAAAGTTCAGGTGGCCCATACAACTTTAACTTTGTCCATTTGTGCTTATGCCTTATGATAGAATGTAATTACTGACTAAAGTCTCTGAGCTCTTGTCATAAATATAAAGGGAAGGGTAAACACCTTTAAAATCCCTCCTGGCCAGAGGAAAAACTCTTTCACCTCTAAAGGGTTAAGAAGCTAGGATAACCTCGCTGGCACCTGACCAAAATGACCAATGAGGAGACAAGATACTTTCAAAGCTGGAGTGGGGGGAGAAACAAAGGGTCTGGGTCTGTCTGTGTGATGCTTTTGCCGGGGACAGAACAGGAATGGAGTCTTAGAACTTAGTAAGTAATCTAGCTAGATATGCGTTAGATTCTGTTTTCTTTAAATGGCTGAGAAAATAAGCTGTGCTGAAGGGAATGGATATTCCTGTTTTTGTGTCTTTTTGAAACTTAAAGTTTTGCCTAGAGGGATTCTCTATGTTTTGAATCTAATTACCCTGTAAGGTATTTACCATCCTGATTTTACAGAGGTGATTCTTTTTACTTTTTCTTCTATTAAAATTCTTCTTTTAAGAAACTGAATGCTTTTTCATTGTTCTTAAGATCCAGGGGTTTGGATCTGTGGGCACTATGCAAATTGGTGAGGATTTTTATCAAACCTTCCCCAGGAAAGGGGGGGTTAAGATTTGGGAGGATTTTGGGGGAAAAGACATTTCCAAACGGGCTCTTTCCTAATAAAATAAAACCGGTTAGACGTTTGGTGGTGGCAGCGAAAGTCCAAGGGCAAAAGGTAAAATAGCTTGTACCTTGGGGAAGTTTTAACCTAAGCTGGTAAAAGTAAGCTTAGGAGGTTTTCATGCAGGTCCCCACATCTGTACCCTAGAGTTCAGAGTGGAGAAGGAACCTTGACAGCTCTGCTTTGCAGTATTTCTCTTTCTTTTACTCCTACGCTATACCTCTTGAAACTTTGATCTTTTCACTCTTCTGGCAAAGGGGTTGAAATCTTTTCTCTACTAAAGTCAATGGGAAAATTCCCATTGACTTTAATGGAGCTCAAGTTTCACCAAGAATGTTCAGACTTACAGCAAGTGTTTGTATGGGAGACTGCTAATCACAGACCTCCACTTTTGAAAACTTATGGTACCTCTTCTCTTCCAGATATGCACAAATTTTCGGGTGATTATCATTGCACAAAGATTTATTCAGTCATGTAGTGCAACATTCTTCACAGAGACAAACAGTCCTACAGACCTTACTGTTCTTTCATGGGAGTGGGTCATTGTCACCCCAGAATCATAAAAAGCTTGGACTATACTTTAGATACCTGTTACTGGCCAATTAGCGGGAAAATATATTGTCCAGTTTTGTAGTCAGTACACTATTTGCCTATCTAGCCCATGAAACTTGGTTCAAAGAACTTATAAAACATATGTCTTCTACAGGACTCTTCCAAAGGTTCACTGCAGATATCACTAAACCATTGACTCCCAAAGGTAACAAGTGTATGTGTTTGCTACTGAGGATTGTTTTCACTAATTTGTTAATTTATATCATATGCCTTACTAGAAAGCCTCCACCATCACTAAATATTTATTTAATTATTACAGTCATGATCAAGGTGTGCTGGAATCCTTACATTAGTTGAATCTTAACCAATAGTTGCAATTGTAACTGAGTTTCTTTTGTAAATCCAAATTGTAGCACACCTTTAAAATACACCAAAAGTCACACTGGCCTCAAAATTGGTAAGCTAAATCTGGAACAATTCTACAAAAGCTGTTCTACAACATCTTAAATAGTTACTTATTGTATATAGTGAAAAAATGTTTCTTCAATGAACCATAAGTGAGCTGGCAAAGTGAACCAGAAAGACCAAAACCCAGAAACCATATTTTGTGATTCAAAAAACAAAGCAAAACTAAACAAACAAAAAACAAAACACTAATAGGGTTAATTCCTAAAAAAAAGAGTGTGATGCACAAAAAGCTACTTACAAAGCAGGTACCTTTCTGACAGCTTTGGAATTTAAAACGAATGGATTTGTTGCAAATCATTTGAGGTGTTAATCTCTTTCACCTTCCTCAGAATCCAGCAAGAGCTGAAGGTACACAGCTTCTATCAGGGTTTGGGTGCCAATGGAACACTCCCCCAAAATCTACTAACAGGCCCACAACTTTACAGTGAAAGCTATACGAGGCAGTGGAGTTGGAAAAGGAATCCTGCAATGTGATAAGCCACATGCTGCTGTGTTTTATTTAGTGCACTAACCGATATAAGGCTCAGGAAAAAAAAAAGGATGACAAAAGGAGGTGTTATGTAAAATATAGCAAGTGGAGATTCTATTTTTTGAAAAATCCAAATGGAAAGCTCTAAAATACCATACTTTGATCTAAATTAAGTTTCTAGAACACTATCTCCTGTTTGGTTTTTTTGGGAAGTTATGTAGAAACAATGACAGGTTTCAGAGTAGCAGCCATGTTAGTCTGTATTTGCAAAAAGAAAAGGAGTACTTGTGGCACCTTAGAGACTAACAAATTTATTTGAGAATCTGTTGCATCCAATGAAGTGAGCTGTAGCTCACGAAAGCTTATGCTCAAATAAATTTGTTAGTCTCTAAGGTGCCACAAGTACTCCTTTTCTTTTTGCTGAAACAATGATGATAGATCTCTTGGAAAGCTAAAGGGAACCAGAGGGTCTCATCAGTATTAAATGTTGCTACAGAGAAAACAAACTAAAACTTATTACCTCCTTACTTTCTTTATGGGTAGAAAATGTATAGTATGGTCTCATAAGAAATATCTGTATTACCTACAGTACATGAAGCTTTGGAAATTGCATTATGCCAATCCATAAAGGGTGCTTTCTAGGTTCTTTTAATACCAATAACACACTACATGCAACATATGTATGGCAATATGTAGCAGTTACCTACTTTCTTCATAGCATATTTATAGGAATAAGTTCTCTCATGTATTTTTACTTTATAACTGCAAGACTTAAGAAAAATCAGAGGATAATGAATGTAGTAATTGTAGCATTTTTTCAAATGGTATATTTAATAAATATTTTAAGATTAAAAAAATCCCACCAACCTCTTCAACCCTCAGCCCATAATAAGAAATGAAATAAATAACTTTATTGAAACAAATATCTAAGATGAGATTTTCTGCAAAAGGCTTAAATGTAAATACCATAGCTGAGTGGGCTGGGTTAATGAGCCACTGAAGGAAATTGGGTGGTGTATTTAAACAAATTAGTCACCAATTTATTTCAAGCAAAAGCTTCTTTCAAGGAAAATAGTTTATAATATTTGTTAGCTAGACAATCTCATACAAGCTAATTGCATCTGGATGCTAGCTTTGACTGGACACCTGGCTAAGTTGGCATCTCCAGTTGTAAAGAGTTTACTGTGTTTATCTTGACTGAGAAAATAAATCAGCTTTGTAAACACACACACACACACACACACACACACACACACACATTTTAACTAAGAAACTTGAACATGACTTTGCACCTAGCATAGATAGAAAGATCCACATTTAAAAATGTATTAGTTGGTCATTGTCTATTCTCGGCCTGGGCTGACCATGAGCAGCAAACATGTTTCAAACAAATTCCAATCTGGACAAACTCTTTGGGGTGTTGGTTAAAACACACTGAGACACACCTCATGAGGCACTGTGTCTATTCTTCACTTTTGTTCAAGGAGATCAGAATTACATACATAATGTGAATAAAAAGTACTGCCGTATGCTGTTTCTTTGTCCACTCATTTCTCTTCCAGCAAGGAAAAGACTTTCTCCAGAAGCCCATATCCTTAATTAACTGTTCAGAAGCTATGACAACATATTAAAAATGTGTCAGTAATCCATCTTGAGTGGAGCCTAACGACAATCAAACTTGTCTACATTAGTGCAATAAAAAGCCTTGGAAAAGCTTTCAAAACATTTACAAATTGTGACAAAGTTCCTCCTCTACCTTGGTGGGTCCTGCGCTTATTGGTGGGTTTTGCTCGCCTCAGAGATTCACAGTAGCCCTCAGTTTGGCCACTTTTTTGGCTCAAATCTGCTGTTCACCCAGATAACCTCATCACTTGCCAGCATGGGGAAAAGAAAAGAGAACACTCCCCACAGTCTCTGCTGGTCCACCTAGTGGGTCGGGGGACAGGACAGGGACCTTCCCCTCTGGTGGAACCCACAGTCCAAGTCAACTCCTCCTGTATCCAATAGAGAGTTGAACGGATGGGGGGAACCCAGGCCCGCCTTCTACTCCAGGTTCCAGCCCAGGGCCCTGTGGATCACAGCTGTCTATAGCGTTTTGTGTAATACCTGTGTGACAGCTACAACTCCCCGGGATACTTTCCCATGGCCTCCTCCCAACATCTTCTGTATCCTCTCCACAGGACCTTCCTCCTGATGCCAGATAGCGTTTGTACTCCTCAGTCCTCCAGCAGCACACCCTCTCACTCTGAGCTCCTTGCACGCACCTCACTAACTGGATTGAGAGCCTTTTTAAACCAGGTGTCCTGATTAGCCTTAATTAATTCTAGCAGCTTCCCAATTGGTGTCCTAATTAGCCTGCCTGCCTGCCTGAATTAGTGTAGCCATCTGGCCTGACCCTGTCACAAAATGCAAATATCATGCAAATTTTAAAGTTCTGAAGTAGGCAAACAGTACACGTACGTCCAAAAATCATCAGTTCCTCTTCAAATCCGTCACGTATCCTGATTATGGATACATAAATCCTCCCACACAAGTATATCAATTCTCTCTTTTCCCTCATAAATTTTCCCACTCCTCCCAACACATTACTTTTCTTTCCTCTTCTGTTCTTAACCATCAATTCTATTTCTCCCTGAAATTCACTACTGCACATACCTCCAGGCGCTCCCTTTCAGTTCCTCCTCCCTTCAATGAAGCTGCTGCCTTAGCAATTGCTGTTGTTATACCTGCAGCTCCCTCCCCTTACTCCCTTCCCTATCTGGCTACTCATCCCACGGCCTGGTCAAAAGTCTTCCATCCAAACATTTGTTCACTAGAAAATGGGGTTTTTCTACTCAATGAAAGCGTTTGCAGAAAGTATTTACTGTCCTCAAAAAAACTCCATTTTTTCCCATCAGAAAGCCATTTTCCTTCAGCTGCGGTTGAAAATTTCAGTTTGCAGCAGTTTTTGGTTTTTCAATGGAAAGATGAAATTTTCATGGACAATTGCGATTCAAACTAAACATCTGTGGTTTTCATCTACATTTGGCACAGAACTGCCCCCACCCCCATTTTCTGATCAGCTCTTCTCTGGGCTCCTCCCCTAGTAGCTTCTGGGTACCTGATGGAGAAGAGGGATAAAAACTAGTCAGCAATCAGATCACAGCAATCAGTCCTGGCTACTCTCATGCTATCCAAAGCTGGAGACTCAGCAGGGCAGGCGGAGGAGCCAGAAAGTAGACTTTAAAGCTGAGATTTTATGATGAGTTGACATTTTCAGCCCTGAAAATACCACAGTAATTGTGGTATATATTTGATGTAAAAGGGAGACAGAAAAAAAGTGGAGAACTAGTTACTCTGCTGAAGTGCTGGGAGCATTCTCGAAACAACTTCATTTATTCAGTCTCACTACGACATTACATAGCAATAGCCTACTTACTGTGAGCAACAGCAGAAAGGGGTAAGTGCTGAACAGTCTGAATTTGTAAGGCCACTACAGCAGTAACCGCTGGTTGTTACCAGTCAGAATCCACTCCCATTAAGGCAAAGTGGCCACCCTAGCTTTTGGGCTATTTTGTACTGATTCTATAGATTTTGCTTCTAATTGCTTGTGTCATTTCTAAACAACTGTGGTGAAATGGAATCTGAAAAGCCTAGAATTGTACTTTCAATGACGCTGTTCATATCTCAGCGAAGAGACCAGTTTTAAATGGAACTTCCATCTGGGTATAAGCCATTCTGAAGAAGTGAAATGATAAATGAATAAAATACAGTATAGTTCAGTTCTAGTCAATGGGTTTGGGCACTTCAGTATGATTTCTTTCTGGTCACTGGGTATAGATTTGAAAATGAACTTGAGACTCCATGTGGTTCATGTGAGATTATGAAGAATACTGGTGATACGTCAGGCTATGTCTATACTAGAAATACTTTACTGTTATAGGAACACTGGTTTACGATACCAGCAAAGCACTCCTAGTGTGACTGCAGCAATCCCAGCAAATCTGCACTGTTTACTGGTATAGTAAATCACACCCACAAACAAAATAAGTACAGTTTTGCCAGTCTGAATATGTCTACACTAGGGGCTTCTGCTGGCAAAGAGATGACAGTCAGGGATTACACCTATTCACATCCCTGACCACCATAACTATGCTGACAGACATCTGTAGTGTAGACATAGCCTTAGATGTAAGAGAGACAGAAGAGAGGGTAATCAGATATTCTGGGCAAGACTCCCTGTCACATTCTGCTACCTAGTTAGGAAATAGAATTGCTATCAAGTGTAGATATGCTCTCTGGATCTGGAAATGGGATCATGAGGAAGAAAAAGGCAGGAATATGCTCTGCCAGATGTCATGAAAATTACTAAAGGTTAATGGAGTTTAAATGTTAAAATAATCTTTACAAAATTATCTTCTAATTTTTAAAGGATCATAGCGATGGCATAGCAATGAGACAATAGTACATTGAGTAGCCATGCAGTTGTGGTTTCAGATATAATATTAGATTTGGGTTCTTGCCTGCTGATCTTGACTGGCCCCCAAAATTTCTGCCTTCATTGAAATCAGTTGGGTTAGATGGATGTAACTGAGGGCACAGTTTTTCTGAATTGGTACCTGAGGAAAGTATTTAAACTGCTCTGCTCTTCTAGTATTACCATTCAGATATGTATGGACCAGTCTAGACAATAGCCAGGTTTCATCCATATTACTTTTCCTTCCAGCTTGAAGAAAAAATACTAAAAAGGAAGGATGGGAAGTGACTTAATAGTTTCACTGCTGCCTCAATGTAGTTGATATATGATGGTCCATCTAACTTGCACAACACTTTGAAATGTATATATTCCAATATAACATTACAAAGGAAGATCAATGCATTCCTGTGCAGCATAGAATCATCAGTGTGGATCAGTTGTCAAGACATTAAAATGGGAAAGTTCTTCCAGATAAAGAGATAACAGAACTCTCTTTTATACAAAAGTACAAGATTTTGAAATGGACAGATCATTTAATCAAGTGTGTGTGTGTGTGTGTGTGTGTGTGTGTGTGAGGGACTGAGAGGAGGGAGGGAATGTATATCCATTTATGTTATTGTAATAATGATTTATACTCATTTGGCACTAGATTCTGCTCTCAATTAGAACAGTGGAAAACTCGAATATCTCCACTAATTTCAGTAAACAATTGTAAACAATTTCATTGTTGTAAAGGGAAGAACTTCAAAATGAACAGAAAATAACATTTTCAATTCATACAAGTCACGTCTACCCAGTGAGAGTCAGTATTTAACAAATCCAGAAATATGAAAGCAGTATGGTCCAACATAGGAAAGAAAGCATCAGAAAGAACTGCAGTTCAATGCAAAAATAACATAAATAGGCAGGCACTTTGAAATTCACAGTTGTGATTTCAAGATGGCTGTGTTACAGGAAGTAAAGTTGTAACATTAAATACTTTTCAGTCAATCATCATATAGTTAGCTTAAGCTAACTTGCACATACTACAGTGCTGTACATATTGACTTAGATTTTTCTAAACATTAAGAGACACATGATATTTTATGGCTATGACATAACATCACTCTGACAACATGCAGCTACAAAATTGACATTTTTCCCCAAGTTGGCTGTGGAATTTTTCTTTTGCTCTGTCTGTTGGAGCACTGCATAACAAAGATGGGTGCAGTTTGGTCTCAATAGAACAAATATTACCTTCCCAGTCTATCTAGAATACGAGCTAGGTAATTTCTGTTATGGTATCTAACTTCATGAAGGTGGAGAGGAGACTTATGAATGTCCTAGTCACAATTAAGTTATCCTGATTCTTCTACAAATGAAGTTAAATGTTCAAAAAGAATCAGGTACCATTAAGCTTAGAAGAATTGTTTAATATTCTTCTGCTTCTTTGAGGCATGGTATACTGAAGAAGTAGGTTTTACTGTATGACCTGGAGATATAGAGGGAAGGATTTTTCTCAATACCCTTTGGGAAGATATTCCAGAGCCTTGAATCTGCTGTTGAGAAGGTTTGACCTCCAGCTATTGAATATATACCCAGGCTCTGCTAAGTGTAGAACAGATGATCACAGTGGACATAGGAAGTCTTGGAAGGAGAGGCAGTCTTTGAGATAACATGGGCAGATTCCATTTAGGGCTTTGTAAATCAGAAACCTGAATGGGGAGGCAGCGTAAATTGCAAAGTATAGTAGGTTGTCTTTGACTCATCCTTCATAGGAACCAAGCTGCCATATTCAGTAATAGTCATAGGTGGCAGGTATCGCAGGCCGGGGGAAGTTGAGCCTCCCCAAACAGCCAGGGGTGGCCCCGCCCAAGCTCTGTCCTGAGGCTCCTGCTTACTTTCTGCTCTTCCCCTGTGGCCCAGGTGGTTCACGTGCCACCTGGGGCCATAGTTTCTTCTTTAACTTCTTACCTAGGGCCAGTTACAAAGCATGACATCAGTCTGAAGGTGATAAATTCATGAAGCATTGTAGCTTGGTCATTTTCTGAGAGAAATATATACAGCATTCTTACTAGCCTAAAGTGGAGAATTATGCTTTCGATAGCAAATGCTATTTGATTGTTCTGGGTCAGTATTGAGCCCAGGGTACCATGCTTTTTCTGTTTCTGTCTAACCTATTTTTCAATGGAAAATTGGGTTCTCAATTTTTTGTTGAAAAACCAAACACCTGAAAATCAAAAAGTCTGAAAAGAAAAATCAAATCCCAAAATATATTATTCTGGAAATGGAAACTCCCAGGAGTTCTCTACAGGCCAGGTTCCACAGCTAGACTTTATCTCACATGATGCACTGCGTCTACTCACCAAGAGGGGGACCATGGTACCTCATGGGAGATGTAGTATGGTTAGAGAGCCCAGCCTCTAGAGGAGAATGGGGACATGATGCACCACAGTGGCATTTCTGAATCAAAATATTTAATTTGCAATCAAAATATGCAGTTTGATTTTTTTTGTCAAAAAGTTAAAATTTTCTGCAAGAAATTCTCCCTCCCCCTCATTTTCTGACTATGTCTAACAACCTCACTGTTGCTTGGGAACAATATAAACCAGAAGCTGCTTTATTCACTGGGATATCTGTCATGCAGAACTGTCTGTGCTGAATGAAAAAGGATATATAGAGCTGTGTGACAGCTTTTGATTATTACAGTTCCACAGTATAATTATATTTGAAATCAGCAACTTTTTTCAAGCATTTTATTCACTGGTGGAGGCAGCAGGGAAGAGGGGCTGTCAGAAAGTCAAATACTATGGCTGAGTAATGTACTGATCATTAATAAGCTAACATTTATAGTCATGCAAGATAAGGATAGTCCAATCTTATGCTCCAGGCCATAAAGTTGACTGCCACAAGGTAGGAAATGAAATTCCTCTCTCCTTATTTCACATTCAGGTACATCTGAGATACTAACAGAGGCAGGATATCAGACTAGATGGTACAACGTTTTGATCCTGTTGGGTAAATCCTTTTGTTGCTAATGGCAGCTTGTAACTTGGTTAACGTAGCACATTATTTTATTTCATATGAAGTCTATGCTATTCTGACAAAATAGGAATAAAGTAGTTTGAATTCATACAACACATTGTATTAGGCTATATCTACACTTAAAATGTGTAGGTGCAGCACTTCAATGTAATCCACCTTTCTGAGAGGCAGTCGCTAAGAAAACAGAAGAATTCTAGTACTGTCTACATTGGTGGTTAAGTAGCCTTAACTACATCTCTCAGGGATGTGGATTTTTCACACCCATGAGAGAGACAGCTGTAGACTAGCCCTAAGTGTACCAGATGGACAACCATGCAAAGTGCGGCAAAGCTTCAACTTTCATGGTCTTCCAAACGGGTCGGCAGCCAGCCCCATCTAAGGAAGAGGCCACATCTTGCAGCATGGGAGGGGAAGCTAGTGAAAACTGAGAGTACTCACTGACTTGCAGGAGCAGGCCTTTGGGTATGAGATGCTACTTGTTTTATTTCTCTGAGGAACTAACGCATATACAAGAAATAAAAACAAACTCATAATAAAACAAATAGTTTTGAAGGCTTCTCTTCAAAAATCCTAAAATTCAGCTTGATTTTATATACTGAAAATATCTCACTAACAAAAAAAATTGAGCTATTTGTCTCATATATGCAGCATTAGAAATGAATATGAACACATGGACAATTTTTACACAGCCTCAAGCTCGTCTTTGACTTTGAATGTGCAATTAATTACAAGTCCAAATGCTACTGTAACCACCCAGTTGGCAGATGCAATCAGTAGTTAGACAATGGTCCCTGATTCTGCAAACATTTACCCCTCAACTGAGGGAAACATCCCAATTAAGGAAACATTGACTGCACTAGTACTTAAACATGTGATTAAAGTTAAACATGTGTCTCAACGCTTTCCTGAGTCAGGGCTATAAGCATTGACCTTCTAAATTAATCCCAAGACTCCCATTGGTTTCACTGGGCATTGGATAGGCCCTAAGTACTTCCTACTTATAAATGTTGGCAGGATTGGGATCTTAATGCTAACATCTGTGTTGAAGTTAACTATGCCCTCAAAATTATGCCAGAAAAACTGGAGGGCATTTTAAAAAATCAGGTTAACTCATAGCTGTTGAATAATTCAGAAAACTGAGGTCATTAAATAATTCTTCTCAGACTTTGTGGTTAGGTCATCCATAAATGAACATATCTTATTGAATGTGTTATGTCAAAACCACAGTATAAAAGATATAGATACAAGTATACATTATATATTAGTATATACTTACTAGTATATATGTATTATTTACTTTAGTGAAAACATTATCTGTTGTATGTCTTTATCTGAAAGAAACAAAACTGCAAATGCAAATGACAAAAATATGAAAAAGAATGATGACAGATCACACTGTCAGTGAAATCATGCAAAGAGGAAATACATAATCCCCCAAAAGAAGGAAGAAGGAAAAAAAGAAAAAGCAAATACACCAAGGCAATAAAAAAGACTTACAGAAAGCGAATACAAACAATTCTAAAATATTTCTTACCTTCTTCAGTCATTGTGTCATAATATTTTAGCTTTCCATATGATCCAAGCTCTACAACATCACAGTAAAAGACATAAAGATAAGGAACCAGCAGACATTCAAGAAATCTACACATTTGCACATGTGCTTAATAAAGTTCAGAGGGATTATGTAAAATTTCTGCAGAATTATAGGCATAAATGGATTGTTGAAATGGTGAACCGTGATTTTTTTCACTTCAAATTTCAGAAGTCACTTGCTACAGTTAAGTGACTTGACTGGATGGGATCTGGGGACAAGCACTGTAGTTAAGGACTAAGACTATGTCTACACTAGAGACCTTACAGCAGCACAGCTGTTCCGCTGCACCTGCACTGCTGTAAGGTGTCCTGTGTAGCTCTGTGCTGGCGGGAGAGAGCTCTCCTGCCAGCATAATTAAATCCCCACTACGAGCGGCGCTGTCCACACCGGTACTTTTGTCAGAGAAACTTATATGGGACAGGGGTGTGGTTTTTTCACACCCCTGACTGACAAAAGTTTTACTGACAAAAGTGCTAGTGTATGACATAGCCTAACTTTCAGAGTGACGAGTGGTTTGTGGTACCTTAATTTATTTTAGATACCTTAAAGAAGTCTGATTTGCAGAAGTGCTGTGAACCTGCCCTTTGAAAATCAAGTTCTTTTAATGTGTTTCAAGTTGGGCACCTAAAAATTGAGACACCACAAATGACCTTTTTGAAAATGTATGCCCTAATAAATGGGACTGGGTCTCTAGGTTTGGAATCTAAAAACAAAGGTTCTAATGGTGGTTCTGATGCTGACTTGCTGTCTGAACATGGATACGTAACTTAGACTTAGTTTTATCATCTGTACAGCTAGAGAATTTATATTTACCTACTCCAGGGGATTCTTGGACATTTACTTAAATAATGTTTGTAAAGCGCTATACATGTACATAGTATTTATTAAGGCCAGTCAGTGGCAGAAGACAGACTAGAACTTAGGAGGACCCTCCTGACACTCAAGCTTTTGCTTATTCCTCTAGATAATTTGGCTTTTGTGAGGCATCACCTCCTCTTCATCCTGAAGTTTTTTAAAGTTCATTTTTTTTTGGTGAAGCTGTTTCTTTCAAGTTTTGCATGATTCATTATGAATAATTTACAATCTTCCAAAATGTTATGTAAAACGATATTTGAGGGATTCAAAATCATGCAAAATGTACTGGAGAAAAATTTTGCACAAATGTGACATTTTTCATCAATTTCACTCAGTTCAACCTTTAAAGTAAAACTTTAATAATTGCACTTCTGAGTACTCAACACTTAGCAACAATAGCAATCTTAAGATTTATAGATATGTAACAAGTTGATGATGGGATTTTCAGATCAATTATTCTTTCCTCATATTCATGAACGCATTTAATAAATTAATTATAAAAATGCTAGCCCATTATTTTGTTCTTAGCCCATTGTTTGGAGCTGATGTACTGCATATTCTATTCAAAGAGTTTTCACTTGAGTAAATTTCAATAGACATCTTGATCTTAGTTTTCATTCTAAGGTATTGTGATGATATGCAAATCTGGTATTTAAAAAGATCCTTTGTTTATACTAACAATTTCAAACTTGACTCTGTTAGATGAGCATTTCTGAGCCCACTTATGTGATACAGGGAAAACTATATGGCATAAAAACAAAGTCTACAGTCTTTTTTTTATCACTATGATTTTTAAAGTGCTGTACACTTATTCATTGTAAAAGATTGTGTTACATGAATAATCAACATATTAACAAAAATTGATCATATGTAATATGTATTCATATCTGTACAGTCTCTTGTTTTCTCCATGAATATGTAAATATGCACACACACACATACATGTATATAAATGTTATCGTTAGTCTCATTTAGAGCAAAGACAGCAGTCTGTAAAGAAAGGATTTTATATAGTTTTGTAAAAATCTTTCTGTAACAAAGGAATTTCTAGTCTGTACATGCTGGTTTTAACCCTAAATAAATACAGGTGATGATTTAGCACTTGAATTCCTTACCCAAGCAAAACTCCCACTGACTTCAGTGTGGATTTTCCGTGAGTAGGGAGCCCAGGACTCGATATATTGTTTAGTTAGAACTCTGGTTATCTTAACTACAGGGTTCAAATTAACTTTTAACAGTTCTTCCTCTTTTAAACTTGCGCTCCCTGATGATTGTCCCAGTTCCCCTGGGATCAGATGCACTGAAGACTGGGGAGAGAAGCCAGTGGAGGTTCTTGACAGAGAGAGGAGTGAAAGGAGGCCCTAAAGGAAAGAGGAGCAGTGAAATTGGACCCGGAAGTAGATGCATGGGAACAAGACAGCTGATAAGGGGATGGATATAGTAATCAGGAAGGAAGGGTCCAGTAGGAGTGGGGAAATGGAATAGGGGATAGGAAGGGAATACAGCACTGCGGGAAAGAAGGCATCACCCAAGAGGGGTTGGGGAACTGTCAAAACAATTATGTGGAACGGTATTAGTGTAAGACAGGGGACCTGCTGGGAAAGAGATGAGACACAGAGGAGATTCCAACAATGGAAGGGTGAAGAATGTAAACCCAAATACCCAGGCAGCAAAATCACATTAGAAGGGCATGAGAGGAGATACACTAGGGATCAGGTTTAGATCTGGGTTTGCTGCTGTCCCCACTGAAAGGAGGGACAAACAGACAAGAAGAAGAAAAAAAGACAAACTTAACACAAATAAGAGAGGGAAAGAAGACATATACACAGTAAGAATGCATGATGCCGGCACTGGTTGCATTCCTGGAGTTTAGATATAGCAAGTGTGCTGCCAAGATCAGTAATTTCAGACTAAAAGGATTTAAAATAGTTTAATTCCCACATTGTTAGAAAAACTACTGCCTGTGCAACTCAGACCTTGCAGGGGAGAATACATTCCCCAAAGCTTTTATAGTCCTGCTCATGCTTTGCACAAACAACAGGGTAATAAGCACACTGCACACTGACGGCACTATTTTGCAGTCCACTGTACTTACTGATGAGAATTATCCCATTGACTTGAATAAGACTACTTGGGTGAGTATGTGCTAGTCAACATCATTATACGTAAAAGAATTGGATACTAAATAGATACAACAAAAATGACAGTAAAAATGTTAGCAACGTCCGTTCTGTCACACGTTGCCACTTGATATGTCATCTTTGGAGTTCCATTGATGCAGGCATTTCCAAGACTACAGCTCTCGTATGGGAATTGCAGCAATGACGGGTCACAGTGAATAGAGCATGACACAGACCCACTGAAATATCTGAGGATTAAAATCCAGTACACAGACAATGTAGGATGCAATATGATATAACTAACTTTAAGATTCCCTCCTCAGATTGAGCCTACTTTTTGAAGATTTAGGCCAAAATATTCAGACTTGGGTGCCAAAAGTTAGGCACCAAAATCTATACATACAAATTTGTTGTTAAAATATTTCACATTAATATTAACCTGACATAAACCTTCCAACAGGTAGATTTTACTTAGTACATATTTTACACCTATTGTGCAAAAACTAGGCAGTCTTACTGCCACCCATGTCTCATCCCTGGAGTGCATCTGACCTTTGGGATTCATCTGTAATCTTCTCATTGTAATAGATTTTTCATTTTTATTATCTTGCCATTGTAAGATATTTTAATTAGGGAGGGAGTGAACTGATTTGGATACAATAGGGACCTACACAACTGTTCATCCAAAATTCAAACTGAATTAGACTACCTTTTTTGGGTTTTTTTGGAGGCTTTAAAAAACATTGCATTTCTCTGAACCTCCTGATTTCAGTCAGAACTGGAAATGAAATATTGTGAAAAAATTATTCTTGATGCTGTTTATGATTAGAGCTGGTTGGGATTGTGTGTCTGGGGATTGTTTGAGCCTTTGTTCCCTGGATCATCCTGGATCATCTTTGATCAGCTCAATCAGCCTTGTGATCACCCTCCCCTGTGTGATTAACAAGGGGGTAGGGCTGACCTAGGAGAGAAGGTCTTAAAAGCCAGAGGCTAAGCGACCAAGGGAAGCTAGCAAACAGGGGACCACAAATAGGGGACCGCAAACAGAGGAGTTTGAGAGGGATTTTGTGGGAGGGAGTCATAATATAATTGCTATGGTTAGGAAGGGATGCATTGCCAGTGCCAACACTGCTTCTGTCTCCTCCACCTAGTCCTGTATCCAGACAGAGAACCTAACCATGGATGCCTCTACCCAGATCCTGGTGTGGTTTGGAGAGACTGTGGCCAGCATTTCCCACTCTCAAAAAGCCAGGCTGTGAAAGGTGTGAAAGTGTGAAAGGTGCCTGCTGGTGGAATCTCTCAGGAAGCAGATGGGAGAGCTACAGGAGGAGGTGGCTAGGCTGAGGAGCATCTGTGCACACAAGAAATTCATTGACAATATTCATGTGGAGACTTCCAAGGCTGAGGATGCTATCCAGCTACAGAGGATTGCTGTCATACCACCGGAGGAGGAGGATAAGGCTCTGTCACAGGGAGGACACTGGCTACTCGTTACTTCTGGCAGCAGGCAAAGCTCCACCCCTACTCCCAACCCACCCACCATGATGATGGAAAACCGTTATGCTGCCTTGGCAGTGAGCGATGAGGAATCACCCCCAAAGATGGAGGAGGAGAAGCCATGTAACTCCGAGGCTGGGAGGATCACAGCCACCACTCCCAGGAGGAAACGTAAGGTAGTTGTGTTGGTGACTCTCTTCTGAGTCGGAGGCACCCATCTGTCGCCCTGCCCTGGCATCCTGGGGGGTATGCTGCTTGCCAGGGGCCTGTATCCAAGATGTTATGGAGGCATTGTCAAGGATCATCCCGTGCCTCTGACTACTACCCCATGTTACTCATCCATGTGGGCACTAATGATACTGCAAGGTATAACCCTCAGATCAGATCAGATCAGATCAGATCAGATCAGAAGTGACTACAGTGTGTAGTCTGGGTGTAAGGGTGAAGGAGTTGGTAGTGCAGGTGGTGTTCTCTTCATCGTTCTGGTCAAGAGTAGGGGCCCAGGCAGACACAGATGCATCCTGGAGGTGAATGCTAGGAGGTATTTCTATCCAAGGAAGAAAGACTGATAAGCAGAGATGGGGTCCACCTATCAAGAAGGGGAAGAGCATATTTGGATACAGACTGGCTAACCTCATGAGGAGGGCTTTAAACTAGGTTCAAATGGGGCAGGTGACCAAAGCCCACAGGTAAGTCAAAAACATGGAGACCTGAGAGAAGGGTAGGCATTTGAGGGGCTCATGGGCTGTTGTAGGAGGGATAAAGGAGAGACAAGCTAGAACTGTGGGGGGATGAAATCAAAATCAGTATCTTAAATGTCTGTATACTAATGCGAGAAATATAGGGAATAAGCAGGAAGAACTCAAAATGCTAGTAATTAAACTCAACTATGACATAGTTGGCATCACGGAGACTTGGTAGGATAATATCAATGACTGGAATATTGGTATAGAAAGGAAGAGCAATTGGTATTGCTGAGGAAGGCAGGTAGGGAAAAAAAGAAGGAGGTGTTGCCTTATGTATTAAAATGTATATACTTGGACTGAGGGTGAGATGGAAATAAGAGACAGACTTGTTGAAAGTTTCTGGGTAAGGATAAAAGGGGTAAAAACAAGGGTGATGTCATGGTCGGGGTCTACTATAGACCACCTGACAAGGAAGAAGAGGTGGATGAGGCTTTTTTTAAGCAACTTACAAAATCATCCAAAGCACAGGACTTGGTGGTGATGGGAAACTTCAACTACTCAGACATCTGTTGAAAAAACAATACAGCTGGTATAGATTATCCAACAAATTCTTGGAATGTATTGGAGACAATTTTATTTTAGAAAGTGGAGAAAGCTACTGGGGAGAGGCTGTTCTAGATTTGATTTTGACAAATAGGGAGAAACTGGTTGAGATTTTGAAAGTGGAAGGTAGCTTGGGTAAAAGAGATTATGAAATGGTAGAGTTCATGATTTTAAGGAATGGTAGGGGGAAAACAGTAAAATAAAGACAATGGATTTTAAGAAGGTGGACTTTAGAAAACTCAGGGAGTTAGTAGGCAAGATCCCGTGGAAAGCAAGTCTAAGGGGAAAAACAATTGAAGACAGTTGGCAGTTTTTCAAAAAGACCTTATTAAGGGCACACAAGCAAACTATCCCACTGCATAGGAAAGATAGAAAGTACGGCAAGAGACCACCCTGCTTAACCAGGAGATTGTCAATGATCTGAAACTCAAAAAAGAGTCCTACAAAAAGAGGAAACTAGATCAAATTATAAAGGATGAATATAAACAAATAACACAAGTATGTAGGGACAAAATTAGAAAGGTCAAGGCACAAAACAAGATCAAACTATCTAGAGACATAAAGGGTAACAAGAAAACATTCTACAAATACATTAGAAGCAAGAGGAAGACCAAGGACAGGGTAGGCCTGTTACTCAATGAGGGGGGGGGGAAACAATAACAGAAAATGTGCAAATGGCAGAGTGCATAATGACTTTTGTTTTGGTTTTCACCAAGAAGGTTGGTTGAGATTGGACACTAAACATAGCGAATGCCAGTGAAAATAAGATAGGATCAGAGGCTAAAATAGTGAAAGAACAAGTTAAAAATTACTTAGACAAGTTAGATGGCTTCAAGTCATCAGAGCCTGATGAAATGCATCTTAGAATATTTAAGGAGCTGACTGAGACGATATCTGACCCATTAGCAAATATCTTTGAAAAGTCATGGAAAACAGGAGAGATTCCAGAAGACTGGAAAAGGGCAAATACAGTACAAATCTATAAAGAGGGAAATAAGGACAATACAGGGAATTACAGACCAGTCAGCTTAATTTCTGTACCCGGAAAGATAATGGAGCAAATAATAAAGCAATCAATTTGCAAACATCTAGAAGATAATAAGGTGATAAGTAACAATCAGCATGGATTTGTCAAGAACAAATCATGTCAAACCAACCTGATAGCTTTCTTTGACAAAAAGAAAAGGAGTACTTGTGGCACCTTAGAGACTAACAAATTTATTAGAGCATAAGCTTTCGTGAGCTACAGCTCACTTCATCGGATGCATCGGATGCATCGGATGCTGTAGCTCACGAAAGCTTATGCTCTAATAAATTTGTTAGTCTCTAAGGTGCCACAAGTACTCCTTTTCTTTTTGCGAATACAGACTAACACGGCTGCTACTCTGAAACCTTTCTTTGACAGGGTAGCAAGGCTTGTGGATAAGGGGGAAGCAGTAGATGTGGTATATCTTGAATTTAGTAAAGCTTTTGGTACTGTCTCACATGACCTTCTCATAAACAAACTAGGGAAATGCAACCTAGATGGAGCTATTATAGGTTGGGTGCATAATTGGTTGGAAAACCATTTCTGGAGAGTAGTTATCAGTGGTTCACAGTCAAGCTGGAAGGGCATGTCAAGTAGCGTCCCGCAGGGATCAGTTCTGGGTCCGGTTCCATTCAATATCTTCATCAGTGATTTAGATAATGGCATAGAGAATACATTTATAAAGTTTGCGGACGATACCAAGCTAGGAGAGGTTGCAAGTGCTTTGGAGGATAGGATTAAAATTCAAAATGATCTGGACAAACTGGAGAAATGGTCTGAAGTAAATAGGATGAATTCAATAAGGACAAATGCAAAGTACTCCACTTAGGAAGGAACAATCAGTTGCACACATACAAAATGGGAAATGACTGCCAAGGAAGGAGTACAGCAGAAAGGGATCATAGTGGACCACAAGCTAAATATGAGTCAACAGTGTAATACTGGTGCAAAAAAACCAAACATCATTCTGGGATGTATTAGCTGGAGTGTTACAAGCAAAACATGTTACAGTGGTGTAGCTGTGCCACTATAGCACTTCTAGTATAGACTAGCCCTTAGTTTTTTAGATTTTCTCCCTACATGCTTGTGCTATTCTTTTGTACTCCTCTTTAGAAATTTTTCCACATTTCCATTTTTTGTAGGATTCCTTTTTGATTTTCAGATAATTAAAGAACACCTGATGCAGCTATACTGACCTCTTACTAATCTGCCAATCCTTCCTCTGCATCAGGATAGTTTGCTCTTGTGCCTTAAATACTATCTCTTTGAGAAACAGCCAAGTTCTCCTAACTCCTTTTTCCCTCAGATTTTCTTCCATGGAATCTTACTTAACCGTTCTCAGAGTTTGTTAAAGTCTGCTTTTTAAAAGTCTACTGTCTTTATTCTGCTGCTCTGCTCCTCCTTTTCCTTAGAATCACATCATCTATCGTTTCATGATCACTTTCACCCAAATTGCCTTCCTCTTTCAGATTTGCCACCAATTCCTCCCTCCTAGTTAGAATCCAAGTCTAAAATGGCTGACCTTGGTTACTTTTTGCACACTCTGAAACAAGACGTTGTCCTCAACACATTCAAAGAACTTTTTGAACAATGTTTTGCCATATTACTTTTTCCAACAGATATCTGGATAGTTAAAGTGCCCCATTACTTATCAGGTCTTGAGTTTTGGATATTTCTGTTATTTGTTCTAGAAATGCTTCATCCACCTCATCCTCCTGATTTCATGGTCTATATTAGACCCTCTACTACCATTTTGCCCATATTTCCCCCCCCCCCCCTTTTATCTTCACCCAGAGACTTTGAACTGGTCTGCCTCTCACCTCCTTTTAGACATCGGAACAAGTGTATGCATTCTTGATATACAATGTAGCACATACTTCCTATTTTCCCTGGCTGTCCTTCCTGGACAAGCTTTTCCCCTCTACAGCCATATTCCAGTCATGAGATTTATCCCACCAAGTCTCTGTCATAATTTTCCTTGTGTACTAAGACTTTCAGTTCTTTCTATTTAGTCCCCTTTTGTGTATAGACATCCTATGACCCTATTGTAATTTTCCACTTTCCCCCAAACTTCCAGCCCTTTGTCACGGTCACCATTTTTTATACTTAACTGTGGACTTTTGTAACTTGCCCCCTTTGAACTTAGTTTAAAGCCCTCCTCACTTGGAGAGTTAGTGTCCGAAGGTGTTGTACCCCTTCTTCATCAGGTGGACCTCCATCATTTACCAGCAGACCTCCTTGACAGAATGGCATCCCAGGCTCAAAGAAGCCAATGCCCTTCACTCAACACCATCAAGGCAGCTAAGCATTCATCTCCATGTTGCATCTGTCTCTGCTTAGTTCTTTACCCTTAACTGGCAGAAAGGACAAAAACACCACCTGCACCCCTGACTGCTTCACCCTTATTCCCAGAGCCCTGTAGTCACTACTGATCTGCTCAGAATCACAGAATCATTAACAAAGACCTCTCCCCAATTTTGCTTCCAGCAGAATCCACCTTTGAACCAAAATATTGAGCCATTTGCACCACATCATTCTGAAATGGAGGGAAGAAAGGGAGTGGTGAAAGGAAAATATAGAAAGAAAATTGATACATGATGGGAAAATGGTACATGACTCAGCTAGTGAAGTTGAAATAAGCATTCAGTTAATGAACCTCTAGCCCTAAAACATCTGTGATTCTACTTTCTGGAGAACATAAACATTTCTGAAAAATGTTCATCTCCAGATTCTGGGCCTCCCTGCTGATATTGAGAAGAATGGCCCAAAGGCAAACATTTCACAAATAATTAATAAATACCCCTTAGAAAATGAAACTCAGTTTTGTATTAGAGACTGAAGAGATTTTTCATACAACAGGATATACCCACAACTCCACTGTGTGAGAATCAGCAAGTAGCTGCCATTGGTAACTTATGTGTATTCTCCTGTGACCTCTTGACTGTACGTGGCTTAAAGCTAGCCATGGAAAAAGAGAAGACCTAATATACCTAATACAAGAATCTTTATTTATCTTATCATTCTGGTCCACTCAAAGTCAAAGATATTCTCTGTACTGTCTTGGTGTCATTCAGCTGTGCAAAAGGGATGCCACAGAGAACTAACATAAGAGGTTCAGCATCACCTGTATGCTGCAGAACTGTGCAACATGGGAGAACTGGAGGGTCAGTGACAAACACAGATCTAACAGCTAAATTATCTCATGTATATGGAAGGAGGCTTGAGAGACAGGGATTGAAGGCACAGCAGTGGGCTATTGACAGTGTAGTATTGACAGAGCTCTGCTGGTGCTCCCTGATCTGTGGAAGGGAATTCCATTCCTCTGACCCCACAGATGAGAGAGGTCTACTGTATGTTCATTTACAGCTCTTAGGCCTTGTCTACATACAAAAGTACCATTTCAACTATCCTGGAATGAGAGAAGAAAAACTTATACCAGTGGAAGACACCTATATATTGGTGTAATTGCATCCAGACCAGGGATTGTACAAGTATAACTATCTTTTTGAGTGGGGGAAGAAGGGGGAAATCACACCTCTAACCGAAATAGCTATACTGGTGTAAAATCTGTGTGTATACCAGGTCTCAGGCTCTGTGCTCTAAGGTGCTGATTCATCAAGTAACTTTAAGAACCTAAGCAGTCCCACTGGCTTGGGCCTTGCCTAGCTCCTAACTTGACCTGCTAAAAATCAAGGTAAAGCTGTTAAACTGTGTCTACATTGATGTTAAGTGCAATTTTCAATTCAGGTAAACTCTCTCAATTGAGCTAACTCAAAAGCATCTTTTCTTCTAATCTAGACAAGGCTTAATGGAGTGGAAAATCAGGTTTATGTCAGTATAAATAAGATGAATATAGCTCTATGACTGAGAAGACTGAGAATAGAGGCTAAGATCTATTGAGAGATCTGTAAAAAGCCTAGAATGCATTTTCTGAACAACTTGAAACAATTTATTTTGATAATTGTGTTTTGATTACATTGTCTTGTAGTGAGAAGGTGGTGGGTTTGGCACATGAAATGTAAAGAGTTTTGCAAAAAGACTCTTGAATGGAAATTTTTGTGTGTGTCAATATCCTACACTTTTTTTTAAAAAAGTGTGTAACTGCATTTTGATTAACTGTATATTTGGAAGTGACTTTAAAGAAGTAGAGAACTATTTTTTATCTTTGCCACATTGTTTATGGATTGGTAATCAAGATTTGTGCATTCATAATAGTCAACTTCTTCTTGGTTATATTCTAAGGTGGATTTCCCAGCACAATCCACCATACAGTTTTCCTATTTTGAGGATTTTTTCTCATTTAAATCCTTTGTATTATAAGTTCTCATTTGTTTTTTAAAATTTTTTAAATGCTTTATGGAGTCTTCTTTGCTTTTCATTCATGTCTCCTAAAAGAAGACAGAAGATCAGAGAGGGAGGAGCAATAGAAAAAATTCATATCATGACAACAAAAGGGATTAGGTTCTCTCTCTCTTCCCAATCCCCTTTGCAGTCTCTGCTAGCCATTATTGCTTTTGAGGAAATTCAATTACCTGAGATCTACTCCTAAACAAATGGTAATAGAGGCCACTTCAAAAGTTTTACTAGACACTATTCTAACAGCTATTCAATCTAAATTTGACTCAAAGTTGGATTTGGTCTCATCAAAGACGTTAGATTTAGAACAAAGAACCACCACAGTTGAAAAAATGCTAAACATCTAGCAGAGAAGATTAACAGAGCACAGGTGAAAAATGAGAGTTCTAAATCTCTAGCAGGGATTTAATAAAAGCTAATACTATTGTACATTGAAAGTCTATATAATCTACTAATAAAAGGATATTAGGCATTCTGGAATTTAAAGAAGAAAGAGTTATTTTGAAATAATTTCTTGTTTGTTCAATCTCACACCAAATTTGATTCCACTCCCCATCTTTTAAATATTCCGTAAACCTTTTAAGTCGTTCTTAGTTTATTCATTGTCTGTTTCATCTGTCTCAGATGGCATAATCACAATGACTCTGATATTGCTTTATGACTGAGAATGTATTATGACCGCAGCATGCGGAAGAAAAGGGAACAAATTTTTTTTAACAAAAAGATCTTATTTTTTTCCTGATATTTGCTGAAGTACTTAAAGCCAGAGAAGAAATGTATTGGTACAGAAGCCTAAATTCTTGTTAGACTTTCAAGCTTCCATGATCTTTCTTGCAAAACTTAGACTTTTCTACTGTGTTTGTACAGCATCTATCACAATATGGGGCACTGGTCCATGAGTGAAACGCAAAGGTGCTATTGCAATACAAATAACAAATAGTAATTGTAAAAGTACATCTTTTTTTACATCGATAATGCCAATGTCATCTCATTAACACATTTAAGCAAAAGTATTTAAGGGTACTGAGGACAATATGCTAATCCTCCTTTTCTTTTATCACACCTTCTACTTCTTGTATCATGTCACTAAGTACAGACCCATTATTCCTGGATGCAGAGCTTGCAGATATGATCCTGCTCACATTGAAGTTAAAGGGAGCATCGTCATTGTATTCAGTAGAAACAGGATCAGACCCCAACATCCTGAAGAGACATTACCCATGTGGCTGCTGCTTTTATGCTAAATAAACCAAGGAACCAATGACACTTTTTGACATTCTATTTTATTTCATAAATACTTTTAAAAAACAAAACAAAACCAGAACAAAACTAAAGCCCTCAGATGTGAATTGATAAATCAACTCAAAATATTACTTCAAAACAAAAATCTCTGCACTATTCTAAAATATCATTTGACTTGCTCCAAATGCACATATCTTTGCAGAAAGTTCAAACTCTCCAGCTGTCAAAATAAGATTTATTTCTGATATGTACCACACGGAAAGCTAGAAATTCAATTTTCTATTATCTTTGGCTTTGAAATCCAAAGTAATGCTCTGAGATTCCCTGAGGAGAAGAGCTATTTAGCTTGTTTCTTTCTCTGCTTTATGATAGGTATTAACAGGACTACATAAAATACCATCTGTAACTAGCCAAACACATTTGCATTTAGTTGCACACAATCCAAGATCTCTGTTGTTGCTCACCTTTTGGCTAAGCTAACCACAAACATTTTTCACATAGTCTTAGTTTGTGGGGGTTTTTTAAGTTTTAGGTGAACTAAAATGTGGCTGGGATCCTAAACCAGTAACATATTATTTCTAGAGGCAAAAATTTCCAATAATTCCCCATTGAAGAAAAATGTCTAGAATCTCATTCTCCTTTGCTTTCCTGAAAAGTCATGAGGTTTCTGTGTTCAGTCTACAAAAACACTGAAAGTAGGGCATTTTGCTGCATTGACTATCTAGAAGATCAGGGTTGGAAGAGACCTCAGGAGGTCATCTAGTCCAAACCCCTGCTCAAAGCAGGACCAACACCAACTAAATCATTCCAGCCAGGGCTTTGTCAAGCCAAGCCTTAAAAACCTCTAAGGATGAAGATTCCAGCACCTCCATAGGTAACACATTCCAGAGCTTCACCACCATCCTAGTGAAATAGTGTTTCCTAATACCCAACCTAAACCTCCCCCACTGCAACTGGAGACCACTGCCTTCTTTGCTTTAGATGCTAGGGAATCTCTTCAGATCTTTGCAGAGGAATGACAGAATCCTCAACTCAGTGAGATCTCCTCTTTGTCAATAAAGATCCCTGACACATTTTAAAAGTTATAGGGATGCTTGTCTCAATGGGAACAGGGGAAAGAAATATCTGCAAGGTTCACCCTACGAATAGTTCTGCTCAACTCAGTTTCACATAAATGTAGCCATTAATTCTTTTACTAATAAAATGCAGGCACTTTTGTGATGAAAAAAAAGCAAATATAATAAATCACAGCCTTTCAGCACCAGTGCATTATATAATAGGATATTTTGGAGGTGGAGTATAGAATGAAACAATAACTCATCCAACTGAAGAGATGCAAGATATAAATCTGGGAATTTGTGCAAGACACTATGATTTTTCAGGCAGAGATTCCCCCCTGTGTATGGGTCACACCTTTCTCACATGGCAACAGGGGAGTCAGTCATAGGAGCGTATAGGAGCATTCTTCCTATTGTCCAGACCCCAAGCAGAACCCTTTGTTAGTCTGGGGATTCGTGAGTCTCAACAAGCTGGAAACGAGCGGACTGGGGAGGGTGGAATTTGTCCTCCTAACAGCCCTGCAAAGATTCTGCAGGAAAATTAATATAACCTCAAGTTATATTAACTTTCTGAAGCCCCCACGCCATGACTGAAATCCCTCTTTGAGTGGAGCACTTTGAACAGCCACCAGTAGGAGAAACCACAGCTACATTGCCAGGGAGTAGGAGGCAAAGCTGTCAAGACACAGAGCCTATGTGAGATGGGGCCTTTGTACAGATGGTCCTGCCTCTCACTTTTCAGAGTAGCAGCCGTGTTAGTCTGTATTTGCAAAAAGAAAAGGAGTACTTGTGGCACCTTAGAGACTAACAAATTTATTAGAGCATAAGCTTTCGTGAGCTACAGCTCACTTCATCGGATGCATTTGGTGGAAAAAAACAGAGGAGAGATTTATATACACACACAGAGAACATGAAACAATGGGTTTATCATACACACTGTAAGGAGAGTGATCACTTAAGATAAGCCATCACCAGCAGCGGCGGGGGGGGAAAGGAGGAAAACTTTTCATGGTGACAAGCAAGGTAGGCTAATTCCAGCAGTTAACAAGAATATCAGAGGAACAGTGGGGGGTGGGATGGGGGGAGAAATACCATGGGGAAATAGTTTTACTTTGTGTAATGACTCATCCATTCCCAGTCTCTATTCAAGCCTAAGTTAATTGTATCCAGTTTGCAAATTAATTCCAATTCAGCAGTCTCTCATTGGAGTCTGTTTTTGAAGCTTTTTTGTTGAAGGATAGCCACTCTTAGGTCTGTAATCGAGTGACCAGAGAGATTGAAGTGTTCTCCAACTGGTTTTTGAATGTTATAATTCTTGACGTCTGATTTGTGTCCATTCATTCTTTTACATAGAGACTGTCCAGTTTGGCCAATTTAAATGGCAGAGGGGCATTGCTGGCACATGATGGCATATATCACATTGGTAGATGTGCAGGTGAACGAGCCTCTGATAGTGTGGCTGATGTGATTAGGCCCTATGATGGTATCCCCTGAATAGATATGTGGACAGAGTTGGCAACGGGCTTTGTTGCAAGGATAGGTTCCTGGGTTAGTGGTTCTGTTGTGTGGTGTGTGGTTGCTGGTGAGTATTTGCTTCAGATTGGGGGGCTGTCTGTAAGCAAGGACTGGCCTGTCTCCCAAGATCTGTGAGAGTGATGGGTCGTCCTTCAGGATAGGTTGTAGATCCTTGATGATGCGTTGGAGAGGTTTTAGTTGGGGGCTGAAGGAGATGGCTAGTGGCGTTCTGTTATTTTCTTTGTTGGGCCGGTCCTGTAGTAGGTGACTTCTGGGTACTCTTCTGGCTCTGTCAATCTGTTTCTTCACTTCAGCAGGTGGGTATTGTAGTTGTAGGAATGCATGATAGAGATCTTGTAGGTGTTTGTCTCTGTCTGAGGGGTTGGAGCAAATGCGGTTATATCGTAGCACTTGGCTGTAGACAATGGATCGAGTGGTATGATCTGGATGAAAGCTAGAGGCATGTAGGTAGGAATAGCAGTCAGTAGGTTTCCGATATAGGGTGGTGTTTATGTGACCATCGCTTATTAGCACGGTAGTGTCCAGGAAGTGGATCTCTTGTGTGGACTGGTCCAGGCTGAGGTTGATGGTGGGATGGAAATTGTTGAAATCATGGTGGAATTCCTCAAGAGCTTCTTTTCCATGGGTCCAGATGATGAAGATGTCATCAATGTAGCGCAAGTAGAGTAGGGGCATTAGGGGACGAGAGCTGAGGAAGCGTTGTTCTAAGTCAGCCATAAAAATGTTGGCATACTGTGGGGCCATGCGGGTACCCATCGCAGTGCCGCTGATTTGAAGGTATACATTGTCACCAAGTGTGAAATAGTTATGGGTGAGGACAAAGTCACAAAGTTCAGCCACCAGGTTAGCCGTGACAGTATCGGGGGTACTGTTCCTGACGGCTAGTAGTCCATCTTTGTGTGGAATGTTGATGTAGAGGGCTTCTACATCCATAGTGGCTAGGATGGTGTTTTTAGGAAGATCACCAATGGACTGTAGTTTCCTCAGGAAGTCAGTGGTGTCTTGAAGATAGCTGGGAGTGCTGGTAACGAAGGGCCTGAGGAGGGAGTCTACATAGCCAGACAATCCTGCTGTCAGGGTGCCAATGCCTGAGATGATGGGGCGTCCAGGATTTCCAGGTTTATGGATCTTGGGTAGCAGATAGAATACCCCAGGTCGGGGTTCTAGGGGTGTGTCTGTGCGGATTTGTTCTTGTGCTTTTTCAGGGAGTTTCTTGAGCAAATGCTGTAGTTTCTTTTGGTAACTCTCAGTGGGATCAGAGGGTAATGGCTTGTAGAAAGTGGCGTTGGAGAGCTGCCTAGTAGCCTCTTGTTCATTCTCCGACCTATTCATGATGACGACAGCACCTCCTTTGTCAGCCTTTTTGATTATGATGTCAGAGTTGTTCCTGAGGCTGTGGATGGCACTGTGTTCTGCATGGCTGAGGTTATGGGGTAAGCGATGCTGCTTTTCCACAATTTCAGCTCGTGCACATCGGCGGAAGCACTCTATGTAGAAATCCAGGCTGCTGTTTCGACCTTCAGGAGGAGTCCACCCAGAATCCTTCTTTTTGTAGTGTTGGCAGGAAGGTCTCTGTGGGTTAATATGTTGGTCAGAGGTGTGTTGGAAATATTCCTTGAGTCTGAGACGTCGAAAATAGGATTCTAGGTCACCACAGAACTGTATCATGTTCGTGTGGGTAGAGGGGCAAAAGGAGAGGCCCCGAGATAGGACAGATTCTTCTGCTGGGCTAAGAGTATAGTTGGATAGATTAACAATATTGCTGGGTGGGTTACGGGAATCATTGTTGTGGCCCCTTGTGGCATATAGTAGTTTAGATAGCTTAGTGTCCTTTTTCTTTTGTAGAGAAGCAAAGTGTGTGTTGTAAATGGCTTGTCTAGTTTTTGTAAAGTCCAGCCACGAGGAAGTTTGTGTGGAAGGTTGATTCTTTATGAGAGTATCCAGTTTTGAGAGCTCATTCTTAATCGTTCCCTGTTTGCTGTAGAGGATGTTGATCAGGTGGTTCCGCAGTTTCTTTGAGAGTGTGTGGCACAAGCTGTCAGCATAGTCTGTGTGGTATGTAGATTGTAATGGATTTTTTACCTTCAGTTCTTTCGGTATGATGTCCATCTGTTTGCATTTGGAGAGGAAGATGATGTCTGTCTGTATCTGTGCGAGTTTTTTCATGAAATTGACAGATTTCCACTCTATACGGCTAAATTCAGTGCCTTGCATAATGACAGGTTTCAGAGTAGCAGCCGTGTTAGTCTGTATTCGCAAAAAGAAAAGGAGTACTTGTGGCACCTTAGAGACTAACAAATTTATTAGAGCATAAGCTTTCGTGAGCTACAGCTCACTTCATCGGATGCATTTGGTGGAAAAAACAGAGGAGAGATTTATATACACACACAGAGAACATGAAACAATGGGTTTATCATACACACTGTAAGGAGAGTGATCACTTAAGATAAGCCATCACCAGCAGCAGGGGGGGAAAGGAGGAAAACCTTTCATGGTGACAAGCAAGGTAGGCTAATTCCAGCAGTTAACAAGAATATCAGAGGAACGGTGGGGGGTGGGGTGGGGGAGAGAAATACCATGGGGAAATAGAAAAGGGTACTTGTGGCACCTTAGAGACTAACAAATTTATTAGAGCATAAGCTTTCGTGAGCTACAGCTCACTTCATCAGGAGCCACTCTTAGGTCTGTAATCGAGTGACCAGAGAGATTGAAGTGTTCTCCAACTGGTTTTTGAATGTTATAATTCTTGACGTCTGATTTGTGTCCATTCATTCTTTTACGTAGAGACAGACCTAAGAGTGGCTATCCTTCAACAAAAAAGCTTCAAAAACAGACTCCAATGAGAGACTGCTGAATTGGAATTAATTTGCAAACTGGATACAATTAACTTAGGCTTGAATAGAGACTGGGAATGGATGAGTCATTACACAAAGTAAAACTATTTCCCCATGGTATTTCTCCCCCCATCCCACCCCCCACTGTTTCTCTGATATTCTTGTTAACTGCTGGAATTAGCCTACCTTGCTTGTCACCATGAAAGGTTTTCCTCCTTTCCCCACCCTGCTGCTGGTGATGGCTTATCTTAAGTGATCACTCTCCTTACAGTGTGTATGATAAACCCATTGTTTCATGTTCTCTGTGTGTGTATATAAATCTCGCCTCTGTTTTTTCCACCAAATGCATCCGATGAAGTGAACTGTAGCTCACGAAAGCTTATGCTCTAATAAATTTGTTAGTCTCTAAGGTGCCACAAGTACTCCTTTTCTTTCTGCCTCTCACTGTATCTGTAAGATGGTGGTCAGGTTCTACATCCTGTTCCATGTAGGGGTTGGGAGGGTAGACCTGGCACCTCAATACAACAAGTAGGGAGAAATAGTCGCAGAGTGAGCCTTGCAGCTATTTCCTTCCCCTGCTCCCATTGAGATAAGCATCCCTATAACTTTTAAAATGTGACAGTGACCTTTATCAACAAAGGAGAGATCTCACCAAAAAGATGGTACCCTCAAAAACATAATGCCCATTAGTGGCAGGCAAGGGCATTGCTTCCATACTCATTTAGAACTACTGTTTGCATCATCATCACTGCTTTCAACATCTTCCTGGGTTTTCCTAATCCGAAAAGTGTCATTCTAGATAAGGCTAGAACCTTATAGGATCTGAGGTTTGACATTCATAAGAGAAAAATTCAATAAAGGTAATTGATTCTCATGTTGTTTGCTTGAGACCAACTGGTGCACATTTTATTGGGGGTTCCTTTTTCCTTGTGGAGCTGATTAGAAACAATAAATCATTTATATCCTTTAGAACATGTCTGGATCATTTAGGTTGCATTTGATGATACACAATTCTGTATCATTTGCAGTTGGCCTGCCACCAAAATTACACTAAGTGCTTCTTTGTTTTTGTTGTGAGAGTCCTTGACAGAACAACAGTTTAAAAAGGTAGCCTTTTTCAATAAGGAAATGGAGATGCGGGGTAGGGATTTATATTCTTCATTAGTCTGACAAAGAAGGCTGAATACAGATGGGCACACAGGCCCCTTACGCCCTCAGAGTAACTGTAGCTACCCTAAATTATCCTGGGAATGGTCAGGTGGGCACAGTATGGAGCAGCTTCTCAGCCATGGAGCAGCTGCTCATCCATCTAATGGGTGAGCACCGCTAAAGCAGAGATAAGCTTCCCACCACCCTGACAAGCCTTCCACAGGTTTCAGCCCCCAAGTCTCCCCTGCAGAATTCCTACAGAAACTACTGTAACATTGGAGTTGCAATAAACAGGAGCAGCCTATACAGGGAGATGAGAGCCTCAAGGAATGTGTGGTCACCAAAATGGAAGTGGTGGGGATGGAATTGGAGGAGTCTGGTTCTGGCCTCTGAACCCAGTTGCTTGTTGGTTGATGGGCTGTTTCCTGCCATTCAGAACTGTCAGCTGGTACTCAGGGAGAGGGCACAACTTGGTCCCCTCACTCTCTGTCCAATTTGGACCCTCCACTGTCAGTTAGCTGGAGCTTAGGGATGCAGGGGAAGGCATTTTTTCACTGCAGTGTCACTTCCTGGCAACCCCCTTGCAATATATAGCATGGGGAGAACAGAGTCTTGGATTCTACCTCCAGGGATGGAGAGAAGCAGCTGCTGACAGCATGCTGGCTGTTGGTCAGGAGGGCCCCCCTCCCACTTCATGACTGCATGCAATATTGCTCTGTGGGTATGAAGCCTGGGCAGGCTGCAGAGTTTTGGCAGGTCTCTGCAAATGCTGAGTGTGCATCAATCAGGTTTTTAGATGGTTAAAATGATGACCATGGATTTGATTGTGTGAGTTGCTGGATACCTCACAGGTCAAGCTCACAAGGTAGCTACCATGGAATCAATTCAGGAAGGAGAGGTAAAAGGGAAAGGATTAGGAAACAAAAATAAATCATTCTGACTGATCTTTTCTTTGGCTTGTGGAGGCAATTTTCAAAGAAACAGTCTGAATGCTAGAGGTTATACTCTTGGGTGTTACTAAATGTAATGCCTGCACAGTCTTTCTGATGTTAAAATAAATAAGGCAAACAGGCTTGCGCTTACTGAAAGATCTGAAGGATCCAGATTTATAGAAATAGCCTATAGAATGTAGTAGGGATGAAATCAATAAGGTTATTGAAATCATTTGAAGCATGCTATGGGATATAATAGAGAATGATATCCCTTCCACAGAATTTTAAAATCAACGTATAGATTTTAATAGAGAATTATATCCTTGTTATAGAATTATATGGGTTGGTTTAAAAATTCTTTAGAAACATAACATTCTCTTTTAAATCCTATTGGATTTTTTCATACAGCCTAGTGGTTTTTACCTCTTCTCTGGAGGAAAGATCAACCTTCCTATTTTTTTTAATTTGATGTTCAAAGAAGACCCCTGCTTCCCTGCGTTAAATTGGTGAAGGGTCAGAATTTAAAATACCTAAGGTTACTTTAGCATGAGATCTGTATTTCTAAAACAAAGTGTGAAAGGTAAGATAGAAGCACAATGAAATGCCCTTTTGTATATTACAAAAAAAAAAAACCCATGAAAGGTCTTTGCAGACAGATCCTGAAAAGAGATTTGGCAGGTTTTTATTTCGAAATATAAAAAACAACAGAAACAAGTTTCTTAGAATAACAACTAAGCCATAGTAGTATGGTGTCCAGAAGATTAAGACAATCCATCTGTGAAACACTTAGGTACTGCAACGATGGGCGCAATAGAAAACCCCCAAAATAGATAGATATGGTAGATGGCTTGACCTGTGTAATCACTGTCATCATTTAATAGCAGTATTTGAACAAGAAAGAAACTGTAGAGACTGGCAAGAGGCTAGTACACAGGAGAAGAGGAGGGGTGGGATATTCATAGACCTATAAATTGCTCCTAATAAAAATAAATTGAGGGATTTTCTGCATCTTCCCAGCAGTAAGGCCCTGATCCAAAGTCCTTTAAAATCAATAGGAATCTTTCCACTGTCTTCAATGGCCTTTGGATCAGGACCTAATTATATATAAGTCTGTACACTGAGTCTGATCCTGCAGCCCTTGCTGTCATGAGTAATATTGATACAAATAATTCATCTGACTTCACCAAGACTATCAAGTGAGGAAGGGTTGCAAGATCAGCACTTAAGCAGTAACGAATTTGGCACAGGTCATTTCCTATAGATTAATGACTGGCTGGGAATAGTTGATGGCCTGAAGCACAGACAATTATTAATCTTAATCCCCAGGAAATGTCCTGCTGCAAGGTCATTATTGCTATAATAAAATAAAAATGGGGAAAAAAATCAATGCCACATTGATTTTGTTTTAGTGATGCAATTTCAATTGATATGCAGAGATCATTTCTAGCTAATGAAAGTCCTGTACACTTGCCAGACAGAGTGGTTAAATTGATAGCAGTGAACATCTATATTATGGCCAAGATTTTCAAAAACAGAAGCCTAAATTAGGCTTTTAAATCCATATGTGGAAACCTGCCTGATTTTCAAAAGTGCAGAGCACTCAACAGCTCCCACGGATCTAAGTAGCTGATATTAATTATTATTATCATTTGTATCAAACCCACATGTGTGTTAAGCACTTCGCAAAACAAAGAATCGGACAAAATTCTTGTCCCCAAAGACCTTACGATCAAGAATTCAGACATGACACAACAAGCAAAGGTGACAATGAACAGGAGGGAAATGTTGTGAGGAAGGACAGGATCACACCAATAGAATCATGTGGTTGTGACTAATAATTCATGTATATTTTGGGGTGAGTTAAAACAGCTTTTGTTATTTTTTTAACATGTAATTTATTTCTTGTTTTCTTCCCAGAAAGAAATGAAGTTTTAGGTATCTGAATAGGTAATAGTGGTGGCTTGACAAGTGAATTATTTAAGAGTGAATATGACTAACTATTTTCACTTAAGTACATTAGGTGCCAAGCAAATATTAGGTTACATAGGTCAAACTAACTTTTTTACTTAATAGACCAACTCTGTTTGTGCATTCAGACCCACATCCGCTGATTTTAGTGACAAAAAATAAGTTTTGACTTCTTTTCACTCTTGATAGCCTTACAGAGCTCTGGGAGAATGAGCTGGATTCTTTTCTGGCACATCCATTTTCTACACATTGTTTACTGAATTACAAGTGCAGAATTTTTATTACTGATGTTGATATATGAGCGAGAAAAAAAAAATAAAACATGTCTTGAGTTTCGAATCCCAGTGTGTCAATGTTGTAGAAGGTTTAGTAAACATCTGTAGAACTCTCCATGTGTCTGCTTTACAAACCTCTTGGAATGCAGAAGATCTGAAGCCCTGAGACTGAAGTGTCTCTCTGAAGAAGTTTGAACATAAACTTGGTAAGCCACAGCAACGGAATATGAAATCAGATAGTTATTTTCACATGCTTCTCCTAGACACAGGCTAAACAGTCATTACCATATTTATGGGCAAACCAGAGTTAAAATCCTTGTCCTATTGAAGTCAATAGGAGTTTGATATTTGCACATGCAGATAGTCATTATGGTGCCTAACTTGACATCTGTACATTAAATTAGTGTGGTCTATCACAGTAATTACATTTGCAAATGTAGGCATGCACTTCAAAGACATTTTTGCTTGTGCAAGTAGGTTTCTACTTTTTGAAAATTTAGCCCACTGTGTTTCTATTAAATGAAACAAAAAGGTGAATAGACTTTCTAAGAAATCTAGTTGGAAGCCAAGAGACTGTTCAATTCCAATTTATAAAGAAAAATCATGCCAGGATGGACATGAAGGCATGGAGAAAAACATGGGAAAGGTGACAGAGATGGTGGAACACTGAAGGAAGCTTCCTCGGATATAATTTCAGATTACTGCAAACACTGTATTAAATAGTATTGACTAAATGCTTATTTTACTAACATGGATTAACTACTATATACAGCCAAACATTATTGAGTTATTTGCTACAGTAATTACATGATCTGATTTTTAAAAGAGCCCAGCACCTACTGCTCCCAAATTAGAACACAGATTTAGAAAACTCTCCTTCTGAGACTATTCTAAGAGAGGATCCTAAATTCTTCTTTGATACATGTTATTTGGAGCAAGCCTTGCAATGGGGAAGAATCATGGACAATGGTATATAGAGGAATCAGCTAGGTCTGGCAAACATATCAAGTAGGGCTAGGCAAACAGGTTCTAGATAAATAAAAACTGGCTGATCATCAATCTTACTTCTGAATCTTTGTTCAGGCCTGTATTTGGGTTCAGTTAAGAAGTCCATTGTGACTCCCTCTCCTGCCAGAACCTTCCAATTTTCCCTTGGTCTTCAGTCTCTCACAAGGCCCTCCCCTGTTGACTGGCTCTCCCTAACTCACTTTTCTGCAGCAATCTACATAGCCTCTGGTAACTCCTACCTTTAAAAATGAGTTCAGGAATCCCATTTGTCTCTAGGCCCAGGTGCCTCCACTTTGAATTTCTGTATGTTCTAGCATGTGATGTGATTGGAATAGTTAAATCAGAGTGTGCAGTAGCACAGATGCAGCTAGGGACATACAAACTTATCTTTAAGAATGGGAATGGAAAATGGAAGGGTTGTGGGGAAAAAAAGAGAGTTTATAAGCTGTGGTAGTTGATATATAAGTTTCTGGAGGATGGAAGGCCTGCCTCACCAGTGGGTGGAGATAGGACCTGAGTTAGGATTGGGAAAGGAGTTGCAACATTGAGAATATCTGCTTGCTTTGATATTAATAGATTCATATATATCCTCTTGTATGGTTATTCAGGTGAAGGATTCCAAGTGGATTGCCCCAATATGTTTCCTATGAGCCAGTTTACTAGTTATGATAATAGGACTGGGCTCAGTCTGGGACTGACTGTATGCTGCTTAAAGGGGCAGACTTCGGCAGTTACATAATGCAGCATCTATTAAATGAAGAAGTGCAGCCTCAATTACATCAACAGAGAGAACCACAGGACTTCTCTAAGACCAAAAGCAGTGGAGGCTGCTTTCAGGTGGATAGGGTCATATGATTTGTGTTCTTAGTGTCCCTGTGGTAATGGTATAATTCTAACAAAAATCATAACCATATTTTTTTGGCAGATTAAAGCAACAAAGGGTTTGGATTTGTACTATAAACCTTTCTGAGTGCAGAATTAATGGTGTGGATAACAGGGGCTAAAATATCACACTTTCATTTTGCATAATGAGTGTTAACTTGCATGTCTGGAGAGTGAAATGGAAAGGGAGATTTACTGCTTCAGAGAGATGCAGAGCTGGGTTTATATTTTTTTATTGTGTGAAAAATGTTTGCAATATAAAGACATACCTAGTGAAATCTGATTTCTTGGTATGTATCATGAAAAGCAATTTAAATGTATTAGGGTACTTCATATATTTTATAATCACTCAAGTTTGGAAGTGAATAGGGCTTTCAATATTCTTAGAGATTTAGGACCATTTGAGCCATTCACATCTTTTAGGAGGAATTATAACTTTGAAAAACACATGATTGCAGAAGACATACCTTATTGCAGCAGGGAAAAGTCATATAATCGGAACACACACTTCACAAATAAATACCTGGGTTTGGATTTTTGGAAATCCACCTGAAGGGAGTGGTGGACAAGGTGACACTCAGATTCAGACCAAACCAATATATAATTATGTTTTCCATCTAGAGGATCACACAGTGAACACATTCCTCGGCACTTTGATAATATCAGCAAAAGTGAGTGTGTGTGTGTGTGTGTGTGTGTGTGTGTGTGTGTGTGAGTGAGAGATGGAGATGCAGTGGATGTATGGGAGGGCGGGGGGAAGGAGAAAGTTGCAGATCAATAATGGCTCTGAGTTGATTGTGGATAATCGTATTCTATCTGGTCTCAGTGAATATCCATCCAAAGCCAAGATTGCAATGTTTCAAAGTTGTCTATATTCCATATTACAAGTTAGTTCCATGTTTAGCTTCTCTGTGATATACTGACATCAAAGCTAGGAATGGAAAATTGACATCCCGTATAAGTAGCAGTAAAAACATCTTTCTAATTTTTACATCCCTGCCCAACATGAACTCTGTTCAAGCCCAAACTAGACAGAGAAAGAGAGAGAGAGTTAGTACTTACAGTGCATCCACCAGACAGTCATAATTATTATTGGTATCGCAGTGAAAGCAATCCCTATATGTCACAATCCTTCATGGGACTGTGTATACTGTGGCATTAGAGTGCAAGCCCTCAGAGATTGCAAACAACAAAAAAAGCAAAAACAAGCAAACCAAAACCAAAAAGAAAGTAGTTCAGGTACAAAAACATTTTTGTGAGTAAAGGGGAAAATCTTTTTTTTTGTTTTATACAGCAGAGAAAGAAAAAAAAGTTATTGGGATACCTTCGGCAAGTGGGTCAAGCGTGTGAATCATCAGCTGAAAAATGCTGTTTCTCATTAGACTGTTGTGAAGAGATGCAGAGCTCCCGCCTCGCTGGAGACGTGGCTTGGTCTGAATGAAAAAAGAAAAAGAATTTAGCCTTTTCTTGAAAATGGATCCAGTTACACTATGAGCTGTATTAATCTCCGAGTGAAAACATTTCTGATTTCCACCGGTCACATTTTGTACTAAGCAATGTCACGTATACACCCCCTTTCAACCCAAAGGATCCACTGGTCATTCATCAGTAGACTGGGACTCAAGAGATGTGGCTTCAATTCCTGGTTCTGCCACAGACTCCCCTTGACCCTGTTGGGCAAATCAACTGACCCCTCTGACTTTGTCCAGCCTAGGATTTAAGGGTGTGTTGTTAGAATGTATAACTAATATATTCTAAAAATCTAACATAGACAAGGCAGTGTAGACGTTATGTGCTAAATTTGTCAAGTTAAAACCTAGGGCTGATTCTTTTATGGGAGAGAAAGAGCAGCTGACAGTCATGGCAATCTTTAGTTTCATTGTGAAACCATTTAGCTCTGTCCTGAAGTACACCAGCTTCTCATTTCAAATGCCTACAGTCCATTAGATATCCTCAAAATGATGTAGAGAAAGGTAAAAAAAAATCCCATCTATATGATAGCATCTTAGACAGGCCTTAGATCAGTTATAGTAACAAAGAAAAAAAGAGTACTTGTGGCACCTTAGAGACTAACAAATTTATTTGAGCATAAGCTTTCGTGAGCTACAGCTCACTTCATCGGATGCAGTGAGCTATAGCTCATGAAAGCTTATGCTCAAATAAATCTGTTAGTCTCTAAGGTGCCACAAGTACTCCTTTTCTTTTTTGCGAATACAGACTAACATGGCTGCTACTCTGAAACCTATAGTAACAATGTGTGCCTCTGCTTATGGTTTTCCATCAGATGCTGTTGGCAAGGTTGAAGAAAAAAAAAGGACTTTCAGAATGGTGATAAATAATGCACACACATGTGCATACACAGACACACAAAATATAGAGCTAAAATAAAAGATCTTCAATATATTTTAACAGGCTTATAAACACCTAGAAGAGAGTTTCTTTCTTGTGCCGACAATTATATAGTGTAACAGCAGCTGCAGTTGTACAGCCATAAGATTCTTAGAGAATACAGCCATTTTGTGGATGGCAACGTTCATAAAACATTCCATTTAGTTGGATAATAAATAATAATCAGGGCCAACAATTTGTAAAAACTAACAAGTCCCTGGCAAACCGATTAAAAAAAAAACAGATGAAGGAAATATTCTGTTTTCAGTTAAAGTGTATACAGGGCACATACATTAATTCTTGGTGCCAAATGAAAAATTATAGAAACCGAATACCAGAATTAACTTGTCACTTTAACTTGGAACTTAATTATTTTTAATTGTATAGCAGCATTGGGGGTGGGGGTGGGGGTGGGGAAGGATGATAGCTTATTAAAATGCTGCAGTGTGCCAAAGCAAAGTAAGATTTGTCTCTCCCACACCTTCCAGAAACAAATGCCCAGACATAAAAATATAAACTGCTGCCTACCATCAGTGTTTGGTCATCCTTGTCCCCAGCATTAGGTGGCTGCATGCATAGGGGAAAAAAAATAAATGTCACATGGCGCATGCATACATTTTCAGAGAAGAACATCAAACAATGGAAGAGACAGTTAAACAGCATGTACTTGTGTACTGAGTGACAGATTCTATGGACTACAATGTGATTTCACAGGTCTTGAACTATGTGATGTTAAAGACCTTAAATATTCTGTAGGTACTAAGTAATAGGGGATTCTTTTGAAAGGTTCAGGCTGAAATGCTCCTGAAACCTCTTTATCATTGGCTACATAATTTGCCTCTGACATGTCAGTGAATTTCAGGATCTCAATTATAACCAGTGGGCTAAATCTTGAAATCCTCATTTTTTTTATACAGTCTTCAGTGAGGCAAACTCACATTGGCTTTGATAGGAGTTTGCCTGAATGTTGAGTGTAGTAAACTCAGTAAGATCCATCAGGATTGGATCATTATTGATAAGTGATGATCCTGATATCTTAAAAAAAAGATGTTCTGAGTCATTATATAAGCTTATTATGTTAAACACCCATCTTAATGGGACTCAGCAAAATGCCATGTAGCCCTAATTGACAGGATCAAACAGTTAAGAGCAGACAACATGGCAGCAGAGTATTGATCTCCCATGTACAAGAATCAGACTCTAGGGTGGATTTTAAAGACATTGCAAACTACAAAATAGGTGACTTGTGTCCCACAGATATTCTTTCAATCTTCTGAGTACAATAATGGCAGGACAATGACTTTTATAGGATGAAAAACTGGGGAGGTCTTTGAGTTTCTCTGTTTCTATAAATGTTTTTGGGAGGATTGTGATAATGGACAATAAACAGAGTCATAATGGTTTCTTAAATCTGCTGAAGCCCACAATACAGTGTTAATTCACCAGAATATACACACAAAAGCACCAGTGAACTATGATTAATAAAACACTGCATAGTCTACCTGTGTTACAGTCAACCTCATGTGATAATGTCCCTTCCCTCAAAAAGCAGTGCTGTAAACCATTTCCTCCATACCAAGTTTTCTTTCTTTCTATCAAACAGCTCAACAAATGGTGCTGTATACTACAGCACAATCCCCAGGGGGAATTATCCAGTGCAATGAGCTCAGCTTTTTGACACACATCGAGATTAACTGTCAACACGCCTTTTCAGTTAGCGAATTTAACCTTGGGGGTTAAGTAGAAGAGAAATAATTATGAGCAAATACTGATACTGAATCAGTTCATTTTTGTTCCACAGTGAGTAGAAGAAGAACAGGACTTAATTCTTTATGTCCAAAATGTCCCCAGCTGAGAACTCAATATGAAGAAAAGATTATGTGAGAAACGACTATCTTTTGGTCTGTAATGGATTTCCCCCATTTCTCAAGCCAGGCTGACTCAGTGCAAACAACTGGGAAATAGCACATGGGGAGAGAGCTTTTATTAGAACTTAAATAAAAGAAAAGAAAAAAAAAGAAAAGAAAATTTCTGCAGTAAAAAGGTCAACAAAATGTGCTCATTTATCTTTAGACAGTATTTTGATGAGTATTGTTTAATAATGGTGTGTACATATATACATACATATACAAATTCTATAAATGTACACATATATTATTCACATATACTGTCAGGGGTTGCTTTTGTATTCATCCTTCCCCACAAATCTGATCTGTGTTCATACTGGGGAAAATTCACCCTAAGGTGAAATTTTCACCTGAACAGGGACCAGCCCAAGACCACTTAAGTAGCTCTTGAGTTCAGTGGGCCTAATCATGTGAGTCAAGTTACTCTTCTGCGTAAGTGTTTGAAAGACTGGATCCTTAATATGAATGATAAAAATTATCAACAAAGGCTTTTGTATTTGAGGAGCTATGTGGTCTGGTCCATATCTTGAATTTTGAAAAAAGATACAATCAAGGATGAGAAAATATTACTGAGTTGTAGCCATTTATTGGACATGATCTTGCAAGGTGCAGAGCACCCTTGACTCCCATTAATGTCAATAAGAGCTGAGAGTGATCAGTTCTTCTCAGAAGCACCTACCACTTCGTAGGATCAATACATAATCCTATTCAACACCCCTTCAAGTCAGTGGAAAGACTGCCAATGACTTTAATGGGAGCTGGATCAGGCCAGGTAGGTATATTAAGATAAACAACTACCTTGCTTAAAATAAAATGTATAGCCTGTACATTTTAATTTGTACAAGATAATCATTGAAGTAAACAGAAATACTGGATTTTGGCAATACATATTCCATTTACATTTTAAAAAAAGATTGCAATAGGATGGAAATACACTTCTGAAATGACAAAGGTATTCTCTCTTATTACTACTGCAAAATGAAGTATAAAACTGTTAAATGGATATCTTTTCAAATGTGGTAAATAATATATTTGTTCCTGAGCTGAAACCTTGTATTTCAAGTTGCATTGCAGAAGAAATGTTCATGACAAAAATATAAATAGAGGTTTGGGAAGAAGATGCTCACACAAAACTTTAACAGCAGCAATGCAAATAGTGGGCCCACATTTGAGTTACTGAGCACTATCAGTTTCCATGGTCTTCAGTGGTAGGCAGGACATTTCACATCTTGCAGGACTGGATCAACAGTCTTGTACAACTGAGCATACTCTTTGGGCCTGATCTTGCAAATACTTATGCACGACTAACTTTTTTCACATCAGTGCTCCCACTGAGCTCAGATATTTTTGTCAATTATTTTAAAACCTTTAAATTTATTTTATATTAATTATAAACTCTTTAATACTGCAGTGCAAGCACAATTAGTTCAATTTGATGACTGACATGAATAAAGCTTTTTATAAACTCCAAATGATATCAAACAGACTATCTGTATTTGTGTTGTACAGCATATGAGCCAAAAAAAAAATCTAGTGGAAAAAGACTACACCAATACAACATTTCTGTTTGAAAAAGATACTTTTGAATTGACTACTAGTGTTAATGTTAAAGAGACACTGTCAACTAAAAATCACATATTGCACAGAAGCAAATTGTATTATTTGTTATAATAATGTCTTAAAATCAAATATATTTGTCCCTACTTATGCCCTAGTTTTATCTTTTCTTTTTTTTTTTCCAGTTTGGACAATGAAAAATCAGCTAAGCCAAGCCTATTTTTCTTTTGTTTCCAGTCAATTTCCCAGTCAGGTTCTCGGTGCTGCAACATTTGGATATTGAACACTTCAGGGGAATATTTACATTCAAAAATATTGTTTTATTTGGATTATTTTAATTGGAGAAGCCTATTTTTATTAGTCTTAGGTTTTATAAAAGCTTACTATTGAATATAAAATTTAAAATTTGGCCCAAATTTAAATTGATTATGTCCCTTTAAACCAACTGTGAATTCAGGTTTTTTGTACATAGCTACAATGATTTTAATCTTTTATTTAGAAAACAAACGTTCTGTACAAGAACGTGTGCACTTGTATCAGGACAATCACCACATATTAGCTCCTTTTTAAACGGCAATTTCCATCCTTTTGTTTTGACTTTTTAATTTCTGCATTGCAGATAGTTCTAGAACAGATACTAGGAGATGAGCACCATATTCTTTGCAATTCCACATCATAATTAACTTACAGCTGTTGGTAGTTTTTATAGTAATGCAAAATACATGCAATTGCATTCTGATATAGTATCTAGTGGACCAATCCTTATTGTGCTTACACAGTAGTATTCTTCTATCTTCCTATCCATATGATGGCTAAATATGTAAGGTTTTTAATACCTTACCTTAGAGCCCCAAGCATTTATTTCAGGAACAATCCTATATCTTTCCTGCTTGCCATTAAGGCTGGAACATTGGAAGCCCTCCCATGCCTATCCCTATGTCTACACTACCATTTATGTTGGTATAATTTATGTTGCTCTGGGGTGTGAATAATCCACCTCCCAGAGTGATATACATTACACCAACAGAAGCGCCGATGTGGACAGTGCCTTGTTGGTGGGAGAGCTTCTCCCACTGACATAGCTACTGCCACTCATTGGGGGTGGATTAACTAAGTTGATGGGAGAGCTCTCTCCCATTGGCTTAGAGTGGCTACATATTTCATAGATAAAGCTTTATATCCGTTTTTCAATTTTTTTTGTTTAGCCTCTTACTTTAAAAACATCTAAACAAATACCCTTACATGATGACACCATAAATACCTTCACCAACTGGTATAACATTGTTTGACACATATCTGACAGGGTCTATGTAGATATTAAATCTAATACTCAGGGGGTAGAGCCTGTTCACAATGCCTAACTGACTGAGATTATCCATCACCTCTCTCTCTGAAATCCCAACATCCAAAGAACTGACTCAAATTACATAAACTGTTAGCAAATACTTTTCCACAGAGGCACAAGGGAATGGGAAGAGCAAAAGCATGGCCTTGCTTCCACCTGCCTTTACTTACCTCCTTCTCATGCTCATGCATTAGGGTTAACCAGAACCTGTCTATAATTGCGACATAATTTAGTTAGACCCCAAATTGACATTAAAGTCCATGCAATTCTTTCTTTAAAATAATTTTGATTGTTCTAAACTACAGATAATAAAAATATAAATAATGATTTATTGTACTTTCTCTCTCAGTAAAACCAATGTCCATATACGAGTAACGTGCTGGCTGGAAATCTGTGCAGTGAAAAATCTGTGTAATCCACAGATGGCATTGTTCCTCTCAGAAAATATTTTTCCCAAAGAATGTGCCAAATTTTGAAGAATTCTCACCAAACAGCTACATATTCTTGTACACATTATAATAAACTAAAAGAGATTAATGATTTACTGGATGAACCATCACTGGAAGTACATTATGTGCAGTGACTGGTAGAGTATAGTGCATTACGAACTGTATTTAAACTCTGTAATCTGGTTTCTCTGATTATTTTTCTGATATAGAATGTGAGACCAAGGTTAGGGGCTTTACAAAGAAGTTATCCCAGGTATATTTTTATGGATGTCTTCTTGCATTGCTTTTCATAAGTAGTATATGGCTCATTGCAATTATACAGGTATCAGTAAGTCACACAAACATTATTTATGTATTTCCTACAACCCCTGTGTGAGGTTGGTAAAGTATTATTAGCCCTATTTTGCAGAAGTGGAAGCTGAGACACCAGAAAGTTATGGCCAACATTATTAAATGTGGGGGTATAAAATTAAGCACCTAAATCCAGATATCCATCTTTAGGTAGCTCAATTTGAAAATTTTGGCCTATGTAACTTGACAAAGGCCACAGATGGAATCAGAGCTGTGATTGGACTCATTCCCTTCCTGTGTGCAATTATAGTTTCCCGTGTTTAAGAAAGATGAATTCAAACTGGAACAGATGCAGAAAAGGGCTACTAGGATGATCCAAGGAATGGGAACTAGCTTCTGAGAGGAGACTCAAAGAGCTTGGCTTGTTTAGCCTAACCAAAAGAAGGCTGAGGGGAGATATGATTGCTCTCTATAAATACATCAGAGGGATAAATACCATGGAGGGAGAGGAGTTATTTAAATTAAGTGACAATGTGGATACAAGGACAAATGGATATAAACTGGCCATCAACAAGTTTAGGCTCAAAATTAGGTGAAGGTTTCCAACCATCAGAGGAGTGAAATTCTGGAACAGCTTTTCCAAAAGAGCGGTCAGGGCAAAAAACTTAACTGGCTTCAAGACTGAGTTTGATAGGTTTATGGAGGGGATGGTATGATAGGACTGCCTACAATGGCATGTGGCCCATCGGTGACCGCAAGTAGCAAAAATCCCCAACGGCCGAAGACAGGACACTAGATGGGGAGGGCTCTGAGTTATTACAGAGAATTCCTTCCCAGGTATCTGCCTGGTGAGTCTTGCCCACATGCTCAGAATCTAACGGACTAACAGACTAATATTATTAAGTCTAATAGACATAAATGAACCAACTCAGATGCAGAAAGGTGGCTGATAGGGAACTTGTTGGTAAGGCCTATCACTGGTAACATGGTCCTTTGTAGTAATGCATAACTCAGCTCTGCTAACAACCACTTAACACTAAACTTGTTATGACAGTTTTGGAGGAGAATTACCATTGTGACAGGAATAAAGCCCCGAGAATGAATTAACACCACTAGCGGGGGTTAAATAATTCATGGACCATAGAGAGGTTCTACAGTTCTGAAGGTTTGAGTAATACAGCAGGGAGCAGCAAATAAATACACAAGAACAGTCTACTAAGAAGTAAGGCCCTATGTTTAGGTGTTAGGCTGGGACTTGTGAGACCCCTAAAGAATTCTCTGCTGCACCACAGGCTTCCTGTGTGTCCCTGGATAAATCTTGTAGCGTGGTCTCTCATACACTACATCCCTATAGCAGGAAAAATAATGTGGATGGGAAGTGTATAAAAACAAGCCTGAGAGCTGAAGAGTAGACCAGAACCCACACTGAGATAGCTGGGGAGGGCAGTCTATTTAAAAGAAAGAATACTCTTTAATTTGCACTATGAATGAGCAAATACTTTGCAGTTGTTTGAATAATCGAACCCTGACTCCTGCAGCCTTATTTTAGATGAGTTTGTTATTGGTTCTGACCGTTTCCCAATATTTCAATATAAGTGCCTAGATTTTCTTGTAATGTACCATACTGTTGTACTGACAATTGTCTGGTCATTCCAGTTAAAAATCCCCTCTAGTTAGCAAAGAGAAACCTTTTGCCCTTGTTGAATTAATCATGCAAAGAAAATGATAAGATAAGCACTCTGAAATCATTATGCTTTATGCAACTTTAATCTGTCTGGAACTATCCCATGAAAAAGTCGTTGGTTTTATTAAAAAAACCCAGTACTCCTATTTCTATTAATCATACATCCAGCTCTCAAATCACCTAGTAAGTATGTAAAAGCAGTTGTAAATACATACAGCACAGACTATTCTCCTCACAGTCTTCACCTACACTTTGGGAAAATGCAATTTCTATCTAGCTAAATCATCATGAAAAGTGCTACTCTCATGTAAGATTTCTGGGGCTCCAATCAAGTTTTGATGAGCATAAGCCACAACCTATTACACAGTGTTTCTAGACACAGAGTTTTTATATTAACCAGAGTCTATGCTAAGCATGAAACAAGTGTATTTGATTTTTGGAGCAGCATAGTCTATCCATGTGTAAAATAGTCTGTTGCTAATGTGAAGAATAAGCAGATTAAACTTCCTCTTGTTTCCATCCATCGGCCTCATAAATTTGTTTTATTGATAACTGTATAGGAAATACCTTTGTTTATATATGTTAGGTAAACACTGCAAAAAATATACTTGTGGTGTCTCTGTTTGGACTTTTCAATAGACCAGGCAACATCTGAAAACATCTTTATTCTGGTTATTATTTTTCTTTTAATCAGAGATTGATCTTATTAAATGGGAAAGAATCACCATGACTACTGGTGACTAATTCATGTTCATAGTGTCCCCTTTGCATATCTGAACTCTTTTATATCTAGTCATGGAAATCTCCTCTTCATATCACACACATTCAGGATTTCACTTATTTTTCAGAATTCTGGTTAAGAGGAATTATTTATAAAAGCTACTCTTTCTGGATCAAAGAAGCTTAGCAATTACATGACAAAGGTAGGGAGATAAGGTAAAATCTGGATCTGAACAGTAATGAAGAAATGAATAAAGAACTGGTTCTTGTTTTGGTAAAAACAAAGCTTAGCTCTGATTCTGACTCTCACACCCATGTAACCCCATTGAAGTCCAAGGGGCTACACTGGTGCAAAACTAGTGTGAGATCAGAATCAGGCCCAGAATGTTTAGTGCCATCAGAACTTGGCACTTAAGCAATGTGAAATACAGTTACATCAAAGATCATTTTTATTTTGTAGTATGTTTTCTTAAAATGTTATTTTTTCATCTTCAACATGCTTCAAGCTAATGGGTCATATACCACTGAAACAGCAGCTAACATGGTGGCAATTCCTGGGTCTCAAACTTTCTCTAGATGTTATTGGTGGGTGGGTACACTACAGTTTTCCTAGAGGAAATGCCCAGAGGCACCCTCAGGTGGAGTAGAACTGCCATAGCAGCTCCGAGGCTACCCCTCTTCTATCTTTTGGCACAGAGGCCATTCCCAGGAGAAAGGTTAGGGTGTGCCAATGATCTGGAGAGCCTCAGGACTGTCTCTGTCCCTTGGCAGCCTCAGCACCCAGAGATCTTAAAGTGTCTTAAAGCCACATTTGCCCCACCCCCCCATGGTCTTGTACCAAATACAGCTCTGCTGGGCTGGAGGATCTAGGCCCAAGTCACTTTCTTTAAAACAATCCAACTAGGCTCAGGATGAGATGCTCTAACAGGATCAAACTCTAGAACATTTTTAGAAAAAACAGGTAATGTTATGTCCCATCCATACCAGCCAACTGCATTATCAGTAGCCATTTAAAAACAAAACATGCTTAAGACTGTTTCCTTACACCGAGGGAAACAACTGTAGATTAGCCCTTAGTATCATTCCCCACATTGGCTTCCACAGCATTGAAAATCACAGAAAAGAAGTTGATAAGAAAAGTACTAAAATCCAAAACTTTAAACTAAAACTACTAACTGTCCTTGAAAAAGAGGACAAAACAGAATTAATAACAGACAAAGCCTTTCGTCTTTCATTTCCAATCTGATCTCTGTCTAGTGCCTTGTGGAAATATTTCCTCAAAACAAAGGACACACCAGCGGGCACTATTTGGCATCCTTTTTGGCATAGCAGCAAAAAGATACAAGACTGAGCAGGCCTGGAGACTGAGTGGGTCTCTCACCAACAGGGCAGAGACATCCTGTCTAACAGGATTCTGAGGAAGTTGTTGGCCATGCTGTACCTTTTTTTGTAGAAGAACAGATTTCAGTCTCCAGGGCCATCAGTTACACCAGCAATTCATCTGTACACAAATATTTTAAAATAACAAAGACATAAACAGCAGAGAGGCTCCTATGGCAGGAACTCATTACTATAAAACATTTGGCTACAGAATAAAACCAATTAGTGTGCAATGTTGCAAACATTTAAAAGTGAAAATTACTTTCTTCACTCTCAGAATCATTATTCTGGACTGAAGGGATATGACTAGAATTTTCTTTAAAAAAAAAAGTAGCGAGGAGTAAGAAAGCAAAACACAACCCACCAATCTCTTTGACCATGGAGAAACTGAACTTTGTATCCACAGAAGCAAAAAGCCAACCTTGAATATATCCTTTTATCAAATAAGGGCAGACACTGAGAGATTGCAAATTTCATCTGTCAAAACTTCTCCTTTTTGTCCAAGAAAATGCCATAGCTGTGGACAGAATTCTAAGCTTCAGAGGTTAGAATTTGTGGAATGCACTCTAACTTATCCCATATAGACCTCAGAAACAGGGGGTTGAATTCTGTCATCAAAGGTAGACTTGGAAGCCATAGCTAACTTCTTGCAACAGTCACTTCACACAGAGAGATGATTATGAGTACTGGAACCCCTGCCTTTTCTCTAGGTAAAACCTCGAGCTCATGAAACATTAACAGAGTCACTCAGTCATATCGTGGACCATGAAAGGAAGCCACAGAAACAGGGTCACACAATGAAACCAGTGGAATTGTCAATAAATGGAATCCCCACGTCTGATAAGCAAACTGAAAATACAGGAAACCAGCTGAACAAAAGACAAAGATGATGTATCCAAAAGAAACAAGGCAAAACAAAAACATATATATATTACACGTACACATGAAAACAAAGAGAAAGGGATTCTGCTGAACAAATCCTAGTTATACACAAATCCTAGTTATACACAAACTTGTGGAACATAATTTAGCAAACAGTCGGATATAGTAATACTTCAGATTTTGCTTACATAACATTTATGTCGAGAAAACAAACTTCTCTGGTATTATCGCTGCCAGGGGAACTTCCTGCAATGATAGTATGTTTACTATTAAATTGAAATGAAAGAATTACAAGTCTTTACAGGAAATTCTTCATTATAAAGCATATTGCTTCTAGTGGGGACTACAATACTACTTCATTTAATTATTTCTGGCATTTTATCTATCATTCTCTGAGCTTCTGAACAGAACAGAGAATTAATGTTGTATCTACTTTGTTCTTTTTCATCAAGGACCTCACAGTTATTCTGACATTTGTGTTGGCTGGCTTCTTGATATGAATATATATATTCTTTTCCTCTTAAGTTGTTTTTCTTTTTCATTAGCAAAACAAATCTATGGTTTAAAGTCTACTAGATGTGCCTCACCAATGATCTGACAAAGGATCATTTTACCCGCCTGATAATTTCTTTTCTCTGAAATACAGGCCAATTCAGCATTCATGTAAATTAATGCGACCAAGAGCCCACGTGTTGAGCTTATTACACCTGTGGTTATGGGATGTTCTGATTTTGGGGGAAACTAGAAATATAAAGAAGTGTCCCAGCTTTCATTTATTTAAAAAAGTTTTGAGCCCTTTTTCTTGTGAAGATAGCCTTGAAAACACAAGTTTACATAAATTGATGTAAGCCAGTCACTAGGGTTAGAAAGAACAAGCAGCTGGACTTCATTTCTGCACCAGAACTTTGGGAGAGAAATAGAACACCCAAAGATCTTCTCCCACCCAGCAATCACACTTATGTAAAATGAGTTGGTTAAGTTGAGGGTATATCCCAAAGAATCATCCTGCTGTCCTTTGTCCAAAAATCCTTAGGCATATTATTATTTGTATTGCGGTAATACCTAGGAGCCCTAAACATGGATCAGAACTACATTATGCTAGGTACTGTACAAACACAGAACAAAAAGTACAGACCTAGCCTACTGGTGTGACCATGATGGAAAGTAATGGGTTATGTTTGGAGTATATGTATATGTGTGGGAGAATGGCAAAAAAATCATGTTCAAGTGCAGTTGTGATATTCACATAATTAGTGCACATGCAAAGTTTTCAGATATAATTCTGTCTACTGCTCTTGAAATGTCAGATATCAGATTAAGGTTCCAGATTAGATAATCACATGGACACTTTATCAGTTTTATTGCTTTTTAAAAACATCAGTATCTGAGAGTGAAAGATGGCAGATGTTCAGCTTTTAATAGCTATATCACAGTCAACAGTCACCACCTCTTGAGGGTCTAACAAAACATATCCTTTTAGCAATTTCAGAACTTCCAAGATTTTACCTCTTCTAGTCTGGATTCACATCTTTATATATAATTGTTTTAAATTTGGGCATAACTTGATTTATATAGGGCTAGTCTCTCCTGATTGCCACAAATACAAGTAATCTTTTTTTCTCACAAACTATGTCTGTGTAAAGACTTATCAATGCTGATTTACAGAAGTACTTTCCACTGGAGCAAACATGAAAATTGAGAACACCAATACGAAAATAATTTTTAATCAGCAATTTTCTGTCATTCCTTTACTATTATTTCACATATATTGGTATGAACAAATACTCCCACGTAGTACAAATTCCCATTACTATTATGAATGTTATAGCACCAAAACTAGTGAAGGCCTTGCTGGAGATGTCTGCATGGCTAGAAGTGAACCAAATTTAGGCTTGTTAGAATAATAGCAGTAGGTATTAGCCAACCAAATAAACACATTCCTGACCTAAGAAGATGGTCAGGTACACACAGCATTCTCAAGTAACTATGTAAACAAATTCCTAAGAGAGGGCACAGGGACAGACTTCTCGTAAGATAAGAATGGAATAACAGGATGAGGATGTTTTCTTCGCACTTGCAGGTGCAAGGTAGGTGGTGGTAATTAACAACATCTGGAATGTAACACTAACTTGTTTGTATCGAAGTATAAATGGTGAAGTCTTAGGAAGGGCAACTTCATACCAGCCTGGGGACAGAATCGTGTTATGCTGATTGAGCCTTTACCGTGTCATGGGCAGACATGTGTTAATGCTCATGACCCGCTGGATGGGGTGTTAGTACTGTGCTTTGCTGATAATAAACCTGGCCGAGTGCTTTCACCACCAATCTGAGCTTGTGGTCTTTCTTTATGAGTAACAAAGGTCTGAATCAGCAAGCTGCACTCTTTGCTAGATAACACCAGAGCTCCAAGAACAGGAGCACAAGCAGCATTAACAACACTGCAGCACCAGCACCACTTAGTAACACTAACAACAAATATGTTTGGTGCTTTGAAAACAGGTAAAAAGGCAAGTTCCCTGCCTGGAAAAGTTTACAATCTAAATAGATGTAAAAAGAAAGGAAGGAGGATTAGCAGGCAACTGAAATAATGTGAAGCAATGCTGAAATTAAGCAAGTCTTAGAGTCATATTTTTTTTACTTTGGTTTGTTAAGTTTAGTGGCTATGATTCTCAGTCATTTATTAATTATTGCTTCTGCTTGATCTTGCAGCAAAGTCATAATATCATGTTGTAAGACACTACGGAAGACTTTGTTACGGCCTAGCCAGGGAACTTCCGCTTTCTCAAGCCAAGAGGTTACTGTGGGACATAGATAGCTGCTTCGTTATTGTGGGATAGAGATAGTTCTTGAAGGACACAGCTTTGCATGGCCCTTCGCCAGGTAGTGGAAAGCCCCCCTTTGAGAAGTACCTAATTCTATATTCATGAGCTGTGTTTTTGTAGTGCTTATTAACACTGACCGTCTGCCCCTCCGTTGGACTCTGTCCCAGGCAGAGCTCCGGTGTGCTGGGTTCCCCGCCTTCGTGACTTCGTGAGTCCCCGTTGCAGGTGGGTCACTAACCTTCAGTAAAGCCAATAACTCACAGCTGTGTGATAGCCTCGTTTTTCTCAGAGTACTCCTGTCAGACCTGTGATGCTTCGAGCACTGTGGCCCAGAACACGTGTGTGACATCACAATCTGTTGTCATAGAAGTGGCTATCACATTATAAATTCTGCTTTATGGCTTCATTACAGGATCAATAAGGACTGATTGTAGACCAGTGGTGTCCAATCTTTCCAACCTGAAGGCCAGACATATTAGTTCAAAAAAGTCAACTGGTCACAATCAATTCTTTGGTGCAGATTTTCTGTGCTGATACTGCCCACAATTCCTATTTCAAGGATTATCTTGGAATGGGGATGGTCCTCAAAAAGCACAGAGCTGGCATAAGCTGGTTTGTGTGTCTTCCTTCCCTGCAGCTTTTGGTGTTGGGATCATGTTGTGAGCAGAGTGGACAGTAGCTGAAGTGAACTATGCTCAGGCTATCCTGAGCTCATATGTGGACCCTTGGGAACCATAGCCAGTTGGTGCAAATTAGAGCAGTACCCATGCTGCTCTAGTGGCACCACGGGTGGAGCAGAGAACCAGGGAGCTGCAAGTGGTTGGGCATTCTCAGCTTCTCATTTCCCTCCCTCTCCTGGGCTGCTGAGTCATAGAGAGTAGCAATTCTTTGAAAGGTGTTTCCTTAGGAGCCAGAAGAGCTAGTCGGGCTCCTATCCTGTTTTTCCCTGGGGCTCCTACAGCCCAACAGGGAAAAAAACAATGAAGCAGCTAGAGATATGCATTATTCCTCCCCTGCCATGAAACAGCCAGCTAGCAAGGGAGCTGTGGCAAGGGAGGGACAGCAACTGCTGACAGCGCTCCCAGTATGTCATAGCTGCTTAAGTGGCTGCAGGGAGACAGCTGTAGAGGCAACACCTCCTACATCCTCCATGTAGAGATTGTGCTGATTCAAAAGACTTCAGTTTAAAAACTGCAAATGTGGCACAGGGAGCATGTTTTCAATTAATAATTAAACACATTTCTTCTTAAGAGTCACCTTCAAGAGCCACAAATTAGTGCCTCGAGGGACTCAAGTTGAACACTGCTGTAAGCAGAGGGTGAGGGGGATAAACCATTTTATGCTTGTGTCTGATTTAATAGGTGTTTTCAGGAAGGAGGTCACTCTTCAAGAAATTTCTCTTTCCCTGGATGTCATCATGACTTTTCACCAGTCACTGCACCAAGTTTAAATGCTCCTAAAAAAACAGGTAGAGGATACTGTTGTCTGCACAGCTGCTGCTGCATAATTTCTTCTTAACGGTACCTCTATTTTTAGTCATCGGTGACTCATTCTTGCATGTAGGTTCTGAGAGAAAAACTTTCCCTTTGGTTTTTTAAACTCTTCCTAAACTGGTTGTAATTCCAGGGTCTTAATCATTCATTTGATGATTGTTATTTCAACATATCCTGGCCAGAAAAGTAGAATGGCCACTGACGTATCCCCAGAATACCAGACATTTGAGTACTTCCCACCTATGAGACCCCAACCCCACTGCATCATCCCACCCCCACAGTTTGTGTGAGGTTATGCAGCACAGAGGATACAATTTTAAAGATCACTCTATACCCACCAGCGTGACCTAGCACGCATGTCATGGCTGTGGGGGAGGAGTAGTGTGCTCTTCAAAATGGCATTCTCCATGCACAATACCAGACAAAACCATGTCCATTTTTATAACAGTACTGGACAGAGGATAAGCCACACGAAAACAGGACTGGCCAGCTTAAAACTGGATGAACGGCCTGCCTACGGAAAAGCATGATTCAGCTTTTGGGGTCAGATTCCTGAGTGCCTGATTTTCAGATCTCCATCCTCAGGTAAAGAATCCTCAGGAAGAGGACTGTTTGGTGTGTTGGGTTTTTTTTGGTTTGTTCAGGTTTTTTCTTTTTCTTTTTTAATAATTTTTTAATTAGACTTTATTAGATTCTGGAGAACCAGAAAATGAACTGTCCTTTCTTGGAGCATGCTTTCAATTTGAGCTTTCTTTAGACCTCCTTATTTCCCAACAAGGATCAAGCTCTGTCAATGGCTAAAAGTCATAAATGACTTTTGCTATGGTTCTAAAGATTTTACAGGGTACAGCTCCCATATTATACAAATATGAAATACTGACCTTTGCAAACTTCACTTCCTTAAAATAGCATACAGGGTTATCTTAAAAACCTTGATAGAAACATCTGCAGCAACAACAGATTCAGTTATGACTAAATCATATATACATACAAGGAGATATAACTAGATCCCTGGCCTCCTTCACTTCAAATGCATAAGACTTTTAGTACTTAAGCTAAAGGAGAACCCATTTAAGCTGATAGCCACAGCAAGCCTCTTTATCATCCCCATGGTCAACATCACTGTTGATGGGAAATTTTAAGGAAAAAAAGCCTATTCTAGAGTCACATAGTCTGTCAGTATGAAAATGGAAGATCCCCTTTGCTTTCATACCGCAAACATATTGTTCTCATTCTTCAGCAAAACTACACAAAGGGCCAGTACTGGCCCCCCCTCTGGCCTTTTTGTCTCTCTAGAACACAAAGGGAGCAAAAAGTTTCAGTTCCAAAGGTGGTGTAGATTTGGCATGACCAGCTTTACATCAATTCTTCCCAGCTATCCCAGCGAGAGTTGGAGGGGGAATGGCCATAAGACCTTATGTTTCAGCCATTTCTGGCTACATAAATGCCCCTAAGGGGCCCATACAACTTGGATCAGCAGGGCCACAGACCCACAAGTATAAAAATAAATAAAGGTTCTTAATGATGGGCAAAAAAGAAACTAATGACATCATGATGCTGTAGGATAAGAAACTTCTTTTCCCCCCATTGTCATCTGTTTGCAATAAAGATGTGTTTAAATAAATTTAAAAAAAAAATAGCAAACCGATACAACCTATTTGATCTTTGTTCAATTGCAATTTTAATGTGAAAAAGACCTTTAAATATTTTTGGATATGTGCTAAGAGAAATTGAAAATGATAGTCTTCAGAATTGAACTGAAAAACTAACAATTAGGATTTTCTGCCCTTTAATTTTCTCTGCAACATGTTTGTAAATGTAGAATGCAATCCTACAAGCCTTACAGATCCACTGGGACTTCTTGTTTAAAGATTACTCAGATAAGTAAGATTTTCGGGGAATGGGCCTGTAGTTTCTATGAGCAAATACATTAGGGTTTTATAAGCTCAAAAGGGCTTGTGAGAGTAATAATCCCTAAAACCTATTAAGCTATTAAGGTAACCAAATAAAGTATCTGCATTTTGGTCTGACTCCAATCTAACTGTGCAGCATGACACTTTCTTACAGATGTAAAGAAGACTGGAGAAATAGAGCTTTCCTCTCTGAAGAATATCACTTTTTATTTCAGTTTCACTTATAAGAGGACACATCACAAAACCTCAGCCATTTTACAACATTTGCTTTGTGGGAGTGTTATGCTTTCCATACACAAAGATTAACCATATACTTTCAGTCTGAATAACTTATTTTACAGGAAGAAAATAAAACAAGGAAGAACAAGGTCAAGTCAAGTGAAGGGATTTGCGGGAAACTTTTCAAACTTCTTTGGGCTGAGACAATGAATGGAAAATTTCAGTTCCACCAGAGTTTTTCCTCAGACAGTTATGAATATAATACAAAAATTAACTACTAAGATGGCTCTATTTCTTTAGTGCACTTTCAACTAAAATTTAACTCAGGGTCAAATTTCCAAAACTGGAGGCCTGAAGTCCATAGACAAACAACAAGCTCCTCAAAGTGCACTTTTGATCAGCAGTTACCATAGCTGTGTGTGCACATTTCTAACTGCACACACATCAGAGTTTTAGGTTTGCCAGATATAGAAACTGATCATGCAAATTCCAACTCATGTGAAGAGTGCCATTATGTTGTTATTATTAAATTGGGTTAACAAAAAGTATGGCATTTATGGTTTCAAATATTGTTATACATGATGTGGCTCTTTTGGATTATGTAACTAATAAGCAATGTTATTGATCAGCAAAGAAAAAGTATAGAAGTATCTTCACTCATATTTGATATATCCCAAGTTAAACTAAGGTAATACGTTACACCCTTGAGCATTGTATCCTTTAAATTCAGCCCTACTTACACCTGTTTGCTGGGGGTGTAATTGGCATTATTTGCAGAATAAGGAGTTGGAAGATGAGCTTAGCAAGCTACATTTTCTTGCTATGCTGTAAATTACACAAACTTCCATTCCTTTAGACTTTCTTATGCTCAGCTAGACTCTGCAGGCCAAATGTAGGGATGACGTATACAGTGACATATTAGTAAGTGGATATGCTGAGTTCAACTCTAAGGGCTTGGCTACACTTGCGAGTTAGAGTGCATTAAAGCAGCCCTGGGCGCCCTATCTCACTCCCCGTCCACACTGGCAATGCACGTAGAACACTCTGACTCCACGGCTAGAGCATTCCTGATACTCCACCTCGGTGAGAAGATTAACACTTGTTGCATAGTGGCTGAAACGCCCGGGTGTCAGTGTGAACGAGGTGTTGCATTAATGTGCTCTGATCAGCCTCCAGAAATGTCCCATAATCCCCTTAAGTCAAGTGGTCACTCTTCTCATTGTTTTGAACGCGCCTAGGAATGCGGATATGCCCTTTGAAAGCTCCGTTTCTGACAGCCGGCTCCGAGACAAAGCAAGCCTTTACTGTGGAATGCTGTGTGTGTGAGAGAGGGGCAGGGAGAAGGGGGAGGTCTGCTGCTGTCTGAACTTACAAGACAGCATGCTGACATGCTTTCAGCCCCCCAAAAATCCACTCTGTCTTCCTCCACATACACACAACACACTCCCTGTCACACTCCACCCCCCCTCCCATTTGAAAAGCATATTGCAGTCAATTGCATGCTGGGATATCTGCCCATAATGCACCGCTCCCAATGCTCCTGCAAGTGCCCCAAATGTGGCCACACCAGTGGGCTTGTTCCTGTCAGTGTGGACAGACTGCAGTGCTTTCCCTACTGCGCTCTCCGAAGGTTGGTTTAATTCAAAGCGCTCTACTTCTGCAAGTGTAGCCATACCCTAAGAGAGTTTAGAGGTAATTTAACTGTTGTGGGAAGGTGAAGGTGTATTTTACACCAAGTTTAAGACTTGCTCTAGACCCCTTTACACTCACCTCTGAACTTGCCCCTCCCCTTTATATAAACAAATTATTTTTCTATTACATCCTGGATCCAATCCAACTCCCATTAAAGTGAATGGAAATCTTGCCATTGACTTCATGAGAGTTGAATCAGCCTGTATATAAATAAGAAACAATGGTTTGCCATAACAATAATTGAATAATGTAATTAATCAAACAAGAGATGAAAGAGACCCATCATATCATTCAGTCCATCACTTTGTCAATTAAAGATTGTTCCCTTTAGTATATTTTCTATTGTTTTATCTAGAATATTTTAAAAGTCCCCAAGCAATGGGTTTCCACCATTTCCCTTGGGCAATTCCACAGGCTAATGGATTTTACTGTCAGGAAGCTTATTCTGATACTCTGCTTAAATTTTCCCTTTCTGAATTTCATCCCACTACCCCTCATTGTCTATTTATCATACTAAATAATTGCTTTTGCATCTGGGAGTTTATGCCCTTTAAACATTAGTAGACTGTGATCACACCTTTACAACCATTAGCCATCACTTAGCTGAGACATACATATTTTTTCATATTAAAGTCTTTTAATCTTCCATCATAACTCAATTACTGCAGCCAATTTTTGTAGTTGTTCGAGTTGAATTCCTTTCAATTTGTCAAGAAATGAATGCATGTCCAGTCAAACCAATTCCACATCCCTTCAAGGAATGACTGTATCTGGTCTAAATTCACTGGTTTATTTTATCTACATACTGTTTGCACAGTTTTACCTGTCACAAAGTAGTTGAACTGTGTCCACAGCCTATGCTTTAGACCTCATTTCTCAGAATGTTACAGCACCGCCACATGTGCTCCACCAATGGTAGCAGCTTTGAAGTTCTGTTCATCTACTTCTTCCATAGGCATTTCCATGCTTCCTGCTAAGTATGGAATGTCTTGCCATTTCTTGTCCATCAAGCCATGACCCTCCCTTAAATTCAAGATCAATTTAAGGACTCACTTCAGCATTGCCCACAAGAGGTGAGTTGATAATATGACAATCAATGAACAATAAAACCTGTATTGGTATCCCCTATAGGCTTCGATTTCCTTCCTGTCTACTCTGTCTTGATTGGACTGTAAATGCTTCAGAGCAGGGCTTTTATGTCTTAAACAGTATCAAGCACATTGTTGGTGCTAACCAATAATACCTGTATCAAGACTTTGATGGAACTCATTTGATTACATTATAACACATAAGGGTTGGCTCTCGGGGTTCTGTTGCCCTACGCAAAACAGTGAATGTCCATATCTGATAGCCTCTAAGCACTGACACATTTGCTACCTTTGTAGCCACCTCTTCAGCTTGTGTGGTAGAACCAGCCTTCATTCTGCAACATGGAAATGCTTTAAAATAATATTGATTAGGGGCCGTACTATAATCTTAGATGTGACAACTCACAAATGTATCTTGAAAAATCCATTACTATTCATGTGTGAGCAAAAGCAGTAGTGGATTTACCACAGGAGGCAGCAGTGTATACTATGTTCCCATGATTACACTCTGAAAATATTTATTTTATATTTTTTGTGGTGTCTGATTGCAAGAAAATATCATTTAAAAGGCACCATGTCTATCTGGTAAAGATGTAATCATAACCTAATTTGCTTTCTCTTCTTGAATGTGCAATCTCCATTTTTGTCAATTATTGCATTAAAAGGTATTCAGTGGTAGCCTTCTTTCCAATCCCAACAACATACTTCTAATTATAATTCACAGATAAAGACTGAAAATGCGTTGCAACTGAACCAACCAAACAACATTGGCTCCAATAAGGAGCAGAAAGGAAGGATCTGTTTCCATGGCAAAATATAATTGCAGCACAATGAATTCTGTAGGAATATAGAGAAACTGGAAACAAGGCACCTTTCTTTAGAGGTCAACATCAGACCAGAATGTATGGCTGATTTTTTTTATTTTTCTGTTCCTCATTCTTTGATTTCATCTTTTATGTTGGTTGATGTTCATTTACCATAAACTACATCAGATGCAGACATTTGTAAATAAGCAATAGATAATTAAATCTAAGGCTGCGATAGCAAATATTAAGGACCCACAAATATTCAGTTTACTGTGGATGCTTAAAAATACTTTATTTGGACCTGATTTTTCAACTGAGTAGTGTTTACTTATGGGGGTAACTCTACTGGTACCAATCAGTTACTTGCATGAGTAAGCACTACTAAACATGAGTAAGATTACAGAATTGGTCCTTTACCAATATATTGTTAGCACTTTTGTTATAGTACTATTGTATGGTTCTTATCTTTTCTAGCTGTATTATTGGCGCAGACTGCAAAGTGCCAATCCAGCTTTAAAAGTATTAGTAGCAACATTGATCAAAGTTAACTTCCATTGGTTCTTCCAATTTTTGAGTTTGTTTTGTTTTGTTTCCATGTGTTCTTTTTAAAGATCTCAAAATATCCGTATCCAGGGAAGCATTCAAGAAGATAAGAGCTAAATATATACCTATTGCTCATAGGTATATTCAGAAAAATACATTCCTCTAAGCCATTTTGCATAAATTTGTTTGATTTAAAAAGGAATAAAAGTAGAACCGGATATTAATCACATTTAAATACAAGATCATTAAACTGTCCAAATCACTCTGGCCAAAGATGCTTTATAGTCTGCTTAAACCTGCTGTGCTGTCCCTATGCAAATGAAAAAGATAAGCAGGATCTGGCATGCAATCAGACTAATCTCCTATCTCCATCTTCCTCATGATCTGCTACACAGCTGGGACACAACTGTCCCTGACAGTACAACACAGTGAGATCAGACAACGTTCCTAGCCAACTTTCTTCTACTGGTCTTTGCTCCTGTCTGAGCACTCCACTATTACAAAGCAGTACCTTACTGAGCTCCTCATACATTATTTCCTATGTAGCTTCAGAAGTAGCTCAGAGTATTTTTTCTGTGGAACAGAGATTACAGACAGCATGGGAATATCTGTTCATAAAACATTGCTGATTTAGAGCTTCGTTATGATTATTAATAAAATGCCTTCCCATATTACTGAAGGGAAAACATTTTGTTTTCATCTTAAACTACAGCTTTGTGTATTACTAAATACTTTACAGCTTGCAATACAATGGGACGGAATTTAACATCTAAGCCAATTTATTAAAAGGTGACCTTCACAGTAAGACGTTGGGGTTCTTTTTAATTGTACAGTTTAAGAAATGGATGTGGAATGGCACAAATAACCAAGGTCAGAGGGGTATTTAGCACATCTTAGAAAAGGTTCCTTCATGTCCAGACTTGCAACAGCTATCTGGAGCCATAGGTGATATCACTAGGCGTGCTATTGCACCTACCATAGAATCCTATTGTAGATGGGAGCCTAATCGCAGCAATGTAGTAAGGGAATTCCTTTCCCCTCAACACACATAATTTTGATATAAACTATATTCATTCTCAGACTAAGTATATGGGCCTGTAACCATGGCAGCTGCCTCCCATGCACCCACTGTTGGCCTTGGATCACACTGCAGGCAGCCTGCCTTAGCTTCCCCTTCTTAGACTGTTCAAGTAAACTTCACTTCAGGCTATCTCTTGGTGACAAAATACCTCTGCATAGGGACTGGGTTTACGAATACAAAATAAACTGTAAATAAAACTCAAACCCCCAAAACAAAGTCCATTCATAACTCTACACCCAAAGTTTCTCTTCCTTTTCCCAGGCCCCCCTACCTTGAGAATTCTACAGTATCTCCCTTGCATGGACAGGTCTCTCTCAGACTTCCCTGCCTACCTACCTAGAGAGCTCTCTACTGTAGCTCCCTGAACTTCCACTCCTTCATTGCACCCTGCTGCTGCTCTTTATAGGGCGATCATCCTGATGTCTCCCAGGTGTAACTCATTCTGTAATCAGGGTCAGCTAGCTAGCCCCAGTGTTCCAGACCTTAAGGGGCAAGTGAGCCATCATTTTACAGAGCCATATTCAGGTCTCCCATTCCTATGTGAACATTCAGAGTAACTCCATTCACATCAACAGAGCTACCCCGCTGCGATAACCAAGAACAGAATTTGACCCATTATACCAGACCTTATTAGGTTATTTTAAAGAAAATTCTGAGTCTGCTTATCTATAGTGGATCTGTGGTGTATCTGTTTACTTCAGTGAGAGAGTTCCCTGAATAAAGACTGATTAAAGATTTCAGGATTTGACTCACATATTGCACCCAAATAAAATAAGTAAAAACCAACTAAGGGTTCAATCCTGTCACCCTTATCCCATGAGTAATCCTTCTCTCATGTGTAATCTCAACAATAGGTGATTTGTGGGACTAATTATTACTCATAATGGCAAGAGTTGCAGGCTTGGGGCCTAACAAATCATAAGGAAGAGAAGTAGTGCCATGGGCATGTACAGACTAGGATATAAATAACTCTAGGGTAGGACTCAATTCTTCAAACTCGTAAGCATCTGTTTCATTTTACACATATGGAGTATTCCCAGCCAGGCACATGTAAGTTATGCTGCATACATTTAAGTGTTTATAGGACTGAAACCTAAATTTTCAGTCAATCTGATGCCTGCTTTCCTGTTTAAGGCGTAAACTGCACTTAAAAATTCTGGATTTAATTAGTGGCAGGGATGATGCTTCAAGACTTCTGCTGACAGCTTGCTCTAGTGCTCGGAGATGTTGTGGAAAGGAATGGTAGCCTCCCAGCACCGATGTCCTCTACTAGTAGGGAACTCCTTTATTTGGTGGTTGGTAATAATGCCATTTAAGGAGATAAGGGCTGCTGAGAAGTTCTACTGGCAGAAACCTCTTGAGTGGTACACAAAGTCATGGTACACAAAGGATGAGGTAAGAGATATACAGATCAGGTATCTCACTGCTATTTGCCCTTTTCCCTGCATGCTGGTTAAGCTCAGTAAGGGACTCTATTGAGGAAGCTGGTGAATTTGCGGAGATCTCGCCAAAGACATTGCCATTATTTATTTTTGGACCATTAAGTATTAAGTAATGGACATTTCCTTGGCACCAAATAAGGCGTAAATTTAATTATTTTAAAACAAGCTATAAACTGTTAATAAAGACCAAGTAATAGTCCGAACCAGGACAAGCAGTCTTAATGCAGTTTCAGGAAATTTAGTTAGAGAACATGCAGGGCCAGAACCAGCTGTGCACAAATACATGGGGAGGGCACGAGAAGTGACCCTTTGCAAAAGAGGCAGATACTTACAATTTTTATGATTTCTTGAGCACAAGGACTGCTTGCTGCTGCTACCAAAGTGGCATTGTGTACCCCAAACCAAAGATGAATACATGTTGCACCCTCTTAAAGGGAACTGCAGTTAGCCCACTACCCCTGTAAGTAAGGGAGCTCCAGGAAGTACAGTGCCTCATGAGGCACAATGCTTTCAAGAGCTCCCCATTTGGCACTGAAGCTTCATGCTACTCTCAGTGCAGAATAGTGCATAATAGAGGACAATCTAGTCTAGAGCTACCAAGGAAAGTTGAAATACCTGAGAATAACTCCAGGATCAGAAATCTTTGGTTACTGGGTGAACAAAGACAGGTTTCAGAGTAGCAGCCGTGTTAGTCTGTATTCGCAAAAAGAAAAGGAGGACTTGTGGCACCTTAGAGACTAACAAATTTATTTGAGCATAAGCTTTCGTGAGCTACAGCTCACTTCATCGAAAGCTTATGCTCAGATAAATTTGTTAGTCTCTAAGGTGCCACAAGTACTCCTTTTCTTTTTGGGTGAACAAAGGCTGGTGTCCCAGTTAACAGTATCATAGTGCATTTAGGAAGATTCTGGATGTGAAATTCCATCCACCTACCAGTTGGAGAAAGCATTTTGAGTCAGGTGCTTCTCCAGTTAATCAAGGTGATAATGTGGAGAGAGACTACTGCTGCCCTGTAGTCATGTGTTCTTTTCCTTTGATTAACAACAACAAAAAAAACCCACACACAACCCCCCCCCCCCTGTTGCTATTTAAGAAAAAAATCCTATAAAAAGAATTTAGGAAAGCCTGTTCATGTATCCCCGATATATCTTGGGTATCAACCCTCAGGAGAGTTACATTTGATGTATTGGTTTCAGAGTAGCAGCCGTGTTAGTCTGTATTCGCAAAAAGAAAAGGAGTACTTGTGGCACCGTAGAGACTAACAAATTTATTAGAGCATAAGCTTTCGTGAGCTACAGCTCACTTCATCGGATGCAAAATGCATCCGATGAAGTGAGCTGTAGCTCATGAAAGCTTATGCTCTAATAAATTTGTTAGTCTCTAAGGTGCCACAAGTACTCCTTTTATTTGATGTATTAAAATTGAAATAATCAACTATTGGAATGTAATAGGTGTCAGGTGCGAAGACCTTGTACAGAAAAATGCAGAGCTTTCTTGCTGAGTCACCACAAACCCAGCATCAAACCCTAAATTGAAATCTGAGTAATGCTGCAGAGTCATACCGGCAGGTGGGGTCTAACTGGCTTCAGGGAAGCTATGAAGTGGATGGTGGGGGTAACATTTTGAGCCAGAGGTGACTAAGACAGAAGAGCTTTTCTGGGGAAACTGCAGGAACAACCAAGCTAGGGAGGAATGAAACTGAGGCTGAAATTTACGCAGAATTGAAGTGAAGTTCAGCAATTCTGTATTAACTGAGAATGGACACTGTTGCTATGTGCTGTAAAACAGCTCCCAGGGCTCAACCCAGAAGTGTCAGCTTCTCAGTGATGGCTGAACTGGCACCTATGTATAATTTGTACATGAGTTTGTTAAGTTAGTAATGTTCTTTACAATAAGTGGGACATGTTATCAGTCTGATGAATGCTACTATTCGTACTATCATTAAACACCTAGAAAGACACTGTGGGGGATCAACACTTTGCTATTTGCAACATGCCACTAAATTGCATGTTTATCAACCTTTTCAAGCTGCTTGGTCCAGCCTTTGCAAGGATAATGGTGTCCTAAACTATCAGGATCTTAGCTTCATTAAGTCAGATAAGACTTTGATCACCTTAGCAGTTCTAGCAGAGGTGCGGGAGGAGGGATCTCAAAGAAGCTTACAAGTACTTTTGATATATCATACCAATGTCTGTATTATATGAGGTCTGAAGAAATGCATCCGATGAAGTGAGCTGTACCTCATGAAAGCTTATGCTCAAATAAATTTGTTAGTCTCTAAGGTGCCACAAGTCCTCCTTTTCTTTTTGCAAATACAGACTAACACGGCTGCTACTCTGAAACCTGAAGAAATATAGAAAGCTTCAAAGTTTAAATGAAGAGAAAACTTATTTCTGTGACATGAATATTCCTTTAGGGCTAAATTCTGTCTCTGCAAGTTCTCTGCCAATGGGAGTTGTTGTGTGGGTATCCCAGGGTAGAGTTTGGCCCTTAGCCCTGGATTCAGCAACAAGTATGTGCTAAACTTGAAGAATGTAATGAAGTCCCATTGTCTTCACTGGTACATAAGTAGGTGCTTAAGTGCTTTCCTGAATAGGGCCTTCAAATATAAAGGGAGCAGGCTCAGGTTTCAAATGTGTCCACTAAGTGTGGATATTGCAGTCTTGGTGACCAGCTTGCAATTCCTGAGACCAAATTTTCAAAAGTAACCTTTTTGCCTCATTTTTAGAAGGCTCAACTTTATACACCTACGGCCTAACTTTAGACACCCACAACTCCAGCTGAAGTCAGTAGGCCCTGAGAGTGGGTTACTTACCTTTCCCTTGCTCTTTTTTCCTTCCACAGAAGGCTGCAATACAGCTGTACCTTCACTGCAATTTTTGGACTTTTGGGCAGGAATTATTAGGCCTGTTTGGAGCCTCAGACTTAACTACTTGAAGCTCTTTTCTGAGGTTACATGTTTAAAAAATTGAGATTTAAACAACAATTCTGTCGTGCCTACCACATGGAAGCATAATGTTCTATGTATGCAGGAAAGATGCAGCCCTTAAGAGGGCTCTCTGTATAGGAAGTCAACTGCCCTCATAGAAACGTATGAAGAATTGACAAACAGGATGACAACTTAGAATTTTTGTTTTTTGAATTATTGCAAAATATAGTACCTATTCAGGAAAACTTTCCCCGCCCATAGGCAGTGTTTTCATTGCAAACACTGCACAGCATAGGTGACAAAAACTGGACATTCAGTGGAATCGTTAGGTATAAAATAAAAGTTGTGAGGTGATTTATGGGTTGCAAGGCCTGTACCTAGATGCTTCCTGAAACCAAAATGAACAAAGCCCATAAACATTAAAATAAATGAATTACTTCAGCCAAACATTTTTGGAGGCAGTGCCATGTCGCAGAAAGAGCACTGGACCGAAAACCATGAGTACTAAGATGTACTCCTGGCTCCATCACTAACCTACAGGAGCAAAAGACTAACTCTCTCTGCCTCTGTTTCCCCATCTACAAAATGAGGATAATGATACTACTTATCTTTCTTTGTAAAATGCTTTCAGGTTTACAGATGAAAAATAAAGGTTCTAAATATTATTTAGCTCAGTCACACAGTACCTTCACTACACTCTTGTCAATAAGTGTTTTGTTTCTATTTCCATCCGCTTTTAGTGGCGGCACATCCATTTTGGGGACTCTTCTTTTTCGATGTGGCAGACATGCACATTTCAATATCCACCCTTTTTAGTATCTGCTATTATAGATGCTCAAGGCTACTGTTTGTTCCTTAAATTCATAAATACATCCAAATTCCAAAGATCTATGGCATAGATCTAAATTTATATGCAATATTTTCTGTTGATTCTATTATCTTCACAAAATTAAACTTTTCCTTTTTGAATACCTTAATGAACGTCTTCTGAAATAAACACCATGAACAAACAACTTGAGCTGCGAGGACACTATCTATAGGGACCTAATCAGTGTAACTAGAACTGTCAGAGTAAAATTTATAGCATGAGGATTTTCCATTAGTGTGAAATAAATGTGTAAAACCTTCCATTTATATTCTCTGGAGTTCTACTGCTATATTAGATAAACTTTCCATTTAATGCTCTAGCAAGCTTGAGTTTTCTGAACAAAGCATATTGGAAAAGTATGTTATCTAATTAACTGAATGAGTTTCACCTGGAAATTGTTTTCTGATATACTTGGTTCCACTAATCTAGAGGGACCGATATTTCAGCAAGACTGTTGATCAGGCAGATAGTCACTTTGCTGTGTCTGAAATGTATGCCCTCAGATCTTCTGGTTTATTCCCCTGTTCTTCAACTACAGTTGAAACTGTATTAATTATATAATGAGACTATCTGGGAAGGAATTAGCTACCCTACCCTGCCAAATGAAGCTGCTGTCAGTAAGTCAATGGTAAAACTTCCATTGATTTCTATAGAGTCCCAATCCTCAAGTTGAGTGTGCTAGGCACATTGCGGAATTGGCTATACAACTTGCTGTTGATTGGGATGGTCTCTAAAGTAGTGGAACCAAATCAATAAAATAAATTCCATGTAACTGTTACCCCTTTAAAAAGCTTTACTGATAACAATCTGGGATGAAAGATTCTGAAATTAAACAGTCTAAAAGCAGAGTTTTCAAAGCTTTGGAAATATGAGATATACAACCATGGGATATATACCCATGTAGCTGTGAAATCAGGATTTTGTTCTTAATTCTTATATGCAGTTAATGCTAACTAATGAAATGTATTCACAGTAAATACATCTGAGTTACCTTACTCTGCACTCATAATTTCTCCCATCATGGGTCTAGAAATTGTGGTGATCATGGAAACTTAGCGTCTTATGAATTCTAAAAAATGCTTCAATACCTTGGCATGCATTACTGTAGGCCTCTCTCTTGGTGATTAAAACCAAATAGCAAAATATACATGTGATCTTCAATCCTTACACAGGCCTGTCTGTTTTTCACAGAGGCAAGGGACATTTAGTCAGATTTGGGATAGATTTATGCTGGTTGTGTTAATTGGAAATGGATTGTTTAATTATTCTTAGTTTTTGTACACAGGTGGAGAGATTATTTAATCAGCACATTTGGTAAATCTCAATGAATGAATATACCCCTTCTGCTTTAGTTAAGCCTAATACCTAAATTTGATATTACTCCACCAGAGTTTTGTTTGCTTGTTATTTGAACAGAGAGCTATCCTCTCTCCAAGGTGAAATTTAACCTAGCACCCAGGCCCCACTCAAACCCTTAACCTATAGCTTAGGTGGTACATAGGGCTTTATGCAAGCAAATTGCACCCTATGGAAAGTAAGGCCAGAATAGCATTAAGTCACTTGTCAGATCAGCATATCTGTAGGAATCCAAATCCTCCTTTCCCTGTTATGGGCCCTATACATTTTGTATCTGAAAAGACTCTAGGTGAAGTAAGTCAGTCTGTTTTTCAGCACCAACCTTGGCTGTAACTCAGTTACATATGAGTGAAATCACGTCCATTGTTATAGTTGCTTTTCTGCCCTGCAGACAAAGGCTACAATTATATTTACTCACTCAGTGTAGTGTATTCCATCCTGTATGTCGAGGGCAAGATTGGTATGGACTTTGTATTACAGAGCAGTAATTAGTATCACCAGTCTTCTCTGTTCCCTTGTGTTAATGGTCATTGAAGCATGGCTATGCTAGGCTTACTGCAATACTATTAAATATATGATGAAGGAATTTATTCTTCTACATGTCTTAGTTAATATCTATCTCTGGGTAGTGTGCATGCTACAGAATGTTGATTGCTCTAAACATTCTGAAAATCTGTAACTATCATCAATCTTTGATATTCACAACTGCATGTGACAGAATAAAACACTTTCTCAATCATTAGTGGCTGACTAAATTGCCTTATTCTTATCAAATCCACAAGTTGAAACTTGCTCAAAAGAGTCCTTTTCTTGATATTGGTAGAAAGCCTGCCTGTTCAACGTTCCCCTCTGACTCCAGCCCTTCTCACTGTGATTTTGAATGACACACTAGCACCCTTATTTAAATGTGAGATTAATGAGATTTTTCTGAAGTTCACACATTCTGCTCTCTCCTTATTTAAATAACATAGGGCAAGCTGCTTTGCAAGTTTCTCACTATTCTTCCTGTACTTCATATGCTTAACTGGGCTTAATGAGGAACACTGAAGGTTAAATTCTACGGATGACAAAATTGGTGCATTGATTGTCTGAGGATGTCTGTGTATGAGCAAGGCATTGGAAATCAATCTGAACACCTGCCTGCATGAGACATAGCATGGCTCTGACTGTGTGGGATAAGGAAGCTGGTCTGACATTCACTGCAGTCTGTTCTTCCCTAATGACTGGTCCACCAAAATCTCTCCACTGCCAAGATGACAGCCATGCAGTCTCTGAACTCCAGTCACCAGAGAATGAGCAAACCAGCAGGCAAAGAGGGCACTACTGTAGGCCTCAACCATAATGACTATGTCAATGAGGCAGGCAACAACTCCCTGACACCAATCATTCAACAACAAACACTTTGTCCAAACCATGGGAACAACCATGGGTATTAGGATGACTCCCTAATATGACAACCCGTTCATGGGCCACCTTGGGGAAGAATTTCTGGAAAAAATGCACCACAAAACCAATGATAAACCCTAGATATATCAATAATATTTTCATCCTTTGGACAGATGACCTAAACTCCCTCATCGACTTACACCACAACCTCGACAACTGCCACCTGTTCATCAAACTCTCTAGAACACTCCCACACCAGCATGAACTTCCTGATCAGCTTCAACAATGGAACCCAATAAACAACCATATACAAGAAACCCCTGTATCACCACACTTGCCTTCACGGATCCAGTAATCATCCCCAACACACCAAAAAATCTATTATCTACAGCCAGGCCCTCAGATACCACAGCATATGGTCTAAGAGAAAAAGTCTGAGATTAACACAGTTAAAACCTCCTTGACCAAACAAGGATGCTCCACCAGAGAAGTACATCTCATCATGCAATGTCCAACCCAAATACCACAAGAGAACCTACCTCAATACAGAAAAAAAACCCACACCAACTGCGCACTCCTAGTTGTCATGTGCCACCCCACACTGGAACCCATAAAGGTATCATCAAACAGTTACAACCCATATATGATGGGGACTACTGCCTGAAAGAAATCTTTCCTGAGCCCCCTCTTCTGGCCTTCAAACAACACTCCAACCTTGCCAAGCTCATCATCCGAAGGAGGTACCCCACAGACCTGGACACACCAACTCAAAGTGGCACCAGATTCTGCCAGAACAACAGATGCAAAACCTGCAGATGTATCTCCACTGCTACAATGATCAACACACTCCACACACACTTTTCAAGATCCATCAGTCCTACATACACCTATTGCAAAATGTGGTTTACCTCATCCAGTGCATGAAATCTCCAGTAACAACTCTGTGAGTGAAAACAGACATTCACTACACTATCGAAGGAACGCCACAGAAAAATGATAAAAAGCCAAAAACATTCTATAATCTGTGGGTGAACACTTTTCACAGAGTGATCAGTCCATATCTGACCTGTCAGTCCTCATCCTCAAAGGAAACCTGCAACACACCTTCAAAAAATGAGCCTGGGAGCTTACATACAGAACTCTAATAGATACTAAAAATCATGGTCTTCATATAGACATTGGTTTTATGGCTCATTATAACAATTTTTAACCTAACACTCTTTTGTACTATGACTGCAAAGATATTAATCGTCCACTTCATTTTAAGTGACTTATTGCAACACGTATTAACCTTTTTTGCTTAACAATCTGTCCAACCTTGTATTTAGCAATGACACTCTGAGTACCATTCTCAGATCTGAAAAAGAGCTCTGTAAAGCTCAAACGCTTGTCTCTTCCACCAGCAAAAGTTGGTCCACCCACCTTGTCTCTTCTCTACCGATAGCAGTGTATGTAGGCGCCTTCTCCCTCGGACATAAAAGCAGAAACTTTGAAGGTAGCGACTGAGGGACGCCTTAGAGGATTCCAGGTTCTGCACCCAGATACTATGGGGATTAGTATCATATAAACATGAAAGACAGAAGGAGCTAGCTGGCTATTTAATGAAGTGAAAAAATATAACTTCTGATCTGATTCTTTGATGTTTTTATTTTAATGGCCCAAGTAACAGCTAAGATAGTGACAGTGCAAAAAGTAGCTATTGTTAAAAATACATTTCAGAAAACAATCTTTGCTTTAGCCAGTATGTCTGGGCCTTTGAAAACTATGTTGCTGTATCAGACATGCTGTCAGCTGCTAGATACCTACAGCAACAGAAGAGATTGTATCTATGTTTTGTATCTACTGCTCTTTCTAGGCATCTATACTGCACTCATTACTGTGATATCCAGGAGTGATATCTGTTCTTATTTATGAACTCAGTATCCATGCTATATTAAAATAAAGATTGTTCAAATTATCCTAGTTTAAAAAATGCTAAATAGAATTAATGTAGTCTCAACACTATGTTACTTGATTTCAGCAGAGTATTTTAACTCCTTATTAAACATAAGAAAAAAAATTACACGGGTGTGTGTATTGCTTCTGATAATCATTTTCCTTCAGAGGTCATCTACTCTAACTGAAGAACACCAACCTGTTGTATTGCTCTGCTTACCAAAGAATAAAACTTATATTCTGAATTGGTCTCCACAGATGTGTCCTTGAGATGGAGAGATGCTTAACCAGATAAATCCCTACTCTAATACCTGCAGTCAGCTAAGATCTAGAAAACCACAGTTTAGTAATCTGATCCAAATTTCAAACCACTAAAAAGGTAGCAAGATGTCCAGAAAGATATTGTATTTTTTCATTAGAATTCAAGAGTTATGCAAAGGGTGGTCCCAATCCTATTCCTGCTAAATCAACAGGAGTTTCTTAGGTGGAGTATTTACAGGATTGAATTACGTGGGTTTTTTTGTCTTTTTTTTTTAAATCACTAACCATATGCATTAGACATAATTTGTCTAACAACAAAGGATACCTTGAGAAGATAGATGGGAACTAGCCAAACTGGGTACATACTGCAAACTTTTACCACAAATGTTTGTTTAAATTTGTAGAGAAATTTGCTTTGACAAGCAAGATTTGGAGATTTTTTTGATTTTATCCGTAGCCTACTGAGTTTAATGGTTTGCATGTGTTAAAAGGTGACACGGTTGTTGTGCTGACCCAGCAGCATGTTAGCAGGTGTCAGAACCTTGCAGGGAACTGCCCACGGATTCCTGCTGACTCATAGCTGGAGGGGGCTTCATGAGTTCTGCTTTGCAGGTAAGGGAGAGGGGGATGGCTCTTGGCCAAAAGCACCAACTCCGTGACTGCTCCGGGGCTGGAGCACATGGAAAAAATAGTGGGTGGGTACAGCCAGAGGTGAAAGTAAGCCAGTACGCCCCGGTACGGTGTAGCTGAAAGAGCTGGTGTGCCATACCAGGACCAGCTTTCCCAGATGGCAATTTAAAGCCGTGGGGTAGCAGCGGCGGGGCTCCAGCGGGGATTTAAAGGGCCCTGGGGCTCCAGCCCCTGCTACCGCCCCAGGGTCCTTTAAATCCCCAATGGAGCCCTGGGGCTGAAGCCCTGGAGCAGCAGCAGCGGGGCTCTGGAGGGGATTTAACAAAACCACAGGGAAAAGTACAAGAGAATTCTATTGACTTAAAGAAACAGCAGATTCAAAATTGGGGGGTGGGGCCAGGGCCTTGGGAAAGGGGTGGAGTGGGGGCAGGGCTTGTGGGGAGCAGGAGTCGAGCATCCCCGGGGAAATCAGAAAATTGGCACCTGTGCTCTCAGCACAAAGGTGATCTACTATCTGAACAGTTTCTAGAGAGGAAACAAGGAGCAACCATGCCTGGGGAGAAGGTAGGGTTTGGAATTTATTATACTGTAATTAATTTCTTTGTAAATGACGTGAGGAAGGAAATGAATTTTGCTCCTCTACAATACATATGGACTGCTTTGGAGCAGGATGGAGGATGACAGCTACCTGTTCTGATGTTGGCACCACAATAAGTTTCATGTTATTGGTTGGTGTGCCTGCATTGACTTAGCATCCCAAAGCAAACCTGGAGTTTTGAGATAACACGAGCTATAGCTAGTTTGGGATACATTAACAATTATTTAAAATTAATTAGGGCTGTTTCTAAAGTGACCAACCCCAGATAAACCAAGGCTTATTTCCTACTCAATCAGCTTTTAAAAAATGCTTGTTATTTCTTCTTACAAATTCCTAGAATCCTATATCTGGAGCTTAAACCACGGAGAGCTAGCAAACACCATCAAGAAAGAGTCAGCAGGGACTGTTTTTAAACCACAGCCCTCTGAACTCTCCTATCCTAACAAGTCCAGAGACTCATCCATGCTATGTCATGCAAGCATTTTAATCAAAATTAAGTCGAATACAATTTAAAGTTCCACAGCTTTAATAGCATTCACTCCCTGGAAAATCATAGCATTGATTTATTATAAGTAAATATAATATATTTTAATTTATCAGAACCTATACCCCCTAATATCTCTAGGTGAATTAAATATCTACCACTGTCTTTAACAAAACCACAGGGAAAAGTACAAGAGAATTCTATTGACTTAAAGAAACAGCAGATTCAAAATTTACTATGACATTTTTCATTGTTGGCACAGTAAAATCCATTTCATGTGCTTTTTGAACAGCTCCCACACAAGTAAACTACAAGTTTTAATGATATGAGGCAAGATACACAGAAAGTTTAAATATATGTTATGGCATGGATATTATGTCATATAACTGGATTTCACAGAAATCCATAAATTATCCTACTTTCATTGTAATAAAAGTAAATTTCTCTCATTCTTGCAAGTAATTTGCATATGCAATTAGAACATCTCTTTGTGCAAACCACACAAATGGGAAATTATGGTAACATGTGAACACAAGTACCTGATTTGTGCATGGAAGCTCAGTAACTGCAATTGAAAATTGTGTACAAATGGAAGTTTACATTGCTTAAAAAGAACGGATCCTATACAGTATGAGTGAGATTCCATGATTTGCCTCTTAGAGATGCAGAACAGAACTTGCAGTCCAAGGAGAGGGCTAATGGCTGTCTTCCATAGTTCCTGGAGCAGCAGAGTCTTCCCTGTCTGATATGGGACTTTTAGGGATCCTTTAGGCCACTTTGGCCCTTGTATGTAGTGTACTGGGGCTGGAGCTGAGGTGAGGATCACACCCTATGTTTAATTACTGTGTGTCATTTGTTTTTTTCCCTTAAACCACATCAATTACAAATGCATAGATTGTAAATCAAACCAATTAAAAATAGAATATCTAATCTGGATTAAACAAAAGCACGTAATTCTCATAATATTTTATGATAGTGTACAAGCATTCAATTTTATACAATTGGACACTTCAAAGATGATTGTACTGACCTGAAATAATAGTCTTCAAATCAGCATTAAGTAAAACCATAGAGGAGGAATTGTACCTTGAATATCTGTATCATACACATGATAGAATTCAAGTAACCTTTCTTAGGGCTGGTAAAGTGTGTCATACAGGAGCACACTGCTGTCCATGGTATTGAAAAGAGCTTTTATCACCAGAACTAAAAGCATTATTCCCAGAAAAGAAACTCTTAGTTCAAATGGAGTTCAGGTTGTAAGTATGTATCAATAATTTAAGAGAGAAATCCTTAGAACATGGCAATTTTAAAGTCTGCTAGGGTCTTGCTAAGAAAACCTAATTAAATGGGAGGTGTTCAGTTACCACAATGATGGGCACAAAAATCCCGTTTAAAAAATACAAAAATTCAATTGTCTTAAATCTTCCACTTCCCCCTATTTTTCCCCCTTGCAAAAAAAGTTAGACTCATAGTTACAAAACTTCCCAAACACTGGAAGATATTGAAATATAGTATTCAATGACATGCCTCCCCAAGTCTATTGTGCTATTGAAGCAAATTGACATGTTAAACATTGTATATCATGCTAGTGCAGCAAAGCATCTGGGTGGCTGAGGATACCTTAAACCTCACATACTTTAGCATCTGCAGCCATCTTAAACCACTTCCACATCAGTTTATATAGCCAACTAAACAGTAATAAGTCACCAGGACCAGATGAAATTCACTCAAGAGTACTGAAGGGACTCAAATACGAAATTGCAGAACTATTAACTATGGTATGTAACCTATTCCTGAAATCAGCCTCTGTATCTGATGCCTTAAAGGTAACTAATGTGACGCCAATTTTTAAAAAGGGCTCGAGTGGAGATCCTGGCAATTACAGATTGGTGAAGCTAACTTCAGTAGCAGGCAAACTGGTGAAAACTATAGTAAAAAACAGAATTATCAGAGATATAGATAAACTTGATTTCTTGGGAAAGAGTCAACATGGCAGCAGGTTTAATACAAACAAGAGGAAGTACCGTTTTCCACAACACACAACTTACCTGTGGAACGCATTGCCATTAGATGTTGTGACAGACAAAAGTATAACTTGCTTCAAAAAGGAACTGGATAAGTTCATGGAGGATAGGCTCATCAATGGCTATTAGCCAAGAAAGTCAGGGATGCAATCCCATGCATGGAGCAACCCTAACCCTCTGACTACCAGAAGCCGGGTGCGAAAGATAGGGGTGAATCACTCCATGTTTGTCCTGTTCTGTACACTCCTGCTGAAGCTCTGATATGGGCCACTGTCAGAGACAGGATCCTGGGCAAGAGGGACCATGGTCTGACCCACTGTGGCAGCTCTTATGTTCTTATAACTATTTACACAGGTGCTGCAACTGCAGCTAGCATTCTAGCTCTGTGCACTCAGAATGACTTCCTTGTGCCCTCTCCAAACTCTTCCCTCAGGCCACCTGTGCTCCTTTCTCTGAGTTCTAGGCAGGTTGCTACAGCCCCCATGCAATGGGACTCCAATCTATGCAGTGAGTATATATCCCCCACCCACAGAGATGGCACCAGTTCCTTTGCCGGGGAACGTGCTCAGCCATGGAGGAAGCATAGAAGTTGACTCGGTTCAAGTTAAAAGAATGCAATGAGAAGAATAAAGCATTTAAAATGTACTTTACTTATTTGACGACTATAGTTTAACACTAATCATTTATGATATTTCAAAATGTACTAACTACACTACAACAGATATAGTAAAAATACTGACTGACTATAGTCTTGACTATAGCAATCTGCTGTTAAATCTTTGCTGAGAAAGTAGAATGCCAATTTTTGGATTAGTGATATATGGTTCAGTGGGGTTCTACTGTATTCTCATTTAAATCAGATTATCATTTTTTAATTCTCTCCAAGATAATCCCCATGGCAAATAGCACACAAAGGATATTTAATTAAAAATGTATAGCTGTCTTCAAAAATTATGTAGTCTGCTTAATGTAGGTAATTGACTCATTTCATTAAGATCAGTTTTTAAGAAGAGGTTGGACAAATATCTGTCAGGGATGGTCTAAGTTTTCTTGGACCTGCCTCAGCATAAGAGGCTGGATTTGATGACTTCCCAAGGTCCCATCCAGCCCTACATTTCTGTCATTCTATGATTAAATGATACATATGTTGAATAAGTAGAGACAAATTCTCCTCTTAATTATATTATTGCAACCCCACAGAAGACATTGGTATTGTACCAATGTTAATGACAGGAAAATTTGATCTGTAATCTCTTTGATTTGTTATATTGAGGGACCTGTGTGTTCCATAATTCAGCAGCTGGGCAATTTACAAAGAAATCAGAAAACTTGCCAGAAAACTGTTCTCCAGAATCTAGATATTCATTTACCCAAATAAATTAATTAAATAAATAAAAATAAAGCAATCCAGCCCTTAGGGTTGTGAATATAACATTCCAAACATAAACTGCCGCAACATTGTCTCTGAGTCTGGTGACAACCTGAAACTATAAATGAAAATTTTGTAATCTGTCCTCATTCATGTGGTATTAATTCTATAACATAAGGTTTACAAATTAAACATCAGAACTGCTAACACTGTTGACTCCATGAGAGCTTTGTATACTGAGGGCATGCAGGATCAGCCCATTGCCTTAAGATGGTATTCCTTCTTTGAAAATCATCAATTGCCACTAAAACAGGTATTTCTGCAGTCCTTGTCTTCATTGTCTTCCTACAGTAATAAAAAGAAATGGTACTTTTAAGAGAAGGTTTTGATTTGAATCAGCAGGACCTTACTGACCTTTTCAGAATTCAACAGAGTGTGAAAAGTGATTTCTCTCCCTTCACACTGATAATTGAGTACCTGCTGGCTAATAAAACAGTTTGGCTCAACATATTCTCTAGTTCCCATGCTGATTACTCACTTAAGGTAATTACTGATTTCTAAGCTTTAAATAGAACACAGGAAGCATTATCACAGGTGCCTAGCTCACTTAAAATCATTATTCACTGTTCATTGTTTTACTGAACATCTTTGCATAGATCCACTGAGATGGTTATTCTTGAATTGGTAAAATCATTTGGGGCTAGATTGTGACTTTAGTCTTTGCAACTGAAGTTAGATGGCTGTTGTATTTCTCTTCTTGCAGTACATGAGCAGTCTGCACACAGTTCTTATTAACTTACTACAGGAACCTAGGAAGGGACTGATTGATCTACTGACACATCATATTATGTTCTTGCTTTGAATTTCCCTGTTTTATTATCATCTTCATTATCATACAGTACCGAAGATGATAGTGCACTACATTTGTGGAGGAAAAGAATTATGACTTCTCTATAAGCTATCAGATATTCAGTCAATCTTATAACAACCTCCTTCAAAGATATTTTGAAAAGTTTCCACAGAAGGAAAGATAAGAAAAAGAAAAATAACTCCCAGCAAAGTGTAGGTCTTGTTCAAGAATGCTAATCATTTCCCCCAAATGTTTTCAATCATGTACTAGTTGGTCACAAATCTTCATCTTCCTTTGTATTGGGCTTAGTGAGACCAGTGAGAGTGAGAGTACTTAGTGAGAGTACCAGAAGCGATTTGAAAGCATACTGCTTCTGGGCAGGTTTCCCTAAAAGGAATTCCACTGTGCAACTTCACATTCACCAGAAGGGTGGCGAAGCATCTCTGCATCCCTTTTTCTGGGGCAATTGCTCTTGGCTGCATAACCTAGAAAAAATAGAGCTGGTCTTGGTCAGAGTGCAGGTATGCAGGCATTCTGCATTCTATATGATGATAATACTATGCCCACTGGCAGAAAATATACTCCAGGCATTGACTTAATGTCAAAGGAAATACACTAGAGATTGTTGTGCCCTCATCATCTCCTGTTAGGGTTTGAGGTCCACGTCAGAGGAAAATCCATCAGTCCTGTTTGGTAGATGGATGTAGAACACTTCCCACCAGAATAAACATCAGAAAGGCAATTATACCAGAGTGGTACCCAGCACTATGAAAGCTGTGTTTGGTCCCCATCTCCTACTTTCAGGACTGCCATTTGCTTGTTGCTCCTGTACATCCCAAGCAATGTGGGAGCAACATACTTGATACTACCCAGATGCAGAGATCTGGCAAAACACCACTGAATATCAGTCAGTGCATACACACATTGCCATACATGAACAGATGCATTTCAGCCACCATCACAGAATAGGGGCCAGATAAAAAGTAACCAATTATTGGGGTAGACCAGACTCCTTAGCCCCAGTAGGTAGGTGGTCAAGGAGAAGGTCTGTATTCAAAAGGGCTGTCTGGCCTGCTAGCCAATTCATGGCCCTGGATTTTTGTGGAGCAGCTCTTTCTGCTTCAGTCTACAAGCTTTGGCAATGCTTTACTTGATCACTTTGGCCTTCAAAGGGTTATGCATGCAATTTTCTCAATTATTTTGCCTGCACCTTGTGAAGTGCTGCATGTTTGTTTGTCAGCCTGCTCATCGCAGCCTTCTGCACCAATGGACAAAATGGTCAACAAAGCCAAGGGTGTGTGACTAGTCATGCACAACCTAGTACCCCTTTAAATAAATCTTTTTGCAGGTCTACAGTCTTTATTCCTTGCTATCTCTTCACTCGTTCTGTTCTTTGAAAGCCCTGTGGCAGTGGGCAAATGGTGACAGGGACAGGCAGAGGATGCTGCTGGGGGTCCCTAGTCACAAACCTGCATTCAGGTGTGAGAATGATGGTCTTCCATTGTTGACTCAGAGTAACATTGCCATCTATATCCTTCTCATGCATCAGAGCAACCTCTTTGGGGATAGTGCTGCTCTCCCCAAACTGGGGAAAGGGGAGAAAAGGATCCTTAAACATTGCTCACTCCATTATTGACTTGATAGTATGCTGTTACCAGCTGGTCATCCAACTGTGCAGTAAAAGGCAGCATCACACACAAAGAACAATAAACTTTGCATCCTGGAATGTCCACGCTGTTTCTGATGACACTGGTGGGCTGGAAAGGTGCACAGCACTCACCAGAAGAGAACTTGCCAAATATAACAGCAATATAACTGCGCAGAGTGAAACATGTCTCCCAGGTGAGTCCCAGCTTGAAGAGGTTGGTGTGGATACACGGTAGTAAGAGGATTTATTATATGGACCTTTGCATTTGTGATTTGTATATGTTCACGAAGTATTGGGTAGGAAGATTTTAAAAATAAGTAACTACATCAGTGAAAATGTATATTTCAATAAAGCTCTTATGAGCAATTTCCTGTTTCTGCCTCTTCCTTTTGAATGCATTAAACCAATAATTAGTCCATCTTGATCATCCAATTCAGGAAGCCACATCTTTTCTGGCAAGATTTATTAGGGAAGACATGCTTTTATCATTAATACATGGCTGACATTAAAAGTGCATTGCTATACTGTCTCCCAGTTGATTTTTTCTTTACAATTTACAATGCATTTGGCAGTCATTTTCCACAGTTTGGTGGTTTTATGATTTTCTGCTACTGCTGCTACGCTAGTGATGTGTTTACAGCTGATGTGGAAGTCAGGGAAATACACTTCATTAAAATGCTTTTGGCTCTGTAGGCTGGATTGCAGAGGAAAGCAGTGGCTTCTTTAAATAACCAAAACAAAATTTGCTGTGAGGCTGCATAGCTTTGCTCTTTTAATACCTGCCAGGCATTAGGGAAAAAAGCTTGTCCTACCTAGCACTGTTGCTAGCTATAGCAAGGATTTAAGGCTCCATGTCAGCGAGGTCAATCCTGTATTAGAAACATTAGTCATTTCCATGAGAACCATTTGTGATGCCACATGTAAAGAATTATGATGGTGTCACTGCACAGAGAGGAACAAAAAGAAGAGAGGTTGTAAAAAAGACAACTTACATTATGCCTATCCCACTAGCTGCTCTAAATATTTGTTTCCCATTAAGAGCTCTGGTTGATTAGTGACTGATTAAGGACTTCAGGAGTGGGCTCAGTAACCAAAATAAAAGTAATTGATACTACAAGTTACAGGATGGCAGGTTCTAGGGCTCATTGGCTAAGTCATCTTAACGCCAGCTGATAGAAACCTACATAAATATGAGGAGTTATTTCTGCTGCCACTGGGTCACGTTAACTACAAATAGAATATAAGAAGGGTTGGAACCACTTTCTGGGGCAGAGGGAACTAAGTGCAAGGAAAAAACCTAGAAACAGCCAGGCTCAAGAGAAAGCTTAGGCTGAAGTTTGCTTAGGTTTTTTTTAAAATAAAAATTAATAAAGACAAAACCCAAGAAAGGATCATAGATATGGATGCTATATTTAGAGCAGATTAGAAATGGAACCTACTTGTACTATACAATACAGTACTTGCATCAAAGAAACATTTTCAGTGGAGAAATTGTTAGTATATTCTTCAGGATTTTTTTAGCAGCCTATAAATACTCAATGACAAATTCTGTGTTTAAGCTTCCCCCAGTTTTAAACAATTATGTGTTCAAAGGATACCTGCTTATGTCAATTGATTTTTCACAACTGGTTAAAATGGTAAACCTGTTTTTATATAGCCTTAAAATAATGCTGTCTTACTTTATTTCAATAATTCTAGATTACAGTAAGATGGCCAATCAGGGTATATTTCTTCCTGAAACAAGACAAGTAATATGACTGGTATAGTATGATAGTTTGATGTACACGTTCACTCGTTTGCAGACTTCTCTGCACTATTGAAAGAGCATTTTATTGGTTACACATTATTGGAATATAGACAGAACAGCAGCAGTAGCCTGAAGGAAGACCCCAGATTAATTCAACAGGTTTGGCAGTTACTAAATAAGGGCTTGTCTACAGGGGGAAATAGACCGGAATAGGTATTGCAGAATAGCTAGTCTGCACTAGCCCCCCTATGTGGACATTATTATTGCACACTAAAATTGCCTTTGTGTGGTTCAACTTAGTGCACTCTTCGAGAGCAGAATAAGAGTGTTTGCACCCGCAGCTAGTGCTGAATAACTATTGCTCTTTAAATTCACATCCTAGCTTATTTCACAATAGCTTTGCCATGTAGACAAGCCTTCATTGTAAATGAACATTGGCAGACATGACATTAAAGATACTCTTAATGTCCCATGCAATTAAAAATATTACTACAGGCTGAAGAAAAACTTGAGTTTCAGTGTGTATATGGGATAGAGGGAAGAGGTGGGTTGGAGACACAAATAACTCATAAAATAAGAATGATAATTCAAGCTCACTTTCCATCTGTAAGCAAAAGAAACAAACTGATGAACTGAGGAGTGTTATGTATCACTGTTCACTGAGGCAGCACAAGGAGGTGACTGAATTTTAGCATACATGAATGAAAGTTAACTCTGAGTTTACCCACCATAAGGAAAATAAAGGAGGCCTAGAAATTAATTAGAAGTCATCTAGCACTACGTAAAGCTTATAATGATTAGGCTGTAGAAAACTGAGACTCAGGAAAACAAAGGGATCAGGTCAGAAATTATTATAATTAGCTGGGAGGTCCTGGGTCTCAATGTAATGTCATTCCTATGGGAAAAGATTCATTCAGATATCTTAAGCTGATATCTGTTGAAGAAAGATTGCTCATGGAGTGTTTTTATTAGGTTTCATTGTTTAAAGTGAATGTTGCCAGGTCATTGTTATTTAAAATAGTCAGACTATTTCAGTTCTCTTTATATTGCATATGTTCAAAAATCCAGCAGACATTAATTTGTCTCTCTGCATGTTTTCAGAAACAAGGCAGCTCAAAATAAACCATCACATAAAAATAATACTGTAATCAAATATTTGTTTAATCCCTTTCTTCTCTAGTCTAGTTGTTCTATGTACTAAGGTGTGATTCCACAAGCAAAGTGTCAATTGTCAGAGACTGTCTATATCATTTGCATTTGGGTATAAAACCTTTTCCAGAAGGTATTCAGTTATTGTTGTTAGAAAGCCATTTTATTCTATTTTGTTAGAATCTACTATATTTAATCAGTTTAAAAAGTTATGTTTGTATGAGAAAATCCTGTGAAATATCATCATTGCTTTGCTCCTATCTCCCACCCAAGAGGTTAAGATTCAAGCAACAACAAAACCCAGTATGTCAGATCCACATGTTGCTACTATAAAAAGAGATTTCGACTGGAAATCTGATTAACTAAGCCCACTTTAAGCAACAAGTATCAAGGGGTAGCCATGTTCCACAAAAACAATAAGGCGTCCATCTGAAGAAGTGTTTTTTTACCTACTTTAAGCAATGTTTCTGCTAGCTAATTACAAAGCTCTTACCATGGTGGGAAGATGTGATTGTTTTGGGTGATGGTTTCACATATTCAAAAATAACTTCCAATACACACCAACAATATATTTTTTAAATTATGCTAACTGAATGCTAGGCTTATTATTAAGAAGGGAAAAGTTAGGAAATACCATAGTTAATGTTGCCTGCATAAACTTAAGTCTGCCTTCTTGAATATATATGCATTATGCAACAGTTTTGGAAATATAATAATGTACTAGTTCTTAAAAATACAATAGAATATAAAGTCTTTTTCTTTTTCTATTTCCTTTGTAGCCTTCTGATCCTGATACCAGCCTTGTGCCTCACCATAAATTAGAATGATCTGAGAACTACTTTAACTTATCCTGGCAGCCTGAAAGACCATTCCAACAGCTTGGAATTGCTGGGACACTGGCTATGACTCCTTTCACTCAGATATCCTGTCTATAAGCTACTATGGCCTGTCTACACTTCCTGAAGATCTGCCAATGCAGATGGAATGGCCGTTAATTTCATTGTAGTGTTGCTCTGTACAAAGCACCCAGAGCAGGACCAATGGAGCTGGTCTGTAGTATAAAAAAGTGACAAATATCTCAAGCATTTTCAACAAATACATCATATTTTGCACCAATAACAGAAATAATTTAAAGGTTTTCCCCCTATGCAGCTTAAAATTTTCTTTTAGATTTTTTGCCCCTTCACTGGAATTTCTTGCATAGGAGGCTTAGCCCTAGTCTACACTGAGGGTAGTGGGGGATCGATCTAAGTTATGCAACTTCAGCTACATGAATAACGTAGCAGAAGTCGATGTACTTAGATCGACTTACTGTGGTGTCTCCACCGCAGTGAATTGACTGCTGCTGCTCCCCCGTTGACTCTGCCTGCGCCTCTCATGGCGGTGGAGTACAGGAGTTGACGGGAGAGTGCTCGGGGGTTGATTTATCGTGTCTAGACATGATAAATCAATTCCCACTGGATTGATCGCTGCCTGATGATCCGGCAGGTAGTGTATACATACCCTTAGAGTCCAGGCAGACAAATGACTGCAGAACCACTAAAGTAACTTCACATTTAGTTACCTCAAACGTTCATATCAGAAGCTTGATTTAGTAATGCTGCATTGAGCATTTCAGAGCAGTTACTTAAGGTTATAATACACACGAGACAATTTCATCTGCAGTATCTAAAATATTTATTGAGAGGCATGTAATTTAAAATACATAGTAATATGTGATCAATGCCAGTGAATATGTTTTGAATTATTCTCCCTCTCTCTTTCTTTTTTGGGCAACTTTTCAAACAAGCCTAAATGAAAAGGCAGTGAAAACTAGAATTTTGCATTTGAATACACATGGGACTGGATTGACACTTTGCTATCTATCCACCCTGACGAAGGAGCTATACATACTCACAATGCCCCAGAAGCAGCCCAGAGGCTGAATTGTGGCTCAGTCATCATTCAATACCTGATTCCCCCTTGCGCCCAATGGATGAAGAAAGCCATACCATTTCCTGGACTGGTGCAGCTTTCTTTCCTTTCCATTCCAATTCAGCAGCCCTGGCTGGCACATTTTGGGATGAGGTCAGGGCTGAACCAAAGCTCCACCTATTGCCAACCAACTTCCTGCCCACCTACACAGGAGGGGGAATGGTTACTTCCATGTCCTGATCCCGATTGCGACTCGAGATGTTGGTAGATTGTGCAGGAGGGGAGTAAAGGTGTTCCTTATGTCTCTATATTCCCGTACATGAGAGCATAAGCAGCTCACAATTGAGCACATTGTACATAAAAATCTATGTAAAATAGCCTTCCACTCATTCAATACTGATCAGTGTTTCAATATGAGTGATGTTCTAAGTGTTAATTAAAAATAAAATGAGTCAGAGGGATTGGGTGCTTTGTACGATTAGTGATAGGATACAACAGGTTTCAACCCTGAGTCACTGGTTCAAATCCAGCCTAGGCTGGTAGGGTCTGAAATGTAATTTCCATCTGTTGTTCAATGTGAAATGAGATTGGTGAGTTTAGATCAGGACCCCGCAGCTCAGAAAAAATCTTCCACAACTGTCAACTTTGATGGCAGTGTCCAAAGAGAGATTAAATTATTGAATAGGCATGAGGCCAAAACTACCCTTTTAACCTTAGAGGGTTAAGCAGCTTGCACTGTTTCTACCCTGGTTATGCCTGTTCTGTGTATCAACAGAGAACCTCAGGGCTCACAACTCAAAACCTATCCCAAACTCTAAAATTCATAAAAAAAAATTGAATTTTTTTTTACAGTGCTACATGGCAGCTCCTTTGGAAGTCACCAGCAACTTCTGGTTCCAGAATAAGCCATGTTCCCATCTGGAAGCATAAATTATATATATCAAAGAATAGAACTCTGTTAAAATATATGTATTAAAAATATTTGAATTCCTATGAATAAGCTCTCCTGTGGGTCTCTCTTTTGCCTTCTATGTACAGACAGAGTCTGTATATACCATCAAATTCCCTCAATAAAAGAGAAGCTGAAAAATAAAATTAAAAGAAGGCTTGTCTTTCAAGATGCCTAAATATACTTAATGAGCTTGAGTTTCAAAATGTTCAGTATGCAACAACACGTGCAAACTTATCATGCAATTTTATGTCTTTTTATGCACACAATTACTCTACCTGTACATGGAAATAATTGAATTTGTGAATGTAATCCATTATGTATCCACACTCATAATAACCTGTGTGTTCAAATTAGTTATTGAATTACACCCTCATATTTGTACATCCAGCTTTATTCAAATACATATGGCTGAAAACCAGGCCATATATATTTGAATAAACTCAACAGGAGTGTACATGATGACTGATCTCTGTCCTGACATTTATCTTCAGGAATGAAAAAAGGATGGATAACTAATTAGCTACACGGTCAGGAACATGTTATCTCTTCTCCTTACAAGTGAAAATAAATGTCATATAGGAAATAACATATAATGTTTTAGCATATATGCAATGTATATGTTTTAGTTCTCTGCCATTCAGGTCTCAAACTGCTTTAGATGGTGGGTAAAATTTCCAAGAGTGCCCAAGATCCAGATTTTGAAAGATATTTAGGCATTGCTCTACTCAGCATTGCAATGCCTAAATTACTTATGAGCATAAGTCTCATTTTCAAAAGTAACTTTGGGTATGTCTATACTGCAATAAAACACCGGTGGCTGGCATTTGTCAGCTGACTTGGGCTCACAGGGATCAGGCTGCAGGGCTATAAAATTGCAATATAGACATTCTGGCTTGGGTTGGAGTCCAGGCTCTGGGACCCCACTACACTGCAATTTTATAGCCACATAAGTCCTAGTTAGCTTACACCCAGCTGCAGGTGTTTCATTGCAGTGTAGACATACCTTTAGGCACTTAGGAGCTTAAGTCCAGTTGATTTTCAATGAGACTTAGGCTCCAAGGACACTTGGACACTTTTAAAAATGTTACCCATTAGGTATGGAAAATTATGATGCATGAAATATATTACAGTAGATACCAACTTATAAAATATTTATTTGTAAATTGATGTTATCTAGGTAACAACACACTTATGTGTGGAAATAGCAAAAAGCATGAGCATCCTATGTATGGATACATTCAATATATGTACTGTGTACATATACTTGGAGAATATAAACATTGCATGAGTCATTTTCTCACCATGTGTATAAAACCAATAAAGCTTAGTATGCTTGGACAGTGTGGTTCCTTTCTCTGTCAAATATTTTATTCATATTCACAGTGTGCACTGTGCATGTGAGATAAGACAACATAAAACTTTAGCTAAATCTTAAATCTCAGCATGATAAAATGTGAAGCTGCCTCAGATTCACCCTGTGGAGGACTAATATTTTTCCCTACCCACACAGCAAATAGTATTTAGCAGGAGTTTATTTTATAATTTTATTTTTAATCCAATTACTCTTAAAATCTGAAATGGTTCAATTTCTGGTATAACCACTTCTTCCAACCCAAACCTTGTTTTAGTATTCTTTAATCTGTACTGTATATTACACAGTTCCTTTTAACTAAACATTTTGTTAGTAATTAGCAGCACAGAACCTTTCAGCATTGGAAGGTATTTTTTCTGTATGGGAAAGTACAATTTAACTACCTACTTCAAGTGAAACAACTGCTGCAAGCTGAAATAAAACGGTATAAGCTAAATTTGATTCTGGAATCTTATAAAAGGCAGTTTTGATGTCAAAAGGATGAAAAGGTCAAACATAGACAACTAAACTGGATCCTACATTGCACAAATTAATGCTTCCAATACAAAAACAAATAAAATAAAAAGTCTCGAGGCAAGATGGATAAGACAGTGGGAGTTTTGCCAGTTACTTAAATGGGATCAGGAACTGGCCATAAAACCAAACTTTTCATACTTAGCTACCTAAAGTTAGGCACCTACAGCCATATTTAGACACCTATACCTAATCAGGAGAGCACTTACTCATATACTTAAATCCCACTGGCTTAGAGGCTATGCCTACACTTGGCACTCATAGACTCATAGATATTAAGCTCAGAAGGGACCATTTTGACCATCTAGTCTGACCTCCTGCACAATGCAGGCCACTGAATCTCACCCACCCACTCCTGCAATAAACCTCTCACCTATGTCTGAGCTATTGAAGTCCTCAAATCATGGTTTAAAGACTTCAAGGTGCAGAGAATCCTCCAGCAAGTGACCCATGCTCCATGCTGCAGAGGAAGGTGAAATATCCCAGGGCCTCTTCCAATCTGCCCTGGAGGAAAATTCCTTCCCCAAATATGGTGATCAGCTGAACCCTGAGCATGTGGGCAAGACTCACCAGCCAGATACTCAGGAAAGAATTCTCTGTAGTAACTCAGATCCCACCCCATCTAACATTCCATCACAGGCTATTGGGCCTCTTTACCATGAAAAGTTAAAGATCATTTAATAGCCAAAATCATGTTATTCCATCATACCACTTCCTCCATAAACTTATCAAGTTTAATCTTGAAGCTAGATAGGTCTTTTGCCCCCACTGCTTCCCTTGGAAGGCTGTTCCAGAACTTCACTCCTCTGATGGTTAGAAACCTTCATCTAATTTCAAGCCTAAACTTCCTGATGGCCAGTTTATATCCATTTGTTCTTGTGTCCATATTGGTATTGAGCTTAAATAATTCCTCTCCCTGTCTGGTATTTATCCCTCTGATATATTTACAGAGAGCAATCATATCTCCCCTCAGCCTTCTTTTGGTTAGGCTAAACAAGCCAAGCTCCTTAAGTCTCCTTTACTGAAGATGTGATTCCCAGCTTGAGCAGACATACTCACGCTAGCTCTCATCAAGCTAGCATGATAAAAATAGTAGCATAGCTGTGGTAGCCTGATAGTGGTGAGCGGCAACATGGATTATGAGATCCACTATGAGATCCATTATGAGACCCCATGAGATCCAGGTGGGTTTGTACTCAGGGCAGCTAGCCTATGTTGCCACTTGCCACTGACCATGCACTACTATTTTTAGCATGCTAGCTCAATGAAAGCTAGTGTGAGTATGTGTATGTAAGCTGGAAATCACACTCTTAGCTCCAAGATAGATAGATATAGCCTGAGAGTCAAGCATGTGCTTGAATGCTATCATAAATCAAGGCCTTAATATGGTCTGATATTCAGTGGTGCTGAATAGCTGCAACATCTCAAGTCCTTTGAAAAGGTGATGTACTGTATAACAAACCAAGAATCTGTGAATAATGAAAAAGGGATCTGCAGGTCACTGGAGACACTATCCCCTATGCCACATGAAAAGTGTTCTGATACACAAGTGAAATCCAATACAAATGAAACAATTCACTGAAGTTTTCAACTTTTTCAGGAGATCTTATAATTCTATCAGTTTTTGCAACAGACATTTTAAAATAGAGATGGGCCAAAGTCAAAATCACCAGAGATCTAAACATCCTCAACATTTGGGGAAATTCAGATCTGGATCAGAATTTTGGAACTGCCCCTCAATTATAATGAATCAAACCAAAACCCTAGATCCAAATATCCCTAAATCTTGGGGGAAGGTTGGATCCAAGAACTTAGATGTAAGGCTAATGCTGCTTTAAAAGCTGTTAATTTTTTAAAAATCATCATGCAATGTATATGGTGAATAATTTACATATATACTACGTGTTATGGCAGCGGTTGCCAATGACACTGTTACATGTAATGTGACAAAGTTCCTGCTCTACCTTGGTGGGTCTTGCGCTTATTGGTGGATTTGCTCGCCTTGGAGCTTCACGGCAGCCCTCAACTTGGCCGTTTTTCTGAACCCACAGTCCAGGTTGACTCCTCCTGTGTCTGACCAGGAGTTGGCAGGATTTGCGGGGAACCCGGGCCCGCCCTCTACTCCAGGTTCCAGCCCAGGGCCCTGTGGAATGTAGCTGTCTCGAGTGCCTCCTGGAACAGCTGTGTGACAGTTACAACTCCCTGGGCTACTTCCCCATGGCCTCCTCCCAACACCTTCTTTATCCTTACCATAGGACCTTCCTCCTGATGCCAGATAGCGTTTGTAGTCCTCAGTCCTCCAACAGTCCGCATTCTCACTCTCAGCTCCTAGTGCCTTTTGCTCCCAGCTCCTCACACGCACACCACAAACTGAAGTGAGCTCCTTTTTAAAACCCAGGTGCCCTGATTAGCCTGCCTTAATTGATTCCAGCAGCTTCTTGATTGGCTGCAGGTATTCTAATCAACCTATCTTAATTGTCTCCAGAAGGTTCCTGATTATTCTGGAACCTTCCCTGTTACCTTATCCAGGGAAAAAGGGACCTACTTAGCCTGGGGCTAATATATCTACCTTCTATTACTCTCTGATAGCCATCTGGCCCGACCCTGTCACAGTAGTCTTATAAGTTCTTTTTCTTATGGTTCAGGCATAGTTCTAGTCCTGGTGGTGTTGTCGGTTTTGTGATGGTTTTAGTGGGAGCTGAGACAAGCCACAAGGAAGTTTGTTTTCTGCTTTAACATTTCTAACTAGAGTAAATTCTTGAGGCCGAGTTTTTCCCTAGGAACTGGCCTCTGGTCTTTGGACCGAGACTCTTGAAAAAGGGGATTGCCTGTGTGCTGTGTGCTCTGTTCAAGGACTGGTGTATATCTGTAATTAAAATAAGTCACACTAAGAATATAACCACATTCCCAACACTGATTTCTTTTCCAGTGGGAAGCTGACCTGCAAGGTCCCATCTCCGACCACTCAACAGAGAGACAACACTCCACATATGCTGCAAATACGCAGTTTCCTAGACCCTTCCTCAATTTTGCTGTTGTATATACAGAATAAGTGAATTGAAACTTTAACAAGAGTTTTAAAAGCATCTGAATGTTGATCAGCAAATCATTGCACATTAATGTGAATTAATCTGATAGTTAAAATGGAAAAAATTTTCTCTGGTCTTTTCTCTTGATCACTCTCTACAGTTCTCTTAACAATAGTGACAACATAAACCTCAACTCTCTTGCAGACACTGAAGAGACAAAAATTTGTTCCACTCTCAACATCAGCACAAGTCATTTTATTAATGCAACAGCTATCAATGAACTGGATAATTGCTGATGTGTCCATTTAATAATCTCAATGAATTTCTCACTTCTGCCACTGATAATGTCAGATCCACTAAATTGTAATTCTTCCTATATTAGAATTAACACAGACAGAGTAGAACAATAACTTAGACTTCCTAATAGTGTTGGGTTTTGTATTCTTTATTTTAATTGAATAGTGTCTTACTGAAACCTTGTATACATTAAACTCTTTTTTTTCTGATTTAAAGTACGCAGAAGTAGACTTAGCGAATTATTCTTTTGAATTCCATGTACCCCTTTCATATGGCTTCTTCTGAGACTATTTGCAAAAGGTGTGGTTCAGCATGCAGAAAACGAGTGCTCAAAAAGAAAAAGAGCTGGGGCAGGTGAGAAAATACAGTATCCTCTGGTATCAGTACTACATTCCCTACTATCTTATACACATTTTATACTCATGCGACTCCAATGGAATTACCAGTCAGCACATACAGCAAGCTAGAACTGTCTAGGGTGACTAATTTGAATCACTGATATCTGGGATGTGATTTATGTAACAGCAGCATTCAATAAAAAGTTTACTAATGATGACAAGCATATCATCTGCATATGCTACTTCTGACATATAGCAAATCTTATTAGAGAAACTGATTGGAAAGGACATCTAGAAACATGTCTTCACTATTTCAGTTGCACATCTAATCTTATTTCTTGAGCCCATCAATTTATCTTATTTCTTCTAAATTATATACTAAGGGTCACATAGTGCCATTGGTCTACTCACATAAGTGCCACTGATGCCAACAGGAACTCTGTCACAGATCAAGGGAAGCATATTTCTATTAGTTTTAATGATGCCCATTACCAGCACACAGACTCCTAACATAGATATTTTCTGAAATATTAAGTTCTCTGATGTAGCCTGCATATTTGCAGGATGTAAATTTACATGTTTGATGTGCAACTTTGCCCACAACAACAATATATTTGGAAAGCACAGTGCCATATGTTATGAAGCAAATCTCACAGGGCAATATACAAACACAAAAACATATATAAAAGCCAGCTGCAACTAAACAATGCTTATAAAGTGCTAGAAATATTTCAGTACATACTTGAAGAAACTATTTCCACTCACTTTCATGCTGTATCTAAACCTTAGAACATTTTAAGTAAATTCCTTTTTGGAAAAATTGTACAGAATTTAATAGAAATGAAGCCAATGGGGTTCTATAGAAATCAGTCTAAATGCCTATAGAATTTGATGGAGAATGATATTTTTTCTAAAAAAAATTCAGAATCTATTTTCCATATGGAAAAGAATAACTTGTGTATAACTTGTTCGATGCCACAACAATTTAAATAACATTAGTTTAAATGTTCTGGAAACTTTACTGTAATGACATAAATGTTTAGGAATGTAGAGTTATCCTGAGCACTGGATGACTGGCACACTAGTAAACATGCATGCTTTCACCCAATTAGAGAGCCCTAGAGAGCCAAACGACTCTTTCATGCTCATCTCTTTTTCCACAGAATATGTTGCAGTACAGTCACAGTTTCTCTTTTCCTACTGGCCTGATCCAAAACCCATTGTAATCAATGGAAAGACTCCTATTGGCTTTGGCTCGAACCCTATGCATTGGGACTTTTGAATGGAAGCTTTTTTTTTATGATCAAACAGGATAGTGCACGACGTGCAGAACATCTCACCTTATGCATAAGAAATTCAACCTTAAAACAACAGACGCCATAATTGCCAACTTTTCCTTGCGGCAGGGCATTCATTCCCCAAACATTTAATATGTTTCCTGTCTCTCTCACTTTTCAATAGTTAAGTCGCACTTCGGCAGCTGAAACAAGAACCCTGCCCTGCAGAACAGACCAGCGGTCACAAATGTTTTATTAGCACGGATTTCACCTTAATAGAAAAACTGTCTCATGCTCCACCTTCCCTCCCATTCACAATCCTGTAACATCTGTAGCAATTATAGCAATTGCCCACATGAGCAAGTAATATTAGAAAAGTGTTTCTGTGTTTTAGCTTTCCTTACCACCATGGAGCAGCTAGAAACAGGGAGACCAGCACCATGACACCAATCAGTTCACTGTAGTGCAATCCCCGGTTTATATGTGGAATGGATGGAGTGCTCCTAGCCCTTTTCTCTGTTCCAAAAAATACATTTAAGACACTGTCCTTTGCAGACTGCCAGGAAGTGTTTCATGGTCTACAGTTTGAGAAACCAGTAAAGTAGACCCACTGACACAACAGCAGCAAGGGAAAATAGAAAACAAAAAACACAAGAGCTTAGGAAGATTGGGAAAGTTAGTTCTCCTTGTTCATAGGATCATCTGTTTTCTTTTCCCTTCTCCCCCACTGCTTTCAGTGAAGTGCTGTACAAACTAAAATCTAAGGAAGCCCAAGAACGTGTCATCTGGTTCCAGCCAAGGTTTAACTCCCATCTCCCCCCTGCAATTTCACCCTTACTTCAATGAAACTGTTTGGTTGCTCAGACCCATCTCTCTCAGCTCCGGAAACTGAAAAATTGGCAATGTTTGAATTTCAGGTTTTTGGGTCAACTTCATATATTCTACAAAATCCATGATGGCCATGAAATAACATATGATTAAGAATGAGGTCTGAGACCAAAATCAGCCCTGGTGCAGGCAAATCGAGTTCCTTTTTTGATACCCTCCCCCTATTTCCAAAAGCTTTTATAATAAAATTAGTAGCTTAAAGCCCATACTATTGCATGGATGTAATTCAGTGGTTCTCAATCTTTCCAGACTACTGTACCGTGCCAGGAGTCTGATTTGTCTTGCGTACCCCAAGTTTCACCTCACTTAAAAACTACTGGCTTACAAAATGAGACATAAAAATACAAAAGTGTCACAACACACTGTTACTGAAAAATTGCTTTCTTTCTCATTTTTACCATATAATTATAAAATAAATTGATTGGAATATAAATATTGTACTTACATTTCAGTGTACAGTATATAGAGTAGTATAAACAACTCATTGTCTGTATGAAATTTTAGTTTGTATTGACTTCGCTAGTGCTTTTTATGTAGCCTGTTGTAAAACTAGGCAACTAGATCAGTTGATATACTCCCTGGAAGACCTCTGCATATCCCCAGAGATATGCATAACCCTGGTTGAGAACCAATGGTGTAATTCACAAAGTCGTGAGCATAAAAAAAAACCAAAAATGGCTCAGAACTTAAAAAGTGGATGGTGATAAATGGCAATATTCTAATAAAAAAGAGCTCTCAAGCTTATTTGTAGCTGTTTACATTGCTTCATACTGAATCCCCATTTTAGGCTTCAGAGTGATGTTTGGGGTTATATGTATGCTGGTTGTGTTGAGAGATTTGTGTTGATTTGTGTAGGTGGCAAATGAGGGGTATGAGTTGTGGAGAGGGTCTATTTGGGGTTACTGTGTATGCCAGTTGTGTTGATCTATGTGGGAGTAGTGTTGTGCTGGAAGATTTATGTTGATCTGTATAGGTGGCATATGAGGGATATGTGCTGCAATGAGGGGCTGTGTGTGTTTGGGGTTACTGTATATGCTACTTGTGTGGTTGTGGGATGGTTGTGTTGATTTGTATCTGGGGTGATGTGCTGGGAGATTTGTGTTGATTTGTGTGGCCCACAGTTGGGCCAAGTAATCCACCATCTATGCAGTCCCCTCATACAACCAGTTACACTGTTGCATGTAAATTAGCTGTGGAGTAAGGGCAGCGGTTGGTTGAACTGCCCCAGATATCACAATGGTTTAGGACTCTTGGAATGGTATAGATACATGCCTTATTGTAGCTGTACACTGCACGAGTATAATTCATAACATCAAAATGGCTGAGAACCTAAAAATGATTTGGTAACAGACTGTAAATCTCAGTGATGATTCAGCCTGGTGATATTCTGAAAAAAAAGAGCTCTCAGCCATGCTTCTTGCTGTTTCTGTCACGTCACACTGACTCAACAGACATTTTCAGTTCAAGAGAGTGACATTCCTGTATTATATAGATAGCAATCATGATTATTTTTCACTTTAATTGGGCCATCCATCTAAGGATGTCAAAGTGTTTTACAAACATAATTAAGGTAAGCATTATCACCATTTCACAGATGAGGAAACTGAGGCACCTGGAAGTGAACTGACTCGCCCAAATTCAAACAGCAAGTGTGAATAAGCCCTGAATAGAACCCTGATGATTCTCTTATTTCCCAGTCTTGAGATTTAAGCACCACACATGCAGACCATGCTTCTTCTATATACCACAAGTTATTTGAAAACAAAAATGTTAGTTAGTTGTGGAGCACTAGACTTGTCAATGACACTGAATCTGCATAACTGTATGCTAGTTTTTCCTTTGGGTTTAGAATTGCTGAATACTGCTAATAAGTACTTCCCATTGTTATTTTAGGAGCTGTATACAAATTAACTCAGCCATTATAAATCCTCAGTCTTTTGCATTAAAAGCTAATCAAAGCAATGAACAGAGAATCCAGTCAATAACAAGAAAAGGAGTACTTGTGGCACCTTAGAAATTAACAAATTTATTTGAGCATAAGCTTTCGTGAGCTGCAGCTCACTTCATCGGATGCATCGGAGCTGTAGCTCACGAAAGCTTATGCTGAAATAAATTTGTTAGTCTCTAAGGTGCCACAAGTACTCCTTTTCTTTTTGCGAATACAGTCTAAAACGGCTGCTACTCTGAAACCAGTCAATTACGTAGTTCTCTGAAAGTAATAGAGAAATGATTATCTAAGTTTAGCAGACATGAATTCTTATTGAATTTGTCTAATGTGTTTTTACAATGAGTAGTCTCCATGTACGCATTGAACTTAACTTTTATATGTACTAATGCTACTCCACCAGTAGCCTATTAGTCATATGCAACTCTTTGTGGAGTTACATGCAGTGCTTGTGACCTGGTCAGAATATTTGTGGAGCAGCCTTTCCATAGGCTTAACTCACATATTAAAATGTATTTTAATTTACTTAGTGGCAGCACGAGGCAATGAGTTTGCATCATCCTACCATGTTACATCAATACAAAATGTCACCATATAGCTAATATAAAGAACTGATGCAGTCTTGGGAATGGTATATTTGGGATAGGTATGATCAAGAAAGGAAGTATCTGGAGGTGTGAATTCCCACACCATCAAAACTGGCTATGCCTCTGAAGCCCCAATTGGCAGAGGGACAAACAAACAGGAACTGGACAGTGAGATGAAAGGAAATTGCACCTCAATTTCCTGTGGCAAAGTCACCTTGAAAGGGGAAGGAGGAGGACATGGCAGCCTGAGCAGTGGGTGGCTGTACCTACTGTTGCTGCAGGAACACAGCAGGAGAAAGACCAGCTGTAGGCTGGGTGACAGGTCCAGAGAGCAGCCTGACCACATGGCCCCAGTTAGTGTGCACTGCACTGCAGCTGAGAATCGGCTGGAGGCAGAGCCCCAAACGGAAGGACATCCTGAAGTAGTGACTGAACGGGGTGGTGCAGTGCGGCTGTGCAATGCATGTTGTGTCCTTGGGAGTGCACAGTGCTGCAGCTACTAGAGAGATAGCAGGGAGCAGAACTGCCAGAACCCCAGGTGAGGGGCTGACCCAGGGACCAGACACAGGACAGCCGAGACTCAGCAGAGAAATCTGGGCCAATACTAGGACCACGGCAGCAGATACTAAATGCAGAGACCCAGACTTGGCATTCGCACTGTACAGAGGCTCGAGCTGGGGTAGTTTGGATTTGCACTAATCAAGGTGACTGTTACTGATAAAAGGAGTGTTTGTACTGAGATGGCACTGCTGTGATTCCTGGGTGAATCACATAAAAATGAAATAAAAGAATGAGCCAGTAGCAACTCTCAATCCCAAACCAGAAAATAGTTAGCAAAATATTAGATTAATTTAACCATAAACACTTTCTCTTAGTAGAGAAATGGGCCTTGCAGATGGCCTAAAGCTCGACAGACTTGCACAATTCCAGACCAAGGGAGGGAGGTAGTTTCCAAAGTTGAGGGTCCCCAGTGGAGAACATCCGCCAATAGGTCCCTCTCTCATAGCAAGAGGGCTCCAGCTAAAGTGCGTTCACTGATTACAGCTGTGGCAGAATCAGAACAGCAGTATTTAGGTATGTTTCCCTGTTCTAATAGGTACTAATAAGATTCCTAATTATTATCTGTCAAATTATTAATGTAAAGAAAAAGTTAATCAGCTCTCTCCATTTTCTAGATATAAAGGCTGATTTTTTTAAAAACCTAAATTATCTAAGGTGTCCACTTATATATTTGTAAGAATATATATCAAATTTCATTTAATAAGTTGATCTTTCAAGCCACTTTGTTATGGATACAGATGTACAAATGACGTTACCAGAAACATTTTAATGGTCCTAAAAGTGTATATTTTATCATTCTAAAATATTTTTCTACAATGAATCCTGAGCATATTTGATAGCAATATTTAGAAATGATTTTTCTTCACCAGCTGATGCCTATTATATAATGTCATTTTCCTTGCTATTACTTTAATAAACAATTTAACTGCATCCTTTACAACAGTAGGAAACACTGACAATTGTTTTGAGTATTTAGTATCTAATTTGATGAAAAAGGTTTCATGTTCACTTTGCCAAGGAACAGTCATTTTAAAAGGCAAAATAAGAAATGTTAGGTTACTGTAACATTAATGTCCTGCTCTGTCCCCTTAGCAATACTTTATTTCTGAAAACATTTCCTCCAATGCAAATACCATTTACTGGTCTGTTCCAATTCTGTGTTTTCAAATAATGCTATCCATTCTGTCAAAATAGGCCCAGGAAAGTAGAATAAAAGATAACAGTTCTATGTCTTGATATTCTATCACTCACAGACTAGATTACTAGAGTACCCCACCAGCAATACAATAGTCACTTTGGTTTTGAGATTCATAACTTTTCTCCAAAAACTACATTTTGGCTGGAAATGATTGAGCCTGATCACATGGGGGTGCTAAGGGCCCTTCTCTCCAACTTATGTCAATGGGAGCAGAAAGTGCTCAGTACTTCAGAATGAAGCCCTTTGTGCCTGTTCTCAGCCCAGAAGTGGTGTCTTGGTGCATGTGTGGGTTTGTTTGTGAAGGTCTGAAGAAAATCAGTCCAGCCACTTGGAAATTATGAGATATCTGGGGGTGGAGGGAGGAAACAGAATCATAACTCTGAATGTCCTGACTTTTGGGCCCAGTTCTGCTTCCACTGAAATCAATGACAAAATTCTGACTTGCTTCAACAAGTGCAAGATCAAGCCTTTTTTGCAGCTCACACATAATATTAATGTAAATATTTTTCTTTAGCAGAAAAGAATTGTGGTCCCTATTTTGTTTGAATATCATGCATTTTTCTGAAAGACATCTTCTGTGGAAAAAAATGCTGTTAATCACAAAAAATATTCTTGCACGGGAAAATTATTGAGAATTAAGAAATGTTTTCCTGTCCTTCCCTATATATACTCGTGTCTTTGGCAATAACTGAGTACTCTGTGCAAGTTCAAAAGCTTGTTTCTCAGACCAACAGAAGTTGGTCCAATAAAAGACATTACCTCTCCCATCTTGTCTATCTGGATTAGTAACATTTGAAAAACAGTTGCATTAGTAGCATTTAAAAAACAGCCTCTCACTCAAATGAGCATCTCCTGTTCTTGTAGGCATTTCTTTGCTAGTCCCCACTATGCTGCACTATTACCATGTCTCCCACCTTCTTTGAAATGCTATGGCTGCTACCTTGTGTCAAGATTATTTTGCAGTCAAGATGCTGCCCATTGATTTACTTTCAGATATTAATCCAATCAGGCAAGCAGAAATAAAGCTTCCTACATCACATTGTAAAATGTTCTACCAGGCTTGAAAGCCACTGGTTTCTAAGAAGTTTAAATGAAAGAGATAATCACATCTAGACTCTTAAATCCTAAACTAAAGCATGAGTTTGCAATTTGGTTCTTGCTTGTTACTGTACATACGCGTCTAAGTGCTGTCATCTGCTATTTTAAGACTAACAGTCTACCTTGTTTTTTGTATTTATGCATCAACATTTTTTCACCATGGTCATCAATATAGCAGAAAAGGTTGCATGGCTTTTGCCAAACAAAAGCCACCCCTCATAAATGTGCAACTGCAGATTAGCACAACCATAAGATTTAATGAAACAAAATGATTTTTTTCTGTCTGGGGTAATCTATTTGGGGCTCACTGTGGCAATGGGAGCCCTAACCTAGCTTCCCAAGCTTCTTCAGGGGATGGCTTTCCCGAAAGCCAGTCCATTTGGGGTTTGTCAGGGAACTGGACTCTTTATGGAACAAGTATCTGCACTGGACACATGCCACCTGCTCAATTACAACTTGAACTGTACATGCTCTCCTATCCCACTGATCCCTGAGCTGCTGTGGAGAAGGTGAAACCCTCCCCCGCCCCCCATGCCAATATGGTAGTGAGGGAAAAATTTCTTCCCGTCCCAAAAAAGGTGTGTGTGGGGGGAAGGACTCAAGCTGGAGAACAGGGTTCATATACAGGGTTTATATAGCCCTGCCCCTTCTCACTCCATCCCCCTTCCCTCCATCACTCACTCTCCCCCACCCTCACTCACTTTCACCGGGCTGGGGCAGGGGGTTGGGATGTGGGAGGGGGTGAGGGCTCTGGCTGGGGGTGCAGGCTCTGGGGTGGGGCTGGGGATGAGGGGTTTGGGGTGCAGAAGAGGGATCTGGGCTGGCTCAGGGGATTGGGGTGCAGGGGGTATGGGCTCTGGACTGGGGGTGTGGGCTTCAGGTGGGGCCAGAAATGAGGGGTTCAGAGTGTGGGAGAGGGTTCCTGGCTGGGGCAGGGGGTTCAGAGTGTGGGAGGGGCTGCGAGCTTCATCTGAGGGTGTGGGCTCTGGGGTGGGGCTGGGGATGAGGGGTTTGGGGTGCAGGAAGAGGCTCTGAGCTAGGGCAGGAGGTTGGGGAGCAGGGGGTGAGGGCTCTGGCTGGGCATGTGGGCTCTGGGGTGGGGCTGAGGATGAGGGATCTGGGGTGCAGGAAGGGGCTCCAAGCTGGAGCAGGAGGTTGGGGTGCAGGGGGGTGTGGGCTCTGGGGTAGGGCCGGGGATGAGGGGTTTGGGGCACAGGAGGAGCCTCAGGGCTGCGGTGTGTGGGAGGGTGGAGACTCCGGGAGGGAGTTTGGGTGCGGGAGGGGACTTGGGGCTGGGGTAGGGGGTTGGGGTGCAGAAGGGAGTGCGGGGTCCCAGCAGCACTTACCTCAGCTCCCAGGAACTGGCTGCCAGGTCCTTGTGGCTCCTAGGCACATGGGTGGCCGGGAGGCTCCGTGCGCTGCCCTTGCACCCGCAGGTGCCGCTCCTGCAGGTTCCATTGGTCACAGTTCCTGGCTAATGAGAGCTGCAGAACTGGCACTTGGGGTGAGGGCATCGCGCGGAGCCTCCCTGGCTGCCCAGGAGCCTAGGGGCCGCAGGGACCTGTTGACCGCTTCTGGGAGCTGTGTGGCGCTAGGGCAGGCAGGCAGCCTGCCTTATCCCTGGGCCCCCGCTGCACCACTGATTGGACTTTTAACGGCCTGGTCAGCAGTGCTGATCGGAGCTGCCAGGGTCCCTTTTTGACCAGGCATTCCGGTCAAAAACCGGATGCATGGAAACCCTAGGTCTTGATCATTCTCCCATTATTTTGCCACAGGAATTTTGCCATTGTCGTCAATGGGAGAAGGTACCACCCATGTATCTATAAATTCCAGCCAGACTGGTTTCATTATTCCTCATTCCCAAAACAATCTTGCTTTGGATTTGCATCTTGAGTTGGTGGATTTAATTCCTACAGAGACCATTTTTTCTGGTATCTAATATATAGGGAAGAGAATCATTTGTTTAATTAATTCATGCTTTTCAGATTATTATTTTCATGATTAATTACTATTTGTATTGCTTTAGCACCCAACACAGCCAAAATCAAGGTCTCGATTTGCCAGGCACTGTACAAACATATATGAACACGTGCCCCCTACCTCAAAGAGTATACACAACAAATTGAAACAAGATACTACAAGTGGGTATAATAAACATTAAGGAGGACTAGGGTAATATGAATAACATCATGCAGATATATGAGTTAGCTATTGCACAACATGATGCTTTCAAATTATTTGAGAGGTTTATCTTGTAATGGATACCTGGATAATACGAATTATTTCCAACTACCCCATACTCTACTTTTGCAGTACTATTGCAATTCCAGAGTTCCAAGAAATGTTAAAAAAAAGTTGTTTTTCATTAAAAATGTAAATCCATCGTAAGTGTTAACTAACTGATCACTATGACAGAACTGAATCTGACAGGAAATCAAAAGGATTTTGATTTATTTGATCTTTAAGCACCTACAGAGTAGATTGATTGAACAACAAAATTATCATAATATCAAATATCAACCCCAAAGAAAGTTCAGACTCACACCCCCAGTCCCTGCGAACACAGAGAATCTCAGATTCCTCCCACACAGTTCTTCAAGCAAAAGCCTGTGTAAGTAGATAGGCCTTGAAGCCCAAATACAGGATCTGTCAGCAAATCCTCTGCTTCCTTAAAGGGTGTTCTACATTAGCTAGAGCTGTTCTACAACTATGTAAAAGGGTGAAATGTTGACACTAGGTGGTTATGCAATAAATGTCACTGGTAATACCATTTACTTTAGACTAGTCTCACAGCAGTAAGCAGTTAAGAGGTGATAAAGCAGGATTAATTCCTGAGCAAAATTTATGATTAAATTGCCAGTGAAGCTTGCAGTAATATTTCCTGATGTGCTCATTTCTCCTACAACATTAAACAATTCTACACTGTTCTATTTTTTCTTTAAGTGTTAGTACCTTTTAGAGCTGTTAATACCATCAAGCTTATGTCTTTTAAGCCTGTTCCCTCACCTCACCTTAAAAACAATCAAGGTCATAGATATTTATGGCTATCTACTTAAATGAATATATTTGTAACTGGGTGGAGAAGAGTAGATTGGTAATAGATCAATGCATAATATCTTAACTGAAGAAATAATTCTTCTCTGAATTTCATTGATAAAATTGGCTCTCTTTGCGCATACAGTAGGACTGTAAAAATTGCCAAAGTAAACTTTCAGTTACAGCTGATTTCAGAACAGTAGTGGATTTTTTTCTAAGATGCTTTGGAAGCAATGTGAGCTCTGAACCTTGCACCTGCTGTTGTACGAAACACAATCAAAAAGAATAACTCCTCATTGACCTCTGAAGACATAGGACCTGTTCCTGCTCCAGTTTAAATCAATAGGTGTTGTGCCACTGACTTCAATGGGGTCAAACAGGGACCATTTTATACTGGCTGTAGAGCTGGCTGGAAACATTTAGACAAAACATTGCTTCATTGGAATTCAATGATTTGGCAAAAACAAAATATTTCACAGAGACAATCTGATTAAGTTCTGCTGGAACCCCTGCAATATTCCATCAGAAATCTGCCCACTTTCCTGCCTAGCTCTTCAGCAACCCACCTGATGTGCTGTTGATGACTCCAGGCTTCCAGGGTCTGTGGCTCTGGGACAGCCAGACATGTGAACTGCCCTGGGGCCAGGAAACCCAGGCCTTCCAGGACCCACAGTTCCAGGACAGCCCCGCCATGTGGACTGCCTGGGGATGGGGACCATTCCCTTTTGTAAAGAATTTTGAAAGTTTTGTTCCTAATTGAAACAAAACCAAATTCTGAAATATCAAAATCCATCCACACAATAGAATTACCTTTCTCTGCCCAGCTCTAATTGGCAGCAAAATAACTGGTCATTTCCCCCATGGTAATAGATATTATAGACTCATAGACGTTAAGGTCAGAAGGGACCATCCTGATCATCTAGTCAGACCTCCTGCACACGGTAGGCCACAGAACCTCATCACCCACTCCTGTAATAGACTCTAAACTCTGGCTGAATTACTGAAGTCCTCAAATCATGTTTTAAAGATTTCAAGGTACAGAGAATCCACCATTTATTCTAGTTTAAACTTGCAAGTGACACATGCCCCATGCAAAAAGAAAAGGAGTACTTGTGGCACCTTAGAGACTAACAAATTTATTAGAGCATAAGCTTTCGTGAGCTACAGCTCACTTCATCGGATACAGACTAACACGGCTGCTACTCTGATGCCCCATGCAGCAAAGGAAAGCAACTCCCCCACCGGTCCCCCCCTTCCCCTCCAGGGATTCTTCCAATCTGACCCAGGGAAAAATTCCTTCCTGACTCCAAATATGGTGTTTAGTTAGACGCTGAGCACATGTGCGAGACCCATCAGCCAGCCACCTGGGAAAGAATTCTCTGTAGTAACTCAGAGCCCTCCCCATCTAGTGTTCCTTCAGGTCCTATGTCTTCAGAGGTTAATGAAGAGTTATTAGTTGATTGGGTTTGGTTCTACAGCAGGTGCATGTAAAATTCATTCATAGTGTCATACAATATTTTTCCTATCAAATGGAGCTACTTTTCTAGCAGCACCAATTAGCGCTGATGTAATTAAGGGTATTTCAGCCTGATTTTGATTAAGTTTGACTTACCCATAATAAATTACTCTTAATTAAAATTTAGCACAAAGGATTAAAGTCTAGGAGCATTTTCAAAAAAAAATATCTCTTGAGCTATTTCCAAGCACTGCCATGCAATTAAAATAGAGTGCTAGTTCCATTGCTAGTTTTAGTTCCTGTTGTACAAGAGAAGATTACCTTTTATTAAATTAAGTATTGGAGGACATCAGCCTACTGCTACATAACACAGAAATTCATAGCAATTCCTTCAGATCTTTCCTGAAGATCTACCTCTCTAACACAAGAAAAAAAGAAATCAGCTACACAATAATAACTAGGTTGCAGAACAGATGAAGACAGTTGGCACTTGATCTAATTATAATAATAAAAATAAGTAAATGTATAGAAGTATATGAAAATTGTATACATTGGATTACATCTTATTCCCCAAACCCATCACATGCCACTTGTCTTCTTCTACTATAGGCTCTTTATGGCAGGGACTGTGATTTCACATGTGTTTGTACAGAACCTGAAGAAGAACTCTGTGTAAGCTCAAAAGCTCCATCTCTCTCACCAACAGAAGATGGGCTAATAAAAGATATTACCTCACCCACCTTGTACAGAACCTAGCACAATGGGGTCTTGATCCAGACTGGGGCCTCTGGATGCTACAGTAACAAAACTGACAATAACTATAAAATGTGCAAAGATGATACAATATGGGGCAAAAGCATTTTGTAATATGGAGTCAGAGGAATGCGTGCTGTTTTCAATGGCTCAAATTATCAAACTCTTAACAACACATGTACACATAAAGTGCCATTACTATGGCTTTAAGAAATATTAACCTGACTTGTTTTTAATGCATGGTTGTTTTAATAAGATGATTGATCTATTTCTGACCAAAGGTGTTAAATCTTCAGTCTTCCTTTCCCTTTTGTAATTAACACTGGTTATGTGATCAAAAACTTTGTGGGTGGCCATGATGTAAGAGCATTTAATTTGTCTCACATTTTCATGCTGCCACATTTAGCCTTCTAACCCAGGGGAATACACACAAAAACAAGATAATCTGAAGGTGAAAATCACTATAATCATTACTCCTCTGAGGATCAATTAATGGTAGATGCTAGGAAAAACTGAGAATATCTATATAATGGTTCCAGCTGCTGCCTAGAAACAGCTAGTCAGAATCATGTACATCAGTGAGAATCGTAAGGTTTAGCACCCACTCCATAATCTTTAGTGCAACTTTAGTAGCACCATATATCACTCTCTGAGCTACCGCATTGATTTACATAGAAGTTTCCGCAATTTTTTTAAGACAAATACAAGCAAATAAGGTGTAAACGCAATGACTAAGTCTTGATCAGGCCAGAATTTGGCCCACTAATTTTAATGATGCAACATTTGCAAACTATGAGGAAACTCCAGTCTCCTCATTGAGTAGGCATGCAAGGTCCCAAATGTAGCAGGACTGCTGCATGTGGAGTGGGAAAGAGGCGGGCTGGCCAGCTGTGGAAAGGCTGAGGGAGGGAGATTCCAAACTCCTTATGAACCACAAAATAGTGCTTCACAAACTCTCTCTCCATTGTCGCACTAGAGGGAAGCAAGCATGCTGGGATAGGGTAGGTTCATGGCTAGAAGTTTTACAAACTATGTGGCTTCACTGGTGAAAAGTCCTGAGTAAAGTAAGCTCAGCAAGCCACAACAGGTACTTAAACGCAAGGCTTTAGTAGATGCCACATTTACTCTGGCTGTGCATGGTGACTAAGATTTTACCATAAGCAATTATATATTGGATCCAACCTGGTAATATTGAATAGGGTAATTGTTTTCTATTATAATTATAAGAAAGTAGGGTATTGCCTAAAGATATCTGAAAGTTTCACTTGTTAATTGCATGTCACTTATAGTACAATTAGTGTAATTTACTGAAACATGCCAAATCTGTATAGAGTACTGCACCTTTTAAAGTAGCATATGTGACACTGAATGTAACCTATTAAGACTTTTCAAAACAAGAAAGTCAGCAATAAGTTAATTTCAAACCATGTCTCACTGGTAAAAATAATTTATATGTTAAAGATAATTTTTCTTAATATGCAGACACTTATTTAAAACAGGCTGGTACATAACTTTAAGCCTATTTGTCAAGAATGTTATTCTCTCTGAAACAGATGTCATTTCATAACGTTTCTGTGCCACCCACATACTGTTTTTAGTTACCAAATGAAGCTGGTTTTGGATATTTATCAGGTGATGAGATTTGAGTCTTGCAGCAACAATGAATATCCTTGTCACAAAATCTTGTACAAAAAACCTGAAACATAGCCCTCCGCAAAATGGTCCATTACTTAAAATGATGTGCTTTACTTATGCTGTTTTAACTGGACTTAAAACTGAAAACAAAAGAGTTCTGAGAGAAATTCCAATTTGAACTAAGGAACAGATTTAATGCACTGCCAGAGGCAGAAGATGGCAAGATACAGACTGTACCCATAGAAAAATGGGCACTACTCAGAGACCATAGGATTCAACCTGCAGCTTGGATATCACAGCTTGGATATCACAGGTGGATATCAAAATAGACAAGACAAAGAACTGGATAAGCCAAGAGACCTGGTGTCTCATCAAGGAAAGAAAAGAACTAAAAGAAAAATTCCCAAATGCTAACACCAACGAAATACTGAAAAAAACAAAGGAAGATAGGAAACCATAGGGCTATTTACCAAGTGACTAAACCCTGTGTGGAAATTTCAAAACAGGAAATGGACCAATAAAAAGCAAAGATGGAAAAATGCTTGCAACTGAGATATAACAGATGGGCAGAGCATTTCAAAGATGTCCTCAACAGACGCAACTTCACTCCCGTACCAGATTTTGAAATGTGAACCTGACCAACTTGACATTAACAATGGTCCAATATAGATGTCACAAGTGGGCTGCAGTCAAGAACCTGATAATAACAAAGCAGCAGATGACGACCAATTCACAGCAAAAATGCTAAAAGCACCTGCTACCAACACCCAAATGAAACTGATATAGCTGTTCAATTAAGTTTGGGAAAAAAGAGATCCCTCCGGATCAGTGGAAACACTGAATCATTGCTAGAATACCACAAAAAATGTGATTGTACTGACTGGAACAACTGGAGAGGAGTTACACTACTCTCTATTATAGAGAGAAAGCTTTTTACAGTCTGATACTACACAGGATGAAAGTGACAGTGGATGTGAAGCTTAGAGAAGAACAGGCTGGATTCAGGTCCAAGAAATGTGTAGATCAAATATTCACACTAAGAACCATCATAAAAGAACATATAGAATGGCAAGTTCCCCATATCATCAATTACATTGATTTTCAAAAGGCATTTGATAGTCTGTACAGTTGTACATTGTGGAATATTCTTCAGTCCTACAGAATCCCAGCTAAAGTCATCAACATTATCCTGGACACGTACAAAAAGGCAATGTGCTCTGTAACGGTGAATAACCAAGCAACAGAATGGCATGAAACAGGGCTGAATTTTATCGTTGCTATTGTTTGGCATTTCCACTGACTAGATAATGAAGAATCATTGAATCATAGAACTGGAAGGGACCTCAAGAGGTCATCTAGTCCAGTTAGGGTGATGAGATGTCCCAATTTTATAGGGACAGTCCCGATTTTGGGGTCTCTTTCTTATATAGGCTCCTATTACCCCCCACCCCATCCAGATTTTTCACATTTGCTGTCTGGTCACCCAAAGTCTAGTCCCCTGCACTTGTGGCAGGACTAATTATCTAGACCATTCCTGACAGGTGTTTGTCTAACCTGCTTTTAAAAATCTCCAATGATGGAGATTCCACAACCTCCCTATGCAATTTATTCCAGTGCTTAATCACCCTGACAGTTAGGAAGTTTTCCCTAATGTCCAACCTAAACCTCCCTTGCTACAATTTAAGCCCATTGCTTCTTGTCCTATCCTCAGAGGTTAAGAAAAACAATTTTTCTTCCTCCTCCTTGTAACAATCTTTTACATATTTGAAAACTGCTATGTCCCCTCTCAGCCTTCTCTTTTCCAGACTAAACAAACCCAATTATTTCAATCTGCCCTCATAGGTCATGTTTTCTAGACCTTTAATCATTTTTGTTGCTCTTCTCTGGACTCTCTCCAATTTGTCCACATCCTTCCTGAAATGTGGCACCCAGAACTGGATACTCTACTCCAGTTGATGTCTAATCAGAGAGGAGTAGAGCAGAAAAATTACTTCTTCTGTCTTGCTTATAACACTCCTGCTAATACATCCCAGAATGATGTTTGCTTTTTTTGTAACACTGTTGACTCTCATTTAGCTTTTGATTCACTATGACCCCCACATCCCTTTCTGCAGTACTCCTTCCTAGGCAGTCTTTTCCCATTTCGTATGTGTGCAACTGATTATTCTTTCCTAAATAGAGTACGTTGCATTTGTCCTTATTGAATTTCATCCTGTTTACTTCAGACCATTTCTCCAGTTTGTCCAGATCATTTTGAATTTTAATCCTATCCCCCAAAGCACTTGCAACCCCTCCCAGCTTGGTATTGTCCACAAACTTTATAACTGTACTCTGCATGCCATTATCTAAATCATTGATGAAGATACTGAACAGAACCAGACCCAGAACCGATCCCTGCGGGACCCCACTCATTATGCCCTTCCAGCATGACTGTGAACGACTGATAACTACTCTCTGGGAATGGTTTTCCAACGAGTTTTGCACCCACCTTACAGTAGCTCCATCTAGGTTGCATTTGCCTAGTTTGTTTATGAGAAGGTCATGCGAGACAGTATCAAAAGCTTTACTAAAGTCAAGATATATCATGTCTACTGCTTCCCCTCATCCACAAAGCTTGTTACCCTGTCAAAGAAAGCTACAAAACGTTTTTTTCCACCCGCTCTCCTGCTGGTAATAGCTCACCTTAAGTGATCACTCTCGTTACAGGGTGTATGGTAATACCCATGGTTTCATGTTCTCTGTGTATATAAGTCTCCCCACTGTATTTTCCACTGAATGCATCCGATGAAGTGAGCTGTAGCTCATGAAAGCTTATGCGCAAATAAATTTGTTAGTCTCTAAGATGCCACAAGTACTCCTTTTCTTTTTGTGAATACAGACTAACACGGCTGCTACTCTGAAACCTATCAGATTGGTTTGACATGTTTTGTTTTTGACAAATCCATGCTAACTGTTACTTATCATCTTATTATCTTCTAGATGTTTGCAAATTGATTGCTTAATTATTTGCTCCATTATCTTTCCAGGTACAGAAGTTAAGCTGACTGGCCTGTAATTCTCTGGGTTGTCCTTATTTTCCTTTTTATAGATGGGCACTATATTTGCCCTTTTCCAGTCTTCTGGAATCTCTCCTGTCTTCCATGACTTCTCAAAGATAATTGCTAATGGCTCAGATATCTCCTCAGTCAGCTCCTTGAGTATTCTAGGATACATTTCATCGGGCCCTGGTGCCTTGAAGACATCAAACTTGTCTAAGTAATTTTTAACTGGTGCAATAGTGCAACAGTAACAGAAACTCTGGTATAGGATAGGGAGATGGAAAATGTCTAGAAGACCAGACTTTGCTGATAATATTGCGCTATTGAGCAACAACTCAAAAAAGTTACAAAGATAGACAAACCGGCAAAAACAGCAGGCCAAGAAGGGCTCAAAATTAATTAGGCAAAAACAAACATAATTGAAACCCAGACACTAACCACTAACATTTCATTAGAAGGCAAACATATCAAGAAAGTAGAACTGTCCACTTACTTTGGAAACATATTGGCCAATGAAGACCTCAAGAAGGAAGTGAATTCAAGGGTAGGAAAGGCAACCCATCCACAGCATTTACTAAACCCAGCAACATATGGAAATGTAAGATATACAGCACCAGAACAAAACTGAGAATTTTCTATTCAACCATAAGCTTAGAATCAACATATGGCTGCAAGAACTGGAGATCTACTAAAACTAGAAAACTAGACACCTTCTAAAGAAAGTGCCTAGGAAAGATTCTGGGCATTTGTTGGAAAGATTTCATCATCGATGAAGAAACCTGAGAAATCTCTAACCAGCAGCTAATTTCCAGTAGCATCAGATAGAAGGGCTGGACACATTTGGGGCATCTTACTCCAGATGCCAACACACAGACTCTCAAGCTGTCAAGTGGAAGCTAATTTGTGTGAGGAAACAAGGGTGCCCATAAAAAACCTTAAGAAGAACCCTTAGTAGCGAGAGCAAAACAGTTGATTTCAACAATATAGAGCAGATAGAAGCAGAGCAAATGACAGATAATTCATACAACAAGAGAAGACTACACCACAAAAAATGGATTTCTGTTTGTGATTCAGTGCTCACAATCAACTGGTGCCAACTATACTTCTCAGATCTATGTGAAACTTTCAACTATGTGAAACCTAGACACAACTGGTGACACAAGCATTAGAAATATCCTTGAAAAAGACTAACAGGCAGGCAGACAGATGATTTCATATGTAATTAAGATCTATTTTTAAGTTAATAGGAGATATTAATATTGGTTTATATTTAAACACAGACAGGGTGATTTACACCATGGGCAAACAAAATGATTTAAGCCTAAAAATACACCCGAAGACTCAGAAGATTGGTTTTTATAGGATGAAATTCACCCTGTGCTATATACACTACTTACGCCCTGCTTTAGCCTTAATTATGAGGGCTCCCACAATGGGGTGAATTTCCCTCTTAGAGCTTAGCAAGTTTCTTGCAGACTTTTACTGAAAGGGACTGATAATCAAAGTATTTCCGTATAATTCAACAGGACTTTTAACCTTTTCAAATGTTTTTCATCTATCACTATGACTATCTAGGTTTTTTACTCTTTGAGGTTGAGATTTGTTGCTAAGCCACTTAACCCTTCAGCTATCCAGCTTTATGATTTTTTATTTAGACCTCTCAGAACTGTGTTGACCTGCTGTCAGATTACAACTAAGTCTTAAAGTTAAATACCATAGATAACAGTTTCCTTGGCTGACCACTTTCGAGCTTACCCATGGTAGAGCTGGTACTGCACATTTAGAAGAAGCAAGAAAAAGGAATAGGAGAATTTTCTACTGAGTCTTGCAAAACCCAAAAGCATGAAACAGCTTTGCAGTAAGAGTCCCTGAGAACACCCTTACTCACTATCTAGCGATTGCAAAGAGCTGTCTCACTATTCCATGCCTCACAGAAAAACATCAAACAAAAGACAATATTGCATTAGGAACAATTACATTTGTTGCTTTTGAATATAAATATGCTTATTTTATAACATACAATATTATTTTGCCTTGGATACCATGGCACTTTCCCTATGGAGGAAGGGATAGTATGGAAGTAAGGCAGTTCTGCCTTCAAAGATCAAGAATACCAACTCTGCAGCTCTTCTAATCTCCATTGGTTGGGAAGTAAGCATCCATGTGCCACTGAGATTAACCACTCAATAAGTATTTTTATTCTCTGTTTTAGGAAATGATTGTACAAAGTGAACCCTTGAACATTTCTATAGGAGAGACTGCTGTATTTTCCAGTTTTTTTCATTTAAAAAGCAATACAATGCAATTATCTAACACTATAGAGTCATGATAAATAAATGAATGCAGAATTACAACAGGATTCTTATTGAAGCACTTACTATATGACATCCCCATTATTACCAAATGAGTTAATCCTGATCATTTTTTTCATATGAATACTAAAGGAATTGATAGTGAATAGATTATTATTTCAAAGTTTTAATAGAAGTTTCCAAAATCTTTTACAGCCTGACTCATACAAATATACACACACATATATATATCTGTGACTATTCTCTCAGAGTCCACTTTCCCAGTCTTTTCACAAATATGGTGCAAAGCTAATTTCTCTAGAAAAAAGTTGACAATTTTATGATTCTTTAATACCCATTTTACTTTAGCTATACATGCACATGAGTGAACCATTGATGGAATGCACAAGCTGAAATGGGTATGGAGTCAGCTTTAAGAAAATTAATTAACTATTCAAATATAGTAAATGAGTGAACTTTGCAAAATGGCTTTTGCCTAATTAGTCAAATCTATCAAGAGTACTTTAGTGTGCATTCAGAACATTTCATTTGGCTTTCAAATATTTTATTCTTCTGTTCAGTAAAGAATAAATAAATCCTTATGATATGCGTACAACACACTATGTTACTTTATAGACTGAAATAGACCGACCTGGATAATCCAAATCAGTTGACAGATTCCATTTTTATTTGGATGAGAGAAAAACTTCAAATAGTATATCATATGTCTTGTATAAGAAGATTAATAGATAAAGTAATCAGGGACTGATCAATTAGGAATACTCTATATACTGCAGCCGCTTCCTACAGAAACATTTAGTATAAAATGTGATTGTATTACAATTCCTTACCAGAGATTTCATTCTTAAGAAGCAGACGTATTTATACAACTTTTGAAAGACCCTGTATTATTTAAGGCAAATAGCTGTTTGCTATTTTCCTTCCTTTTTCATTTTCAAACAGAGATGTTGAGACAGAAAAAGTTGACAGTTCTGTTTTGGAAAAATGGATGGAATACAAAGGCCAAAAGGAATCTCTTTATTTAGAAACATTATTATATATATGCTAAAGCTGGTCAGAAAATGAAAAACATTTCATTTCCCGCCCCCATTTTCATTTGAATGTTGTTTTGATGGAAATTTTTCTGATCATTTTCTATGTCTCCAGTCCCACAACTAATAGCCACTAGGTGTACTGCAGTACCATATGAAGCCCCATTAACTTAGTTGGCATTCTGCATGGGTGCACCAGTCTGACTGTGTGCTATCAGCAGCAGGATTGGAGCCCATATGTATATCTATCTGTGTCTATACAATACACACACACACACACACACACACACACAGAGATCAAGATCGTAATTTTTATTCTGTTCCACCATTTTGTGGCTGCTGCAGACACACACAAAATGGTGGCTAATTCTATCATACTTTACTGAACAACAATTTTAACTAATGAAAAAATCTGACTGTATCATCTATGTGTAAATAATCTCCCTCTGCCAACATCTCATATTCATATGCAACTAGGCTCTCGATTAAACCCCACCTAGATGACAACATGCAAAGTTTGCACAAGTATTCTAAAGCCCTGAGACAAAATTCCATGCTGCCTACATGCAGTATTTATAAATTCAGCTTTCTAATTAGCTTAAATACCTCCTTTTTAAAGAAACTCTCTCTGTATAGTTATCTTCACCAAGTTGATGATAACCAGATCCATTGAATATCATTGCAAACATCCCCACATTTCATCACAAGGCCCAAGTCTGAGACTTATAACTGTAGTATGTTCAGCTGACAGACAATGTGCTATAAAGATATTTGTTTAAATTAAAGGCCCAGCCCTACACCATTGTAATCATTGAAATGTTGCAAAGAAAAATGAAAAGTTAATTCATATAAAAATTCTTAAAAAGTGATGAAATAGTGTAAATCCAAATAACTGGAAAAATAACAGGATCCTCTCTGTTGCTTCTACAGATAAATTTACAAAAGATGTACTTTTGTATATTGTTCCAAATTTGTTTACTTATTCCTGGTGAAGAAAGTGCAGTGGTAGTCATAAAAAAGACAGCATTTGCCAAGAAATACTAAAGCTACTGTCTAATTTAAGAGTATAGGGGTATATCCATAGTATCTCAAACACCATGATATGGTAAATGCTGACTTTTGAATGGTTACCCATGTGGCTTAGACTATTATGGAGTAAAAAGCTACTGGGAGTAAATAAGCTTCAAAAAGCTATTTCATGCCTTATTTGCCAGTTGACTGGTACAGTGGACTATATGGTAAGGTAGTCAGAGAAAACCTAGAAACCTCCATATATTTACTACATCAAGGACCCTTAAGACACAGAAGCATTTCAGATTTATATACGTATTAAAAAATAACCAACCTTTTGTTCAGAATCTGCTGTTGTTACCTTCTCAACTTTGTTCCTGTTTAAAATTTTTTTCACACATTCTTCTACCTGAACGTTGAATTTCATGAAAGTCACATAACAAAAATAAGCTGTCAGTAGTGTTAAGCTCTCCCACCACATGATTAAATTATCCAAAAAAAAGATTATTAGCAAGATCAAGTCCATGATATAAAAGGACACATCCCTAAAGAGTGGCCACCAGGTAAGGTTCAAGATCTCTCTAGAAAATAAAGCACACATTCCAATAACAAACAGGATATTGAATACTGCAGATCCTACTATTGTTCCAATGCCAACATTGCTGTGAGATATAAAGACTCCTATCAAAGAAGTGAAGAGTTCTGGAGCTGAGCCACCCGCAGCCATGAATGTTGCCCCAGCCACATCATCAGATATGGCTAGCTTCTCAGTGATGACAGTCAGTGAAGGAACAAAGAACTCATCACAGACTATGGCTAAGGCTATGAACATATAAATCATTCCCAGGATATGGAGGATTACTGCCCCCCTTCTTCTTTCCGCAAGAGAAAAAAGGTCTTTTGGGTACTCTCCCTTGGAGTGTTCTTCTTTTGCATTATTGTGTTCAGTTTCATATTTCATAGAAATAGGTGGATCTGGAGTGCCATTTTGATTCTGTTCCTTGACATCCAACAGAGTTCTTTGATGCCCATGCATTGACTTTTGGTTACCTAGACTGCTGGTCATCTCTGTGTTATGTGGCTCCATCTTGAAAAAGGCACTAATTGAAAGAGAGAAAGTGCTAATGGCCATTATACTCATGAAAAGACCTATTATTCGTATCAGTCTCATTTTTTTCCTGACATTCTGTTGCCTTCTACACCTAAACAGTGGTTCCTCCAAACACCATTCTTCAAGGATACTTGCAACAATGTTTTTAGAAAAAGCCATTTTTTGTTCTCTGCAAGATGTTGAGGCCCAGAAATTCAGTATCAGACAGACTGTTCTTTCATACTTCTTCCTGATTTTAACGCTAAAGGTGTTTTCACGTGCTTTTCCAGAATCAAGTACTTTTATGCTTCAGATGGAGTATATTCGTCATTCATGCTTAAAAGGAAAAACAACTTTTATTAATATTATAACACGTGATTAGAAACCTGACTTTTTAAAAGATGTTTTACTGTACATGATTAAACAAAGCATTTAATACAGAATATTAAACATTTTTCCTGTGACTGTAGAGGTTTTAATTGCCCACTTCCTTTTAAGTAATCTCCTGCAACATGTGTTAACATCTTACACTTATCAATCTATCCCACACATTTAGCTGTGACACGCTGGTTACCTTTTCCAGAACTGAAAAAAAGCTGTGCAAGCTTGAAAGCTTGTCTCTTCCACCAACAGAAGTTGGTCCAATATAAGATATTACCTCACCCACTTTGTCTCTCTCAGAGGCTGGACCCAACACGGCTACAACACTGCAAACAAAAACTGTAATGTACTGTCATGTTGCATCCAATCAAAACTAAGCTTTCCAGCAGACACAGCAACAAAATGTTTGTTTTAATACAAAAATAAATTCTGCACAGGAGGAAAATCCAGTGGATAAAAATCCATCAGTAATCAAACCATTTCATGCCATTCAGAACTAAGTCACTTCTCAGCAGATGACAAATAATTCCTGCGGAGACTAAAAGCTGTCCCCAAAGTATGTAAAAATGAATAAACAATTGTGTTAATGGATACTACGAAAAGCATTCCTTTTATTCATTATTTGTCACTCTGATTACACAATGCCTAATTCCCAAATGTTGTGGGAATATCTACATTAAATATTAACCTAAGGGCAAATATAGTCCTATTCAGACCTATTTGCAACTCAAGCAGTTTTAATTTAAACATTAAATTTAAATTAAACAATCCTGCAACAATTATTGAATTTTAGTAGGAATAACTCTGGTGACAATAGGATTGAAATAAAGATCAAATACTTCTGTGTCTTCTTTATGTCCCATTAAGACATGGACTTAAAGCTCCCTAAATTCAAGACAAAGACTCCCGTTGACTTCAGCCTGCTTTGGATCAGGCCCTGAAACATCATAAAGTGTTTGGACAACCGAAGACAAAAATATCATTTATCAATATTTTTTCTTTGTTTTTTGACAAGTAAAAGCACACGTGACATATATCCTCTAAAAACTTAAATGCCCAATCCTGCAAACCCTTAAGCAAATAGTCTTGACTAACACAAATATTGCCATTGAAGTATATGGGCGAGTAAGAACTTAAGAAAGAGTTTGGAGTATTGGCCCATTAGTGTGCTTTGTTAACACAGAACAACTACTGTGAATAATGACTGTTTAGATTAATGACTTTAAACTTTTTTCAAAGGCATATCTTAACACAGAAAATGATGTATACAATCATTAGATCTATTATGCTGTAAACAATAAAAATAATTACTATTACTACTGCATACTGAATATGCACATAGAAAGACTTTATATCATGCCAATTATTCAGGACATAAAGATATTAACATGTCTATTAGATTATATGAAATGTTAAAAATAAATTTAAAAATATGTTTAAAACCAGTGATTACAGTCTTGTTAAATACAGAATTTCAAATATTATCCACATTTGTGCACACAGCAGTTGCACAGTCAGATCCATTTCTTGATTTTATTAATTTTTTCCCCCCATTTCCAGATGATGCCAGGGGTATAAAAAAATTTTTTACAGCCCATAGGGGAGATATTTTGTTTTCCATCTTAGATTGACTCCCCACCAGTCTGCCACAAATAATATTAAACAGTCAAGATAAAGAAACATATTATTAGTGGCTGTGCTTGCAATTTACACAACCAATGATCCAAATAGCTCTCTCTTGAGATGTTTATAAAGGGAAATCAGAAATATAATTCTAGATGTGTGAACTGAATGACAAAATACACCCTGTACCTCCCCAGTTTCAATAATTCTACAAAATACTGATTAGATAGATGGACAACCACACACACTCAAGAGATTTGAGCCCTTAGAATAACACATATCTGCACATAACAGGTATCTAGGAATATGAAGGGGAAAACCCCTTTTCACTGACTTTCTTTTTTAATATATACCCTTCCTCTGGGTCATTGCAAAGATGTCTCAGACCCACAAATAGGTACCACTAACTCAGCTCCAACTTTGCAAAACTTTTCCTTTCTCCAAATCACCCCCCCCCCCCAAAAAAACCACCCAATCTCAGAACAACACTTCATATAAAGGTGAGGTATTTGGGGAGGGGGAACTATTTCCCGATTTCTCCCCCACCTCCAGCTTCAACTTCACTGCTGTGCACCGGCACCGTCTCCTTACATCTCATGTGACATCACAGAGAATGGGGGTGTGGTGGGGGGCTGTGGGTTGGGAAATACCTTGTCCCCTAAAGGGAGGGGGGGCAGCCCCATTTAGGGCAGGAAAAGCATTTGGGGTGGCTTTGCCTGCTATGAGGAGGTGGGTGCTCCCTCCATTTGCTTAATTTAGACGGGTAACCACATGGGGGGGGGAGTGGGGCCCCACAAAGAAACCACTTCAAAGGAATGGGGGGATTAGATACCAAACGATCAGTGTGGGGGGCAGTCCTACCCCCCTTGCCCCCCCATTCCCTATCCCTGCCAAGGGCCAACCGGGAGTGGGGGGGGGGGCTGAGGGGATGCACCCGGAGCCCTCCCCACTCGCCCTCCCGCCCGTGCCCCTTCCTCCCCGCAGCTGCCGCCGCCACAGCCCCGGCGCGGGGCCCAGCACTTACCGGGGTGCAGCGCTCTCCCTCGCCGGGCTGGGGCAGAAGGTGGTTTGCATGAGTGCAGCCCGCACGGCGCCGCCGGTGTTACAAGCCGGGACCGGTCCCCTGCCCTCCGCCTCCCCCTCCTGGAAGTGATGGGCAAACAAGGGACTAGCTGGTGCAGGATGCAGCTGTCAGCCGGCCGCCGCCTCTTCCCCGGCCAAGTGAGCGGCTGAGCTCCGGCTGAGACTGACCTGTGCCAGCTGCACAGCATCCACTGCCGGCCCTTTCTCCACCCTGCTCCGCTCTCCTCTGCCTCGGCCACTCCCTCCCTCGCTCTGGCACAGAGGACACCCTAAGTCAAGGAGCGGGAGGCTCCTCTCCCACATCAGTCCGTAGCTGCAAGCAGGTGAACATGTGCCTAGCTGCATGTGCCCGCTGAAGGTTATGACACAAAGTCACAGGGACCCACCGAAGCCTGGCAGCTCAGTGTGTGATGCACATCGCTGCACTAGGGAATGAGATTTCCCTGCCTATCAGCCTCTCCTATGTTCTTTCCCTCTCCTGCCTCCTCCTTCATACAATGAAGTTAGGGATGGTGAAAGGCAGGGCCAGGGAGACTTTCCCAGACCTGAAGAAGAGCTCTGCCTCGTTTGAAAGCTTGTCCCTCTCCCCAGGAGAAGTTAGTCCAATACAAGATATCACCTCACTCATCTTTCTCTCTCTAATACCCTGGGGTCAACAGGGCTAAAACTACTCTGCATATGGCCACAGAGACTGATGTCTTTCCCCAACCTGCAAAAAATTTTCCCTTCCCATCCTGAACTGGGAGGAAAAGTCAGAATCTCAAAAATTTTCACCACCTAAAAATATGAAGAACATTTCGGTTTGGGTCAGTCAGAAGATTTCGTTTTAATAATTTTGAAATCTTTCATTTGTTTTTGATCTTTCCGCCTTTCAACATGTTTTAATCTAAATTTACTAAAATTTCAAAACAAAGTGCATTTTGACTGGAAAAACTGAAACTTTCAGTTTGAAAATGTCAAAATAGGATGTTTTAACAATTAACAAATATTTCAGTGGGGGACGGGGGGTCTGGAGATTTCTTGAAACGCCCTGTTTTGGATATCATTTCCACTTTGACAAATTGGGGGGTGGGGCGCAAAAATGGCGTGTCAAAAAATTTCCAGCAGGCTTGACTGAAGATCTCCATCTACAGAACAGGTCCAGCACAAATAGTGGCAACATGAGGCATCCCACCCCATCAACAGCACTTTAATTCTATGTTATAAATCATTCCTATTACAAATTAAAATAATAATAAATAATAAAATAATAATAATAAACACAGACGGTCATCTGTACACACACACACACACAATCTCTTCCTAGATATGTTTTGTACTGCTACTCTATGCAGGGAATGGTAAAGGCTAAATGTCACCTGGACTGAGCAAAACATTAAAAAAAACAACCTGACCCAATTACTTCAAACCCTCCCTCCCCCCGCCCCAAGCCCACTCATATTATTCTGGAGTGAGTGTGGAGGAGTCAGGATGTAAGGGGTCATTTGGAAATGCCAAACTCAGTCTACTCATATTTTCTGATCTATTAAATCTTCCAATTTGTGCGAGACTCCTGGGCTCCTTGAGCAGTAGCATAATTCTCCTGAATGGGAACACTACACAGCCAGAGGGGAGAAACTCAAAGGACAGGATATGGAGAGTCAGAGGTAGAGGGATACGGTGGGACAGTTGGGCGAAGGGAGGGGGAGGAATTTGAGTGAAGGACCCAGCGGGAGGGAGTCGAGACAGGGAGGGAAATTTGAAAGGAAGAATGGGGGTAGGGGAGATACACAAAGGATGTATCGGGGATGGAGGACCAGCTTGAATGAGGAAATTATGGGTTTGACAGGAAGAATTTACTGATTTGACAAGGGAGAGGAGCAAGGAATTGAGATATTTGATGGTAGAAACCAGGAGTCCAGTGGCACCTTAAAGACTAACAGATTTATTTGGTCATAAGCTTTCCTGGTGAAAAACCCACTTCTTCGGATACATGGAATGAATATTACAGAAACAGGCATAAATATATATTGGCACATGAAGAGAAGGGAGTTACCTTACAAGTGGAGAACCAATGTTGAAGGCCAAGAAGGCTTGACAACTCCTCATCAATTACTGGGAGTGGACTACATCCACTCTGACTAAATTGGCCTTCAATATTGGTTCTAACAAACTGGTAATGTGTGTCAGCAGTATCCAAATGGACAGTTAGTCTGTGGCAGGCTAGTGCGGGTTAGATTCACGTCCCAGCTTGCTGTGAACTAATTGTTCTTGGAGACAAGCCCTGAGAAATATTTGGAAATGGCTTCAGGTTTCAATTGCTCACTAACATAATTCTATTTTCTGAATAAGTTTACAATGAAACTCAAGTTAACAAATATTGTTAGTGTTCACTTAGAGCTAAAGAACAGCTCTGTAAGTATGTCTGCTTGTTCTGCTTTCCTTTCATTCTGCTGTCCATCACACTGAATATTCATTCCACTGGACTGTTAGTTCCTGCCAAACAGAGAGCAAATTCTACTCAGCCTAGCAATACATCTTGAACAAACATAAAAATATCAATGTTTTGATTGATTTAATGAAAAGCCAGGACATTTCAAACATCCCAAAAGTAGTTATTGGGACACTGGGACATCAAAGTAAAAATAGGACTGTCTCGGTAGAACTGGGACATAACGTCTCTTTACATATCCAGTAGTGGCATTTGCAATGTTTTTAAGTCTACTGCCATTTCAGCAGAGGACAGCAGCTATGGTCTCAGTGGGGTGCTATGGAAATGACTGGAAGATTATGGGATATTTGCCTAGATGGATATCAGAGGCCAAGATCAGGTACACCAACCAGGGTAGGAATGTTTGAGGAGCATATGAGCATAGCAGAGGTTCATAACTTATTTACAGTGTCTTCATAATTTCAAGTTAGTGTCAAGGCTTGAACTGCTCATACTATTAATAAACAGTGAACACATAGAAAAGATGACCCTTAGATGCTAGAGCAGAAGTGGGCAAACTTTTTGGCCTGAGGGCCACATCTAGCACAGAAGTGGGCAAACTACGGCCAGTTATATATATTGAGATTTAAATCTATTGGAGACTGTACTCCAGGAACAGCCCCATTGGTAGCAGACCTATTACTGAGAATCCCTGTTGATCACCCAAATTCTCCAGAAGCTCAGGATGATACAAAGGCATATGTGTGTACCATTTTGACTGGCTGTCCAGAATCACCTCAAAAATAAAAAGTAATTAAAATAGAAACCAATGCAGATACATAATTACAAACCAGATCCAATTGTGTAAGACATGGTTGGATCAGATATTATTGGGGATCCTACATCCAAACTGTTACTTGTCTCCAGTGAATGGGGAATTCTCTGAAGCTAATGTGTGAGTACCTATGGCAATTGTATGGTAGGCCCATGGTCTGTATAAGCTGACATAGTGAAAAGGAGGCATGAAGGACACTAGGACTTCAAAAACTACTGGAAACAAGCCTGAATGCTCATGTAATGGCCCAGCATAGGTAGGTCGTGAAACACAAGGTGGAATCATGTAAGTCTTGCACACTGACCAGAAAGACTTACCTCAAAAAATCTCTCATACCCACAACATTATCCAATAGGCTATGGAAAAGAAAAGCCCTAGCCCCGAGTAAACAAAAGTACACACCTGCATGGTAGCCATTAACTATATTTCTAGATTTGTAGAAATTCTGTTTCCCACTAACCCCACAAATTACAGGCCAGAAAAAAATGAAAAGCTAACCCAGAAACTATTTGACTCATAAGACAAATCTCTCAGCTAACCGCATGAATAAACTGAATCAAATAATCATGTTCTGACACACCCACAACATAGTAGCAATGACAGGAACATAATTAGGTAACATAATTAGAATAATATCCTCAAAAATATCATAAAACTAAAATCTATATTTTTCTAGTTCCAGTATAAAATGTCAAAGTACACATTTGAAAAACATAAAACAATTAGATACAGCAAATAACACACACTCTGGTTTTTGTCTGATAGAACATTTTTGTTCTTCAGTGAGAAGACAAGAAATAACTAACAAGTAGTCTGACTATCAGCCTGCTAAAGCATGAAGATAAATATTATATCACATATCTACACCATTGGTATGTGTAACTATAGATTAGAAAAGAAGAGAAAGGATTTGCTATATTTAATTACTGTACCAAATGTAGACACCAGCTGAAGTCATCCAAGAGATAAATCATCCTTCTTCATCAGTTTCTATCTCCAGAAAGATTCATGCAGTGGTGCTTATAAGTATTCTTTTTTTACATTTTTATTTTGTCTCCTTTCTTATTGTTATGCAGCTTAGACTTTGCAAGGGCAGGTGTATGTCTTTTGTGCATGACGAGAAGGGAGGAGGGAAACAAGTGAAAAAACCTGAATGGCAGTTTCTAGAAGTATTGTGGCAGCACATTCTGAAGCTGGAAGATACTGATGAGGGAGGTTACCATGACTACCAAAGGCGGCATATTTGAATAAAAATGTATGTAAGTCTTTTAAATGCTAATTGTAACTGGGGAATGGGTGACATCTAAAATTGCAGACACTTTTTCAATACTTTACAACTTATGATTAATGTAAGGAGAGGACTAAAAAAAGGATGTAAACACTGTGAAGTTAAACAGAAAGAATGACATAGTTTACATCTTTAAAGTATATTATGTTATTTACTTGTTCAAAATCGTAAATTGGATAGGTACCTGTTATATGTAAGCCGAAAAGCATATGAAACACAAAGGCCATATATATAAATTGGTAATTATATTATAGGATGGTATGCAAAGAAAAATTTAAAAAGCTTTTATAATCCAACAACTAATGGAAGTTACTAGATGGCAGGCCCTGGTTCTCATGGGAAACTTCAATCACCCTGATATCTGCTGGGAGAGCAATACAGTGGTGCACAGACAATCCAGGAAGTTTTTGGAAAATGTAGGGGACAATTTCCTGGTGCAAGTGCTGGAGGAACCAACTAGGGACAGAGCTCTTCTTGACCTGCTGCTCACAAACCAGGAAGAATTAGTAGGGGAAGTAAAAGTGGAGGGGAACCTGGGAGGCAGTGACCATGAGATGGTCGGGTTCAGGGTCCTGACACAAGGAAGAAAGGAGAGCAGCAGAATACAACCCTGGACTTCAGAAAAGCAGACTTTGACTCCCTCAGGGAACTGTTGGGCAGGATCCCCTGGGAGAATAACATGAGGGGGAAAGGAGTCCAGGAGAGCTGGCTGAATTTTAAAGAATCCTTATTGAGGTTTCAGGGACAAACCATCCTGATGTGTAGAAAGAATAGTAAATATGGCAGGCCACCAACTTGGCTTAACAGTGAAATCCTTGCTGATCTTAAACACAAAAAAGAAGCTTACAAGAAGTAGAAGATTGGACAAATGACCAGGGAAGAGTATAAAAAAATTGCTCAGGCATGCAGGAGTGAAATCAGGAAGGCCAAATTACACTTGGAGTTGCAGCTAGCAAGAGATATTAAGAGTAAAAAAAAGGGTTTCTTCAGGTATGGTAGCAACAAGAAAAAAGTCAAGGAAAGTGTGGGCCCCTTACTGAATGAGGGAGGCAACCTAGTGACAGAGGATGTGGAAAAAGCTAATGTACTCAATGCTTTTTTTGCCTCTGTCTTCATGAACAAGGTCAGCTCCCAGACTACTGCACGAGACAGCACAGCATGGGTAGGAGGTGACCAGCCCTCTGTGGAGAAAGAAGTGGCTCAATACTATTTAGAAAAGCTGGACAAACACAAGTCCATGGGGCCAGATGCGCTGCATCCGAAAGTGCTAAAGGAATTGGCGGATGTGATTGCAGAGCCATTGGCCATTATCTTTAAAAACTCATGGCGATCGGGGGAGGTCTCGGACGACTGGAAAAAGGGTAATGTAGTGCCCATCTTTAAAAAAGGGAAGGAGGAGGATCCTGGGAACTACAGGCCAGTCCCTGGAAAAATCATGGAGCAGGTCCTCAAGGAATCAGTTCTGAAGCACTTAGAGGAGAGTAAAGTGATCAGAAACAGTCAGCATGGATTCACCAAGGGCAAGTCATGCCTGAATAAGCTAATTGCCTTCTATGACTAGATAACTGGCTCTGTGGATGGGGGAAAAGCAGTGGACGTGTTATTCCTTGACTTTAGCAAAGCTTTTGACACAGTCTCCCACAGCAAGTTAAAGTAGTATGGGCTGGATGAATGGACTATAAGGTGGATAGAAAGCTGGCTAGATTGTTGGGCTCAACGGATAGTGATCAATGGCTCCATGTCTAGTTGGCAGCCAGTATCAAGTGGAGTGCCCCAAGGGTTGGTCCTGGGGCCAGTTTTGTTCAATATCTTCATTAATGATCTGGAGGATGGCATGGACTGCACCCTCAGCAAGTCTGCAGATGTCACTAAACTGGGAGGAGAAGTAGATACGCTTGAGGGTAGGGATAGGATACAGAGGGACCTAGACAAATTAGAGGATTGGGCCAGAAGCAATCTGATGAAGTTCAACAAGGACAAGCGCAGAGTCCTGCACTTAGGACGGAAGAATCCCATGCACTGCTACAGACTAGGGACTGAATGGCTAGGCAGCAGTTCTGCAGAAAAGGACCTAGGGGTTACAGTGGACAAGAAGCTGGATAAGAGTCAACAGTGTGCTGCTGTTGCCAAGAAGGCCAATGGCATTTTGGGACGTATAAGTAGTGGCACTGCCAGCGGATTGAGGGACATGATCGTTCCCCTCTATTTGACATTGGTGAGGCCTCATCTGGAGTACTGTGTCCAGTTTTGGGCCCCACACTACAAGAAGGATGTGGAAAAATTGGAAAACATCCAGAGGAGGGCAACAAAAATGATTAGGGGGCTGGAACACATGACTTATGAGGAGAGGCTGAGGGAACTGGGATTGTTTAGTCTGCAGAAGAGAAGAATGAGCGGGGATTTGATAACTGCTTTCAACAACCTGAAAGGGGGTTCCAAAGAGGATGGATCTAGACTGTTCTCAGTGGTAGCAGATGACAGAACAAGGAGTAATGGTCTCAAGTTGCAGTGGGGGAGGTTTAGGTTGTATATTAGGAAAAACTTTTTCACTAAGAGGGTTGTGAAGCACTGGCGTGCATTACCTAGGGTGGTGGTGGAATCTCCTTCCTTAGAAGTTTTTAAGGTCAGGCTTGACAAAGCCCTGGCTGGAATGATTTAGTTGGTGTTGGTCCTGCTTTGAGCAGGGGGTTGGACTAGATGACCTCCTGAGGTCTTCTAACCCTGATATTCTATGATTCTATTAATTTAAAATAATTGCTATTTAACAGCAATTTTCAATAGACTACATGCTAGAGACTCTTAAAATTTGAATTTTAGACTTCAAGCAATGGAATGAAACTCTTCCGTCCAGAGATCCCATAATGTTTCACAAACACTGAGTAAACCTCATCACCTACTCCAGATTAGGAGGGTAGATATTATTTCTATTTTGTAGGTGGGGAAACCAAGATGAAAAGATATGAAGTGAAAAAACATTACTGTCAGTGTCAAGATTAGAATCCAAGTGTCCATAGAGCCAGTCCTGTGCTCTAACCACTAGACAACTTTGCGTTCATGGCAGCAGCCACAGGATCAAACCAAAAAGTATTTATCTACAAGTTGCATTCCATTGTGGGTTCTAAGCACTTGGGGTAAATATTGTTTTTAACATTACACACAATTCTCATAACATTTTAGGCTTAAGCTATAAAGAGCTAATTTCTACTTACAATTATACCCTCCATGCACCTGTAACTGATGTCAAATATTATTATAATTTACTACCGGGTGCAATGCTAGCAATAATGTTTTGGTATAGGTTAGTAGTCAATATGTCAAACTATTTAAGCACACCAAGAGGGGATCCTTATATAAGGATCAGTAGTGATTTAGCATTAACATTTTTGTTCCTGTTGTTATTCTCTTTAGGTTATACTGAGCCCTTTCTGTACAATGTCAGAATAATCAGGTTTTGTGAAGAGAACTAACTGGGAATTAGGAGGAAGGAATTGTCCAAGGGAATTGAGATCATATAGTGCTCATGGTACACACACTGAATCTTGTGTGAATAGATAGTACTATGTTGGATTCAATCTTTCCATTCAGACAGAACTCAGAGTAGTGAGGGGCTGAATACTCTCTCCTCTCCTTTTTGACACCTACATGAGACTGCTCACAGAGACAGACATGCTACAGACTCAGGTGCTGACAATATGCAGATGAAACTCAACACAATTTTATATCACCTTCTCCACTGATGTAGCCTCCAGCATCACCAAGATATCCCAATACCTAGAAGAAATCAGCAAAAAAAGAAGACAACTCTGACCTCAGCCCAGAAAAGCCAGAAGTGATATAAATAGGAAGGGGAAAACATTTTGAGGAACTTATCAATATACTACATTTACCGATGAGAGAGAGAGACCCTGAGACTATAGATCATCAAGGTGGTGTGAAGATTTGGGGGTGCTGCTATACATCTCAGTGTTCTGAACACACATTGCAAGTGGTGAAAAACTTCTTCTACCATCTTTGCCTTGTAGGCTTCAAACATTCCTCACAAATGAGAACCTAGCAACTGCGATCCATGTTATCAATGCTTTCAAGCCAGGCTGTTTTAATTCACTCTCGATTCTCTAATCAAAGGCTATTAAGGGTATGTCTACACTGTAATTAAAAACCTGTGGCTGGCCTGTACCAGCTGACTTGGGTTAAGGTGGGAGGGTCCGAGAGCAGAGGCTCCTACCTGAGCCCAAATGTCTACACTGTAATTAAATGGCTCCTTAGCCCAGGCCCGAGTTAGCTGGCACAGGCCAGTCATGAGTGTCTAATTGTAGTGTAGACGTACTCTAAGTGGCTTGCAGATCAGGACCAGTACTTTGAACTCTGCTGTGAAGAGAACGGGGTGCCAACAGTTTGCAAACCACTGATAAGACGTGTTCACTTTGGCCTTCATTGCTAAAGAGGGAACTTGTCAGTATCATTCTGTTGGCCTGATCTGCAACTGGTCCAAAGCAGCATAGCTCAATATAATGATGTCACTTTATACAAGCTAAGGAACTGGATGTTTGTGTTCTGGAATAGAGAGATATTCGGCAATACCTTAGTCTTCACACACGTTTAAAGCCACATAATGAGCTGTGCTGGGCACACACAGACCAGAAACAAGCATCTGGCACTTAGCATGTATTTATTGAATTCTCAGAGGACATAGAGATCAGGCCTAAGAGTCTGTCCTCCTCCTCCTTTTTGTACAGGGTGAACAAGCACCAACAGACACATTATTGCCTTTGAGTTTAAGGCACAAAAGGCCATTTATGTTCTCCTTTATACCAGTGTAAAACTGGTATAAGTCCATTATGTAGGTTACATGGAGTCCTAATATCACAGGATCAAACTAAGCTGAGTTATATCTGCTGACCCCAATCTAACTTTGGATCACTGCCTTAAAAGATATAATGGTTAATTAACTCTACCAGATACAAAAGTCTGTCCTTCCAGCTGAAGGAAGAGTACGCTGATACCATTAGAGTTTGTAATCAATTGAAGGGATTATGCAATTAGTGCCCTATAGTTATTTATTGATTTGGTAGTTCAGCACCATTATTTATTTCCTGCTCTTGCAATCAGAATGCTCCCTGCAATTTACTACATTTATCTGAATGATATTTTGACTGAGTTTACATTTTTGTAAAAAATAAATAAATAATTTATTATTGCTCCAGCTAAATTTTCAAGCATGGTAGGTCATTAATAACCATTAAAGTACTTACTTTAAGTGAGACAGATTTATAGTAATTTTTCCACTGTCAAAAACAGGATCTTCTAAAATTATGCCATTATGGTTATATCAGTGGAAATGTGATTATATTTTTCTTGTTCATATGCACTTAAATTTTAAGTACACTTAAGTCACTACAACTGAGCAGTTATTCCCCCAAAATGCTTTATAAATATGAATTTACATTTATAAGTTAATTTGATTTAACTGTGTTTGAGCCCCTTTTGTGTTTGATTTCAGTGAGCATTTAGCAAACTTGTTAACTGTCTTCAGGAGCAGTTGCTGTTTTAATGAATAAACTGCAATACTCTCATCAGTAGCTTGGCCACTTTACATTTTACTTCATTCAGAAGTCTTGGTTAGAACCCCTCTCTTTCGGGTGTTCACAATGCCAGTTCCTCATTGTAGGCTGCAATCTTACTGCAATCTTACACTTGGATTTCTCATAAAAATCACGTTTGGACTGAAACAGGCATTTCCTTGTCAGTGTGCAGAGCAAAGCTGGATCAAACTCCCACCCCCTCAACAAATCCATTTACCTTCACTGCTGTTCCATTATACATTAATTTCTCTCTTCTTCTTTGTTGGTCTGCAATAAACACATTCAGATGTACAGACTTCTTGCATTCCTTATATTTAATGTATTTTGAACTATTTATTTTTATCTGTCTGACGATCTGTTTTTCATAACATCTTTCAGTTTCCTCTGAAACAAAACAGCCTTGTAATAGTGTAACTCAAGATTAATGATCATCCTGATTAGCTAATTAATTATAAACAAAAATTGCACTCAATGGGACAGAAGTTAAGAAAAACTGGTGAGCAAAGCATCATGGACACTGAGTGAGTGCCAAGTTGACTGGACCTCTAGCAGTGAGAAGGAACTGAGAGGTGATTGGGGCCACTCCTCTTTTAGATTTGTATAATCCTGTATGATGGGGGGCACCGGGGTAAGCAACCCTAATGGGCACTGATGAGTACAAGATTCTGAGCTTGTGCCCTGTGGACCACATGTGGAAATATGCAGAGGTCAAGCTGAACAAGAATCCGTGGTTCTCAGCAGAATTTGCAAACATTACTTAAGAAATGGGAGAACCAGGAAATCTCAAAGCAGAGAAATTAAAGACCCTGCTATAAACTTAATGGTGTTCTTGATGGAGATTTTATGACCTCTTATAATAATGGTTCCTTTGGCCCCCAGCCTTACCAAAAAATGATCAGGCATAATGCATGCTACTGTGAACTATTAATATTGTTAAATACTATGCCTAGTAGTAAGTGTTTCCCAGACAGGCCCCGAGATAATATTGATCAGTGGTAAAACATGGTATTTTTTAATATTGTACATCCAGCATGTGTGACATATGAAATTAATCCTAAGGACCACAAAAACTAACAAATGCAAACTAGTAACAGGAAATTCATGGTACACACAAACAGAATATAAAGAGAGATTTTGGGTGCAAATAAAACAATATTTACAAGATATATTCAAAGGACAAGTTGTCATATATCCAGGTTTTCTATAAATGACAAACCAAATTACTGGGTGGGTACTTTCAATAGTTAGCTGTATAGCAGTGCATTGAATTATCTTGTATTTATTCAGTGACTTTTATCCAAATATAAACCAACACCCTTCAAAATTTTACTAACTTACACATACTACTAGAGAAATTTTGCCCACCACTGACATACACCGTCCATGGGGTGAATCTCAATAATTGTTTTAACAAAACAAAACAACATTACACAAGAGTTCAAGACAAAATGTGAAAAATAACTTCTCCAATTGAAATTACTGAGGAAATACAATAACTAAATTCATGCATACTCTATCCAACTCCAACATTATTACACTGTAATTCAGTTTTTGCTCAGACACGAATGAATGAACAAAAAACAAGTGAGAAATCTTTTGGAAGGTGGGTCCAACATATTCAAAAGCTCAGATGCATTACCCATTTGATACTCTAAAGGTCACTACAACAAGTTAATTACATTAGGAGCAATTTATGAAGGCAGAATGTAATTATCTGAGTTGGAATTTGGCCAGAGATGAAAGTTACTCATGTGATCTTTAATGATCAGGACCTCCGTTTTGTGTCATATCTTAAAGATGTCAATTGCAGCAGTCCAGTTTCTATAACACCAGGTTTGAATGCTGGTTTGGTATTGACTCAGAGGAACAATCGCCACTTACTGAATCACTACCATCACTTTCTGCCCTAAAAAATCTCCCTTTTAGGCACTGACCTTGCCCAGTGCTATTTTGCTTGAGATCTGATGTCATTACAGCTTGAGGTAGTACGAGTGGAGGGAATCAGTCTAAGGACACAATATTGTCAGAAATACAATGGAGGAAAAGAACTGGCAGATGTATCTATATGAGGAAAAATACACAGAACCCAAGGCAATTTCAGTATTTGAAAATGTATGATATGTATGTTTTAACTATGTCTTGACATAGAGAACAACGCTCAGAAGACTCTTAAGGTCCTTAAAGGATAACGTGAAGGATAACACGTGGATTTAAGAAGCTTTACAGCCTTTTATTTGAACTCCTTGCAATTCAGTTGAGACCTGATCTTACTCCCATTAAAGCACGTTAGTATTTCCTTTGACTTAAGTTGCAGCTGGATTGAGCCATTGCATGGGATAAATGAATGTGCTTGATTTGTGAATTTTAAAATATTTTTCTTTATCTCTAAAGAATGTGTAGGACACAAGGGATTAGAAATTGTTAATACAAAGAATTTTACAAAATACAGAAAGGCTAAAAAGTTACATTGAGGTTAGCTTTATCTTAATGCCAAAAATTAGTGAAACATATCATTGCGTTTCCTCTGCAATTTCATTTGCTTTTAAGAATTATTTATTCATTTGATTTGAGTTATCCCCTTTTGTGTACCCAACAGATAATGCCATGTGCCACCTCACTATTAAAATAAGATGATAATTATTTACCAGACACACACAAAAATTAAATGAAATCAAGAAGCATAATCATGGTATTAAATATTGCTAAGTTCTCAATTACATTTGATACACAAGTCTTTGTATTTCTCAAAGCGGCTGTGGTAAAAGTAATTTCCAGTTAGGAAATCTTAAATTGCACAACAGCTCTTTAGATAAAGAGATAACAAAGGATCTTTCTGGAGACTTGTGAAATCTTTATCATAGGCATACACAAAAAGCTAATTTAGCTATAAAAGTAAATCAGTAATTTCTAAGTGGAAAAACTTTTGGAAGAAATATAATCTGCAGTGTCTGACTATCGGGTACATTTTCAGATGAGTTTGGCACAGAATTTATGCTTAATATGGGACTACAATCATTTTAAGCAGATTTTTTAATGCATTCTGCACGTCAAAATTCCAAATAGTCTGGAATGATGAAAATGTGCGTTTTTCAATTATATGGTTATAATGATTTGGCTACAGCCCCATTGTTTGTCACCCTCACTCATTATGCCACATCTATAGCTCTTTGGAAAAGGGACTGCATCTTTTTAGATGTTCACACTTTTGGGAGCTATGAAAATAATCAACAACAACATAAAATACTCTAGGGCTAGGGTCAAATGCTCCCCCCTGCTTCTGCAAACAGAGAAGAACTGTCTGAGGCATGAGGGCAGCACGAAAAAAGGAGTGCGGCCTCCAAGGTATATTCTTTTTTTCCCTCCAGCCCCCCTGCATTCCTCCAGCCAGAGCTCTGTGGGTATAGACAGGGTAGATCAAGAAAGGAGGGTCAGTTAGGCTTTCCCCAGTCTCTTCCCTCACCCCCAAACCTGCAGTTAAGTTATTGCAGATGTGTGGCCAAAATCTCTGCTGGGCTGATGTTGTTGTAATGAGCTCACCGGAGTTATGGCAGCAGAAAATATGGCCCAAAGTCTGCAACAACCTATTAAGATCCCCAGACGATCTTGGGAGAAAGGTACATTTAGGAGATGGAAGCCCCAGCTTCTTGCTAAAGGAAGAATTAAAAGGAAAGCCAGTGTTTCCTCACTCTTACACAGCAATAGCTAAGGCCCTATCAAATTCATGGCCCATTTTGCTCAATTTCACAGTCAAAGGATTTTAAAAATTGCAAATTTCATTATTTCAGATATTTAAATCTGAAATTTCACGGTGTTGTAACTGTAGGGGTCCTGACCTAGCTGCGAAGTCAGCAGTACAGAAGTAAGGGTGGCATGGTATGGTATTGCCACCCTTACTTTGCATTTGCTGCTGGCAGAGTGCTACCAGCAAAGCTGGGTGCCTGACAAACAGCTGCTACTCTCTGGCCATCTAGTTCTGAAGGCAGCGCAGAAGTAAGGGTGGCAATACCACAAACCTCTTATAATAACCGTACAATCTCCCCTGCACCCATGACCCTCTTTTGGGTTGGGACCCCCAGTTTGAGAAACACTGGTCTCCCCTGTGAAATCTGTATAGTACAGGGTAAAAGTAGACAAAAGATCAGATTTCACAGTCCGTGATACGTTTTCCACAGCCGTGAATTTGGTAGGGCCCTAGCAATAACCCACAGAAGATTTTTAGCCCTTATTTAGGAAAGATGGACCAATAAAATGTATAATATGGTATATATCCTTTTTAATAAAGCATTATTGCTCCATGATGATTATTATGAAGCTGTCTACAGGCCAGAGATATACATAACTAGGACTAAGATTTTGTCATGGATATTTTTAGTAAAAGTCACAGACAGGTCACGGGCAAAACAGAAAAATTCACAGAAGCTGTGACCTGTCCTTAGCTTTTACTAGAAGTATCCCTGACAAAATGGGGCGGGGGTTCCCCACAGCTTCCTGTCCCAGTGGGCGATGGGGGACCCTGCAGCTCCCAACCCCCACAGTCTGAAGTCACGGAGGCCCCGGAAGTTATGGATTCCATGACTTCTGAGACCTCCGTGACTAAGTCGCAGCCTTATGCATAGCTTATACTCGGGTAATCATATGACTTTTGCCAGCAGTCAATTCTATTAGCAGATATTCTTGGTAGAACAGTGGATGGACACCAGAATAGATTAAAGTCCTGCAGGAATCTGGAAGGATAATAGCAGTGAATTAACAAATATAGTGTACTAAAAACTTAATTGCAAACACTGGATGTCTACTGAGTCTTCACTAACAAGAGATTGACATTCACAGAGATTAAAAGAAAGCAATTAATCAATGTCTTATCTACTTATTAGAGTTCAAATCCCACTCTCTCCATTCTGGGTATATAAAGCCCGACATGTATAGTGTGGAGATAGGTCACAGACAGGACTTGGTCACATCAGTGCAGAGAGTGTGCTGGCGTAGGGACAGAGTCAATGGATCTGTGACTACTTGCATTTGCTGGTCAAAACCCACTGTGGAGGCAGTAGCTATACTTGGACCCCAGCAAAACCTGCTGTGAATGACTGGCCTCCTCCCAGGCAACCTCAGTTTCCCCTCTTAGTTAATCAATAAACTCAAAAACACTTTTGTCCATTTCCATCCCTTCTTGGGCTCTACTTTATTAAATTAACTGTGATTAATATGAACAAAAGTATTGTCAAGATTAAAATGGACAAAGGTATTGTCAATGTTAGGCCTCAAACTTCTGGAAGCTTCAGAAAGAAAGCTTTCCAGAATTAAACTGAAACTTGTGGTCAGGATGCGCTGCAACCAGATAACACTTTAGGCTGACACATATGTATTAAGATAATCTATGTGCTCGTACCTGGATTATCGACACACATTGACCACATTTGAGATAATTGGCTACATGGAGATAAGCTATGCACCCGTGCATAGCTTATAAAATCAAAGCTACCACACTAAGAATTTGGCCTGCCCTGTTTGGTTGGTCTCTTTTAAAACACAGCCGACAGATAAGATAAAAAGTATGAAGGCACAAGACTAAAGGTGTGTGTTTTGGTCATAAGGGGACCCCTCTTTGATTGGGAACCCTGACCCACATCCCGTGGACCGAAAGGATGTGCACTTCTCGACTGTCTGTACCTGGCCAGTGCGGAAAGCAGCCAACTGAAGGGTAACGTATTTTTGGACGAATGCAGGGTAAGATTGTGGAGTGAAGAAGTCTGGTTGCTTGAGCTGAATTGATCTCAAGTTCATATCAATACTATAGTGTTCAGAATAGTAGTAAGTAGTTAATAAATAATAACTTTACATGTACTTGTGCTTGTCTTCAGTATAACTTGCCATTTATATTAAACCTTATTCAGTGCTAAGTAAGTCTTTAATCTTTCGTTTCTTATTTTGTCTGTGTTGCCTTTATAGCCAGAAGTCATTAAAAACCTTTTTTGAGGAATAATTAGTAGTTTTAATTTCTCTTATACGGGCACTACTCAACCTCATTACATCTGTGTTGGGTGGTGGGAAGTAGCGATTACCCAGGGCACAATTAGGACCCTGATGCGTGTCCCCTTCTTCCTTCATCTCTGCATTAACAAACATTCAGAATAACATTTTCAAGTCCACCCATTCTCCCAGCCTTTCCTGCCTGTTGCCTCACTTGTTGCCTCACTCCCCAGATTTTAGGTTTCTCTGCTGGAGTCCACTTGCTCCCAGCAGCTTCCATATTTCACTCTGCTCTAAGTCACAAATTCTTCACTGGAGCCTATTCACCATAAGCAGTTTCTCTGCATCTTAAGAATTCTCTCTGCAGGGTCAGCAGCTTGCCTTCCTCCTCATAGACTTCAAGGCCAGAAGGGACCATCATGATCATCTATTCTGACCTCCTGCACATCACTGGCCATAGAACTTCACCCACCCACTCCTGTAATAGACCCATAACCTCTGGCTCAGTTACTGAAGACCTCAAATCTTGATTTGAAGATTTCAAGTTAGAGAGAATTTACCATTTACTCTTGTCCAGACCAGCAAGTGACCCGTGCTTCATGCTGCAGAAGAAGGTGAAACCCCCCTAGGTTCTCTGCCAATCTGACCTGGGGGGGAGGAATTCCTTCCCGACTACAAATATGGCAATCAGTTAGGCCCTGAGCATGTGGGTGAGACCCACCAGTCAGATACTTGGGAAAGAACTCTCTGTAGTAACTCAGAGTCCTGCTGCTCTTATAGGGAAATCAGTTGGTTCCTGATCAGATATGCCTCCTTAGTAATCAGTGTAGGCTGGACCCAGATTTCTAGTCCTTAAGGGGCAAGCCAACCTGTTATACTGCATTGGTGTTTCATGGTATGGGAGAGGTATGGTATCCTACTCCTCTCAGTCCTATGAAGGTCCTCTACATAAAGCCAGTTTACTCCATCTGTTAACTTTGTGGTTTCTGGCCCACCCATGAAGAAAGGTTCACTGGCTGGTTTGGGCCTTGTTTATAAAAACCTGTCTGTAATTAAAGGAACACTTAAGTAGATGATACTAACTGGGAAATATCAGCTTCTGTTGTTTCTATATAGGCTTGCAAGTCATGCATATCAGATAAATATAGGCTCCAATTCAGTAAATCAAACAGTTTTTAAAAAGTGCCTGCTATACAAGACTGGTGAAACTCAGTTAAAATGGTTTCCGTGGGCTTGAAAAATGTGCAAGCCAAACATATTTTTGGTAAATTGCACCCTTTATGAATGATTTGCATAATATCTAAACAGACCCATGAGATATATTTTAAATGTTGTTCAATCTGTGGCCTAGTTAATCCAGGAGATCAAATGGATGAAACAGTCATGGGATTTGCACGAGTTGCCCATTTTTGTGTGTGTGTTTGAAGTACTACCAGCCTAATTAGAACTAGCAGCTTTATCCCAGCTTTGTGTTTTATTGTTTCAGGGATTTTGTTGGCTGGGATGCTGCTTTGGAAATAGAAGGCCTCATCCGGCACTAGAAAGTGAAAGTGTTTCCTTAATGCAAACACCAGTTATTAATTGGATTTGTTTCCACACAATTCACATTTTGTCAGTTTTTTAACAAATACAGTAATTCTACTAAGCTGCTGATAATACATTCACCTTCATTATTTATTTCCAGCCTTTGTTACAAACAGGGATCAGGGTTGTCTTTTATTAAATCAACACAGTTTAATGCTCAACTCCACTATTTCTCTCTGCTCTGCAACAAGTCTTAGTTTTCCCATAGTAAATTATATAGGGCCATATGCTGCATGGCAAAGAAGTGAGTAAAAATCTGCAGCAAATGGGTCAGCAGGTCTGCAAGGAGGGGAAAAGCAGGTAGAGGGAATCTTTCTCTCTTCACAGCTCATACCACATGTTCATGTACATGGGGAAAGGAAGCAAGTCCAGCTAGACTGAAGGAGCAATATGGGAAACATACTGGTCTACATGCCAGGTTTCCCTTGGAAACCGGTACATATAATACTAGTCAAAGTTACATATGTTTTCTTGTACAGGACAGTGTACATCATACAAACCCGTTCAGCGAGATCACAGGGGTGCACGTGGCAGCCAAATGGAAGATGGTAGCTGCTGATATTATACTGCAGATTGTCAGCTTTCATACATTCCACAGGCTATGTCCCCTATGATACCTGCCAATTCTCTAGCCTTGCCACCATAAAAGGAGGGCATGTGGCAGAAATGTAGTCCTCTCTCCTCCTTACATTTTTTTTTATGAGGGAGGGGAATGATACAGCTTATTTTCCCAAACACTGAATTACTGCTGTCAGGGCATAGATGATGAATGGCCATGGCTCAGTCTTCCCCTACTTCTGCTTCTGTTGCTGCAAGACTCCTGGGGAGTCAGGTCCTTATCTATTTATAGAAAATAATATCAATGATTACTATTAATAATAAATATCATTTAACTCAAAACCTTCCTAAAGATTTACTTAAGTGATGCTCAGGAGTGAGAAAAGTACACTGGTCCCTCATCTGGATTACCCAATCTATTATGTGTTCTTGACTAAAAGCAGTCTGGGGTGAAGCCTGTCTCTGCCTTCCTATTATATTGTGGCTACTCAGATGAAAACATCTTGTGCCAAAAATTCCCATCCGGCGCTGAATAGTTTAAATTCTGCTACAGTGTACTGGGGCCCATTATCTCAGCATAGTGTATCAGATATGACATACCTTACAAAATGCACCTTCAGTTTCCAGATCATAGTTCTTGTGTGAGTGTTCGCTAGATAGAGAAGATGGGTGAGATAATATCTTTTTATTAGACCAGCTTCTGTTGGTGAGGGAGATAAGCTTTCGAGCCACACAGAGCTCTTCCTCAGGTCTCTAGATAGTCCACTTCCCTGAAATTGAAGTAGTAATCTACTCTCTCGCATAGTCCATCATTTCGACAATGACGTTTTCATGCTCTCTTTGTGGATTCTGGAGTGACTCTGAAGTCCAAAGTGTGACACACATGCTCGTGAGCAGATTGGGCAAAGCCCAATGGCTTAGTGAGCCTCTTGGTAGCTATAGCAGGGGTATGACGCTTTTCCCTTACAGCAAACAGTCAATTATTTCTGTCCTCTTCAAAGGCTTGGAAAACTCTGGGTGTGGTATGTTGCCATGCTGATCTATTTGACACAACCTTCTTGAGCTCATCCAGTTTTATTGCACCAAAGTGTATGCTGTCCTTGATGCTGTCCTTGTAGTGCTTTCTGGGGCGGCCTTGATTCCAATGTCCTTGTGCCAAGTCTCCACAGAAAATTTTTCTGGGGAGTCAATGTTCAGGCATCCTAATGATGTGTCCAACTCAGCGTAGTTGGGCTTTTATCAGCATGGCTCGATGCTTGTGGCATTTGACTTTTGGAGAACCTCCAGGTTAGTAATTTTGTCTTGCCAGCGAATCCCCATAACGGCATGCAGAGACCACATATGGAAGGCCCCTAGCTGTTTGATATGCCATTTGTATGATGTCCAGGTCTCAAAGCCGTAGAAGAGAGATGTGAGCAGAAACACATTGTAAAGTTTTATTTTTGTTGAGAGGGTTATGTTGTGGGATTTCAGGACTTTGTTGTGTAGCCTTTTCTACTGTGACAATGTAAATCCTCTCATTAACAGTGAACAGGTCTGTTCTGATTTTTTCCCAATGTCAGGTTGGGATTTCGTGAAACTGTAGCATCTCCTGTTGTCAATCACCATATTCTTTACACATCTTGCAGGGGTCTGGGTATACTCTCAATTAGACATTCATGTTTGGACAGTAGATATACTCTGTGGCTCATCTCAGACATCCCGCTGTCCTCAGGTGTGAAACATATATCCGCCTCATGGTGTCAGCTCTTAAATCTTCTGTGATTACTCACACCTATCTTTCCAAAACTAATTTCAACCAGTTTAGGGCTTTCCCAGATACAGACCAAACTGGAAACTTTTGTGTGCTGTATATTTGAGATCAGTGTGGGAAGCAGCCACAGCTGGGGCCATGCCCCAATCAGGCCACACCTGGCCCTGTTATAAGAGCTCATGGAGAAGCTAGGTCCGTCTCTCTCTAGCTGTGGAGAGAGAAGGACCTGGCTGCCTGGGAGAAAAAGGTACCTGTAGTGGAGCAGGGCTGGGGAAAGGCCAGGGGAGCTGGGGAGACTCAGTCTGGCAGCTCCCCAGGCTGGGGCCTTGGTAAAGGCCTATGCAGGTACTGGGCCTGGGAGGTGCAGCCCAGAGATAGGCAGAGGCAGCTGGTCCAACCTCTTTGCCAATGATGAGTGGCCAAGACAGACTGCAGTTTGCCCCAGTGAGTGGGGGCTAGATAATGACTGGCAGTAGCCACTGAGGCAAAGTGGGTGAGAGGGTTGGGGGTTCCCCTGGGAGGAGAGACCCAGAGTGGGGGTATTACCGAGGGCAGAACCCAGGGTAAGAGGCACCGGGGTCTGTGAGGGACACCAGGCCTGAGGCAGGCGAGACACTGGCCAGGAGGAAGCGCTCCATATGCTGGAGAGCTAATTCCCGAGATGACCAGCAGGATGTACCGTGCCAGTGAGTCTTTGCTTCGCTACAGTAAACGCTAACCATGTTTTCCAAGTTGGAGTGGCAGAGGTTCATATTTTCTCCTGGCTGACTGATTTGCACAGACTTATATGGAAAAGAGAAAACAACCAAGAATTGGAAGTAGTTGTTCAGAGGTGATTTCAGAAACATGAGCTCTCTACTCTCTGAGCAGTTCCACAACTCCTGACCACAAAGTTGTTTGCTGTTTTGGCCTTTCCCCTAAACACAGTAGATTGGCCCAATTTACATATGCCCTAAACAGCTTTCCTGGGAGTGCAAGAAAAGCCATGTAAGATTTTAGTTCCAACACAGCCCCAAGAAAGCAAACTTATGTTTAGATAAAGTGTACAGAAAGACCAAAGGAAGTCATTCTGAGTTTTTTTTCCTAGTAGAGCTACAGTCATATGTATTTGAAGCTAAAAAGTAAATTAGAAATAACAATATGTGTGAAAAATTCCAATGAGAACTCTTGGCATGGCTAGGATAATATGAAAATTTAGCAACAAAATTACCTTATCAAGTTGTAGTCCCATTTTCAGCCATTAAATTTAGATGAGGAACTAATCAATGCTCATTTTGCTGAGCAATTTAGGACCCAAAATAATGTAGTATTATATTAAACTACTGCCAGAAAAAAATGGAATACATTATCTATACAGCCTGTAAATTGTTCATTATAAGATGAGTACAGTTGAGCACCATGGCATTAAAATGCTGTTTGCTATTCAATAGCAGTATTTATCACTATCTAACAAACCATGATTCCAATCTGATGGAATAAGTGAAGATTTCAGAGTAGGATGGGAATTTTTCTGTAATGAAATGGAAAGTAGAGTGACCTAACAGGTTCTTATTTCAACCAGAGTGAAAATGTATGTCTGCATTCAATAACATGCTGAAATGTTGTTGTAGACCTGAAGATGTAATATAAAATATTGAAGTTCTTTAGAAAAAACTCTACACACAATATAGCCATTAAAATGGAATTTGTTTTATTGTGCTTTTAGCTGAAGGGGGAAACTTGTATAACTTTTGGGGGTCAAGGAGTGGTTATTGCAGTGAATTGGTAACTTGAGTGTCACTATTGCTTCAGAATTATATAATTGCAAAATTAATCATTTCTGTTTCAACTTTTAAAGGATTATCTTGCCAATATAAAACTTGTGGACAAGATCATGACATCATTGTTCATTCCTACTCAGTGAGAGTTTTTCCTGTGCAAGGACTGAGTAAGGATTTCAGGGATTTGGCCCCATGTATTTAGGAAAATGTAATTAACCAGGCTACTAAAAGCATTTAAGTTTACTAAAACTTAGAAAAATCCAATATGCCCTCTCAGCATCCACAGATTTTATTTTTGGATTTCATTATTCTTAGAAAGTGAAGCAAAATGGGTCAGTTTGACTTTTGTTTGTTAATACTTAACTCCTATACTGCACTTTACATATTCTAATCTCTGTCCAGTAGTTAACAAATGAATCTTCATGACACCTATGTGAGGCAAGTAAAAGTATAGAAATTCTTTCCTCTCTATTTGTTGTCTGCATTATAAAACAGCACTGCACAATCAATGAGTGTTCTTGTTTCCTTCTGGACTGGCAGATGGAGAAAGCAAGCACCACAGATAGAATTTTGGTGCTATTTCTCCAACTCCTCCCCTTCTGCAGTTCCTGTTTCTTCTCAGTCCCCCCTTCTGGGGCAAGGATCCAACTCACTGATGATTAAAATGTAGTTATCAGCAACACTGAATAATATCAGGTTTCAGAGTAGCAGCCATGCTAGTCTGTATTCACAAAAAAGAAAAGGAGGACTTGTGGCACCTTGGAGACTAACAAATTTATTTGAGCATAAGTGAGCTGTAGCTCACGAAGTCCTCCTTTTCTTTTTTACTGAATAATATGCCACCAAAACAAATTGAGAGCATTTGCCACTTCTCAGTCAGGCACTGCCTCCATGGGGATCAGCAGACAGGGTCAGATATGCTTGACAGTTCCAGATAAAAAGGTAGATGGAAATTCTTCACAGTGAGAAAGATCTGACTCTTCCAGAGGGGAGGTATTCTGGATTTATCACCCTGAGCAGTTCTGCTGGTCAAATCTTCAGCAATGCTGTAGGCAAAAATGATTTGTTATCCTTCACTGCTTCACCAGCATGAGGATGAAAATCCTCTATGCCACACTTACTCAGATTCAGATCAAACCTTTTGCCATTGGTTCTCTAATCTCCTGCCCAGGGCCGGCTCTAGGCACCAGCTAAGGAAGCTGGTGCCTGGGGCAGCAAATGAGAAGGGGCGGCACTTTGGCCGTTCTTGGGGCGGCACTACGGCGGCAGCTTTTCCATTTTTTCTTCTTCGGAGGCCATTCTTTTTTGCTTCGATGCTTGGGGCGGCATAAAAGATAGAGCCAGCCCTGCTCCTGCCCTGCCATTTCAGTGATCACAGGTCATCTGTAAACCAGGTGTGATGGGGCAGATCCTCTCCTCAGTCAGGAAAGGGTTAGAGTTCCTCTAGGCACAATCGGCCCCAACCCAGCACTCCTGTGAGGCTTGTCAAGCCTAGAGATGGGTGTAGGGTGACTAGATGTCCCCATATTTGGGGCTTTTTCTTATATAGACTCATATTACCCCATTCTGATTTTTCACACTTGCTGTCTGGTCACCCTAGATGGATGGGTCCTTAAATGGAGGACCCCAGCTCAGTACAGGGTGGTACTCTGAAGGAGCAGGATTTGCAGTTCAGAGCTCCTTGGCCCCTGGAAACAAGTGTTGCTGACCAGGAAAATGGCTTGAGAGCCTTCGCTGTCCAGGCTCTCTCAGAAATGACATGGGCTGGAACTTTTCTCTTTGACTTGGCAAAGACCTAGGACTCCACATTTTGTGGGCTGTGGAAACATATTGACTTTTTGTTTGGACCACTAAAACACCCCCAGCAAAGGGGCCGATGGCAGAGGGCTGTGTATTAGCCTCAGCCAGGAGCAGTGCCCAACCTCTTCCTAAGGGGATGATAGAGAAGTATAGCCTAACATACCCTGGGGACCTGGAAAAACAGTGCAGGGTAATATCTCACTAAGCTATCAGCAGAATGGTCTAGCAACTGAGAATATAATCTCCCAAACTCTGGAATCCCAATTCGTTCTTTATATAGAAGAGCAGCCTTTAACTCAAAATGTGTATAGAGGATTATGGATTCATCATATTTTTTTTATTTAAATGTTTGAGATTATAATAAACGTAGGCCTTAACATATTTTGTATTGTATTCAAATTTCATTTTAAAACATTTATTTTTAAAAAGAAAAACATTATAAATTTAAATAACAATTTAAAAAGTCCAACTTAAATACAAAAATCATCAATTTGTATCCACCTTGGACTGTTCATAGCTGTAAGTACTACACTCAGTGGCAAGTAATTGCAGGTTTGGGCTCTAAAAGATGAAAACAACAGGACCAGACAAGTAGCAAATGGATCATCACACAGAGATACAGCTTTTCCCTCCCATCAGTGGTGGATTAACACATGTGCCCAGGGGCCCCTACAGGAGCAACAGAATTGGGTAGAAGTGGGGTGCCACTGGCGACAGAACTGCTCCTCCTCTTCTCCATGGGGCCCAACCCCCCTGGCTGAGCCAGGGTAAGAGCCACCCAGGGAGCCTGAGCTGCTGTGGGGAGCCCCAGACCTTCCACCTTCCCTGGGGGGGAGCTGGGGTGCCAGAGAGCAGCCCCCAGCCTATGTCCCCACCCCTGGGGTGCACTGCCCAGGGCAGGGAGAAGGTCCTGTGTTCCCTGCAGCAGCCTGGGCTCCCTGGGCAGCTCTTTCCATGGCCCGGCGTCTGGTGCTCAGAAGAGGAGCAGGGGGCGGGTCCCTGGGGTGAGCAGGAGCAATGGCCCACCTCAGCCCCCCACCGGGAAGAGGCTGGTGGAGCTGCTAGCAGGGGCTGTGCTTTGCGGCGAGGGATCCTTATCAGCTCCATGCCTGCCTGAAGCTACTATGCCCATGTTAAAAAGTGGGTGAGCATAGCCCGCCTGCCCTCCCCAGTGCTGGTGCCCTGGGACCTCCAGGGTATGGGGGGCCCAAATGTTCTTTGTGCCCAAGGCCCCAATAAACCTTAATTCACCTCTGCCTCCTATCATGTGTTTTAAAGTAAGTGAATAATAAATTACTAGTTTTTTATTAGTGGTTGGGTTCCCTGTGTATGTGGTTAATTCTGAATTCTGTCTCTGTACCACTTATTAATTATTGATATTGCAGTAGCAATGTACTCAGCCTCAATCAGGATCAGGGCCCCATTGGGCTAGATGTAGGGTTTCCAGGCATCCGGTTTTCGACTGGAACACCTGGTTGAAAAGGGACCCCAGCGGCTCCAGTCAGCATTGCTGATGGGGCCATAAGAGTCTGGTTGGCGGCGCAGTGGGGCTAAGGCAGGCTGCCTGCCTGTCCTAGCTCTGCACAGCTCCCAGAAGCGGCTCTAGGCGCTGGGGCAGCCAGGGAGACCCCTTGCGCTGCCCCCACCCCAAGTACTGGCTCTGAAGCTCCCATTGGCTGTGGCCAATGGGAGTTGCAGGGACGGCACCTGTGGGCTAGGGCAGTGCATGGAGCCCCCTGGCCGCCCCTGTGCCTAGAGGCCCCAGGGACATACTGGCCATTTCCAGGAGTCATCTGAGGTAAGTGCCACTTAATTGGAGCCTGCACCCCAACCCTGTGCCCCAGCCCTGAGCCTCCCCCTGGAGCCAGCACCCTACACCTCCTCCCACACCCCAACCCCAGCACTGAGCCCCCTCCCACACCAAAACTCCATCCCAGAACCCACATCCCACGCCCCCTCCTGCACTCCAAACCCCTCAGCCCAAGCCTTGAGCCCCCTCCTGAATGCCAAACCTCTCATCCCCAGCTCCACCCTAGAACCCACACCTACAGTGAGAGCCCTCCCCCCCACCGCAACCCCCTGCTGCAGCCCGGTGAAAATGAGCAAGGGTGGAGGAAAGTGAGTGATGGAGGGAATGAGAATAGAGTGAGAGGGGAAGGGGCATGGCAAGGGTATTTGGTTTTCTGAAATCAGAAAGTTGGCAACCCTAGCTAGATGTTGATGCAATACTAAACATTAATAAATCAAATATAAAAAAAGAATTGGATGTAGTGTAATTGTAGCAGCATCAGTTCCAGGATATTAATTTATGGCAGAAATGAGAATCAGCTACTGACATTGTATATCTTTTTTGCCCTTAGTTTTTGAAGTACTGAGTGTTCCTCACTGGGAATTTTTATTGGTGGCTGCTGCTGCTTGCTTTATATAGTATAAAAAATAAGGAGAAAGCTGCTTCTTCCTTGTCATGAAATATTAATGGAACTGCTTACCCTTCCACTCAGTGAAACGTATCATGCTATCAGGCACTGATCAGTGACTGGAGTCTGTCTGCAATGGGACACAGAGGCATAGAGATCTCTCTATCAAACCTCTTGTTTTTAAATAGACTCTGGCACAAATCCTGAAATTTAGTACCTCTTGCCAATTTGTTTCATATAAAGGAAGATATGAGATAAGCCCACTATAACTAACAAGCCACTTAACCATACATAGGTGAAAAAATAATGGTAGAGATTCAGAATGCAGCAGTCACAGAGGCTTTGATTTAGAAATTTCCAGTCAATACTTCCAAACTTTTATCTGGTCATGTGTGTAGGATGTTGGGTTTTTTGTTTTTTTGGGGGGTTTTTTGGCATCAGGTATGTTTTTAAAAATGGCTTCATAGCTAAGTAGAAGGAAATCTCCTTTTTACTGTACATCAAATTTTCAAAAGTACGTAAGTCAGCCTATGTCTGATTTACAAAAGTGACTTGGGCACTAACAAACTTAGGTCATTCTGAAAGTCAAGAAGATTTAGGTTCCTAATTGATCCAGTCCTCATCTGGGATCTGAGAATCAAGATGGTTTCTTTCCTTATGAAGGCTTTACAGGCCAAATTAGGCCCTTTATTATTCTTGTGCAACTGCATTGGCTTCACTGAATTTGCACAGAAGTGTAACTAATTGTTCCCACAACTAACCTTGGTGAACTTTCTGCTGATGAATAAGGAGAAGGGATAAGATTACATTCTTCTAGCTGCATTGGCACTGAAAGACCAAGGGGGATAAAAAATATTTAGTATTTTTGTCACTAAAATCAGTTGATGAGACTGAGTTTACACAATGAAAAGATCTGTGAAGTAAGAAGATGCTTCTCAAGGCTGAATCCCTACTCTGTCACCTTGAGTACAGAAGGTGGGGGCCTGCAAGGATTTAAAAAATTAATACTGGCCACTTCAGGCTTGTATTAAACTCCCAAAGTTACAGCTTTTCTCTGACCTTGGTTTGGTAAACGCTACTACCACCCAAATGCAAAAAACCCCCTTGAACCCAGGAAGGAGCACTTGGGAATTGCTCTCTGACGGGTACCCTCAAGCCCTTTCACTGTCCCCCTCTGAAGAAGAGCTGCCAAAGAAAATAAAGGAAATTAGCTGTTGCTACTAGCTAATCAAATAACATGCACAAACCTCTTAGGACCCAAAAATCCAATCCCGTTCTTAAAAACGGTAAATTTTATTAAAAACAAAAAGGAAGAAAATACATCTGGAACTTAGGCTTTTGCTAGATTTTAAAAGAGCAATTCCAAAAATTAAGCATCCAAAATAGCTTTCTGGGGATTATCTTAAAGGTTACGAGCAAACAAAAGCATCTGGGGTTAGCGGAAGCAGGGGCAGCTCTACCAATTATGCTGCCCCAAGCAGTCGCTGCTGAATTGCCGCTGCACCACATAGAGCGGCGGAGCTGCCAACGAATTGCCACCGTGGGACACAGACTGCCGTCCCATTCTCAATGCCGCCCCAAGCACCTGCTTCGAAAGCTGGTGCCTGGAGCCGGCCATGAGCAGAAGGTTCAACAGGCAGCAGAACCAGACTGGCTCGCCCAAACAGATGTTTGAGATGGAGGATGTGGGTACTTAGAATCATTAGAATATCAGGGTTGGAAGGGACCTCAGTTGGTCATCTAGTCCTGTTCAAAGCAGGACCAATCCCCAACTAAATCATCCCAGCCAGGGCTTTGTCAAGCCTGACCTTAAAAACTTCTAAGGAAGGTGATTCCATCACCTCCCTAGGTAACACATTCCAGTGCTTCACCACCCTCCCATTGAAAATGTTTTTCCTAATATCCAACCTACACCTCCCCCACTGCAACTTGAGACCATTACTCCTTGTTCTGTCATCTGCTACCACTGAGAACAGTCTAGATCCATCCTCTTTGGAACCCCCTTTCAGGTTGTTGAAAGCAGCTATGAACTCCCACCTCATTCTTCTCTTCCGCAGACTAAACAATCCCAGTTCCCTCAGCCTCTCCTCATAAGTCATATGTTCCAGCCCCCTAATCATTTTTGTTGCCCTCCTCTGGATGTTTTCCAATTTTTCCACATCCTTCTTGTAGTGTGGGGCCCAAAACTGGACACAGTACTCCAGATGAGGCCTCACCAATGTCGAATAGAGGGGAACGATCATGTCCCTCAATCTGCTGGCAGTGCCCCTACTTATACGTCCCAAAATGCCATTGGCCTTCTTGGCAACAGCGGCACACTGTTGACTCTTATCCAGCTTCTTGTCCACTGTAACCCCTAGGTCCTTTTCTGCAGAACTGCTGCCTAGCCATTCAGTCCCTAGTCTGTAGCAGTGCATGGGATTCTTCCGTCCTAAGTGCAGGACTCTGCGCTTGTCCTTGTTGAACTTCATCAGATTGCTTCTGGCCCAATCCTCTAATTTGTCTAGGTCCCTCTGTATCCTATCCCTACCCTCAAGCGTATCTACTTCTCCTCCCAGTTTAGTGACATCTGCAGACTTGCTGAGGGTGCAGTCCATGCCATCCTCCAGATCATTAATGAAGATATTGAACAAAACTGGCCTCAGGACCAACCCTTGGGGCACTCCACTTGATACTGGCTGCCAACTAGACATGGAGCCATTGATCACTATCCGTTGAGCCCAACAATCTAGCCAGCTTTCTATCCACCTTATAGTCCATTCATCCAGCCCATACTACTTTAACTTGCTGTGGGAAACTGTGTCAAAAGCTTTGCTAAAGTCAAGGAATAACACGTCCACTGCTTTCCCCCCATCCACAGAGCCAGTTATCTAGTCATAGAAGGCAATTAGCTTATTCAGGCATGACTTGCCCTTGGTGAATCCATGCTGACTGTTTCTGATCACTTTCCTCTCCTCTAAGTGCTTCAGAACTGATTCCTTGAGGACCTGCTCCATGATTTTTCCAGGGACTGGCCTGTAGTTCCCAGGATCCTCCTCCTTCCCTTTTTTTAAAGATGGGCACTACATTACCCTTTTTCCAGTCGTCTGAGACCTCCCCCGATCGCCATGAGTTTTTAAAGATAATGGCCTATGGCTCTGCAATCACACCCGCCAACTCCTTTAGCACTCTCGGATGCAGCGCATCCGGCCCCATGGCCTTGTGCTCGTCCAGCTTTTCTAAATAGTCCCAAACCACTTCTTTCTCCACAGAGGGCTGGTCACCTCCTTCCCATGCTGTGCTGTCCCGTGCAGTAGTCTGGGAGCTGACCTTGTTCATGAAGACAGAGGCAAAGAAAGCATGGAGTACATTAGCTTTTTCCACATCCTCTGTCACTAGGTTGCCTCCCTCATTCAGTAAGGGGCCCACACTTTCCTTGACTTTCTTCTTGTTGCTAACATACGTGAAGAAACCCTTCTTGTTACTCTTAACGTCTCTTGGTACAGTGATTTACATGCCTTGCATAACACAGAGATTTACTCCACAGGACTCCCTCTGCTGCAGTGCAGAGGGTGTTTTTGGGCAGGGTCCAAATGTGAATGCTGGATCAGCAACCATACACATCTACTTATTCTCTGCTCTGCATAAGGAAGCTGTGCCTGCAAAGGCCAGTGTAGCCCTGCAACTGCCGCCAGAATGTGGCTTCACATGTACTCCACAACCCTGAAGGATTTCCTTCCTCTGCAGGGAACCCTTGCCTGAAGCCTATTCACTTAGGCTTGCCACAGGAAATATGATTTGACCCTTGTGGAAATGTGAAGAACCATGGAGCAAATCGTCAGCTGGCACAAACTATATCTATACTGGAACTATGACATTTTACCCCAGTTGGGAAATTGCCCCATGTGAACTCTATGAAAAAGAGAGAGAGACCGAGCAATTTGCTCCATGTCAGGAAAAGGGAGTTTATATAATTGTTCCTCTTTTGTTGTACAGATGGATTCACAAAGTCTTTGTGTAATTCATGGACACTCTCACATGCATAAGCTCAACATTGACATGATACAGCAGTTTTAAAAAGAAGTTACATAAGTTACTGTAGGTTAATTAAATATGAGCTTGGCAGTCAGAACTGTTTTTTAAATTGTCAGCAACTTTCAAATGATTTCTGATCACATTAAAAATGCTGATTAGCTATTATATTGCATGGGGGCTGCCCTAGAGTCATCAAAATCTACTAAAATAAATTTCACTATTTGAACAGAACCACCACCAAGGCTGAGCACCCATTGCTTTGAAATTTGACCATGTAAATGTCTGAATCATTTATTTGTACAGATCTTTGCTATGTGTTTCACACCTCATTCCATCTGCTCTGCTCCCTGATCCTACCTATTATTGGATGCTGCTGCCCATCTTACCTCAATGCTACCAGGCCTTATCCTTATGAAGGATGCTTCACTCCACACTTTTGCAGAGAATCAGAGTGCTAATCAGCAGGTGATAACCATAACAGACCTGGTAGTGTAGGAGCTGCATGAGCAGCACTCCCACACTACATGTATAATAAGGAGACAGGAAGATTGCTGGGGAGTGGAAAGGAAATTTAGGGATCCTAGGATCTTGTGAGGTTTGGGGATCTGAGTCCTGAAAAAACAAACCCATTGAGCCTCTGGTTCCGCTTCATGCCATCCTTGAACCAGCTCAGTTGGGGGTCAGCACATTTTTATCAAATAATTTACTTTTCTTACTCCCCACTTTGTCCCTCTGAAAAAAAAACCTCTGCATGGTCCTGATTTTCCTCCTAAAAATGGTCCCTGTTCATAGTTCTCAACTTATGGCACTGCGGGATCTGCAAAATAAAGGCCCTTTGAAGCCAGTGAAAATTTTCTAAGGAGGGCAGAATCTCCCCCCCCCAAATTATACATGTTGGAACCCCTCCTATTTCCCTCAGTTTATCAGTCTTGTTGGAACAAAGAGACCTTAAACACTTCTGCTACATCAATTTTAAATACATTTAACTGACTTGTGAAGACATGTCTCTGTAGACATTCAAAACACAAAACATACAGTTTTTCAGGGTGCATCAGGAGGGCTGGGGACAGATATTTAATGAGTTGCTATGAGACTTCAGTTGGGCTTAGGTTTGTTCTACTTCATGAGTGAAAGCAGGGCTCACCTGATCATTTGCATATCCCCAAACTGTAGGTAAGGGCAGGAGAGGATGGTCATGAATCACTTCCCTGTTTGCTGGAATGGGAAATCAGGAAGGAGGGCAAGTTGTTCCTCTCACCACACCAGTAATGAGGAAGTAGACAAGGATAGGACCATCTTACAATTTGCAATGGCAATGTAGGATTCTAAGGTCCCCAACATGGGCAGGTGACGACAACATGGGGCTTTTTGCCTTCCCTCACTAGGTGGCCACACTAAGAAATATGATTTTTCTAAAAGCTGTTTTTTTAAACTTCCCAACTTTTCACCAGTAATAACCCTAAAACCTGTTATTGAAATGACCACTCTTTAAGGCATTGGGCTCAAGCCTTCTTTCTCTTACACAAGGGTAAATATGGAATAACTCTTCTGTGGTCATCAATAGGGTCACAAGTTTAAGTGACAGAAGAATCAGGCCCATTATCTCTTCCATGTTCTGGATGACAGTTAAAGATGAATGAACTTTACATTTTAGATGAATCTCTTATAATTTAGAAAGACAACATGGGTGAGTAATATCTTTTACTGGAACAACTTCTGTTGGTGAGAGAGACAAACTTTCAATGGAAAGGTGACAGAAGTTGATCCAATAAAAGATATTAGGTCACCCACCTTGCCTCGCTAATATCCTGGGATCAACACCGCTACAACTACACTACAGCTTACATTTTAGAGAGAAAGTGGTTAAAATGGAGACTTCTTCTCTTGGTATATGTGATTCAGATTATCATTTCCCCCACCACCCTGAAACAGATTATCACGAGACAAGACAGCCTTTTATTTAGATTTAAGGCTTTGTCTGCCCTTAAGAACAACAAAAACAAAAAAGTACCTGTCTATCCCTTTCTTCCTTCTCTCCACTGAAATTTGATCTTTTCATGTATAAGCATTTTCTTAGTTGTTTTTGCTCTTGTTAAAGGCCTGATACAGTATGTTCAATAATTCAAGACTGAGCTAAAAATGGCTTTAAATCTATTTTCTTTGAATATCCTCTGGGACTGAATTCAAGAGAATGTCAGGAACAACAGTTCCGTGCTCCAGCTGTACATTTAAATGTTTTCTTTTTCACAAAAACCCCATCTCCAGCCAAGGTAATTGAAGTATTTTAGTGTATCATTGAATACTGGGATCCCGTTACCATGGTATCCTGCATACTCACTTAGCTCCACGTTCATGACATACTGCAAAACTCCATCCGAGGATTTATTGCTATGGATATTTCACGTGAAAGTTGTGAGATGGCAATGTTTGTTCTGAACAGTAGTCCACTAGCTCCACCTTATAGTTTTCTTGGATTCATTAACTAATAATGTTTTCCATTCTGCATCTTTTGAGATTGCAAAGTGCTTTACAAACATTAAAACGAGAAACAAACCTGTGAAGTACCCATTTTAAATACGAGTTAGTTGAGGCACAGAGAAGTTAAGTGATTTGCCCAACATCATGCAGCACGTCAATTGCTAAGTCAAGACTACAACCCAGTCATCATGATAACAGTCTGCTGTGAAATGTTGGATTCTCCAGCTGGTATACAACTGCCTCCTCTCAGTCAACATTCTCATCTGGGAATTTGAAAATAAATCACAAGTTGTATTGTTTGCATCCTTGCATTCCCTGCCTTACAATGAGCTGGTGGGGTGACTCTGCAGAAATAAAACAGCAGTAATCATCATCAGCTAATCTATAGCAGCATAAATCAAACAAAATACAATAAGTAAGACATTACATGTGAAATAGATTAATCTAACATGGGGTGCACCAGTGCTCAGCACATCCATATGGAGCCCTTCCTTCTCACAGGCATTCTTTGTCCCTTCAGCAGCCCTTTCCCTGATCACCAATACAAAGAAAGGAAAAAGGGAAGCTTTGCTCCATTGCACACCTATAAAGTGCCACAGAGGAGCATTTAACCACTAAAAGAATCAGCATATGCAAGAAAGATAAGGGAACAGCTAGTGTAAGTTATCATTCCATTGAGGCCAACAAGCATAATTGAAAGCATTGATTTCAATGGAGCGGTTACAATTTACACCAGCTGAGGATTTGCCCCTTAATATATAAAGGGTTTGTCTATATTCTATACATAACAGAGTGAACCTGTGTGTGTGTGTCCCCTCTGCTGGATAAAATCAGAACTGCTCAAATGGTCAGGACCTCAGTACTTTTAGAGCAGAAGGACCCGATCTGATTCTATCTCCACTGCCTCCATGAAGTTCCATGTGCATTATATCTCTGTGATATCCCTAAGGGCTGTCAAATCAACATAGTAAGGCTGACAAAATTAAGAGAACAATATTCTCCCCCCCCCACCCCAGCTATCTCCTTTGATTAGTGGGATCTCAGCTGTTAGTTGTAAGAATACAAGTGGATACAACATCAGCTAGAAGTTTGATGTTTAGTTGACTGTATCTCTTCAAGATCTAGCTATATGACTCTTTGGAGTGCTGGTATTAAGGGGACAATGGTATGTAGGATGAGGTTTCTGAATTCAAAATCCCTGCTCCCTTTTCACCAGGAGGTAGAGTGATCATTTTAGATTTTACTGCATAGATTTGTAATTATTTTTATGAACATTACTAATAAGTAATATAATAAAATAATGATTGTAGGTGGTAATCTATGTACCCTAAGATTTTAAACTATTACGAAAGGTAGAGAGCCTCCAGCTCTTATTTCTAGTTCAGTGTCTCAGCTTTATCTGATAAAGCATCAATCCTTTTTACATCACTCCGTATCACTATTTTTAAAGCCCTGCAACATATTGTAATACAACAACCCTGTCAGATGAGGCCCTCCCCCCCCGCACCATGACACAACCGGTATGACACAGCCAGCACGCCTGCTTCAATTTCCCGTTTCAGTGTCCCCAGGAAATCCACTTCAGGCTCTCTTGCTTAAATAATATCCCTCCTTGGGGCAGGTTTATTCTCAAAGCAGAGTTCATTGAATCCCTAAAACACATCCTCAACATAATCCAGTTCTCACACCCTCTCTGCTAGGAGTCCTTCCATACCACACTCCAGTGTCTTCCCCACATCTAGGCTCATCTCTTCTGTCCCTCTGACAGGACAGCCCTACCAGATGGAGTGCAACCCTGTTCTTCACAGCAGGAACTCACACAGTCTCTCTGGTGGAGGAGCATCCCTCACACCTCCTGGCCCTTTTACTGTTCCCCTGGGCCCGGCTTGCATGTCAGCAGATTCAGTGCATCAAAGTACTTACAATGGATGATGATAGAACTACACAGGTATGACATACAGATCAAGTATTGCCCAGGCAAAGACTTGGTGTTGGCAGACACGTTGAGCCATGTATACCCGCCAGAACCCAGTCATGAGGTATTTATCTGTAGAGGCAGAGGTGAAGACAATAAATATGGTACAGTACTTACCTATCTCAGAAGAAAGGCTGAGAAAGATTCAGAGGTACAGAACAAAACAGAATGCTGCAGACATTGAAACTTATGATGCTACAAGGATGGCCAGAGACAGAAAACAAATTACCTAAAGAGAGCACTATTCTTTCAGATAAGAGACAAGTTATGTGAACAGAATGACATTATATTTTGGGGAGAAAGCGCAGTAATTCCAACAGCTTTTAGAAATGAGATTATGCACAAATTTCATTTGTCTCATCTGGGAACTGAAGGTTGCTTAAGGTAAACCAGAAAGACTATATACTGGCCAGGAATGAATGAGCAATTATGGACATTCATGGAAAAGTGTGATTATAGAGATTCTGGGAAGACTATCAATTGAAAGGTTTCAGAGTAGCAGCCGTGTTAGTCTGTATTCGCAAAAAGAAAAGGAGTACTTGTGGCACCTTAGAGACTAACAAATTTATTAGAGCATAAGCTTTCGTGAGCTACAGCTCACTTCATCGGATGCATTTGGTGGAAGTGAGCTGTAGCTCACGAAAGCTTATGCTCTAATAAATTTGTTAGTCTCTAAGGTGCCACAAGTACTCCTTTTCTTTTTATCAATTGAAAGAGACTCTGTGGCAATACAAAGTTCCAGAAAAAACATGGGAAAAGATGGAAGTGGATTTGTATACCTTTGGAGACAAAGGATATGTGATTATTGTAGGCTTTTTTTTTTCCTATTTTTTCTGGGAGATAAAACTATGTACCAGACGGCATCCAAAACAGTCATATAGAAGATAAAAGCACACGTTGCCTGGTATGGGATACCGGATATCTTGTGTTCCAATAACAAGATTTGTTTCAGGAGATTCCAGAAGTTCAGTAAGGACTGGGATTTTGATTCATAGATACTAAGGTCAGAAGGGACCATTCTGATCATCTAGCCTGACCTCCTGCACAGTGCAGGCCACAGAATCTCACCCACCCACTCCTATGAAAAACCTCACCTATGTCTGAGCTACTGAAGTCCTTAAATCATGGTTTAAAGACTTCAAGGAGCAGAGAAGCCTCCCTCAAGTCAACCATGCCCCATGCTACAGAGGAAGGTGAAAAACCTCCAGGGCCTCTCCAATGTGCCCTGGAGGAAAATTCCTTCCCGACCCCAAATATGGCAATCAGCTAAACCCTGAGCATATGGGCGAGATTCACCAGCCAGATACTACAGAAAATTCTTTCCTGGGTAACTCAGATCCCATCCATCTAATATCCCATCTCAGGGGATTTGGCCTATTTACCCTGAATATTTAAAGATCAATTACTTACCAAAATCCCATTATCCCATCATACCATCTTATGATGACATAACATCTTCATCGGGGTATCCTCAAAGCAATGGCAAAGTGGAATCAGTAGTAAAAGCTACTAAGAAATTGTTGAAAAAAGTGAAAACTGCAGAGGCTGACCCATATTTAGTACTACTGGATCACAGGAATACTCCCTCACAAGGCCTAAATTCTAGTTTGGCCCAAAGATCGATGAGCCAGAGAATGAAGACACTTGCCAACAAAGGGAAGATTTTTAGAGCCTGGTTACTCAGGAGCTTCACTTGGTGAACTATGGAGAAACAAACAAAAAAGACAAGCATTTTACTACAACAGATCCACAAGAGATTTGCCAGATCTGGATTACAAAATGGATATACAACCATTAATCAAACAGGATAAGTCTGGCACAAAGCTACAGTGGCAAGAAGTAAACCAAGGATCATATCAAGTGCAAATAGACAATGGACAGATAGTGAGGCGAAACTATAGGTACCTCAGGAAAATAAAAGAAACTCTAAGGACAGTATGGATGATACACATCTTAGGGTTCTACAGCAGGAGAATCCTGAGTCAGAGTTGTAAAAGCGGACAATGTCAGGGGCGTACCAGAGGAAAGACAGGAGGAAGAGAGTGTTTCAACAGAGACTCCAGAAACACCCAGCCTAGAATCAGTTGTTGACCAGATAGGAGGAAGACAGCACCAGGGACTATACTATACTAGAGGAGGGTAGATTGTTAAAGGACCTGCACAACTAAGGAATCCATTTTGTGCAACGGATTTACAAGTTTTACAGGTATATAGCTAGACAAACTGATAAGGTGATGAATAAAGTAACCGCAAGAATGGTCAGCATCTGAAAGGAATATGTTAGATTATGCCTTCAGTTATTTCTGGTGTGTTTAACAATTTTCTTTAAAAGAGAAGGGATGTAACAATATGAAAGTGCTAGCAGATAGTATACTATTCAGGTAGCATACTATTTCCTGGGGGGAACAGTTTAGAAGCAGCACCTCCTGAGGACTTGTTTGAGAAGCCATGAGGCTGAAGAAGCCCTGGTGTAAGCAGTCACAATAAAGCTCGACTTTGTTAATTGACCCTGTGTCAGAGTGAGATCTTATATGGCAGAAAACCCAGACACATAAAACTAACTAGCGACTGGTCTGAGACCACTCATTTGTTCCATACAGGCCATCAAAAAGCTATCCGATGGTAATGACGTAATGAAGCAATCTGGAGATGAAAGACTTGCTAGTCTGTTACCAAGCCTGGGACATCCAGTTCTACTATATGGAATACTAATGTAACTAATTGTCCTATTTTATTTTTAAGAACTGGACTAACTTCCAGGGAATTCCAGCACACTGCTAACACATCAGATCAGGTACATATCTTCCCCCGTTCTGTGCTTCTTCATGTCCCTCAACCATCTAATCTGAACAGGGTGTGGTCCCGAGTCCACTGAAGTCAGTGGCAGATCTTGCATTAACCTCAATGGGTGCAGGATAGGGTTCCTAGTTAGTAATCATTATCTGTTCCTCAGTTATGTATTTCAAGTAATAATTATTCTGATCAACAATTTATAAAATTGCTTTGGGGCGGGAGGGTTGTGTCTTTGTCGAATATAAATGAATCCAGAACAGAACCTACCTACATTCCATTAGCAGGATGAATTGGGTTCCATATTCATTGAGAAGTACAAATTGGGAATTTGTGACAATGTAAATGTTAAAGAATGTGATGCTTCAGACACAAAGTGAATTTAATAATTACCTGAACTTATGTGAAAAACACTTTAAAAATGAAAAAGTCTCTCATAACAAAAGATAACTATCATATTTGCACTGATTTCTCATTTTAATTCCTGTTTCCTCACTGGATTTGTAGCCTTAGATATCTCCACTGTTGATTTATAATCCTTAGAACCATTTCTTTGGCTGCGGGGTAGGGTCGAGGGAGCAGCTATATCCAATGTTACTGGCAACATAACTTTCTTCGGTTGGCTCACTGTTAAGGTTAAGATTTTATCAAGGTTATTTTTAGTAAAAGTCACGGGGAGGTCACTGGCAATAAACAAAAACTCATCGAAGCCCATGATCTGTCTGACTTTTATTAAAAATAATGGGGGGAAAGGAGACGACTGAAGCCCGAGATCCAAGGAGGGATGAGAACCTGAGCCCTGGTAAGGTAGGTGGCAAACATTCTTAAAAAGAAATGGGTCTGAACCAAAACTACATCTAAACATCTCTTGACTTTTGGGGAAGCTCAGATAAAAAGTCTGATATATATCAGTCTATTTTGGCCCCATTCTATAAAGAGCAGCACAAATCATCTCAATTTAACTCTTCGTCTCCCCCCAAATGATTCTTGCTCAGGATCATCTCTCACATTTTAAAAGCCTTTCTTTGGTCATAAGGCTGGAGGTCTGCTATATACTGGGCAGTATCTCAGCCATTGCACCATTCCCATCTTTACTAAGATTTTTACTAAGATTGTACAGTAGGAAGCCAGCTCTATTTTAAATGCACTATGGCACAACCAGTGAGCAAATTCTTCATTGCAAAAGCAGCAGACGTAGTTGCAACTTGGCTGTTTTGGCTTGGAATCTAAGGCACAAAGGGGAGGCAATCTTGAAAACCATTTATACTTACTGCACTTTTTTTTTTTTTTGAAAGAGGCTGCAAACATTTACAATGTGTATGTGGGGGGCAGATTTGCTCCTGAGAAAAATGGCCTAAATCCACCAAGGGTTGCCATGTCTCTACTGTACATGAAACAGACAGGGCCTATCATCAGGGAACTAATCAGCTGGAAGAGGCTACTTCATTGGGAAAATGTACTACATTAATGAAATCCTGTTCTCTTATTTATGAGCTGCAGCTCAGAGATACAGTGAAGCAGCTGGTATCTGTAGTGCTTTGCCACCACCCAGTGGGTAGAAATGAGGACTCACTTTCAACTAGTTTTAGGGATTTATTCTCCCCTTTCGGTGTATTATGTGAAGGTGTAATTCCTGATGATACTAATAGGACTTACGCACTTGCACAGAATAGGGCTCACATTAAACAATGAATATCCTATTCTACCTTTCCACATACAGAAGGCAATGGAACAAAGTCTTTTATGAACCTTGGCAACTGTCTAAAGTGGCTCAGAACCGCAAGTGCCAACCCCACGGCAGATTGTTAAGAAACAGGACACAAACTCCAAAGTGGTTGTGTGTTCTATACTTAGATTTCACCAACCAAGTGTCAGGTGTGAACTCCTCAGGCACTACAACAGCCTTAACTTGGAGTCAGACAGTCCCCTTGGGTACTCTGGTGTTTCTTGCCTTTGTGATAGATGGTCCCTGACACCAAAAATCACAACAATATTCATCTTACTCTCAGTCCCAAAGGACCAATCTCTTACCCCAGGTCAGTTGTACCTTGGATCTCTCATCAAAGACAACGCTTGTAGCCAATCCTATAATAAACTAACTAAAGATTTCAGTGTGGTAGCTGTGTTAGTCTGTATCAGCAAAAACAATGAGGAGTACTTGTGGTACTTTAGAGACTAACAAATTTATTTGGGCATAAGCTTTCATGGGCTAAAACCCACTTAATCAGATGCATGGAGTGGAAAATATACAGTAAGCAGGTATATATACACAGTACATGAAAAGATGGGAGTTGCCTGACCAAGTGGAGGGTTAGTGCTAATGAGACAATTCAATTAAAGTGGAAGTGGACTATTCTCAACAGTAGAATACCAAGGGAGAAAAAAATCACTTTTGTACATTAACTAAGAAAAAGACATGAGAGTTATTTACAAAGTTAAAGCAGGTAAACATACACACACAAATGAGTTACAGTCTTAGGTTTCAAAGTGTAATAGTAGCTGCTGTAATATGCAAGATTTATATGTCCTTTAGGTCTAACCCTAAAATAAATTTAAGATTAAAAATATATTGCCCTCTCCAAATTTCAAGCAGTATAGTAATCCAGTTCCTTCTGGTCAGGGATTTTTATTCCCTTCCCGCAAAATTCAAACAGATGGAACAAGTGTCTGTGCGCATCTCCTCTTCATGGGGGAGGGGGGAGGTAATCAACAAAGTCTTTGTCCTTTGATGTTTCATAATGGCTCATTTGAACAATGAACCTTCTTGTGTGCAGGACCAGCACTTTACATTAATTAATGTTTCATCTCTGCTGAGTTACACAGTTACAGAGCTTTACAATGCATACACTTAATATACATAAGAACATAAGAATGGCCATATTGGGTCAGATCAAAAGGTCCATCTAGCCCAGTATCCTGTCTTCCGACACTGGCCAATGCCAGCTACCCCAGAGGGAATGAACAGAACAGGTAATCATCAAGTGATCCATTCCCTGTCGCCCATTCCCAGCTTCCGGCAAATAGAAGCCAGAGGTATATAACTGGCAAATATAACTTTATACCATGGGCTACAGATGTTATAACTGAAATCAATATATGCAGTATCCTATAAGTATTTCACTGAGTCTAAATACATTATCATTAACATCTATTTTAAAATTCTAACACAAAGGTGAGCCAGACTGATTTCCAGCTATGCATTTGTCAGTGTTCAGTGATGCTTAGGGGCCTTGGCATGAGCTGGCACATGGTCTGCCAGCATCACAAATCTATTTCCAGGAAATGTGACCGGGCTATGGAAATTGGCATTGGTCTAGATTTCTGCAATTTGCTGGATTTCAGCACTGAGTTAAATTAGGAATTGCCTATTTCCTTTCCTCTAGTTGTGGAAATGTACACTTAGCAATCACTTCAATAAGCCTGTCTGAGAACCATATCCCAAACAACTGTTTTTGATGCAACCATTACCATAGTCTCTTGGCAGTTGTGCTCATATTTATCTGTTTAAAATGGCATGGTGCCCATTCACAATGACAATGTAATCAGTTACGTGCCCCATGGCGAAGTGCAAAGCAGTGATGGGTTCAGATAGCCATCCTGCACAATGCTCCTATAATGTTTCTTCTACAGATTCCCTTCCTCTGAAGCATCACTATTGCATCAGTAATATCTGTTCCTTACAACAGATTGCACACAGTGGATTTCTCCTGGCCCATTTAAAAGCTTTAAACCATCATCAATAAAAGCTATGGCTTGCCAAACAACACTTCAAAACTTCTCCTGAGGCACCAGGAAGTTAACCAGGATCCTACTGTACAAACACTTGAGGTGCTGATTTCAAAGTATAATCTTAAGATCCAGTCCTCTTTCCATCATAGCCCCCTAATAATACTCTAAAAAAACCCCTACAGAATATTCCCCGGGTAAATTAGAGTCTAGTGCCAGCAGAACTGCTCTACATTGCCCATCCTAGCGCCTCCTGGAGCAGGAAGTATATTGCATTGAGTTTGGCAGTGCAAGGAGAAAAGGAGCATGACAGAGGAGTGCTGTGTTTCAGCTATTCTTAGCTGTCGACCAGAAGTTGTTGCAGCCCAGTGTAAGTTAGAACAACTCTGGTGCTGCTTTAACTTATTCTGAGTGCCAGGATCCCAGTGGGATTTACAATATGGGAAGCATAAAGATGGCTTCATTTAATGTAGCTCAGGAGAAACACAGAATCTGGTCCACAGTAAAAACATGGCATCTTTGGGACTTTTTAAAGCTATTTATTTATGTTTCATAGGGATTTTACAGATAAGCGGGCAGGTAAAATACAGAGGGAAAAGCAATGTTTAGGGTGTGATATTTTTATATAGAGGCCAGGATATGATTTACAGGTGCGTGGCATAGCATCGTTCCACAAAGGGATTAGATACAGACAGGTCCACAGAAGCTGGTGGAGGGTTTTTAATACAGGCAGAACACAGTATTTGACACAGAATTGTCATTCTGAGGTAAGTATGTAAGAGTTAATTACAACAGAACCTCAGAGTTATGAACACCTCGGAAATGGAGGTAGTTCATAACTCTAAAATGTTCATAACCCTGAACAAAACATTATGGTTGTTCTTTCAAAGGTTATACGTGCACATTGACTTAATACAGCTTTGAAACTTTACTATGCAGAACAAAAATGCTGCTTTTTTTTTTTTGAGTAATTTACGTTAAACACAGTACTGTATTGTACCTCCCCCCCCCCTTTTTTTTTTTCTTGTCTCTGCTGCTGCCTGATTGTGTGTAGTTGACTCGTCAGTTTGTAACTCTGGTGTTTGTAACTCTGAGGTTCTACTGTATTTGTTATCTAATATGAGTGAAATACATCTTTCTAGACAGTGCAGTGCACTATTAGTTTCAGGTTGACTTGCTGACGTGGGTTGTTTTATATGTAGATAAAAATTTCTTCATGGCTAATAGAGATAGCATCCTATAGGTGGCCCTCTGACTGTATCTGTAATATATGTGTCATGATGTGTGATGATACCATCTGTAGAAAGTGGTTCTTCTGGGATATTGAAAAAAACATGTGTTGTACACAGGACACTTTTTATATAAAGCAAATGTTTACAGGGAGCAGAGGCTAGAACTATGGTTCTCTGTTCCTAACAAATAGGCCTCAGCCATGTGAGCTAATAGAATGATCTTTGGGGCCCTGCTTCAGAAAAAACCTTAAGCATCTTAACTTGGGCTTTACAAACTTGCTTAACATTAAGCAGGAGCGTAGGTGCTGTCCTAAATAGCAATGCTCCCCAGAATCGGGGCATTAACTAATAGCAATAGCAGGCTCTCTATCCTCTCTGTTGGGCAGCCTCAAGAGGGAACCACCATTTACTCATTCTTACACACAAAGTCAATGCTTTATGGAAGGCTGTTACAGCATCCAATCAACAATAATTTTTCCACTGAGAAATGTTTGGTACTGGAGAACATCATTATTTTCTTCTCTTAATCCTAGGAACAGTAGATTAAGCTGTTCCAAGTGGTATCCTTGTGTGAAGCAGCCCACCCAGTATATAAGTATAAAACCAGAATAAATTAAAGCTCAAAAAGTTAATGATATCTCTCTCTTCTAGGACACTGTTCAAATAACTAACAAAGGCCTGAAGCATTGGGATTGGCAGGATTCTAAGTGGTTTAAAAGGAAACAGATAGCTAATGTCAAGGAAAAAAGCAGATATAAAACTATGTTGAAATCAAAACATTGCAACAAAGAAGAAGCATGAGACCCACCACAAAAAGCTATTTCAGGGAAATAGATTGGGATCTGATAGTGAGTTAGACAATAAAAACGGCCTTAATGTCACATGCAAGGTCAGGACTAACTGAGGTCTAATACACAGCTGTAATTTCAACTGGCAGGATTTTCAAGACGGGGCAATATATTATCAGAGCTCGTCTCACATCAGAGTCAATTTAATTTTTTTTAAATGTCTATGCCCAACAAATAAGGTTGCAAAAGGATTTGAGACTGTGTGGAAACACTGATTCCTTTTCTACAGGTCTCTGTAAAATGGTCCTTTCATTTGGTTCTTTAAAAACAAAGCAAGATTCTTTTAAAAAGACTACATTAAACTACTGCAGGCCAGATTGTGCTCAGCCCTATAGGAGAACACAGGTGGGGAGACTGTGCAGCCTTAACCAATCTTAAGGGGTGGGTCAGGCACAGCCCGTCCAAGGATTCTGAAAGCGTAACGCCTCCACCTATGTTAGCAGTGTTTGTGATAGGCCCATGGCTTGGGATGGTGAGCATATGCTGGCTCCAATTCAGAGGCCTTGACCGTACACCCAGGTCTGTGCTTGAAATACTGTCCTCATTGTGGCCAGTGGTTTTGGAGTTTGGCTCCCTGAGTTGCAATAGAAGTTCTAGCAGAAAATTCTGCCCTATATTTTGTGCCATACAACCCAAATGACATCAATGGGGTTGCATATGGTTTAAATGAGGGGAAGCAGAAGGTTTTAAGCTCCTTGGAACAGGGACTGTGCTTTCTTTTGTGTTTGCAGAGTGCCTAGCACATTGGGGACACTACTAGAAACAAACAAATAATAATAAAGGATATAGATGAACTAGGGAATGGGATCTAGGGGTATTTCTCAGATCACAATGTGTGGCACCTAGAATTAGTTATTCCTTGACCTCCATATAATGGGAATTTCAAGCTAGCACAGGAATCAGTACAGAATTAGTACTCGGCTTCTTTCAGTGTCTCTCTCTATGAATGGAAAGCACCTAGCACAATTTGGGGATTTTACAAACTAAATACTAAAACATAAAAATATTCCATCACACCTGGTTCATTACAAGTATGAGCCACCAGTCAATATGACAGCAGATTTGACTAACTCTCACTGTAATTGTTATGAGGATGCAATGAATGCTGAGTCCAAGGCCAGAAATTTGCACATCCTAACTATTTTAAGAGATGATTTCCCTTGGAGATTTCAGTCAACCCTTTAGCATCCTATTACACTGGAGTTCCTGAAGACTCTTCAAAAAGATGTGCCCTTTCAAAAATCAGAATACAATAGTTCTACACAGCATCCTGTGGATTGTTCACAAACTGATGATGAGATAGTGTTATCACAGCCTCCCAAACAAATCAATGAGGAATCCTTGTGGCACCTTAGAGACTAACAAATTTATTTGGGCATAAGCTTTCGTCGGCTAAAACCCCCTTCATCAGATGCATGCAGTGGAAAATACTAGTAGGCAGGTATATATACAAAGTACATGAAAAGATGGGAGTTGCCTTACCAAGTGGGGGGTCAATGCTAACGAGACAATTCAATTAAAGTGGAAGTGGGCTAGTCTCAACAGTAGAATAGCAAGGGAGGAAAAATCACTTTTGTAGTGGTAATGAGGCCAATGTAATCAGGGTGGCCCATTTCAAACAGTTGACAAGAAGGAGTTTATTTTTGAAGTTTTTTTGTTGAAGAATTGCAACTTTTAAGTCTGTTATTGAGTGTCCAGGGATACTGAAGTGTTCTCTGACTGGTTTTTGAATGTTATAATTCTTGATGTCTGATTTGTGTCCATTTATTCTTTTGCATAGAGACTGTCCGGTTTGGCCAATGTTTGAGCCTTGCAGTAGGGGTGTGAAGGCTAACATAAAAATATGCCTAATAGCTTTCACACCATCAGGTCCCTGCTCTTGTCATCCAAGTAGAGAAGCTGCTCAGGCATCTAAAGAGGAAATGCTGAAGAGAAGCAGGTGCTGCAGGAGAGGAGGCATTCCATTTGGGGCAGTGCAATAGGAACAAACTAATTAAATTTCATTCCTGTGGTTACAGACACTAGAATCCCTGGAATCACAGTGACATTCCTGAATCTGAAACAGTTTAAGCAGCTCTAATATAGAAAGAAAATGAAAATCTAATATACTAGTCTCAGTTCCTGCATATCTACTAGTATGTAGAATAGGTACAGCAAATTAGATTTTCATTTTCTTTATATATTAAAGCTGTTCAAAATGCTGCAAATTCCACATTTTTTAAATTAAAAAAATGGGAAGAAATTACTAATTTTGCAAAATTTCTCCTGTTTTTCTGCCAACTTGAGAGCTGGTTGAAATATTTTGAATTTCAAAATTTCAAATTTTTATAATTAAAATAAAAGTATAAAGATTGAAAAAAATTACAAATCCCCCCATTTTTGACTATTGCTATTATATTTTATCTAGATATGTGTAATACTGATTTAGGTCTTTCTCTATCTACAGATAACTATGGAGATATTCAGACAGATAGTAACTAGTTCTGCTCTCTATTCCACCATTTTCAAATTGGTGTAACTCCAGTGGAGTTGCTCTTGATTTATGCTGGTGTAAATGAGAGCAAAATCAGGCATATATATATGTGAGAATTAAAAAGCGTCTTTTTCATTTTGCTTTCATTTCATCATGTTTTTCATTTTGTAAACCACACTGTTGTGATAATAATTCCACTCCAGACTGTCCTCTCATTTATCCTCTATAAAAGCAATATTTTGCTGGGAAGGTACGTGCCTTATGTTATGGCAACAACATTTTTTGGCTTTTAAATTTTCAGGAATTAGACTCTCTATTATCTATGTTTATTGCAGCAGCATCAAGAGGCACCTGATTAAATCAGGTCCCCACTGCAGTGTGTACTGCGTAAGCACATATTAACAGATACCCATATTCCAAAGAGCTGACAATCTAACCATAAATGACCTACTCATGGCTTCCTTCAGCCCAGCCTCTCAAGGATTCCATGATCAATCCTTAAATCTACAACAATCTATTCTAATATGTGTTCCACTGGCTACCATCAATGTATTGTTTCTCTGTACTGTACCAATGGGATGAACAGAAGTTTAATTTTACTGAGAACAGCTCCTACATATCAAAAGCAGGATGGATATACTGCCTGATTAGAAGGTGCCAATGAATCTCTGGGAAGGAGAAGGAAGGAGGGAGAAAGAAGCTAGTTCCAACGTTGTAGCTGGTGTATGTTTAAATTGTTGAAGATGTAGCAGTGTGCGTGTATTTTGCTAATGCATTGTAGTAACCATCTCACAGTGAATTTTAACTTACAGAGTGATATCTCGTTAGGCGATCTGCATGATATTACTAGCTGACCTGTGTAATCTGTGGTATGCCATTGCTTACTCACAAAAGAGTGCCATTCATTACAGTAATGTTCAAGTTATATATTCTGCAAATGGCAATTTTATTCAGGCAGAACTTCAGTAAAAATACTGTCTATTCATTCCCAAGTGTGTTGTGAAGCAATGCACGGTTCAAATTGTTGCCTAATGAGCATGTTGATCCCATATGTTATCCTCTTGTGAAGCTCAGCATTGCAAGGGAAAATGGGACAGTAGCTTCAGTTTTTAGTGTGTTCCTGGTCATTCTGAGAGCCATTTCCTTTTCTTTCAGGGAGATAAAAAGAGACATATATTATTGGGGCAGAAGATGCTATGTTCTGGTCAATAACACAGGCCACAGAGGTCAACGGCTTTAAGCCAAGCCTGTCTGAAAGCCCCTATAAATGTTCAAAGGTGGGGGAGAAAGATTTAGAGACTGATGTGCACTGTCTGAGCAGAAGGAGAGATAGTAGACATAAAACGCTACTCTGTAAAGGAGCACAGCATATTAAGTCCCATAAAAATCTACAACAGGCTTTACTGTCTCCGCAACATGGGAAGAATTTTGCCCACCCAAGCTTTATTGTACAGCAGGGACAAATAAAAGAAGGTCTGAAATGAAAGCAGTGAGGTCAAGCTATTCTGAGAATCAAAAAGCGAAGCTTCATATCCTCTTTCTTCTTCTTCACCCCTACTGTTTTTTTTAATCACCTGTTTTGATTCAGCACCTTCAGAACAGACAGTTTGTCATTAACACACAGTGATGCAAAACCTCTATTCTCCCTGCTCTCCAAACATTTCCCACTTTCTTTTTCAAGATCAAAATCGGGCACAAGGCCAAGGAAACATATATTCAGACTGCTAGTGAATAAGTGCATAACTCAACAAGTTCTGAAATCCAATTCAAGTTTTTCAGTGCACTTTGTGAAAATCATTCCAACCAGAAAACTCTTTGGAACCTTCTTCTCGTGTTCTCTATCTATAGAAACATCATCAACTTAATTTCTATACATATTTGTTTTATGTTGATTAAGTAAAGAGACAGACTGACAAAGAGTAAAATCAAGTGCTTCCTTTTATAGATGATAGTAATAAACACTGCCCAATTTATCATTGCTATAACACAATAAAATAGTAATACTTTGCACCTCTGGAAACTCTGCCACTGACTTCAGTGGGCTTTGGATGAGTCCCATGCCACCTTTCATCCAAAGACGAAAAGCACTTTATGAAGGTGGATATTAATTATTTTCATGTTTCAGATGTGAAACTGAGCAACAGAGAGTTTAAGAAACTTCCTGAAAATTACACAGTCAGTGGCAGAGTAGGGAAAAAACCTAGATCTTCAGAATCCCAATCAATTGCACTAACCACTGGTCAGAGCCTCATACTTTAATGATTTGGGCCTCTGTTGTCCTCCTGAGGCCCACACATAGATATCCTTCATGTGAGGAGAAGGTGGACTCTTTGGGTGTGTATTGAGGAATGGGGTGGCAGAATTTAGACAGAAAAGATCCTGGATTGGTGCTTTGACCTGGGCATCAGAACTGGGGATCTAACAGGTTTAGGGGGCAGGTCTCATAGCTTTTTCTGTGGAGGACAAACCCTGCTACTGAGGGGGAGGATCTTTTCAGAGGGATTTTTGTCAATGTTTCATCCTCATGGACTCCCCTTGCAATGTCCTGTTATTTGTATGAAAAAATACTATTCATATAAGAGATGGAAAACAATGTGAGATTTGTTAATCTCCACATCTTTTGCCAATTCAAAATTATGTTGTCCAATATTTCTGATTTTCTCCATCAGGGCACATCTGTCTAAAGCTAGCTTCATCCGTTGCATGGAACTAGCGCCGATTTACACAAGGTGAGAACCAGATCTGTGGTTTGCATGCATCTCTGTGGACCACATTTGTGAGATATACATAGGATTTTAGCACAATTCACAAACTAAGTAGTGTCCAATTCTCCCATGCCCAGAGGTAGTGGGGGAAATAAGCAGAAAACAGCAGGCATACTATTGCTAAAATAGTATTCACACATCATCTCTTATTGTATTAGGAAGAACAAATATACATTGCTTTTTTAGATTTTTTTTCATCTCTACTTTCTATCCTGAAGGAATTCCTTACCACCAGACTGTACTCTTCTTGCTGCTTTTGATGCATGTTGATGTTATTCTCCTCTGGGTGTGGGCTAGGGGAAGAGAAACTATTTTCTTTACATTCTTTTTTCAGTAGAGATTTTTTGCTAATGTTCAGATTTATTCTCTGCTGCTGAATACAAGTTATGTTCATGAGAGCTGTATTAAATACAATATCCAACACTAGCTTGGAGGCCAACCCTGTAATTTTACTCACGTGATCAGCCCTGTTATAATCAATGAGAGTTGATGGAGTGACACATCTCAGGAGATGCCCAGGAGTATTTAGGATCCAGCTCATATGTGATACTGAAATACACGTGTTAGTCTGTATCCGCAAAAAGAAAAGGAGTACTTGTGGCACCTTAGAGACTAACAAATTTATCTGAGCATAAGCTTTTGTGACCTACAGCTCACTTCATCAGATGCATGCAGTGGAAAATACAGTAGTGGGATTTTATATACACAGAGAACATGAAACAATGAGTGTTATCATACACACTGTAACGAGATTCTGTGTCTTTTGTGTGAAACTGGCTAGTACAAAACTCATACTGTCTTTAGTGAGAGCAGAAGCATGTCCTTCTGAATGAATATCATATCCATTGTTATACTGTATTCACCAGATACATAAGAACAACATACCAGCTTTTTCAGTAATAATCTAGATACACTATGCCAGCTCATGGTCCCTGCACTGTGTTTCTTCAGCAGCACAAAAATGGCTTAAAATATTGTTGATTCTCCTGCTATAAGAGAATCTACAGGTGGGCTAGAGATGGCTATGCCAGCTCTGCAACACCAGCTCAGCCCAGCTCCAGCACAGGGATGTGTCAAGGGTAATGCTGCACTCCAGTGATCTGCAGCAGCCAGAACAGAGCATGGTAGCTGGGCTGCTCTAACTTGTATCCAGGGTTGAACCTGAGCCCGACTAACCCCAGGAAAAAGGACATGTAAAGTGGACCATTTTATCCCTCTTCACCAGACCCTATGTAACAAACTAGAGAATATACATTACAGAACCTCCTCTGTACCAATCCACAAAGGATATGTTGAGTCTGTTTTACCCCTTTCCTCCCATGAGAGAGCTTTAACTCAAGCTGTAGAAACTCATACTTTTAGCTCTGGAGCTCTTGGCATGGTGTATTGGCCAAGATAACACCTATCACACCTGGCCAGCATAGACAGACCCCAGGACCTAGCCCACTGATGAGATAAGGAGTGGGAAGCTCTAATTTTCCAAATGTTACTGAATAACTGGCATTCCTATTCACTGGAATTTGAAAATTGCTTAATCATCAACAGTTTTATTGAGAATTACTAAGAAGCACAATTTTGGAGAGGATTCAACCTGCATTCTCTGTTTGCACACACATTTTGAGACTGGTTTTGAATATGACCCCAAATTTCTATATTTATAGAAAACCTGCATGTACTGCGTCAGTATTAGAGACAATAAAAATAGATCTTTTCATTTGTAACTACCTATAAATAAATCAGTTTAGTATGATAAGTGCTCTAATTAGGAACAAATATACAGTTAGTCAAAATATAGGGAAATTCTTTACTTTTTTTCTAATTAAAAATGACAGAGTTAAGTTAGTTAAGTCTAATTTTCAATGAAATGTTGCAAGTACACATTTACATGTGTAAATTCAGGATCTATGTTCATGTCAATTTTGTAGGAGTCACAAGGGGCCAAACTTTGCTGAGTGTGTTTTCTTTCTAATGGTTTTATAAATGTGAAATATTTTGGTAAGAAAAATTATATGCTATAGCCTAGCTGCTTTTCTTTGACTCAAAGAATCAGAATGCCACCAGAAGTACACGGTCTTCAATCTAGCAAATAGTTGTCAAAAACAAGCAAAAAGGACAGTAAATTGCAGTGCCAGGGTAGAACAATTTTGCTTGCAATTTCACTGAATAGGTGACAAAATATCTTTGCTTTATAAAAGGAAAGATGAAAGGACCCTTCCTCCTCTAGAATAATAATAGAAAGAGCTTCAGACAACAGTATCACCTTTGTGAAAATGAGCTGTCCACAAATAAGAACTATTACCCAGTTCCTCAAAAAGAACAGGAATACTTGTGGCACCTTAGAGACTAACAAATTTATTTGAGCATAAGCTTTTGTGGGCTACAGCCCACTTCATCGGATGGTCATTCGATTACAGACCTAAAAGTGGAAATTCTTCAACAAAAAAACTTCAGAAACAGACTCCAATGACTGCTGAATTGGAATTAATTTGCAAACTGGATACAATTAACTTAGGCTGGAATAAAGACTGGGAGTGGATGTGTCATTACACAAAGTAAAACTATTTCCCCCCTCTCCCCCCATTCCTCACATGTTCTTGTCAACTGCTTGAAATGGCCCACCTTGATTATCACTTCAAAAGGTTCCCCCCACTCCCTGCCCCGCTCTCCTGCTGGTAATAGCTCACCTTATCTGATCACTCTTGTTACAGTGTGTATGGTAACACCCATTGTTTCATGTTCTCTGTGTATATAAATCTCCCCACTGTATTTTCCACTGCATGCATCTGATGAAGTGAGCTGTAGCTCACGAAAGCTTATGCTGAAATAAATTTGTTAGTCTCTAAGGTGTCACAAGTACTCCTTTTCTTTTTGCGGCAACAGACTAACACGGCTGCTACTCTGAAACCATAGAATGGAACATATAGTAAGAAGATATATATATATATATATATATATATATATATATATATATATATATATATATACACACACACACACACACACACATACAGAGAACATGAAAAAGTGGAGTAAGAGGCTAATTAGTTAAGATGAGCTATTATCAGCAGGAGAAAAAAACTTTTGTAGTGATAATCAAGATGAAAAGGAGTACTAGTGGCACCTTAGAGACTTGTGGCACCTTAGATGCATCCGATGAAGTGAGCTGTAGCTCACGAAAGCTTATGCTCAAATAAATTTGCTAGTCTCTAAGGTGCCACAAGTACTCCTTTTCTTTTTTGCGAATACAGACTAACTCGGCTGCTACTCTGAAACCCATAATCAAGATGGCCCATTTAGACAGTTGACAAGAAGGTGTGAGGATACTTAACAACCTACTTACCCAATTCCTGTGGATATTCCAGGTGTTAAAGTATCTACATTTTAAATACAGGGACCATATTCAGAGGTGATTCTTAGGAGTCTAAGCTAATTTAATTTACACTTTTCTTCCACTCTCTTTAGCCAGTAAATTACATCAGTTTATTCTGCCTTGGACTCACACTCATTTACTGATGTCAGATTTATACTGTCTTGCACTCCCTTTCTCATCCCCTCTGAATATTGCATACTGAGTCTTTGTGTTAAAAATAGCTATAAAATATTCAATGAAAATAATTTCATGAGCAATCTTACAGCGATGCTAAATTAATTCTGCTATAATGGAAACCATGCAATCGATTATTTGTTAGAAAAATATGTGAATGTAGTGTTCATTAATCTGGCCATGTTTTACACTTGTAATATTTTCCATTCTCTTTTTCTTATACTGTAAATCTTATACTCTTCAATAATGTATACTGTAAAATACATAGGATATACAGGATGGCCAAGTTAAGATTGTTAAGAAATTCCAAAAGATAAGATTACTTTAACTTTTCATTGCTTGCTCTCGCCGTGTTAAATTCATCCATCTAAAAGATCTACAGCTTTTCTCTTAATGGCATATTCCTATGTCACATGAAAAACCTGAAAATGCATGCAAATTGATGTTTTTCTGAAACACCATGTCATTAAAAGCTGGCCTTGAGGCTTAGTGTTAGTGGAGTCCTTTCAGTCTTGTAAACTATAGCCACTGAACGAATCTCTGATAGCATACTAACAGCCAATCCTTTGGAATCTAAACACAAGGGTTCCAATAGAAGAAAATCTAAGCAATCAGATTGAGCCTAATTTGGTGGGTTACTTTAACATACATGTAATTAAAACATTGTTAGTTTTTTTTCTTTTTGCCTCTCTCTCTCTCCTCCTACCTCCTCAGTTTTGATTCCCCTAGATTCCTGGGCCCAAATTCAGACACATTTAAAGGCATTCAGATTCCAAGCTTGTAAGTGAAGACTTTAAGGGAGTCTGAATAGAGACTGAACAAGTAAGCTACACCAGCTCAAACTTTCTGAGATTCGGTTAGACCCACCCCAGATTTTGGCACAAGATCTCCATAAGAGATTGGACCTTTTTTTGTAATAAAAACCTTGTATGTTTTGGGGTCACCATAATGATTCAGCATGAGCAGCAGCACCAACATCATTTCTTTAGTGCAAATGTTACCATTCAAAGGCTACACAGCCCAAGATATTCAAGGACTAATGGATAGAATGGTGGTTAGAGTATCTCTTGCTCCATCTTTTGCCTCAAACTGATTAGGCCCACAAGTCATAGAGAAGAGAGAAACTAATTTGTTTTTATAAAGCAGTATTACCTGTGAATTTTGTGAAGGGTGATATCAGAAATGGCATTAAGCAATACCATCACTTTATATTTTTAATAAGTTGTATGCATTTTCTATTATACAAGTCAACACAGATAGCCTAGGGCTACACTTTCAAAAACTTGATTTTGATATCTGCTTACCAGAAAACCAGACAATTACAGTGGATAATTACATGCCAGCTAATTTTTAAGATAAATTAATAGAATGAGAAACCTTTGCCAAAAAAAGCACAAAACAAGGATAAACTTGCCTGATTCTGGAGTTTGTAAAAAACTAGAAACGCATGCCAGGTTCGCTTAGGTTTATGAACCATCCAGCAAATGTTAACCTAGTAAGGAACCATATTAGGCCAGTTCATAGTTTCAGACAGAAAACACACAAAACTCAATGTCCCACACAGACATTCACCTGAACCCAAACACTGGATCTGAACATACTTATACATTGAAACAGGTTGAAATCCAGATCCAGATTTTCCAGTTCAAACTTTTCACTGGTTCCACATGGCATGGAATGAAAACCAAGCAAAACCTAGTAGCAACTGATGAAAGCTTATGCTAAAATAAATTTGTTAGTCTCTAAGGTGCCACAAGTACTTCTTTTCTTTTTGTGGATACAGACTAACATGGCTGCTACTCTGAAACTAGTAGCAGAAGTGGCTGAATAGTGGCTAAACATATTTCTGAATAAACTGATGGCGAAAGAAGGTCATTGAATAGATGTTATTTGTATAATATTATTGAAATCAAGGGGCCAACTCAAGTGTTTGAAGTTAAGCATGTGCATAAAGGATTTTCTGGATTTGGGGCCTTAGATATTAGGAATGTTGCAAACCGATAAATGGTATTGGTCTTAAACAATACAAGCACAAGAACTAACAAAAAAGAAACAAATAATTGGCAATAACTTTGCTACCTACGAATATATGATTATATACACCGCTATTCTCCTGGTATTAGGACATGATTTGGTTGGTTTTGGTCCTGCTTTGAGTAGGGTATTGGACTACATGACCTCCTGCGGTCTCTTCCAACCGTAATATTCTATGATTCTATATGCCTCTTCTATTGAAGAAAATTTTTGTTCCACACTATTGATAGCAATTTAGATTTTAAAATAATTAATAAAGCCGAGTCACCCTTTCCCACATCCCCTTGCACATTTCAGTGACCTTGGTGTTGGAGATCACATATCTCAAGGAACCAGCAATGAGAGTGGCCCTGGATTCTTGTTTCCAGACAGTTGACTTGCAGTAAAAAGCCCAAGAAAACATTCCCTTGCTTTACCAGCAGATGGCACCACTTTGTCATCTTAAATAGGAACAGCAGCCTTGGCAATCATTAGGATTTCTTTTCTGCATCAGTAACACCTTCTCTACTTTCCAGAGATTTTAAAATAAAGGAATTCAGTGAGATGATCTCTTTCTACACCCTCCACTCTTAGCTATTCCCTTTTGATACAAGCAATGTGAATATTAGACAACTATCTGCCTTTCAGTTAATACGAGGAAAACAAGAAACATCCTTAGTGTAACTCTATTAGAGTTATATTAGGGATTAATTTGACCCATTAATATTATAAGAACAGGTTCCCCCTTCCACACACGTGTATATATATTTCCTGCCTGCATTTAGGGCTTTGAAAGGTGCCAAACAGATTACCCTTGGGTCCGATCTCTATTCTCAGAGCAGGTGCAGCATGGGCCACAGTGTCTATGATTTGACCAATTTTGAGAACATTGATTGTTATCACTGATGTTTTTATCTATGGGGATGATTCTGTGTAGTGCTCAGCACTACTGTGAAGGGCTGAAATCTTGAACCCCCTTTGACCTCAGTGGTGGAGATGAGCATGCCTAGCAATAGCAATGTTTTAATTCTTCATTTTTTGTGCTTAAAATTTGCATTTACTGATGTGTGACAATGAACTTTATCTTATCTGGCTTAGGTATTTATATGACTCCCATCACCACAGCATTGGAGGACCTCATGATCTTTAATGTATTTTTCCTTATAATTCCCCCTTCTGAGGTAGGGCCATACTATTATCCCATTTTTCAGATGAGCAACTAAAGCCAGAGAGACTAAGTGACTTGTCCAAAGTCACACAGGAAGTCTGTGGCAGAACAGGAAATTGAACCTAGCTCTCCCAAGTTCCAGGCTAGCACCTGACCATTAAACCAACTATCCCCTCTCCTTAATACTTGCCTATGATAGTTGCCAGTGTTTGTTATCCCTAGAAAGATAATTGTTAAGAAAATGTGTCCTTCAAAATAACTAGAACAACGTAGTTTCTGTTTTTTCAAATAGAACTGCATAATTGGAGAACACTTCAAAAACAAATAATGCACAATGAAAATTCCTGGAAAATTCATTAAAAATAATTCTGTGATCAATCTAACAACTCTTCTGAGATTGTCCACTCATTACTCAAATTAAACTCTTTGACTTCATTATGGGTTTTGTATGAATAAAGAGTTCAGAACAGGGATCTACAAGGGATATCAGACAAGAAAGTGGAATTACCTCCCCCCCCATCTGAATATACAGTATTTTAAATAAATGTTGTCCTTGTGAACGATGTTGAATTTACATCTCCGGGGAATGATATTTTCTCTATAGCCGTAGAACAGGTACAAACAGATTAATACCAGTCTTTCCACAACTTTTAATATACCTCAACCCTGATGTGGAGAGTTCACCAGGCTCATTCAATCTTTGTTCACTCTGCTGAGACAGCAGAGGTGCCAATTAATTACAATTGTGGTGATGGGTTTTTTGTGATTCAGGTATTCATTCACTAAGAAGTGGACTGAGACCAAACTCCAATCCCATAGATAATTTTACAGGCATCAAATGGCAACAACCTTGCTGGGCTGGATTCAAACCAGCAATTTAGAAACGAAAGGCTCTACATCCTATTGCCAGTCTCCTTAGCTATGCAGTCGCCTTCTTAAAAAAAAAATTCATTAAAAAAGGCTAGGAGAACTTGTTTTTTAATTTTTGTAAATAGAATTGTAAAATGGGGGGGAAGGGGGGAGATTTTACAAACAATTTGCATTGAAAATATCTGGAAATACATCACTGAAAGTACCTAATGAACAATCTTAAAGAGACAGGGATTATTAGCAGGAGTGTTGAAGGAAAACACAAGAAGTAATTCTTCTGCTCTACTTGGTGCTGGTTAGGCCTCATCCGGAGTATAGTGTCCAGTTCTGGGCACCACATTTCAGAAAAATGTCGACAAATTGGAGAAAGTCCAGAGAAGAGCAACAGAAGTGATTAAAAGTCTAGAAAACATGACCTATGAGGGAAGATTGAAACAAATGGGTTTGTTTAGTCTGGAAAAGAGAAGACTGAGAGGGGACATGATAACAATTTTCAAGTACATAAAAGGTTGTTACAAGGAGGAGGGAGAAAAATTGTTCTTCTTAACCACTGAGGATAGGACAAGAAGCAATTGACTTAAATTGCAGAAAGGGAGGTTTAGGTTGGACATCAGGAAAAACTTCCTAACTGTCAGCGTGATTAAGCACTGGAATAAATTGCCTAGGGAGGTTGTGGAATCTCCATCATTGAAGATTTTTAAGAGCAGGTTAGACAAACACCTGTCAGGGATGGTCTAGATAATTCTTAGTCCTGCCATGAGTGCAGGGGACTGGACAGGATGACCTCTCGAGGTCCCTTCCAGTCCTATGATTCTATGACAACCTGTGTATTTCTAAAACACCAGGCCATTATGGCTGGTCTAGTGGCGTAATATTAGTGGGTTTCTTTCAGTGGGGTAACTAACACCCTGTATCCCACTTAAAGAGTCTCACAATAACATTAAAACAATTCCCTTCTCTTAACCATCTATGTGTATATCCACTGCTTAGTAAAATGTTGGCAAATAATATGACCTACTGAAGTGACTCTTTAGATGTAGTCAATATTTGTTTCTCACTTGCCCTTTTAATTCCAGCCAATCAACAACTGCTGGTAGGACTGTAATACTGTATATACTTAAAATAATGAAAGAGCTACCTTTGTGTTCACATGAGCTACAACATTAGAAATAGGAGGGAAGATGGCTTATGCACTACGGATAGACACCTATCTCTGTCTGACCCATCGCAGTGTAAGGAGTGTTTGAATTGCACACTGTGATTGTAGGCATTTCTTTGCCTTTACCATAGCATTTGCAAAGTTGAAATCAGCACTACTGTGGTGGTTTGCATACCACCTGGCTAATCACCACTGTTTGCATCTGGGATGGAGTTCAGTATTTCTCACAGTGGGGAATTTTCAAATTATTTTGATGATAAGAATCAGTCCAATCCAGACTGAGCTGTTTGTCTCTATGGTAGCTGTGCTGTGCCTAAAGGGAATAATATAATGAGTTTTCCCTGCTTGAATTGAAGCTAGTGTCATTGTATGAGGTTTTGGAGATATGCAGCTTCAATCTGTGTGTTAGAACTGTGCCCACCTTGGCTAATGAAGCCCAACGAAGAGCTGCTAGGGTCATTTGTAGAGTTGATTTTCAAGAGGCCATCCCCTCTTAAAGAAGTTATTTTTCAATTCTTGCTCAAGAAACAGGGACTTGGTCATGATAATGTCTCTGGTTATTGCTCTATCCTGACTCTTCCTTTTCTGAAGATGATTATGGAGAAGACAGTCTGATGCAAATCCAGCAATATCTGGAAACTTTAGCTCTTTTTGACCCCAATCAGTTTGTTTAGAGGCCTGTGGTAAAGAGCCTGTACTGATTTTGTTGACTGATTATTGCTGATCTCCTTCTGGTGAAAGATGAAAATCAAGTGCCCATGTCTTTTAGATTTGTCAGCTGCCTTCAAAGTCATCAGTTGTGAGATCCTGTTGACTCACCTACATCCACTAACAAAAGCAGACAGTGGATCCATTTGTTTCTTTCTGAAAGATACCATAAGTTAGCACTGGACAAGTGGTTTTCTGCCTCAAGTGTGACAGTTCTTGGGGCACCCAGGACTGTGAGTCACCTTGTTACCCACTGTCTCCAGCATGAGGGAGTCTTGCTTATGCTGAAGTAGACATTAGTTTCCTGACACCATCAGGCTGACACCATCACTCCCACACTCTCCTCTGGGCCATGCCAGCCCTTATGTGGCCTTGCAGGTTAACAGTAGTCGCCAAGTCCCATTGAAGCATTCCCCTGAACCATCCAACCCCTTATTCACTGAACATTCACAGAAATACCAGGTCTGCTGTCCCCAAAGGAATAGTGTACACATCACCTTGTATGATTCAAATCAAGATCAGCACCTAGCTTAATATCACAACACTTCAATATATTTACAGTGAAAACAGGGATATCTTTACTATTAAAGATTCAAGAATCAAGTGACAGCGAGTAAGAATACTGGAAACAAATGGTTGTATCAGGAGTCGGCAACCTTCGGCACACGGCCCATCTGGGTAATCCACTGGCGGGCTGCAAGACATTTTGTTTACATTGACCATCCACAGGCACGGCCTTCCTGCAACTCCCAGTGCCCACGGTTCGCCGTTACCGGCCAATGGGAGCTGCAGGAGGTCACGGGCCACAGGGATATGCTGTCCACCGCTTCCCGCAGCTCCCATTGGCCTATGATTCTATGATTCAGTGAAGATAACTCAGAGCTCTATGGCATTGATTCAGCAAAGCACTTCCGTATGTGATTAACTTTAAGCATGTAAGTAGTTCCTATAGAAAACAGTGTATATAATATTCATAATCAATTCAATAGAACTGCTCTCCTGCTTAAAATGAAAAATGTACGTAAGTGTTTTGCTGCATGGGAGCCTAAATCTCCGCCATTTCATCCAACTCATATTATGACTTGACAGTGTTTAGATAAGAGCTGGCTGCTTGAGACTCAGCCCAGGTAAGGCTGAGATATGAATGGATAGGAAAGCAAATAGAAGAAATGCAAAGTTTATATTGGTTCCCCGGCTGAGGTACCTTTTCATCCCCAGAGGAGTTTGGAAGATTTTGGAGAATCTTCAGGTTTTGGACATTGGTCCAATATAAATGCATTATCATAATAGTTGAAGTAAATTTTTAATAAATTGCCATTAATTAATAAATTAAACAGAATTAATTCTAGAAGTGGATCAGATGATTCAGATCAAATAAGAACAGCCCTGAACTTTTAGCCAAATCTTCAACCAAACCTCCTAAAAATATTCTCATGAGATGTCCAGGCCTACTTTGTATTTGTGAAACTTGGATAAGATTTTAAACTTTGGGGTACTCATCTGGATGGAAGTAAACAGCCAAACCTTTAGAGGTGCGCTATTAAGTATATAAGGAATTATCAACACACTGCATTTAACCTAGTCAGTATCATGATTTGCAGAAAAACTACTTTTGAGTATTAGTGCAAAACAATTAATATACTACTAATACTGCACTTACATAGCACTTTCCATCTGAGGACCTCAAAGCACTTTACACACTCAGGTAAGCATTACTATTATTATTTTAGAGATGTATAAACTGAAGCACCGCAAAGTTAAATGGCTTGCCCAAGGCTACCTAACAAACGAGTTGCATTCTCAGGAATAGAACAAAGGTCTTTGGGCTCCCAATCCTATAGTCTAAGTGCTATATAATGATGCTTCCTGAACAATGACATGCCAAAAAACAAACAATCATTATTAAAATGTTAGTTTGTTTTTTGGAGTGTCCTCAAGCCAGCCTTCTTCCGTTTGGCCATTAACATCTTCTTTAACATGAAACTACAGAACATCGAGCAACTGTCAACAAACAGCAGCAGTTTAGGTAAAAATGAACTAAACTGTTGGTAAGATGATCATTTTCAGGATATTTCAAGGAATGGAAGATTAACTGATTCTGCAAACAGACAGGATAATTTGACTTGTTCCATCCATATGGCACTGAAGTTCTTCTGCTCTCAGTTTGAAGTGGAGTGTGGACAATGTGATGAAATGAAGTGAAATTCATTGGAGATTCTCCTAAACTAACAAAAGTTGAAATAAAATAGTCTTGTTCTTGAGTGTTGGAAACAGATAATTACAATGGCTGATTGCAAGGAGGTTCATTAATTCACCCAATGAGAGATTCAAGACCCCTTGGAATTTTCCATATAATCAGAGATTAGAAGTGACAGTGAAATGTTAAATGTAGTGGGCCAAATCCTGAGGTCCTTACTTTGTGTTTATTAAGTTCTTGCTTCAGGCAAACTCTAACTGAAGAGAACTACTCAAATTGACTTCAGTGGCTGTTTGCCTGAGTAGGAATTGAGTAAGAATGGTAAAAGGACCTCAGGATTTGACCTACTCTTCCTCCACACCTGGCAAAGTGGTAAACGATTTCTTTTTTTAAAATACAGGTATGAAGAAAACTAATTTAACAGAATGATTCAGGTGAAATATTTTTCTACATGACAGCCTTCCAGCAGATGAGCCTACTTAACATGATTTGACTGGCCCCTCAACCCCGGGGGAGTTCTTGTGGGGTACACATATAAACACACACACAGAGGAAGAGAGCTGTCTCTTCTCTGACTGAACTTTGGAAACAGATCAGTTCCTCTGTTTAAAGATGCCTTTCTCCTTCCCTCAGGCCACTTTTATACACTCTAGCCAACTCTATGCAACATCTCTGTACACTCTCAAACAGAAATTCAAGGCTTACAGGTTCCTCTGTATCATTAATATAATTATTTGTATGGAGAGTGTTTCTGTTTCAAGCCCCTGCAGACATATTGCTGATGCCAACACTGTATTAAAGTTAGTCTGGCTTTTCTGGCTGTTAATTATACTTCAGGATGGATGAGTTTGTTTTTAAATAATTTTGAATGTCTCTTGCACATCATGAATTGAAAGATTTACTCAGATTTGAATGTTATTGAGTTCATGCACCACTTAGGATAGATCATGAAAAAAAAAGGGACAGAGTAAAAAGTCCAATGAAAAACTGGGGTGAAACAGAACAAGAAGGAGGCAGAGTGAAAAACAAATACAAAGGAGCAATGAGAATAATGGAACAGAGAAGAGTAGGGACAGATTGTAATGTCGACATATATAGTACTGTACAGCTGGTCATGAATTTTCCATCACAGTGATTTTGTGAAAGAAAATGCTATTTCCACAAAATGGAAAAATTTTCCCAGGGAAAATTGTTTTTGCTGAATTTTTCTGTCAGGAAAATCTAAGCAAAATATTTTGTTTCAAATTGGCTTGACCCAAATCAAAACATTTAGGTTTGTTGAACTGAACCAAACCATTTTGTTTTGAGCCAGTTCAATATCAAACTCTATTTGCCTATGTTGCCATGATGCCTCATGTAATTATTTACCACTCCATCTACTGTTGTGTCATCTGCAAACTTTACCAGCATTGAGGTTGTATTTTCTTCCACGTCATTTATTATCATTATAAAGATATTGAATAACTTTAGGCCAGGAACAGATCCCTGTGGGTCCACAGTAGAAACTTTTCCTCTGGATGATGTTTTGCCATTTACAATTAGTTTTTGTGATCTACCACTTTTTAATCTATTTAATGTGCTGCATTGATTTTGAAATGTTGTGTGATACTAAGTCAATGCCTTACAGAAGACTAAGTACACTATGTCAACCTTTGTCAAACCAGCAAAATCTCATCAAAAACTGATACTGAGTTTCTTGGACAAGACCTTTCCATAAGGCCGTGTTCATTGGCATTAATTCAGCTACTAACTTTTAGTTCTTTATTGAACGCATCCAGTGTCACTATTTCCACGATTTTGCACAAGATCACTATCAAGCTAACTGGCCTATCATTTCCCCAAGGCATCCCATTTATTCTTTTAAATATTGGTGCAACATCAGCTTTTTCCCAGTACTCTGAAACTTCCCTAGTGTTCCAAGATGTGTTAAACATGCCAATGGCTAAATGAGCTCTTCCGTTAATTCCTTTAAAACTAATGGGTGCTAACTACCCCAGTCCTCCAGATATAAAAAACGTTGAACTTTAGTGTTCCCTGTTTAACATCTTCCCAAGCTACTGTAGGAATAGGAAGTATTTCATTATCACTGTAAGATGTGACTACATCACCAAGCGTCTTTTGCAGAACTCAGAATTTCACACATACTGAAGTCTCTGTGACCCACTCAACCAAACCCTCGGTCTCGCCATGGAGCACCTATGCTGTACACTAGACTTGAAATCTAAGGGAATGCTGTTACTCCACTTAAACTACAACCTAATAGTGCTACAAATAAACCAAGAGATGAGGAATAGCTATTGGACTCATTGGATTTCTAATCATTTTTATAATTACTTTTTTCTTCTTCTTGATATTATGGTCATTGGGTTGACTTTGGAAAGAGTAAGAAACAGAAAGAGTGCTATATGCAGCAGCAAAGTGATATTAATTGACATTTAAGAGCTATATAACTCTCTTTTTTCCGACCCCCCACTGCCCACACACAAACCGCTTTTCCAGGGACCTTCAATGATTAGAAAAATCAGCTAGTGGAAAAGTTCTCCCTTTTCTAATTTAATTATTTCCCCCCGTTTTCCCTTTTTGCCTTTGTGGTTGATTTAGTGCCATACAGTGTACCAGATGGTCAGCCTGGGAAGCAGACACAGGCTTTTTTAAAAGAGACAATGTTGATTCCCTTCAGACCCACAGTGACCCCCCCTTCCCCCCCCCCTTTTTTTTTTACACCAATTCACAGATTTTAATCCTTACTAAACACAACATTTAAATATGGGTAGGAGGAAGGGCCGCAACTTGAAACCAACTAAGCAGATACAAGGAACCATGTTTGGCACTGGCAGAATATCATTAAGCAGAGTCTGGTACCATTGTTTGCTGCGAGGCTATAACCAGCTGGCCATGTTATGCTTGATTAAGAATTAGACAAGGGAGGGAGGATTGGGTCTGAATAGGAAGAGATATTAGAGTTGGTTTAAAAAAAAGGTGACATGCTCAAGACAAGCTTGAAAGAACAGTGAAATAATGATGGCCTTCTTGGATTTATTTTTATTCCTGGTCAGGAGGAACAGACAATCAGCTGAGGAATCTAAATACACAGTACACCTCTTTGCCATCACACAGAGTACAGAAACAAAGTTAAAGGGCTCACTTACATCCCCAAAAGCAAGGACACTCCGATGCGCTGGATTTAAAACTGAAAGTGCAGTGTGATCAGCACAATTGTACATAAAAGCTTCCTGCACATACTGCTTACATAACATTGTACACACCCTTGGGAAGGTCCCCTGCTATATCTCAGCACAATCAAGTTGCTACCTAAATTCAGAATTTTCTGAGTTTCTGTTAGAGCCTTTAAATAACTCATTTATGTTCCAGTGTGCTTTCTTTCTGTTCCAGGACTGCACCAAAAGCTCAGTGCTTAGTGGTCTGAAGGGATAGTACCCTGATTTTGCATAGCCTGCAGTGCATTTTCCCGCCTTGGGGGAAAGAAAAAAATTGTATCCCCATATAGTACTGTTGCTATAGGAAATTTACTGATACAGGGATCACTCTGTGGTAATTCGTGGACGAGAACTGCTAAAAATCTTACTAAACAACACTGCAGCAGAGAGCCCATGAGCTTAAAGAAGCTACAGAGTTGAAAATACAAGGATTGTTTTTCAATACAGTTTTGAAAGAGTTTGTACAATGCATCTAAATAGCAGGAGGTGAATCTTGGAAACATATTTATTTATTTATTGTCCAATATAGTGCAAGCTAATTTCTCATTTATAGCTACCCCACAGAAGCTTTTCACTGTTGTGAAATAAAATCATTCCCAAGCAGAAATGGTAAAAAATAAAACAAAAATAATAAATAAAATAAATCACCATTTTTTCCAAAAGTGGAACATTTTCACACTGTCCTTTTTCCAATTTAAGGCAGGCAAAACAATACTGAACTTTTCAGTAAAGGAAGTCAATCAAATAATAATAATAAATATTATTACAAAACCCCATCAATAGTGATCCTATTGGTGCTTGTTAATTTTTCTTATATGCTTTGAAAGATAAAGAGAAAATCAACTCTCTTAAGGAAGCACATCAAAGGTGACACAATTAGGGTGATGTTGGGAAAACTACTTAAGCCTTCGTCTCTGCTTAAAAGCTTTATTGTGATAACTATGTTGGTTGGGTGTAGGTGTTTTTTGTTTTTTTTGTTTTTTTTTTGTTTTTACAGACATGGTTATACTGTTAAAAGTCCTAGTGTGGATGCAAATATACTAGAATAAAAGTGATTTATACAGGTACAGTTATTCCCCTTTCTGTGCAGAAATAAGCTAGAGCAGTATAAGCTGTTTTATAATGACATAATTGTGTCTACATTGCGGGGTGGGTGGGATTGTATTGCTTTAGCTGTATTGATATAGTTAAAGTGGTACACCTTTTGTGTGTACACAAAATCTCAGGTTTTTCATGAAATGAGTGTGATATCCATTGATCCCACATACCCCACAAAATGTTACCACACCTAGGTTTGGTTTAAGAAGTCACAGTGAATCTCACCCTTAGCAAAGGCATATAGAAAGGTTAATTGAAGTGGCAAACTCTAAGACAACCAGACACAATAGCTTGTGTCTTGTGTCACCCCCGTGCAAATGGGACCAGCACACTACCCCATCAACCTACTGTATGTATCCAGCACTCACAGTAAAGCTCCTGAAGCTGATCAAATACCAAATACAGCTGCCAACCCAGTAAGTCCTCTGCCACATGTTGGTGAGCTCACCTGGAATGCCTTGAACGAAACTGCAGCAGTTAATCACATTGCAGAAACACAGTCACTCAAAAGAGCAAATGCGCTTTATAAACCCCAGATGTACGAGACAGGGGAAAGGGCTGCTTCTTGGAAAAGAGAAAGCAGTGGCCACCGCCAGCAAAGTTCTTTTGTTGTCTGTCAGAGAGGCCAACTGACATAAACTTGAAAAATGCTGGGGCTGCTGTGGCAAGTGCAGGGAAGGGTCGATGAGCACTAAAATAACAATACGCCTCCGCAACAGGCTTGGTGTTGGAGTCAGAGCCCCTCATTCTTTCCACATAACTCTTGACTATTTCTCAGCTCCTCCAGTTTTCGCTGCAAACCAGTGACCGGTTGTTTACATTGGAATTTTAAGTGCACCTTTGTTCTTGTTCACTCTAGGATAGGTCTTTGCCATAGTTTTTTAACCATGCACTCAGCGGATGAAGAGGAGTAAAGGGAAAAGGTGAGGGGGGCTTTGATGTTGCGCAAAAGAACACAGGTTTTCTCTAAAAATGATCCACCACTGATCACCGGCCCTTACCCTGTCCCCCAAACTTTGGGAGAAGTTCAAACTCTGAACCTTGTTCCAGATCCACATTTCACAAATGGTTCAGTTGTCATTATGGGCCAAACATACATTCTAAATCCAAACACTCTCAAATTTTGGGTTATTAAAGGTCCAGCTCTGGATTTTGTAGCTTAGGAACTTCTCTTGTTTTCCTGTATTGGCAATTGATCGTTTGTTCACATGGGTGTGCTGATATAAATGGTATAAATAGGCTCAAAGTGGTTCCTTTCCAGGGCTCAGTGTGGTAGGATACATGTAGATAACTGGATACATCTGTTGTAAAAAGCTGGGGAAAGTGTGAAAGAATCAGCCTTATTCTGGGAATCTTGGAACAAATATAAAACAGGGGCACTCTAGCAGGAAATCCAAAGATAATCAGATAAGCACTTGGTGAGTAAATCAAGGCATTTATGTGCCTGAATGCTTATTTGTGCCTCCTAACATGGGACTAGGATGCCCTAATAATTATTTGAAACTTGGGAAGAGTCAGTTGAGTTCTGTATAACCCATCCCCTTTTGTGAAGGGAAAGGAGGTAAGACAGCTAGTGCTAGGACTAAGGGGAAAAGACAGCAAGGTACAGTCTCCTATTATTACTGTTTCAGAGTAGCAGCCGTGTTGGTCTGTACCCGCAAAAAGAACAGGAGGACTTGTGGCACCTTAGAGACCAACAAATTTATTTGAGCATAAGCTTTCGTGAGCTACAGCTCACTTCATCGGATGAACCTTCTCCATCCTGAAGCAGAATTCCTTGTCTTGGTTTATCCTGAGACAAATTGTCAGTTAGTGGGACTTCATTGACTTAGCTGCAGTTCAGGCAGCAGGGAATTTGGCATTGGGTATCTGATCTTAATTAAGTGGGAGCTGACAAAAACGTAGGGTAGCTCGAGAGTTCATCATAAACCTCCACGTATTAGTGGTGATTCAGTACACAAAGATGCTCTTCCCCTTTTTGGTCAGGTGGACCCTACCTCTTCCCAGCAGAAATGCCCAGTCTTTGTATCTTTATGGTCACATATCTACCTCAGTTAAACTGAGAGTATGAACCAAACTTCTTTTCCTGCAACCACAGTCTCAATAAACTGTTGAATTTCACAAAATGCATTGTTTTCATTATTCAAGCATGCTATGGGATGGGAGTGGGGTCGAGCTGGTGGCTGCACCAGACTGCCAGCCACCATTTTGAGCAGGTGAGTGCAGGATGGTGGGTTAGCTGGGCAGGGCAGAAGTGGCAAGTGGATGAGAAAATAGGTAGCTGGGTATGTGCCCACTGTGTCATGGGCTTATAAACAGTTGATGGTTATGAGAATTAGCATGAGATGGAAGTCAATTGCCTGGCTGGAGCAGCTGCAATTTTAAAATCATGTGTGGGGTGTGGGTGGGGGGCTGAATGAACAGAGAGGCACAGTGTGGGCCGAAAGAAGGAGGCAGAGACAGAGACAGAAAGGCTCCTAGTTCACATCACCCAAAAATGGCTGCAACCGTGGGGAATCCAGAACAGACATTAGCACAGCAGTATAGTATAATGATAAATTGTAAAGATAGATACTTACGTGCAGACATTTCCTCCATTGGATCTGCCCTCTGAGTCCTGGGCTGGGTTTCTGGCTGAGAATATGGCTTGCTTCCTACATGGCCACCCAAACTGGGTCCCAAACTGACCCTGACTTTCTTGCTTACAGACAGCCCCCAACCTGAAGCAAATACTCACCAGCAACCACACACCACACAACAGAACCACTAACCCAGGAACCTATCCTTGCAACAAAGCCCGTTGCCAACTCTGTCCACATATCTATTTCAGGGGACACCATCATAGGGCCTAATCACATCAGCCACACTATCAGAGGCTCATTCACCTGTGCATCTACCAATGTGATATATGCCATCATGTACCAGCAATGCCCCTCTGCCATGTACATTGGTCAAACTGGACAGTCTCTACGTAAAAGAATAAATGGACACAAATCAGACGTCAAGAATTATAACATTCAAAAACCAGTCGGAGAACACTTCAATCTCTCCAGTCACTCAATTACAGACCTGAGAGTGGCTATCCTTCAACAAAAAAACTTCAAAAACAGACTCCAACGAGAGACTGCTGAATTGGAATTAATTTGCAAACTGGATACAATTAAGTTAGGCTTGAATAGAGACTGGGAATGGATGAGTCATTACACAAAGTAAAACTATTTCCCCATGTTATTTCTCCCCCCCACCCCCACCCACCACTGTTCCTCAGATGTTCTTGTTAATTGCTGGAAATAGCCTACCTTGCTTGTCATCATGAAAGGTTTTCCTCCTTTCCCCCCTGCTGCTGGTGATGGCTCATCTTAAGTGATCACTCTCCTTACAGCGTGTATGATAAAACCCATTGTTTCATGTTCTCTGTGTGTGTCTACATAAATCTCCCCACTGTATTTTCCACCAAATGCATCCGATGAAGTGAGCCGTAGCTCATGAAAGCTTATGCTCAAATAAATTTGTTAGTCTCTAAGGTGCCACAAGTACTCCTTTTCTTTTTGCGAATACAGACTAACACGGCTGCTACTCTGAAACCTGACTTTCTAGGGAGAGCTCTTCACCGGCATCCTCATGATCCTCTTCCAATGACTCTTGCTGGTTATCCTTGTGAGGTTCGGGGGAAGCAGGGGGGCTACAGGGTCCACAACCTCTTTGGATTCAGTAGTGGTGTAATTGCTCAAAATCTCTGTCCAGCGCCTCAAAAAATGGACAGGTTATATTTCCATGACCAAACTGTTTCCTGGCATCCCTAGTTTTAATGTAAGGCCCCCCTGAGCTGTTTGCTCAACCACCAGTTGATTTAAGAATCAAATCTCTTGTAGCTCATTGCCAATAAGATGAAATATATAATTTACACTGACTTTTTATCACTTAAATATTTATTGGAAATCATTACTTACATTGGGTTACCCCCATCTATCAAATGGTTGCTTGCAAGGCTCCTGGAGCTAATCTTCTTCTCTGGATTTCCCCAGAAAGTATATCAATTTTCTAAGAATATAATTACCATATAGTTTTGCACATATTTTTATGTAGGAAAGTTCAGGTACATGAAGACCACAGATAGCCAATTAACCCATAAGATGTTCAACGTAGCATTTCATAAGAGAATCATGGCTGATCTAGTAAGCTTGTCAGCACAAGCTGTAAATGGAGCATTGTTAGACAGAAGAGCCCCACCATTTCAATTAGCTCTGATAGCTTCATGTCTTAAGCCTCAAATGTATTATCTGTACCTGCTACAGTAACTTGAAACTAAAGGGAGGTGAAATTGGGCATGTCTTTTCTAATTCTCTTTCCTCCAGCATCTCTGAGGAGGTATGAATTCTCTCTCTCACCACATCAGACTAATAGCCACAGCTAACTGAATACTGTGATTGTGGGCTGCAGATCACATGGCTGGCTTTAAGTTACAAATGTAATCTTCGAGGTTACAAAAGAACAGCATTTTTGCTGTTAAACAAGAAGAGATGAAAGTCACTATGTAAAAGCAAATGTTTTCATCTCACTACCAACATGGATCAAGCACACGGAATGTGAATTCTCAGGCAGGAGGCAAAGGGAGAGGGGCTTTCCATTCTGTCTGGAAATGTACAGCAATGTGGTAAAGCAATTAGTGTAAACTAGCTCTTAAATAAAACTTAAAAAAACAAAAGTCTCACTTATAGAAGTTATTGTATGTGATTTATAAAATATGATATTTTATAATATATCATATAGTGTATAATATAATATATACACACACAAGAAGGTAGAGGTCAGGAGGTACTTTTTTTAGCTCTACTTTAAAAATATCTAATCTACGCAAGCCTTGTTGCATCACATCAGTGGATCAGTTTTATTGTGGAGTACTTTTCCTACCGAACAAAAGTTTCATACAAAGAAAAATCTTGGAAGCTAAGAAAACTTGTACCTACCATACTGATCAATAATTCAAAGTTTTCAAAGCATAGGAGATCAAAACTAGATGAAAAGTAAGGAGGCTAAGGACCCAGACCCAATGGATGCAGACCCATTGAAACCCATGGGATTTTTGTCCCTGACTTCAAAGGGAACAGAAGCTTGCTCGGAGTACGAGTTTACATGTTGTCAGTGCATATTAATAGCTGAGATAAGTGTTGAGTGCAGTGAGAAACCATTGTTTTATTTTACATTCACAACAGCTTTGCCTGGTAATTACCTACTGCCTTGGAAACACAGGTGTGTATTCCACAGCTGCATGAAAATGGCCTTTTCTCAACATTGTTTCAGTGGGAAACTTGTGATATAGATTTTGCAAATTACTCCTAAAACATGGGGAGACTAGACTGATCAGAAAATTATTTACATTCCCTGTAGCTTTATTTATGGTAGCCTTTTTTCTGATAAATTTCCTACCATTGCTTCTCCACCATGGGTAGCAATACTAGGAGCGTTAGTGTAGTTAAGGCTGGTCTAATGTCAACTCAGTGCGAACTACCTCTCCCACTCCGTGTAGACAAAACCTTAATATGTCTAAAGAACTGGGTTTTCTTCTTTAAGGGATTAATCCTGAAGACTTCAATCTTGCAGACTTGTCACGCTGTCTGAGTGGCTATCGACCATGAATGCATACCTCCGGGCAGACTGTCAAAAACAGGGCAGACACCCCAAATTACAATAGATCATTTATAATAGGTGAGTTCTATAATAAGATTTCACCAACCCAGTAACAAATGTGAACTCCTAGATCACTCTATCAGTCTTACCATGGAGTCACAGACAGTCCCCTTAGGCTCTCCAGTCTACCTTGCCACCCGAGCAAACTGGACTTAGTGATAAATGGTTGCTTACACCAAAAATCACAAAATATTCAGGTTGCTTCCAGTCCCATGTAGCCTGATCTATTGTGTATTAATTATATTGATTACTTAAGAATTCCCAGTTATCACTTTGAGGATTGACAGATTCTTGTCCCAAGATCAGGCCCGGTATTATTCAAATTATTATATAGCTGGGAACCGCAATGTGCATAGGTGAAACACACTTTAGAGGAACGCTTCTATATTTACAATTATTTATTAATACATTTAGCAAAGCCACAAACACTCCAACTCAGTAAGGTAAATAGAAATAATACAGAAAGTTCATTTAAACATCCATACTCACACCAACCCTTGGAGAACAACCTGAAATGTTAGCCATTATCTTCGTCATCACCCTCACCTTCCTCATCATCATCTGTGGTCATCATTCTGGCACCTCCCAAGGGCCACATCTCTCTCTCCCACGGCCCACAGGCTGGGATGCCACTTTTATAATATGTTACATTGACACCACTATATCTAATGCATATTCAGCAGGGTTTTTTCCGTTTTCCTTATTTGTATTTCCTCAATTTACTAATGTTGAGGTGTCGTTTTATAGGTTAGGATATTGATACGTGTAACTACCATTTCAGCTCATTGTCATACCTGTCATCCCTTGCTTAAGTGGATTTGTGATTATTACTTCCATGTTCCTTGTGGTTGCACTTACTGGAACATTCTAACTCCTACCATTAAGGAAGCTCTTCTTAGTTCCCAAACTCTAAAGGTAACTGTTAATCTATGCCAAGGATTATGGCCTACTTAATCACACTCGTGCTAATTTATACTTCAGCTAATATCTTACTGGATACAGGCCTATAGGTTTCTTGAATATATTATATATTCAATATAGTCAATATTTCTTGAATATATTATATTCTGCTGAATATAATGAAAGCAGCTAAATAGAATGAAAGCAAGGCAGTGAATATAATAAAGGCAAACTAGCCCTATGGGCTACACACAAGAGACCAGTCATTTACACCAGATGAATATGTACTTTAGATCTTACACCAAAGACAATGCTCATAGCCAATCATGTAATAAACTATCTAAAGGTTTATTAACAAGGAAAAAGAAATAAGAGAGCTATTTACAGGTGAAAGTAAGCAATCATATGCACACAAATGAGTTCTCATCAATGATTCCTAAAGATGACAGATGTGTAGTAATCTGTCAATTCAAAATGTCTTTCAGGGCAGCCCCAGGGTAGCCCCTGGGGATCTCTGCCTTAGTTTAGTATCTCTGGCCCTGCAAGAGTTCAAACAGCAAAGATTAACAAAATCTCATGACCCCGTTTTATTTTTTACATTTAATCTTCCAGTCTACGAGATGAGCTTCCTTTCGTGTAGCATTTCCAAAGTGTGATAGGGCCATTCTCCAATCCTTTGTATTGCGATGTTACTTAGTGGCCCATTTAATCTTGATAAACGTCCTTACCAGGAAGGGAGGCCAATTCTTGTGCCTGGGTTCACAGGTTCAGAGCAAACATTTTTTAAGTTATAAAGCAAAATATACATATTTCCTTATAACATGGAACACAGACATTACAAGTGAGGTTAATGCGTGCACCAACTTACAAGCATTTCATAGAGTCTAAACACTAAATAAATACTTTCTTATAAGACTAATACTAACACCTATTTTGAACAAACAAGTATGCATGCATCTGATAAAGTGGGTTCTAGCCCACAAAAGCTTATGCCCAAATAAATTTGCTACTCTCTAAGGTGCCACAACAACTCCTTGTTGTTTTTACTAAGTAACAAATTCCATAGTCATCAGTGGGAATATTCATGGAGTAAAGGTCTTCTCATGACCAAAGGCCCAGAGAATTTTACATAATTTGGTGCATAAAATACACAGGAATTTCCATACAGGATAAGACACAAGGTCCATCTCATCCAATATCCTGTCCCTGGTAGTGACCAGCACCAGAAACTTTAGAGGCAGATACGAGACATTTTGTAGACAATTGTGGCTTAGTCTGTTCATAGGTGAAGTTTTCTCTTAATTCCCATCAATGATTGACTTATACCTTGGAGCATCAAATCTTCTATCTCTTTGTATTTTCTAAATACATAGATACACACAAATACTTCCTATCTAATGTAGTGGAGGATGTTCTTGTTATCTTTTGGATGCTACTGTGTGCTTGCCCTCAGCGATAGCTTGCTGCAGTGAGTTGCACAGGTTAATTATACATAACGCAAAAGAGAAAACATATTTTTAGCAGTTTTAAACTATCATACCACACTGAATACTGCACATAAAAATGCCTCTTTCATCAGTGCCTGAAAAACAATTTTAAGCACTCACTTATCTCCACTATCAAAAGTTATACACAGCCAGGTGCAATGGGAATGAAACGATTCAGTCTAACAGCAGATAGCAGCTCTGTCATGCTTATACAGATGTAGTCAATTAACTGAGTAAAACTATAATACAGTTGGGTGTTGTGGGTTTTAATTAAACTCAGTGACAATTTGTTATCATTGAACGCCAGCCTGTTTTCTGGAGGTGGAATGTTCCATTATGGATGAGTTATTTTGTCTCCTGAAGTCCAGGAGAAAGATCTCAAGACAAAGCGCAAGTCCATTGCCTTTTGGTAAGCAGGCTCTATGATGTGATGTGTTCATCTCCCCCACACAACAAAAAATGATGGAAAATTGTAGAGCTCAGATCAGCCATTCAAAAGGGCCCGCTCCATTCTCTATATGGAACAATAACATTTATACTGACATAGAAAAATAAACTTTACTGCACCTTTGAGGCAATCTGTTAGAGACTAATTCTGCCCTCCAATACAACTGTGCCATTGCCACTGAAATGAATGGGGGCTGCACGTATGGATTGGATGACAGACTTTTGTCCTTGTAAGGCCTGATACAAAACTTTACATTGACTTCAATTTGTTTTGATCCAGACCTGTAGTGTACAACATGTGCTGCCGATACACAAAAGCCTTAAAATAAGTCTCTTTACATAAAGTATCCTCACACCCAGTTAATAGACTTGAGTTCATAGATTATAGACAAATTAACAACAAAGAGATGCTTAGGTATTTTCACTAAATGCAGAATATTTTTGGATTGCCAAAATAGTGTGCTATTTTAAGCCAACTGAACAAGATAGCAACATTTATTAATGAAGCCACCATGGGCCAGTGAACATAGCCACTTTCCTGCTAGCCAGAAGCTGTGGGTCCCACTCCTGGCTCAGCCACTGACTTACTGTATGACCTTGCACAGATCATGTCACCAGTCTGTGCCTCAATTTACCCATCTGTCAAATGGGGATAAGTATATTTATCTTTCTTTGTAAACTGCTTTGTAATCTGCAAATCTGCAAATCCACTATTTAAAAGTTAACTGAATAATAAAACTACACCCTCAAGGGAATTAATCCATCATACCTGAAAGTAACATAATATGGAGCGTGATCTTATATCCATTAGTCAATGGATGTGTTGCCTTAAGTGGGAACAGGCTTTAGCCCCACATTAATAACTGGAGAGTGATTATGTTGTTTCATGAATACAATAGAAACCTACTGAAAATTACAAAAAGTTAATGAAAAATAAAAATAAAAATAAAAATAAAAATAAAAATAAAAATAAGGGCTTCAGAGTACATGGCTTCCACCTATGTACCTGGAAACTTAATGCAAGTCAGGCTTACTTTGTGTATGTTCTGCTTGAAATAATAAAATTACAACAAAAGAACGATCCAAGTTTTGCTTATGAATCTCACATGATTTACTAATTTTGCATATGATGCTCGAGTGATTGGATCTGTTAAAAAAACTCAAAATCCCTGATTTTCAGAGGTGGCCTCTTCTTTTGCAGGTGCAGATTTGGGGACAGAACAGCTGTGCAATTGTCCCTGCTCCATACCCCAGTTGCATCACCCTGGTAGTTCCAGCTGTGTGCAGGCTGGAAAATTGAGCCACTGGATCAAGCCACTTAATGATAGGCCCAGCACCTGTGAACCCCCACAAAGGGCTGTGGAGCAGCTGCCATGGCATTTCAGGGCAGGCCAGTGGGCTTGACCACAAATTAGTGGTGTGCATTTAACTCATATTAAAAATATCAAAAATTATTTACGGTGGTGACCCTATAGATACATGGTGATGCTAGCTCCTGTCTCTAGGTAGTGTGAACAGGAATGCCAGAACCTGGGAAAGAAACGGGGAGGGACCAGGTCCAAGGCTGCAAAAAGAGCATCTGGGAAACAGCAGCCGCATCACATTACGAGGAGGTAAATCTAATCCCATGGAAGGAGCATCTGATCTGGATTAACAATGGTAGAGACAGGGAGTAACCAAATATAGCCACTAGTTCAGCATTCTGACATATTGCTCATGTCCCTCACTCACCACAGTTGTAGGACATAATGTTCCCTCACCAACTTTTCTTACATATGGTCACTTCTGGAAAGCAGAACCACTATGCTCCACAAACGCAGCAGCCAAGACTGTCACATGTCTTCTTCTGACAATATATTAGTCAGAATATTAGTTGGCAATATATTTACTTTTGTGGATTTTTCAAATCCAGGAATGTAGCAACTGTTAATACATTTACAAAAAAAAATAAATTCTAGCTCTATTGTAACATTAGTGACAAAGAAAAAGAGAAAAATGGGAAGAATCAGGACCTCTATTTATGTTGATTATTAAAGATGGTGGCTCAGATTCTCTATTCCACAGCAGCCATTTTGTAATGCACCCCAGTGCAAAACTGTCCTGACTGGCCAAGGGAGAGTAACCAAGCAACGGGACAATCATCCTAGTGCAGGGAAAGCCCTGATTACAAAGATGCAGAGTAGCAGCTCCCACAACCCTCCTTTCCTGATGCCAGCTTAGGGGGCATGGGCAGGGTTTCCTTACATCTGGCCAAGCCCAGGTTGACATATCAATCTCCTGGGTGGCATTGGCAGCCGGTGTAATTTAGAGCAACAGGGCGGGCTCACAATTGAGGGAACCGCCTTTGAACTTCCACTCATGAGTGATGCTGTATGCTTCTCAGCCATAGCTAAGGATCTAGTCCAGTATCTTATGAGAAGCAAGCCTGCACTCTCTTTGGGGGTGGGGGGAGGACAGGCTGACACATTTTGTGAAAGAATTTCCTTTGAAAACTAGGTCTCAGAGTGGTAGCTGTGTTAGTCTGTATCAGCAAAAACAATGAGGAGTCCTTGTGGCATCTTAGAGACTAATAAATTTATTTAGGCATAAGCTTTCGTGGACTAAAACCCACTTCATCAGATGCATGGAGTGGAAAATACAGTAGGCAGGGATAAATACAAATTTTTTTTCCTGCATGAAAAAGTGATACCTTATTACATGAATTCTACTGACAGCAGCCTATCAGATATGTATGTCAAATGTCCCATGAACAGCTCATGAAGTAAAGTATATGTAGGCTTGGAAGGATTAGATTTTTGTCAGTGAACGTCATTAAACATCGATTTCACTGTACAACAGCAACCAATGAAAATATATTTCCATTGATAATAACTGAAAACTGCAGATAGGTAAAGTAAGAACAAAGCTACTTGAGAAATTATTAGAGTCCAAATCCTTTGATTTAGACTTTTGATTTAGGCTTGTTACAAATGGAGTAGTGAATGAATAGTAAAACCAGGTATGACACGTAGATTTAAGGATATTGACTTTGTGTATTTTGGCATGTGATGCTGACAATTTGTGTTTTAATGGTTTATAAAGCTTTAACTTTTTGAATCTTGGTATCTATTATCATTAAATAATTGTCTGAAACCCACCCCTTAAATTTTCTGCAAACGTGAACATTTGAATTGATAAAAATAGGAAAAAATGCTTAAACGAACATCAAAATTATAAATAAATAGAATTCGGCCATACCTTAGTATATTACATTCAAATTGGGCTTAATCTTCTCCCTTTGAAGACAATGTGCAAATCTTCCAGTGAAATCCTGCCCCAGTGAATTAAATAAGAGTTACTGCCATTGACTTCAATGAGGCCAGGATTTCAGCTCTCTTGATTTCATATGGAATAGGATCAGGCCCATCACATGTTATATTTCAGACAAGTGGCAGACAATCAGAAAGCTGACAAATAATAGATGAACTAGAATAAGATACTGAAAGTTAAATCCGAAGTTTCTTTAGTGGAGGTGCCAGGGACAGTGGTCTACATGAGTTCTACCATTAAAAAAGGTAACTTTTCACTGGAGACAGGAAGCCGAATCCTGCAATCCTTTCCGTGGGGATAACTCCCACCAAGGGAAGTGAAGTCACTTCCAATCACCACATTTATGGACAAAGACCAATGTGTTTGAAATAGATCCATTTCATCAGCTTGCTGATGCTATAAAAACATTAGGAGTATTTTTGTTTGATGCTTTTTTCTTTTCTTTTTTTCTTTAATTTTTTAAAAATATTCCAGTGGGTGTCACTATGGGAACAGAAAGAATAAAATAACTGTGAGGTAAACTGGAGATTAGTAATAATAATCACAAAGGAGAAAAATTAGCAGCCTTTGTTACCCTGAATAATAATTACCTGAGCAACAATTAGCTCTTCTGGTTACTGTTCAGTCATTATATCAGTCAGTCAGCAGTGAAATTTGGAAAAGAAAGGATCAGATTATTTTTGTTCACTCTATTTTAAAGACTAAAAGAGAGGATGATGTGGTACAGATCCTCAAAAGCCAAGAACGCAAAGACAGATCAGCTGGTTTAATTTAAAACCAAATTAAAATGCTAACAACTGGAGATGATAAAATAATAAACACCGCTAAGTAATATTATTCATGCAACACCATAGATAGCTGTTTACAGATACACAAAAGACACAGGGCCTGATTTACAATCTGACTTAGATGCAATATGGAAAAGATGAAAACAGACAGCTGGTAAGATTAACTAAGGAAGGGATAAGGGTTACACAAAAAAGAGTCACAAGACTATGTGCATTTTTTCTAGTGTATACATGTTAGTTTCCCCTTTTAGTATTTAAAAAATATTTTAATTTAATTTATTTTTCAGTTCAAGTTGCATTGATTTGTCATACTAGGTAAATTGATGCTTAGTTATTTGAAGAGAGACTCTGATCTTGCAAACTCGTACTGAAGGGAGCCCATTATATCACCCTTGATACACCTTGGGTGCATGGGAGTGAATCATACTTGTTATTCTAATTTCACAGAAAAAGGAAACTAAGGCAAGAAGAGATTAAATGACCTGCCCAAGATCCTTTGGAAAGCTGAGTGAAGAATTCAGAATTCATAATTCCCAGAGTTGTGCTATAATCACTAGACTGTACTCCTTTACCAGTAGCAACAGGGAACAGCTACTGATGTGCCCTGAGGAATGTTTTTGGGATTTTGAGTGAACTGCTTTCACACAATTATCGTTATTTAAAAATAATTAATTGTGATATTTTTACTTTATTGTAATCTCAGCAGAGTTGCCTGGAAATTTCAGAGAGTCTGGTTCTATTTGAGACAGACAAGGATGCTGAAAGAATAGTTGCTAAAGTTGAGGAAGCAACATTAAAATAGTGATATTGCATATGTCTATTTTTTGATGGTATGTCTCCTATTTCCCACCTATATCACTCAGCCACCCTTCAGATATTAGACATTATAAATATGAACAAAAGGCAAAAGATGGCTAGGCATTTTGCTTCCGTCAAATGGCATTAACATAGAACAATGTTACCTTATTTGTGCTTCCATCCAGTCAGTGATTAATTATCTTGATGGTATTTGTGTAACATGCACTGGGAGTTTCCCTGTAACTGTGGCAAACCTCACTATGCAATTAGCACTGGTTACTTCTATTGCCAGTCTTTAAACTCTTCTGTCTAATATATATCTCAGGCATCTCAGGGTATAAGGAGGTCACTGTTTTTTCAACAGCTCAGGACATACGTCAATACCATTTATTTCTAGCAACCTCAGAATACTTTCTATGTGGTCGATAACAGTTAAAAAGCCACACTTTAGAATCACCTTCCCTAAATTCTCAACACTTATCCCTGGGCTACCAAAACAAGAAAGTCATTTTTAGCTCTTAATTCCAACTATCTACAGGTGGATGGCAATGCCCATCTCCGAGTTCTGCAATATCCTCAAATGGGACAAATGAGTGTCCCTTAAGCATACAATAGATCAAATAGTCCTCAACACCCCCTGCCCAAACACCTCGATGGACCTCCAATAATCTACTAGGGGTCTCCTGGCCATTGCAAGATCTCTAGCACTGGTGCACCTTGTTCCCTCCTGTTCTCTGCATGTGGCACATAACAGTCTAGTTTCCTGTGGGCTGTAATACTTCGGTCTAATTTCTGTTGTTTGATTTAATGTGCAGGTTCTGGGTGGTGTTGATGGACTATGAAATAGAGGAGGACAGACTAGATGATCTGGTTGTCCCTTCTGACCTTAAACTCTATGAAGACTAGCTATAAACCTGCCACAAACCTCCCCTTCCTAAGCAAAATCACTGAGAAGATAGTGGCTAATTAACCCCAGTGACATACCAGTTCTGTCAGTATCTTAGATCCCATACAGTCAGGCTTCAGACCAGGTCATGGCATAGACACTACACTGGTGGTCAGTCTTCTTACAATCATATACAGGAGGCAAACACCAATGTTGATTTACTATAGTATCAGCTGTGGTCATCACAGTTGCACATATGGGACTGCTAGCCTGTCTGCACATCCTGGAAGTGGTAAGTGGAGGAGCTATAAGATGGTTTGACACTCCTCTCAGAGGGTTGTGATGGGCATCTATTCCTCTTAAGAGCGTTCAAGTGCAGAGATCCATTGAGTTTCCCTATTCCACATCTACAATAAAACTCTAGGGTACAGAGTGAAAGTCTATGGTTTCAAGTGTGAACAACATGTTGATGACACACAGCTCTGTCTACGACTGTCAATTCAAGATGACAAATGGCATCATCCAAAAGATGTAGGAAGAAATAAGCACCTGTATGTTCCTCCCACTGAAAATTTCTCAGATCTGACTTTCTATTCCACTACAGAATTATTTGTTTTTTTTCCAGAAATGCAATTTTTTTTGATGGACAGAAATTCTGATTCATGCACAGGTCTAATTTGAAGAAGTCCCTTTCAAGAAAATTTCTTTTGCCAGCTTCTTGTCCTTTGCAGTTTTGTTTTTCAGTTGAATTGTAATCTGTTGTCCCATAATTATGGTGTCTTTTCAATGCTCCAGTCTTCATCCACAGTCATTTAACTAGAGATGCATTTCCTTTGGCTGTTTGGAACCCAAATAAAACATTACAGCAAAGTGCTAGAACATGAGAATGACAAAGAGAAATTTACTAGATTGTTTTTCAAACAGTAGGACATACAAAAAGGAAATCAACAGCATATGTGGGTTTTTTGCTTAGAAGAAATTCAAGAAAGAAGAAAGCAACATTCCATTTCCCCTCTGGACTTGAATTTTTTTCCCCCCCTCAGAGGTGGCAACTAAGCTATTAAACTTCCAGTTCATTCAAAGGTCGAATGCTATATGCCCATGACTGAGATTGAAACTTGATTGCTTCAGGGGGGCAGATCCATAAATACCATGATCTATTGCAGGAAAGAAAACTCAGAGTATTTTTTTTAAGTAAATCCCCTTCCAAAAACTTCAGGATAATGATCTTCTATTGTAAAATGTTGCTTGGCTGATTGGTGCACACTCATGCATTTGTCCAAGGAGTTATTTTAAACTTGGCAAGTTAAAAATGAAAATTACCCACACTAGTAATTTTTTATCTGCAATTCATTTTATGTGCTAGGTAGTGAATAATAGTAATCCTTTGCATCTTCAGAACCCTGTATGGCCCTGACCCAACACCACTGAATGTAATGGGGGCACTGACATGGATTTCAGTTAGCACAGGATTATATGTCATATGAAGATCTTAGAGCACGTTGCAAATCTGAATTAAGCCTCAACGTCCCTGTCAGGTCAGTAAGTACTATTTCTTCTCAATTTAAAAGAGAGGAATTGAGTCACAGGAAGATACTACTGTTTCTACTCTCATGTACACCTGTGTACATCAGTAGTAACTCCTTGGAAATCATTGCAGATACTTCTAATTTACACTAGTGTAACTGAGATCAGGATCTGGTCCTAAGTGATGTGCTTAAAGACATATAGTGAGTCAGTGTCCAGGTATGGAACTCAGGAATTCTACGTCCATATTCCTATTCTAAAACCACAGTTTTAGGTAGAGTTCAAGATAGAGAACCATCTGAAATTTGGTGCTGCACATTGCAGAATCCCCTACTAACCTTTGGTTTAGGCTGTGTGCATTTGCACTCTGAGTTTGGGTTTCAAAGGAACATAAAACTCAACAAGAAATTTATCTGAAGCAGCCAAGTTTTGCCCTCTTCCAAGTGAAGATCACATTAAATCACCAATTTTCACATTTCCAAACAAATACCATAAATTGGCCCACATTCACATGAAATTCAAAATTTAATTGAAACTCAGTGTAAATGCCTGTCATAAAATTCTAAAAACCAGTGGTAGATGGTGCTGAACCAAAACCCCTGGACTTCACCTTGAGTTCTGGACAAGCTCAAAATCTATTTATGAACTGGATCAGAATTTTGTAAGAAACCTCTTCTGGGACAAATTAGAAGCCCAGAAACAAACATCTTCCATCTTCCAGGTCTTTAAAATATAGGTCTGATAATGTTTTTTCTGTCTTATACATCTCTATTTGTTATAGAAGTTAGTTATTACTAGACCTGGACTTAAGTAAGCATTCTTGCCCACTTGTGCTCTACTTCACAACTGCATATTATTAATTATAATATATTATATATTATCAGCTGCATAAAAATAAAGAAGTTCAAAAGTTGTTGAAAGACAGAAGAAGTATTCCTCTCATCCTGTTCTTATCATTATTCTGATGTGCAGCTAATATGTGCAGTTCCTTTGGGAGTTTGTATGTTGTTAGCAAAGTACCTTTTATTGCCAAAAAACCTTAAGCAGCCTTGAGTTCCCTATAGTCTGAAATATCAGCAGTCTGAAGGACCAAAGACAATGGGCTCAATTTTTTTTTTTCAGGAAGCCATGGAGCTGAGCCACTTAAGCCCTCTCATCATCCCCTCTGCCCATATAGCCAACAGTGTGAAGGTGAGAAAAATAGCTAAGCAGGGGTTAGCCAGGAAAAAAAAAAGCAGCAGTTGGGGATCAAGTTAGTTAATTTTTAAATCACTCACATTTTCTTTCCTGACTTAAAAGCGTAAGGGCTCATCACACAGTGTAGTAGGACAAAGCATGGGCCATTATCTTTTTATGCCAGGTTTTCACTGCAGTAGCTCTACTGATTTCATTGTTGTTACTCCAGGTTTGCACCACTGTAAGTGAGTGGTGAATCAGGCTCAAAGAGTTTAAATTGATTTACTAGAAGAGTAACAAGAGGATAAAATGGTGCTTATTCAGTTTGGTGACAGAATAGCAGGCATTTTAGGATTTTATGAGATTGCCTATTCCTGCCTCAGGAAGGTTTAGTTTTAAGTTCAAACTCTGAGCCACTCATAGGTGCAAGAATTCACATCTCAACACCATCACCCAGTGACAGCTTTATGTTCCTTGGTACGGTCTAATGTCTCAGGCATCACTACAAAGAAAGTGAGACAGCACATGAGTGTTACTGGGGAAAAACAACAACAACATCCATGAGAGAAGGAACTTTGCCCACTGAAAAGGGGTGGCACTAATCACAGGTGCCTCTGAAACACACACATTTGTGCATGTGTGCAACTGTGACTACATGTATGTATGTTTGTGAATACACACACCTGGGTAAACATATTTCTCATCCCTTTTTTCATTGTTTTGTGAAAAAGCAGAACACTTCAATTTTCCCCACAAACCCCGTTTCCACAGATGAATAATGGACTTTTCACAAGTAATGCTTGCACATGTATTCATTTACACATATTTCAGTGAAAGTGAGCAGAGATGCTCCAGACAGATCAAGGTGCTAAACCAAGGAAGATATGCCAGATGTCAGCCTTTCATTTACATGGTCAGTTTTGACACCCTCACCCTCTGTTTTTTGTTTGCCATATTCCATATTTTTCACACTTGCATACACTGAGGGCAAGAGAAGAGGTCCAGTGAGCATCACAGCCCAGTATATAAATGGATCAGTGATGTTGTAAATGTTGGCATACTGTGGGGCCATGCGGGTACCCATCGCAGTGCCGCTGATTTGAAGGTATACATTGTCCCCAAATGTGAAATAGTTATGGGTGAGGACAAAGTCACAAAGTTCAGCCACCAGGTTAGCCGTGACATTATCGGGGATACTGTTCCTGACGGCTTGTAGTCCATCTTTGTGTGGAATGTTGGTGTAGAGGGCTTCTACATCCATAGTGGCTAGGATGGTGTTTTTAAGAAGATCACCAATGGATTGTAGTTTCCTCAGGAAGTCAGTGGTGTCTCGAAGATAGCTGGGAGTGCTGGTAACGTAGGGCCTGAGGAGGGAGTCTACATAGCCAGACAATCCTGCTGTCAGGGTGCCAATGCCTGAGATGATGGGGCGTCCAGGATTTCCAGATTTATGGATCTTGGGTAGCAGATAGAATACCCCAGGTCGGGGTTCTAGAGGTGTGTCTGTGCGGATTTGTTCTTGTGCTTTTTCAGGGAGTTTCTTGAGCAAATGCTGTAGTTTCTTTTGGGATCAGAGGATAATGGCTTGTAGAAAGTGGTTTTGGAGAGCTGCCTAGTAGCCTCTTGTTCATACTCCGACCTATTCATGATGACGACAGCACCTCCTTTGTCAGCCTTTTTGATTATGATGTCAGAGTTGTTTCTGAGGCTGTGGATGGCATCCACTATGGCCCCACAGTATGCCAATATTTTTATGGCTGACTTAGAACAACGCTTCCTCAGCTCTCGTCTCCTAATGCCCCTACTCTACTTGCGCTACATTGATGACATCTTCATCATCTGGACCCATGGAAAAGAAGCCCTTGGGGAATTCCACCATGATTTCAACAATTTCCATCCCACCATCAACCTCAGCCTGGACCAGTCCACACAAGAGATCCACTTCCTGGACACTACGGTGCTAATAAGCGATCGGCACATAAACACCACCCTATATCGGAAACCTACTGACCGCTATTCCTACCTACATGCCTCTAGCTTTCATCCAGATCATACCACACGATCCATTGTCTACAGCCAAGCTCTACGATATAACCGCATTTACTCCAACCCCTCAGACAGAGACAAACACCTACAAGATCTCTATCATGCATTCCTACAACTACAGTACCCACCTGCTGAAGTGAAGAAACAGATTGACAAAGCCAGAAGAGTACCCAGAAGTCACCTACTACAGGACAGGCTCAACAAGAAAATAACAGAATGCCACTAGCCATCACCTTCAGCCCCCAACTAAAACCTCTCCAACGCATCATCAAGGATCTACAACCTATCCTGAAGGATGACCCATCACTCTCACAGATCTTGGGAGACAGGCCAGTCCTTGCTTACAGACAGCCCCCAGTCTGAAGCAAATACTCACCAGCAACCATACACCACACAACAGAACCACTAACCCAGGAACCTATCCTTGCAACAAAGCCCGTTGCCAACTCTGTCCACATATCTATTCAGGGGACACCATCATAGGGCCTAATCACATCAGCCACACTATCAGAGGCTCGTTCACCTGCGCATCTACCAATGTGATATATGCCATCATGTGCCAGCAATGCCCCTCTGCCATGTACATTGGTCAAACTGGACAGTCTCTACGTAAAAGAATAAATGGACACAAATCAGACGTCAAGAATTATAACATTCAAAAACCAGTCGGAGAACACTTCAATCTCTCCGGTCACTCAATTACAGACCTGAGGATGGCTATCCTTCAACAAAAAAGCTTCAAAAACAGACTCCAATGAGAGACTGCTGAATTGGAATTAATTTGCAAACTGGATACAATTAAGTTAGGCTTGAATAGAGACTGAGAATGGATGAGTCATTCCACAAAGTAAAACTATTTCCCCATGTTATTTCTCCTCCCCCACCCCACCCCCCACTGTTCCTCAGATGTTCTTATTAACTGCTGGAAATAGTCTGCCTTGCTTGTCACCATGAAAGGCTTTCCTCCTTCCCCCCCCCGCCACTGGTGATGGCTCATCTTAAGTGATCACTCTCCTTACAGTGTGTATGATAAAACCCATTGTTTCATGTTCTCTGTGTGTGTATATAAATCTTCCCTCTGTATTTTCCACCAAATGCATCCGATGAAGTGAGCTGTAGCTCACAAAAGCTTATGCTCAAATAAATGTGTTAGTCTCTAAGGTGCCACAAGTACTCCTTTTCTTTTTGCAAACCTTTTTGTCAAGTTGCCACATAAAAACTGTCTGTGCCATGTAATTCCAGAAAAGTGCTCCATCTTTCTGACCTTAAGTGTCTCATTTTATCTCATTCCCTGCATATGTCTTCATTCAGTGATTTCCCTGAAAGGGAGAGTTCAGAGAATTCCCTCTGTCTTTACAAGGACACAGCCGGAGGCTGAACCAATGCTAGAAGCACCCAGTGACTATTCCTAGTATAGTAACAGAGTCCTTGGGAGATTTCTAGCAACTCAAATGGCTGAAAGGAAGCCCCATAAACCATAGACTGCAATTGCTATGGAACCTTCTAAATGTTCCTTTTCGCACCTACATCCCTTGGGATTATAGGAGTCTGCTCTTACAGCAATGGAGCCAGTGGCTGCAGCAGGACAGGGAATGTTTTCTCTTTCCTATTGCCTTGTGGGGCCTGTTAAAAGAATAAGATACAGATGTAACACAGTTATTTGTATAGCAGGATTTTTATAGGGGGGTAGCGATTTGTTTTTCAGTTGAAAAAGGCCAACAAAGAAACATACAAGGATATTTCTTATCAGATTGCAATAATAAGCAAGAAGGATACATAAAGTATATAGGGATCCAGATGTTCTGATGAGATGTTTTCACCAAAATTAATTTGGAGCCAAATCAAGATCTCAAGAAGGGAAGTGAAATATTTTATACTCTGGCTTATATTTTATATTTATATATATATTTATATTTTATATCCTGGCTTATTTTACAGTACAGTCAACAGTGGTTTCTAGGAACTAGCTACTTTCATTTCTGAAAGGTTCATTCAAATAGCAATGGTTATATTTTGTATCTCACAAAATATTTGCAGTTTATATAATAAAATATTTTAAAGGGCAGCATTGTGCTCAGCCCTTGTTTGAGCATGCAGGGGAGTTGCAGGAAGAGTGCAGATTACTATGCATGGACTGGCACAAAGAGGATCCTTGCATTGGATGAACATGTGGGGTCTGATTCTCTGCTGCCCTATACCCAAATCAGAATGGCTGTATTTTGCACAAGTGTCATTAACTATGCAAGCCACGTGTTCACTGCATGCAAGGACTCCTTCTGGCTAGTGCTGCTGCTGGCACTAGCTTCTGCAAAGGGGGTAGTCAATTGCACCACTTCTTTCTTTGAATCTGTCAGAACTGGATTAGTACAGATGGGAGCAGATACTGCACCTTCTCCAAAGGTGACAGGGGCCACATTTCCTGCAGCTCTAAGGAGCATTGTACCTGCCTGAGGCATAATGCATTCCAATGCTCCCTCTAGGGTTGTGTGCTTCAGCATCATACAAAATGCAAGGTGGTGACTGTGTGTGAAAATACAGCCTAACTCATTTAAGGCATTTGGGATGCTGCTGACAAAAATAATAGTGCTTAATGCTCAAAGCAGTTGCAGAATCTGGAGGATACATCCAAATCAAATCACATGCCATGGTTATTGGAGTATCAGGTTAATGACAACCTAATACAAGCATCAGATATGAGCAAGATAAAGGGACAGTCTCCATTCATTACTGCTCACTTTAATATGAGATTGTTGCTCTACCCAGAGCTCTGCTGTCATCCAACCTCTGACATCCCTGTGAAATACAGAGCTTTGCTCAGTAACTGGGATGGACAAAATGGCAGTGACAAGAATGTAAGCATAAGGGGGAGCAAAAGAACAGAAACTGGTTCCTCTAGCTTGACATCCAAAAATCTGTTGACATGCACAGCACAATAGCTTACTGTGTCAACCCTATTATGTTAAGGGATAATAATAGACCAGGGAGAGAGGAAATTCTACTGGGAATTAACACATTGCCCCCAGAAGGAAAAACATATGCCCTAGCACTGACAGTCTTAGCAACAATAGCAACTCTGAAAGAGGCTTGTGAGGCTCTTGGACACCAAGTGTCATTAACAAGGGATCTAGTATACAAGAGGCTGCAGTGACTTTCCAACCTTCCATCATCAGTTGGGTGAGACTATGGGAACGGGGTGGGGAGGAACAAAGGAGTATAATACAGAAGAAAAGGAGAGGAAAAAAACATGTACAGAAAAATATAAAGTGAGAAGAATCACTGTACTGAAATATTCTATTAAGAAAAAAATGATCCACTCCATTTACTCAGCAAATTTTTAAAGAAAAACATAGTTTAAATCAAAGTGCTGACAGGGTCCCTGCAGATTTCATTCCCATTTCCCTTAGATCACTCATCTCTGATTTCCGACCACCAGATGCTGACAGATATAAGGAAGACCACTGGCTTTCCAGTGCATCTCTACAATGAAGGCCTTCTAGGGAAGGTTGCAAGATTAAAAGGAAAGAGTATATATGGGGGGGGGGGCAGGAGGAAGTTTGTTTAAAGTATACGTATAATTGTTCTGAAGTATTCAACTATTAAACAGATGACAGACTTGTTGTGACACTTGAACTTTCAACTACTCCTCATTCTACCCATCTCCCACTTTAAAATAGCACAGTTTGAGGGAATTCTGTGAACCTGTGTATATTTTTCTTTCTGCTCAAAGAAAGAAGTATAGTTTTTGCCTCTAGTGATATTTCAACTACAGTTAGTACTTGGCTTTTCAACAAACGCCTTGAGAGGCCTAAAGATTCTAATCATACAAAGGTGTTTGAGAGGTTAGCAAAATTAATAAATAAAAGTCTGTTGCCCTCTCAAGGACTCACACTGCTAACAGAAATACATGCCACAGGAAAACAAAGTCAAAGGGAAAAGGGATTCTGAGAAGCCAATCCAAAAATAAACAAATCTCACACCTAGAAAAGAAAGTTTTGTTGGATTGGTTCCTAGCAGCTTTTAGTGCAACAGTATTATCTAAATTCTGTATATGTGCATCTCTTTGGTAACATGCATGCTGGTAAATTCCACTAATGTACAAGTGTGAATCTTAGAGACCTAAATAAAGTGTATTAGGGCCGGAAAACAGCCAGGCTCAAATTTACCTTGTGCTCACTGCTGTAACTTCATTTAGGGCTTGATTCTGCAGGAAATAATCCCATTGATCTCAATGGGAGTTATGCTTGAGAAGGAACTGAGCACCCATCTCTCACTTTGTCGAAATTGTAGTTATTTAATTAACTTAAGCTTGCAGTGAGAACCCTGAAGAAAGGATTTCAATGAGATCTGCTCTAAAGGTCTGATGCCACAAACCATTACTCATATGAGTAACCTATAGTCAATAGGACTGCTCATGGGAGTAAGTACTACTCATGCAAGTAAGCATTTGCAAGACTGGACCTTAATAAAGCACCCATTGATTTCAACAGGATTAATGTTATTAACAATAAACAACATCTATAATGATTAGATGCAAATTTTAAAATGTCACCAAATTGCTTGTTAAGGAATATTTAATCAGAGAAACTACTGGACAAAGTAGTGCATTGAGAGGAATTATGGCAATCGGTTTTTATGAAGAAAATGAATGCATAATTATAATGGAGTTAGTTTAAAAGATCCTACACTAGGTGCAACAAATGTCAGGAAAGTGAAGACCATTATTTTATAGGGTATGATAGTTCATGACATTTCCCAAGAAGGTATTCTTCCAGGCCATTAAAATGTTTGCATTTCTCCCTAGTTTTATCTGAATGGATACTGCTGACCTGTGTGATTTTTAAGTTAAAGAGTGTTCTTCCACAGGACAGCTCTGGGGTAGGTGTGGGCAAATTTTGTTTATTATTCAAATCATTACTAGTGTTTGAGAACTGTAAATCACTTCTGCCCCTGCATCTGGTAGCAGAACAATAGACATCATTGCCTTTTGAGAGTATATTCATTCAGTGAAATTGAAAAGAAGAAAAGTGAGATGTAAAAATTATACATGAGAACCAAAGGATGAACTGGGTGCACATAAATGTTTTTCTCATCAGGTATATGGAAGTTATGTTGGTCTGATTTTGTGTCACGTTATTTTGGAACAGCTGTGTTTTATTCTAAGTATCCATTGAACAAAGATCATATCTACATAGCATAAACAAGTGAAGTTTTGGGATTCTTTCCTTTTGGTAACAACTCCCTAACTAACTTCTCTTGGGGAAAGAGTTTTAAGTGCTTCTGTATAAATTGTTGAGTTTTAAAGATGAAACCATGGAGTCAGTGTAACACCAGTGTAACCCCAGTAATCAGTGGCAGGATTGAACCTTGGGCAAACTTTTAATGTATAACTAGAGTAACATATATGGGTCTGTGTACATGCATGAATGCACTCAAAGACACATGCACACACACGACTAACTCCTAAGATCATTACCAACCCATACTTAGGCAAAATACCCATAGGTATATACCTATTGGCTTCAGTGAGTGTTTTCCCTGATCAATAGTTGCTAATGCAAACAACTTATTGCAAGTGGCTATAGACCCAGATAGCTGAATGATCCTAGGAAGAGTTTAATTTTATATAAATTAACATGCATCACCCTGTCAGACTATTTTTTAAATCATTCAGTACCCATGTTCAGACTTATTTCTAAGCAATGTAACACCCAAGTATGTATATCATGCTTTCTTTAAGGAGAACTGAGTCCATCTGACTACAAACAACATGTTGAAATAAAAAGCAAAGTCAAGACTTTAAAGCTTAGACAATATAATAAAAGGAACTTAGATAAGAAATCAGAAATGCTGTGAAATATCACAGAAATATATACCATATGAATTTATAATCCCAACTTTTATTTGAAGAATATTCATTTTCACACTGCTCTTTCAACAGAAATACAAATGTGCATCCTTATAAATCAGAACAAAGATCCTTGCAAGATCAGATAATGAGATCATACAGAGGCGGATCCAGATTACACTGAATTCAGTTCAAGTTTTGGGACTTCTATATTTGTAAACCACCAGCAGACTCTTTGAACTACCCCAACATATTTCAGCATAGCCACTGACTTGTTGTTCACTATTTGGTTGCAACTTGACTTTGAGCAACAGTTTGAATCTGCAAATCACTCCCATTACTTTGTCTGAGACTTCTTGTACTGGGATGACTCTCACCCACTGTGCAAATGCATTTGGATACTGAAGGATATACAATCATTTAAGATCTGATACAAGCCCATAGTGATCTGTGCCCAAAAGGATCCATTTTATTGAACAAATTATATCACTTGAAAATTAAGTTGCAGACTTATGGGTAAAATCACTGACATATTAAGTACTATGACAGGTTTCAGAGTAGCAGCCATGTTAGTTTGTATCGCAAAAAGAAGTGAGCTGTAGCTCACGAAAGCTTATGCTCAAATAAATTTGTTAGTCTCTAAGGTGCCACAAGTACTCCTTTTATTAAGTACTATGTTACTCAACTTGAGAAATCTATCCTCTAACCAGGGCAGGTCTGATATTCCAGCTTAATTTACAGAAAGCTGCCAAGTGCTATTAAGTACACTGTATACATCATTAGCTACAAATATCCTTCCTGTAGACACAAGTTAAAGTAGTTTTCTACCTATTGCATTTAATGTAATTATTGGTATTGCTGGCATAGTAAACAATCACTGTAGTTAGCATTGACTGCGTCAGGCCTTACAGCATAATTAAAATCAGTAACAGTAAAAATCTCCGTGCCGTATTCTTATTGCAGACATACTTTTGATTCTTAGCCATATGATTAGCTAGATCATTCAGTAATACCACATAGACCATCTGAGCCTCTTTTTACTATCTGATAATGTAATAGTACATCCTACAATGGAGGGCAGCCCAACTAGGCAATGCCTACCCTGTTTATGATGAGACAGATTGTGATCTTTACTGGTTTCCGAATGACTGAGTGCACTTTTATGCATCAATTTCACTTATTCATGTTAAGACGTCCAGCCTCCTCTATCTTCTGACTGCCTGCATCAACACATCCACAGATCATTGCTGCTTTAGTGCTCAATTGCAAAGAGAGCTCAGTTCAGCACCCTCTTTTCCTCTGCCATTATTCTAGCACATGGCTTAAATTTTCTTTAGAGGCAACATAACGTATTATCTAAACACCTTACAAAGATTTAGCCTCACAATATCCCTCCAAGGTAAATAAGTATTAGCAGCCCCATTTGACAGAAATAGAGTCACAGTGAGGTGAAGTGATCTGCCGCAGCTTACACAGAAAGACTGACAAAGCTGAGAACAAACCTCACATATCTCCTTGGCTTTGTCCTATTCCCTAATGACAAGACTAAGAGCTTCAAGCTCCCTCGTGGTTCATATTCTCTTCATGTGTGTCACGTTGAACAAACCTTGAACACATACTCTCCACCAGGACTAATTCTGATAATTTCACCCTCTCAACCATAAGAATTAATCCACAACATAATTTGGGCTTCATAGTTTTTCCAGTGCTCTGTTCTTGCCACATCTTCAGGAGCAATTCAGCAGCTCATTAATTCATTACAGAAACACTGTGAATTGTTGCTGCTTGCACTCGCGTGCTTGAAGGTGAATCCATCCATTGGCCAACTATCATTTATGTGGGATGGAATATGCCTATTGCATTATAATCTCTCTCATATGTTTTATATTCACATAAAAGCTGTAATGGACACAACTGCTTGGAAGGTACAAATGTTCATTCTCAGCCAATGAACTTGTGCATGAAAAATGCATGAGCTAGTGTCTGTGAGCAGAAAAAATGTACACACAAATGCTTTGTTGGGCAAAGTAGGCATTTGCTTGCACAAAATCAAGTACTTGAACCGGTTGCATGATTTGCCCATACAATCGCCAGTACTTGTTTACATTCCGACATGTGTATTTTGTTAGCATGCATTGTCAAGAGCTGCAGCTGAAAATTTGGCCAAGTACACATTCCAGACAAGAGTCTGCAGGCTTGTTTCTGTCAAGTGTTGAAAACTCTACTGACAACATAATTCAGTTTTCTGTGTATACCCTTCCATTCACTTACACTTCACTCACTGTCAGGAAATACAACCAAAGGAAGGTTATGAGCATCCAAGATGTTTTCCTTTCACATATTCATTCATCTCCAACATACAAACCCTTAATGGAGCTATGATTACTTTTCCTTTGAACTATCTGCTGGCATGTCATAGGATTTGTTAGATGTTAAGGTAATTTAGAGTGATTCTAAAAGCACAATGTTCATTTCCTCTGGAGAACCTCCAGGCAGCATATAATTGGAATATGAATATTCAACTTGTTGTACTTTACACATTTATTTTATTTATTCTTCTGCTGCGGTGGTGGGGAAATGGAATCAGTAGCCATGTCTCCACTAATTTTATCCTCCCAGTTCCCTAGTGAGTTTGCCATTGCAGCAGTGATAGAAAGAAAGTCAACCAACCAAAAATAAATGAAAGAGTGAGGGAGCCACAAGGTCTGTGGAGTTTTTCTTGGAAATGCAAAAGTCAGATCAGGCTTGCCAAGATTTGTGAAACTTTGGATAAATCGGAGCCAAGTTTCATAAGAACGGCCATACTGGGTCAGACCAAAGGTCCACCTAGCCCAGTATCCTATCTTCCAACAGTTGCCAATGCCAGGTTCTTCAGAGGGAATGAATAGAAGAGATAATCATCAAGTGATCCATCCCCTGTCACCCATTCCCAGCTTCAGGCAAACAGAGGCTAGGGACACTATCCCTGCCCATCCTGGCTAATAGCCATTGATAGACCTATCCTCCATGAATTTATCTCATTCTTTTTTTTAAACCCTGTTATAGTCTTGGTCTTCACAACATCCTCTGGCAAAGAGTTCCACAGGTTGACTGTGTGTTGTGTGAAGAAATATTCCTTTTGTTTTTTTTAAATCTGCTTCCTATTCATTTCATTTGGTGACCCCTAGTTCTTGTGTTATGAGAAGGAGTAAATAATACTTCCTTATTTACTTTCTCCACACCAGTCATAATTTTATAGAGCTTTATCATTTTTCTCCTTAGTTGTCTCTTTTTCAAGCTGAAAAGTTCCAGGCTAATTAATCTGTCTTCATATGGAAGCTGTTCCATACCCCTAATCATTTTTGTTACCCTTTTCTGTCCTTTTTCTAATTCCAATATATCTTTTTTGAGATGGGGCGACCACATCTCCACAGTATTCAAGATGTGGGCATACCATGTATTTATATAGAAGCAATATAGTATTTTCTGTCTTATTATCTATCCTTTTCTTAATGATTCCCAACATTCTGTTCGCTTTTTTGACTGTCACTGCACATTGAATGGATGTTTTCAGAGAACTATCCACAATGTCTCCAAGATCTCTTTCTTGAGTGGTAACAGCTAATTTAGACCCCATCATTTTATATGTATAGTGGTAATTATGTTTTCCAATGTGCATTACTTTGCATTTATCATCATCAAATTTCATCGGCCATTTTGTTGCCCAGTTTTGAGAGATCCTTTTGTAGCTCTTCACAATCTGCTTTGGACTTAACTATCTTGAGTAATTTTGTATCATCTGCAAATGTTGCCACCTCACTGTTTACCCCTTTTTCCAGATCATTTATCCCTAGGGGACACCACTATTTACCTCTCATTTCTGAAAACTGCTCAAGGGAGCCTGAGCTGTACATTGGATACCAGGGAAGAATTTATGGGTTTGGTTGAACCCATATGAAACTTAGTTTTTTCTCATTGCTTCAATTTGAATCCTTGGGGGACAGGGGAAGGAGGCAGTTCTGGCTGAATTTCAGTATGAAGATTTGGGGGATGCTTGAACCCTGAGCTCAAAGTGAAACAAGGGGGTGCAAGTCCTTATGAACCAAAATTAAAATAGGTTACAACCTCTGCAAGAGGAAACTGCTGAGTTTTTCCACAGAAACCTTCTCTCCCTCTGAATCTTAAATGGTTTTTCTCCATTTCATTCTTGCTTGCCTTTCTGCTTTTCTGATAAACTTACTGCTTTTGCCTTGGTCTTTTCTTCAACACTTTACCTTGCTACTTAGCTCACATGCTACCTCCACCAATAACCCTAGCTCCTAATGACTTTCATCACAGACGCAGAATACATGACATAACGCTAAAAAAGATAAGAGATGTAATAAATAAGTGGCAAGGCAAATGAGCTCCATCCAGAGGCATGGAAGTCAAAATAATAGGCCCAGAAGGAAAAAAGCAAACTGCAACCGAAACTGCCATAAACTTATCTATAAACAAGAATTTCAGGGGGAGAAAAAGGGGACACAAAACACTAGGCTTCTGAGAGACAGCAGCAGAGATAATGGGATGAAAACTTTCAAGAAGATAGGACCTAGAAATACTTTGATCCATGCTGCCGTTGCTATTATTCCCTCTCTCGTGATATTATAGATACATTAACAGCAAAATTGTAATTCAGTACAGTACAAAATTCAGTACATTCCCAGTGCCAGTTTCTGGGAATCATTTTAAATACCATTTAGATACATTTAGATGATTTTATGATAACATGGTGCCTATTCAAATTATTATTAAGCTCATATTTACAGAGAACGAAGAAGAAATGCAATTTATCTATGCAAAAGATAATGTTCATGACTGTTCCTTCAGCAATTATTCATTTAGGAGTATCTTGGTGTGCATTAAGGCATCAAATAAATTGGTGTTCACTAATTTTGGACTCTATTGAGATCTGTGCATTGAGTAGCTCAGACTATCATTATCTCCCCATTTGATGCACAAGGTTTTTGTTCAGGTACTGGTAATGGGTGGATGTATTCCTTCAGGAGAGTGACACTATTCAAATATTTGCTGTGATGCAGAAGTAATTTTCTCTCTTTCTCAGTTACCTGTTAACCCCATTACAATGTCTCTTCAGGCTGATTTTGTAGATAATGAGCAAACACATCAAATCACCCTTCTTGCAGAAATGATGTTACCATAGGAAATAAAAACTCAGCTTTGTTAAAATGTCAAGGATACATAATAGCCACTCCAATTGCATGTTGGCTCACAGGTATATTTGTACAAACAGCACTGTGGAACTTCATCTTGGTGGTCCTTTTAGGCTCATAATAATTCCCATTTGCATCTAGATGGAATTTTGCAATTAAATCTTGCTGTTTGCGCCAACCAATGCAAAGACACGGGAAAGGACTTAATCTCTTAGCCAGTTGCTGGACATGCCATGTGTACACATTAACGCAGCTGAAACTCAAACATAGACCCTTGAGATTTTTCAGCAGCAGCCTAGTAAACCAGACTATCTCTGATAAGTCCAAAAATGAGCTGTGCTAAGCCTGTCTCAGCTGGCTTTTTGCATTTCATACAGCATCCTACAACATGTTTGTTAGGGGCCATCCATCAACACAAAGTCACCAAACTGCATTAATCCTCTGGCCACCCTCCCTTCCCTCTGGTTCAGGGCTCCTATGTGGAAGCTGATAGGGTTGGCAGTGTCGAAGGTCATTGCATGGTATGCAGAGCCACATGCAGTTCTGGTGCCCATAATTCAAGAAGGATGTTGATAAATTGGAGAGGTTTAGAGAAGAGCAAAGAGCATGATTTAAGGATTGGAAAACATTCCTTAGAGTGGTAGACTCAGAGAGCTCAGTCTATTTAGCTTAACAAAGGAAAGATTAAAAGGTGGCTTGATCACACTCTATAAATACCTACACAAAAATTTGATAATGGGCTCTTCACTTTAGCAGACAAAGATATATCAAGATCCAGTGGCTGTAAGTTGAAGCTAGACAAATTCAGACTGGAAATTCATCCCATTCTTTCTGCTGCTGTCTCTCAAAAGCCTAGTGTTTTGTGTCCCCTTTTTGTCCCCCTGAAATTCTTGCCTATAGATAAGTTTATGACAGTTTCAGTTGCAGGTTGCTTTTTTTCCTTCTGGGCCTATTATTTTGACTTCCATGCCTCTGGAGGAACTCATTTTTAACAGTGAGGGAATTAACCATGTCGGGGGGGGGGAAGGGGGAGTAGAAGAAAGGAGAAAGCTTACCAAGGGCTGTGGTGGATTCTCTATCACTGGCAATTTTTAAATGAAGATTGGATATTTGAATTAGAACATATATTTGAAAAAAAAAAAAGAGGCGTTAATTCAGGGAAGTGCTCTGGCTTGTGTATATAGGAAGTCAAACTAGATCATCACCGTGATCCCTTCTAGACTTAAAAATCTATTAATCCAGGTGAGGCAAGCTTATCACATTTCCTACTGCATAGAATGGGGCTTGGCCTTGCCCCCCTGTTGATCAGCTTCTCACAAAATCACCTCCTTGCCTTCTTCCACATAGCTCCTCGAGTGTGGTATGATCTTGCTGAGCTACTTCTACCCTAACCACATTTTAAGTTCCTGTTAAAGACCTACTTCTGCCATGCTGCCTCGAGTGAATGGAGCAGACATATGTAAGTTGTATATAATTTGCCTTCTGATGTTACCATTTCCTTTCCCCCAACCTGTGTCTATTTTTCTGTCCTTAGGTTGGAAGCTTGTCAGAGCAGAGACCATCTTTCTGGAGTGTTTAGAAAGCGCCTATCATGCATTCCATACAATTAATTTAATTAGTGACAATAGTGGCTGTGGAGGCTGAGCACTGCATTACGATATTCTAAAAGAATCCTCTTTCTCTCTTTGGATATTTGCCAGCTAGTGACTAGACACTAGAGCCAAGAACCAACTAGACAGCGCCCACCCCAGTAATTGAACTCCCTTAGTGTGTATGCTACACATTACTTCAGCCATTGTGTGAACCAGGATTCTTCCACTGTCCATAGGTCAGAGCTCTGGTAGGTGAGCCATATAGGAATCAAACCTCCATCTACTAATGCCGGGAGTAATTGAGCAGAGTCTGTCCCAAACAGTAGCTAAGGTCCCTTCCACCACATGGAATTCTTAATACAATGGTAAAAATCCCTAGTACAGTCTGCCTCTCTGGCAAACTAGAATCAGCTTGTTATTCCTAGTCAGTACACAAATGGATTTAATTACATTTATTATAATCTATTATTAGTAGAAAGAATGAAGTAGATAAATCTAACACCACTTCCCTAAGCTTCACTCCAACAGCAGTTAAGTTGCTCTTCTAAGCGTACATTACATGGTATAGGAATTTCATTTTCTAGACGCCACTAAAATAAGAATTTCACATAACATATGAATAATTCAAATAGCCAGAATAGTCTTTTTTGTCCAAGACTAGAAATTGGGAATGCAGTTAATTTTATACATAAACTGATCACAGAGGAAATGTTTAAGTGTTATTAGGACTATTTTGTCAGGAAAGCGTCAGTAATATGGTTGCTCCACATTTTGTGTTTGTTTGAATTAGATTGTGCTCTCTTCTTGGTAGGAGCTATGTTTTATAAAGCACCATCTTCATTTATGGAGGTATAAAAAATTTTTATATATATTTGTAATTGTACATAATGGTAATGATTTTTAGAAATGGTAACCTGAAGTTAGGATCTTATGTAACTAAATAAGTGACCTGATTTTCACCTAGAAGTTTTAAATTAAGTCAATTATTGGCATATAGAATTTCCAAGTGTGTCCAGGATACACACAAACATAAAACCACAATCTGTCAGATCCCAAACTGGTATAAACTAGTGTAGCTCAATTTACACCAGTGGAAGATTTCTCCCAATATTTAAAGATATTCTGTTATAGTATGTATATATTTAGGGAAGTATCTTCTGCTCCAGTTTCCATTTTGGCACACTCACTTTTATCCAAGCAACTGGTGCATCAGCAGAAGTGGATGGTCACCTGATTCTCAGAGGTACTGAACTGCAAGTGCTCATCAACACCACTGAATATCAGGCTGATAGAGTTTGCATAAATGGTATAAGTGCAATTTTATAATGTGTGATCTGAACGTACAAAGTTTGGATGCAAGAAGTAGCTGTATGTTTATTTTTTGTATATGCGCACAAACATGAGACTATCTGAAAGCATTACCCTTAACTGAAAAAGAAGTGTCTGTAAATCTCTGATACTCTGGAGGCAGACTGTTCTGAAAACATGGAAAAGTAGTCTGTTAAATCAGAAGAAAATCTGATTTAAACTGGTGTTAGATAAGAACAAATGCTATAATTACCTTTTCTCTAGTAACAAATGCCTGCTTATGTTCCCAGATATGGAGTTTGTGTGGAGAATGGGGGCATGAGGAAATTTTGCAGGCATAACTTGCACATCCACTTTTGGAAATTTAGCCTCAAAAATCAAATAAAACATTCAGTTCTAAAGATGTGTTTGGATGGACAGTGGCATAAATATCACTGGGCCAAATCCTGCATTTTTTACCCACCCAAAACTTCCACTGTAGATAAACAAGATGTTCAGATCAAGTTTTACCACCATGATCACTGATTGGCAACAACATTTATCCAGCTGCCCATTTTCTAGCACTGGAATCTAAACAAGGAGGAAAAGAAAAATTTAAGGCAGCTTTGAATCAGAGAATCCCTAGTTCCAAGCCATTGCCAGGAAACCAATGATTTACATGAGAAAGGAACTGTGTTCACTGCCGTTAGTTCTGTGTCTCTATGTATAGCCACCTACACCACTTAAGCACAGCAATGTCTTATGGGGAAAAAGCGATCTACCCTGTGGAATTTTCCTGTTGAAAATTCCTGATAGCTCTCTCTTATACGATTATACAGGAAAGCTAAAGAAATACGGAAGTAGGGACACTGTTTTTCTAGCCTACAACTCCAGTGCTTCTTAAAACCCAAAATTTAAACCATCCGCTACTAATATTGCTTCCCCTTCCCTTGGATCCTTTATAGATATTGCATATCTAGACATACTCGTCTCAGAATAGTCATCCTAAGGTTTTGAGGTTTCATAATTTGTTTTCATTCCACACAAAGGAAAACAAAACCTTTCAAATGTTTTTTGTAGAAATGTGTTGAAAGAGCCATAATTTTTGAGCAAAAAGGTCACATTTTCAATTCAGGGCTTTATCTCATCAAAACTGACCAGCCAGTCCACGCTGGACCTCAGAAAACTTCTCATCAAAAACTTGGTTGAAATCAGTACATCTCTGGAAAATTTAGGTTTTAGTGAAACAGAACAAGTAGATGAAACTATATTTTGCCCGAAATGTTCCAGCCAGCTCTAACCAGGCACACTGCAAGTGATTTGCCTGAGGTATCACAGGAACTCCATGGGAGAGTTATTCATTGAACCGAGATCTCTGAAGAATCAATCTAGTGCCTTAGCTATAAGACCAACCATCCTACTCACTTTGCCAAAATCACTTGCAGTATGCCAAATTGTATATAGTTATTTAAAAACCCACCAACACTTACCTAAAAATCAATTGCTATCAAAGCATTTCAACAGCTTTTTAAAACAAACATATTCTGTTATTCTTACACTGAAAGGAACATTCACCCTGATTCAGAAGGCTGGGGTGAGGCCTTTCCACCACATGAATATCACTTAAATAGTGTAAGGGGTAAACGTTACCCTATGTATTTTATTAAGGTCACAAGGGCATAAAAGGCAAAATTTGATCTTGATTGTAGGAACTCAGGGTAAGCTTGAAACAAAAATGTTTCCTTCCTGATTGATCTAATGAAAGGTGCATCACAGGGGTGTTGTGATTGTAAAGCACTTTGCACTTTTGTAGCATTTTTCATCTAAGGATGTCAAAGTATTATTGCTGGACTAACTTGAGAGGTTCTTAACATAGCGTTTACTCCATTGTAGCACAAAATACTATTCAAGTGAACGCTTTGCCTTAGAAGGACTAAGTAGGAACTATAGACCTCATGATTTGGCTAATGAGCAGTAACAATAATTACTTGTGGCACCTTAGAGACTAACAAATTTATTTGAGCATAAGCTTTCGTGAGCTACAGCTCACTTCATCGGATGCATAGAATGGAACATATATATATCTGTATATATATATATACACATACACACACATACAGATAAGTTAGATGTTACCATACAAACTGTGAGAGGCTAATTAGTTAAGATGAGCTATTATCAGTAGGAGAAAAAAAAACTTTTGTAGTGATAATCAAGATGGCCCATTTAGACAGTCGACAAGAAGGCATGAGGATATTTAATTTAAGGAAATAGATTCAATATGTGTAATGACCAAGCCACTCCCAGTCTCTAGTCAAACCCAAGTTAATGGTATCTAGTTTGCATATTAACTCAAGCTCAGCAGTTTCTCCTTGGAGTCTGTTTTTGAAGCTTTTCTGTTGCAAAAGTGCCACCCTTAAGTCTTTTACTGAGTGGCCACAGAGGCTGAAGAGTTCTCCAACCGGTTTTTGAACATTATGATTCCTGATGTCAGATGTGTGTCCATTTACTTTCTTCTATTACAGAGGCACATTAGGGATTGTTAGTGCGTCCACTGAAATCAATTGCAAAAGTCCTCTTGACATCAGTAGAAGTAGGATGGAGTCCTTAGTTTGGGACTGTACCTTGCTCCTGCACAGATAAGCAAGGAGCCTCTCCCATCCAGTGAGGCCATGCAAAATAGTAGCCCTTGTGCTCAACTGAATCCAAGATCTGTGCACCGCTAGCATGATAAGCTACTCCAAAGTCAGTGGAAAAGTGGTGGAGCTGCCAGCCACAGTCGGAAGCAACTGCTGCCCCCTCATAAGGAGTGGCATGGAGCTGTACTTCTGATGCCCCTGGGAGCCCACACAACTGCACTGAAGTTTAAGAAAATAGCCAGCGAACTAAGGGAAGTTTGGATGATTTATTCCTCTCTGGATGGTGCTGAACAGCCATGGGGCTCATAAAAATACTAATTAGGGCCACATTATTGGCCTTTGGAATGCACTGTACCAGACTGCACCAAGGGTAAGGCATTTTCAAATATGTTCCCATGGAAGGTTATCTTCTAGCCTGCTCCTCCAAGGTCTCTATCCTCCTTCCTTGGTTATAAGAAAGCAGCTTTGTTTAAATGGGAAAATAAATAAAGAGATTCTCCAATCTATGGCTGCAAGCGTTGTCTGCACCTCCCATCATTAATCACTGATGGGGAGAATATTTGTGGGAGTCCCTTATAAAAATTCTGGCAGCACATCAATGATTAATACTATGGGATGACTTGTTTTTCTTAACTACTTTCTTAACTATGTATTCTGACAGCTATGTTAAAGAAGGGAGACTCCAATTCTGATAGCTTTAGACTTACTTATTAAATTACGTCCAATTGTCTAACAGATGTAAGAGTTCTAACTACTTCTACTTTCTTTGCATGTTCTGACTTATCCTGTATCTTATCCTGTATCTGGTCTATACCACCAGGGAAGCATAATTTAATAGACTAGTCCCATCTATTAAACACTACTTTGCCAGCCATCAACAGATCAGTGTACAATCATTCCTTTCTATATTAAATTATATATACACACACATAACCTGCTGTCTTTACTCAGTCAAAGCTCCCACTGAAATCAATGGAGATTTTGACTGAATAAGGAATAACAACATTTGGCCCATCATCATCATCATCATGAATGGATACTGGAGAAATTTGGTTTTTTTAAATATTTTCCTTTATCTCCACAATTAAATCAATATGTATTTCTATTTGTGGTATATGTGCCTTTTATTTTTTCTGTGTACAGTGCCTTTAAATTTCTACAGCATCCGTCTGATTGCAGGGGAAGCTGTCATTAATGCAGCCAGTTACAAGAGAGATGCTCACTAAGCTGTTTCACAGAGATTTAGTTTAGATTAAAAGAAATCAAAGCAAAAATAAAAAAGGCTGTTCAGAGAAAGTATAGAATTGCTTTGTTCATAGAAAAACCTAACATTATTTAATGACCTTAAAATAAATTTAACATCTGGAGCTTTTATATTCCAGAAATCTCGTCAGAAGAACAAATTTAATGTAATCCAATAGTCTAACTTCTAGGTGAGCAGATAAAGCAGCATTTGGAACTCTCAAGCCTATCTGAAAACTGTAAAATCAGCAACATCCAAAGTGATCTAGGGGGAAGGTTATGTAAAAGTAGGAAATATTGTCTTGCTTACTCTCCCAAAGAAAAACAGTGCAGATTCTATGTATTAGATAAATTAAAAATTGGGTTTAAAATACAAATCAAATAAAACCCCCAATATAAATATTTTTTTTCATTAGAGATGAGGAACCAGTGTTTGTATCTGGACCCATACTCAGCTTAAATTTGAATTCAGGGTTTAGACTGAAGAACGAGGTGTTTTCATGAGATGCTAGCCCAAAATGATGGGCCATCTCAGATGAGATCTTGGGCTGAAATTTCAGAAGAGCAGCTGTTCTTGTGATTTTGACAGTATCAAACCAGGAAAAGTGCTTTTTTTGAGTTTGGGATCTGACCCAGAACCAAAGACAGATGGATGGGTTCAGATCCAGGGAATCTGAATTTGAATTCTCTTCCAAAATATGAAGAATTTGGATCCAAGGCTGACTATTTGTCATCCATTTAGCTACGAAAATTGGCAACAGGGGTGCAGTCTAATGTTCAGCTCCAAATGTGTGCTTGATGCCAGTAGTACTTGCTGATGATCACTATTTCACATACTCTCAGGTTTATACTTAGGAAATACTCTACCAGGAACTTTCCTCTGTTCAAAAAATAATATTGCTGGGCTGGAGCAATAGTGAAGACAGTTGTAGTCCATCCTTCCAAGCTGATCCTTCCTTCTGACAACATAATACAGTGCTGCAGTCCTGGTCAGCTATTTACAAAGCATTTTGAGAGCTACAGATTAAAAGTGCTATATAAAAGATGGTTATTATTAATTTCAGACATGACATAATCATCACTGCTTGAACTGTGTTTGGCCCAATACTTAGGCAACCCAAAACAGAGCCAGAAGCACAATACGTGGGAATAAAAAAACCTGTACACTTCAATGACATTAATTTTTTAACTGAAGAACTAAAGAATCACATGACATTCCCTGTAGCCTTTAAAAATAGAAACAGATCTGACTTTGCTTGCCAGCCATCAGACTACAATAGGGAGCTTTGAAAACAGGTATATTTTGTGTGCAGGAAGAATCCTGGCTCTGTGCCACTGTGTCTTATTTACCTTTGCTCAGCCCATACTTGATAAGAGCCTGTGTAAAAATAAACAATGGATTTTGAAGAACTAAATGCATTTGTAAAGGTGAATGGACTCAAGAGGCAGATTCAACCAACTCCAGTGATTAAGTTCACAATGTTATCTTCTGCCACATACGACATTTTTTTCTGCTCATGAGAAAATACTATCCACTTTTTGAACCACTCTAATTAATACAATTGCTTACAGGCTTGAGGAAACTTGAGTGTCCAAGTGCTATTTGTGAAAGAGCATGAAGTGAGCTGTAGCTCACAAAAGATTATGCTAAAATAAATTTGTTAGTCTCTAAGGTGCCACAAGTACTCCTTTTCTTTTTGAGTCATTAAAGTCATTTATAAACAAGATGTTCAGTGAATGGAGCAAAGATTCCTGCAGATCACTACTTCATTCTCTTACTTTTAAGATGCTCTTTTACAAGGCTGTTAGAAAAAACTGCTTGATATTACATTGCACTCTCTGAGAAATAATGTGTGGTTGTGTACTGAACTCTAATGCATATGCATAAACAAAGTAGGGAAATACAACCTAGATGGAGCTACTATAAGGTGGATGCCTAACTGGTTGGAAAACTGTTCCCAGAGAGAAAAGGAGTACTTGTGGCACCTTAGAGACTAACAAATTTATTAGAGCATAAGCTTTCGTGAGCTACAGCTCATTTCATCGGATGCATTGATGAAGTGATGAAGTGAGCTGTAGCTCACGAAAGCTTATGCTCTAATAAATTTGTTAGTCTCTAAGGTGCCACAAGTACTCCTTTTCTTTTTGCGAATACAGACTAACACGGCTGCTACTCTGAAACCTGTTCCCAGAGAGTAGTTATTAGTGGTTCACAGTCAAACTGGAAGGGCATATCAAGTGGGTTCCCTCAGGGATCAGTTCTGGGTCCGGTTCTGTTCAACATTTTCATCAATGATTTAGATAATGGCATTCAGACTACACATATAAAGTTTGCTGATGATACCAAGCAGGGAGGGGTTGCAAGTGCTTTGGAGGATAGCAATTAAAATTCAAAATGATCTGGACAAATTGGAGAAATTCAATAAGACCAAATGCAAAGTACTCCAGTTAGGAAGGAACAATCAGTTGCACACATAAAAAATGGAAAATGACTGCCTCAGAAAAAGCACTGTGGACATGAATCTGGGGATCATAGTGGATCATAAGCTAAATATGAGTCAATAGTATAACACTGTTGCAAAAAAAAAATGAAGGTTAAGGTTTTTGGTGCAACCTTAAATTGGGCATTTCCTTATGGCTTGGCTCTTCGTTAACTTTCTGCCACCCAGCTGTTTGCATTTGTTGAAACAGCAATGGGCTAAAACTTTTGCCCCTTTTAATTATTGATATGATATTATAACCTTAACTTAATTTTAATGAAATATGTTCTCCCAGGGTTGTTATATGTAACGACAAACAGAAGTGTGATGGTGTTGGTGATGGGTTTCCCCCGGGGTGCCACTTGGAACTGGGGTATTACTGAGCCCGCCGGACCCACCAGCCTGGGCTCCCTCTAACTGTACTGCTGGGACAAGCTACAGACCCACCCCCAGTCTCACACTTTCACCAGCATACATACAGGTAGGGATACCCAGGCATGGGAAAGCTTCAGCTAAGGAACTGCCCAGATACTCATGTGCATCCCCCCTATCATGCCCCCCAGAGTGAAAACTCAAAATTACACCATCTTGCACTGCACAGAGAACTGTACAGCGTAAGCTCATGAAATTCACTCCCTCCTTCAATGTGGAGAGAGATATGCAACAGCTTTTTGCCTCTCAGTTAAGAATTCCACACACTGGGTTAAGACAAAACAAAACAAGTTTATTAACTACAAAAGGTAGATTTTAAGTGATTATAAGGGATAGCAAACAGATCAAAGCAGATTACCCAGCAAATAAAATAAACACTCAATCTAAGCTTAATATACTAAAGAAACTGGTTATAACTAGCAAATTCTGACCCTAAATGTTGTTTTAGGCAGATTGCAGAGGTTCTTGAAGGCAAGCTGCTCTTGCGTGCAGCTTAAAACTCCAGGTATTTCAGAGGCCAAACTGAGTTCAGTCCTTTCTTCCCCCGTTCAGTCTTTGGGCTTGTCTACACTGGCAATTTACAGTGCTGCAACTTTCTCGCTTGGGGGGTGAAAAACACGTCCCTGAGCACAGCAAGTTTCAGTACTTTAAAGTGCCAGTGTAGACGGTGCACCAGCGCTGGTAGCCGTGCTCCCAGCTCTAGTAGCTACGCCCCTCGTGGAGGTGGTTTTTATAGAGCTCTGGGAGAACTCTCTCCCAGAGCTGCGCTGCGACCACACAAGGCATGTTAAAGCACTGCCACGGCAGCGCTTTAGCATTGCCAATGTAGACTAGCCCTTAGGTGTTTACAGCAATTATCATGGGTGGGGGGACAGTGAAGAACCAACCACAATTATATCACTCCCCTGCCTTAAGTAGGTTTTACCTATGGCGGGAATCCTTTGTCTTCCAGTGCGATTCCCAGTCCTGGTCAGTAGAAAAGTACTAATTTTATCATAGAGTCCAGTAACAAGTGACATGATCACATGACCCTGTAGCCATAACTCAGTCTATTTGCAGTAAAAGCCTACAAGAAGGCTTTCTAGGAAGGTTGGAGATTAATATCTTCAAAGACCTAATGTTCTTCCTAATAGCCCTTTCCAGTCAGCAATCTAGACTGATATGGGCATTCCCCAATGTAAACACATTTGTAATAGTTTCACAGACGATATTCCTAACTTCAGATACAAAAATGATACATGCTTACAAATAGGATACTCCTATTCAGTAAATCATAACCTTTTCAATGATTTCTCACATGACCCATCTTGCATAAAAGACATATTAGTTATGCCGCAGTCACATAATAACAATATCTCTGTGAAGAATATGGGGGCATAGTGTCACAGTGTTCTAGCAAAAAAGGGAAATAACATGCCAAACACATAAATATACGCTGAAATTGTTCCATCTCGCTTGGAACTCTCTTACTGCTGTTGCTTGTTGAGTGTTACAACAATACAGAGAATCTGAAGTATTTCAATGATGTGAGCTGGGAAAGGCACTAAAGTAGAGCAGTGAGAACTAAGATAGTTTATTTATATGGTTGACAGAATCAAAAGCTCCCCGGTAGTCATGAAAGCACATTGGAAAGCCTCTGATTACATTTCCATTCCAATGTGCAATTTAAAGAACCAATCCCAAATTTTGCTGCTGCTTTTCTACCATTGACTTAGACATCAGAATATTAGCTTTTTGGATTAAAAGATTTTAATGCCCGAAAGGACCACTTCCACCCTCCAACAACTATATTCATCTGCAAAAGGAAAAGGGTATGAAAGAGTTTGAATTCCTTCCTACAGACTTTAAGGGGCTTTACTCTTTAACGTGACTGTAAAAATGTCCATGTGGGGTTCCAGAAATACAGGTTTGTTGTGTCTCCATGAATTCCAGATCAAATGTACTCAGTTCACAAGGAGGATTTTTTTCCTCACTGCCATCCTGGCAAACTCAAACTAGGATCTGAAAGTCAGGCTGGGTTCTTTCCATCCCTATCATTGCCACAATGTTTAAGATATGCAAATCAAATTAAGCCTTTGGTTGCACTTGTATAACTCCAATTTTTGCCTGTTGTACTCCTGGGGGCCAGATTGTGAGCCTTCAACTTTCACTGACTAGTAGTCCCATTGATTTCAGTGTAACAATTTCCATGAATAACTATATGAGGAAGAGGTTCACACTATGGGCTGTAGTGCTAACTCTGCAATTACCCTCGCATGGATAAGAACAGAAGAACAGCCATACTGGGTCAGACCAAATGTCCACCTAGCCCAGTATCCTGTCTTCCGACAGTGGCCAATGCCAGGTGTCCCAGAAGAAATTAACAACACCGGTAATCATCAAGTGATCCATCCCCTTCACCCATTCCCAGCTTGTGGCAAACAGAGGCTAGGGACACCATCCCTGCCCATCCTGGCTAATAGCCATTGATGGACCTATCCTCCATAAATTCATCTAGTTCTTTTTTTTAACTGATTGGCTGTATAATTGGAACTTTGTAAATAATTCTGTCGATGATTGATGCAGAAGGAACAGAATTGATATGCCTCTCTCTGAGCTGGGTTGCCTCTGATGTGTAAAAGGAGTAAAAGATATTTTAGTCACTGAAGTTAGTATATCTAACTCTAAGTACACCTGGAATAAATCTGTCAAGCAAGAAGGTGTGATTTTATATAGTTGCTTTTCAGTGCAGACTCAGAGCCATATTTTAATATGGAGAATGGTCAAACTAATCTGTGGTGTTGGTCCAATGGCGTTAAATTACTTCTAATTTCACCAGAATGAATTCACCCTAGAACCTTATTTACTCAGAGATTCAGATTAAATGCAATTGCATTTTAGACAAGAATGTTTCAGAATGAGATGGACACTGACAATGATTTGGAAAAACAGGGGGAAAAAGCTCTGGAAGAATCAATGCTGATGGAGGATTTACTATATTCTAGTAACACAAACATGATTAGAGTTCTTAAAAAAAGTTGGGGTGGAATTTTAGATTTTTCTTTTCATTAGTGTTATCATACCCTTTTGTCAGCAATGCAAAGTAGAAACTCTGCTTCTCCAGGGTGAAAGCCTGGCCCCGCTGAAGTCAATTGGCTTTTTGCCACTGTCTTTAGTAGGGCCAGGATTTCACTACTGTGTTTGTGTTCTATAACAAAATAAATCCCTGTAAAGTCTGTAAGAAAGAAGCATGGAAGGAAGTCCAAATCATATGGGTGTAGCTATTGGAGGCTGATTCTATAACCATTCCATCTATCAGAACTTGGACAGCCTGTTCCCTTCCTACCAGATTTGTTCCATAACATTTTTCTGAAGACGACAGTCAGGGTCAGATGCTGTATGTTGTTTCTTGCAGACTGAACTCTGTCCCTATTCACAGCTCATTGGGTCAACTTGTAGGAGCAGGATCTCAATATCTATAGTCAGCCTGAGTCTACACAGAGAGTGTAACCTCTCTTTCTATGATAAATGTGACCCAGACAATAATACAGAGCTGCTTGATGGAATTAACATTTAATATTTATTTCAAGAGAGATTTTCATCCTGATTCTCTAGGGTATTGTAGCCTGAGTGGCCATTTACACATGTGCAGTGTGAACGCTAAGAGGGTGCAACACACTAGAAAATCACAACAGTAATATTTGGCACTCATTGTGACCATATGTTGCAAACAGCAATGGAGCAGCAATTTCTTCATTTCTTATACTTAAAATAATACTACAGTATTCTGTATAGTGATGTTCCACAACACCACAGCTAGCAATAGTAATATTGTGATGTTTTCAATAACTACAGCAGAATGGTAAGGGTTTGGTCTGGGGGTTTTGTTAATAAGGTTAACTTGATGGAGGGCCACATACAATTTGGCTTTACGTTCCACTAATGAAAATGCTCGGTAACACCTCGCAGGTGAGAACACACACTTTTGATTGTGCCCTTTATTTAGGATACACATTATTTTACTTAATTTAGAAGAAGGATTATCACACTAGCATAGTTGTTTGGGCTCAAGATGATGGGCTCGACACTGGCTTCAGTGAAGTCAATGACAAAACTCTTATTGTCTTTTTTAAATTACTTCTTCTGCTCAACCACAAACTTTTTTAATTTCTTAGTTTGGCAGAACAATTAAACAGATATATTTCATGTTTTGGGCTGTCATTTTTCTAATTATGTTTGGCCTTAGCTGGGGAGAAAAACAAAGGGGAGAAAAATAATCTTTCTTGATGGTGTCTCTGCCTACAGGGTATATTGTATTTGTAGGGCCTAGGATAAGGAAAGGCATGCTGGACTGATTCCAGTTACTTTAGTTAGAGAGGAGATATCCATTCCCAAAATAGCTTTCATGGTTGTTACTTCCTGACTGACAAATTAAAAACAGACAGTGTTCACTCAGATTTTTTCCTCACAAATTTTATTTGATGTCCCTGCTATATTCCGCCCCCCCCTTTTGTTTTTAACTGCAGTGTCTTTCAGGTATATAAATGGATGGCTACCATAGCCTTCCACTTCTACAGAAAGGAGCATTTTTTCTCTCCCATTAGCCTGATTCCTCAGAATAAAACCTGCAAATTTGAACACATCATCTTAAAGCATTTTACATACATTAATGAATTATCACTTGAAAATGAGCAACCAGCTCAGTCACTATTGCACATGATGTGTCAAAAATGCCCAAGAATAAATGTTAAATAAATTAATATACCAGGATGATATGGAATACAATCTAACGACTGGCACCCCAGATGGGGTTAAATTCTGTCCTGAAATGCATATGCTGAATTCAAAGGAAGTCAGTGGGAACTAGGTACATGCACCTAAAGGTAGAATTTGCCTCAAAATGTTTAAAGACCCAGTCCTACACATACGAAGTCAATAAGAAAACTGTCATTGGCCTGAATGGGAGCAGGAGCAGACTTTACAGGTGTATTCCAGTGAGCTGATAGGAAGAAAGTTTCTGGAAGCTGGTTGAAACAAGATACATAAATAAGATTTGCAACATGAAGTAGTACTTAATGATGAGCTATAGGACAGTGAAACACAGTAGACTCATTTCAGCTGATGTACAATATAAAAATAATGCTTAAAGAGTGTGTATAATAAAATAATTGCAAAGGGTCCTCATCAATTATATAGAAACTATCTCATTTTTACTTTTTAAAGAAGACAAAAAATATATGTTACTTTCATGCATTAAATCTAGATAAAAGAAAATTCACCCTGTATTTCAGTAGCTTTTCTAGCAAAGCCATTTGGAGTGGAATATTGATAATAAACGGATCAAAAGTGAATTTTGGATCGTCACAGTCCATTAAACTCAACAGCACATATGATAATGTCAGGGACTTGTTAGAGAGACAAGGTGGGTGAGGTAATATATTTTATTGGACCAACTTCAGGTGGTGAGAGAGAAAAGTTTTCAAGCTTACACAGAGCTCTTCTTCAGGTTGTTGTAAGGACCTGTTGTAAAAAAATCCCCTACAGTTGCTTAACAACCAGGGCTGGAGCCATTTAGTATTTAGGAGACAATCAGTTACTGTTTAATATGACACATACCCTTTATCTCTAGCCCCAGATGCAAATTACTTTGTGACAATGGTAACCTGTTCCTTTAATTACATGTTCCTTATTACAATTGGTAAGGGAATTAAAGAAGAATTAAAATACGAAAGAACAAGCTACACCTGACTGCAGTTGCTTCACTACGCTGTGTTGAAATTGCTCACTGGGCTGGGGGATGCCATCTGAGCCATTTGACTGATTGTAGAGTGTCACTAGTTTATTGTCCCTTAAGGTAAATTAATCCAGCTGTTTGGTTTGTGAACAAAATGGTATTAGTTTCCACAGAGAGTTGGAGCTCTGAAATGGCAGCTACATTTAGGGATACAGTAACACAACTGAGTAGTTACGATAGTTGTGTCCATGGCTCAAATGCTGATGGGGGTTGGGGAAAGAGGGGACAAGAAAGAGCCACTGTCTATAATATGGATAGTACAAAGGTATTGTTCTCCCCTCTCTCCCCCCACCAAGAAATATTCTTGGTATGTGGCCTTACACAGGCTTATGTTGGAGGGCTCAGTAAGTACCAACACACGTGGCTGAAGAAAGGCAGGACTGTAGTGCAAGTGGATTCCTGGTGTGAGATGCCACAGGAAATGGCTCTACTTACAACCCCTGTCCTGTCACACCCATTGACTGCAGTGGAACTACTTACACGTGTAGTAGGAAGAGAACCTGAGCCCTTGTATCAGAGGCCTGGTATGAGGGAGGACCTGCTCACAGAATTTGGCAACAACAGGGCAGAGAATGCAGAAATACACATTCCTAAGAAGTGCTAGTCAGAGTGCTCACACAAACACATCCTGATATCAAGTGGTACCAGAACATTCTGATATCAAGGATGGTACAAAAACATTCCCCAATAATAACAGGAACCTAAAAGATAAGGTCAGGATGACAGTATGTAATAGAGATGTTTTGATTGAACCAACTTGTACAAGATGATGGGTGATAACTAGCCACATCAGGAGGCACTAACTAACTATGTCAGAGGGGCAATACTAACTTGTTTGTATCAGGGTATAAAGATGTATCTCAGAGGGAGTATCTTTGTCTGCCCTAGGGAGGAATGGAAAGTCCCGCTGTTCACTGAGCTGGTCCATTGTTACAGGCATACATATATTAGCCATCTGGTAAAGTCTGCAGGATGCTAGTACCGTGCTTTGTCGACAATAAATCTGCCTGGGTGCCTTCATCCCTTAACAGCTCTTGTGGTCATTGGGCGGTTCACTAGAGGTCTGCTGTGCCAGCTGTCTGCACAGGGCTGAAGCAGCACACAGAAGGAACACACGCACACACACTCAGCCAAACATCTAATCAACATCTAACCACAGCATAAATGAGTGGCTGCAGAATCAGGGCCTATCTTATGGAGGAAGAGATTTGGGCAGCCAAGCCCCATGCTTATTATTGCTGGAGGCAGGATTGGGGAGAAGAGGTAATGTAGCAAATAGTTAGAAAAATACAAATCAATGCATAAAAAGGTTAAAAGATATGAAATAGCACTGGAAAAGTACCTCAGATACGTTCTCTGATATTTATATAACCCATTGGTGAATAGCACAGAAGGGACTCTGTAACACACAATCTACAGAGGATAGGAGTCTGTTACAGCTGCATTTAGAGAGCTTTAGCTCAGGCCATAGCAGTTCAAGCCTTAAAGTATGAGAGCTCCATGGTGTATTAGCCATGATGACAGCAGTAACATTGACTCAAATAAAATTTTGAATTTGCTTTGGCTTTGCCCACAACCTATTTTCAGTTGCTTTCTGTGAATAGCCCCCACCCACCCTTACCCCCTCTAGTTTCATCTATCTGTTGCAAGCTGTTAGGGATAGGGAGAGCCTTTTTACTTTGTAAGTGTACGGAATGTAGCTAAACAATCTATTCCACCTTGCATTTTGCAGTGACACTGGGAATATAGTTACCAGACCTGAAGAGCAGCTTTGTGTGGCTTGAAAGCTTGTCTCTCTCACCAGCACAAGTTGGTCCAATAATTGATATTACCTCACCCACCATGTCTCTCTACAAGCATTACAAACTACTTCATTACAAACTACTATCTTAGTGAAAACCCTCTGTGCCTGTGTAGAGTTCCATCAAAGTGACTGGGACTGTAAGTGGAATCAGACATCTGTCTTCGTCTTTGTCATTACAGGATCCAGGACTGAAATGAGAGAGGAAGGGATTTTATTTTCTTCTATAACTTAGTACAATGGTGGTTTTTTTAAGGCGTCTTTCATCAGAGACTGAACACCACATATGCCCCATCAAAGCTCCCTCTTCTAAATTGCTTTGAAGTTAGAACACTTTTAGCTAACACATGTCAAAATCTACCACCAGAAATGTAAACCTTACAATAATTTTTTATGCCCTTTGCCATCTAGAACAGAAACCCTAAACACTGAAGTGTCAAAATAAGACAGATAATGCAATAAATTTGCTTGAGCAGGGACAGGAAAAACAAACACAGCTTTCTGATCTATGTATGTCACCTAACTAAGTGTGACTGGCTGGCCTGAAAGCTTATCCTCCTGCACATCTTTTCTGTCACTGTTTATTTGTTCTATTTTAAAATCTCTCTCTGTCAATTTTTCTGTTTTTGTTTGCTTTCTTTAAGCTTTCCAAACAGAAGAGCTAGACGTTTTATCCCAAATGATGAGCTAGTTAATATTGCAGATGAGTGTCATGAACCCCAAGATCTCAGTAAACTGGAGATCTTTGTAGCTGTTTTTCCTCAATTGCAACAGTCTGGCTGGAATGGTATGAAACGTAAGGCCAAAGCAAAGCATTCTGCCTAGAGAGCATCGTATCCTGGCATCTTCAACTTCAAGAGTCCCAGGAGAGAGTCTGTGAACCTGACACGATGTGCAACTTTTACCTGAAAAGATGCACTATGAACAAATACAGCCTAAGTCATAGCATACCTTCACTGCATTGTTCACCACACGTGTAACACAACACCACACAAGTTAACTGGGAATGTAGGCACACCGTTGGCTACTTAAATTGTGCGTGTCACAAATTTTGGGTCAGATTCTCCCCCCTTTTCCCCTGCCTTCTTCATGCTGAGCAATATCTACAAATATTCCCACCGGGGCCTATCTGCTATACTCATTCATACTGAGTAGTAGTATCTTACTACATGAGGTGTTTCAGGATTATTCACAAAATAAAGTACTACTATATTTGTAAAGTAAACCTGATAGATGAAATGTTACATAAATGTAAGTAATTTTGGTCAAAATACTTCAACATTTTAATAAATGCTGTATAAATTAATATCACTTCAACAGATTGGCTTCTCTTTCCCCATTCACAACTCAGCCTTTCAGCACTGTCTGCAACCTTTAAACTGAACAGCTAGAGATGGGTCATAGAATTGGGGCCAAGTACCGCACTCAACTGGGAATGCAGAAGGATTAGTGAAGAGCTAGCAGAAGTTCCTATTTCAGCACCCCATACAATACACCCTTTAACTAAAATAAGTATAACTATTTCCCCCCTTGTTTCCACAGTGAAGTAAAACAGACTTTTTGCAATTGGAGATGGGCTGTGAGCTATCACTAATTTAAATATACACATGGATATTAGAAAGTGTCACTTTTGACCTGTAAAAGGACAATTCTAGGTTTCAGCTGGAATGTTCATGGTTCATTTTATGCAGCATGAGCCAGGATGAAGACAAATGTCATTTTTTCACTTCAAAAACATTAAAACTAGTATTTTCAAAGGAGCCAGTGGGATCTGGGCACCAAACTTCCTTGCGCTCTTTTGAAAATCCCACTATATATGGGTGTGTTTCAGGTGGACCTGGCCTTTATAAGAGGAAAGTGGTCCACCCTTTGCCCCCCCCCAACTAATTAGCTGCCCCATCAGACCTATGGTTGGATAGTTGCCCCTAAAGGTCAGAGAGGAAGTGAGGGAAAGTTGCTAGAGGTCAAAAAGTCTACAGTGTTGCCAACTTTCATGATTTTGTCATGAGTCTCATGATCATTATTGTTTTCCATAAAGCCCCAGCTCCTGGAGTCAAGTGGCATTGTGACGATTTCAGCCTTCATTCTTAAAGCCCCAGTGGCTGTAGGGAAAGATTCAAAATATGACCCTAGTGAAGCAAGTGGGTAAAAAACTTTTCTGTTTGTTTTGAGGAGGCGGGTAAAGTTGTACAAAGTCCTAATGGTGCAGACAACATTCTGAATCTAAAAATTCAGTTGGAGAACAAAAAAGGCAAACATTCAGGAAGAGAGGGGTCTGAATCATACCTTGATTGGGAAGAAGCAGGCTGGCAGCCAGGAGGGGGGTGACTCCTGACTGTTTGCTACTGCAGTAATAATAATTATATAGAACATCAGGTCTTGACATACAAGGGTTTTGTTGACACAGTACAGCATGCACACAACATAAAAGTTGTGTGTGTATATATATGGCTATTGCATTTCCCACTTTAGTTTTGTAGTGTTAAAGGATCTCACATCCCCCCTCCCTGCCAATAAATGCAAAGGAATTCACACTTTAGCCAGAAAAGTCAACATACAATGATGATAAACATGGCATTAGAGGGTAAAGCTAAGTTAGTAACTCCAGTGAGATTCAGTATTTCTGGAAGAATAATAAAATATTGTGATTGTAGTGGATGTTTGTCAGAATCGCAATGCACTTTTTCCCCCCATGTGAAATACCTTCTGGGAGTTTTGTGTTGTTATGAGAATGGCTGTTCAGAAATATCCAACTGATTTCTCTTACAAATCCCCACTGAAGTGAACAGTGCAGGCTGGAAATAAATATAGCCTCACAGGAATCATTTCATTTGGATTTCTTGATCTGTTTCTCCTCAAGGCCCAGCTTAACTTTGGGTGACACACAAACTTGGGGCGAGGGGAGAATTGAGTACATGGTGGTTCTGGGGGAACTTTCCTCACAAATAAGGAGTTTTAGCAGATGGGCTGTCTCCTGACTTTTTTGCTGTGCAAAACTTGGAGAGGGTATTTCAGTTTGGAGGAGACACACCTCAGCTGCACAAGGGGCTTAGGTTGCTCATCCTAAACCACCTCAACCTGGTTTATCAACTGATACATTATATATAATAGAACCTTTCATATGAAAAAATATTGTACATCTTTACATGCTACATGCAAGTTACAAACATAGAGCCAGATCCTCAACTAGTATAGACGCCATTGACTTCAGAAGAGCTATGATCATTTTTACCAGCTAAGATTCTGGCCTGTTCACTGCTTCCTCTTACATCTAAAACATCAGTCAGCCACAGTGCAGAGTATATTGCATAACAGTGAAAGAAAGAGGAAATTTTGTGAATGGACAGCCAGACAACCCCTTCATCCCATGATGTCTTGAAGGCCAAACTTTCAAAATACAGCCTCCAGTTGTGGTTTTATCAGTTTCCGTACATAATGCATAGAGCTACATAGAACTTTGCAGTGTGCTCATAGTCCCATGATTACAATTGCTTAGTCTGCTAGTTGAAGTCTGCAAGGGTAAACCAACCAATTTAGAGATTTATAAACACACTTGGTTTGGGGTTTATCTAATTGACCAAGGAATCAACGGAAGAGTAACTTGCATTGTGTCTTTCTCCACTGATTCTGTGGATTTTGAATCTTTCTCTAGATTTTGATGGTGTTTCATATCCCTCTTTTTATTTTAAGTGAAGTAACAGGTTTCTGTGAGCAAAGATACAGTTCACTGTGTAAGCAGTGCACTTTGCATCTGTTGAGACTGCAGACAGACAGATTGAAACAAATGCACAAAAAGAAGTGTGAACTTTCCCCATTTATCTTAATGGAGTGTTAACCTCAAAGCTCAGCTCTGAGCATTTAAATCCTAAAATATTAAACAACTAGCTAAAATACAAACAACTCAAACAGTGAATCATGCATCCGATGAAGTGAGCTGTAGCTCACGAAAGCTTATGCTCAAATAAATTTGTTAGTTTCTACGGTGCCACAAGTACTCCTTTTCTTTTTTTTAGTGAATCACTGAAACCTCATGAGAAGAGACAGCTGTGTCAAGTTTTGATCTGGAATCTGGCTAGGAAAACAAATACCCAAAACAAATCTGGATTTAGCTATCAGACTGTTTAGTGTATTTAAGTATCTCTCTCTTTTCCCTAACTGCTACCTACAACCCTTGCTGTAAGATTATTAATTAGTATATTTCTCTAGCTGATGCACACTTCAATCTGCTCATATGAGCAGACTGAGACCATTTTCAACATGGGCTCCCCATTTTTGACCTGTAGATGTGCACACACAAGTATCTCTGGGTAAAATTAATGAGAGAGGCAAGATGGGTGTCATAATATCTTCTATTGGACCAACTTCTGTTAGTGGAAGAGACAAGATTTTGAGCTTTACACAGCTCTTCTTCAGGTCTGGGAAAGGTAACCAGAGTATCACAGCTAAATACAAGGTGGAACAGATTGTTAAACATAATTAAAATTAATGTCATTAAGAGATCTAGTTACATGATTGTGCCTGCAAATTGGGTACTTAGATGCCTGGCTCCAGTCATAATTAAACTGCATCTAAAGGTATTTGCACTGGCAATTTGCCAGCATAAAAACTCAGTCCCATCTTCTTAAAAACTATCTGTATTAAATAACTTTAACAAGTGGAAAACATGTAAAGAAATGGTCCACAGGAAGTTTGTTCCCCCTCCCTCACCCAGATTAAGACTGTTAGGGTTCTTGTTCACCACACACTAGCCAGCATAATTAAATAAATTGTGGGAAACCGAACAAAACCCAGACGTTGGCAAGAGTCTTTCTTTACAATACAAAAACTAAAATACACCAGGTTTAGATGAAACACTAGTGGCTGCTAATGCCCTGCCTACACTAGCACTTCCACCATAGCTAGTTTGGTAGAGCTACATCGGCAGTTACTAATACCGAAAATGTTAGGAAAATAAGTCTACTGGAGAGAAGGCCTAAAAAAATTGGAGCCAGTCAAAAGATAAATTTTAGTGAAAATGTTTTACATTAACGTTTGAAAAGGCACTGGTTTTTGTTTTTTCAAAACACTGAGAAATTTCTCATTTACTGAAAACCAGGGTTTTATATGAACCAAACATTTTGATAAGTATTTTGATAACCCTTTCCAGAGTATTTTGATTAAAAAATCAACTTTGTTGGAAAAAGCAAAAGATATCAAAACAGTTAACAGTATATTGTGAAAAAAAATATTTAAAAATATCAGTTTTCAACAAGATAAAACCCCCAGTGCTCAAACACACAGATTTTTTTTAATTAGACAAATTTTTACCTGCTCTATTAAAATTAAGTCATGTTTGACACTTGTGTTGCGAAAAAAATTTAGTTAAATTATCTTAGTTGTGATAAGTAGCAAAAATAATTTTGTCACTAAAATGCATTAGTATGATTTGGAAACCTTAGAAACAGAGCTGTCTAGGAAATGATTTCCCCCCTCGGTGAAAATATTTGGTTTTTAAATGTTTCCAGTTTTTAAACTGAAAAACTGAATTATTAATACTTTGGCAACCAAAACCCAGAAAAGTTTTAGTTGTTGATATCCAAAACCTGAAACTTTTCAGTTTAAAACCCAAAGATATCCATTTTTGATTGCTGAAATCTGAAGTTTTAGGATTTTGACAACAGATTTTTTTCTTTTTTCAAAAGCTTCTGTTTAGTCAAAAAAACATTTTCTGTTGTAAAAACAGTTTGAATGGAAGCATTTTTAACCAGCTCTACTCACAATTGATTAGACACATACATGATGAGCGTACACAAGGTTCCTTCTCAAACAGGACTGAGGCCACTAGTATGGACAGGCCAACAATGCTCAGTACTGAAGCAGCAAGCACAGCGTCTGAGCAAGGGACTGCCCATGTTTTCTTTATTAGACATAGAGACTCACAGACTTTAAGGTCAGAAGGGACCATCATAATCATCTAGTCTGACCTCTTGCATACTGCACACCACAGAACCTCACCCACTAATAGACCCCTAACTTCTGGCCAAGTTACTGAAGTCCTCAAATCATAGTTTAAAGACTTCAAGTTACAGAGAATTCACCATTCACACTAGTTTAAACATGCGTTTGCTCTTACTGCTCCATGGATGAAGAGGAACTGCGAGACTCTTGTTTGATATCAGATATTAAGTATAGCTCATGTACCAGTAACCAGGACTTATGAGGTCTCCCGAACTATTATGAAAACAAAGCACTAATGTTTGCCTCTTATGAGCGCAGTTGAAACAATGTGACAGTTTCATTGTTTTCATGCACAATCAGCAAATAGTGCAACTAAGTTCTGCAGATACCAGAACTTTCACCTTTGGGCTAGCAGTGTGTAGAAGATTGCACTCACTACCAGAGCGCCCCTCATGGCTGGGCATGGAATAACATGCTCTCCTTGTTTAGTGCCTCCTGCTGACAGGCGCTGCAGCCCTGCAGTGGTCTGCCTCTTCAATAGCTCTCTAGTCAGGTTACGTTTAGTAGCACCTCTTATGGGTTAACAAAGTCCCGCAGAAACGCATGTCCAATCCCTTGGTCCACACTGTCACTCTCAATTCTGGACCCAGTGGTCAGTATACTCTTTCTTCAGGGCTCTCAAAAGTCCTTATTCCCTAATGTCAGGGGCTTCAGCCCACCTTCACAGGTGGCTGGTAGTGGAACCCAGACTCACCCTCTACACTTGTTTCTGTTATATCCTTGGGGACAACAGTTTTAGGAAGAAATCGCTGGAGACACAGAGAGCCGTAAACCTTGAAAGCAGCCATTTATTGCCACAAACTGAACTAACCAAAAACCAGCCAAAACTGTCTGGGCTATCCTCTAATAATCTAACTCAGTTGCCATAGCAACACAAGATTCTATCATCATGATAACCAAATACACAACATATTCCTCCCCCCTTAATAAGAACGTCCCTTAAATAAAACAAACACTAAACTAGAGAAGGAGGGTAGACTGCTTCCGTTCCCAGCTAAACCCCAGGGATTACTTTGCCCAGTAACCATGGGTTCGCCCTAGCTAAAGATCCAGCCACTGAGGAGGCCTTCTGTCTCTAGGTGGATTATGGCAGACTTCTGGTTTTGTTGCACCCGATAGTGTCTTGGGTGTGGTCCTGGCAATGGGCTCAGGGTTCATAGGGCGGATAGGATATGGTATCAGCTCATGCTGGGCAGAGGGGTATCTCTGCCGCCGGCAGTAATGGAGGGGAAAAGTCAGGAACAGGTGACTGTTGATTCAGTGTCTCACCGGAAATGGTGAAGTCAGGCAACTCAACCTCAACTGTGCCCCGAGGCCTGGTATGACCTGGCAGCAGCTGATCTACATGTCGCCATCAGGTGAGATCCTCTGCAGTCTGGACTGTGTAGGAAACAGGCCCTGTTTGAGCGATGACAGTGGCATGGACCCATTTAGCCCCAGAAGTATATTTCCGAGCCAAAATCAGCTGTCCCAGGCTAAAGGTTCAGTCTTTTGCTCTGGGTGCATGCTTGATGACTTGACCTTGCTGCTGACATTGCACAATTTGTCGGGGTTCAGAAAGTTTCAGCATATCAAAGCAAGTGTGCAGCTATCATCCCATCATTAGAAAGGCTGGCAATGTCTTGGTCGTAGCATGAGGTGTGTTTCTGTAGGATAGTAAGAAGGTGTCCAGATACTTTTGAGTGGATAATTGTCTCCTTGCCAATTTCAAAGCTTGTTTCATTGTCTGCACAAATCTTTCAGCCAGTCCATTGGTGGATGAATGATATGGTGCTGAAGTGATGTGGTGTGTCCCATTTGCCTTCATAAAATTTTGAAACTCCTAAGAGACAAATTGTGGTCCGTTGTCGCTCACAAGTTGCTCTGGCAGACCGAAACTACTAAAGAGTCCTCATAGGTTTTGGATAGTACTCTCTGCAGTAGTGGACTGCATTATAGAGACTTCTGGCCATTTAGAATGGGCATCTCTCACCACCAAGAACATGTTTCTTTCCAGGGGGCCAGCAAAGTCAACGTGAATACAGTCCCATGGGTTTTCAGGCCAGTCCCATGGGGGTAGGGGTGCCTACTGGGGTACATTCCTCACACCCTGACATGACGTACAAGCTCTTGCCTTCTCTTCAATAGCACTGTCCAATCCAGGCCACCAAAAATAGCTTCATGCAATTTCCTTCATGCACATTATTCCACAGTGACCAGAATGTAGCTGTTCTAAGACCTGTGATCTCAGTGGTGGTGGGATAACGACACGTCTCCCCCACAGCAAACAACCAGACTGGATCCATAACTCCGTCCTCCTGGACATGTAGGTAATAAGATCAGGTGAGACCGGAGAGGTTCATTGAGATGTTCCATGCATCACCAGGTCCATAACTTGGGACAATACTGGGTCAACTTCTTTACCTGAGTAGCGGTGATGGGTGTATTATCTACCTGTTCAAAGTAAAAGATTTCCTTCTGGCCAATATCTTGAGGTTTGACTCGCAAAGGCAGCCTTAAGAGACCAATTGCATTGCCGTGCAGAGTGGATTTCTGATATTTGATTTCATGTGTGTGCGCGGAAAGCAACAATGCCCAATATTGCATATGACTAGCAGCGAATGGGGGAATGCCCATGTGGGGTCCAAAAATTGAAGTTAGGGGTCGATGATCTGTGAGAAGAGTAAACTTCCGTCCGAACAGGTACTGATGAAACTTCCAAATTCCAAAACCAATTCCCAATGCCTCATGTTCAATTTGGGCATAGCTAGTTTCTGCTTTGCTTACAGTGTGTGAAGCAAAAGCAATAGGTATCTCTTCTCCCGAAGGCATAATGTGTGACATGACTGGTCCCACTCCATAAGAGGATGCATCACAGGGGTAAGGATGGATCAAAGTGAGTCAGAACTGCAGAATTTAGCAATACATCCTTAGCTTTGTTAAATACAACATCACAGGCTTCAGTCCACTTCCAGGCCTTGCTCTGCCCAAGGATTTCGTTAAGCGGTTTTAGCAGTGTGGCTAACTGTGAGATGAACTTTCCATAATAGTTCAATCATCCTAGAAATGAGCAAAACTGGCTAACGTTTCAAGGAGGGGAAGCCTACACAATAGCCTTAACTTTTGCAGGGACCTTAAGAAGACCTGTAGCATCAATGATGTGTCCCAGATATTCAACAGAGGGCTAGAAGAATTCACACTTGTCTTTGCAGTCTCATAGGCCATACCCTTCCAGTCTTGTAGGGTAGCCTCTAAATTCTTTAGGAGATCCTCTTCATTCCTTCCAGTGATCAGGATGTCATCCAGATAGCACTGGACTCCTGGAAAGCCCCACAAGATCTGGTCTATAGCCCTCTGGAACAGAGCGGGAGCAGACGTTATTCCAAAGGTAGCGACAGTATCGATTAAGCCCCTTATGCATCACAATAGTCAACAGCTCTTGGGACTTTTCATCGACGTGCATCTGTAAATACGCTTGACTCAGATCAATGTTACTGAACTTTTCTCCCCCAGCCAGGCCTGTGAAGAGGTCATTGATGTGGGGAAGCGGGTATTGCTCTGCACACAACACTGGGTTGACAGTGACTTTAAAATCACCGCAAATCCGGAGGGAGACATCTTTCTTCACTATTGGAACAATAGGAGGTGCCCTATGGGTATTCACAATGTTCTGCAAGCTCTCTCAAATTTGCTACAAATTGTACAACTTTTTCATCTTCTTTCTGGTCTCTTTTGTGGAACCTATATCTTCCAGCAATTGTAACAATTGCTATGGGTAACTGGTATTAGGATTCCATTTGTCAGTTCCATAGAGACCACGTCAACAGCCTTCTGTAAGGACAGTTGAGCCTCTGTCAATAGGCACTTCCGTATAGCTTCACTGTGCAGGCCGCACACTAACCTGTCACATAGGACATCATTCAGTATCTCCTTAAATTCAGTGTTCTGCAAGCTTTCTCAAAGTTGCTACAAATTGTACAACTTTTTCGTCTTCTTTCTGGTCTCTTTTGTGGAACCTATATCTTTCAGCAATTACCAGTAGTTTTGGAGAAAAATGTGACCCCAGGATTTCCACAATGTCACTGTAAGATTTAGTCTCTGGCTTAACAGGGTGTAGTAAGCTGCGTAGCAGGGAGTCGGTCTTAGCCCCTACAACACTTAAGAATATTGGCACATTATTCTCTTCTGTAATGTCATTTGCAATAACAAAAAGCTCAAAACGCTCAGTATATACATGCAATTGCACTATAGTGTCCTCAAAAAGTTCCACTGGCCCTGTAAGTGTAGCCATGATTTTAGTTTCAGTTTGCACAGTCAGTGCAAACAAGCCAGTTCTCACCCCCTTCCAGATGAGTTAACTGGTTTCTTCACCCCCACATTAACCCTTTCATCACCTGTGTGGGATAGGCACCTTATCAAACAGTGATACATGCATTAGGAAGAATGTAGCTTACATTTTAGATATCAGGCTGGTGTTCTGTTGCCACCAGTTGGGAAAAATCTCATTTTGACTTGTCAAGTGAACATATTTGATATTCAAGTCACAGAGCAAATAAATACAGAAGAGCAGGATTTTTTTCACAGAATTCCTTTCCCACTCCGAACAACATTTTAAGATCTCAGCGTTTGATTTGTTCCTTTTTACTTTAAGAGAAACTGACAGTCTGAATGGTTATTCTAGTAAATCAGTGATGAAGCCTTAGCAGGATGGGTTACTTGCAAAATAGCAAATGCAAAATGTCAGTAATAGAGAATATCTGGAACAGAAAAGGGAGAAAGCTGTATTTGCAAGTGGAAATACATAATAAAAACATCCAGTGCAATAGCTGATCGTTATGATATAAAACTGCAGTAACAATAATCTGTCCTCATATTATGCTCCTTTGCTATAATCTGACACCAGACCCTGAAGAAATGGCAGACAGAACATCTGGGAATGTTAGGTAGTACAGTCTATTCTCAGATCCTAAAATATCTGAGCATCCTCAGAGTTCTTACCGGAGACACTTAAAACCGTAAAATAAATACACATCAGTATATTAGCTGAAGTGATGAATATCAAGCACATTGGATTTTCTCCTGAATAAAATACTTGGTTTCATTTTCAGATTACTAAGTAGCAGTTATCCTTAAAAAGAAGGTGGTCTTAAAGACAGGCAGCATGATCAACTGGATTGAGTGTGCGATTGGGAGTCTGGAATTCCTGAGCTGCAGTCTCATTTCTGCCACTGTCTCAACATGGAGCCCTTGGGCAAATAATTTAAGTGAAAAGTTTCATACTTTGGTGCCAGAGTCCAAATTTAGGCAACTAAAAAGTATCCTGATTTTTAGAGGTGCTGAGGTTCCAGGAAAATTAACTCTTCTTCTCGAGACCCATGCTAGGATGACAAGCTTTATACAAGTCTTATTAATAGCTTTGACTCGAAGCCAAACTATTTGGTAAAACTTTGAGTATTGTGTCCATATTTTACTGATGGGGAAATGGAGAGACAGAGTTTAGCCTCTTTGTGCCCAGAGTCCATGGCAGCTGGGGGTGCTGATCATCTTTGAAAATGGAGGCCATCAATGACTTCCCAAGGTCATAGAGCAAGACAGTGGTAGATGCTGGAAGAAAACCCTTCTAACCCTTCTGTCTTCTAACTCCCAATATGGTGCCCTATCAAATGGACCACACTGCTTCCTGTCCAAAATAAACCTCCACACAGAGATCCCCAATAAATACTTTCCTCTGGGCTTGTTTGTGTCATAGCCCTACAAAACATGAGCCAAAAGATTATGCTAGTTTCTCTACAGGAATGTAATTTACAGGGTAAAATTTCACAATATCATACTGCTGTCTGGAAATCCCATGCATCTCACTCTCAGAGCACTGCACAGGCAATATCCCTATATTTTCACTTCCTTCCTCCTACACTAGTAAAGTGTCTTTAGTAGGACTATCAGGAAAAATAAAAGAAAATAGCCTGTATCGTAAAATACACCATCAAAAACTCAGAAATGTTTGTGGAGTTTATGTCAGTTTCAGAATCTAATACTAAATTCTTTAACTACTTCCGTCTTCAAATGCTTTCAGTTCTATTCCAGTACCCTCTAACCACATTCCTGATCCCATCTATCTCAGTATTTATCCATAATGAATATCATGTGAGGTCATAAAATGAAAGCCAGTGTCCAACTGGTTATGAATATCATCATGATACCTATGTACAGGTAATATGTAAAAAGTTATGTATAACGAAAACATGTTCCTACAGTCTAAATAAAGGTGGGGTTGACAAACAGGTTTCTTCCAGACAAAGGATGTACATTCACCTGTCTATCTCAGTTCATGTGTAAATTAAGCATTGTAAGCCAACACAATGGAAGCCCTGTTTACATACAAAGTCAACAGTAAAGCAGCACCTGCGGGGGAGGGCGCTAACCTGGATGTGTGTAAAGACAATGAACTTTGGGGCAAGGCAAGAAGACACCCCTTTACCCTGTACCTAAGAAATATATGGACAGTGTGTTTACATTCATGAAAATAGGATCCCAACCAGCCTTGGTTGGCAATGCTGCAAAAGGATATGAATCAGACAACACTGCTCTGGACGGGATGTTAGCCTGCTAAGTTTAGTCTCTAGGAAACATGTTTTGATTTTGTTTTATATGCAACTCTTCTGTTTCCATTATCCTTGTTCACTATTTTAAATCTTTATCTTTGATAATAAACTTATGATTGTTTTCATTATAAACAGATTTCAGTGCTGTGATATTGTACTAGGAGCTGATCCTGAGTTGAATCAAACAACCTAGTTTGTATACTGTTCTCTTGGGGACAGCATACCTTGTATTATTGTGAGTGTCCAGTGAATTGAAACTATAGTAACTATAGTTGAAACTATATATGTTCTCATGTATTCAAGATTATTAGATCCCAAGCTGACTGCAAAGAGTGACAAAGGGATCTCTCAAAACTGAGGGTCTGGGCAACAAAATGACAGATGAAATTTAATGCTGATAAATGCAAAGTAATGCACAATGGAAAACATAATCCCAACTATACATACATGGGTTCTATCACCACTCAAGAAAGAGATCTCGGAGTCAATGTGGATAGTTCTCTGAAAACATCCACTTAATGTGCAGCAGCCAAAAAAGCTGACAGAATGTTAGGAACCATTAGGAAAGAGATAGATAATAAAACAGTAAATATCATAATGCCACTATATAAATCCCACCCACATCTTGACTATTGCATGCAGTTCTGGTCACCCCATCTCAAAAAAAGATATTAGATTTGGAAAAAGTACAGAGAAAGGCAACAAACATGACTAGGGGTATGTAACAGCTTCCAAATGAGGAGAGATTGAAAAGACTGGGTCTGTGCAGCTTGGAAAAGAAAAACTAAAGGGTGATGTGATAGAGGTCTCTAAAATCATGAATGGGGTGGAGAAAGTGAATAGGAAAATGTTTTTTTACCCTTTTGCATACCACAAAAATCAGGGACACTCAATGAAATTAATAGACAGCAGGTTGAAAACAAACAAAAGGAAGAACTTCACACAACACATAGTCAACCCGTGGAACTCATTGTCAAGGGATGTTATGAAGGTCAGAAGTATAACTGGATTAAAAAAAGAATTAGAATAAGTTTATGGAAAATAGGTCTATCAATGGCAGTTAGCCAAGATAGTCAGGGACACAATCCCTTGCCCTGGGTTGTTCCTAAGCCTCTGACTGCCAGAAGCTGGAGTAGACAACAGGGAATGGATCATTCAATAATTGCCCTGTTCTGTTCATTCATTCTAAAGTACCTGGCATTGGCCACTGTCACAAGACAGGATACTGGGCTTGATGGACCATTGGTCTGACCCAGTATGGCCATTCTTATGTTCTTAATAAAGGGTTGAACACTACAGTGAAATGCTTCAAAGGGGTCAGGAATTGGGGTGCAACTGACATAGCCCAGAGGAGATTGTTTGAGTGGCTAGCAGACTGGAGATGTCAAGGACCTGCCATCCAGCTAAGGACAAGCAAGTCTTTCTCACACTCAGAGAAAGACTCTTGAATTACCCCTTTTCAGTTTTAAAAGTGCCTGTATTGGGAGATTATATGTACACACCTGGAAGAATGAGCTGTTAAGACACTTGTATCCTTCCAACTAATACTACATATTTTGCTTTCAGATTTCAAACATGGGCATTAGGGCAGATCAAGAAATGCTATGCATTTTCCATTGAATGAAATTTTAAAAAAAAAGTTTCTCAGAAATTTTGTTTCAACAAAACAAAACATTTGTGGATTTCAGGGTGTTTTTTTAGGTTCCTCCTACTTTCCTTCCTTTTTTTTTTTTTTTTTTTTTACTGGAAAAGCATGGGGTGGGGCTGAGGAGGAAATAGAGAAAAAAGGGATTTTTTTAAAAAGTGTTTAGTTTTTATTCTAATCAAATCCAAGCCATTTTTAATCTAATCAAAAATTTCCATTTCAGAGAAGAACTGAAAAATATAAAAAAGATATACAATACCTAAAAATTGCTGTGCAAAAAGGTTCATATAATTTCAAAAGCCATTTTTCTAAAAAAAAAAGATTAACACATTTCAACTAGCTCGGGAGGGCATGGATTGGTAAAAAGTGAGCAGAGAGGCAAGGTGTATGCAATATTTACCACGGAAAATGTTTTCTTTTCAGCCCAATTAATTATTACTTGTTCATACAATTCTGATTCTTTACACCCATCCATCATTGTGATTCCCATCATCCCCGGATCCTTGGGTGATAGATTTACAGTCAAGTCTCTATTGGGCTGCTGGGAAGTACTTCGCTCCAATTAGTACCAGCTGATTTCCAAGGCACTAGAAGGAGACCATTGTTACCATCCTTTTTCTTGTGTCAGCATATTCCGAAGCAACTGACATCTAATTTCAGCTCCAAGGAGCAGTCTGCTCCCTGTGCTGTGACAGGTTTTTAATGAGACAAATGCTAGCTCTGTGCCAGCAGCAGCCTTTTAATAGCGAACCATTTTTACACTTATCTGTGTTGCTCACCTGTGCAGGGTGACATTGTATTTCCTTTTGTGGGCTACTGCCTGGAGCGAAAGCTGAATAGGCTGCAGCACAGTGAAGATCGGATGCCTTATGATACCAGGGGAGGAGCTCTCACCACTGCTATGATACTGAACCACTGCCTCTGTTGTACAGACATAATGTTTGACTTGCTAAGTGCTATCTCAAGCCGAACTTGAAAGTCTTTTAATCAGTGAGATACAACTCAACTGAAAACTGATTTATGCTTATGAGACTCAGGAAATTGTGCAACAAATACTCTTTTTGCTGTGCCACAGATTTACATCAGGATTATTGGAGCGGGGAACAACTACAGTTATCAGAACATGTTGCAATTCTGGTGCACCTGCCATAAAACAGTAATGGAAGTAGCAAGGTTGTGCATCACATTGAAAATTTACCACAAAATGAAATAGGAACTTGACTGCAGTCTCAAGGTCCAGTTCAGCAAGACACTAAAGCACACATGCAAGATTCTTTGCTGAATCAAGGCCTTATTCACCAATATAGAAATAGCTTAAATTAATCCTGTTTTAAAAGGGCATTCACCAAATGGGCTGTCATGAGATACCCCACTTGGTCATTGGATCACAATGGATGAGCAGGTCCCTATAAGCATCTGATATCCTGGTGAAGAAAGGGATTCTGTGGTAATAATGAACTAAGACAACAATTCGCTATTGAAAATAAGAGACATTGACAGCATATGGGACACTTCCTCCAGAATTGCACCTGAAGCAACTGGCATTCAAAGAAGAACATAGAATCAGGATCATGAAGACTAACATTTCTGGAACTAGTCTCGTACCTGCTTCATGCTCTTTACTGTTCCCATCTTAATATTTTTGAAAAGTGATATCAAATATAAATCAAATCTTTGAATGCTCAATTGATCTCAGATGCCTAACCTTGAGCCTGGAAGCTTTCTAAGTATTATATTGGGTCCTTGCTGTTATGCTGAGAGTTAGAACTTTCTTTAATTGGATATCCTCAAATCTGAACCAATTTCAATAAAATAAAAAATGTGTAATAAATAGTCTCTACCCCACAGCTGGACAATTAGGACAATGTATGACTAACATGCGTCTCTTTAAAGAACTGTGAATAGAGACGGCATTGTCATCAAGCTTTCTGAAAAGCCACATTTTCACAAACGGTGCCAACAGGGATTTTTATTTATATTTTTTCACTTCTTTTCCCAATTTTTAAAAACACTTCTTCAAGCAACCAGCATTGGAGTAGAGACTTTATCTAACACAACTTTAGACAATTGGAAAGGATCTGAAAAGCACATGATTTATAGGGGGAAAACTCTCTCGTAAAGCCACATTTCTCAAATGGTTAATAATTTCAGTTTGAGAGTATACATTTCATGAGAAAACAAAATATTTTCATGTGTGTCACATACTAGTTTCCCTTGCCTCAGATGAACATCTAGGCACTAACCCACCTAAAAGAATGAGTGTGAGGACCTATAAAAAGTAAGAATTGAAGTATATAGATTAGAAAAAATGATATCACAGATACTTCTACCTTTGAAACGTCAAGAACAGTCAAGGCAGGATAAGAAGACTAGAAAAAACAATCAGCTGATCCTCTCTTCTTCTCAGCTTTTACACTATTAGAATGCAAGGCATGCTTATTCTGAATTTCAAAGCTTTCTTTTTCCCCCTCCCCCCATCGCCAAACTGTTTGGGACAAAGACTAATTTTTCCATGGAATATATATATTCCCAGATCCTGAGTATTCTGTGAAAGCCAAAACTTCCATAGCAACAATAAAGATGTCATCTATTGTTGTTGAGTAAATCAACAGCCACAGGTTTCAGAATCTTGGCAGAGGGCTAGTGAGTCACTGCACTACAGGGAAAAGTTCCTGGAGCAAAAGTGTCTGGAAAAAACAAAAACAAAACAAAACAAAAAACCCTCCAGTTCTTTCAATTAATAAATCAGTGACAGCCCACAAGAACTTCAGAAATTTTCATTAATGTTGGTTTATGGGGACACCTTAAAAAGCAATGTTAGATCTAGCTCTACCATGAAATCCATTTGACATTATGATTCTTATGGATCATTTGAGCTATCCATTTTGGAAGATCTCATCAAAAGGAGAGCTTTTAGAGACTTTACGTTAAGCATAGCATGATACTTCCTTTGGATAGCTAACAATGAGCTTGACTACACTCCTGAAGAGTCTGAATGCTGCATAGTTTCCTTAGCACCCAAGGCTAAAGCTTCTTTTATCTGCCCTCAGAAAGCCTCTGTAGCATTCAGCTTTAGATGCAACTGATGAGTCCTAGGCTGCTAAAGTAAGTTTTCCTGTCCAGTTCTTGGGGCAAAAACAGAAAAAGTCGGGTTCTTTAAAATAATATTACAAAGAGCAATCCTGCTCCAATGAAGGCTCCATGTATCTCGAGCAGGTTAAGGTCAGAAGAGCTACAGTTTAGAATTGGAGATGGTTTCAAAAGGAAAACTATAAACCTATCTGGGAGGAATTACAGCTTAATTACAGGCCCTGCTGTGCAACAGTGATACAGGTTAATTCATTTCATAGCCACGTGATTTCCCATGAGATCTTCTGATAGTTCTCAGTGGCGTGAAACCACAAAATACCCAAAACAAGATCTCATGCAGAGAAAGAAATTAACTTAGTGTGTCATCTGGTCTCATGTACACCAATGACACTGCTTTAATGCCACTGACTTCACCGCAGTTACTCCTGATTTACAACAGGATGGGGTCAGAATCCGACCCTATCTCATTTGAAGCAAGCCTTGATTCATAAATTAATATGACAGAACTGTAGCTAAAAATTTCCTGACTCCTTCCTTATTGTTCTAGGTACCACAGCACCTTTCATATTCTTGGTGATTCTTTTAGAGTCCATCCACAGAGACATTCAGGGAACTAGTGATTTGGGGAACTGATTTGTCCCAATTGTATAGACAAAATAATTGAAGAATACTATCTTCCTATTTGCTGCTCAGTACAGTACCTAACTATGTACTCATCAGTACCTTGCAAGCATTACAAATGAAGAAATCCTCAATTTTAACTGACTAGCAAGTAAAGGGAGAGAGTGGAAGAGGAAACTTCTTTTATTTCTCCAGTGATTATACAGTAATTCACCTGGCTTTTCAGGGGTATATGGATTGTCTTTCGTATACCCACTTGGGCCCTCCGGCTGCAAGGCCCAAGATTCAGTGCGCTGATTTTTCTTCCCACAACTGTTCTGTCACACCAGCTGGAAGAGATTCAAAAGGGGAAGGGGGAATGCGTGACATGTCCAAAATTGGTGCGTTTGTGGAAAGAGTGATGCACATTTCCTGTTAGGCAGGAAAAAATGAAGAACCTATAATATGTCCCAGGCTAGATCCTCAAAGGGTTTAAATATAACATTTTGAGAAACAGAAGGCCATCTGATCGTGTATGATTTTCTGGAAATATTTAAACTTAAAAGAAATATCTCCCTTTGCCACTCAGCCTAGAATCCTACTTTATTCTGTAATTAAGTTAAAAATATATTTTCAAACAGGGAGTATTCAGTCTAGTGAACAAGAGTCTATGCCACAACTGTTATCACTGCCAGTAAACTCAAGAGACACCAAAGATTGATTATCATGAAACCTTCTTTTCTAGATATCCCTCCAACAGAGTTTGAGGTTTACCAGGTGGGAAAGTATAGAGAAGATTGCACCGTGAGCTGCCTAGACTGTACTTTGCTGTGGATAAATAGAATACTCTAGTCTCCAGGCCTGTTCACCAGTGATAAAGTCACAAACATTTCTGTGAAAAACCCACTCTCTTCCTGAGGTAATCTTAAGAAACAAGAATGACCTGTTTGTAAGGAGAGTGTAATAGCACATCTGCACCTCATGAGCACCACTTCATCTCTGGTCACAGCATTGCATAAGAGTTATCTCTAGTCCCCCCTTCTTGGGACTCTCCCTCAGACCTTCAATGGCCATTCTCAGTCTGCATTGTCTTCTGACTCCCCCCCACCACGGGTGTTCTGTGGTTACCTTCCAGTGTAGCACAAACAAGTTGAAATTAAAATCAAATCAGATCTTCAAACTATTGTCCCTTCCATTCCGCCCCACTCAGGCTTCTTATTGGCCTTACCTCAGGGCTTCCACTTCAGGAGCCTAGCCTGCTCCTGTAGCATTCTTCCTGAGTTGTTTCCTGTTTGTTAAACCCTATCCCAGAGCGTCTTTCTGCCAGAGACACCTGTCCCTACAAATTTAGTCATCTCCACAACTGAGCTCCCTGAGTCTACTTGTAAGGCCTGGCACTGCTCCTCTAGCCAGGAGTACAGCATGACTAATTGGGTTTTTTCCTTTGCCCTGCAGTTAAGCCCCATCACAGGAAGTATAGTGCATCATGGCATGGTAATATATATTCCCATCTCCTGTTTGTAGAATACGAGCTTGGTGACAATTGTTTCTTTACAGAAAAGGCATTTAAGGACATTTTCCATACATCTGATTTGCATAGTAGTCATGTTTTATGGTAGTTTCTTTAACAAGCCAAGATGACATAAGGCCACATTTGTCCAGACAGGTCATTAGCCAGCAAAGTGGAAAAGAAACTCTGTTCAAATTCAATTCAAAGAGTTTTCTATTCATGCATCCATTGGTGTTAGAATTTGTTTTTCTGCCATCCCCCCATCCAGGAAAAAATATGGGTTTCTTAATTCTCTTTACCTTAACCCCAAAATCGGCCCAGAATGGTATAGATTTAGGAGGAGAGGGAAATCTGAAGAAAAGTACTTTTCCTTTTCTCTGTTGCTCCTGAAAGTCACAGGCCCTGTAGTATCTATGTCTCCAGGGGTCCTCCAGCATAGGCTCCAAATCCATGGAGCTGGAAATCTGCTGTGCCACCGGAGAGGAGGTTCCTTGTGGTCCCTGGGAAGAGCAACATATGAAAGAGGCAGAACTCCTCCAATTCAAAGGTGCAGGGCATACAATGATGTGCAAATGACTGAAGTAAGTTTGGTGTAAAAGGCAAGTGCTCCCATCAGTCTTAATTAATACACTAGCTTTTTAAATTAAAGCTTCTCTTTAATATAAACACTCATTGCTGGTGCAATTTGTTCATTTTACCCAGAAAGCCTCAAGCTGAGCTTTTTAGATGGCAAAATTAAGAGTTTCTAAACTATAGGAGGAAGATCTAGGAATAGTCAATTTTCAAACATCACAGCAAAACTTGTGCATGTGCCATGCTGTGTGACCAAAATACATGCATTTTTACACAAAAAAATGGATCATGGTACCTGGTCACTTGAGCACCAATTTGTGTACAAAATTATTTGTTTTGCAAACAAATCCATACATAGCAAAGACTCAGATTTTTGAAATTTTGCCACAGAGAGTTCATATTAGTTTTTGACTTGTTCATTAATTACTGCACAATTTTAAGGCTACATTGTGATAAAAAGTTAAAGTGGACCATTCTGGCTAGGACAATCTTAAAATCTTATCGTTAACTTAACCAATGAATGTTACCTCAGAATTTGTAGTATGCCCTAGTATTCCCTATTGTAAGATACTGCAAATACCATCCATTTATCTAAGGCAAAACCGTAAAGTTTTCAATAGGGATCACTGTAGTTTAGATTGAATAGAGGCTCCTAAGATCAGTTCTGTCCCACTGAATGTAGTTTGAGAATTGTGTCATGTTTATTAATAATGAGGGTTAACATCTTACACTATACAGCATACAAACTGTCTAAATATGATCTAGAGAGACAAGGTAGATGAGGTAATATCTTTTATTGGTCCAACTGCCATAGGTGAGAGAAAAGTTGGATCAATATAAGACATTACCTCACCCACCTTGTCTTGCTAATATGATGGGACCAACACAGCTATAACAACACTGCATAAATATTATTTAAACAGGTGCTGATTCTCTTTCATTGTGATTTCATTACATCAAGTGAGTACATATTCTCCTGTAGTTATAATATTATCTGAAAATGGAAAGGATTTAAAAACATCGGTTCTAGCCTTGAATTTCTGCCCATGGGCCAGATTCTGCCCCCCCCCCTCCACAGAAACATCCAGCAACCTCACAGACCTCAATACATTTTGAGTTTTTCAAAGAAGCTAGTTAAATGGTCTAATATATAGCAGAAAGCACCTCAGCAGTATGTAATATGAGACCTGTTAATTACGGAGATCAGGTGTATCTGAAAAAATCAGACTCAGATTTCAAACACCCCAAAGTTAATGGGTGTTCAACCCTAGGGTTTTAGGCTGGCCTACTGTAGAGATAGAGCAAAATTCAAATGCAGAATTGGATTATGATTCCAAATTCCCCCAATGTTCAGGGGCATTTGGATTTCGGGGTTTTGTCCAGGGCAATCTCTAGTGATTGTGCTAACAGGTGGACCTATAACACAATGAAGTTCATGTGGAGGAACTCCTTTGGGGACTAAGATTGTGGTGGCCATGTTCAGTAGTTCCCTTGGAACATGTTTCACTGTATACTACAATATAACAGTCTCTAGAGAGAAAAGAAACCAGAATAAATCCATCTCCCTGTCAAGTTCCTGCTTTCAAATTGAAACCACCTTCTCTACTAAATTTCTGAGGGTCTAGATTGAAAACTTTGTGATTTATTAATCTGCCTCCTAGCACAACACTATAGTGTTTCTCCCATTTGTTTTCAGTGCTAATCCTGGTTTATTGTCTATCTGAAATTAATGAAATACATCAAAGCTAAAAGAGGGGAAGTGAGAGCTGCTACCCAGTCACACTGGGAAAAATAAGATCAGGGAAGTCAATAGATGCCCACAACAAACACACCAAGTCAATAATTAAATGTAAAAACTTTTCAAGAGGAAGAATTTCGCAGAGACTGAAAAACTGCAAGGCATCTTCAAAAGAAACATTAGACAAAATACATCTATCTCTTAAGGGAACCAGCCTACTTTATCTATTCTTTTATCTTCTCAAGTCATCACTTGCCTTCTCTCTGCCAGTGTCAGCTCTGTGTTTGTCAACTGCTTCCATCAACATCACCAAGCTTCCTCTTTTTCAAGGAATGCCCTCCCCAGTCTGGTCCATATCCACATGCTACTGTACTGCTCTCCTTCAAATCGCTCCTAAAGACCCCTTCCACCCATGCTACCTATCAGAAAAAAAAGCAGCTGACATGGGCTAGACAGCCAGCCAGTGGGGAGAGCAGAAATGTACTTCATTCATTTACATTCTGTAAATTGGGGGAAAAGTAAAAGCCTTTTGACTCAACCATCCAGTAGAACACAGAGTGTCCACATGTTTCTATCACTGCTATAATCATTCCCCCTCCTAATCACCTGTTTGTTAGTTCTTGTTTTACTTTAGGGCAAGCCCTGGTTTCAGTAAAGAACTGAAGCAGGTGGTTAATTTTAATCATGTGTTTAGGTCCTATTGAAGTCAATTCTGTCTCCCATTTAAGCATGTGCTAAGTGTCAGATCAAGGCCTTATACTATAAGCTTTTCTGGGCAATGACTGCCTCTTTCCATATGTTTGTATGGCGCCTAGCACAGTGGGTCTGTGACCCTGATTAGGGCGTGACTCAATGCAAGCAGTAATAAATACTAAAAATGGCCACACTATGACTATGTCTACACTTGGAGCTTGGGGTGATTCCCAGCTTGAGATGACATATTTGCACTAGTTCTCATTGAGTTTGCATGATAAAAATAGGATACATTTATATTTGAGCTGGGAGGTGTTGTTCCCAGATCACATAGAAGTACTGACACTAGCTGTTCTTGAGCTACAGCCTATAAGTAGCATGCCTGTGGTAGCATGCATGGCTGCTTAGGCTACCACCCCGTACAATCCCACCCAACCCCTGGGTACATACTGGGGCAGGTAGCCTGTCCCAGCACAGAAACACTGCTGTTTGTAGGAACTGGCACGATCGAGGTCGTGTGAGTACATCTACACACACTTGGAATCACACCTCCCAGCTCAAATGTAGATGTACACTACAGGAGACTTGGCAGGCTTGTATTACAGAATAAAAGTGCAACTGTTTCTACCTGTTTTGAAAGAATCATCCTTTCAGAGAGGTAATTGCTTGGGAAGCAAGTAGTGCAGTTCAAGGGAAGGTTCTATGGTATATGGCTGTATTGTACAGAACAGTTGGTAGAGATGAGCCAGCCTATCATGTTCCAAGCTGATGGGGATACCATATTTTTAAGTCATTCTAAGTAACACCTCTTTGGCTTAGGAATGAGGACACACCACTAGCCGATTTCAGATTTTCACAGGCTGCACTATTATCCCTGAAAGCACTGTCCTCAAAGGCAGCACATTTCTACACACAATGGAACGGTATGGTGTTCAAAGATAGCATTGCTATACAAATATCCAGACGCACCACCCACAAACATCCAACACTCCTTAATTAAAGGGATACATCTACCAGACACTGGAAGACTATGGGCTTGTCTACACAAACATTGCTAGTAAGGAAACTCCTCAATCCTGGGGCTGGACTTGATGTGTGTGAAAGATCCTCAGGGGAAAAATAATTGCCTCTGGAGGAGCCTGTAGCTGCTCTGCTATTTCTTCCCAGCTGGATGTCTTTCTCACTCTACATACATCACAAAAAGTTGTCACGTTTTCATGCGCTTGCTGATATAAGAAAGAGTTAAGCACACTTTAAAAAGACCTAATTTTGAATGTTGGAGACGGTAGGCCCAGATGTTTCCCATCCCAGGTATGAATACACAGACACTACCAGATGTGGTCCTCTGGGCAAAGGGAGGCTAAGCTTGAAGTAGACAGCTGTAGTTGATGAGGTCATCAGCACAATTTGGAGATGGAAGGAGTTCACTGGAAAAAATCATGTCACTTTTCTTTTTTTTTTTTGTTTGAAGTCACTCAGCTTCAGGGTTCAGGGAATTGTTGCTTTGACTTTATTCTTCTGTAGGCGGGTGGCTGGCTGCCAGTGGCAGCTGCATATGGGATCATTTGTATTGCATGCAGAGTCTCTAGTTTAAAGGGAAGCTCTTCCTTCCCTCAGATCATCTGCTTCTTTAGAGTCAGGGCCACCTCTTCACACAGATTGTATTCTTCCTTTAATCTTTTTTTCCCTGCTTACTCCATACAGTTTAACAAGTATCCCAGAGTCTGGTCCAGCAGGCTCATCCTGATAGCTGAGAAAGCCAACCTATGTACAAAGAAAGAATTATTTGATATCCTTGTGGCTGGACACATGAGAGTGGATTTTTACAGAACACATAATGCTCTTCTTTCCCAGCCATTCTATAGACAAGAGACTAAAAGCTGCCAGTGGATGCCCATGATACACAGTGGCTGTTAGACATGACTTGACATCACTATTTTCTATTTGCACCTCATGCAGACAGTAATGTGCCACACATGTAGTCTGACATCAGTCAAGCAGCTTTTATCTCACCGAGCTATGCAATCTCCTTTCCTTTACACCTGACAAATCAGGGGTAGTTCACTATTTTAATGGCTTGCAGGAAGCGGGGGAGGAGTAGAAAAAGAGAGCTTCCTAAAAATGAAGCTATAAAAACTATTGGTAGTAGATTAGTAATTTGGCATTTTCTTTGTCTTCAGACCCTGCACTTGGGAGTGCCTGTAAGTAAAATAAGATGAAGTGATTATGATGCATCTCAGCTGCTCAGTCCATTCTTGCTGGACATTTTCCTTTTTCAAAGCAACTGTAATCATTAGAGACTCATGTTCCTTTTATTCCTACCCTACTCCATGGTTTTGATTTTATTTGTTGTCCCCAATCCAATTCAGTACAAAGGAAGAGATGTTTTCCCTGTTTGCTGGAGAGGTAAATAGGTTTAAACCTTGCTGCAGATGGTCTCTCCAGCAAAAGCCAGAGTCTGAGCCACAACTAGCAAGACAATTCAGATGGCAAAGACTACTGCTGAGCCAGCATCCTTCCCTAGAAAGTAACCTTTACCCCAAAAGAAAAGAGCAGGGGGAAACCCAATTCAATTGCAATGGGGTTTTAATATTAGGTTTTTTCATAAAGCAGAGGAGATGTGTTTTTAATAAGTTCTTTCTTATTCTAATACACTTTATAATATGCTGGGCAGATGGGTAAGGAAGTGAAGAGAAATAAATCTTTTTTTTTTTTAAATCTTGTTCACGTCCTCTCCTTTCAATCTTTTTTGCCCTCCAAAAAGTGACAAGCAGAACAAGCATGAAAAATATGCTGGACAGTTTGTGAGTTCACTGTTTCTTTGCTGGAGAGCCACACATCACTGACTGACTAGAAAGGGTAAAAAATAAATAAATAAAATAGGAAGAGGAAAGATGGCCAGGCCTCTAATCTTTGGGAAACCAGCCAGAATTCATTTGTAACCAGCCAATTCAGATTCGCTGGCTGAGATTCTCTCTCTCTCTCTGTGTCTCTAAGCTGGTCCAGACATGGTAGGCAGGAAGCACTCGTCTCAGTGAATTGCTGAGAAATATCAGGAAGAACAAAGTCCTGAGAGCAGCATCTGTAGCCCAAACAAATATCAAAGAACTACATTTTTTAATCACGATTTGTTCCAAAAGCTGCTCCTATGTGCACTGAAAGAAAGAAGAGGGGGGAAAGCCTGGTAACTGCTTGTTTTGTAGCTACTGCTGCTTCTGCTTTTTTCTTATTTTTTTAAACATTGGCTTTCTTAAAACCCTGGTGTATAGTAACTGTAGATTCCTCTTGGTACATTCCCTTTGAAGTTAGTTTGCTTTGTTCTTTACCTAACTTGATGCCATTTTTCACAAGCTAATTTGTATGCAGTCCTGGTCAGAGCCTGCCACCCAGAATTCTGTATGGGAGTTTACCAGCAGGAAGAATGAATTTGCTGTAGGGATAGAGAAGGATTTTGTGTGCTTGTGTGGTGGGGGTTGGGGTGGGGAAAGAGAGCAGAGAAGCAGATAATGAAAAAAACAACAATCCTGAGTTGCTAGTTTTGCCAGATTATTCCAGACAAGAAAGAGAGTTGTACATGGTTAGGGAAAATATAACTCTGCTGTACTACTGTATATTACAAGTGTGAAAAACAACCCATGAATAAAATTAGCAGCTAAAATCCCCTTTGTTGCTAAGCATTTGGTAATTTTCACATTGGGGAATTTATGCTAAATATATCTAGCTGTATTTTCAAGACACTTGGATAATAAAACACAGCAAAACCAAACCAAACCAAAACCACACACATAGGATCACCGTAGCAATGGGTGTGGAGAAGAAATTTAAACCTAAGCTGGAATTCTGTCTGCAGCAAAGTTTTCACAAAGTTTGCACAATGCTGGCCAGAGCAGTGCTTGGTAGAACTTCGTTGACTTGCCCAGAGATGCATTTGGCCTATTGTCTATAACCAATATGTACTCGAAACTAACACACAAAGAAGAATGGAGAAACTGGAAGAAATAATGGCAATTGTTTATGTAAATCAGTCAAGAGTTCCCTGTGTAGTTTTGTCAAAAAAGTACAAAATGCTAGAAAGAAATTCATACTAAAGGAATCTGCATGAATTTTGGTATAGATTCATGTAAAATGGTCATATTTATACTTAAAGTGAGGACACTGGGCATTATAACTAAAGCCAGCCCTGATCCAAGCTGTATCATGAAAAGGCTGAAATGGTGCTGATGAGAGAGGGAAGCACTGTGAAGAACTCCTCACCTCTATAACATGACTCTTCACTGAAAGCATCCACCCTCAGATACTTCAGATAGTCCAGTCTCAGTGTCTGCCTGGACCCCTCATCGCTTCTGGCTCCCCAAAGAGCTGCAAAGAATGCCCTTTACCATGTCCTGCTGTTGAGAGGACTGCACCTGTTCCTGTTGGACTCACACATTAGTGACTTCCAGGACTGATTGTTACTCCATAACTAGTTATTACATTGATGACTTTCAAGTTCCCTTCGGTTCTAAATACAGAGGCCTGCCTGCTCAGCAACACAGGCCATTAAGAGCACATTGCCCCAAGAGCATGTCACCTCTCTTCACTGGCTCCTTGGGGAATACTGGGTCAAATTCAAGATTTGATTCCCCTATTCAAAGAATGGTATGAGATTGGCCTACTGTATCTGAAAGCACACCTCATCCTGCCTGATCATGGTGTCCCATCAACACCTCTGCTCTGCTGGAGCAATTGGAGCAGTCAGTCTCAAGCATGAAACTCGTATGCAGGAAACAGAGCCTACATTCCCCGAGAGCTGCTGAAATGCGCTATTGACCCTGTAGCAGAATCACTTCTGGCCATCTTTCACCTGGTGTGGAGAACTGGAACCTTGCCAAGGATGATATTGTGATCTCACTTTATAAGGGGAAGGGACCGCACAGCAAAGGTAAGAACTACAGGCTGATCACCTTGTTGTCTGTGCGAGGGAAGGTGTTTGTGCATGTTCTGTTAGCACATTTGAAGCTCCTGTGGAATTGAAAGCATTGCCCCCAACAGTCAGGCTTTATGAGGGACAAGTCCAAATTAGACATCATTTTGGCCCTCTGTTTGTTGTTGGAAATACATTGCAAGTTCAAGAAGCTCCTGTACATGTTATATGTCAATCTTAAGGCTGCAATTGATTCAGTTGACTGAGTTGCACAATGGAAGGCCTTAAAGGGCATAGGTGTCCCAACCCTCTGCTGGACTTGATTAGCAGAGCTGCATAACGGAACCTCTGCCCCCGTACATCTTGGGAATCAGATGTCAGCACCTTTTTAATCAGAATCTAGTGTCAGGTAGGGCTGTGTCTTGGCTCCTGCACTCTTTTGTCAGGCAATGGATTTCATAATGCAACATTCTGTCAGATTCAACTGCATTAAGAATGGTGATCTCTCACTCTCAGACCTTGACTATGCGGATGACATTATTCATCTTGTACAGAGCCCCGATAGGTTTCTCGAGGCACTCCAGCAAATGGAGGAGGAGTTGGCTAAGGTTGGCCTCCATGTTTTGTGGTCAAAGAGAAAGCTGCAAAATCTAGGATCAGGTCCACCCGGGACCCCAATCTCTTTGAATAATGAAACTGTCAAAGCAGTCTCCACTTTTGCTATTCGGGTTCTATACTCATCAGTTCCACCAACTCTCACATGGAGGTTCTCCACCAGATTGTCATCGCAGCATCTGCTATGGGTCATTTACAACGAATATGGAATCAACAACATCTCAGCAGGACAACCAATTTCAGGATCTATTTAAGCTGTAGCCTCTCCGTACTCCTGTACGGTTGCAAAACATGGACACTATTCTGGTCACACAGCATAGCTGGAGGCTTTCCACACAACATTATATATTGGGCATAAAGTAGAATGACTTCATTTGTAATGCAGATGTATATGGTCACTCTGGTCAACACGCTACTGGAGCCACTGTCCACAGGCAGCATCTTACATTTTCAGATATGTCACAAGAATGCCACAAGACATTCCAGTGAACTTCATTCTCTCAGTTGCTTGTAACATCTAGGACAAAATTCCACCAACTGAGGGGTGGAGGTGGCCCAGAGGCAGACCCCCATTTCATGGGTGCATCAAGTCTGTTCTAATATTGGACTTTCGGCCCATCAAGCCCTTGCGGCCACACAGAAATGGATCAAATGGTGAACGATCGCTACGCTTACTGAAGAAGAACCATCGAGGGATGGTGCAGATACTCTTTCTGTTTTACCTCTGTCCTGGTTTGGGCCCATTGTTGGCTCCATTACCTACATTTTAAAAGAAGAGTAAAGAGACACAAAGAAGTGAATTGCTTAAAACCACACCAAGTGAACGTAGGGCAGATACACCTCAATGTTCTGAGTCTCCAACGTTAAAAGTTTCCAGTGTCACACTTCTTTTGAAAATACTGGGCAGAACCAGTGTCAGGCAGCTGCCATAGCCTTGGGCCAGACCTGAAGTCAGGAGTCAGGAATTGGAGCTCAGAGTCAGAGGTGGAGCCAAAGTCCAGGCACCACAGCCGAAGTGAAAGGCCAGGTGCCAGAGGCCAGAGTCAGAGCCAAAGTTAGAAGCCAGAGTCAGCTGAAGTCACAAGTCAGAACTAAGAATCAGGAGCAAGTTACCTATTGTGAGGCAAGCGAGGAGTAGGGTTGGGAACAAGCAGGCACAGATGTGGGCAAATGCTTTGAGCAGCTGCTAAACTGCTGCTGCTGTTACTGGGCTTAAGAGCCAGTCTGCTGATGCCACCAACCAACCAGGGACAGTAGCCATTCAGGCAACCTACTAGAGGCCGGCTGCACTTGTTAGATTGCCCGGAGTCTGGCTTTGCAGCAGGTCCTGCTTCCAGTCTGATTTTGCAGCAGGCCGATTCCTAATATTTGTTCTGCATTTGGATCTTTATGAAAATGATTCTCCTTAAAATTCTAATCTTAGCCACATGCAAAGTGTGCTGTTTTATAATTGCTAGAGCTAGTGAATTAATGTAACACATTATTTCATACCTAATGAAAAAATGTGACAATTGCATTATTATTTAATATCCAGAAGCTCTCCAATAAAAACAATAATTGTTTTAATATAGGTACAGATGGACCACAGCATGAATGTTTGGGCAAATTGGGATACAGATCTAAAGTTCGGGGTTGTTTGGGCCTCGCTCTAGTTATTAGACTCTTTAAAAACAAATTGTCCTTTGTATTGCGAGTCGCAATCTTACTTTCTTCATTTATGTCTAACTAACAAAGATAACTCAAGGGTGCGAAAAACATGTCTCATAGAGCCACAGTTTGGAATATTCAAAAGAAATGAGAGAGCAACTCCGATGAAAAAAGCGAAGCTGACAGTTCCAAGTAAATGAGTGAGTCTGGCACACTTTAAAAGGGTCTCCAGTTTATTTGAATTTCTGCTAAAACTCATCCCTTTTATTTCATTTTCCCTTTCCTCTCCTCAGATTATCTCCTTCCCTCCTCTACCTTCCAAGAGGCAACAAAAGGTGCCTCAGCATGGGCAAGACAGAGACCTGCTCTCCTTTCCAGGCCTGCTCCCCATCTTTGGGAGCCTCTCCCTCTTTGGTTCTCTCTGTTCATGCTCAAATGAACCCCACTAGTGGGGTAAAAAACCTGAAGGGGAGTCAACAGACAGCCCCAGACAGCAGGACAGCCACCGAGGAAATTCCTCTGACTCCTGGCAAGACGGTTTGGTGTGGGCGGAGAAAGCAAGGAGTCAAGGGAACCCAGTGGATACAGCAGCTGCTGGGGAAGGAGAAGTGGAGACCCACACAGCAACCCTCTGCTTCACATCAGATAGCAAGTTATGGTATTAATTTTTTTCCATTTCCACCACTGCTTCCTTCTCATAATTTCACTGCATTTCTTAGAAACCTGCTTAAATCTTTCCAATCCTTCTAATAAAACCATGTGCTGATTATATTGGAGCGATAGAACAGCATTAAATCCCTCACTGCAGTGAGTGTTGCTCTGTTGGAGTGTGTAGCCATCCAATATTGGGAGAAGGGGGCCATGTTAGATGGACTACTAGCTTGAGCAGAAAGAACATCAGGGATTTAAAGTAGTAACTGAGTTTCAAGAGGGACAGGATAAAAACTTGCCTCATATCTCAATTATTTGGCCATTCTCTGTCACTACTCTATAAGGAGACTGTAGTCTTATTCAAGCTTTTAACCTGATATAAAGATAAAGTCACTTTATTATTATTAACCTATATTGGGTCTAGGAGCCACAAATGTGAAACGGGAGCCTATTGTGGTAGGCACTTTACAAACACAGAACAAAAAAACAGACCCTTCCCCAAAGGATTTACAATCTAAGTTGCTTTTGACTGCTTCTCTTGAAGTAAAAAGAAAAGGAATACTTGTGGCACCTTAGAAACTAACAAATTTATTTGAGCATAAGCTCAAGAATTCCTCTCCCTATAAGTGTATCAGCCAGTAGCTACCCTACAGCTAATAAGGCAGGGAACCAGTTTTTCATGGACAGTTTTAGAGCGAGAAAGAGAGACAATGTAAAATAAAAGATAGTCAAATGCGCACATGTACATAGATACTACAGACAATATCATTGGATTGGCACTGAACTTCAAGAGAATCTTGAAAGTTTACCTAGACTTGCCACAGGGGAATGATAGTTTGAGTTCTGTCAGAGAACACAGCAATGTAACAGGCTTCTGAGAGGATGCGTCTGCCCCCAGGGAGTGTATATGTAAGACTTGGTCCAGGCTGCTTAGTTTGAGTCCTCCCCTCTTTCATGTGGAGATAACTAAGCCATTAGTGTCATATCCATTTGTTAATGATAAGACAAAACAATTTGGATATCAGTTCCTGCCATGGGTGGCACGTGACTCCCGCATTAGGGGAGGCAGGGCATGAGTGCCAGAAGCTCCCTAGAAGGGGGGCCATCGGTGCCCAGACCGTGACCCTGCCCTTTGCTCCACTTAGTCTTCTCCCATGAGGCCCTGCCCACACTCCATCCTCACTCTGCCCCAAGACCAGCCTCCTCCTGAGGCCCCTCTGCCCACGGCTCCTGCCTATTCGCTCCCTCCCTCAAGGCCCCCATGCCTGCCGCTTGTGTCTCTTTACGCCCTCCCCCAAGACTCTCCCCACCTGCCGCTCTCCCTCTTCACCCCAAGTGGCAGGGATCTTTAGAGGGGAGGAGGCGGAACGATAGTTGGACCTTGGGGGAAGAGGCGGAGCATGGGCGAGGCCGTGGGGGAAGAGGATGAGCAGGAGGGGGGCCTTGGGGTGGAGCACAGGCACGGCTACGGCCCAGATGCCCTTTTGGTGGTGGTGCTCCAAAGGCGGCAGGCCAGCACACCTCCAGAAGGAGGTGCGCTGCATCCTATTTGGGGAGGCTTAACCTCCCCTGGTCTCTTATACTTACTGCCCGTGGTTCCTGCTAAACAGTGTTCTTTCATTGGTACTATTTTGGGGATGTATATATTTCTCTCATTTTATCCTATAACTACTCACCTTTCTAGCACTCCAGTTCCAAAGGCTGCTTTAAGTTACACCTAACTACAATGGGCCCCAGGGGGCATTTCAGCAGCAGGGGAATCCAGAGTGCAGTTCTCTTTGCTAGGTGAATTCCCCAGAAGACCAGATCAATTGAGGAAACCTATAGAAATGCAAAAAGAAAAGGAGTACCGGTGGCACCTTAGAGACTAACAAATTTATTAGAGCATAAGCTCTAATGCATCCGATGAAGTGAGCTGTAGCTCACGAAAGCTTATGCTCTAATAAATTTGTTAGTCTCTAAGGTGCCACCGGTACTCCTTTTCTTTTTGCGAATACAGAGCATAAGCTCTAATGCATCCGATGAAGTGAGCTGTAGCTCACGAAAGCTTATGCTCTAATAAATTTGTTAGTCTCTAAGGTGCCACCGGTACTCCTTTTCTTTTTGCGAATACAGACTAACACGGCTGCTACTCTGAAACCTATAGAAATGCAGTGTGCTGATGTGACATACTGTAGATATAGATATGTGCAATAATACATACACTGCAAGCATCACTTACATCCTTTTAGTTTTATTACTCCATCTTCCTTGCCCTCTCCCTGTCTGCTTGTTTATATCATCCATGGCTTTTGGTTTGTTTGATAGACTAAGATTTTTAGGGAAGTGTGACTGGGATCCCAGTGGGGGCCAGCTATGATCACTCAATTAGGGTGAACTGCAAAGAATGGAGCAGACAGTCCCCGTAAAGCAGGTGGATATTCCAATACTTAGTTTTACCAAGCCAGCATAAAACAGTTTCTTTGTTACCTCACTGGTTACTCAGAAGTCGAAACAACAGCTTCACTGAAGCTACTTAGAATCAAAACACATTGATATACAAGTACATAGCCAATATTCATAACTTCAACTACAAAAATGATACAACAATACAGATGGCATAATCATAATCAGCAAATCATAACCTTTCCATAGACACCTTTCACGCAACCCTTGTACAATATTTGCTGCAAATATTTAACAGTTGCAACAATGATCTATACGGTTACAGGTTATGTCAGTAACATTACAATTGTCTATATCCCTAACTTCAGATACAGAAATGATACATGCATACAAATAGGATCATCATATTCAGTAAATCATAACCTTTCCAATGATACCTCACAGGCCTTGTCTTGCATGGAACACATCTTAGTTATGCCATAGTTACATCATAAAAATATCCTTACGAACAATATGGGGTGTAGTGTCACAAAATCTGTCCTCTTGGTAATTGTTTGTGGGAAGGGATCCTATGTACCCATTCATATTTTTTACGTGTAACCATTTGCACAGGCAGAACTCATATTTGCATTCACAAAACGGTTCTGGGGTATGCAAGTCAGGGAGTTTTGCACCCATCTACCCAAACTTTACCTGCAGATACTGGTTTGTACAAACCATTATTGGTCAGTTTTGTGCACGTAACTGCATGGGCAAATTTAAGCTGGCTAAGAAGCTAGTTTTCAGTGGCACTGAGCTCCAAATACAATCCAAGTCAATGGTTACTGTAGAAGCTCAGCACCTCTGAAAAATTAAGCTTTAAATGTCCAAAAGTAGAAATCCTCCTACGTTCACAATCACATCTTTTTGCAAATGTAGGTACTTGCATTCAAGTACAGTCAAGTCTCCACTTGAAAATACTTGGACCTTAATGTTTACCCCATTTAGAAAGGTTCAAGATATATTATGATGGTCAGAATGATTAGAATATACAAAATGAATGTGAATAGTAGGAAAATAATTTAAAGGCTCCTAATAAATGTAACAAAAGTAGCCTTAAGTCTTTCATGTTACAGCCATGCTCATTGCAACAAGCCACAGGTGTATACCACATCAGCAGGTGGAAAAATGTGACTGGGGGAGGGTAGGATGACAGTTGTGTGTCCATAATAATTTTTCTCAAAGGTGTTTTGGGGCATCTGTTACTCATTTAACTAATGAATTTTCTTCATCCACATTGAGCATTTAATTAGATGAGCATTTATTCCTAAATCATTGTAAGAGCAGCTCCAAAGGGCCATGAACATCACAGGAAGTTGATCTATGGGTTGGGAATGACATTAAATGTTAAGAAATACTCCTCATATCTCCTCCCCCATCATATTAGATTTGGATCCAGAAATGATGGAGGGTAATTACTCATCCTAGTCCAAAGGAGAATACCCTGAAATGCAGAGTTATCTCATTTTACGTATACATACGATATCTCAGTTTGCAGTGTTGCTATGCTGCTACCAAAGGAATATACATTTGCCTATAGAATTGGATCTCTGCAGCACTGTCCTTAACTAAAACAAACCAAACTCTTTAAAAAAAAAAAAAAGTTGGGCAAATAAAGCCCCATTTTTAAAAGGATTTTATCTTCAGGGGGAAGTCCAGATTCAGATTACACTGCTCAGGTCCCTCTGTATAAAATGGATCTATACTGAAATAAAAGCTTCAATAACTCTGATTATTTGAGGCTCCTGAGATGCGGAAACTTTGTGGCCATGGTGTTCCTTCATTTGATATTTCCTGGCCTTCATTTACTTCCCATAGGTATAAAATTAGGGTAAGCAGATCTTGAGCCTGAGGTTTTTTGCAGTGCAGAATGAATGCTCTACGTCTGTTCAGAATATTTACCAGACTGTCATAAACAAATGTGATTGTGCTGGGTATGAGAAATCCTACTCTCCTAGAATATTTTCAGATGTTGCAAACATTATGCAATACTTCTTTTTTCTTGGTCTCCTTTTTGGCCATATGTTAGGAGATGTCTCAAGCTGCATCTTTTCTCCACAATGCCAAATACTGACAAGTGAACAGCCACCAGAAATGCTGTGTTATATCAAAGCAACCGTCCAAAAACTGCACTCCAAATGGCTAGAGAGGAAACATCCTGGTGCTAATTAAAACAGTATTTAGAAAAAGGAAAAGTAAACATTATCTAATGCATCTCTCCATCATCTGCCAAAACACTAACTACTTGCTCCATTAATTCTGCTAATTAGGCCCCCACTGTTGAGCCACTGCTGTCAACTAGGCCAATTACTATTAAGACATATATGCAGGTCACATATTTTGCTAAGATGTGTAAGTTTTACATATTTTCAGCCATACAGCATAAGGTACTTTCCCCTTTACAGCCTAGGAAGAGGGAGCTCTGAAATCCTAATTATAACAACATCCCTTCAAACTTTCCAGCATACAAACTGTTCACTTATTTATTAGTTACCATTAGTTTCCTGCAAAAAGGCCAGAATCTCAGCTGGTGTAACGTCAGCATAGCTCCATTGACTTCAGATGGGCTATGTCAATTTACACCAACAGAGGAGCTGTTCTTAATCCTTTGAACACCCTCCCACAAATAAACCCTTCTTCTATCATAAAAATATCATCACAAAAGCATTTGCGAGCTTCATGCTGGTGTACAAAATCTGTCCCTTCAGTCTTCAGGAAACATGTGACCTAGAATTTTATATAATTTTTTAAATAAAAACAAGGAAGTCAAGTGGTGCACAAGTTCATAAAAAACAAAACAGCAGCAGCAGCAGCATTGATGAAATATAAACAAATAGGTCTGGAGTTTTATTACCGGCCTGGAGGGCGGCTTCATGTGGCCTTTAATTTATCCTTAAAAGAGAAGAAGAAGAAGAAGAAAAGCTGAACAAATGAGAGTTTTGTTGTTGTTGGTAATTTAATGATTTTGCTTTTCAGTGCTGTTTTCCAGTAGCTCCCCTCCTGGGTCCATTTTTGCGGCACACTGGGCTTGGCCTGATGCCAGTGTGACAATCAACGCTTGAGCAGTCTCTTCTGTTAGAGATTATTTCTTGGGTTTCTTTGTTTCATTGGTGGGTGGGTGGGAGGGAATGGGAGTGATTTCTAAACTGAAACAGGATGTCCTGCTGGTGTCCCAGGCTGTGAAAGGCTCCGTTTCATCGCCTGTGCAGGCAGCACAAGATGGCTTAAGTTAATCCAGTGAGACTAGACTGCAGATTTCTTCTTTGGCTTTTTCTTTTTCTTTAAGACTCAAAATCCTCAGAAGGATGCCACTCAACTGTCAGCACAGAGGATGTAGTTCTTAAGGACAATAAACCAAGAAACTATAAGGTTAAAATGTGCAGTTTGAAAATGTATCAGTCACACATACAGTTTCCTTTATATTAGTAGGCAGTCATACATGTATAAATATAACCACACGGACACGCATTTATATGCATATACACACACCCTGTGTATATTCACATGTATTCATTAGGGATTGGTTTAAATAATGTTTCTTGGTTTTCTCCATTAGCCACACTTGTGAAGATAGCACTGTCTCTCACAAGATCATTCTAATGTATCTGTCTATATATGCTGCCAGGCAACTCTCAACACCACATTCTACAGGCCACTATTCTCTGATCCCACTGAGGAGGACCAAAAAACTACACCATCTGCTCAAGAAACTCCCTGCTACAGCACAGGAACAAAACTCCATGGACACACCTCCAGAGCCCCGACCAGGAGTATTCTATCTGCTACTCAAGATCCATAAACCTGGAAACCCTGGACGCTCCGTAATCTCAGGCATCGGCACTCTTACAGCAGGATTACCTGGCTATTTGGACTCTCCTCAGATCCTATGCTACCAGCACTCCTAGCTATCTTCGAGACACCATCAACTTTCTGAGGAAACTATAATGCATTAGTGATTTTCCTGAAAACACCATCCTGGCCACCATGGATGTAGAAGCTCTTTATACCAATATTCCACATGAGGATGGACTACAAGCTGTCAAGAACAGTATCCCTGATGAGGCCACGGCACACCTGGTGGCTGAGCTTTGCGACTTTGTCCTCACCCACAACCATTTTAAATTTGGGGACAACTTATACCTTCAAGTCAGTGGCACTGCTATGGGTACCCACATGGCCCCACAGTATGCCAACATCTTTATGGCTGACTTAGAGCAACGCTTCCTCAGCTCTCGTCCCTTAGAACCCCTCCTCTACTTGCGCTACATTGATGACATCTTCATCATATGGACCCACGGGAAGGAGGTCCTTGAAGAATTCCAGCTGGATTTCAACAATTTCCACCCCACCATCAACCTCAGCCTGGACCAGTCCACATAGGAGATCCACTTCCTGGACACTACAGTGCAAATAAGTGATGGTCACATAAACACCACCCTATACCGGAAACCTACTGACGGCTATACTTACCTACATGCCTCCAGCTTCCATCCAGGATACATCACACGATCCATTGTCTTCAGCCAAGCCCTAAGATACAACAGAATTTGCTCCAATCCCTCAGACAGAGACAAACACCTACAAGATCTTTATCAAGCATTCTTAAAACTACAATACCCACCTGGGGAAGTGAGGAAACAGATTGACAGAGCGAGACAGGTACTCAGAAATCAACTACTACACGACAGGCCCCACAAGGAAAATAATAGAACACCACTGGCCATCATGTAGAGCCCCCAGCTAAAACCTCTCCAACGATTATCAACGATCTACAACCTGTCCTGGAAAATGATCCCTCACTCTCACAGACCTTGGGAGACAGGCCAATCCTCGCTTACAGACAGCCCCCCAGCCTGAAGCAAATACTCACCAGCAACTACACACCACACCACAGAAATACTAACCCAGGAATCAATCCCTGTAGCAAACCTTGTTGCCTACTCTGTCCCCATATCTACCCTAGTGACATCATCAGAGGACCCAACCACATCAGCCACACCATCAGAGGCTCATTCACCTGCATGTCTACTAATGTTATAGATGCCATCATGTGCCAGCAATGCCCCTCTGCCATGTACATTGGCCAAACCGGACAGTTCCTACGTAAAAGAATAAATGGACACAAATTGGACATCAGGAATGGTAACATACAAAAGCCAGTGGGAGACCACTTCAATCTTCCTGGACATTCTACAACAGATTTGAAAGTAGCTATACTTGAACAAAAAAAACTTCAGAAACAGACTTCAAAGAGAAACAGCAGAACTAAAATTCATTTGCAAATTTAATACCATTAATTTGGGCTTGAATAGGGACTGGGAGTGGCTGGCTCATTACAGAAGCAGTTTTGCCTCTCCTGGAATTGACACCTCCTCATGTATTGTTGGGAGAGGACCCTGATCAAATTGGCCCAGTCAACACTGTTTATCCACTTGTGAGGTAACTCCCTTCTCTTCATGTGTCAGTATATTTACGTCTGCACCTGTAACTTTCACTCCATGCATCTGAAGAAGTAAGGTTTTTACCCACGAAAGCTTATGCTCAAATAAATCTGTTAGTCTTTAAGGTGCCACCGGACTCCTTGTTGTTTTCGTCTATATATGGTACTTCTATGGTCCCACATTAACATAGTAACCGAACACCTCTCAATCTGTAATTACTCATCCTCTCAACAGCCCTATGAGGTAGGGGAATGCTATTATCCCCATTACACAGGTAGGGTACTGAGGCACAGAGAGGCTTGGGACTTGCCCAGCATCACACAGGAAAAAAATTGCAGAGCAGGGAATTGAACTCTGGTTTCCTGAATTCCAGGTTAGCACCACATCCTCTTACACATACAACTTCCAGTTAACACCATACCAAAGTACCACCAACTTACTATTTAGTTAGTTAAATTGAAGTGGGCATTTGATTGGATACTATATTGGAAAGAGAAAGAGAGAGACTGGATTTGCAGTAACATCCAGAATTCAGAGTTTTATCTCCCAAAACCATTTGGCAGAAATGTTTGATTGCACGTAAAAACAAACAAGCATTACTATGGAATCTCTCAATAGATAAGGGTGCAGATAAGGTATCCTGGCAAGGTCTGTTGTGACCCCTCAATGCTCAAATTCCTAAAAAGAAAGAAAGACGAGGAAGAAAGTTAATAGGTCTCTAAAGCTTTCATGGGTCTAAATCTTCTATAGTCTTTGGTGCAGAGTAAGTCTGGGCTGAATACTACACATCAGTTTGTGCAAACATTCACTCCAATTCTTGAGTGTTGTTCAGCTGAACAAGGTTTGTTACCCAACCTTCATTTGCTAAAATTTATAAGAACTTTTTTTTGCCCACACAAACATTTGGGGAATGGCTGTGCTTCATACTAATAACTATGTTTGTATGCAAACAATATTATGCATGTGTGAACAAGGATGTTAATTAGTCAAAATTCCTCATTCCCATTTACAGCATTTCACAAGTGCACTTGGTGGCGGGTCAGTAAAATCAGCCTCACTACATGATGCTTGTTCTCCTTCTTGTTTTCAGTTGCTCCATCACTTTAGAGATAGCTAAAAATACATTAAATACTTCACCAGTATTGTTTTTCCAAAGGGGTACATCTCCATGGCAACTATAGCTGTTATAATTATGAATGAGGAAGGAGGTGATCCACTGAGCTGTGAATTTGGGGGAGGGTGGAATAGTCCATGTGACAGTCCCTCTATTAAGGTGCAGGTCATCCTATGCGTAAGTTTGAAAACCGTGCTGTCCAGGTATCTGCAAATTATAGTAGGCTCAAAGGTTGCTGGCCAGCACCACATGCTGTGCTAAGGACCTGACCCAGAAGAGCACAGGTGAGAAATGAACTTTCTGTCAGCAACCACTGACATCAGTAGATGCTGTTACATCTATAGCATTTGAATATTAATCTCTCTTAATTTTCAAATAATAGAGAGGCTTCCAGGTAGAAGAGCTGAGTTCATAGTGATCTACTCTCAAGTAGGTATCTACCTCAGGAGCAGGGAGCTTAATGACATACTCTCAGTGGGTACCTAATATCAGGAGCTCAGTGAAAGTCAAGAGCAGAAGTAGCCATTGTACAGCAGATTCACTGCTCTCCCTCATTGTCTCATCCACTCTGTCACCTATTCAGCTATTCCAAACTGCGTTTTTTTTAAAAGGTGCTCTGTAGTCATTAGATACAAGCACTATTGTCAGGCTTTTCCATATGCTAGATAGTTAACAATTATACAGCTTAAAGATAACTTATTTTCCATTTCTACTTGTAATGCCGATGGGGAGTTCAATCAGTGCAGAGAACATTCATATTATTTCCACAGTCAACATGGCATGCAAGGCATGTGAGAGTGGGTAGCTCAAGATGTAAATACCAATTTACCTTATTCCAGTGTAAGAGAGATCCAGCTGTTAGGAATTGTAGGTAAGTAGTAGTGTGTGTACAATGTGCACATTTCAGCACTATGCCCACTGAATATGAAATAGTTCCTGGGGAAGAAAGAATGGAATATGAGAAAAAATGCTCAGGAGGCACACAGGGCAATGTTACAAACATTGTTCACCTTCTCTAGGTTGCAGAACATCAGCTATCCCCTTCTGGTTATCAACATTTAATAACTTGGGCGATACCTTTTATTGGCATTGTGTTTTTACAATGATTTAGGGTTGTAGTAGCAACTCTGGAGGGCAATCTGCTCCCTTTGTTTGGAAGATTGTTTAATTTCATGGCAAACTATGATAACACCAAGGTTTACATTGACACCTGTTTAAAATTATCAGTGGATATTGCAGAGGTTTAAAAACATGCAGTGGTATACAAATATGACTTTAGGGTTGGAAGATTTTGCACATTTCGAAAACAGGCTAGGCTAAATGATCAACCATGGTCAAAGGTTGTATGTAAAAAATGATTGCACCCAAGGGAAGAGGAGTAGGTACCTGTTCTGCAAGTCCTCAGTTCCTATTAATTCCATAGCTTTTCCATTATAATTTTTCTATTTATTTTTGCCAGCATCTTCTAGCATTGCATAGACAACTATATCACTGTTATAGAATTCTAGAGGAAGATTTTTTAAAAAAACCTCAGGGAAAGTTCTCATTCTCTATTAAATTCAACAGAGTTTTAGAGCAAATTCATTTTTACCTTATTAAATGTGTAGAATCCTATTGTTTTCATGCCTATCGTTTTCAGAATGGCAGTCATTCATATATGCAAGTCAGGCAGTTGCCCAACCACTCACTCTTTCCATATGGAGTACACACACACTTATATAAGTGCAAGAGACAATGGCCAGTTTGAAAATGTGGCCTTCTAAATCCATAAAAGAATTCAGTGTAAGGGTATGCCTAGACTGCATTGTAAACCCAGTTCTCTGGGACCTGGCCTTGCAGACTCAGTATTTCCAAGCCTGTACTTAAACATCCACACTGCACTGGAAACCTGAGCTTACATTGTTAGACCCATGTAATGAGTCCCTACTGCATTACACAGCCCTCCTGATTCAGTTCTGCAGCTTGAACTGCATCCACTCTGCAAAATGACAGGTTTAGCCCACATCACAGCAGCACTCGAGCTCTAACCCTAACCACCCTCCCGCCCCACCCCAGCAGGTTTCTGAGTGCTTGCTGACCCAAAACAGCCTGGTGTGTGTGTGTGGATGGAAGGGAGGCTTGGGCTGAAACCTGAGTCAGATCTTAGGTGTAGTGCACAGTGTAGACATGCCATAAGAAAAACCCTATATGTCAGCTACTGCTTCTGCCTGAGACATGTATTTCCTCCCTTTCCAAGACATGCTGACTACTACTAACCTGTTGGACAGACAGAAGCGCCTGATTCTCCTCACATCCACGTACATCAAGAGTAACTTTACTGAAGTTACATGAGCTACACTGGCATACAGTGGGAGGTGACTCAGGCCCTCTGTTTAGCTCAGATAGAATTGAGAGGCACTAGAGAGAACTTCCCTACTTACAGAAATATAGTAACATTGCACAGAGCAAACAAACAGCACTGCCTTCTATCCCTTTCATTATGAATAGTGACATTAAAAATTACTTCATGCCCTGTTCAGAACTATGCAATCAAAGGACAAAGCAGAAGCCTCCATGAAGTATATTGCGGGTTTCTCTTGCTGGAGTGTTTGTGGATAGACCAAGACAAAATGATATTATCTGTGCAAGTGCAAAGAAAGGCTGCATTGGGTCTGACTGCTGCATGGTGACAAATTGAATAGAGGTGGCTGGGCATTTACATTTTTTCCCCAGGTCAGTTTTGAATCTTCTAATTGGGCTCTGAAGCAGTTTGGAGCAATTATTGTTAATTATATGTTGCTGTATGCCCTGAGTTTTCAAGTTACCTTGTTAATCTTGGGTATTCACATGTCAGCATTTGTTATAATTTTATTGTGTGGCTTACCTGTTTATGTGTTTAAAGATTGTTGTGAGTACATTTTGTACCAGAAACTAATGGGGGTGTGTGAGGGATATTTAATCATAATGTTCTGTTTTATCCAGGGATGAAACATAGCAATCATCCAGTCCTGTACTCTTAAGTAACACTCATATTTTATGAATGGCTCACCAATTCTTGAGTCTTCACCCTCTCCTGAACCTCAGGGAATGGCATCTGGAGTCTCTCCCAGCTTTTTGGATAAGGCCTGGACTTATGGGGACTTGTGTCCCCTTGTGCCAGAACTGGAACCACTTTAAAAGTTCAACTCTCCATCTCATTTATTGCTGTTTACAGGCATTGCCTAGCTCATGTGTGTGTGTAAAATGAAAACAATGGTGATTCTAAATTTGCTTCAGTGTCTGTTCCAGCTCCATGAAATTATTCCTGTTCTAGTGCTTTTTGTATGGGTCTCTGTCCCCAACTTATTTGGACTGTTTGATAGGTGGCAGAAGTAGCATGCTACAACCAATCCAGGCTGTACACCACCACTAGTTCCTCTTGGGTCAGCTGGCTTCTTAACCAATACTGGTGCTGTAGATTTGGTGGGACCAAGGGAAGAGACAATTAAGATGATTTTAAGTACCAAAAGGCATTATTTGCTCCTTTGTGTGTCATTTCTGCATATTGATATCATGCAACACAATATTAGAAAGACCAGATAAGACAACTGCTAGGTTGCACTGATATCAACATAATGTTACATTTTTTTTCCCGTGAAGATTGTGATGAATGATGCTAATAAACAGACCGTTCCTGTGTTGCAGGGAGGAATATGTTGCGCTGTGTTCCTCTGTGTAGCTTTCCACAAGCAGAAAAGTCCACATTAACATTCTAATTTTAAGCAACGGTGAGACACTTCTGCTCTCCCAATGCTGGAGTGGGGCTAGCAGCTGCAGCATTTCTTCCTGCAGCAGTCAGCGTACATTGCGATAAAGAACAATTTGACAAAAGTGAGTGCAGCTTTGAACAGTTAAGATTCAGGAGGTTACACCTGCTGGTGTGTGGAAGGTGGGGGCATGAGGCTAGTCACAAACTGACTGCCTTACATTTTCTAGATATATTATCTATCCAGTCGGGCAGATGGCAAATGTCTCTTCCCTCCTTTATTAATGCCTTTAAATCTTTTTTTATAGTTATTTTTCTTGAATTGAGATTTCTTCTACCTTCTCTACTTTCTGCTGTGCTTCAGCTGGTTGGAGTGTTTTCAATTAGAACATGGAGAATACAGCATTTGAGTGTTTAAAGGAGGACCTGGTTTTAAAATAGTTTGCTTTCCCATGTAGTTCTCTTTAAATTCACACCTACCTTCCACTGATAATTTGTAGACCTTGATTTTTTTTAAATCTCTTTGTAAAGATGCACTGAGCACACACACTGTTGTTTCTTCTACAGTGTCATTACATAGACTGCAGTCAGTCTGTGTAAATATGTTAAAGTTCTGGGCCAAATTCTGCTCTCAGTCAACCCTGGTGTAAATCCAGAGCAACTCCATTGATTTATATGGGTGTAACTGAGACGAATGAGTGGCTTGCTAATTATAAGTGCATGTGCAATAGCATGAAGAAATAATGGCATCTATAGCGATCAACATTAAAGAGACAACTTTTGCCCAGGTTCTCTAAACAGAGCTACCTAAGAGACTTAATTTAGCTATAATACTATCTCAGGTATCACTGTTTGGGAAACATGGAAAAATATCTTATTAACTCCTGTGTATCTCATAATTGACTTCTATTTGTTGTGTTAACTCATAAATGATATTTGTGATGCTTTCTGGGGTATCCAGAAGTGTGAGGGCACAATGCTACCACATGTCCTTTCTGTGCCTACGAGGTGTCAGCTCCCCAACTCCATTGGGCGTGGGTAACACAAGCACGCCTCTCTAGGCCTTGCTGGCCCTGCTGTTATTCTACAGGTCAGTGATAGGCACAGTCCAACATATGAGTTCTCCAAGTGTCTCCCTGGAGTATCCAGCCCCATTCCACTGGACACTCATAGTATTCACAGTTTTGCTGCTTCCAAAGAAACACTAAGCTCTATCTTACCAGTTCCACCTCAGATCACCTCTCCATTTAACACACAACACTTAGATATGTTTATTGTGAAATCAAGTATACATTTATTTAACAAAGCACAGAGATTCAAGTAAGAGCAAGTAGAAATATTGAGAACAAATGGTTACATATAAAATAAAATCATAATGCACATTCTAGAACCTAGACTGAAGTCTTGCAAATAAGTGGTCACCAAAAATCTTGCAGTGTTTTACAGCCAGGCTTGGCTGTGATCCTACATTCATGAGACAGACATGCTGTCAGGTTGTCTCCTAGGTGAAGGACCCAGTGTGTTCCTTTGCCTACCAAGATATTTAAATCCTATCCTTGGTCTTCATGCATAAACAGAACACCTCCTTGCTGTTTAGTTTCTTCTGTAGATTTTCTCTTTTGTAGATTTTTCAGCCTTTTAAATGGCACTTCGTTACATCTGAAAATAAGCCTCCATTGTGAGGCAGACAATACACATGTCCAGACAAATAGATAAGTGTCTGACCTCCTACTTGAAAGGATGTTCTAGACATGTCACCTCCTTGTGACCTGCCTTAACTCCAAGATTATAAGAACACAATTTTCAGTATAGATATACAACTTCTTAAATATTGAAAAAAAGAAAAGGAGTACTTGTGGCACCTTAGAGACTAACAAATTTATTTGAGCATAAGCTTTCGTGAGCTACAGCTCACTTCATCGGATGCATTCGGTGGAAAATACAGTGGGGAGATTTATATACACACACAGAGAACCCGAAACAATGGGTTTTATCATACACACTGTAAGGACAGTGATCACTTAAGATGAGCTATTACCAGCAGGAAGGAGGGGGGGAAGGAGGAAAGCCTTTTGTAGTGATAGTCAAGGTGGGCTATTTCCAGCAGCTAACAAGAACGTCTGAGGAACAGTGGAGGTTGGGGAGGGGGGAGAAATAACATGGGGAAATAGTTTTATTTTATGTAAGGACCCATCCGCTCCCAGTCTCTATTCAAGCCTAAGTTAATTGTATCCAGTTTGCAAATTAATTCCAATTCAGCAGTCTCTCATTGGAGTCTGTTTTTGAAGTTTTTTTGTTGAAGGATAGCCACTCTCAGGTCTGTAATCGTGTGACCAGAGAGATTGAAGTGTTCTCCGACTGGTTTTTGAATGTTATAATTCTTGACGTCTGATTTGTGTCCATTTATTCTTTTACGTAGAGACTGTCCAGTTTGACCAATGTACATGAGAGGGGCATTGCTGGCACATGATGGCATATATCACATTGGTAGATGCGGAGGTGAACGAGCCTCTGATAGTGTGGCTGATGTAATTAGGCCCTATGATGGTGTCCCCTGAATACATATGTGGACAGAGTTGGCAACGGGCTTTGTTGCAAGGATAGGTTCCTGGGTTAGTGATTCTGTTGTGTGGTTGCTGGTGAGTTTTTGCTTCAGGTTGGGGGGGCTGTCTGTAAGCAAGGACTGGCCTGTCTCCCAAGATCTGTGAGAGTGATGGGTCATCCTTCAGTATAGGTTGTAGATCCTTGATGATGCATTGGAGAGGTTTTAGTTGGGGGCTGAAGGTGATGGCTAGTGGCGTTCTGTTATTTTCTTTGTTGGGCCTGTCCTGTAGTAGGTAACTTCTGGGTACTCTTCTGGCTTTGTCAATCTGTTTCTTCACTTCAGCAGGTGGGTATTGTAGTTGTAAGAATGCATGATAGAGATCTTGTAGGTGTTTGTCTCTGTCTGAGGGGTTGGAGCAAATGCAGTTATATCACAGAGCTTGGCTGTAGTAGTTTCGAGAGTTTAGTGTCCTTTTTCTTTTGTAGAGAAGCAAAGTCTGTGTTGTAGATGGCTTGTCTAGTTTTTGTAAAGTCCAGCCACGAGGAAGTTTGTGTGGAAGGTTGGTTCTTTATGAGAGTATCCAGTTTTGAGAGCTCATTCTTAATCTTTCCCTGTTTGCTGTAGAGGATGTAAACTACTACATGCCACAAGGGGCCACAACAGTGGTTCCCTTAACCCATCCAGCAATATTTTTAATCTGTCCAACTATACTCTTAGCCCAGCAGAAGAATCTGTCCTATCTCGGGGCCTCTCCTTTTGCCCCTCCACCTCCACGAACATGCTACAGTTCTGTTGTGACCTAGAATCCTATTTTCGACGTCTCCAACTCAAGGAATATTTCCAACACACCTCTGAACAACATACTAACCCACAGAAAGCTTCCTACCAACACTACAAAAAGAAGGATTCTGAGTGGACTCCTCTTGAAGGTCGAAACAACAGACTGGACTTCTACATAGAGTGCTTTCGCCAACGTGCATGGGCTGAAATTGTGGAAAAGCAGCATCAATTGCCCCATAACGTCAGCCATGCAGCCATCCACCACCTCAGAAATAACTCTGACATCATAATCAAAAAGGCAAAAATGTAGAGCACTCCTTTTCTTTTTTGCGAATACAGACTAACAAGGCTGCTACTCTAAAACTTCTTAAATATTATCCATACATACATTTCTCAATGATTATGATGACCAGTGGGCTAATGGATTTTGGTATAGACCTTGCGTGCCACCCTTTGTATGCAACCTATGCATCCCCTGTGCCCTTTGCTAAGAATCACCAAGAGGTCCCTGAGTCACAGCATTTAATGACTACTTCCATATTTCCTTTAACAAACCACTAGTTTCAATCTGAACATGCTCAGTATATGTCCAATGATATGCCACTTTTTTCTAACCCTTTCTGTCCATTCTAAAACACTTCCATTTGCACTCTTATAGATCTAGTCACAGGATATCTCTTTACTATTTTATGTATAATTTTCACTTCTATACAAGGATCAAATTTGGAAAAATGTACTTATTTGAAGATAGGAATTTTGTCTTTTCACCAGCAAAAAAATAAGGTAGGATTCCTCTCTAAATTTATTATAATCATATTCCTGTAGCACTGCTGCAAACTCCTTCCATGATTCATGTCTTCCTTCCCTCCTTAAGGCTCTTTTCTGGCTTGCTACTGGATTAAGAATGCAGAAATCAGCTTGAATATGGCCCACCAGAGACTCACAAATGACCATTATTGCTACACCAATGGCACTCTGCTCCAATTTGCAGGAAACTATAGCAGAATGCAGGATCAGCTCAATTCCTCCACTACATACAACTGTAGCACTTTGCTATGAAACAGGTAGGACCAGATGTTTAGAGATGGGCAAACAGACACAGGACTCTAATCCATATAAATGATTCAAAAGCATCCTCTCTCAAGCATTGAATTGAACAGTCTGATACCAACCTACCAACTCCAAGTATGAGATGTCAAAGTGAAATAGCCTAACATAAAGTGGAGGTCAGCAAAAAGAGGATAGCAGGGATTTATTCACAAAGAACTCCAGAGTTTCTATTTGTAAAACAGTAGAAAACAATAGATAAAAATTGTCCTGTATGAACACATTGTTTATTAGGGTGAATAAAAGTAGTCTGCAGTCATTGTCCCCAAGTTCCTCTATTACATTTTTACTCTGTCACTTTGTCCCTATTTATATAAAGTAGTAAGGAAACCATTCTTAATCTAAGAAAGGCAACATGATCAAATGGATAGGGCCATGGATTGAGAGTCAGGAGACTTGGATTCTGGCCCTTCTCTGCTATTGATCTCCCTTGTGAACTTAGACAAGTCATTTCATCTCTGCATCTCAGTTTCCCCATCTATAGAATGGGGATAATACTGTTGTGGCAGAAGTCACCACATGGTGCTCTAGCATCTGGTCTTACAAGTTCTTTTTCTTAGAGTATGAGAAAATATTGAGTCTTTGAAGAAATGCTGTGTGGTCATTAGTGGTGTTTTTTTTTAAATGCAGTAGTCTTTTGAGAGAAGTAGTAGCATATAACAGAGACTTTTCTCTATTTTATTCTCGCTATATGGAGGAAATTCTTGGGTCAGAATAACTTCTTGAGAACTGGGCATAGGTGTATGGGCAGAGATTTCTGGAAGAGGGGATTGCCCGTGTGCTGTTTGTGACTGCCTCCACTCCAGGACAGGTATACACACAAATAAAGCAAGTTACACATAGATGCCCAGACTCCATATCATTGACTTCTCCTCCACTTGGAAGCCAATCTACAAGACCCCCAAGTTTCCTACCACTCAACAGAGGTACAACAATGGTGCCAATTGGAAAGTTGATGTCAGAAGAAGACTCAACCATACTTATTCTATTTTGAAAGGTTCTTTGAGATATATGGATGAAGACAATTTAAAGCAAAATTAAACATTTTTTTAATTACTATTTGATTACAAAGATGCTTCTCAGTCACATTGTGAATTTCTTTGATGATCAGCGTTTAGTTGTTTTTGTTACACAACAGATGCCTGGACAATTAAAGGCCTCCTGTGATTTCAAACTCATTTAGATTTGGCCTAGTTTTGCTCTTGTTCTCCAATAGTCCTGTGGTCTAGAAGCCCATTGCTATCTTTCACTTAGTCATCTTAAGGGATACAGTCTTGGCAAGGAAATGTTTGAAGTTAATCATGTACAAAAAATATGCGACTGTAATACATTTTGAAAACAGAAGATAGTTAGAGATAAATAACTGAAAGAAAAAGTGCTTTAAAAGAGAATCTCTGAGATGGGGAATGCAGTGTTTTCTGGAAGAGCCTGAATTAGATTGGGGGGAAAAACCAAAAATTAGATTTGTTTACCAGTTCAGGGAATTTTTAAAAATCAACAGCATATGTTCCAGATTAATATGAAACCAAAGTACACAAGGGATAACCTCTTCAAATTGGTCATGATTTCCATTATTTCCTCAGTATCAAAGCCTGTAATTCACCTACCCTCCTTGCAGACGTTATGGCAACAAAGAAGGCAGTTTTCTGACACAATGGAGAAAAATCAAGTTGACAGAAGCTCTAACAAATGTCCTATAAGAGCTGCTAAGCCAGCATTAAGATCCCACAAAGGAACTGGCTTTTAACTGGAATGTGAAGATGAGTGGCTTCTTTCAAGAACCTCATTGCCATGGGACTTAAAACCCTGACTTCCCATGAATGGGTGGTTGAAATGCCAAAATCACTGCCAGGTGGACTCTCAGTGAACTAAGTGCAAGACCAGAAAGCTGAAGGTGCAATAGGTACTCCAAGATGGGATGGAAAGCTGACCTGATAACACAAGGAAGGCAGAGAACCAATATTGTTTTGGTAATGCTGGAAAAATGAGAATAACCTTGGCACAGTCCAATTTCAGCTTGAGAATGACTTGTGGTATGATTGAAAATGGAGGGAAAGCATACAGGAGTGCCCCCAGCTCCCAGGTAAGACCCTTTTGGGAACAAATCAGATGGCATTTCTTGCTGTTGCTCATGGAGAAAAGATTGATTATCGAGATGCCCCAAACTGCAAAAATGGGCTACAGGATGATGGGAGAAATTTCTGCTAAGGTGATCCACCAGGTGATTCTGGATGCCAGGTAAGTTATCAGCCACAGAGGTTATGTTCTTCCTGATACAAAACTGATCACCTCCTGACACAGCATGTTGGAGTGTGTTCCCCCATCTGTTCACACAATACATCACAGTGGTATTGTTGGTGAGTATGAGAACTGATCGCCTAATGTGATCTTGAAAGGTCTGACAGGCATGGTAGATGGCATGAAGCTCTCCAGGACATTGCTATGGAGAGAAACTTCTTGTTCTGATCACAGGCCTTGAACTTTCAGCAATCCCATATACTTTCCTCAACCTATTAAGAAGGCAACAGTGACAATGATTCTGGTTGGGGGAGATCAAGTGAAGGGAACACCCTAGCACCTGTTGCCATGAATTGTCCACCACACAAGGAGTCCAGGATCAGTGGAGGAAGTCAGACCAGTCTGTCCAAGGGATGACAATTTGGATGATAGGCCAACTTCAGACCCATGTGAAGAGGACATAGATGCAGCCTGGCATATTGGACTACCTGTGTCCATGCAGCCATATGGCCTAGTAACCTCAGGTTTGTTCCTGCTGTGGGTTTAGAGGGTTTGTTCCTGGTTGAGGGTTTAGAGACTGCAGTTCCAGAGCTGGGCAGTGAATCACCTGGAATTGCTGGTCAACACACACATATGCTCTCAAACTTGGAGAAAGTATCTGCACCCCAGTTAACTGGATTCTTTGAGTTGAAACTAATGTTGACTTCCCGTTGTTTAGGATGAGACTTAGATAATCGAGTAGGCGTAGTGTTAACTGAACATGACAGAGAACTTCCTCTCTAGACTTGCCACTTGGCAACCAATATCCTTTTATGGGAAGATACAAATTCCCTTAAATGGGCCACCCTCATTACCACTGCAAAAGTGATTTTTCCTCCCTTGGTATTCTACTGTTAATTGAATTGTCTGGTTAGACTGACCCTCCCACCAACCTGGTAAGGCAACTCCCATCTTTTCATGTTCTATGTATAAATATACTTGCTACTGTATTTTCCTCTCCATGCATCTGATGACATGGGTTCTAGCCCACGAAAGCTTATGCCCAAATAAATTTGTTAGTCTCTAAGGTGCCACAAGGACTCCCCATTGTTTTTCCTGATACAGACTAACATGGCTACCACTGAAACTTTCTCCCTGAGGAGCACTATCACCCCAATCATGCATTTGGTAAAGACCTGTGGAATGAAAGATAGGGCAAAAGGTAGCACAGTGTACTGGTAGTGCTGGTCCACCATGACAAACCAGAGAAACCTCTTGTGGCTTGGAAGGATTGCTACATGAAGGTCCAGGGCAACAGACCAATCACTGTGATTTAAGGCAGAGAAGACCGTTGCTAGAGTGACCATACAGAATCTCATGAATCTGATGGATTTGTTGAGATCACAGAGGTCAAGGATAGGCCTCATCCCTCCCTTGGGCTGGGGAACCAGGAATATCAGAAGTAGATTCCCTGTCCCCAGTGATGTAGGGAGACAGCTGCCACAGCCCCCAAATCCAGTAGAGATGGAACCTGCTTAAGGAGCATCATCTCATCAGGGGGTCTCTGAAGAGATACTAAGCAAGGGGGTGGGGAGAAGGGATGGAGAGGAACTGTATGGCATAACACAATCTGATGATGTTTAGAACCCAGTTGTCCATGTAATCGAGTCCCAAACACCGTAAAAACAAATCAGCCCGTCCCTGAACAGGGGAGGATGGAGAAGGAGAGGTTGCTACTAGATCACTGTCCTGGATGCACAAGTCAAAATGGGTGCTTGCTGGATGCTAAGGGTAGGGGGAGATGTGCCAGCTAGTTAAACCCAGAACCAGAGGACCTTCTACTGCACTCTGTGGACCTTCCAGGATTAGTCCCTCTGCCTTACAGGAGGGGGGGGGGGGACTATCTGAAAAAATGCTGCAAGCAGTATTGCTGCTGTTGCTTCCGACGGCTACAGAAGTGTCTCTTCACAGCTGGACTATATATTCCCAAAGAATGTAGAGTAAATTGAGGGTCTTTAAAGGAGTGCAGGGTTTTGTCTTTGTTTTCTGAAAACAAAACCCATCCTTCAAATGGTAAGTCCTCAATGGTGCACTGCACAGCCAGTGCAATGCCCAAATTCTGCAGCTATAAGGCCTTCCTCATGGTCACAGCCAATGTTATGATTCTTGCTGTGGCATATGCCACATCCAGAGCTGACTGCAATGAGGTCTTAGCCACAATACAGCCTTCTGCAATGAATTCCATCAATTCTTCCCTGGAGGGTTCTGGCAACTTGTCCATGAACTTATACATGGCTGCCCAATCGACAAAGTCATATTTACTGCCGTTCCATGATGCGCATGCAGGGAAGAGGAGGTATAAATCATCTTCCCATTAAGTCTGTCTTCTTGATTCTTTGTCCTTAGGGGTGGACTTAAACTTCCCCTGCCATGTCCTGTCATTTGCTGCAGTTATCACCAACAGGTTAGGGGCCAGGTGAGAGTAGAAACCATCAAAACCCTCTTTTAGGGACCAAGTACTGCTTCTCCAAAAGCTTTGCTGTGGAAGGCAACAAAGCTAGAGTATTCCATAGGGCCTTTGCAGGCTCCAAGAGATCCTCATTTATTGGGAGGGCTACTCTCCCCAGAGATGATGATTGGAGAATATCCAGCAACGTGTGCATATTCTCCTGCAGGAATTCTACCATACCCAAGGTAGTGGCCATATGCCTTAGGAGGTCATGATACATCTTAAAGACATCATGTACTGAGGGAGAGGAGGATTCCAGCACAGTAGTTGTCTGGGGAGGCAGTTTGCTGTGTCAACAATGGGTCCTGTTCTTACACCACAAGATCCGGTCAGAATAGCCCTGCAGGTTCAGGGGGAAAGGCCTCGGCAGTCACTTGCTGCTGAGAAGGTTTAAGAGTGGGAGCCATCATCAAAACCAGTGATCTCAAGCTGGAGCAGGATGAGGAGTGGGACTTCTGGCACTGAGCCACATCTCAAAGATTCAAAGAAGGCCACTGGGCATACACGTAAGGCACTGGTAGTGAGTAGGCACCAGGCCAAGACCCCTTGTCACGACTGCAGGACAGGTGCTGACCTCAGTACCAGTGATGATCTGAGTGCAATTTCTGGCACCTAGCTGATAACAAAGGAGAAGATGACCTTGACCTGGATCTTGAGGAGTCCCAGAGGATCTCTGTTGACAATGGGGCAGCCAATCCCAATGGGGCAAACAGTCAGACTTATCTGAAGCCCAATACAGGAGTGGCATCAGTGTCAAAATAAAATGGGGGATTGGGACTATTGGTACCAAATGGGACACACTCCCACCTGGTACTGAGGCGGTACCATGCTCAACAAAGGAATCTGCTGTTAAGACAATGAAGGTGCTGAAGGACACCCCAATGTCAAAGGGACCTTCAGTGTCGGGTGTGGTGTTGGTCAGAACTTCACAGTTTGAGGCCCGGACAGCATGAGCTGTGGTGCTGATGAAGGTCCCAAGGGCACAATGAAGGATTAGGCAGTAGAAGCCAGGGCACCAGCAAGCTCTTGAACCAGTGCAGAGTCCAGGACTGAGAGGCAAAGTAGGTCTGATGCCACCTGATATGCTGCTAGCATGGAGACAGTTGGCACTGGTGCCGACATCATCAGTACCAGGCTCAACAGATGCCCCATGGCCCAAACCAGAGATGATGGTATAGGCTCTTGCTGCTCTTGGCAGGGTACTGGGGAGTGATTAGACACACCTGCTCCATCCTGCATGCCAGAGGGAGTCAGCAGGTGCTGCTTCAGCTGCAAGTCTCTCGCCACCTGCATCTTCTTTGTGAATGATTTGCAAATGGATCATGGCTAGTTAATGTGTTCCTCAGAGAGACAAAATGAGTACCTTGTGTGGATCACTGTTGGGTATGTCCCATTCCCTCTCTCCTGCCCCACAAAGGACAATGCTTGAACCCTGGTGAGGGCATCACACAGGGCAACCAACTATTCTAACTTGACCGAAGGTACTACCACTATATACAAGAACATTTTCTCAAAAACTGAGACCAAAAGCATGAGGTGAAAAGCACCACACTGAGCTCTGACTCTAGCCACAGGCTGTGAAAAGGCACTGAGAGGGTCAGGCTGGCACTACCCTTATATGACCAGATGAGGGGCCAGGGCCACAAGGCATAAGCACTACCCCTACAGGTACTACTAGGCAAGTTCTCCAGCTCCATTGTGCAGGGCACGCATGCATTTAAGTAGAATACATGGCTGCATTTACTTCTAAATTCACCTTTAAAAATCAAAATGTACCAGAAATGTGGATTTCTTGTGTGCTGTTCTACTTAATTACTATTGGGATTTAACACCTTCCCACTGTTCTTCATCTGTAACGTACATTCTCACAGAATGTCTCTGTCTGCTTGTCTCTGCCCTCCACAGGGAGGTGAAAGGTAACAGAATACATACTCTTTCATCTTCCTAGACAAGGGAAACTTAGGTTACCGCGGCCACTTCGACTCCACAGCCCCGTCATGTTTACAGATTGGGATAGCTCAGTGTGGAAATATAAGACAGAGCTTAATTTATTTTCTGGTAGCCTTTGAGTATGATGCACCGTAAGACTGAACTCTGATGAGTAACATACAAAATCAGAGTTAATACTCTGATGGACCCGATTTTATGATAGGCATGCTAAATGTGATTAGAACTGTATAACATTCCCAGCATACCCATCTGCTACTATGAGACACACAGCTGTTCCAATTACTTATATACAGTTCCTTGTCTGTTATTTCAAACATAGGATTTAACACATTTTATACATTTTCCTCTTCCCCCCAGACTTATTTTGGGGACAGAGAGGAGTTGGTCATAGCAGAGATTTTAAGGATTAGCCCCTGAAATCTGTACTCCTTTCATTTGTTGAACAGTCTTCACAAGTTTATTAACTTTATGCTGCTGGTCCAGATTACAGGATGACGAGAGGAGCTTAGCGCGTTAGCAATCAAAATGAATGTCAGATTTTCAAAGCTGTCATAACTGTGCCACCTGGGGCTTACCAAATCTTTTACACTGGGTAGAAAGGGTGGGGGGAAGTGTATCAAGGTCAAATAATTTTACCCACTGCAGGATGCTAAGCCTGCAAAAACATTGGCAGCAAAAGGCCAGAAAGTTGTCTAAAGAAATTAACAGATGGGATGTATAATGTTCTTTACAGCGATCATGCTACAGTGCAAAGATAGGCATGGTAGCGAGGGTCCCTTTTCTGAAAGATAAATAAACTGATTGACATTATCAAAATGTTTTGAGTTTAAATACGGGACTATGGGGTTTAAATTCATCCCCTCAGTGCGACTACTTTAACATTAAAGTTGCAGTTGTTTCAGATTTCCTCACTGTAGCAAATGGAATCAATGCCAGACAGTGGGTTTATTTGGCTGTCTGAGTCAACTTTACAACCCTTTCTAAAGTACTTCTATGGACCACAAGGTATGATTGGCTTCAGAGAACAGACTTGCATTCTTTAGCCAATCAAAATACCACCATCAAGTAATACTGCAGAGGAAAACTGACTTTGCTGCATGAGAGAAAGAGATTAGGGTCTTCATCAGTCAACTTCAGTAAGAAATAATGTCACCAGGCTAGAATGTTGTCACAGGATCAATGGCTCCACCTTAGAAACATTTATTAACTTCCTAATATCTATGCTGCCTAACAAGCATTTTTAAATGTACTGTTGTTGCCCACAGTTGGATACCCACAAAAGTGGGGCGATTTTCAAAGTTGCTGAGTTCCTATATCTCCTATTAACATTAAGGGGAGTTGTGGGAATTTTCTGAAAATCAGGCCAACTTTGTTTATTTAGGTGCTTAACTTTGGTTGAAAGTTTTGCCTTAAGCTTGCACTCATACCAAAAAAACAACAATAAAAACACCTAAAATTAAAAACATCAAGACTTTTAACCTAAGAAAATATGACTTAGACTTGTCCGAGTTAGTTTACAGTGACTTTTAAGTCTTGATATTGAAATTCCTGGCTCCTTAGAGTTGTTTTTTAAGCAGGAGATCAGGCTTTGATCTCAGTTACTCCTGTATATATGCAAAGTAACTTCAGTGTAAATTTGGAGGAACCCCACTGATGTAACTGACACCGGAAACAGGGTGTGTTTTAACATAATTCGTTTTTCACTTTTCAATTACTTTGAATGTTTAAAACAGAATAGTGACTAATGTGTGTTTTTAACTGGTCCTGGTCCACAGCTGTACTTGCGCCAAACCTCTTTCTACTTCAAGCATTTTAAGAAAAATCTCAAAGATACAGATTTTTTTTAAAAAATACCAATTATATTATCTTGAAAAATAATTAATACTTGCCAAACCCCGAAGTTAAACAGCAAAACCTTCTTTGTACACTATAGGGTAGCTTTATAATTTAATATTCTCTACTTGCTCTGAACTCCCAACAGATGTGCTTTGGAACCCCCAGGCACTTAAGGGGAACAGAGTTGAGATTTACTCTATGAATCCAATATCTGAATTTTGCAGAGTGGACTGACAAAGTTGAAGGCATCAACTTAAACAGTACTGCCCATTTTGTTGGAGTTCTGTGTTACTCTTTTCCATTCCTTGCTCTGTCCTTCTGTACACTACTGTCATTTATCAGTGGGTAGGCAGATTTACAATATGATCTAATTATTTTTAAACTGTCTTAAGAACATCCCCTTTTTCTAAGGTATGGAAGGCTTCCAAGGTAACTACAAATAAAAGGCCGGCATTACTCAGCATCTGAATACTGTCAGATTCAGCTCAAAGTGATTTAAGGCAGTAAATAATTTCACCTTCCACTTAAATGCAACTACCTCTAGGGTGGAATGCTACACCAGTTAACAGTACACAGCAGCTGCGAACAGAAAATGTAGAATGCTCTTTCCAGTTGAAACTGTGGTAGGAGAACATAATTAGGTAGGCAGAACATAATTAAGAAGGAATTTGGCCACAAGAAGTGCCAAATGAAATCTTTACTTATCATACTTGGTCAGGGCCTCAGTTTTATTTCATGTCTCAAAGAGAGACTGATCATTTCTTGAAAACAATATATTAATCCAAACAAGACAATATGATAAACTGAGCCGTAAGTAAAGCATCACTTCTTTTCAGTAACTCCAGTACATAGTTGGAGCTGGAACTCCCAGCTTTACGTAGTGGATTATACTGCTGTTTCAACGTTGGTAGCCTTCCTCTGGCAGGGGACGCCAGTTAATTCAGTTCAATAGTTTACATAATTACATCCCAAGCTCACAGTAGTGCCAAAGGAAGCCTGGTGTGTTGCAGTCTCATTAAGGAAATTAACACCTGTTACATTCTTTTATGGGATTGCTTAAATCCAATAAACATTGCACATAAATGGTAGGGATCTTTTCACAACTTCAGATTCATGAGCCAATTTTAAAAGTGATAATAATTCAAGAGAATCTCCAACCATTAAATTACAGAACGTTTAATGATGATCAAACATGGGCTTGTTAGAAATGTCTTTTGCTCCCATCACTTTTCTTCCCTAATAATTTATTACTGTTCATTTCTTCACACTATTACAATCTTTATAAAAAATAAGTATGGGGCTGCATCTATAAATTGATGCAATTTTCATAGATCCATGGTAACTGTTTACACACTGAATATTTTCAGCACTCCCTTTGCCAGCCATTTCTATCTTGTAAACCATAATTTTATAAACAAGGAAGTATAATAATAAGTATAAACAAGGAAGACAAGAGTCAGTCATTTTTATTAGTAGATACTATACCACTTTCTATATTGGGTTCAATATAGAAGTAATTGGATAAAATTCTATGGCATGTTTCTACAGGAGGTCAGACTAGATGACCTAAAGTTTTCTTCTGGCCTTAAAAAAATCTATGAATGAATCTATGAACCCTAGGCTGACTAATGAAGTTATGTTCAGTTCCCAATAGAGATGTCCAACAACTAGAGGGCAATCTAATACTGATATTTAGTCATTTCTAGACATCTGGTAGAGTCACCACCATGAGGAAGCAAGAATTATTTTAACACATGAAAGATCTGTGTCTGTCTTTATTACAGTCGCAACATTCCAGCTAGAAAACAGCTTAAGTATGCAGTAAAGGAAGAAGTACAATTCCTTAATAAGGGCAAGGAGTTCTGTCCAAAGCCTTTAATTAATACCTTAACAATGGTCTGTTATTTATTAAACCTGCCTTCAGGCCTACATTTAGGATCAATGTTGCATTATGAATAGCTGATTGCATTGCAGATAAAAGACATGGAATGCACTCTTTATTAAATTTGTACTTTCTACTGCAGCTTGCAGAGCCATCTCTGTAAAACACTAGGGATAAATACAAGAGAAAGCAGTCTCTCTCTCTCTGTTCACTTGTGCAGAGAAACTCAATAAAACCAAAAGAAATGTCTTAAAAGTAATTGGGGAGAGAGAGTAAAAGATGGGTGAATTTTTTCTCTTCTTAACCCCTGCAGTATCTGTCAGAATTTACCAAAAAGCCATACTGTATAATTGAGCAATAATAAAAATCAAAATGTAGTGTGCAACTGGACTGTCATATTCACGCTTCTTGTGTTGTAAGGTATCAGGTCAAAGACACATTGCCTTCTGTACAAAAAATATGCCCACACGACAGTGTAAACAACTGATTTCTGACGTGGTTTATCTACCTTATAATTCTTACCTTGGAATCCTCACCCATTCAGGTTACTCCCTCATTCCAAGATATCATCTTGGTTTGATGTATCATTTGTAGAAAGGGAATGTGTGGAAAAAAAAAAACTCTCAGAAGGTCATACGTTCATGAGTGTAGTCAACTGTACATTTTAGACAGCACAGTCCAGTGAAGATGGACTGGGAGTCAGGAGACCAGGATTAATTTCTTGCTATACCTGCTAATTAACTAGGTGACCTTGGGCAAGACACTTGAGTCAATATTTTCAGAGTTGTCTACTAATTTCAAGCCTGCTTTTCAGAGATGCTACAATTTAAGTGGGACATTCTAAATTAGTGAATATTTTTGAAAAAAGTGGTCTGAACCCTCTGTGTCTGTTTGTACCTTTCTAATTGTGGACAACAGGACTTACCCCTTTTTGTAAAAGCACTTTGGGCCTCATCCAAAGCCCATTGAAGTCAATGGAAATACTCTCATTAGCTTCAATGGACTTTCCTTCAGGCCCTTGGAAATCCACAACTATAGCATGATAAAAGTCCTATTGGTGTACAAAGTATTTCTATTAATTCTTCACCTGGTTCTGTGCTTTTTAAGTGACTGTTTTCTAGTGTTTCTGAAGTGGGTTTTCCCAGCAACAAGGTCATTCGGTCACAGGCTTCTTGTTTTTTCTGAATAAAGATTGCCAACTGTATCAAATCATTCCTATTGTGTAATGATTTCACAAGACATACCAAAATCCACCAAAGTCTCAGCTAAATTTCATTATATGCCCATAAAGCAGTTCCATGGATGAATTTGTTAGTCTTGATTTTTCTGTCCAGCAATTCAGAAATACCTGAGTCAGATGGTTAGCTTTTCTTTCTATGTGCAAGGCTATCATGGTATAAGACGACAAATCACAATAAGGACTTTTCAGTTGACCATTCCTCTGGTGGACCTCCACACTGACAGACTCTGAATGATGCTTCTGTGATGGGTTTCCCCCGGGGTGCCACTTGGAATGGAGATACCACAAAGCCTGCCTGTCCCAGCAGCCTGGGTTCTCCTTACTCTGTGCTGCTGTGACAGGCTCTCAAACCCCCTTCCAGCACTGCACACAGGTAGACACACACCCAGCTGCAGTTATATTAACACAGATGCTGAGATCAGCTCTGCATCAGAGAGCTCATCTAAGGAATATCCCAGCACTCAAGTGCACTCCCCCTCTGGAGAGTAAAGCCAACATTGTATTGTCTTGTGCTGCACAGAGAACTGTACAATGTAGGCTAATTGAAATTTGCCCTCTCCCTCAATGTGGAGAGAGAGATGCACATCTTTTTGCCCCCGACCTCATTATGAATTACACACACTGGGTTTAAAACAAAAACAAGTTTATTAAGTACAAGAGGTAGATTTTAAGTGATTATAAGGGATAGCCAACAGATCAAAGCAGATTACCTTAGGAAATAAACAAAAAAACACAAACTGAGCTTAACACATTAGATAGGTAGGATATAAATTTGCAAATTCTCACCCTGAGTGATAAACAAGCTGGCAGATTCTTAAGGCACAAGTTGCCTTGGCTTTCCCAGGTTTTCATACACAGGCTAAAGATCCTTCTAGCCTGGGAACATCACTTCCCACAGTTCAGTCTTTGTTCCCCAGGTGTCTTCAGGTGTGTTGTTGTAGGAAAAGTGAGGACCCCCATGATGTCATTTTCCCCCCTTTTATATCTTCTCCCCACTTACCGGAAAGCTCTTTTGCAGTGACCTGGGTCAAACAGTTCCCATGGTGTAGTGCTATCTCGGAGAGGTTTCTATTGTATACAGTTCCTGGGGTAATCCTTGTGCTTGTGTGCATTTCCTCAATAAACCATTAACATTGTTTGGCCTTTTTACTGTTGTACCTGAAAGGCTGCTTGTGGGTGTTTTCAATCTCATGACATGTTTCAGTAACACATACCTAGCCAAACTTCATCACTTCCATAAGACGATACCACATACAATCCAAAGAGATATTACTGTCCAGCAGATCAACACTTTTAGAATGACACCGCACAAGGCATATAAGGCATATCCTAATTACATGACACTGGTGAATACTGGGGTGTCAGGATGTCACAGCGTCACTTTACTTACTTCCCAACAGAATATCAGAATCTACCTGGTAACACTGGAACCTAAGAATTGCCATGCTGATCAGGCCATTGGCCATCCAGTCCAGTATCCTGTCTCGATAAGATGCCTCTGAGAAAGGAGCAAGAACCCCACAGTAGGCAGATAAGTGCATCCTTTAAAAATAAAAGCAGAGCATGAACCTGCTTCACATTAGTATATTCATGTTCAGTGCCAACATGCATTAAAATGAAGTCACATTTGGATGGAGTTACAATTGTTATTTGTTTGCACACATATATAGAGGACCATAAACCCCTTCCACCATTGGATATATTGGAACTCAACTGAAAATGCAAGTGTTTGTAGAATCAGTTGCAATTTTCAAACGTCAAATTTTCCACTAATTCTTTGTCAAATATTTTATTTACAATGGGGGACGAAGTCTCTAGGAATTTGTTGACAACGTTCAGGTTCTACAGACAACCGTAGAGCAAGTCTACATTTTTCCAAGCTTTTAAAATGTCCTTTTAAAAATGTAACTTTTCAGCTCAAACTTCCCCCTAACATTTTTGTTGATACTCTATAAAATTCATCGAACTGGAGGAAGCATAATCAAACAAAGTCAGTATGATGGAAAAGAGCTGTCAAGGGGAAGGAAAGCTGGTCTCCTGGGATTTTAAATGAAAGTAGATTAGGATAGGCTGTTAGGATTCGAGGGGCTGGGGATTTTTTGTTTAATTCTAATTAGCTGAGAGACATTTCCTGTAAATGATTTTCATGTCTGTGTACCTGCAGTTATGGATGAGTTCATTCTTTAAAAAATAAAAGAAGAGTATAAACCTGCCGCATGTCACAATACTTGGGCTCTGTGGCAGCATGCATGAAAATGAAGCCATGACAACCTCAATGTATAGGTAACTCAGCTAATCTCCATTCAGTGGCTTTCTTTTTTTGACCATGTTTTATCAACATACATAGCTCCAACACAGGGGCAGGGCAACTGGACATTTATCTAAATTACAAGAACATTGAGAGATAAAATAGTTAAGATAAACAAGAAGTTTCAGAAGCCACTCTCTCACTAAGTGATTAGGATGAGGCCTTCATCAGGGTTAGGTTATCTCACTTGTGTCATTCCACCGAGCTGTGGAAAAGTATACATTTCCCCCCACACCCCAATATATTAAAATTGCTGAACAGATTTTGCTCAAGCTTCACAAAATATTTATCTCTGAATGAGACCAACCTTAGATAATTTCATCCATAAGAATTTTTGAATGAGTTATGAGTGTGTGAAAATAGGGGTTGTAGTAGAAGTCTGTATGTAACCTAGAACTCCCACGATCTATGAACAATGTAACAGACACACACATTATGCATACAGTCTCATGAGGTAAACTATCTTGTTTTTAAGACTCCCCTAGCATTCAACCTGTTGCCTGGTTTATTACATCACACACACAGAGCCCCACTGCAATCTAATTAGCATAACTTAATCTACATGGAGAACAAAAAGCACACCTGAAAATGTTTTGAGGATTGCAAAGGCTGGAAGAACAAGTTTAATTGAATGTGGCCACATGGATCCATTAGTCTGAAAAAGTATAAACAAACTACATTGCTCTATACATCTGATTCTATCTTAGGGAATCCAACACTGTAAACCCACTTACACTAAAGGGAACACCACAAGATCCTAAGACACTTGCGAGCATAGAATTACTCACACTATTCAAACTGCATAGGAGCAGATTAATGCAATTTGTTCCATTAACTTCAAAAATCCCAATTCTTCACATATCAAAGTGTGATACAGTATCCACAGCAGAACAGCCCAGTAAAACAAAGCTGGACAATAAAAAAAAACCTTGTGAACTGAGGTAACCCTCTTTAATGTCATTGCATATTTATGCCTGGTTTGCTTTTAAAACAAGATTTCATTCTACAGACCACCTGCCTAGCTTCCTATTGTAAATATATTTCCAGTTCCTTTGGAAGGGATTAACTATAATTATTAGCCAGTGTTGAATATCTACATTCTTGCCAGAGTCATTGGCAGAATAGGAGGAAGGAAGGGGTAAAGGTGAGAGCTTTGCCCTCATCCACACCATTTTGCCTCATCTCATTTAGAACCTGGTGTTTGCAACTCCTTTTCATTTCTTTAAGCAAGTTCTGGTTTTAGCCCATCTGCAGTTCTAAGGTATGAAATAGTGTGGAAGATATGTGCAGTGTTTAATGAAGAAAGAGACCTAAGAATGATGGAACACAGCAAGTTAGGTATGAATTCACCATGGAGTAAGGCAGCAAAAACAGCCAATACATTTTTTGAGCTGCGTGCATATGATAAAAGGTACCATGTCACAGAACAGGGAGTTAGCAATCTCTCTCTCTAAACATTTCTTGGGCAACTGCTCCCATAATGCTGTGTTCATAGTTGTGGGCCTCACACTATCAGATACTAATAAATTAGAAACAGATAAGAGAACAGCCACAGGTTAGGGGCCTGGAAGTGCCAGTGCATGAAACGGCCTCCGAGACAGAGTCTTCTTCCCACTAGAAATAATTAGGTCACATCAGGGCTTAGGCACATCAGCAGAGCCGAACGAGGAAGGTTGCATTCCAAGCTGCCTATACTTGTTACCTCAAACAACAAAGCAACTTCAGTCTCCCAGGCTGTGAATTCAGTCCTGTTTCACAAGCATTAAATTCACAGAATTTCGAAGAAACGTACTAAAACCAATAACCCTACGATGCATTATATCTACAGATTTCATTCACTCTGAACAAAAAGTGTTCCATAAAAAAGAGACAGCATCAGCAGCTGCATTGACAAAAGCTCCCTCTCCTACCCTCCAGCCAAAAGTGCAACTCCCTCCTCCTGTGGGCTACAGAACTCTTTTGGACCTGGACCTGGACTTGGGCAGAAAGAAATGAAAGAAGAGGAAAGTGAAAGAACCATGGTGGTTTTTTACGTGATGGAAAATACAATACCTCATTGGTGTCCTTTTAAAAATCAACATATGGTTAATGTTTAATTTGAAGACAAATCTTTGGAATAAGATTCCAAATCAGTAACAATCTCATGTGTGCATGCATCTATACCAGTTATATACACATTTATTTATAAGTTGCTAAAACATTTAAATATGATTAAAATGGTTTTTAGACTGTCAAAGTCAGCTCCTCCTTTAATTGCTTGCCCAAGACCTGAGAGTGGCACTTGAAAACTGTACCCAAATGATTTGTCTAGAAAAGAGGACCATTTTCCCAAAGCATGTTTAAAGTTATATCAGCAAAGTTATTTTTGTTTTAAGCCTGCATCATTAGCCAGGTTACAATCAATGTACACAGAATCTACACTGGTATGATTTGTAGTTATTCTTTTCCTTGGACACAAACGTTCTCTACATCCAGAAATGCACATTTAAACAATATTTGTGTAGTTTCCTGCATTTGACTGCTCATACATCAATCAATAACTATTCTGAAGGCATACTGAACATCTTTTAGGAAAATAAACAAAAAATCTAAGCACTGAATCAGGACCTTAGTCTGTTAAGCACATGCTTCAGTCCTATTTACTTCAGAGGGATTGAAGCAAGTGCCATACATGATTTGCTGCATGTGGGTTTAGGGTACTCTACTAAAAAGAAAAGGAGTACTTGCTACAGCTCACTTCATGAAAGTTTATGCTCAAATAAATTTGTTAGTCTCTAAGGTGCCACAAGTACTCCTTTTCTTTTTGTGAATACAGACTAACACGGCTGCTGCTCTGAAACAGATACTCTTCTGAAGACCTGTACTCAGGCAAAATGCCCATTAGTTTCAATAGCAATTATTGGGAGTAATTCAGGGCAAGTACTGCAGGATTTTATCCTATATCTGCAGTCTTTAAATTACCCATCTTTTAAATTAAAAAAATGCCTCATTCATTTACCTGCTAAGTCCTGAGTTTAAGGTAGTTATTTCTGCAACTCCATCAACAGTTCTTCCTTGTCTCTGACACCAGGTAGCTGAACATATGATTTACATGGACTGTAGGGACAATATGAAGTTCCATGTTTCCATTAGGTGTAACAGTGAGTAACTTTCCCCAGGCATGTTTGCTCTGAAGGTTCATTCTGTGTCTTATCTATTATCTGTAGCACCCCAATAAATGGAGACCACAGCCCTCTTAAGGACTTATTTTATGAATTTGAGCATGTCAAGGCCAATTAGCTCCACTTGTTTTTAGAGGCTTTCTCATCCAGAACATTCAGTCAGCACCTATATGCCATTAAAGTTCAAATCCAAGTTACAGTTTTTCTTAAATGAAATGCTATTGAAGAACCAGGGAGTGCAAACAAATCAAACCAAAGCACGACATTTAAGCTTCTTTCACCTAGTCAGGAGACATGAAAAATCTTGCTGGTGTGGCCTATGAGGCTGTTGCAATTGTTAATAATTGACAGCTGTAGATCCCACAAGCTAATCACTGATTGAATGAGTTCCCTGCCTGTCAATCTGAGGAGCAGTGGGCGCTGTCCGGGATTCTCTGCTCAGTGTCCCCGTCTGCTTCCCTTCGTTTGATCCTTTGACCACACTCCTGTCCCTGTTATTTCATTAGTTGTCCCCCGTACTCATTTGTTTTCCAGTTCCTGTGGATCCCGCTCTTAGGCTGGGCAGGGGGGTCCTTTAGCACTTCCTGGATCCCAATAGGATCACTTTCCTGTAGCCATCTGGCCTGACCCTGTCACACCATATAAATATATCAATAAAAAGACATTAAAAGAGAAAAAACAAAAACAAAACCCTCCCAGAGTTCTGCCAATTCCTTTTTCTTTTAAATGACGAAGGAGACTTAACTGAATAGTCTATTGCTACCATCAACTATAATTCCTAAATACTTAGTTTATATTCTCTCACTCTGCTCTTTGTTCAGATAATACTACCCATTTCCCCCATTATTTTTACTAAATAACACAATGTAATTTTTGTTACCTTAAGATGTTTGAATTCCTAGATTTCCCCTTTCTTTATCAAATCCCTTACATACCCATAGAGAGCGATCTATTGTTTCTTCTACCTTACTGCATGAACATAGTCCCTCTGTGTGTTTGTTTATTCAAAATAGACTTTTATTTAAGTCACAATGGCCAGTGTGTACTCTTAAGCACAATCACTTCAGGCCCTGTTATCCTCAACTCAAGGGCAAAATTTTAAAAAAATAAAATAAATCTTCTTCCTCTTTTTCGTTAGTCCAGTTTTTTTTGCCATTCCTCTTTTAAATGTTTCTGTAGCTTTTGAATTCCTGTTTACTCAAGGGTACTTCCACATCAATCCTTCCATTTCTTACCATGTTTTTAGCTGCTTTGTCTGCCATTTCATTCCCTATTATCCCAAAATGTGCCGGAATATGTTACATGTATCTGTGCTACATCTGTGCTTACTCTATTATTAGAAATAAAATTTCATTCGTTAAATCACTTCTACATACCAAGACACCCTATCTTAACTGCCATAAAGGCTGAGATTGAATGTGAAAGAAATGGCTGCTGTTAGGCATACATCTGAGGTCCAATTTAATGCTAGCATAATTCCTACTAGTTCCGCTGTCATGACAGCTACAAAATGGGATATTATTTTAGATATATTAATTCCAAATTTTGGTATACAGTATGTCATCCCTACTCTTACTATGTTTTCTTTTTTTTGACCCATCTGTATATATTTGACAAAATTGACTTAATTTTTCATCTATATACTGGTACACATTTTTAATACCTACTGTCTCTTTTTTACCCTTACATTTATAAAATAAATCTAAATCCATGTTTAGACAGGCAACTTTCTATCCATAACTAATTTCCCATAACTAACAGTAGTAATATCATTTAGCTTTTCCTTGGTTTTCAATGTCTGCATCCACACTTCAGCCTGAATGGCAGATAGAGAGTTCTAACATCATGTGTCACAGTTCACGCATCTAAATCCTCATGAGTTTCTTCGTAACAATTCCCATTAACTTTGGCCCAGAGAGTTAGGTCCAGTAGTTTCACTGTCAAATTCTTTGGTCCAGTCAAGGCTTTATACAAAAGGACTTTCACTTAGTTATAAAAGCATGAAAAGTCAGTTTGAGTTAGTAATTTTGGGGGGAGGGATAGCTCAGTGGTTTAAGCATTGGCCTGCTAAACCCAGGGTTGAGAGTTCAATCCTTGAGGGGGCCATTTTGGGATCTGGGGCAAAAATTGGGGACTGGTCCTGCTTTGAGCAGGGGTTTGGACTAGATGACCTCCTGAGGTCCCTTTCAACCCTGATATTCTATGATTCCATAATTGATTCACTGATAAGTGCAATAATGCTTACCAATAATGTCATCTTTCCATTTCCTTCAGCAGATATGACCATCTTTCAAAAGCTCTCCCCCCACTTCATTTTTGAGGTTTTGCATATTGTGGAACACAGTAAAAATGATCTCTCCCATTCCACGCATGTTCTGGGGTAAACGCTTTCGTCAGAGGCAGTTCCTTTAATATGCTAGTTAACTTCACATTAGAACGTCATCTTGTGCAGGATCTTGGCAGGTTTGGCTTTTTTCTCTGCAAAGGTATAACAGATATCACATTGATGCAGAGTATCCTGAACATCTGAACGCCTAGAATAAACAAGAAGTAACAGTAAGTCTATCTTAGAGATTGCCCCTTTGTGATGGGATGACTCCCATCACCAGCTAGAAAGGAAGGGAAAAAAACCAAAAACCCACCTCCATCCTCACCCCCAGGTTTGAGAGCCCTATCTCCCACCCAAACCACAATATCTACACAGCTATTTTTAGCACACTAGCACAAGCCCCACTGCACAAATCTGTCAATCTGGGCTTGGAGGTGTACTTCCAGATGCAGGGTAGACATACCCATAAGGACTGAGAGAGCTCAGCTGACAGTAGAAATCCCAAGAGGTAGGGAAGTTCACTCTCCATGAGAAGGGTAAGGACTCTCCTACAGAGAGGCAGCCCTGAGATAAGGTTTAAACTGGCAGGAAGTCAGGAAGGGGGACCCACAGCGTACAGCATAGGCTTTTGTAGGGGAAGCCCTGAGCTAGGGCCTACAAGGTTCGGGGAGATCACTAGGGAGCTGTCAGAGTCTCTGGGAAAGGTAGGAAGTGAGGGAAAACCTGCTAAGACAAGAAGCAATAGAGGAAGAACTCGGCAGGAGCAGGTTAGGTTCCTGTTGGGGAGGCCTTGAGGTAGGGTCAAGTAAACTCACTTCATTGGAGTCCAAAGGGGCAGAAGAGTTATTAGTCCAGCAGAGAGAGGAGAAGCTGAGAGGACCCCAGGGAAAAGCCAGAGGCCTGCAAGGCTGTGTTAAGTAAAAGCTGTGGGGAAGCAGCTCAAGGGGGCTTACAAGTAGTAAATGGCCCAGGAAAACCTCAGTGCATCTGAAAGAGCAGACCTAGCAGCTTAATATGGGGTCTCTGAGCTGGAACACAGAGTAGGAGATAGACCTGGGCTCCCCTGCCAGCCCCTGAGGAAGGGGCATGCAAGCCCAGTGTAAAAAATATTGAGCCCAGGGTGGGGCTGACCCAAAGGACAGGCTGAGGAGTAGCCCACGATAGGGGAACTTAAGGATCATTTGAGTTGGGATGTTTTATGAACTTTCAGTTGGACCTTCTGTAAACCCCCAAAGTGGTTTAAATCTGCGTGAGATTTGGTCAGAGGGCTGAGCCATAGAAGACCCCATGAACTGCCGACAGCCAGCAGGAGGTGCCAGAGCCAAGGATAAAAGTGATGTTGCCCCTGACGCAATGGGGTGCTCCAAGGGTAAGTGCACCCCTATCGAGCCCCTGCAGTGAACTGTATCAGCAGTGTATTCGTCGGTGTGTAATCAGCTGCTTATGCAGGGGACTGTAGAAAGTTACCAACATTAAAAAGAATTTTGCAAGGGACAATTGATCAAATAAGGTGAAACTGTGAGCACCACAAACACTGTAGGGTTCTGTGTTAGCACTTATCTAGGTCACTAAGTAACCTGCACACATCTCCTATAAGCTAAGGAAATATTCCCATTTTACAGCCGGTGAAATGAAACAGTAAGGTTAAGTGACTTGACTGAGGCCATACAGTGTCACTTCAGAGATAGGACTGTGATCCAGAAATCCTTCTTCCAGTCCACTAGAGCAGTTGTTCTCAATCTTTTTTAGCTTAAGACCTATATTTAAGTATTTATGGCCTGTTGCAACCCAGTAAATAGTCTGGGTAGAGGCCCTGGGGTGGTTTCGGGTGGATCCTGCCCTCCAGGGTGGGGGAATTGGGTCCTGCCTGGCACTCTCTCCATATTGGCAACTCCTGCAGCTCCTGTGCTGTGAGGCTGGCTGGGCTTGACTTTCTGCTCCAAACATTGTAATCTCTGGGGTTCCAGCACCACTCAGGTTTGGCCCCACCCCCCTGAATGGACCAAACGTGTGTGAATGGAGTTGTGACCTGGCTCATGGGGTTGCAGTGCTACTCACTCAAATTTGGCTGGGCCAAACCTGGGTGGTGGTGGGCCCCCATAGTTTGCAGTGACTGGGGCAGGGAGGAGAGCCCAGCCAGCCCCATGGGACAGGAGTCACAAGAGCTGCCACATGACCCTTTGAAACATTCTGGCGACACAATTTTGGGTCCCAACCCACAGGTTGAGAAACCCTGTCACATTATTGAGTGTCTACTTGTCATCAGTGCTCATACTGTCTACTCAAAGGGTTCAGCAACTTGGGCAAGCAACTGGCTAGAAGGCAACTCCTCATCTACCATCAGTGGTAGCCTGGATGGTCACCACAACTTCAAACTGGTCTGGGGTCCTGCCAAAAGTATAGTACCTGTTGCATTGGATTTCACAGTGCCTAAAAGGTCAGTCCAGGCTGGTTGCAAGGAAATGAGTGACCCATAATCTTTGGGAAGAAATAACCCCTCGAAAAACACATTTTCCAATGTATCCATTCATTTACATTTTCAAGGTGCACAGAAAGCTGGCTAGATCGTCGGGCTTAACAGGTAGTGATCAATGGCTCCATGTTTAGTTGGCAGCCGGTGTCAAGTGGAGTGCCCCAAGGGTCAGTCCTGTGGCCGGTTTTGTTCAATATCTTCATTAATGACCTGGAGGATGGTGTGGATTGCACCCTCAGCAAGTTTGCAGATGACACTAAACTGGGAGAAATGGTAGATATGCTGGAGGGTAGGAATAGGATACAGAGGGACCTAGACAAATCAGAGGATTGGACCAAAAGAAATCTGATGAGGTTCAACAAGGACAAGTGCAGAGTCCTGCACTTAGGATGGAAGAATCCCATGTACCGCTACAGACTAGGGACCGAATGGCTAGGCAGCAGTTCTGCAGAAAAGGACCTAGGGGTTACAGTGGACGAGTCACTGGGTATGAGTCAACAGTGTACCCTTGTTGCCAAGAAGGCTAACGGCATTTTGGGCTGTATAAGTAGGAGCATTGCCAGCAGATCGAGGGACGTGATCATTCCCCTCCATTCGACATTGGTGAGGCCTCATCTGGAGTATTGTGCCCAGTTTTGGGCCCCACACTACAAGAAGGATGTGGAAAAATTGGAAAGCGTCCAGAGGAGGACAACAAAAATGATTAGTGGACTGGAGCACATGATTTACGAGGAGAGGCTGAGGGAACTGGGATTATTTAATCTGCAGAAGAGAAGAATGAGGGGGGATTTGATAGCTGCTTTCAACTACCTGAAAGAGCATTCCAAAGAGATGGATCTAGACTGTTCTCAGTGGTAGCAGATGACAGAACAAGGAGTAATGGTCTCAAATTGCAGTGGGGGAGGTTTAGGTTGGATGTTAGAAAAACTTTTTCACTAGGAGGGTGGTGAAGCACTGGAATGCATTATCTAGGGAGGTGGTAGAATCTCCTTCCTTTGAGGTTTTTAAGGTGAGGCTTGACAAAGCCCTGGCTGGGATGATTTTGTTGGGGATTGGTTCTGCTTTGAGCAGGGGGTTGGACTAGATGACCTGCTGAGGTCCTTTCCTACCATGATATTCTATGATACATTTGCTAAGCATTTTTCCCCCTTAAATGAAAGCTCAGAGTAACAATGATATTTCCAGGTCCCCCAAATTAGAGAACCCATAGTCAGAGCTCTAGCTGGGTCTCCTACTCAATTCCTTGGCATCATAGCAAATTAAAAGGTAAAAACACAAATGGAAGGAGGTTACAAAAAGTATTCCTCTTGGTAACTAGCCACACGAGATAGAAGATTGCAGGAAAGATAAAATGAATTTCTTTATACCAAGATAAGTATCACCCCTTCAACTTTTGACATATCAAAAATTACTGGTGTTAAACATTTACATAGCAGACCCTGGTAATTATTGTATTTTTATATTAACACTTCAGGGTAATGTTTGTGATGGCATTACACTGTCTGGAATCTGATCTTGCCTATCTAGTCTAAGAATCATGAATTAATGGAGACTCGTTAAAAGAGAAGAGTATTTGATTCCTTCTTGATCATTTGATCTATTTGTTTTCAGAACTATAGTATAGTTTGATTAGGTAGACCTGCTGATTTCCCTCCATGTAATAGCGTTTTTACAACTCACATGTTGCCTATGAAACAAAAACAGATCACATCTTTACAGCTGATTTTATAAACCACTACCTTATCCCTCCTCAGTTATCTTTTTTCCAGTTTGAACAGTCACAATCTTATTAATCTTTTCTCATATGGAAGCTGTTTCATACTCCTAACTATCTTTGTTGCCATTCTGTTTTTTTCCAATTCTAATATATATATATATTTGATGGGGCAACCAGAACTACACACAGAATTCCCAGGGTGGATGTACCATGGATTTATGTAGTGGTATAATGAGATTTACTGTATTAGCTATCTCTTTTCTAATGCTTTCTAACAATGTTAGCTTTTTTTGAATGCCATTGCACATTGAGCAGATGTTTTCAGAGAACTATTTACAATCACTCCAAGAGCTCTTTATTGAGTGGTAACAGCTCATTTAGAACCTATCATTTTTTATGTATAGTTGGGATTATGTTTTCCAATGTATATTACTTCGCATTTATCAACATTGAATTTCATCTGACATTTTATTGCTCAGTCACCCATTTTTGTGAGATCCTTTGGTGACTCTTTGGAGTCTGCTTCGCACTTAATAGTTATCTTGAGTAATTTAGTATTGTCTGTAAACTTTGCCACCACATTGCTTACCCCTTTTTTCAGATCACTTTATGAATGTTGTACAGCACCGGTCTCAGTACAGATACTTACCTCTCTCCACTGTAAAAACTGACCATTTATTCCTACCTTTTGTTTCCTATCCTTTAACCAGTTACTGATCCAGGAGAGGTCCTTCCCCCTTATCCCATGCCTGCCTTTGCTTAAGAGCCTTTCGTGTGGGACCTTGTCAAAGGCTTTCTGAAAGTCCAAGTACATTAAATCCAGTGGATCACTCTTGTCCTCATGTTTGTTGACCCCTTCAAAGAATTCTAATAGATTGGTCAGGATTGGTTTCCCTTTCCAAAAACTGTGTTGACTCTTCCCCAACAAATCATGTTCATCTATGTATCTGTTAATTCTGTTCTTTACTATGGTTTCAACCAATTTGCCTGGTACTAAAGTTAGGTTTACGGGCCTGTAGTTGCCAGAATTGCCTCTGGAGTCTTTTTTAAAAAGTGTTATATTAGCTATCCTCCATTCATCGGGTACAGAAGCTGATTTAAGTGATAAGTTACATACCACAGTTAGTAGTTCTACAATTTCATATTTGAGTTCTAGATTACAAAGCATCAAGTCTTACTCATATCAGTAGTTATATAAAATAAAAGACATTGGGACTAGATTGCTCAGAGCCTCTGACCTGCAAGTAACTGGTATGATGCATTGACTGGAAATTATTACCTTTTGATGGCAAAAGGCAAATTACCTTTTGATGGCAATTTGAATGTCAATATGAAGTGAGATGGTGGTTTTAATCCACCACTTCATTATGATCATTTAGTCTGATCTCCAGCATATTGAGTAGGGTCCCAGAGGGATCAGTTTTGGGTCTGGTTCTGTTCAATACCTTCATTAATGATTTAGATAATGGCAGAGAAAGTACACTTATAAAGTTTGCAGACGATACCAAGCTCGGAGGGGTTGCAAGTGCTTTGGAGGATAGGATTAAAACTCAAAATGAGCTGGACAAACTGGACAAATGGTCTGAAGTAAATAGGATGGAATTCAATAAGAACAAATGCAAAATACTCCACTTAAGAAGGAACAATCCACTGCACACATACAAAATGGGAAATGACTGCCTAGGAAGGAGTACTGCTGAAAGGGATCTGGGAGGTCACAGCAGATTGCAAACTAAATATGAGCCAAGAGTGTAACACTGTTGCCCCCCCCTCCCAAAAGCGAACATCATTCTGGGATGTATTAGCAGGAGTGTTGTAAGCAAAACATGAGAAGTAATTCTTCTGCTCTAGTCCACACTAATAAGGCCTCAACTCAAGTATGTCCAGTTCTGGATGTCACATTTTCAGGAAAGACATGGACAAACTGAAGAAAGTCCAGAGGAGAGCAACAAAAATGATTAGAGGTCTAGAAAACATAACCTACAAGGGAAGATTGAGAAAACCTGGGTTTGTTTGTCTGGAGAAGAGAATGGTGGTAGCTGAGGTGGTGACGTGATAACAGTTTTCAAGTACATAAAAGGTTGTTACAAGGAGGAGGGAGAAAAATTGTTCTGGTTAAACATCTCAGGATAGGACAAGAATCAAAGGAGGTTTAGATTGGACATTAGGAAGAACTTCTTGCCAGGGTAATTAAGCACTGGAATAAATTGCCTAGGGAGGTTGTGGAATCTCCCTCATTGGAGGTTTTTAACAACAGGTTAGAGACACACCTATCAGGAATAGTCTAGATATTATGTAGTCCTGCCCTGAGTACAAGGGACTGGACTAGATGACTTCTCTAGGTCCCTTATAGTTCTACACGTCTGTGATTCTATAACAGGGGTTATATCATTCCACCCTGTAATTCCTGCATTTAGACCAACTTGCAGTTGAGCTACAGCCTATTTTTTAAAAAGGTATCCATCCTTGATTTAAAGGCTACAAGTGATGGAGAATATACTATTTACATTTCCTAAAAGGCAAGTATCTACATCACAAATATCACTTCCACCAACTGGCCCCTTGTTGGCACTCTCAGTAGTGAGGACAGATCTGAATAAACTATAGAGAGTAAGTTTTTCTCTCGCTGGATCATATGAGCCCTCCAAAACCAGGTTGAGCCCGTTTTTAGAAGCTTGTGCTGTCAATATTTGTTCCAGGTCTGTGCTGTTTATAGAGTATTTCAGTCTTGTCAACCCAGCACCTTTCAAGAACACGATCATGTTTTTTGTTTTGAAAAATCAGACATTTATAATCTTGTGCATGCAATTAGAAAAAGATCTACTTTTTTATTTCTTTTAGGAAATCCTCATGAGCACATGCCTTTAAATGCTCCCAACAGATATTTGAGCCCCTTTGTGCGAGATTGGTAAATACACATAGTGACAATTCCTTCCCTGAACAGCTTACATTCCAAATAGATAAGAGTGACAAAGGAAGGGAGAAAAGTAATACTATTCGCACATCGCAGATGGACAATTGAGGCAGCAGAGGTTAAAATTATTGTCCAAGGTCACACAGGAAGTCTGTGGCAGAGCTAAGAAAAAATGGTTACTATCCCTGTGGTCAATGTGATTCTTCAGGATGTGTGTCCACACAGATTTCACCCTTGCAGTGCATACTCCATATCATATGTGAGATTGGATTCTTTTGAGTAGCAGGCTGAGGGGCCATACTTGTGTCCTGGCTGCCCTCTCGCTTCCCATAGAAGAGGGTATGGAGGTGGGATAGTTGCAATCCACACTAGTGTGTTTCCTCATCACACTAGGTATCACAGATATCAAAGAAAAGGCATTCCTTCAACAAGAATCCCATAAGTACAGGGGTCTGACTAGCAGGGACTGAGAGTAGGTTGGGGAAGCTGTGTAGGTGTAGGGTAGGTAACCAGCCCTTCTCTGAATAATTTCCCATATAGATTCTATTCTATCTGATTAACAAGCAGTTGTCCATTTGCTTGGAGGAGGGCTATAGGAGTTCTACTTGAATAGAGGTTGCAGGACTGCCCTACCAAAACTAGCATCAGCTTTTGAATCAGGGAATAACAAGCAGTAAGTGTATGGATTGAGCTCCATGTTGCTGCTCTACATCTTTCTGATGTGGGAATGCTACTCAGACAGGCTGCACAGACCACTTGAACTCTAGTGGAATGAGCCCTAATGTGTCCAGAGGGATCTTAGCCAAATTGTCACAAAGGTTTCACCTGAATGGCTTGGTCCTAGTTAAAAAAGTTAAAAAAGACAATGCTCTCATGATACGTTGAATGTGAAGTTTTATTTCAGCCAGGATAAAATGTGGATTAGGGAAGAAAACTAGGAGGTGAAGTGACTGATTGTGAATATTGGAGACTACTTTGGATAGAAACTTTGGATGAAGTCTTGCAATGACTCTATCCTCCACCCTGAGACGTGAACAGACTGAATGGCCTTGGATGGAAGGATGATTAGCAGAGATTACTGCTAGAAGCTCATTGATTTTAGGGACAATCCTGATTGCTTCAGGGAAAGTAAATAGTCCAATATTGCAAAAACTGGAGCTGTCAATGGTGAGAGGAGTTATTGGACTGCCCGGACAGAAAACCTCTTCCATTTGGCCTTGTACGTCAGTCTACTCAAATGTTTTTCTGCTTTGTAGGTAAATGTCTGCCCCAAAGATGATGCAGTCAATGCCTTCCTTCAGTTTCCTCAGCACACTAGGTATCACATGAAAGGCAATCATCAGAACTGGAGTCCACAGAAAGAAAAAGGCATCTGTTAAAGCTTGGGTTCATGTCTCCTTTGGAACAAAAGCTCTGGCAGTTGCCGTGGCATGTCACAAACAGGTCCACTTGTGGAAATCCACATCTGTGAAAGATGCTGTGAAAGAATGTGGTCTTGAGGGATCATCCGTGGAGTCTCAATTAAGTCTTTGCTGAGCTGGTCCACCAAGTATTCTGCATTGCAGGAAGAGGAAGGGCCACCAACGTGATCTGTTAACAGATACACTAATCCCAGAGATGGCTTTCTGGCAGAGTGGGGAGGACCTGGCTCTCCTGTGTGCCTGTTGGTGTAATGCATTACTGTGGTGTTGTACGTAAGCACTTGTGAGAAAGGTAGATGATGCTGTTGATCAGAAGAGTGATAGTAACCATTGTATTCCTCCAAAACTTGAGATTGGGACAAGACAGAGATTGAGATGGATGAAGCTCTGTCTTGGGTGGGAATCTGACTAGAGATGCTGCCAAAGATGTAGGTTTCCTTACATATGGATCCACCCCCCAGTGGGATCAGTACAGTCACAGCTGATAGGGGTAGTGTGGAGACAAAACATATAGCTGAGTACTATGTGGGGGATTCCTTGGTGGTCTTCTGGTATCCCTCAAGGATTCATTCCTTGACTCTTTGCCACACTCCCACCTATGGGGGTGAAGTGGCACATTCCAGGAAGGAAACTGCTTTGTCCTTCGGAGGAGGAAAATGAATACATTTCTTCCAGCACAGGGGCAGTTCTGTCAGGCCTGCATTGCTGTGGCATCAGTGCTGCAGGTGGTTTGATAATGACCTTCCATAGTGCCTCAGTGAGAGGTGAGGACAGTATTGGCCCCAGTGAAAGGTCTCTGGACTCCATGTAATGCATGGGTGGCCAATATTATGAGCCTTCAAACTACCTTGGAGTGCAGTCTTGTCCAGTACCAAGGAGGCGGTTGAGTATCAAAGTGCTGGTTCTTGCTACTGAGGTAGTTGGTATCAAAACTCCTAATGCAGAGGTGGAGGGTGCCAAGAAACTCTGTGCCAATGGCTTTCGTGTCTTACTGTTGATACCAGAGACCACACGGTCCTTGGTGTGAGACACCCAATCAGTGCTGGTTTGGGTTTTGGTGCAGGACACTATGGTGAAACTCCATCTTCAGGCTTTTAGAAGAGTGAAGTTTAGGGGAACCTTTCCATCCCTGGGTCCTTGGAGTACAGAAGTGTTCCTTTTGTGACCCCTTTCTGAGGACATCACTGAGATGGGTGATGAGTGAGGCTTGTGAGATGTCACCTGGGAGCTCAGTGAGGTGTCTTAGCTCACCGGAGCACTTGATATGTGGAATGGGCCTGATACCTGGAGCATCTTGGAGGGCTTGGCAAGGGCCGATAAGAGTTGCATGGCCATCTCCAGGAGAAACAGCTTAAATTCTGCCTCCCTTGCTTTTTGACTCCTTTTGGAGAAAAAGAGTTGCAAATTGAATGCTGCTCCTCCCCAATCACAGCAGGCATCAAGTGAGGCTATTATTTACCATCTACGGCATTCAAGAGGGGCAGATCTTGAACCCTAGTGATTTAGGGTTTGCCATTGAAAGTTCTTGTATGATGGGAGGGGGTGATGAGGTTTGTACGTGGAGAAGCAAAAACGTATCACTAATTGAGTAAGTTCAGACAATTACTTTCCATGTGGTAATGGGCAAAGAAAATGCATCTAACTAAGACATTAACTATTAACAATAACGAATCTTAACTATAGAAGCATATCAGCTAACTTGCTGGGAGAAAGGACGCTACCAGGTTCAGTCCTGCAACGATGCATGGGAAAAGGGAACTAAGTGTGGGTTGTGACCCTTATATCCTTGACACCGAGAGGGTGGTTGGGGCAGACCTAGCTCCCTGCAGACATGTTATTCAAAAGACTCCAATGTCATGCACATGGGCACCAAGAGTGGAATCCGCGCAGAGAATCACTCGAATCTAGATCAGGGGTTTTCAAACTGGGGGTCATGACCCCTCAAGGGGTTGCAAGGTTATTACTTGGGGGGTGGGGTCACAAGTTGTCAGCCTCCACCCCAAACCCCATTTCACATCCATCATTTATAGTGTGAAATATATATATATATATATTAAAAAGGGTTTTTAATTTATAAGGGAGGTCACACTCATAGGCTTGCTGTTTGAAAGGGGTCACCAATACAAAAGTTTGAGAACCACTGATCTAGATCTCATGAGTAGCAATCCAGTGCCTCAAGCACAAGACCAACCTTCTACTTTACAAAAGAGTTCAACCTGTGCACCAAAGACACATTTTGATGACATATCCTACTAAAAAGAACATCTAGATAATATGTAAGCGTATCCAGGAGTCCTCACTTCTGATATTCTGCAGAGGGCTCTATAAATCATCAGGCTGGGCTTGTCACTGCAGACTGGCATTTGGTGTGGTATTCACACTGGTATCATATATACTTACAAAGTAGTTTAATTGTAATTCAGCTTTTGTTAATGGATTGTGCTAATAAAGTGTGATCCTGTAACGAAAATAGTTTTTTTCCCATGCTGCACTTAAAGTAACACAACTTTAACAGGAGCCACTACAGACTCAAAATACTTAGAAAATGAATCAGACAGAATAAATAGAAAAAATTACTACATTACAGGTTATTAGTCCCCACCCTAAACTACCCACCCAAAAAACCAACCAACACTAAAACCCCTGCCATGTCATTGATATTGTACAGAATAGAGACTCAAATATTTAAATGAATAAGGAAAGTTACGGCTTAACCTCTGAAAACAAAGCCAACGGAAAACTGCTTTATCCTGGAGAGCCTTGGATGACACTGGCTGAGCATGCCATGAAGGTCTCCCTCCACAGCTCAAAAACTAAGCCATCTTGCTGTATTTAGCACTTTTTTCTAGACCACCCACTCAGACACAGATACACAAACCACATGTGATAGGAATGTCTGCCCTGCTCTGAAATCAATATCACCATTACGACCTTATTACTTGCACAGCCAGGCTTTTAGTACAACTCATTTGTTTTATCTTTTCAAACCTTTCATTTCTTTTCTTATTTTTGTGTATTCCCTTTTCTAATATTTAGAAACTTTTGGAAATTGTTTAAGGGGAGAAATTGTGAGGAAAATATGTTTTTAATACATCTTTCTTTCCCCTTTGGTGTACATTAGCTTTACTCCTAGATCTTAACAGAAACCTGTAATTGACAATTTAACAAGCCTACAATTTCCTGAACTGGACACAGACCTTGAATTCTGTTTGCATCCAGCAGTAATGATGAAAGATGATCATTTATGCCATATTCTTATAAGAGATGAGGGCAAAGTGTATTAATGGAAGGACCAGCTTTACAGCACAGGTTGGGTGATGGAACATAGGAAAATGCATGGCCCATTTGAAGTGACATCAAAGAGTGGGAGATTTCCAGCTAGAAGTATCCCCATCGTGATGAAAATGCATCTCCTGTTGCATTCACAGATGAACATTTCGCTTTGCTCAGTCTTCATGCTGGAAAATAAAAAAAGCAAAGGTACTGCTTTATGGCAGAATGAATCAGCCTGATGTAGAAAGAGCAAATAGATTAGATACAATACTCACCATGAATATTAATCAGATATCAGTGTCTGAGATCCATTTCATGATAACTCAGATGTTTGTAGATCCTTGGGGTCAACAACAACCCAGTTATACGAATAATACATTGAAGGGCCTCCACCCTGAATATTGTGTCCTGCTATCTTAAACAAGATCTAAGTGCTGATCAGCAAACAGTATTCTCTCCATTAATGCAAGGAATTATATTCAGCAACCTAATTTTTTTTTTTGAATCAAAACTGAAAGGGTATTGTTCTCATTGTGGTAACATTTCTTCTTCCTGTCTAGTCACTCTGGCACTTCTTGCTGCTCAAGTAAATGCAGGGCCCTTGCATAATTGTACTTTGATGTAAATTTGTCTGCTCTCTCACTCACAAGGCCAGCCTTGTAAACTTACTTGTTCTAACTGCACTAATGCACTGGTTAAGTCACATGCACACACAAAAACACTTCAGAAATAGGAGTTGTAGTCCCATCATCCACTAGAATTTCTTAATCCTTTCATGCCCAAGAGTAAATTTTCCAGGTACACTATCCAGCACTGAGAAATGGGCACCCATGAACAGTCTGTGCTAAGGAATTATTATTAAAACAGAGTAAGAACCTTCATGAAGTACAATATATAATGTTTAACAATTAGGGAAACTGTTGAGGTTCAGAAAAACATCTGTCTTGTACTTGTTAATCTTTAGGATAAGTTTTACATTATTTATTTTTATAGTGCCTGGTAGCTCTTGCCATGGTTAAGGGCCTGTCAGCATTTCCATCATAAACCTCTATTTCAGTTTATTGTAGTAGGAGTGCCAAAATACATGTTTACACTTTAGACAGTAGCACCTTTGTCCTTCTGATTTAAAATCCACTCTCTCAATGTCCCCTAACCACAGACTGGATGGAGCAGCCACAAGTGACTGAGTAAATACCATGATTTTAAGTGGAGTCTAAATGGACTCCAGCTTAGCATCAAGCTGTGGAAGTCAATGGACCAATACGCACACACAAAAATACAGATTGAAATACGAGCCTGCCGAAAGATATGGTACACACAATTAAAATGCAAGCGAGGGAAAATAGAAAAGTAATCCAGATGGAACAAAGAAGTATAACATGAGAGCAAATCAAACATTCTATTCCAGACACTGCTTGGATGAGATAACGCACATGACAACAAAAAAGGACAAGTTTCTCTATAGACCTCTAACTACTTTCCCATCAGCTCTGCAAGCTCCAAGTAACAGTGTTTGAAATTTATGAGGTATTTCAAGAGGTCAGAACACTAATGTAGCTTCTAAGAAATCCAGATAATAATTACACTTTTCACTGACCTGAAATAGACTGTCACATACTTAATTTCATTATGAAAACTAAAATCAGTCCTACGTATCTTTTCTCTTATGAAGTCTTAATAAAATATGTTGGATCTCTCCAACCACAAGTACTATGTTTGCTTTACTTTTGAATTTATAGATTTTACCTAAATTAATCAAAAGGGACAAATTCACAGATAGAAATAACTAAAACACCTCTTACACGTCAAAGACTGTTACCGATACAGCACAAATTTAGTTATTTCATGCTTTACCTTTTATGCTCAAATTCTCAATTAATTTTACTTATTTTTTGCTCAACCTCTTTACCACGGCTTGTGGCACCAAATACAGGTCTATTTTTTAAGAAGTTTCCTCTTGTGTTAAGGTGGATTAAGACACCTTTTTAAATTTAGCGTTAGTCCGTATCCCTCAAAACAATGAGGAGTTTGGTGGCACCTTATAGACAAACATTTATTTGGGCATAAGCTTTCGTGGGTTAAAAAACCCACTTCTTCAGATGCATGCAGCCATGCTTTCATGCATCTGAAGAAGTGGATTTTTACCCATGAAAGCTTATGCCCAAATAAATCTTTAAGAATAAAAGTTGTGCTTTCTATGATATACAATTGTTTCTCTCTAACAACAGTGTTCAACTAGTCCTGCAAAAGAGGGTTTTAAAATATTGCTTACTGCTAACCTCTATCTGGTCAACTTAATCCATTATTCAAATTCATTCATTCAGTTATTTTTTTTTTAAAATAGGTCGGCACTAAATGAAATCCCAAACCTTTTATTCTCTTGCACTTTAAAGCTAATGTAGTGGTTGTAAGGTAGAGCATATGTGAAAACTGGTCCCAAAGATCAATGCTCATAAACGTGGTCGATTTAGTTAGGGTTATTATGATTTTTCTTTTAAGAGAAATATGACTATTCAAAATTATTTGAAAAAGGATTTATTTTGTTTCTGCATACAAAATTGGATGAAAATAGCTAATGTAAAACCGTTTTTTTTAAAGAGATCAATGCTTAGTGACTCTTATTCTATCAGAATTTTGTGGAAAACTCACTTTACAGTTAACACTCACAAAATGCAGCTGCAATCTGTTTATTTCCCAATCTTATCAAAGTAGAGCACTAATTTTATTTAAGGATGATAAAGGATTTATATGAAATTCAGAGGTAAAGTTATATCGTTATTGCAATAGTCTCCATTTTATATGGGCTTCCCTACCCTTCCACCCCCATTCATATGTACAATAGAAGTTGGCTAGTATTTTTATGGGTAACATGACTTATTTCATCAGTTATTTAAAACAGCAGGATATTCAATTCATGCTAGAAGAAATCTTGGGTTCCCTTCCCCTCCTGAAGCTCAAGAGTTTTTACCACAAAATTTAGTTAGAAAAGTCAAAATGGACCAGACTCCACATGTATCAGATTTAACTAAAAAGGTAGTAAGTTGAATGTGCACTATTAGTTCAAAGACTTTTTTAAAGATTGCTTTTAGAGTTCAAAACGTTTTCATATAAAATGCTGACAAATATTAACATCCCCCCCAACATGCCTCCCCCACCCTCCCATCTTCATCCTCCCAATGTCAAAATGATTTTTAAAGACGTTTTCCCCAACAATTGCACATTGAGATGTGGACTTAACAACATAATGCTTCAAGTATGTTTCATGCCAATCATCAATAAGAGTCATAACATTACTGAAAAAAGTACACTTGTTCTTTTGGAAGCCTGAAAGAGACTTTCCATGGGAGTATGGTTAAACAACATTTTAAATTTAAAAAACTGAAAAAAACCCAAAATAAAATATACGACTTTCTTTGGACTTAAAGAAACAGTGTTAATAATTCCCATTTGAATATGAAGAAATAACCCCAGCAGGAATCTAGTTTCACTGTACTGCACAAAACCATGTACATGAAACAATAAAACATACAGATACTACCGTTGTTCAACTGTGTATGAATATACTACATCTGGCATGTAAGCATACATGGGAAATATACTGGCCACTCTGCAAACACGTTTTCTTAAGGCTGAACAAACCTTTGGATCCAGAAGTATTTCTTAATTGCGTTCTCTTTTCATCAGGATCAAGAGTTTAATTTCCCATAAAGAGGTGACTGTTTCATAATTAAATCATCATAATGAGATCACAGAGCATTGATTTCAAACTATTTGTAAATTCTCTGAATTGCACAGGTATGTGAAATAGTCCTCATTTTAAGGAAGTGTACATGGAAGAACATTTGTTTTCACAGACAAGAAATCCTTCTGGAAACGCAAGCAGATTACTCAACAGGTACTGAAATTTAGAACCTATAAACACACATTTTTTATATATATATATATATATATATATATATATATATATATATATATATATATATATTCCAACATGTCACTGTATAACAACGAAGATATTTTTTCAAAGAAAGGATTTTAATTTATCAGATGTAAAAAAAAGTCTAAGCAGACCATGTACTGTATGAACAAACAAAATTACTATGCCAACAGTTTTTATGGTAAAGGTATGTCACATACTGGCAGCAGAAGAGTATTGAAACTCGCAGTAATAAATAGCTCCAAATTAAGAATTTTCTACAACATTTCCTTAGAACACAGGACCAGTATTCTTCCTTTTATGGTGATCCTGTAGAACACCTTCACTTTTATATATATCTAATATTATAACATTAAAACAGACACAAGAATGTTGATGACAAACAATGCTGGATTCAGGACAGTACACAGTAACACTTTTTTGTTACAAGTCCTACTGGTTTATTGACTAAGGCTAGACAGCAAGTCATAGGATCCTATTTGGTGCATTTTTTACCATGGTCTAAGATCAATAAATGGATAGAACCAAGGACCTGTGGTCCAACCCACTGTGGCAGACTGGAGACAAATATTAGGGCCACTTTTTGGTCCCCCACTTCGTACCTTGTTTCCTGGAACTGCAAAAGTGGAAACAAGACTATAGTGTTTTAAGTGACTAGAGAAAGTCAGCAATAAGTGGCATTTTAACATGAGTAAGGTAACTAGGCTTGTGATGGTGCTGCATCAAAGGAGCATACATGGAAACCGAGTACTTGTAACATCTGGTAGTGTCATTCCCTCAATGACTTTAGAATATATGTATGCAATAATAAATAGATCAGTTATGTAATAAGGCAGTGTGTTGAACATGCATTCGTCTTGTGGACTGGAACACCACAGAGAGATACATGATACCATACACATTCATTAAGAACAAGTTTTTTTGTGGTTTTTTTTGTGTGGTTTTTTTTCAAGGCTATCCAGGCTAACTCTTCCAGAACATTTCCTTGGTGAGAAGAGCGATCCTCTGAGTCTTGTCACTTTTCCTCTCCTTTATCAAGAGATGATGACTGGCTTTAAAGAAAAATAAAGCTGAAGAGGGCTGTTTTTTTTTCCCTTTTGGTTGCATCACTTTGAATGTTTTATTTAAAAAACAGTTTTTGATGCAGCCAGATGCTGTATCCTCAGGATGTTCCAGATGTTTCCAGGTAACTCTGTAGTTTACGGACTGTGGTTTTGTCCAGTGAGCAAAGGTCAAAGTCAAAGGTTGTGTTTGTGATATGAAAGTGTCCAGTTTCTTCTATAAGGTTTACGATCTGGGAGGAGAAAGAGAAAAAGAATATTTAGGTGAAAATTCCATCCATTTTATATTTTTAGGATGTATTGCACAATTGAATGCTCCTACTAAAGTATTACTGTGTAATGAATACGAACAAGTCCACAAGACCACAATTGCAAAATAACAAATGGAACAAAATCAGAACCTTTTATGTTAAATTCCCCTTCCATCCCTCCCCTGAAGTTCCAGTAGTTTTGACAAAACAGAATCTTAATTCAAACTACACCTGTTTGTTCCCCGAGAACATAACAAATAAGGAAAAAAGAAAAGGAGTACTTGTGGCACCTTAGAGACTAACAAATTTATTAGAGCATAAGCTTTCGTGAGCTACAGCTCACTTCTGAGCTGTAGCTCACGAAAGCTTATGCTCTAATAAATTTGTTAGTCTCTAAGGTGCCACAAGTACTCCTTTTCTTTTTGCGAATACAGACTAACACGGCTGCTACTCTGAAACCTAACAAATAAGGGTATCCAAAACTAAGGTCAAACTCCAGCTTCAGCTAATTTCCAGCTGGAATTAACACCTAACAATAATTATTAGCACTGCAAAGAGGTTTTATTTTTAAATCTTAAAATCCTTTCACAAATTGCTAACTAATTATTTTAAAAAGTCTTTGGGAAGCATGGAGGTAAAATTTTTGGCCAGTGCATTTATCTGGCTCATAGCTAGGAATTCTGTTATTCAGATCATGATTGGTATTAAACCTTTTGCAAGTACAAACATTTGTAATATGTTTACCTTTAAAGAGGAAAACAAGGTCAAAGGGTTTTACAAGACAGAAATTGAGTACCACAGGCTAAGACAAAATGGTAAAAGAGAAGGAAAGCAGCACTGTCGTAAACTACTGCAATAAATATACTTACATTAAAGCTAATTATATATCTGTGTATATTTAAATCAACTAATAGTAGATTGTAAACGGTTTGGGACAGAGAGTCTTTTTATGTGTTTGAACAGCACCTAGCATAATGGAGCCCATGTCCACCTAGGGGCACCAAATAAAAAATAATAATAGATCTGTTTATAAAATGTCTTATGCATGTTTGGTGTCTGTTTTCCCATACGTGATCTGGTTTACTGGACACTTTGATAATGTTATCAAGCTTGTTATGTAATATTTGGCCTTTGATGACTGTTGGGATCCCGTAAACTCTTGGAGGAGGGGAACAATCCTTACAAAATAGTTACCAGTTTAAAACAAAACTTCACAAAAACACAAGTTCAGTTACAGTGGAAATCTCAACAGATCTTGCATCAATTGTTAATTCCAGGAATATCTACTACATCTTTTGGATTAACAACTCTACATCAAGTACGATATATTTTAAAGCAAAACAGGTGTTTAAAGTTAAACCACAAACTAATCTACTCAGGAAGAAAAGGGGAAACTCCTTTAGCTGGTGATGCAACATATTCGTCAGATTACCTAGTGTTCAGACATGTCCAGCCAGAAAAGGGGTGGTAGGGCCCTGCCAGGAATGGTGAAGGACATACGTGAGCTAGTTCATTTCACACTAAGGTTACGTCTACACTACACAGCTTTTAGCGACATGGCTGTGTCGTCATAGCTGTGCTGCTAAAAGTCGTGCAGTGTAGCCGCTGTTTGTCGGCTCTCCTGGCAAAAAAAAACCAAAACAAAAAACAAAAAACAAAAAAAAACCTTCTACCCCCAATAAGCGGCGTTTGCGTTGTTGGCAGGAGAGCACTCCTGCTGACAGCACACTGTTCATACTGGCACTTGTCGCAACAAAACTTTTGTCTTTCAGGTATGGGGGGGGGTTAAACATCTCTGAAAGACAAAGGTTTTGTCATTCAATTGCCAGTGTAGACATAGCCTGCATAAACGATCATTTATATCTGGAAAGAGCAGTTATGCTGAAAGCTGATTTTCTATAAAATTTAACTCTGAATAAATATATGCTATATGGCATGTATCTAGACAACCTAGTCACACTTAGGAAAGCAATACCATTATTTGTTAAATGTTGACAGTGAGGAAGGGGCAAGTGATAGCTCATGGAATCAGACTCCATATGCACCTGCTTTCCATTAGGCAGAACCCCAAGGCACCTCTTTCAGCTGGCAAACCGAGGGAGATGTGGTACCATGGCAGCTGCAATGCCAGTGAATCTACAATCACATGGATTATCTGGAATAAAGTCACAGAGGGAGCAGAGAGGACCGCTACTTCTCTCCACATTCTTTCCATCTCTATCTGTCTGGGAATTTAGAAATGCTCATTTGTCATGTCCATTCCACATGTTTAGCCACACCCAAGCTATACACAGCTCATTTAGCTGGGGTAGAGAATTCCTTATCCCAGCTCAAGAATCAAGTTATATGGAGCAAATCCTTGTTGCATAGGATTTGTTCCATTGTTTAGGAGTTAGCCCTTTTTCAACTAGATTGTTTTTCATTCCCTGACTTCAAACATTACAACCCTAGCTTTTCTGAGTTGGATCTTTTTAAAAGTCAATGTCACTAAGTATAAGAAACTTCTAATTTGTCTAAAGAAACTTCATCTTCCGCTTTAGAGTTAATTCTCACAACTCATTTCCTAAACAGTGAGATGACTGGTAATTAACTGTGGTTATGAATTTCCTTGAAAAGAACACACACAATTGTCACTCTTACAGAATGAATTTCTATAGCAGCATTACTGAGGTCTTACAACTCTGTCTTGGCCAACTGGATTGTGCTTGGCTACCCAATAGTGTAATAAATAGTGTTTTATGGATTTTATAGAAAAAAGCCTTCACACTCAGTTTTAGGATGAGAGGAAGCAGAAAAGGAACAAACAGAAACATATATTTCATTTTCTGAGGAAGAGGAAAAATAACCCCTTTGTTTAGTATATTGAAAGAAAAAGGTTCAGTTCAAATGTCTATTTCCCCAAGAGTTTCAAATGCACTTGAAACTTCTTGGCACAATATCATTTAACTACTCTGCAAATGCAACTGTCAAATATTACAGATGTGAGGGGATTTTGGAACCTACAGCATAAGCAAAGAGTATATAAGTGAATTTAGCTCCCCGATTTACAAGACTAATGAATTTAACAAACTATTTTGAAAAAAAAACCATTGGTACATTTGACACTATAAAAATATTCAAGACATTGCTTATCTTGAAAATGTGGATATTTGTGTAGAATTTTTTTTATATGGGCAACTGTTAAGGAGATTTCTTTAAATCCTGGATACGTCAAGACTGGAGATATTTATTTAAATTGTTTCTTAGACTATAAGCTCTTATGGGCAAGGGACTCTGCTTTTGTATGCATTTGTAAACCACATAGAACAATGGGGCCATGATCCTGATTAGAAGCTCTGGGTACTGCTGTAACAAACATTTTCTGCACATGCAGTTCTACTTTTGATTTGATGTTGAATTTTACCAATTTAGTACGAGACTTAGTTAAGTTACTCTTTCTGAATTTTAAATTACAGCCCATTTAAATTTTATTCAGACAAACATCTATCAGTTTCACTAAAACTTTGCATCATACTGTGCACATTACACTATGCTGTGTTACAATATGTTTGCACAAAATTATGATGGGCATATGGCCTCAACAGCTATCCTGCAATTGTAAAGCCCTGCAGCCCAAGCCCCTGGAGCCTGAGTCAGCTGATATGGGCTGATATGCGGGTGTTTCATTGCAGTGTAGGAGAGCTCTTGTATTTAAAACCTGCAAGCTTTCATGAAGTTAGATAATGGATTCTGACCCATCCCTATATGAAACAATCTGTTATAGATGCCTTATTTCGTTTCTGAGCACACTATCTAAACTGTTGTTCCTTTTCCAACAGTAGAAGAAAAACACTCCGATTAAAAATGATGGATAGAATATAGATTAGAATGACAAATCTGGTAAAAATACAATAGTTGTAGTGCAATGTAAATAACTTATTTAAAAAAAAAATAAAATAAAATAATCCAAAGACAACATTTATTTAATTTCTCCTCCCATTTTTATTCTTTCAACAAATGGTTCTTTCTCCCTGTACCAGAGAGGGAGAGGCTTACGACACTAATGCTAAATGAAATAATGTGCAGTGGGGTTGTGAATTGGAGGACTGGACTGCACCATTTGGAAACAAGATAAAAGTGAGAGAGAAGAATGACACTCGGAATTAAAACTGCTTTTTCTAACTACACAAATTCTTTTTCCCGAGATGGGGAAAAAGGTTCAGTTTGGATTTCAATTAGGCCAGACTCTGAATACTGAAAATCCAAGTTCAGATACTGCCCCTGGAATTGATTCTGGTTTATCAGCACTTCATTTAAAGCTGTGCCTCTCAGCTTTAGTTTTTTCACTTTGCAATTTTTAATCTAATACTTTCTACTTCATCTATCCATTTTATCATTAACAACCCACCCACCCACAACCTTTCCCATCACCTCAGGTCCTGCACTGAAATTAAGAGCAAAATTTTAAATGATGAAGCAAAATACTAGATACCAGACAGCAAAAAACTGCGATATGTGAAAACTTCTCTCTTGTAGAGAGAGTCCTCAGTCCTCTCTTGTGACAGGAACATGGGAAGAAATCCAGCCTCCTTTTGTAAAGTTAGGAATGTAATCCACATCACTAATGCATCGTCTCCAAATACAACAACTAGCTGGTAATCAAGTTTATGTACATTGGGGAAGGTAAGAGGTAACCCTCCTTAGAAGAATTTTGTTTAACAGGTTTCCCTGTGATACTGTGCCAGAACAGTACCCTTGGCTAACTTCCATAACAATACACTTGATTTTGAAATATAAAAACACTTAGGAGTGTCAGATGCATTTTTAAGAAACACAATACACTTTAAAAAATGAGATTAAAAACCTCTTTTATTGAGCAGTATCTACTCCAGGCTTTTTAAACCCCAGACTAAGTAATATAAACATTTTAACCCTATCCCTCATCCTGGTCTCAAGAAATATATCACTGTGTCAAGGACATCTGATAAATCAGAGTGAAATGAACCGCAAAAGTTTTAAGGGATGTACAAAAATACATCAGGATAGACCCTGACAGTTCTATGAAAAGCTTCTAAAATTTTGGCGTTCTTGAGTGCCTGCCAACGAGAGTAGTGTTCATGACTGATAATATTAGCACACACATCCTTATACTATTCAAAAATACTAGAAAAAGAATAAAGGTTTAGATTAGTTGCCAGGAAGCTTGACAGTTATAATGTTAGAAACACAACATTAAAATGTTTTACTCTGAGTATCCGGGCAGCAAAGTCCAAAAATATCCCATTTGTGAGCTTTGCTTTTTTGCTTTAATGTACAATTCTGTTTACACAATGTCACTCCAGCTCAGTTTTATCACCATCCATCATGCCACAACAATTTATCTGTCTTAAACAAGAAAACGAGCATGTGTGCATGAAGAGTCTAGAGTGCAAATGACAAACCCATTTTCGATGTATGGAGGGGTTTTAAACCATTTGATAGTTCCCAGATTTGTAAGCTTCCCTCAGATGCCCACATTTTCAAAATTTGGGTGCCTCCTGAAATTAAGCACCTAAATCTGTATTTAGATACCTACATGAATGGCTTGTTTTCCAGTGGTGCTGAGCACTTGCTATTTCCATTGATCACTCCCCATCCCTAGGCTTCAGAGCTCAAGCTCCAGCCGAGCCACAGCTTGAAAGCGCTGTATAAACAGCTATTTCTAGACCTCAAGGCCCACTAGCCTGAGTCTGTTAACCCATGCTGGGAGGCTTGCTCCCATGGACTGTGTAAACATACCCAATGATGCTCAGTGTTTTGGAAAAGCCCTTGACTGACAGAATTATGACGACAGTTTACATGAGTGGAGGATGTGTCCCCTTGCGCCTAAACACATGTGGTGAAATCCTGGCCCCTTGAATTTGATGGCAAAATTCCCAGTGACTTCAATGGGGTCAGGATTTCACCCATGGTGACTAAGTATGAATCCATTGGTCGAGATGTAAGCTTGAGTACTGGTAAATGGCTAACTTAATCTGCTGCTGTTTCACTTCTAATTGCATAAAAGCTGTTGCATTATTAGAAGAAATCTCAATCCCTTCCATTTATCATACATATTCCCTAGAATAGAAAATGAGGAAGATTTTTTTTTAAATGTGATTTTTGTTGCCATTTCTATCTGGTAGCACGCCCTCCCACCTCCCCCTACCCCCATACACAAATACTAATAAATAGATTTCCCACATGTCCCAGTTCTTGGTCATCTGATCTTTTGCATCTACATTCTCCCTCTTGGCCAATTCGTATGTACCTTTAGCCTTAACTACCACTTTTACATTGATATTACTCAAATATGTATCATCTGACATCTATAATGTCGTATAATACTACTCTTGTCTGCTCTCCCTGCCTCAAACTTGTGGACTCATCTTAGCTTCCTTCAACTAATTGTCTCTCAGAGAATTGCTTCTCTTGGGCAAGAGCAGCATCCTCAATCAGCTACATCTTTCTTTCTTTGTTCTTCAACTGAACTCCTGTTTGTCATCACCATGCATACACTTGGTGACAAGTAAGACTAAAAAACTTCCCTCCTTCTTCCATAGTCCTCAATTCTGCATCTCTCATCAGATATTCAGCATGGCCTACAAGAATATCTGCTTCAACTTTAACCCCGCTAAAGTCCTGATCTATGCTTTCATTTCTTCTTCCTCTGATTTGTAACCCTTTATGTCCCTGCTCTTCAGACTATCACATGCAGAATACTGCTGCTTGCTCTCCTGTATACCAAAAGAGACCATAACCTCCTCCCAAAGAATCATAGAAGATTAGGGTTGGAAGAGACCTCAGGAGGTCATCTAGTCTAATCCCCTGCTCAAAGCAGGGTCAACACCAACTAAATCATCCCAGCCAGGGCTTTGTCAAGCCGGGCCTTAAAAACCTCTAAGGATAGAGATTCCACCACCTCACTAGGTAACCTATTACAGTACTTCATCACCCTCCTAGTGAAATAGTGTTTCTTAATATCCAACCTAGACCTACCCCACTGCAACTTGAGACCATTGCTTCTTGTTCTGTCATCTGCCACCACTGAGAACAGCTGAGCTTCATCCTCTTTGGAAACCCCCTTCAGGTAATTGAAGGCTGCTATCAAATCCCCCCTCACTCTTCTCTTTTGCAGACTAAATAAGCCCAGTTCACTCTGCCTCGCCTCATAAGTCATATGCCCCAGCCCCCTAATAATTTTCATTGCCCTGGACTCTCTCCAATTTGTCCACATCCTTTCTGTAGTGGGGGGGACCAAAACTGGACACTATACTCCAGGTGTGGCCTCATCAGTGCTGAATACAGGGGAATAATCACTTCCCTCGATCTGCCGGCAATGCTCCTATTAATACAGTCCAATATGCCGTTGGCCTTCTTGGCAATGAGGGCACACTGCTGACTCATATCCAGCTTCTCATCCACTGTAATCCCCAGGTCCTTTTCTGCAGAACTGCTGCTCAGCCAGTCGGTCCCCAGCCTGTAGCTGTGCATGGGATTCTTCCTTCCTAAGTGCAGGACTCTGCACTTGTCCTTGTTGAACCTCATCAGGTTTCTTTTGGCCCAATCCTCCAATTTGTCTAGGTCACTCTGGATTCTATCCCTACCCTCCAGCATATCTACCTCTCCCCACAGCTTAGTGTCATCCATGAACTTGCTGACGGTGCAATCCATCCCATCATACAGATCATTAATGAAGATGTTGAACAAAACCAGCCCCAGGACCAACTCCCGGAGCACTCCACTTGATACCAGCTGCCAACTAGACCTTGAGCCGTTGACCACTACCCGTCGAGGCCAACAATCTAGCCAGCTTTCTGTCCACCTTAGAGTCCATTCATCCAATCCATACTTTTTTAACTTGCTGGCAACAATACTGTGGGAGAACGTATCAAAAGCTTTGCTAAAGTCAAAATATATCACATCCACCGCTTTCCCCATATCCACAGAGCCAGTTATCTCATCATAGAAGGCAATCAGGTTGGTCAGGCATGACTTGCCCTTGGTGAATCCATGTTGACTGTTCCTGATCACCTTCCTCTTCTCCAAGTGCTTCAAAATGGATTCCTTGAGGACCTGCTCCATGATTTTGCCAGGGACTGAAGTGAGGCTAACCAGTCTGTAGTTCCCCAAGTTCTCTTTCTTCCCTTTTTAAAATATGGGCACTATATTTGTCTTTTTTCAATTGTCTGGGACCTCCCCCAATCGCCACGAATTTTCAAAGATAATGGCCAACGGCTCTGCATTCACATCAGCCAACTCCCTCAGCATCCTTGGATGCATTAGATCTGGACCCAAGGAATTGTGCATGTCCAGCTTTTCTAAATAGTCCTTAACCTGTTCTTTCACCACTGAGGGCTGCTCACCTCCTCCCCATACTGTGTTGCCCAGTGCAGTAGCCTGGGAGCTGACCATGTCTGTGAAGACTGAGGGAAAAAAAAAAAGCATTGAGTACTTCAGCTTTTTCCACATCATCTGTCACTATGTGCCTCTCCCATTCAGTAAAGGTCCCACACTTTCCCTGACCACCTTCTTGTTGCTAACATACCTGTAGAAACCCTTCTTGTTACCCTTCACATCCCTTGCTAGCTGCAACTCCAATCGTGCCTTGGCCTTCCTGATTACACCCCTGCATGCTCAAGTAATATTTTTATACTCCTCCCTAGTCATCTGTCCAAATTTCCACTTCTTGCAAGCTTCCTTTTTGAGTTTAAGCTCACCAAAGATCTCACTGTTAAGTCAAGCTGGTTGCCTGCCATATTTGCTATTCTTTCTGCACTTTGGGATGGTTTGTTCCTGCGCCCTCAATAAGGCTTCTTAAAATACAGACAGCTCTCCTGGACTCCCTGCCCCCCTCATATTAACTTCCCAGGGGATCCTGCCCATCAGTTCCCTAAGGGAGTCAAAATCTGCTTTTCTGAAGTCCAAGGTCCGTATTTTGCTACTCTCCTTTCTTCCTTTTGTGAGGATCCTGATCTCAACCATCTCATGGTCACTGCTGCGTAGATTGCCACCCACTTCTACTTCCCCTACCAATTCTTCCCTGTTTGTAAGTAGCAGGTCAAGAGGAGCACGGCCCCTAGTCAGTTGTTTCAGCATTTGTTCCAGGAAGTTGTCCCCAACACACTCCAAACACTTCTTGGATTGTCTGTGCATTGCTGTATTGTTCTCCCAGCAGATGTCAGGGTGATTGAAGTCCCCCATTAGTACCACGGCCTGTGACCTGGAAACTTCTGTTAGTTGTCCGAAGACAGCTTCCTCTACTTCATCCTTCTGATCCAGTGGTCTATAGCACACACAAACCACGACATTACCCTTGCTGCTCTTGCCTCTAAACTTAACCCAAAGACTCTCAACAGGCTTTTCTCCAGTTTCAAACTGGAGCTCTGAGCAATCATACCACTCTCTTACATACAATGCAACTCCTCCACCTTTCCTCCCGGTACCTGTCCTTCCTGAACAGTTTATATCCATCCATGACAGTGCTCCAGCCATGTGAATTGCCGCACCACGTTTCTGTTATTCCAATCACATCGTAGTTCCTTGACTGTGTCAGGACTTCCAATTCTTCCTGCTTGTTTCCCAGGCTTCTTGTGTTCGTGTACATGCACCTAAGATAACTAGCTGATTGCCCTACTTTCTCAGTATGAATCAGGAGGCTTCCCGTCTTGTACCCTCTTCCTTGTGTTTCTCCAATCTTTCTCCGTAGTCCTTCAATTCCATCCTAGGTGCCACTTCAAAACTGCCCTCATTTTTAAAACCCTACATATACAGACTCCGGTTTCTCTCTCCCATATTTCCTCCCTCTGCTCCTCTCTAATATGGACCGATGAAAGGTTTCTTTAAAGGTAAAGTCCTGTTACCAACAATCAAGGCATTAAAAGATTTTTCTATATGAAGTTATTACTATAAATAAGTCCTGGTGTCAGAGAGAGTTTGCTAACATAGAAAATGGGTAACTACTCTTGCTCTTTTTTCTAGTTTAATTGGATGGCAGAAGCCTTTTGTGGCCAATATTTTACAACTCCTAGCTACATCAGCAAAATAACATTTTACCGCTGTCTTGGCCTGAATAACCTTTCCATAAATTCAGCTTTCATTGGACCTGTACTAACAGGCTGGAGCACATTCACAGCTCAGGGACAAGATTTGTAGAGCAACGATCTCACAAGGTGCTGGATAGTATTGGTCCTTAATAAACCTAACTTTTATAACAGGAGTTCATCAGTCACTAAGCCAGGTTTAGACATGCATTATGGTATCATAATCACACTCTTCACATGCATTATGAAACAAAGATCAAAGAATGAGTGCTTTCAATCCTCTGAGAAACTCAATTCGTATAAAACAACATTTGCCCTGGACAATCTTGAAGTCAGTTTATAATTCATGGAGTTTTGTTTTTACATTTCTTTACTCGTCGTAGTCAGAATGGGAAGTTGAGGATCCCCATTTAAATTCAGTCACTCTTCAGAGGGTCCCCATCCTAGTTCTCTAACAAGGGAGTGAGGAATCAAAGCAAGTAACCTCTCCAACACCAGTGATGCTCCAATATCAGACACAAAAGGTGCTTCCATGACTTAAACCACCATCTTTCCACCAATGACAGAAAACTCACCTCCATAAGAAACTTCAACACCATTAGGCCAAGAAGAGAAACAGTAAAATTACTGACACAACTTAGATTATCCTACCATTTCCCTATTTATTTTTTGGCTCACTTTCACCTCCATCTCCTGTTTGTGTTGACAGTTTTAAAGATGGTTTAAAAAATTTTTCACTTGCCACTTCCAGCCCCCTAGGTCCTATGCTGTGATGAGTTATGCAAGCCCTTCTGGAGTTAGTCTTTCCCACCATTTTGCTTGGTGAGAGACGATTCTTCTACTGGCAACGAAGAGCAAATGAATGCTAGCGGCAAAGTGTGATTGGAAACAACAATATGTTAAAGACATACTAAACTTGGACAAGAATATACTTAGAGATTAAATTTGACACAGTCAGCCGGGGTCCTGTTTAACTAGAAATATCCAAATCTGAGATCTTCTATGTTATACTGAACTTGCACTACTTTCTGATGATCAGTCACAAAAGAATGTGTGAGCAAATATGCACTCATGGATTAACGCTGAAGGTCTGTAAAGTATTTTGTTATTATATGTACTTATGCAAGTGTTGAGAAATTTACTGAGTGATTGCAATCAACTGGAAGTGGTAAAAATCTCAATAAAGTGCCTATCACTGTGGTATCTAATTGCTGTAAACATAATAAAGCCATCTGTACTACAATTACTTCTGCTTTGTTAATAATGTGAATTATTTCATCTCTACCCATTTGTAATCCAACAGTACCTGACAATGCCGAGATCACTGAATGCAGAGAGAATATAATGTAAGTCATTTCTTACCACTATATAATGCCATCAGAGTATTTGAAGCTTTTTTAGTTCTGACCAACTAGTTTACACCAAAGTAATCAATTGTCTCCCACGACTGAGGAAGATTAAGTAATGAATATACTGTGTTTTACCATAAAGTGACATTTGTTTTCATGATTACTCTTAGAAACTGTATTTAATTGCTTTTCACCAAGGATTTTGTCATGGTTTTCCAAAAAACAGGATTCTTGCCCAATTGTGCAATATTTCTATTCATTTTGCCCTCCCACAGATCATATTTTATTAGCCTGTGTCCAATTTTCAAGAATCAGCAGCTTGAGAAATGTACTGATCAATATTGTAAATTAGTGACAACATTTAGCTCAAATAAGCACCATTTTTATATCTCTCAATAAATCTGGAAAACTCAAGGGGATCGATTCTAACTCAAAAGTGTGCTCATATGTGGCAATGGAATAAAAAAATGTGTGTGATATAGTTCTTTAGGTCGTACTTTCTTAATAGGCAATATATTATGCAGTCTCAGGCCCGAGAGCTATGAAGTCAGATTATAAAGCTTTAGGTTAAAAGAGGAAGAACAGATTTGGCTTCTTGACTTTGCTGAGCACTCTGATACTGCACAAGAGCTCTCCTCACCTGTTGCAGTACATGCCTTTCCCTCAATGTCATTAATCTTCTGTGGAGCTCTACTAGTTCATCGAGATATGCCTGAAAACAATCCCCCCCCCAACAAAGAACCTGTTAAGGAATAGTTATGTATTTCCACAAACTCCAGATTTAGTACAGAGTATTTACAACAGCATTTGTATTCTCATTTGACTTGTTCTCTTTGGTTTGGCAAGGGAACTAAACATTTAACTCCAACCAACTAATCAGTATGTGATCCAAGCAACCACCAGTTAAACCTTTTTACTTCATAATACTGAAAAACTTTAAGGGGCCTTTGAAGTAATTTTGCTATATCGGATATTTAAAAGAATTTCACAAAATCCTGTTTGTTCTCCAGTATGACAGAAGTTTGCATTCTATCACCGAGGGCCATTTTTGAAATTGATGAGCCACTGAATCCTGAAGAGCAAGTTGAATAATGGGCAGGAGGTTTTAAGATGCATGAAGGCGTATGTAAGAAAAAGTGAGCTGGTTATTCAGAGGGGATCAATCCCCTCCCCCGACCCTCTTGGAACTTAAACACTAATTCACACCAAGGGCAAATCCTTCCACTCCCTACCACAATAAAACTTATCTACATCTCTTCTCATCTATGGCTGCCCCCTAGCATTTATGAAGTAACACACGGGTACCAAACCTGGAGGTCACAGCTTCCAAGGGAGTTGAAAACTGGTCTGAGGGGAAGGGAGCAAAGGGTCATAATCATACCTCTTTTCATGGTTACTTTTTTTTTTTTTTTCCATTGTAACACATGATCATGGATGGAAAAGATTTAGAACTGCTGGTCTAACAAAGCAGTGCTACGTTCTAGGTCATAGACAATCTGGGATTGGGAAACCAAATTAGGAGTCTCAGACTCGTGGTAGCACAATGAGGTTACTACTCGTAAATTCTAAACCATTTTGGGGCATACACTGGGAGATTACGCTATGTTAACTAACACAACATTAAAACCCATGTTAGAACGCACTTAACCATGGCCAGCTGACAAAATTAAGCACGATAATCCCTCTGCATGCTGAGTGCTAATGTATGCTTAGCGTAATGCTAGTTAATGTGTTATATCACACTCTCATTTCCCAGTGAACATCAGCCCTTGGAAAGGATTCTGTAAAATATTTCTCTTGATTGCCTGAGACTTATATTGTAAGTTCTTTAGTGTGGGAACTGTCTTTTATTTGTCCTATAAAGCACTATGCATATTTGTGGCGCTATATACATAAAACAAACAATAGGTGGTAGATCCCCACCCAGCTAAATTTGAGGGGACAATGCTTGCAAAGAGAAAAAGAGAAAAGCACACTGCTGTATTTAAGAAACACTTAGAGCAGAGATATACTAACCAGTGAGTTTTCTGTTTTGTAACAAAAATAATACTGTAAAAGGGATGTAGAAGAGAAAATATAATAATTTAATGTGGTTTTCTAAATACTTTATTGCCATCACACTCATATTTACCTTATCACAATCACCATTCTTTATTTGTTTATCAGATTTACTTTGCTTTATTGGACTTTTCACTTCTAGAATCTGGAAAAGAAACAGAAAATGCTCTAAGTATTAAGTGCATCTTTGGGCTGTATGAATTTTAAAAAATTAAGAAAACATTTTAAAAATGCTGTTACATAAAAACACAAAGAATATAAAAATATCTGCAGGAAACCACAACCAAACCTTGCAAATAACCCTTCACAATCTTTGACCTAACAAAGCTACTCAATCTTCTTTTTTTAGAAGTAACTTGCATCACAAAATGCTGAATCATGAAGAGATGGTTATAAGAGTAATACTGATACTAAATAAATTGATTCTATATCATTTTAAAGCTTCCTGGACTGTATTTGGTATGGTCTTCATTTGAATCTTGGCAGGTTAAGAGGTCTAAATTTTTGAATATATGCATAGTGCTGAGGCAAACTCTACCTCCTTGGTAAAGGCTACATGCATTTAATGTACAGTATGATCAATATGTTTTCTTATTATCTTTATTGTTGTCTGCCTTTTCTGAAGGATACAGTTTTTGAAATGTAGCTAATCTAGTGTTTGGACGACCTGCAATTGTGCAAAAAGAGTGTTTATTCAAAGATAATGATCATGCATTTACATAGCACCTTTCATCCAGTATGATTACAAGCTACTTTACAAACTTGGGCCTACAGAGTTATATTATGTACCTGTGTCTCTTCATCAAATGCTGAAATTTAGTCACCTCTAGGTAAAGGATGTGTCAAATAGTCAAGAGTACACAATGCTACTATATGACAGTTTTAGGACAGATGTGAGGAATGGGATTTTTTTCCATTTGAAACTGAGTTTACGTAATCAGAATGTTATTACCCAGTTTGGAGTGTGGCCAGTTGCTGTGAAAAGTGTCATGGGCTGTTTAACGGTCACAAATGATTTCTGTTTTACACCTCATCACAAAGAATCTCTCTCCAGTAGCACAGTTTCCCCTAACAACGTGCTGGATTATCATAACACAACACCAACTTCAAAATGAAAATTACTCAGTCAGGGCTTGTTAAAAATGAAGATTTTTTGATACCCTTATGCCCCAACTTGGGCCTTTCATCAGTTCCCACCAACTCCTGGTATCTCCCCCAACTTCCGTAGTCCCCACAGATCGCACCTAGGGTGTTACCTTGGGTGATTGCCACCTTATAAATGAGAGAGCGATAGAGAGAAAAAGAGAGAGAGAAGTATGCAGCTACTTTCCAACACAGACAAGAAGACTATATGTCTGTTTTATCCTAACTAACTGTTTATTTTACAAAGGGTGGTACGTGCCCAGAATTGCAACACATCAAGCTCACCTGAAAAAATTCTTAGATTTAACAAACTCCAGGCTATTGCAGTTTGGGGTGGAGGAAGATAAATCTTGTCTTGACAAAATGTGAATGCTTCTGGGCAAAATGCCAGGCTTTTCAGGTATTTCTTTGTTTTTCTTATATTTGTTTATTTTTAATGGGAAAAAGCTTTTCTCAGTTTACCTAGGAGTGATGAAATTTTGATACATGGTAGCCCTAACATCAGAAATGGTTTTCATATGATTTCACTAGCCTGGGACACAGATAAAGCTTGAAGGAGTTGCTCACTTATAATCTGCCAAATGTGGCTATTGAAATCCAGTAGCTTCCCCACATGCCGTAGGTCATTCTCTCCAATAACCGAAGCACCCTAGTTTGGATGAGATGTGTCACTATACAGGTTAGAGAACGCTTATACAAAGGCTCATATTAACTCAGTATTTGTAATGCTCAAACCTGCCTGAAACTGATTCCTTCAGTTACTAATCTGTAGAGGGTAGTGTTTTCCCTAATCTGTAACAGTATGGTTCTGTAGTGTGAACCTATTTTGTAATACAGACCTGTTTATACCAGTCAGGAAGATCATGGCAGTACCTTGCTGGCAAGAACCATGTTTAAATATGGTTCTGACTAACACAATTGGAATTCTAGTACAGGTAGGCCTGACCATTCCCCAAAGTATACTTTCTACCTCATCTATTAAAACAGTGTGTGAATGCTTTAAGATAGTGAGCTGTTCACTTCCAACTGGTATCTCTTTAAATACTCTATGCTGTTTGGAGAAACCAAATGAGCACATGGGAGTTTATGGTGCTCATTGGAGTAGACAGGCATGGCATGAGAGACAGTGGCCAAATGCATTGTGCCTAGTGAGAGAGAAAGATACAGTTATTATTTCCCTGCAAAAACCAGGTGAGATTTTCAAAAAGCAACCAGCTTTGGTTATCCCTATGAAAAGATTATTCATTTTTCTTGCACTCCAGTCTCCAAAGGAAGATTGCCCAGAATTAAGTGATAGCTGAAAGGAAATTGAAATGTCAATTTATGTATGTTTGTAAAAGTGATCTCTCTCCTGAGTTCATGTAGAAATCAATTTTAAAATATTTAGAGAATTTTTGATTGCTCCTATTAATGCTTACCGACTGTAAAATAACATGGACTTCTTTATTGTTATTACAGGTACTCCTGCTAAACACAGAGCATGTCTCCTTTTCTGCAGCATATCCTAATCTAATTGATATAAACAAATTATTCACATATTGCTGTTAGCATCGATACATTTATGTGTTATTGGAAAAGGAATGGACGGCGTTTTATTTATTTCAGGAAAGAGAATTCATTTTCCTGAAGGAAGTGCTGTCTAGGCTCATCTGTAACACACAAGTTAAATTTTTTTTTATTAAATTTTTTATTAAATTTTTTAATTAAAACCGTGGATCCATTTTATCCACATTGTAATAACATGTACTTATTCTCATTTAACTTAGCCTGGCTATATGAGAGTTTAGAGTGTGACCAAGTTTCGTCTGCGGTAGATTTATGTTCTGTTTTGTCACCAAACACAAGTATATAAATGACTTTAGTTATACATCTTTATACATTGTGAATGTCAATTGCTTTAAAGGTAATAGCAAATGCATACATTGTAGTATGCATATGTGTTATAAAAACTCCATTAATTTAAAAAGATGCTATGATCTAACAGATTAGGTTTGAGGACCTCCTGAGTTCTAACCTTTGTTTGCTACTGACTCATTGTGTAGATTTGGGTCAGTTAACTTCCTTTCAGTTTCTACAGCTGCCAGATGGGACAACGCTACTTACCTATCTCAACAGTGCTACAAAGACTAGCTACTATTTTGACAGTGCTAAGCATTATTTACTATAAATATAACAAAATGCTTTATCTAATATGATTGATTATGGTTGATTACAACTTTGAGATGAAGACGAAATGGAAAAAAAATCCTGATTACATGTGAACCAAAGTAACACCAAGAGATGAGGACTGCTACTGTACAGCCAGGTCATAACAAGTTTACCTTTTACAACAGTATGACTTAATATATACAAAAGTGTTGTCTTCCTCAGAATACTGCCAAACACATTGCTCATCTGCTTTACAGAGAATATTTGTTCAGCCAAATATATTCAAGCTCAGGGTAAAAGAAAATTATTTACTTAGTCTGAAAATTAAAGCAATCAAGGGCACAGGGCTAGCTCCAAAGCTGTTAGTGCAGATACACCACTCTTGTATGTAGGGAACCTCACTGTACCTGATTGTTGGTGGTTTTTAATAAAGGTGGTGGAGGTTCATGATGTAGCGGTGAGGAAGCTGAACTGCTGTCACTGTCACTACCGTCACTTAGACTAACCCTGAGGAAAAAGAGAGCCACAGAAATCAGATATAAAAACAAAGGCTGAACACACTGCCACTCCTAGATCACACTTGTAGGTGGAACACTGAGAATGTTCTTTGCTACACAAGCTGTTGTTAGTTACTGGAATTTTGAAAGTGCAGCTGTGCTGTCAGTAAAGGGCAGGCACCCAAGCAGAAGTCACCCTGCTGCTGCTTTGAAGCCTTCCAGTGGAATAAGAACTGTGTACTATGGAGAACTGGAATAGCTGCGCTCACATAGATCCTTCACCTCGATGACTGAAGTGCTACATTGTTTAGTTAATAGTGTCACTAGTAAACAGAATCTCAATGAGGCAGGTGTCCCAACTGCAGAACCCCCAGGAAATTGTGGGCAGGAAGAACAGATTCTTAAAACATTTTAAAGAATAAAATGTGAATTCACCACAGCTACTCTTTCTTCCTTCCATAATCTTCCAAGCTTGCATACTTCCTGCTTCTATAAGTGCTTCACTAAAAGTTCATTAAGATAATAATTTCATCAGAAAATAATTTTATTACATTCTTTTTTCTGATTGACAAAGCACTTTTTCCACTCCAATGTTCTGCATAACACACAGTAACATACACTGACACTGTGGGAGTTTGAAGATTCTTAGGAGCTTTTTCTTTCTCAATGTCATTTATCAGAACTTACTGGTCTAATGCATCACAAACATGGCAGCTACCAACACAATCACGATCTTTGTTGGGATCCTATCTGTATCCTTTTATCCTATACCCCGAAGTCATAAGACTCAAAAGCAAGAGGAATGAGGTTCTATGAATTACCGTGCAATAACCCTGCAAAGGTCCGTTTCCTATTAACCTACAAACTGTAAGCATTGTAAAGACAGATGGTTTTTGCTCTAAGAGACAGATGGATTGAAATTGGACATTTCGAGGGAAAAAGTTGCACGTAAGAGGAATACAGTAGAACCTCAGAGTTATGAACTGACCAGTCAGCCACACACCTCATTTGGAACCAGAAGTATGCAATTAGGCAGCAGCAGAGATGGGGAAAAAGAGGCAAATACAGTACTGTGTTAAACATAAACTACTAATAATATATAGAAAGCAGCATTTGTCTTCTGCATAGTGCAGTATCAAAGCTGTATTAAGTCAATGTTCAGCTGTAAACTTTTGAAAGAACAACCATAATGTTTTGTTCAGAGTTACAAACATTTCAGAGTTACAAACAACCTCTATTCCCTATATGTTTGTAACTCTGAGGTTCTACTGTAGTTCATTTTCTATACAGGTTTCAGAGTAGCAGCCGTGTTAGTCTGTATTCGCAAAAAGAAAAGGAGTACTTGTGGCACCTTAGAGACTAACAAATTTATTAGAGCATAAGCTTTCGTGAGCTACAGCTCACTTCATCGGATGCATAAAGCTTATGCTCTAATAAATTTGTTAGTCTCTAAGGTGCCACAAGTACTCCTTTTATTTTCTATACACTATCACTGCTGACCATTTGAATTTTGCATACATTCAATTTTATTAATTTTCAGCTGCCTTATTAAGTTATACCCCACTAATAATCTATGGGCTTCCTTTGCAGTTTACTCCAGGGGGAATTCTGCACCCCTGCGCAATGCAGAATTTTGCAGAAATTAACATTGTGCACACACAGAATTTCCTTTCCCCCACGGAAATGGCCCACAGTGCTGCTAGCTACCACTAGGGGTCACTGGACTCCGCAGAGCCAGCTTACACATAGAAGACACTGCTGGGGAAGTGGCGGGGAGGGCCTAGAGGGCCCCTGCATCCTGGCAGATGCAGTTCTAGCATGTGCTGAGGGAAGGAGAGGGCAGCGCAGGAAACTCGGTGCAAGACTGGGACCGAGCATCAGGCTGTTTCTCACTCTGGATTCCTTGGCTCTGCAGGGGAGGGGGATGGCTGTCTGGGCTGGGGGGACCCCACAGCTGAGCTCTGGAGGGGAGAAAGGATGCAGGTATCTGTGCTGTGGGAGCCCCAAGGTTGGACTCTGGGGAGGAAGGGATTCGGGTGTTTCGGCTGGGGGGCCCCCCACAGGTGAGCTCTGGTGGGGGGGGTGTGGGTGTCTGGTCCCCCAGCTGGGCTCGGGGGGGAAGGGGGCAGAGAAACAGGAACTGGGTTGTCATAGGGGTTTCTTTAACTCTACTCCTGGGGGAATTTTTGTGTGTTCTGTATTATTACAGACATACTTGCTGACAAGTATTTTGAAATAAATTATCAAAATAATTGAAACTGGCTGTGATTATGTAGTGTTATTTTAACAAATAAAATTTGCTGAATTTTAAAATATTGTGTGCAGAATTTTTTCATTTTTTGGCACAGAATGCCCCCAGGAGTAGCAGTTTGGAAGACTCATTTCTGCAATTCACTAACAACAACGAATGCAGACTTGGGGCTGGATCCCCAAAACCCTCTTCAGTCTGATCCTGTATTGATGCAGATGTTGGCCCTGTGAAAAGCCATCTTAGTCACCAACAAGTGAGTTGGGGAGGTTGTTGATGGAGGTTCTTCCTCCCACCTTTAAACCCACGTATCTTTTCTTTGCTGACTGAGGAGAGAATCTGAGGCTGCCAACTGACTGTTCTATTGGTTATCAGAAAGTACTCTGATTACTTAGAAGAGTGACAATTGGAAAGAATAGAAAATTCAGCAAGGAGACTGCCCCACCCCTGCTGATTAGGGGAGACCAGGCAGCCAATGACTGCCCAACCAATAAGAAAGGGAAGCCCACTAGAGCCTGATGGATGGCTCTCCTTGGACTTCTGCCCTGTTCCTGTGGCTGGCAAATTGAAACACAATTTCTCCCAAAGCCTCTCCCAAAGACCCAAATGGGAGGAGTTTCGGGGGAAGGAGGACAGATGTGTTTAACTATTACTCAACTGTTGTCCCTCTTTAAATCCCAGAAGAGGAAACCTATTTTGTTTTATTTAAACATCAAAAACAATAAGCCATTTTCTAGTTTAAACAAACAGAATAAAAGTTTTGGGGTTTTTTCAATGAAGTTCTGGGTAAAAGTAAATTGTCAACAAAAGCTATACGCCACATCATTGCATTATTTGCATATGCCATGTTTTATAGAAAAAAAAAAAAACTATTTGAGACGTTTCAACATTTCAGGTTTAAAAAAAAAAACTGTCTTTTTAAATCTCTTCACCATAAAGCTAGGCTCTCTTATTATCATGAGTAGAAACATATAGGATTTGGAAGAAGAGAAAAATCGTATCTACTAGATTTTTTTAAGTCATTACAAATGTCTTAAAAAAATCTCTCTCCATGCATAACAGGGTTACGATTTAATAGTTCACTATCATGGAGAGACCAGGGCTAAATGATCAACTTTACCTTCTGTTTCTTATGCTCATGCACAATGCTGCAAAGTCTAGGCTGTAAACACTGCATGGAGGGGAATGTTTACTTGTTTTTTAAAAAAGTTATCAACTTAGTTTTAAAAAAACTGAGAAACATTTCTATTTGTCTTAAGTTTTGCAAAGTTTTATTTAGAAACACTAACACCCCCAAAACAAACAAACAAAGAAACCCTCTACAGCTAGAGACAGATGGGACAAAAAGTGTCTTATAAAGTATATTTAACAATAATCTTCCAACTCAGAGGTTCTCAAAATGATATCTGTAGAATGGTGGCTGTTCATAGGGCCTGCTTTTCTCCTTGATTCCAGATGATAAACTGCATTAGAGAGACAGCTAAAATACATTTAATACTTTCCTAATATTACTCTTCCACGTAAGCAATTGCTCAAATTGATACTCAGGTGTTATGTGATCATGAAGGATAGGACAAGAAGTTCACAAGAACCTCTTTAAGATGAGTTATCTACCCACTATGAAAAAGTTTGAGAGCCCCTGTTCCACCTTGTACATGATTTTCAATGACATATGGCAACAACTTTAAAATGTATGATGAATTTCTCATTTGTTGTGTCATACTGAAGTCACAGTCGGGATGCAGAACAGATAATAAAAAATCAGGCCAGAAACCTCATCATTTTTGGGACTAGGGCTTGCAATACATCCTGCATGCACTGGAAACTGTGTAAATTGCTTAGATAATTCCCTCTAAAACAATGAACTCTGACAGCTTAATAAATGTCAATCACAAGATTTGTGGGTTAACTTGTACTTGGGGTACAGAACACCTTGCACATGAAGGACCTGATTCTGCTCTCACTTACACCAAGGTGAATCAAAAACTACCTAACAGAGTCACAAGAGTATAAAGCCAGTGAAAGTTAGAGGAGAATCAGGGGCAAACTGACCTAATGGTTTTGTGTAGAAGCAGCTCACATCTGGAAGCATCTGATTTGATAGTTTAAAAGTGGCACTGCCTATGCATGCTTTTTGTAGAAATTGAATAAATTGCCTCTCTGTTTATTGAGCTTAAGCTATTCAGCTTTAAAAAAAATTAATCTGTTATAACTACTGCTATCATACTACCTCAGGCTTAAAATTGTTTGCAGTTACAAGATACTCACTTGCGACCTCTACTTCCTCCACGAGTATTCACAGGTCTCTCCATTTCAGAGTCATTCTCATTCTCATCTGCTTCATCTGATTCATCTTCATTATCATCAGAATGCAGATCTTTCATTATAGACCTCAAGGGACCTGACCAACAGAAATGACAAAACAGACACAAATCAACAATTGGAATTCAAATTCACTTTGCAATGTTCCAAACACATCAGCCTATTATGCAGTTTTACAAAGGAAAAAAAAATCCAAAGTGTTAGAGGTGGGGGAAAACTTTTAAGCATTAAACAAATGAAGTAATGCACTAGAGGCTTATGCTGCAAACACTTGCACATGAATCATTTACTCACGCAAGCACTCCTGTTGACTTCAATGGGCTTACTCATAATAGTAAAGTGACCCATGTGTCTAAGTGTTTACAGACTGGCGCCCTGGAATGTAGCTGAAGCAAAATATTTTCACACCAAATATTCCCCACTGCATATTTTAATTTAAGAAAACTTGAGTGTTCTATTTTTATTATTATAAATGAGATACTTATAAGCTGCTAGCCTCCTCCCTTCCCTCTTTCTCAAATGTTATTCTCTACCAATAAAGTTCTACAGAGACATATTGGTAATAGTACATTTGTTAGGTTAATCCACGTATTGAAAAGCAGAGTTTAATAAAGCATTCTGATTGTAACTTGTTCTGGCCAAGGCAGTCTTTGTCTGCCTGTTTTTGATCTATTTAGATAAAGCTGTTCCTTTTATTTCAAGGTCAATTTCAGGTCAAGCAAGCACTTTGCTAGCATTCATCTGTAAGAAGCATGTCAATCCCATGCAACACTGGCCTATCTTTTCTCTTGAATTAATTTGAGGTGCTCAGTCTAGTTCTCCCTAAGACTCTATAAAAATTAATTTAGGATTTAGTTCTTTCATTGTACCTTTTATTTATTTTGTTATAAAAGGTGGTTATGCAAAGCTGCATGTTTAACACATGTGCGAAATATGAAAGAGGACAGCTGCTTAAAAGGAGCATGGGTAAGGGTCAGCTTGGGAGGCTGAAGGAAGTGAATCAAACCACAGAGAGTTTGATTCTAGATCACACATATTCGAGACCATAGAGGGCATCCAGGAATGGCAGGAATAGTGGTGGCAGTAGTTTATTATTATATTTCTATACTGGCAATAGTTTATTATTATTACATTTTTATGGTGTCTTCAACACAAGAATCTCAAAGTACTTTGCTATCATTAATAAATTAAGGCTCACAATATTCTTGTAACGTAGGTAAAGTTCACTCACAGTTTTGGGACCATGGTTTAACAATGAGACTATACTTCCCCTAAGTAGGGGACTGTGATGTAAATTATTTCAATTCTGACAGGGATCTCAGCAAAGCTACCCAGAGTGTCTTTGTACAGCATTAACAGTGCTTACTGGTTTTAAGACCTACATTTAAAATGGTTTACAAGTAAGGCTGTACAACATTTGTTTAGGTTGGCATGGTTTGGGCAAATTGAATTCAGTGGGTTCTGTTCTGTATTTGCATACCCTGAGGTCTGCTTGGAGCCAAGCCCATAACATGGGGCTGATAGGCATATGCCTCGTGCATGAGACATGGGCACAGACCAAAGGACAGGCAATTCTAACAGCAACAGACTGCCGGCTGAGACACTGCACAGGCCAGAAGAGGACTCCCATCCTTCGCTTCTAATAAGTGTATGCGGAGGATAGTGGTGAATTCCTTGCCAGGGAAGAAGGTCACCTGCAGCACCACTATGGTACAGGAAACAGACTGATCACTTCCGGTTTGCCAGAAGAGATTCCTTCTGGCCAACTGCCTTCATGCCTATTGCTCTGCATGGGGAATGAATGGCAGAGGGACAGGACAGCAGAAGAGAATGACTGAAAGAAGGGAACTAAGGAGAAATTATAAGAAAGAGGCTGCATTTGAAGAGAGATAGAAATAAGGAAGGAGAGATTAAGGCGGAGGAGGAAGACAATAAAACAAAAGAAACTGAACAAAAGACTGGATAAGTGGTAGAGGAAAATAGAAAAAAAGGAAGTATCAACATTCAAAAACAAAGCAAAAACAGACAGACATAGGATGAAAGCTGTTGAAAGGCGGATAAGGAACCGGTTAAAGGGGAGACAACGATGGGTCAGACTGAAAGGGTAACCGTCAGTCTGGAGGGAGGTTACTAGTGGAGTTCCTCAGGGACTGGTCTTGGGATCAAACTTATTTAACATTTTAATTACTAACCTTGGCACAAAAAGTGTGCTCTAATAAAATTTGTGGATGACACAAAGTTGGGAGATATTGCCAATATGAAGGAGGACCAGAATATCATACAAGAAGATCTCAAGGTGACCTTGTAAACTGGAGTAATAGAAATGGGATGAAATGTAATAGTGCAAAATACAAGATTATGCACTTAGGGACTAACAGCAAGAGTTTTTGTTATAAGCTGGGGACTTATCAGTTGGAAGCCACAGAAGAGGAGAGAGACCTGGGTGTATTGGTTGATCATAGGACGACTATGAGCGGTCAATGTCATGCAGTTATAAAAAAGGCTAATGCAGTCCCAGGATACATCAGGTTAGGTATTTCTGGTAGAGACAAGGAAGTGTTAGTACCATTATACAAGGCACTGGTGAGACCTCATCTGGAATACTGTCTATACTTCTGGTCTCCCATGTTTAAGAAAAATTAATTCAAACTGGAACAGGTGCAGAGAAGAGCTACTAAGATGATCCGAGGAATGGAAAACCTACTTTATGAGAGGAGTCTAAAAGAGCTTGGCTTGTTTAGCTTAACCAAAAGAAGGCTGAGAGGAGATATGATTTCTCTCTATAAATACACCAAAGAGATAAATACCAGAGAGAGAGAGAGGAGGTGTTTAAGTTAAGTGACAATGTGAACACAAGAACAAATGGATATAAATTGGTCATCAACAAGTTTAGGCTTGAAATTAGGCAAAGGTTTCTAACCATTAGAGGAGTGAAGTTCTGGAATAGCCTTCCAAGGGGAGCAGTGGGGGCAAAAATCTAACTGGCTTCAAGACTGAGCTCAATAAGTTTATGGAGGGGATGGAATGATGGCATATGTCCCATCAGTGACGGCCAGTAGCAAAAATTCCCAGTGGCTGGAGACGGGATACTAAATAGGAAGGGCTCTGAGTTACTACAGAGAATTCTTTCTGCCTGGTGGGTCTTGCCCACATGCTCAGGGTCTAACTGATCACCATAGTTGGGGTCGGAAAGGAATTTCCCCCCGGTTAGATTAGCAGACACCCTTGGGGTTGTTCACCCACCTTTGTAGCATGGGGCACAGGTTACTTGCAGGTTTAAACTAGTGTAAATGGTGAATTTTCTGCAACTTGAAGTCTCTAAATCATGATTTGAGGACTTTAGTAACTCAGCTAGAGGTTAGGGGTCTATTTCAGGAGTGGGTGGGTGAGGTTCTGTGGCATACAGTGTGCAGGAGGTCTGACTAGGTTATCACAATGGTCCCTTCTGACCTTAGAGTCTATAAGGAGGAGGAAAGGAACAAAGAGAAAGAACAAAAACAAAAGGGGTAACAATAGGTTAAATATATTGTATTCAAATTTAACAATATAACGTACAAATATTTAATCACACACAGGGCAGCATTAAAAACCAACATTTACCAGTTAAAATGCCTGGAGGTACCATAATTATCTCTTATTTTGGCAGAGGACAGTAGGCCACTCTAAACATCTTGCCCCTCCTTTGACCCTATTTGGCCTCACCAGTCCTTCTCAGAGTTTTGTGTTAGTTTGAACCCAAACTGAAGTAAAAAATTAAACCAGTGAGTTGTCCTCACCTGCCCCACACAGTCTGCTTCTGTAACAAGCCCAAGCTACCCCTTTACCTTTAAGTGTCGTCTTCTCTGTACATGCAACTATATGTACCCAAGTATGCGCAGCATAGGGGCATCTTATCCGCTACTCCTCCGGATGTCTTCTGGGGGAAATTAGATGGCCCTCTCTTTGGCCCTTCACAGGGCAGCTTATTCCTCTCTCCTATGTAGAAAGCCCTCCCACAGCAGACACACAGACATATATCCACCTTTTGCATCTCCAGAGGCACAAGACAGACTGACACACCATACCCCATCCTCCATCCCCAATACACAGACACTTACACAATAGCGGGCTGGAAGATGCATTCATTAACAGGAAATTCCCAGAACAGAGGAGCATATATTGGCACTTACTGCTGTGACCACACAGCTAGCAGTGTTGGTGGTGGGAGGGAAAAAAGAAGGGCTGCCACTTATTCTGCAAAAGGTTCAGAATTGGAAAATCTGTGCAATGTCCCACGTACCGCTCACGAGGTGGAAGGGGCCAAACTGCGCCCTCCTAAAGGTGTTAGGAGGAGAGGAAAGTGATAGACCACCAGGTTCCCTCCTTGAAAAGACACCAAAGAGGTAAGGAAAATGTCCAGGGCTCTTGGTGGGGGTAATGGGGCAGCCCACATATATCACCCCTGAGGTTTCTGCGAATACCAGTGGGATTCAGCATAAAAGGTTTTGCACAGCCTTAGTTACAAGCCAAGTGCCTGACGCTGGGGATGCAACAACAGCCTATTTTCCCCCTTGCTTTCGTGGTCTAAAGATAGTTATAACACACTGGAAACATTGCTGTCCAAACACAGAGCCAATCCGTAATGGTCACCTTCATAAAACTCTGACAGACATGCATTCTGTTTAGATTTGCTTTTTAAAAAGAATCCTCTTTCTGGGGTACTAATCTATTCCATTTTAAAGAAAAAAAATAAGTCTGAGAAATATAAATGCACACACTGAAACAAATTCAATTTTAATCAGTCAAAAGCTTCCTGCTTTAAAAAAAAGCCAAGCTGATCAAGAACATATCAGTTGTACAATTTGACAAAGTCAAGGAAAAAAGCCAAACAGGAACTAAGTGGTTTAATAGCTCTTCTGAATCTCAATTGATTTATATAAAAACTGGTTTGGCAGGCTCTCCTGGCAGAAACTTACATTTCTTTACTGGGTTCTGAGGGAGCCAAAATTATTAGCCAGAAAAATCTAAATGTGTCCTTAAAGACTAACAATAATGTTCTCCATGTCAGATTATTTTTAAAAGTAAATTTCTCATTTGGGAAGTTTAAGGGCCTAACCCCTTGAGGTGCTAAGTGCTATCCAACTCTTAATAAATTCACTGTGTGTGTGCATGAGCGCGCAAGGGCAGCAAAGAGTAGACAGAAATGCTCAGCAACTCATTGGATTGGTGAATCTTGTCTCATGATTCTTCAAAGGGATCCACAAATACAGACCCTTATTCCCTACATGAAGTCCGATTAACTCATGTGGGGCTTCATGCAGGAATAAGAATCTACTGATCCTTCTGCAAGATTACGACTGCAAGATCTTTAGGATCTAGCATCTGTAAAGGATCTAGTATGTTTCTTGGTGCTATGTAACAAATAAATAACCATCCTCTTCTGAATGAAAATATACATTTTTTTTCTGTTTCTTACATGTTATAATCATGTTCACATATACTTTGAAGAAAGGATGAAGCAGAACAGAGGCTAATTCACTACTTCAGACTGTGAAAAAGACAGCAGAAAAGTGGTAATGAGATTCCATCAGTCATGTTACTGGTTGGCCCCTTCATTGCACACTTTTCTCAATTTCTTTTCCTTGTTTGGTACCTTGTTGTTTGCTGTTCTGAGATGGTGTAAAACTGGAGCTGGAACTTGAGCTTGAACTGGCAGGGCTAGGCTGTTCAGACTTAAAAAAAAAACACAAACACATAGTAGTAAATACATTTGCTCCAAACTTTAACAACAACAAAACAGCACAGTTTACTGTTTCACGCACTTCTCTGCAAGGAAAAATGCCACTAAACAGATGATATTCACAACAATAATTATTTCCTGACCATTTCATGGTGTTAGAGAGCCAGAAGGTGTACAAATTACTCTGCATACAAAACATACACACTGTTACAGGTCATACACAAAAGCTTTGTTTCACAAAACCAATACCTCTATACAATAAGCTACTCATGCCCTAATTTGAGATGTTATACAACACATGGGCTTAAATGACTTTATAATGCAACAGACCTAATGATATAATGCAGGCTTATCAAACTTTAGTTGCAATGTTTTCCTAGGTTTCAGAGTAGCAGCCGTGTTAGTCTGTATTCGCAAAAAGAAAAGGAGTACTTGTGGCACCTTAGAGACTAACAAATTTATTAGAGCATAAGCTTTCGTGAGCTACAGCTCACTTCATCGGATGCATTTGGTGGAAAAATGTAACTTATCTTAAGTGATCACTCTCCTTACAGTGTGTATGATAAACCCATTGTTTCATGTTCTCTGTGTGTGTATATCAATCTCCCCTCTGTTTTTTCCACCAAATGCATCCGATGAAGTGAGCTGTAGCTCATAAAAGCTTATGCTCTAATAAATTTGTTAGTCTCTAAGGTGCCACAAGTATTCCTTTTCTTTTTGTGAATGTTTTCCTAGTAAATCATAACTAGGACTCTAGGAGGCAGAAGGGATCCAAGTAAAGCAGGCTAGATGACAAACAGAAAAAGCCTAGGACAATTTTTTTTTTTACCATCACCAAAGGATATATTATATAGAAATAAAATATATTTTCTGCTCCCATTGGGTTTCTCCTCAGCACTACACTTTTCTCTTATGGAAAAACTCTACAGACTTTAATAAGGGTTGAACTAAAAGGGTTTAATTTTTCTAACGGTATAGATTTCATTAGAACACCTTTGTAAAGGATTGTTAAAACCAACTTTTAGCATTCAATAGAGAATTATGACCTTGCAACAGAATTCTATAGAGAGTATATAATTTTCTATTAATTCTATAAATGGCTTAGAATATTTTCTGTAGAACCTGGTCAGTTTCATCCATATTAAAATCTATACATTTTTTGCCATAATGGTATACAAGTCTTCTATTGAGTCTTCATGCCTGTTTACCACCATTTTGCAACCACCCCGACCTGACCTCTCCTATCACAACTTTCTAGGGCTTCTTGTCTCAATGCCTAAAAATATAAGAGCGAGCAAGCATCCGAAACAAATACAAGACAACAGAGAAAGCTAAAGGAGAGGCTAAAATCCTCCAACAACATGAAGAGAAAAATGCCCCACTAAAAATATGATAACTTGGATGGAATTTTAAATCCTATTATTAAAAAACAAAACCTCCCCAGTCTTTAAGATTTATGCAACTGCATCATTATGATGCGTTAACAGAGAAATCTTCCAACTCTTTTTGGCTATATACTTTCCCCTCTGATTAATATAGCACTAAATCCTTGTTAAAAATAACGGCAAGAATATCTAGCCATTCTAAAGCTCAGAGCTAAAAACTGGCATTTTTATGCATACAGCTTACATAAGCCCAACAGTTGCCTTTTTGTCATAAATCAATCTATTGTTGCCCCTCATAATGAGAAGGCAGATTTATAGCCTTTTACCGCCTTTTCTCACAATCAAAAAGATGCCTATTTGGGCAACGGAACATTTCTCTTTTTCTGATAATGTTTGGGGAAAAAAGTAACATCTGTTCCTCTCAAATGAATGACAACTAGAGTTCTCAGTTAAACAATCGGAATACAAACTTTGGGCCTGATCCTCCAAAAACTTACAAACTTTATTTGAGTGAGTTAAGTCAGTGCAGAAGTCTTCAAGAACTAAATGGGACTATGCATATGAGTAGAATTACTCATGCATGGGTAAGTGTTCACAGAATCAGACCTGTAGAAATACAGCCCCACACCCACTCCCCCCAAAATAAGAACTGCTGAAAGAAGCACTCAGTCACAAAATGGCATTAAAATACTATATTCCCTTTTTAAAAAATGCCTGGCAAGCCATTCAAAAATTAAAATGAAGGTCTTTAACTACACAGTATGATTTAACAATACAAACCAAACATTTTGGTCCAAGACTACATCAATAAGGAACAAAAATGGTCAATCCAAATGGTAAAGATATCAACAATTTCAAAACAAATTTTAGCCTCTTGCCTAGAGTGGCTTTACAAGTTACTCTAAGGGTTTCCTTTATCTGTCAATTTCTGCTTTTGACAACAAATTTACTTGCTGACAACTGGTTTCAACAGGTTGTCATGTGTGTTGTATATTTTTGTCAGCTACTATAATTTTCATACAGAAACTAACTGAGATGGACTCAACTGCAAATTCTAAGCTTCCATTTTAAATCAGGTCCCAGTCACGTACCAATATTTGATTTATAATATTTTTGAAATCTGTAAACCCTAGCAAAAATATGTCACATATTGTTAGGTGCGTTTAAGGATGCTAAAAGTTCAGTGTTTTCATTTTTGGCTAACATCACTCGAATGATTACTTAAGGTAAAAGGCTAACGCTACCAACACTACAAGATATAATGCTTACCACTGCCAACAGTTCAAATTGACTTTAATGGAACTGACTGTAGTGGCAATTAGCAAATACTACCATCAGTAAGTGTCTAGAGGATCAGGCCTCAGGAACAAACCGATGTGTAGTTTGTAAATTCACTTTAATACTTTTCTTGTGTTAAGAGATACAATATTACTCTGCTATAACCAAAATTATGCCACATAAAATAGTTTTGAGAAATCTTAAACTGTAGGAATAGGGAAAAGTCACTGAGTACAGGATGTCTTAACACACACTTGTCTTTTCCTTTTAAATGTTTCTTAATGCCACCTTGAGCTCATTAACATTCTTTGCTTCATCTGTCCTCTCTAGTCACTTATTCCATGAAAGAGAGACATTAGCATAAATGTTGAATATTAACTTCTGGAAACTAAAAGTTAGCTTTAATGGTTCTGAAAAATCCCAGAGGGTCGAGGAAGAAGAGTTGCTTTTAATATAAAAAAGAATATTATTTGCAGAAAAAGTTTGCATTGTAGAAGAAACTGAAAATATGTCTTCCATGCATGAATATGGATTCGCGTCGAGTGGGCTATCTTTTGTCACTTAAGCAACGCTTTTTGACAGTTTTACAGGCTGTTATCCCAAGGACTTTGGTATTTATGGCCTTTATTCACTTGGGCTCTCTGCTCTTATCCACTGGTTACTAATCACCAAATAGATTTTTTTTTAATGGGTCTGAAATTAGCTTAAAGGATGTCCTTCAACAATAGAAGCTCAGGACAGTACTGGCAGACAGGTTCCCTGATATGTCCTTTTCCTGTTTTACTAGTTTTCTCTTCCTGCAGACAAGCTAATGAGGATTCGGACCCAAGCAGTTCATTAGTGCAGTGACCCAATATGATTTATTACACACTTAGCCAGTCTTTCCCCCTCTCCCTCAACTTCTCTCATACTGATGCATAGGGGACACTGGCTCCATTATTAGAGCTGATTGAAAAAATCTGAGTTTTGAAACTGTATGACCAAAAAATAAAAAGCAATTTTTGCAAAAGTTGTTATGAAATGTGTCCCTTTTTTTCAACCAGCTCTAAATCATTCTATTTCAGTCATAACATTTTCTTTCTGTTTAAAAGCAGTACAATATTAATTTATTTCTGATCTACAGAGGACATTTCAGGCAAAGTCACATGTTAACATTATACAGCACAGGTGTGTGAAATAAACCACCTTTGAGAATTTTCTGTCAAGGTTTCATTGTTGCATTGGATTTGTAGAAATACTAGTTTATAAAATATACTATAGATATACAATAACATTTCTGGGGTGGTTTTTTTTTTTTGTTTGTTTTGTTTTTTAACAAGATAGGTGTGACAGTGTCAGGCCAGATGGCTACAGGAGATATATTGGTCTCAGATTAAGCAGATCCATTTTCACTGGGTAAGGTAACAGGGGCAGTTCAAGAACAAGAAGGAACTTGCTGGAACAAATTCCAGCAGGCAGGTCAATTAGGACACCTGGAGCCAATTAAGAAGCTGCTAGAATCAATTAGGGCAGGCTGGCTAATCAGGGCACCTTAAAAAAGGCCTCACTTCAATTTGTGGCATGCTTGTGAGGAACTGGGAGCAAGAGGCACTAGGAGCTGAGAGTGAGAAGGCATACTGCTGGAGGACCTAGGAGTACAAGCATTATCAGACACCAGGAGGAAGATCCTATGGTAAGGATAAAGAAGGTGTTGGGAGGAGGCCATGGGGAAGTAGCCCAGGGAGTTGTAGCTGTCGCACAGCTGTTCCAGGAGGCACTTGAGACAGCTGCATTCCACAGGGCCCTGGGCTGGAACCAGAGAAGAGGGCGGGCCCGGTTTCCCCCTCAAACCTCCCAACTCCTGATCAGACACAAGAGAAGTTGACTTGGACTGTGGGTTCCACCAGAGGGGAAGGTCTCTGGGCTGTTCCCCGACCCACATGGTGGATCAGCAGAGACTGCGGGGATTGTTCTCCTTCCTTTTCCCCATGCTGGCCAGGGATGAGGTTAGCTGAGTGAACGGCAGGTTTGAGCCACTAGCAAAAGTGGCCAAACTGAGGGCTGCCATGAATCTCTGAGGTGAGCAAATCCGCCAATAAGCACAGGACCCACTAAGGCAGAGGAGGAACTGTGTCACATAGGGAACAATTACAGTTAGTGTTGTTGGGTTTGGGGGTTTTGGGCCTTTGTTTTAATTTTTATAAAAGGTTGTGTGTTTGGTTTATGTGTAATGATCTAAAAATATTTGTGTTTTTCCTTGTACTATGAATGTTGAAACAAGTACCTACTTAAAATAGTTTATAGATTAACATTACTTCCTTGATAATTTAGTTAGCGTCTCAGGAAGACAATACTTCAAGAAACTGTTTTAGGACATGAATTTTTGTTTCTGCCAGTCTCCCTTTAACAAAGGATTTGGGGGTGGAGGGACAGCAGGAGGGATATTGTTTACTACTTCCTAGGGTAAACTGCTATAAATCAACATTTGTGTGTGGGTTTTTTTATATTTGCTAACAGTCCTGATGCAGACAGGACAGTCCCATCTTTTTGCTTTCTGCCTGGATCCTCATCAGCGGTGACTGAATTTTTAGAGGTTCTTCTCACTTTTGGCTTCCAAATACCACTGCACATGTGCAATCAAATTCAGCTCTCCTTCTGCTCCTATGCTGGCTCTCTCATTGCAGAGAGAGGAAGTCGATGCTCCATTACCTCCCCTGCTAGCAACCAGCCTTCCATTTCAACCTTGCTCAAGGGAGGAAGCACCAAAGTTGCACACAATGAAATGAGTCAACTCAAGGAGAGGAGTTTGTATCCTAAGTGTGCGTGTGTGCACGCACGTGCAGTAATAAGGCCTATATATAGTAAAAGATCCCCATGTTACCATATGAATATAAATCTGAATTGAGTTGAGCATACATTGCCCGAGCTTGATAACCTTATGTTCCCAAGTAGCACTTGCATCAGAAATAAATCTTAAATTAATATAGATGGAATAGAAAATTTACTAGGTGGTAATTTTAAAAAAAATGTATCTTCAGGTGGCCACACCATTAGTGTGAGGTGGGAATTGAAACCGTTCAGACAGAAATGGAAATAAAATAATGACAACTGAAGAATGAAAAAAATTACTTTAGAGCAGCAATTAGTTAAAATTAAGAGTTATAAAATTAAGTGAGGAAAAACCAATGAGGTATGAAAAAAATCAAACTAAAATAGCAATTTGTATTTTGCTACAGTAGTTCATGCACAACCCCCAGAAGTCTTATATTGTGAACTACACTATTATTTCTGAGTGCTATTGCATTATCCATGTGAATAAATGATGCATCTTTCCCCTAATCTACACTAGTAAATTAAAAAAAAAACAGTAGGAAAAATACAATGGGAAAGTTAATTTTATATTCATCCAGGACCATATTTTCTGACAGAGAATATTACAATAGATGTCAAGAGCTCTGAAAGTGGTATGTGTATTCCCAAATTGAAATATATGCATTTAATTTTACAATTGTCTACAACTGCTGGTTCAGTGTCAAGTAGAACTAACGCACATCTCATGCAATATGCCCTCCACTGTTCCTGCGATAAAATGGCAGACTAACAATGTTGGATAAAAATCCTGACCACAGTACAAGCATGCCCCTCATCAGCATGCTGTTTTACCAATGCAACACTAAGGTCCCTCTTGCAAAGTATTATATAACTCCTCAGCAGGTACTGACCCAAATCACCAGCTTGTAACAAACTCATCCTTGTGAAGGGAAGAGGTATTGGGAGAAGAGTGACGGGGTGACAAGAACAAACCGATTTAGGAGAGCAGCAGATTGCCCCAAAAGACAAAGGATTCAGTTCCATGCAGTAAAACATCATGAGTCAGGCCCCCAAAATATGAGAAATAAGAAGTAATAAACTGTGGGTTCTTTTTATTTGCCTTCTGGTTTCTGAGCTTTTAGGCTGCACTTGTGTCAAATTTTCAAGCGCCTCTTATCAGGGATTAAAAAACAGTTTTAATGAAAGCTGAAATTCCCTTACAATCATCTGTCCCCAAAACCTGGAGCTTTAATAAAAACATCAACTGTAATCACAGGTTTCAGAGTAGCAGCCGTGTTAGTCTGTATTCGCAAAAAGAAAAGGAGTACTTGTGGCACCTTAGAGACTAACAAATTTATTAGAGCATAAGCTTTCGTGAGCTACAGCTCACTTCATCGGATGCATCCGATGAAGTGAGCTGTAGCTCACGAAAGCTTATGCTCTAATAAATTTGTTAGTCTCTAAGGTGCCACAAGTACTCCTTTTCTTTCTATCAACTGTAATGAGACTCGTGATAAAAATCATGAGATTTAGCAACATTGCAATCCTGCTCCCACTAAAATCGAAGGGAGATTTGCCACTAAGTTAAATGGGAACAGGATTGGACCCAATAATTCATTCTCTCTCTCATTGAGTTAATTTTTTTTAGATTTAGATATTTGGGATTGTAAACTCTTTGAAGCAGAGGAAGATTTTTTACTATATGTCTGTACAGACCCTGGCACAGCAGGATCTATCTCCAACTGGAGCCTCCAGATGACACCGCAATATCAATAATTATTATAGAGCACATGCTTGAATATTTAGGAACTATAATTTTATGCAAATCAAATCTATAGTTAATTTACTACCACACATACAGTAATTGTATAAAACACTAACTAGAGCCTTCACACCAGCATCAGGGTCCTTATCCTGCAAGGAGAACTTGCTTTCATCATGATAAAGACATTGTTAATGTTGTAAACTGTGACCCAGCATGCAAAATTGGCCCATTTAGTAAGAGGCTAATAAAAGTAAGATAATTGCTTCAGTAGTTAATATGTAAGAAGTCTTGAATACATTATTTCTGAATCCTGACTGGTAAATTTAAAGATATTAAACCAAAACTTTTTAGCCCGCCTGGTGTGAACAGTTTAATGAAGCAGTGTTTAAGAACAGTAGCAGACCTGCAAAACATGCTTTTGCCATCAGCAAGTTAAACAATGCCTGCTAAGGTTAATTTCTCTGTCCCTTCCTCCAGGTGGAGGAAAAAGATAGGGGGGAGAGTGGAGAAAGGGAGAGAATTTTTTCTAATTAGTTTAAAGCAGCTGTCTAAATGACAGCAGATATATAATCTGGACTCCCAGTCCATCCACCCAGATCACAAACACATCAAAAGCAAACGTCCTCACAGACTGCTTAAAACCTGGGTTCCATATCTGACACTATTTCTACACTTATAACCTTACTTTCTTTGCAACAAATCAGACACAAAACATATTACTCTCCGCAAGCATCACTTTACTTCAATTCAAATTGCTTTAGTCCTTTTTTTACAAAGAGAAAAGTTTATTTAGAATAAGATTATTCTGGATCTTGAGTAGACCTATTGTATTTCATCTTACTTCAGGCATTTTTTTCCCTTGAAATATTTGGTAAAGGAACTCACATTTTCAAGACACAGGATTTGTTTTTACCAGATATTGTAAATTGATGGGTTCAGACTAGAGAGTTATGCCAAATTAGAAATCATACTCCTAACAACCACAACTGAAAATTATCAATGAGTGTTCAAAGTACAATACTGTGCGAATGCATGCATCCACTGTATATTATTATATTGGTCAAGTGCCACCCTCACTTAGATTTAGATATGCTATTGGAAATAAAGGGAAAGTATTGTGTACATGTATATTCTTGTTATACAATGAAGAAAGAACAAGTTGAAAGAATAAGAATGTAAAGTCAAAGTTGGAAAGTGCCTGAATTAAGTTTTTCTGTGCAACTTTAATTTGGCCCCCCCTTGTGTGTATACATCATGATACAGTCTATAATTACATGATTACATACTACCTTTCCCATAGGACCACTGCTTTATTCAGTGCCTGGGTGGGCAGGGGTCTGGGGATGAATCAGGGTTGTGCAGGGAAGAAAACTATTGTCTGTAGAATCCCTGCCTCATTTGTTGCATAAAGTTAGAAGACATGTAATGAAAGGGGTGATGGATTGCAAGAAGAGAGTCTGGTTTTCAAGTTAAGACTTTTTAATGCTACCCTGGAGAACCAGATTCTATCCCTGCCTCTTCCACAGAAATACGATGTGATGCTGGGCAAATCACATCACAGGTTTCACAAGTGGCCACTGTGGGTACGTCTACGTGGGGATAAAAGCCTTGTGGCACAGCTATGACTGACCTAGGCCAGCTGAGTCAGGGTCGTGGTTCTAAAATTTGCTGTGTAGATGTTCAGGCTCAGGCAGAAGCCTGAGATCTGGGACTCTTCACCCTCTCCACCCTGTGCATTCCTCATTTTCTGGGTACCCATCTTCAGACACCTGGAGTATGATTTGCAGAAATGCTGATGCCTTACTGCAACTGAGTTCAACAGAAACTTGCTCTTAACATAAATACGTACTATAAAATATGAAGTACTCTGAAAAGTCAGGCCCTAGGTGGCTTGAATTGGGCACTCAAAATTGACACTTCTGATAATTTTGGTTGTAATCTCTGTGACTCAATTCAGCATGTGTAAAATGGAGATAATTCCGCCTCACCTCACAGATTGTTGTAAAGATAACTTTATTAATGTTTGTAAAGAACTAAAATTCTATGATAAGAGCACCATAGCAAAGCTCATGAAGAAATTAATAATTCTGTAATCAGTGCAGTAAATAAATATTGTACTGGCATGCTGTACATAATAAATCAGGCACACAATGAATGAGGATAAAAAAGAAATATTGAATAAACTACTCATTCAGTGAGCACAGGCAACCCTGTGTACTGAATAAGCGGGGGGTGTGTGTGTGTGTGTGTGTGTGTGTGTGTAGAAAAATAGTATGTGATTATGTAATTAAAGAGTACCTGTGACAGTCTGTAACCCTGTATTCACCCTTGTACACTATTATAATTGTTGCACAGTTATGCCTTTGGAGGTATCATTGGAAAACTCAAATTGCTGCTCGTTATTGTCCTGATAAAATGTGTGTGGCAACATCACATGTACAGTTATAAGATTCCACTGTATAATGATATCAAGACATTTTCCAAGTCTGGGGAGCTGGACAAAACTAGAAAATTTAGCGCACACATGCAATTTGTTCAGAAACCAGAAAGGAATTCTATTGTTGACAGCTCTTATGATATGGCATGCCTCATGATTTTAGGTATGGTTTTTGTTTTTGTCGTTTTTGTCTAAAGCCTCCCATAACTTCCCACTGCATGCAGCAATTCTGAATTTTTCCCCCCTCTCTAAAAGCGGCCATCACCCTTCACTAGTCTGATGGGATTTACGCCCATTTGCCTGCAATTAGGCCGACTACCATTGCTTACAATTTTGCAAGTAGAAATGACAATGACCTAATAAAGATGGCTGTTTCCCATTGTTTTCATATAGAACTGAATCCAGACTGCCCTCAGTGAAGACAGCCACACCACATGATTTAAGGATTGGAAACTGGACAGGAGACTGGAAGGTATGTTGCCCTGGTAAGTAGAAAGTAGTGCCCTGGTAAGGAGAAATGAGGCAGAAGTTACAGAATAGGACAAGGACTCTGAAGTAAACATGTAGAGAAATGTGAGTGAGGTGGGGACAGGGACAATAAAGGAAATAGACACAGAGGGGAAAAAAGGCAGCTCTCCCACCTTAGAAACTAGGAAAAGATTAATGGACTGATATATCTTGACTTTAGCAAAGCTTTTGATACGGTATGCCAGCAAGTTAAAGTATGGATTGGATGAATGGAGTACAAGGTAGATAGAAAACAGGCTAGATCATCGGGCTCAATGGGTAGTGATCAACGGCTCAAGGTCTAGTTGGCAACTGGTATCAAGTGGAGTGCCCCAGAGGTCGGTCATGGGGCCAGTTTTGTTCAACATCTTTATCGATGACCGGGATGATGGGATTAATTGCACCCTCAGCAAGTTCGCAGATGACACTAAACTGGAGGGAGAGGTAGATAGGCTGGAGAGTAGGGATAGGGTCCAGAGTGACCTACACAAATTGGAGGATTGGGCCAAAAGAAATCTGATGAGATTCAACAAGGACAAGTGCAGAGTCCTGCACTTAGGAAGGAAGAATCCCATGCACCGCTACAGGCTGGGGACCGACTGGCTAAGCGGCAGTTCTGCAGAAAAGGAACTGGGGATTACAGTGGATGAGAAGCTGGATATGACTCAATAGTGTGCCCTGTTACCAAGAAGGCTAAAGGCATATTGGACTGCATTAGTAGGAGCATTGCCAGCAGATCGAAGGAAGTGATTATTCCCCTCTATTTGGCACTGGTGAGGCCACATCTGGAGTATTACATGCAGTTTTCAGCCCTCCACTACAGAAAGGATGTGGACAAATTGGAGAGAGTCCAGTGGACGGCAATGAAAATTATTAGGAGGCTGAGGCGTATGACTTATGAGGAGAGGCTGAGGGAACTGGGCTTATTTAGTCTGCAGAAGAGAAGAATGAGTGGGGATTTAATAGCAACCTTCGACTTCCTGAAAGGGGGGGGGTTCCAAAGAGGATGGAGCTCAGCTGTTCTCAGTGGTGGCAGATCACAGAACAAGGTGCAGTGGTCTCAAGTTGCAGTGGGGGAGGTCTAGGTTGGATATTAGGAAAAACTGTTTAACTAGGAGGGTGGTGAAGCACTGGAACGGGTTACCTAGGGAGGTGGTGGAATCTCCATCCTTAGAGGTTTTCAAGGCCCAGCTTGACAAAGCCCTGTCTGGGATAATTTAGGTGGGGTTGGTCCCTGCTTTGAGCAGGGGGTTGGACTAGATGACCACATGAGGTCTCTTCCAACACTGATCTTCTATGATTCCTAAGCAGCCAGTGTGCATTTGTCTGTATGCCTTTAAGGTTAATTTAGAACACGAAATGATCACACACAAATCTGGGAGATTGGAGTGGCTCCCCTAAAGGCTAACAAAGCAGAAAGGAAACAAAAACAAATGTTTAATTTACAATTTTTAAGCCAGTCCAACCAGTTTTAGCATCTGTCTCGTGCTTTTGAACACTGGGGTTTGATGATACTAGAGTTCCAGCCTACTTGTCAATTCTTTCACATTTTCTGCTCTCTTCCCTAGGGACAAATAAGGACTATTTAGCTAATGGCTAGAGCAGAGAACTGTAGCAAGAATTCACTGATGGCAAGCCAGAATGACTCTTGCTGGTGGTCCATAGTTGCCTTTTCTTTTCCTCCTCAAGCTAGCTCTCCATAGTGCCACATTCTGCTCATCCATGCAGAGAGAGCGATACAAGAGAGAAAGAGACAGCTTCCCTCCCATGCACTGATGAAGCATCACACAGCAATACACGTAGAAGTGAATCTATGATTAGATGGAGCGTTAGATTTGGTAGCAGGGTAGTATTTGTAAACTACCTCAGCTTTGAGGTGGTGTTACCCGTAATTAACATAAGAATACTAAAAACACTTCCAAGATCCATCTGAATGCACATAAAGCCATTATTATGGCTTTTGTTCTAGCAATTGTGCTTCTGCTTTCTCTCAGCTGAGCTTTTGGGCGCACTGGATCCATGGCGGCTTAGATCTTGTGGCCCTTTTCAATCCCTCCCCCCGCGTCTGCTCCCTGTACCACTTCAAAAGTTATTTTTCCTTCCTTGGTATCCTGCTGTTAATTGATTTCTCATTAGACTGACCTCACACTTGGTAAGGCAACCCCCATCCTTTCATATATTTATCCTTGCTCCTGTATTTTCCACTCCATGCATCTGATGAAGTGGTTTCTAGCCCATGAAAGCTTATGCCCTAATAAATTTGTTAGTCTCTAAGGTGCCACAAGGACTCTTCATTGTTTTTGCTGATACAGACTAACGCTCTGAAACCAGTCGTAGAAGAGGGCTCATCAGTGAACCCAGCACAAACTGCTAGGTTTATGTTGTGTGCATAACCTTGTGGCTGAGATCTACATCAGGTGAATTACATCCTAAGGGAAAAGCTTGAAAACAAGACCCAAGTGTACTTTAAAGGACTGAAAACTAGAAAACAAAAATTAGAACAATTTTCAAATTTCATGATTTTTAACTCGCACGTGATTTGTGCAGGGGCCTGACGCATGATTTTTGGATGCTTGTGGTTGGCAATAGTATACTACACACAGTTTTGTCTTTAGATATTTCTAACACACCTATCACTGTAGTATCTAAACACCTAAGTAAGCACTTGTTCTATGTTAGTTCTAATATGTACTTGTGTAATGGTTTTCACTAAAGATTTGCATTTTATATACACACAGTTATTCATATAATGTTAACTATGCTTAGTCTTCAAGAACAAACACAAAACAGATGGCTGTCTCATCACAATTCTTTACCATTAATGGCTCAGGCAGTTTTGTTTTGTAATCTTACCTATTTCACATACCACACTCAGATTAGGTACCATGAAAAATAACCCTTGTTTGAAAGCTCCTTGTCATTCCATTTCAAATTTAGGATTGCAAGGTAGATTTCTTACATTATGAGGTCAGTTTTGTGGTAGCAGAACTTCCCATGTAATAAATTAAATCCATTATGTGGCCTCTACACCGTGACTAGGAAGTTGCTATCACAAAATTACTTAAACCAAAGAAAATAATTTTCTTTCACAAAATAAATCTCAGTACTTCTGATTAGATTTAAATTAAGTTAGGCCCAAGCCACTACAATTTTGTGTAATACAAATCTAATCTAATTACAGATGTCTGAGGTAATAATGTTATTAACACTGGTAAATTAAGATTTCTTTCCATGTATTATATTCCCAATGAATATCAATCTTGTATTTTATTGTATTCAGAGGATCTGGCACTAATAAATCAAGTAGAGCCATCAAATCTATAAACCATATTCTTTGCCTAAAATTGTAAAGTTTTATCTACTGTACTTGTAATGATTTACTGCCAAAGCAAAAGTAACTCACCAATACCACTATGGAGTGTATATTTCCCTTACAGTCCCCCTCCTTAAACTTGTGAAACTCTAAGATCCTATTGTTGCTGTCTAGAATCTTCAGCCCATGGGTTTTCATTTGACAATCCTAGCCCCTGTAGAGATTTCAGTCCTATCATAGAAGGTGCACATGCATGGGGATCATACGATTTAAATCCTGAGTTAAAATACATTAACTGAATTGCATTGAATCAACAGTGCTAATGGAAAGACTATTCATACAATGAAAAACTAAAATACTGTACTTTCAATGTACATTTCTCCTTTCTGTCCTGGTTCAAACAATATTTCTGCAGTTGATCATACTAATCATTTAAAAATATTACCATTATTCCTGGTAATGGCTAAAATGAGTTCACAGAAAGAAGCAGAGATTTGGGATTTACTTCTGTCCTGAAACGCCGTTCACCATCATCAAAAAAGGGTGAAATAGGGATGGAATCTCAGTCAGTCAATGGCTTTCTGATAGAGGTAATGAATGCCAGGGCCACTGATTCAGTTACTACAATCCCTGGTATCTATTATCCTCAGATATGTGAAAAATCTTCTCATATGATAGTAAGGTTTTAGAAAAGATATCCATTCACTTCAGCAAAAACCCCAGCCCTTTCCATGATAGTGGGATACATTATCTGTCTCCTTTAATCATTCTCTTCAGATGTAGCTCAGAGTGAGAGAGAAGTTTTGCAGATCTTTTAAAACAGACTCAGATGAGAAGTGTAAATCGCTAGATCCATACCTCCTAACACTACAGTATGACATTGACTGCTACAATATGCAATCTCATTTCTGTCAATTTGCCAAGTGGTTTATGGCTTAATATGGCAAGCAGCATCTTAAAGATTCTAATATATGCCCCCAAAATTAATAGCATGCAAAAAATCCTTGATGCAATAAATTACATATAATTTCCCCCTAAAGGGAAAGTGCTGCTCTGCTACACCTCTGTTCAACAGATGAAACATTGAGGAGTTCAAAAATAAATCAGCATTAGTCAGCAAATACCATGGCCCTCCAGAGTCGCACACAAGCAAGCTACATCAGCAAATCTGTATGCACCTAAATAATGGTTTCACCTCAAAATTATGTTCTGTAGTATGAGATACCATTAATTAGACAAGGGAATTAAAATCCACATTTGCCTGTGGATTGGCCTCATGACAGATCAGGTTAGCTTAGTGCACAGGCAACTCAGTGATGACTCCCACCCTCCCCTATGCCTATTACATGTGGTTATCCTAACTTCCTCTAGACCCAGCCCATGGAGGGTGGTTGGGGTTTAGTTGGGGTTGGTCCTGCTTTAAGCAGGGGGTTGGCCTAGATGACCTCCTGAGATCTCTTCCAACCCTAATCTTCTATGATCTTTGAGGGAATAAATGAAAGACACTGGGAATCACTTCAGTTTCTGAAGGCTATTCAAGTCTCCTCATGGTCAGATTTACAAAACCTGAGGCGTTTTTTTTTTTGTTTTGTTTTGTTTTTCTTTGTGAGCCAGCCTTAGCCTTGCTCTGTTGCTGCGAGAGGGGAAAAAGCCCCATTTTTCCCACCTCTCAAACTCCCCTCCCCAATGTGTACCTTCCTAGCTTCCTAAAAATATCCATCATACATTCATCTGTCCCCACCTTCCAATCCTTCAGTTCAAAATGTGGTCATCCTCATAACTATTCCTACTGCAACATTCCATGAGCAAACTAAAACACTTTTTTTTTTTTTTTTTTTTACACCAATTAGGACAGGATTCCCCAACATTCCTAAGATACCGTATCACATTTAAACAGTTACCACAACACAACCCGCCCAGAATGCTGCAGGATTTTTAATGGCACTATCTGATCAGCAGGAAATAACTTATAACTAAGATAACATATATGATAGTTAAGCATTTCTAATGTGTTTGAGTAATCCTTTCTGTATTCTGTCCAATAAAATACAACTTGAACTGATTACTCAGTTTTTAAGTGCAACATTCAGTTACATTATATGTACACTGTGTTGTGGAAAATTCATTTTAATCATCAAACTAGATTACAAGCTTCTGAATGGGAAATGTTATGAAAATTAATCTAATGAATATCTGAGGGAGTTTGACAATGAATCTTCAGGAGAACTGTAGGTAAAATGTACAAATCTAGCCAAAGAAAATAACAGTAACTTTGATTGTTCTACATAAAGAAAGTACATTAAAAAACTGGAATATATCAAACTATTTTAGATGCAAGAGGCTATTACTAAAAATGACTGTGTGCTGAAGAGTGGAACAATAGTAGTTTAATTATACAAAGCCTTCTATCTGGTCTGCAGCAAACAGAAAATATATACGAATCCAACACATATGGTGAAATTCAAAAATCACAATCTTACATGATCACAGAACCCTGTAATATGTACATCTATAATTATATCAGCCTGACAAAACTGTCATGAATTTACCAACCCAGACAAAAAGTACAATTGCCTGTCCTTTGCCACAACAGAATGACACAATGAAAACACTGATATTGAATGTACTCATGTAAAATATTTACTTGCTGCAGGCTAATGGATTAATTTTATAAGGCTGAAATATAAAAAAATAAGGCCCCAATCCAGCAATGCCTTTCTGCAGGGGCTTGAATTTATGTACAAGTAATCCTATTGATGTGAATATAATTACACTTCTGAATAAATTAAAGCATCTGTATAAAGTGTTTGCAGCATTGGGGCCTAAAACACTAATTTTATATTAGATTGTATTATTTGTTTACCAGTATTTTACGTTGAGCAATTTTTCCAGTGAGAATGGTTTTATCCCCCCCCCTCGCGCTCTCCTGCTGGTAATAGCTCACCTTAAGTGATCACTCTCCTTACAGTGTGTATGGTAACCCCCATTGTTTCATGTTCTCTGTGCATATAAGTCTCCCCATTGTATTTTCCACTGAATGCATCCGATGAAGGGAGCTGTAGATCATGAAAGCTTATGCTCAAATAAATTTGTTTAGTCTCTAAGGTGCCACAAGTACTCCTTTTCTTTTCACTGAACTTCCTGACTTTCATGTGATTAACATTTTAAGCTGGTCACACCAATTTTTTTCAGGTATTTTTAAATAATTTTCTTTTAATTTTTTTTCTAATTTGTATAAACCAACAAGGGATTACAGAACTACTGTAATAACCACCATCTCTGTCTTACATACAGAGTTACTACCACAGTAGAATCAGTATCCACTGAGCTTTTCTCACCTTTCTGGTTCAACAGTAATTCATCTTACAACTTATAGAACAGTTTAATGCACAATGGTTAAAATTAAAGTGACTGTAATTAAAGACTGCTAATGCATAAGTGGATTTTGGCAAGAACACAAAAATTACAAAGACTTATGTGGACAGCTCCAAAAGAATATCTAACAAACAGAATACACAGTAAACATGAAATAATTTGTGAGAAATCCATTCCAGGAAAGAATTGAAACAAGGCCTTTTGTAATTGAAAGCTGAGTGTGTGCGTGCACGCACATGCATCAGATGCAACATTTATTGAGACCTGCAAAGAGGAGTTGTTCTCAAAGCCATCAAATATTAAAATCATTGAGAGCAGCTATTGCTCTTACAGAAAGGCAGCAAGGCTAGAGAACCAGGTATTCATAGGTGGTCATCCATCCAGGTCCCAATCTGCTTAAAATGTTAATCTTATTTTTATATTATTTTAATTAACGAGTCTCGTATGCTACATCTTTAGGGTCCAATACCAAAAGGATCTGAGCATCTCCTGGGAAGTACTCACCATACTCAGCTCCCACTGAATCAAATGATGTTCAGCAACTTTGCAGCATTGGACCCTGCTTTTCTAAGAGATTTCTTATCAAATTAATATTCCAGGTATGCAGCATGTACACTGTAAATTACAGAAAACTGTGGCACAAGAGAGATTGGATTGCTTAGTTAAGTGTGAAATTGTGTTCTGGGATGTGAAGAATTGGGGCTTCATGCATCTGCAAACATGAGTTACTAGTGACCCAATGACCACAGTTTGAGAATTGCTGGTATATGTAAGAGTTCAAGCTTTCAAGTGGCAGACAAGGAGATGCATGCTATTTTGTACTCTTGTATGTTTAATTTTTTTCCAGTTATTAAAAAAGCAGTGCTATGCACTATGTCTTATTACAATAAGGAGGGCTGTTGGGTGCAGCCCGTTTCAGTGAGGACAGCCAAAACATTTTTCCATTCATAACAGAAGCTAACAAAATACACTTAGTATAGCCACCTGAAAGTGTACTGCTACAGTACCCCACTCAGGGTCTTATGCCAGGCCCATTAGCATGGTATCCAAGTCCTGATTGCTTCACCCACTCCTCTAGAGGGACCTCATTGTTTCCACAGAGAAACAATGACCAAACGTAGAAGTGACGTGCTTATATTTCACATGTAGGTCCACCATGTCCACCTATTTGAGCCTAGAGTTTAATACCGTCAGCACAGGAGTATAGTGGGCAAATGACTCCATAACAGTGGCTTTCGGGTGCTTGTGTATAAAATGCACCTGGAGTCTTTTTTTTTTTTTAAGTCCATGTGTAAATGCAGAAACTGGGAATAAAATATCAAACAGGAAAGAGATTTTCTGAAGTGCCACTGACTGTGGAAGCTGGCTTGCTCAGGAGCCAGAGTTCACACAGAGAAAGGTCTCATACAAACACAAGGAGTACAAAACCACAAAGCTCATTGGCTTTTCAATATTTTGTCTGAAAATTAATCGAAGTAGTAACACAGTCTAACCTGCAGCAACAAATTAGAACTGTGCTTTAAAAGTAATCTTCCCCCTGCAGCCCCCACAGCTTATTTCAAATGAATAACAAGCTGAAAATTCCATATGGACTTCTACTTCATTACTGTTACTTCAAAACGCTAAACGTTATCAGCTAAAAGATCTTACCTTGGCTCCAAGCCCTGGCAGAAGGTAGGATTTTTCAGCTAATAAGAGCCTGGAAATTTTACAAGACCATGGGGGTTTTAAAAATATTCTTGCACATTCTTAATGGCCAAATTAATAGATCTTATGCCAGATGTAAAGTGGCATTTTATGGTTAACTTTTAAAGGGTACTAATGGGGGTAAACTTTTAAGACTACTTTAAGATATGCAAGCAGTTAATTTAATACAAAACCATATTCACTATTGTACATTCATTGTCTGCAATGGACTTCCTGTAAGGCAGTTTACAATTTTTTTTCTAGAGAGAAATGTATTTTAAACAGCTCTCAAGTATTCTGCAATTTAATAACTGAAGTTCTTCACTATCCTACTGTCTGGGCTTGCTACCACACAATGCAGTGCATTAAATACCATTCCTTCACACTTTTATGGATGAACACACTTCTGCTGAGTTGGCATTTTCATAGGCTTTAGGATGCCAAAAAAACTAATAATGTCATTGTATTAATTGCAGGGATATAAACAAAGACACAGAAGGCAAAGAGGATATACAGAATGTGTTGCAAAGTCAGGGAAGCACAACAATCATAGATATATAACAGAGTTATATGCATTTTCGTTAACATCCAGGGTCAAATTCTGTTCTCACTTTTACTGGCATAAGTGAGGTAAATTCCATTCAAGTCAATGGAGCTGGGATTTAAACAAAAGTTGAATTAAGAACGTCAACTGGCACTCCTAAGCATGTGCTTATTTTTCTGATCTTTGTTTCTATAATTCCTCTGTAATAGTTTTCTTTAAAGCCAGATGCTAGTTTTCTCTGTTATATCTAGGAAACTGTGACAAACCAATAAGAAGTGCCACAGCATCCTCTTCTCCAGTGTTACTCCACTCAGAACAGGCAGCTCTAGCCTGAGGAAACATTTCACATAGATCCAAGACTTCATATTTCTCCATTTCACACAACAGTTAGCAGTTCATGTAAATATTATGAGAATGTCACTATATTTCATGATTCCACAGACAGCGAAAACAAGAAGGTCAAGTACTTTGTTATCGTGCTGCTGCACTATCCCGTATAGGAAGCAGGCAGGCAGAATTTTCTTCAACTCAAACATCCTGTCATTGAATTTTTTCTCAAAGTTGTTCTTAAACAAAAAACAAAGAAAAAAGAGTCGTTGGAGTTTTCAAGTGGACTGTGCTAGTCTCCCTCTGCCTCAATAAAGCTGTAAATCTTATATGTCTTCCTTCTCCTCCCTTCCCTTGATGCCTTGCACTCTTCATACTGAAGCCAGTAAAATAATTCTCTGGCCCACGTGTGGGATTTCCAACTGTCTCAATATACAAGGGCTTCTGGATAGCTTTGTTAGCTCGTATAAATGTTACTGGGTCTTTTAAAAGACATACAGTATAGTGAACAGCAAGTCTGCTGCTAATGCTAAAGTTTAACCTATTTTAAAACAATGACACATTTGGAAAGTGATACAGTCAACAGAGGAGCTCAGATTAAAATATTTGACTCTTGCCAACAAGCAAGAGTAAACAAATAAAGAAACAGAACAAAAATATGTCAAATGATGCAGTATACATCACAGCTAGCAGAAAAGTCACCACATACACGAATAGTCTATAGGTCATGGGCAGAGAAATAATTAAATATGTGCAGGGTGCTCATCACCAACCAAAGATGTGGCTGGATCGACAGCTTTCCCCCCCCCCCCAACTGTAATTTTATCATGGTATTTGACACTCAAAATGGGCATTGACCACAGAAAATCAGAGTATAGCACTATCTAACTTTCTCAGTCACCTACAAGGCATTGGTAAGCTGCCTTGGCTGTGTATTCAAAGATGAAGTTTTAAAGACACCCCACAGGCTGAATTAGATGTCGGCAGACATAAGTAATGTGGAGAAAACTACATCTCTGCCCCTCAAATGGGCTGTAGGCAAAAGATCTAAATGTCATGTACAGTCACACATCACAAAAGATAAGAGGTAAAATCTCAAGTTTGGATGCCTAAAGCTAGGTACCTAAATGCATAGTCTGATTTTTAGAGATAAAGAACACACACAGCTCTCATGGGCATCATCTAGATCTCCAATATCAGCGGTGTGGGGTATGCATAGCCACATGCTATAGCGAAAAGCAAGCTGCGTCCACACTGTGGTACATAGTCACTGGTGTCAGTGAAAGGCTCTGGCAGAGGGAATGCAGCCGGGAAAAGCTTCAGCAGCTTCCCACTGCAGGAGCCTTTCCGCACTGCCTCCCTATTGCCAGAGAGTCTTTTCCTGCAGCAGGGAAAGGCTCCAGCAGCAGGGAGGCAGCGGGACACTACACTGCTAACAGCAGCAGTGTAGATGGGGGAAGCTCTGCTTGGGCTGTGGAAAAATGTGTAAGTTACATACCCACAGGCTTCCGGTCTGCCATTACTGTAGTTGCTTAAGCAATGCCTCACTACACCACTATTTATACCCATTCTAAGAGGGTATGTACTCTACATGCCACCAAAAGGAGTATGCAGTGTAGGCACATCTATTGCCTTATATACGGATATATATCCCAGTCCATTGAATAGGGGACATAAGCAGGGAGGAAAAAACAGAGCATGAGAAGATCACCACTGCTCTCCCACAATTATCTGCCTGCCAAATCAGCCCCCTGGGGCCATGAACATGCAGACATAACTTACAGCAACATCAGGATGCTCTAAAATAGGATGAGAGACTGGGTTGGTGTCAGGATAGTCAAAATTGATTATTCCATCACTGCTACAAGTCTGAACCAAGAACTTTGCAATTATTGTATATATTTAATTCCTTTAACCAATTTTAACTCTCACCTTTCTTTTTTTCTTTTTATAAATAAAACTTTAGATTTTAGATACTAAAGGATTGGCATCAGCGTGATTTTTGGGTAAAATCTGAGTTATATATTGACCTGGGTATATGGCTGGTCCTTTGGAATCTGAAGAACCTTTTATTTGATGAGACTGGTTGTAAAGAATCGCTCATCTCTAAAGTCTAGTAAAAGTCTAGTGTTCTGGGGGGGGTAATACAAGATCTGAAATACTGAAGGAAACTGCTTTTACGACATCTTGTTAGCTAGCATAGTGAGACAGAAGTTTTCTTTAGTTGCTTGTATGGTAAATCTCATGGGAGAATAATCACCAGTTTTGGGTTGTGTTTGCCCTATTTCTCAGCAGTTTGTCCTGAATTTGGCTTTCTCAGTTATGACCCACAAAGGCAAGGTTACACCTTCACAAAATTTCTCAGTTGAATAATGAATATATTGATTACTAATAATTACTGACACTACTTCACATTGTGTGTGATCTGCAATATTTCACTTAAAGCATAAAAAGCATCTGAAACTAGAATAAATATGTCCTTTGGTAACTAACAGATTATAGCTTTATTCAAAAAGATATTGTTGTTTTGGCGGTCTGACACTTGTATCACTGCCGTTGAATTCTAGAAATTGATCTGTACTCTGATATCTAATTCAAGTTGTAAAAAAAAGCCACTTAAGGAAAACACATTTAAGTGACAATTGAAAGTATATACTCAATCAATGTTTATGAAGAACTGTCTCTGTCATAAAACTGTAAATTGTACATCAAACCTAACTACACCACAGAGAGTAAATCAGTTACAGAGATGAGAAAATATTTGATCAAGAAATTATAGTCTCACTATGCCCATTGGAGAAGCATCTTTCTAGCTTCAGGAAGTTATGGGTTGGTTCATTTCTTGAAACACAGCCAGAACTGAACACAGTGTTCAAGCTGAGGGCATATAATTCATTTACGTACAGTAATAGTAATATTTTCATTACTGCTGTTGTCTATCCCTTTAGTACAACATAACATCTTATATGATCTTTTTGACCATCACTGTAAATGGAACAAATGCTCTTCATTGAGCTTTTCACAAAGATATCTACTCTTTTCCTGAGTAGTCACAGTTAGTTTAGAACCCATTAACATATATGAATAATTCAAATGGTTTCTTCTACTTGCCTACACTGAATTTCATCAGCCATCATGTTGCTCACACACTTGCCTCTGTTAGGCAAACCCCCATTTATTAATCTCTCTCCATTTTTAAAATGGAAACAGTTTTGTCTTAGTCTTTATTTTCTTATTCTTAGCCAGTTCCTAGTCAATGGTGGAACTTTATCTCTCATCACATGACTACTTAATCTCCTTATTAGCCTGTTGTGAAGGGCTTTTTGAAAATTGAAATAAATTATGTCCATCAGTTCTTCTTTACACTCCATATAGTTGACCTGCTGAAAAGAATTCTAATGCATCAGAGACATAACTTTAATTTACAGGAAAACATGTTTTATTCCTATCATGACATGGTCGTTTAGCATGGGCATTATAAAAAAAAGCCTTAAGATTAGATAGGTATATATCAGACATCTATCTTTAATAGCTCCTTCAGCTAATTTACCTATTATTGAAGTAAGACTCACAGGCTTGTAGTTTCCAGACTCACAATGCCTTTTACCAGAAAAGTACAATGTTTTTATAAGGGGTATGGGGTCACTGGTTGGAGCTCTGGGTTGCGATGGTACATATAACTGGCTGACCTAATACCAGTCCATAAAAACCAACCCCATGGGAAACTTCCTTTGCACTTGTATGGCTGGTGTGAGGTTTTGGACATCCTTCACATCTTATTATTTCTTCTTCTCACAATGAAGGCCAATCTGTTTCATGACAATGTACTACTGCCACTTCTGACTTGAACAGGCACTCAGAACAGCCAGCTCTGCTTCTGGAGTTTCCTTTTGAAGGGGCACCACTAGCTGCCATGGGCAGTGAACAATAGCAGCCTGTAGACCTCTAAGTCTGAATTTCAGTTTTATTTTAATTCAACCTCTAGGTATCCCCCGGGTGTTCTACTGAAATCACTGATGAGTGATAAACAGCACTGCAAATAGTGCTTGCATCATGGAATCCTACTTTGTATTAAAAGCGAAGGCACCTGTGGATTTTAATTGGGATACTGAAAAAAGGCAGAGGCAGTAGGATCACAACAGCCAAGTTACAGAACACACATTAAAAATCATTAAGCACCATAAACTCTAAATGCTCATAATAGTGTCAGAAATCCCCAATTCCCATTCCACATAAATTGGGCTATAGAGCTCCCAAAGTAGCACACATTTCCTTGATTTCTGTAGCTTTACCATCCCAACTAGTGTTGCAGTAGCCTTCCTTTTTGCCTTAAATTCTTCTCTTAAGGGGAAAAATTGAAAAGTGACTGACTGAAGAGTCAAATAATAATTCTACATGCCTGAAGTAAAGGCTTATGCCTGCAGATTTTCAACTTTTGAAATGATTTTAGTTTATCTGTGAAGCTCTAGGTAACTGCTGTCTTAACAATGCTGAATCTTCTCTTAACATGTTAAAATTAATTCACCTCAAGGCTGACAACAAGCATGAGAAATTTCAGCCTTACGGGTAATTTTTTTCAGAAAGTTATAAAGTGACTGGCAACAAGGATTTAGAATGAAAATGCCATCTCAACCATAGCTGTAACATTGCCAGTGACATGCTATAAAGAGGATTCTGTTCAGCTCTGTACCTTCCAAGTTTTACAGCCTTTGCATGCACTAGGGGAACAGTCATTAAAAAGCCACTTTAGAGATAAAATAAAGACCTTCTCTGCTTGTGACAAGCTTCCATCCCATGAAAATCAAAAGCTGATGCCTCCACAGTGGGATATTTATGCCGGTTGCACACAGTTTAAACAGGGCTATTAATAGGGTGGGACAGAGGAGGCATACAACAGGCTAGAAGGAGAGTTAACATAAAAACTCTACTCGGGTGGTTTGAAGAGTTCCTTTCCACAGTAACCAGTACGTCCACCCCTACACACAGTGCCAATATCCACTGAGATTCTTCTACAACCTTTAGGGAGTATTTTAATTCCCCTTTCCCTGCCTCCACCCATCTCCCCATAGAAGATGCTATCACAGATCAAGTCTGCTAAGTTAATTAATTAAAATTCATCTCAGGAGGCAAGTTGCATTTAACAGATGAGTGTGCAAGCTAGGCAAAAGTTTTCAGAAAAAATACCCAGCTTTTTTTTTTTAATTACTCTTAGGTCACTTCACTGTTCTAAATTCAGTTTTCTTCTAAAGAGGAATGATCCTTGAAAATAATTCAGGATAGATTAAGGAACCTTTTTTAAAAAAATGTTTTCTGCTTGGATTTTGTAATTATCTCTCATTTCTCCTACTCTAATTAACATTTTATTTCTTCAAATATCTATTAGAAAAAAATTATACAAACATACTAAATAGAATGAATGAGAATTACATAAGAACATAAGAATGGCTATACTGGGTCAGACCAAAGATCCGTCTAGCCCAGTATCCTGTCTTCTGACAGCGGTCAATGCCAGGTGCCCTAGAGGGAATGAACAGAACAGGTAACCATCAAGTGATCCATTCCTTATCGCCCATTCCCAGCTTCTGGCTAACAGAGGCTAGGGACACCATCCCTGCCCATCTTGGCTAATATCCATTGATGGACCTATCCTCCATTAATTTATCCAGTTCTTTTTTGAACCCTGTTATAGTCTTGGCCTTTACAACATCCTCTGGCAAGGAGTTTCACAGGTTGACTATGCATTGTATGAAAAAATACTTCCTTTTGTTTGTTTCAAACCTGCTGCTTATTAATTTCATCTGGTGACTCCTAGTTCTTGTTGGATCACTATACTATACATGTTAGAGGCATACAGAAATCCAGACATGCACATAAGCATTTCAGAAGTGTAAAAACAATGTAATGCAAGGGAAAACTGCTAGCACTCAGGGGAGACTGGCCTACCTCAAAAACCAAAAAGAATAGTGTTAAAGTAAGGGAGAGTAAAGGGGAAGCTCTTCTTTCTCCTCTCTCTTCTCCTTTCCTCTGTTTGCAGATCTCTTCCCTCTCAGATAGTTAGGTGAAGACAATCCACTATTCAGCCAACCAACCACCCTACAGATAAGCTGTGGGACAACCCACCTGCCACCACCTGCTGCTGTAGAACAACTACTAGGTGGAAGGATTATTTAGGAGCCTCTATATGATGCTAGGGAATGGGTTCAAGAGTGGTGGGTCTAAGGTTGAAGGACGGATGGCTAGGGATTTGGGTGGTAGTGGGGGAAAGGACTAATGGATCTTGGCCGAGAATGTGGGACTTGGGTCGTATTTTGCCCATGGACGGTAACACATAGCAGCAGTTGACAGACAGTTTTTGAGGTTGCTCCTTCTTGGAGTTTTGATAGCACATCACTAATCTGGCATCAGAAACATATGAATACTTTATAAATGGTGGCCTAACTATTTACGTGCAGAAATATTCCAGCATTATCTCCTCTCATTGGAAAGCACAAAACAAACTGATTGCCTCAACACTTCAAAATGAGTCAGCCTACTAGACCTCTTCGTTATCAGTTCATCTGAGTAGTGCTCTCCTGCCCACTCCCAGCCAAGAAAGCATGGACACCAAATCTTCACGAAGATCATATATATTAATCATGCTATCCTGGCCACGAGCATTACCAATGGACTCAAGTATACAGAGTTACCACGAAACTGCTGTACAATACTCTCAGACGCTAATAATTACACTTGCTATGCCCTCTCTCTTAAAAAAAAAAAGATGTATTCCCATTCACCAAATATAAAAATACAGCCAACAACAAAAAATAGCTCATGCTTTGAGCTGTATTGAACAGCTAAAAGTTTGCAATGATTTACTTGTCTTCCTTCCATTTTGGAGTTTCTAGAGATGTCAATGTACAATTCTGGGGATGATATAGGTTATATGATTGCAAACTCTTTGACAAGCTATAAAGATACCCAAATGCCCATAAACTATCAGTATATAATCCAACTGGCATATCATTTTAAAACAAAGAAACCAGCGACTAATATATGGCTAATAAGAGTGCAAACAAAAACACCCCTTCATTGTGGTGAGCATATAAATCCACTTCACATCTAATAAAATGATTCCATGTAAATAAACCCCATGAATTACTGCAGCAATTCATATTCATCAGCTTTTAAAAAGCGAAAACACAAGTCACTCACAAAGTTGTTTTTTCACTCCCAATCTTTGTTGCTATAGCCACATCTCAGCTGTCTCGCCATTACCTTCTGGATGCCTTCCACTCAACTTCAACTTTCCTTGGCCAGAATGGAACTTCCCTATCTTTCCTCCAGAGCCCTCTTCTGGGTCACTGTTGACAACAGTGTCATTCTTCCTGTCTCTCAAGACTGCAAGTTTGGAGTCATCTTTGATTCTCTCTCTCTCACCCCATATATCTACAGTTTCCAAATCTTACTGCTGCTTCTTCCACAATATCCTTCCTATCCTCCCTGCCCAGAGATGAAATTTATCTCCTGCTTTGATTACTGTAACCTACTCCTCAACACTCACTTCAGTCTCTGGTCCATATCAAATGGCGCTACTGAAGACAGTCTCTCCAACCACGGCCCTCTTTAAATCCCTCCACTGGCTCTGCTTCTTCCACTATATCAAGTTCAATTTTCTCTGCCGGACCTTCAAGACCCTTCAGACTCTGTCCCTCTGACCTTATCCACTTCTTTTTGTTACTCACAGCCATTCTCTTCAGCCAAAGACACCAACCTTGACCACCCACTTGTCTGCTCATTCCCACAAACATCTTCATCCTTACTTCAACACCACCCGTTATGTGTGGATTGTTCTCCTTGATATGTGATCTGATCGTTCCTCCTTTTAATCCCTTCTCCAGGCCAACTTCGGCAGTGACAACTACAAGAAAGTAGCCAGTGTTAAATGGCAAGACTCAGGGCAGTTGGAAAATACTGCTATTTCTGTAATTAAAAAGAACTAAAAAAAAAAGTTGCAAATATGAATATAGAAATATACCAATATACTGCATATATAAAATGTATATATTTAATTGTCTCCCTCCCTACCCAGTCTTTGTACATTACTTCTGTTGTCACTATGTAAACTCTTTGGGGCAGAGACTTTGTCTTCCTTAACATCTGTACAGCAGAGTGCACAACCTCCGATTCTCATTGTGGTTTCCGGGTGCTGCTGGAATATAAATATTTACTACCAACAGCTCTCTAGTGGCCCAAGTGCTATAACTCAAATATCATGCAAGAGGGCAAACAAAAGCTAGCAAGAAGCAACGATTTCTGCACTTTTGGGAATGGTAGAAGGTGAGAAGAGGAGCACTAATAGTTACCATTCCCTCTACCCCAACCCAGAAATGCCTATTGATACTGAAGTGGCTGTCTCTCTAGTTCTGTTATATAATGCTATTATATAACTTCTTACAGCAATATCCTTTCAGTGAAATCACAACAATCTTCAGTGGCTCATTATAGAGCTATTTGTTACAAATCTGTTACAAAAAGCTGTGCTTTAATCAGGATGCGAGTGTTCTCAACATTGTTATTAGAAGGGCATGTGCGTAGATTACTGCACCATACACTTGCCTTCTGAAAACAGCATATGGGCAGCTATTATTCTTTAACATTTCTTTTATTCCCATCTCAGTAACTAATAGAACTAAATATTTTATTCACATCTCAGTAACTAATAGAACCCACCATAGAGGGTTTTTTTGCCTCTTAATACAAATCGTCATCACAGAGCATGAAAAAACCCTTACAACCCAATCTCTCACAAAAGGTGAAATTGGTTTCTTTGGAAGGGGAATAAATTGATAGTGCATTGTTAATTCCAGACATTTCCCATAAAGCAAGTAAATAATCTATAATGTCAACAGATTGATGAGCCAAATGAAAATACAACCAAAACATCTGAACATTTAAATAGCCAATAGTTAACATCCATGATTTTGCACAATTTACAAAAGATCTAAAAGCCCATTTAGAATCCACAGATATAACAAAGTTGCCTGAAAGAAATAAAAACAAGGAAGAAAAATACAGAACACAACCCAAAACATGGAAACAAAAGCAAGACACACTTACTTCAGATTTGGAGGACATGTTTTCCTCCATGTCAGAATCATTGGGATCCACAATATCATCAAATGGTGGTAAAGAAGCTTTTTTCTTCTCCAGTGTCTCACTTTCCAGTTTGACCTTCCCCATTTTAAGCTGAGATTTATCCCTTATTTGTTTTTTGTCAGCAGAACAAGTAAGTATCAGGGAGGGAGCACTAGAAAAACTTCGAAATAAAGCCTCCGAACTACTTTTTTTCCTTTTTTTGGCAGTAAGTTCCTCAGAATCTGTAGTGGGGGCCCTTTTTGTAGGGGCCTTCTTTTCTTGCTGCTGTCCACCTGTTATAGTAAGGATGCTATTTTCAGATTTTGGCTCCTTGGACATGGGTTTGGGTTCCTTGAAGGCCATTTTAGGAACAATTTTTTCATCTTTCAGTGGTTTGTTTTCTTTGGGTTTCTTAGAAGATTCTTTGGAAGATTTGTTGTGTTCCCTGGAAGGTTCTTTGAAGGCACTTTTATGTTCTTTTGAGTCTTTAGACGGTTTTTCCTTGTGCTCCTTTGTTAATTTATGGGGCTTTGAAAAACTGTTACTACTGCTGCTGCTGTTTGTGTTTATATTCTTATTGGGGTCCTGCAACAAGGATAAGCACAGAGGAGATTTAAAACAAACAAAAACAGCATGAGCACAAGATTTAACCTAAACTGTAGAATTTGTTCACTTTAAGAATACATTCATAGGTTAAAACAATTCTTCTAGGTTCCCCCTTTTAAAAAACTGGCAATCTTTGTCCTTTGAAAAAAAATGATCTTATCTTAAGAAACATATAGCTGATTTATTTTAAAGATGAATACAGTACCTCAGTGGTTATAAAAGGTGGACCTTTTCAATGAGTTGTAGTGCAATAAGAGCATCTAAGACACTGCAGAATGCTCCTCTAAATTGTTTGGCAGGTAGTTAGGACAATTTTAACTTCTGAACAAAGTAGTATAAAGGAGAAGAGCAAAAAAAAAAAGAAAGTTCAGGACTTTTAATAAAAAATGTCAAGTGTGAAAAGCAAAACAGTTATGACAACAAGGCAGGTAAGCAACCTGTACTTTACAGCACAACTACAACCATGTGAGGGTCAGAACGCATGTTGCCCCCACAACATTTCAGGCAAGATCTTATGTCCTCCCCAATTTTTTCCCACAGTTCATTTCTCATACAGAATGATATATTCATGGATACATTCCTAAAACCCATCTGGATACCCAATATTTAAATGAAGTCTTCTTTACTTCAAACTCATGGTGTGGAAAAAAAGCTGTAGAGTAGACTGTGCTAGGGGAGGGAAATCTTTACCTGGTTCCACTTTCTCATTCTGCTGTTTACTTTTTCCTGGGTTTTGTTCATGTTGGATATTTCCTTATGTTTTTAATTCCATCTTTGAAAATGGCATTAGCTTTTGAGCAGTTCTAATGTTTAAGTAGTCCTACCAGACAAGCAAATGGCAGATATGGTTTACAATGTGCCTCTTCGCGCAAATTTGCCATTGTAAAAATCTCAAAAGGCCAAACATATGGTGGAGCCATCATCTTTCAAGTGGTACCAACAGTAAGGGAACCACATTTTGAACCACTAAAAATGCTATTTCTGGGACTTATTACATATGATCTGACCCCATCATTCCTGGCCTGATTTTCAAAAGGTGCTGACCTCACCAGCCGCTCACATAGATAGAGCGTTAAGAACCTCTGAAAAATCAATCATTCATTCCAGAGATGTTAACACCAAATGCTTATGGTAGTTATCCCCAGAAACACATTTATTTTTACTGAACTAGTCATTCTGAAAGAACAAAACCCAATTTCCAACAAGTAACAGATGCTCAAAGTAAGGCTAATTATTTTCCTATAGTTTGATTACATAATAATATCTTAAAGTAAATATATTTTTATTCAAGTGTTCCTAAATGTTAAACACATTTTGATGAAGAAATGCATACAATTCAAGTGACTGCATACAGTTCTCAAACTGCTAGAGAATTTCCTTTCTCCATGGCAAAAATAAAAGTCTAAATAGCACAGAAATTCAAAAGAATTTTAGAACTTCATTGGAACCAAGGGAGGTTTTGGGTGTGCAAACAAACAATAAAATCTACAAAATACTATAATTTGGGGGTTATAAAATTATGATGTAAAATAGTGCATATACAGATATTTGTACACAAATAGGATTCATTTACTCACGACACGAACAATCATTCCAACATACTATAATACTCTTTTCTTCTCCTGCTTAGAAAGCAACAATAGAACCCAGATGACAAGCAGTGAATTAAATCAGTAGGATCATCTAGCTCACGAACAGAAAAATTACTGGAACAGCACAATGACCCAAATATTGTACTTGAGTATACTGTCTCAAGCAGTGATCTCCATCAATTTTTTCAGTAACAGAGGGAAAAAACAGAGCACCTTAGCCACTGTGCAACACAACAGCATGATATGTGTGTGAGTGTGTGTGTAAGGTTTCTCTGTCATCTGTCTCAAGAAGTTTTCACTCTATAGCATGAGAACTGATCATCCTAATTTTTTTTCCCCACACAACTGTAACTGCCAGCACTGTTCTTACTAAGCATCTAATCCTTCTTTCAATCTTCCTAAGCAAGTTACTTCAACAATATCCAGCAACAGTGAATTTCATAAATTAATCTATGGCAAAATTTGTAATATGTGGTTACCTTAGTTGAATTATGCCAAGTAAATTTCTGTGTTTAACCTGTTTAGGGAGCTTGCTCCCAATTTTGATGGTCAGATATTTAAACTTATTGCTATAAAAAATATTTGTAATGCTAATTGTGACGCTGGTAAACCAAGTGACAGCTCTGGCCAAGGCCATAGGCATTAGCTAAAAACTGACAACCTCATAGCTGGAAATGAAACCAGCTCACCTATAGGTTAGTTTTGTTCAAAATAGGTATTAGTCATATAAGAATGTATGTAATGTTAGACTATCAGATGCCTGTAAATTGCTGCATGCATTCATCTAATTTGTAATGTCTATATTCCATGCTATAAAGAAATATGTACATTTTGGTTTATAGCTTTGAAAACGTTTGTTCTGAACTTGTGAACCCAGCCATGGGAATCATTCCCCCTCCCCCACCATCCATCCAGGAGGACTATGAGAAATTAAATGGGAAATTATAAAAGACAAAAGATTTGTTCATTCCATCATCCAACCATAGAGAAGTATGTGCAGAGGGCCTTGTCCCATCGGTTTTAATGCTAAAAGATGGAAATAAAAATAGTTGACATGAAGATTTTTCATCTCTTTTCTGTTTGAACTCTCACAGGGCTAGAAAGCGTCAACTGAAGCAGAGCCTTGAACAGACAGATTATCACAACTTTGTCACCTTTGGGAATCATAGATAACTCACTTGTGTATATCTGCTTGCTTTAATCTGTAAATAAATAATTTTATTTCCCACAGTAAATAAACTCTAATTAGTTCATTATAGAAATGGCAACAGGTGTTCTCTTTGGTGTTTGATCTCAGATACAAATTAATCTGGGCTAAGTGACTGGTCTGTTAGGACTGGAAACAACCTCAGTATTTGTGATTTTGGTCTAAGTGACTATTTATCACTAAGTCCACTTGCTGGGGTGAAAGATAGTGTGGTTTGTAATATTAGCTTGGTTTGACTTAGGAGTGGAGACCAATGTAGCCAGTGATATCTTAGTCAACAAAATATTTAAAAAAAGAGATCCTTAAAATCTTTTTGAATTTTTGGAAGTCAAGGAGAGCTTGTTAAATAAGACCTATGTTTAGAAACTGGTGCATATTTGCCAATTAGAACAGTATAAGTGTTGTAAAGAAAATTTTGTTGCTGAGAATGGGAACTACCTCAAAGTGAAAGGGAGAGCTGAGGCTTTGGCCTTAATTTGATTGAATTAGTGTTCACTCAAGCCCCATTCAAGTTGCCAAGCAGATGACCTACCTGCTGCGGGGAACTGGGAAACATCTGTTTTTTTTTCAAATGAAAGAATGAGACACTCCATTCCTCCCCATCCATAATCACCAGGGTGAAGGAGTTAACGTCGCTCTCTTCTAATGGGAAGAAGCAATAGATCTGAGACCCTAGAAGCATGGAAACTTCAAAAACTATTATATTTGGATACGTCAGATGCTGTGGGGCACATGGAATATTTGAAGACTTTTGTATCGATAAACGCTCTAGATCTTTGTCTTCCTGGCTCTGGGTGGGTTTGGGGAACTGGGAATCCCTTGGGGCTTATTAACGCAAAGTCACTGTGCTGGTTATACAGCTACCCAGCCCTTTGAAGCATTGACTGGTTTTATCTGTTTCAGAAGGACTGGGGAAAAAAGACCCCTCACTGTATGAAGTGTCAGCCTGAACTTTTTCTGTGACCCTCACTTGATCCACAAGCTGACATGAGACTTTAACCAAGAGGACAAAACCCTATAAGAGTTTGAAGGATTTTTGAAACCTATCATGGTCTCCATATGGAAGATGGGCAACGCCTGGTACGTTTAACATGAATATAGATCATTTATTGTTCTATTGTATGTTTTTTCTGTAATGCTTTTGTCCTAAATAAATGAACTGTGCTTCATGAAAGTTGACTGGTCACTGGTAAACACTGTCAAAGCCCTTCGGAGACAGCAGAATAGCAGGCACTAAAGTAAGATCAGACCTGTTGGAATAAACACAACCCTAAAACACTTTTCTGGAGGGAGAGGAACGCAAGTTCCTGCCCCATACAGTACTCTTGAGGGAGCAGAAGTGCAGTTAAACCTGGAACTGATACATCTACAATTCCCTGATCTTTATATCACGTATATAAAAATTATGCACTTAACTATATAACTACCTTGTTTTTCATCAGTTGATGTTCATTCACCATTCTGTGCTGATAAGCATCTGTTTTTTTGGGAGGGGGGTTTCCCGGCGATGGGGGCGGGAACCCTCCTGCCTATTGTAGCTGTGGTTTATTTGGCTGCCTTACACTGCCACATGTTTACAATGAGGAAGAGGGAAACATTTAACTTTTGGGAACTGCTGTTGGAGTAACCACAATTCAGAGTGTGACAGCAGCAGAACATGAGAAATGCAATGAGCAAACTAGGGTCACAGTAACCCACAACCTCTATTGAGGTTGACTAATTTTAAAAATATAGTTTGTAGAACTGCTCTGAAAACAGAGATAGCCTTTCAAATAGAACTTGTGACAGTTAGATGGGATGTTAGAGCAGGGTTCACGTGCTGTGCTGTGAAGCTATACACTTGTTATCTAATTAGCAAGACACTGATAGAAAACTCTTCAGGACTTGTCTAATTTAGATGTTTAGGCTGTGCTCATCAGTGTAGGAGCTGAGACTATGTCTACATTGCCCCATAGTTTGGACTATGGGGTGTGAAGAGAAGTGTGCACCAAAGTGCTGCACTCTAACTCCCCCATGTGGATGCTGCAGATGTGAACTTAGATTCCTAGTTCACATTAATGTAGTCCTGTTTGAAAATGAATACGTTAAAGACAAACTAGATTATCTTTTAATTTGCGCCCGCAACATCCACACAGGGTAGTTACAACATAGCATTTTGGTGTGCACTGCTATTCATTCCCCCGTAGTATGAACCTGGGGCTAGGTAGACAAACTAATGTCTTCCAAATATTAGAACTATGAAATAGCAACCTCTCTCTTCCTCCCCTTCCCTTAAATGTAAGGGGAAGAGGAACAGTTAATTGTTTTGGTTTTAATGTTTGTATTTTTGTTACTTAAAATATTTTTTTTAGTTTTGTGACATTTTTTAAAAAAACCTATCCAGAGCTTTCTTCAAACAATGTGTCAAAAATCCAGTATTAGTACATGCATAAACACAGCAGCCACCATAACACCAGAAAATAAATAAACAAACTCCAAAAGCCTGAGAAGAAACTTGGGGATGGGGAACAATAAAGACTGACCCACAAGACAGACATTTTTCATGGGTATATATTTAAAAACAAAACAAACTGGTATTGCCAGGCCTTCAGAGCCAACAATAAGGAGTCAAAACATTAGAGCAGGTCAAAAATTTTCTGATGGAATATTTTTCCACTGGAAAATGCCAATTCCTCAAAATCTAATCAATTTCCTACAAAATGGAAAATCTGGCCTCTGCCCAGCTCTACCAATCATAAATGAAATGCGGCTGAAATAGGAAATTCAGTAGTCTAGCTGAGAAGACTTGTTCTCTGTGAATGCATTCTCACTGTGGGTCTAAACCACACTATATTTTAAATATATTAGACAGATTTTGAAACTTCCTGATTCATCTATCAAATTAATATGCACTCCACTAATCATAGAACTGGAAAGGACCTCGAGAGATCATCTAGTCCAGTCCCCTGCACTCGTGGCAGGACTAAGTATTATCATTCTAGACCATCCTTGACAGGTGTTTGTCTAACCTGCTCTTAAAAATTTCCAATGATGGAGAGTCCACAACCTCCCTAGGTCATTTATTTCAGTGCTTAACCACCCTGACAGTTAGGATATTTTTCCTAATGTCCAACCTAAACCTCCCTTGCTGCAATTTAAGCCCATTGCTTCTTGTCCTGTCCTCAGAGGTTAAGAACAACAATTTTTCTCCCTCCTCCTTGTCACAACCTTTCATCTATTTGAAAGCATGTACTTGTGGCAGACTAATGAAAGATGAGTGCCTTTAAACACTAAGCAGTAAATAAAATCTATTACTTCCCTTAAATGATGACATTTGAATGTTTGAAGGTAAGGCACTTCCCCACTTCCCATGCCACTAATTAAAACAAACATTAATCATTTCTGATTTTAGTCAAGACCATTTTCCTGGAGTTTTGAAGTGTGTGCACGTGTAAAGTTTAAGTTCTATGTAAAACAAACCCCAAAGGCAAGATCTAGTGCCTAGTGATATTTTTATATTCCATGTGGAAGGCCAAAGTCTGATTCTTAGTTGTGTTCTTTTGTGTCTTGGCCAACCAAGGAACAGGGTGATGTCCTCAGTAGGGGTGTCTGGAAAACAAGAATTCCATTTCATGAAAAAGGTTTCAAAATCTGTCTTTTTTCTGGTCTGAATCAGAGAGAGCAGGGACCTGAATCTGGATCTCCCACATCTCAGGTGACTGCCCTAATAACTGAGCTATAGGGTAATTCCTACATTACAATGTCAGCCCAAGTTTAGTAGAACTCAAGTTACAAGACCCTGTGTTTGTTAACCTAAGGCTTGAGCATCTACACACATTTGTAACTGAAGTTTAGGAATTGCTGAACCCTATGTCCCAACCTGGGTTCCAGCATCTAGGCTGCATTATGTGGGTCTAAAGGCTTGTCTACACTTACCGGGAGATCGACGCATGGTGATCGATGCATCGACAGTTGATTTAGTGGGTCTAGTGAAGACCCGCTAAATCAACTGCAGATCACTCTCCCATCGACTCCCCGGTAAGTGTAGACCAGACTCTCAACCAGAACAAGAAGTGCAAGGGGAGTCAATGGGAGAGCATCTCCTATCGACATAGCATAGTGTGGACTGTGGACCCACAGTAAGTAAACTTAAGTATGTCGACTTCAGCTACATTATTCATGTAGCTGAAGTTGTGTAACTTGGATCGATCTCCCCCCGTAGTGTAGACAAGGCCTGAGTCCAACCAACTATAATTCAGACTTTCTAGCATTCTCTCAGAATGTGGCTGCTCTAGCCCTTTGTTGGTGGTGCAGTATGGGAAAACTTGCCTGTCCACCAAACTTGACTACCCAGAGGATGAAGAAAGTCAGCCTGTGGGATTGTGGATTACTTTTGGCAGACTGCCAGAGCACGAGTCCTGCAAGTTGGCATCTACACTGCAAAGCAACAGGGCTTGACCCTGAATCTTTGCTTGACAGCTGTGAAATAGGTCTTGGAGAGTTGAGGGATTAAGTAGTATGGAAACCCAGCCCAGCAGCCCTCCTTAGGTTTTTAAAAGAAACAAGTCCCCAATTTAAAATTATCTTCTTAAACCAGGAAGTTGACATGCTTATTGAAACCATGGTATCAACATTATGCTCGCCATGGATGAATTTGTCTCCACATTCATGCATGTAAAGAATTACTTCATCAACCACTAGGACAGCCCCTCACTATAACTCAGAGATTCACTCTCACCTAAGTGAATACATTCTTATCAACCTCCACCCCTTGTGCAATCACTCTACATGACTCAACAACAGCTGGAAGAAAACAGCATGGGACGCACGAAATGTCATGCAAAACAAAAGTATTTTCATTCATCACATTCAATGAATGTATGAGAATTAATTAAATAACTGGCCATACTGACAGAGATACATGAAAGTTCACCTATACTCTCTTCTGTATAGATCTTAGTGCAAACAAGAATATATTTTTTAATTTATTTCCTTGTTTTTTTTAAACTAAGTGCTCTGAAGCATTTGATTTTCTCTCCACCCTAAGAAACACTGCAAACAATAAAAGTGAGTGACAGATTCTGTTGCTGAAAGTGACATCAACTAAACCTTTCTTTCAGGTGATGATTGTAACATTTAGATTGTGGATTATTGGCTGATAATGTATTTACATACCACAGTTTACCTTTGCCTTCTGTCAAATATCTCGTTGAAACAACCCAAGTGAATCATTCTATACTTTCTTTGGTATCTTGTATGACAAACATCAAAAGGATAATTAATATAGAGAGATTACATGCTTGTTAAAATACCCAAATAAATTAAAGTACACAAAGTTCTGCAAGAAACATAATCCCCTTGATATAGCAGGAGTAAGAGACCTGTAAAAGAAACATTTGGGAGAGCATGATACAGTCAGGAAGTACTTTTCATAACGTACAGACTATGGCAGCCAATAAAAGAGAAAGTGCCTAGAGACTTAATCACCACTGGGATTATAAAGCAAAGAGATGGGGAAAATGGAGGATCTAAAACAACTGTTGGTTCCCATGCAAAGGCACATCATGACTTCATGTTGCAAAACATAATCTCCCAGTTTGGTTAAATAGATGCCAGAAGGCAAGTGCCTTCCTATGAAAATGGTTTCAAAGAACTCAAGTAGCAGATAGACATGATAAAGATAGTTAGCAACTGTAGCAATTTTGGTTCATTACGTTTAATTTAGTCATTAAACTGGCTATATTGGCACTACCAACCTAAACTAGTGCATTCTATGTTTTGTCCAGAAATTTAAAACAAGTGGTCATAATACACACATTTTATTTCTAGGTGTAATAAAGTCATTACTTCATATTTCATAGCTGTCTCCAAATAATCTGGAAACATTAAGGTAAGAACAGGGAGTTAGCCTCACAAATTTGCCTCCTGAATTTAGGGTCATGGGGGGCAAATGGATGTCAGATGGAGTAGTTGCTTAGTTTCAGAAATTCAGGTTAAAAATGACTTCTGACATTTTGTAATACTGAGCTTTTAATGTAAATATTCCATTTTTGAATCTTGCTTCACAGTATCAATCAATTTGGAAAGGTTTTGGTGTACAGCAGAGAGAATGCACTAACAAATCATACAGCAGAAGAAGATAAGAGGGGAGACAATTCCTTCTTAGGAGGGAAACTTAATATTTTAGTGTCCCCTGCTCTGTTTTATTCACTACTGTTTGTAGTTTTTTCCCTAAAAAGTGTTTTCCCCTACTGATTGTTCATTTCACAGACATTATTACCCTCTTTCTCCTAAAGTTTTCAGTGAGGTCTGATCCATCTGGCAGATTGTATTGTAACCAGCAATGGTAGAAAAACATTTTGGAGTGGTGTTAGCTCACTGTAGCCAAAGAGCCAGCAGGGGGAGCACAAGACACTGTTTTTCTGTAGGCAAGGAATTTAATGGCTACTGCTCTTAGAAAGTAAATGGCATTACTTGGTGACTGACAGACTGATTCCAAAGGACTCTCCACATCAGATAATTATAAAATAGATTAAAATGTGGTTGTATAGTACTAGACACTGTCCCTGTATATTTTGCATATTTAAAAAAAATTAAATGAAAAAATTAATAGAACACACTGAAGTAATATAATTATTACTAGTCCTGATTTAACATGTCACTTGTGATATTTATATATTCCCAAAGCATTCAGAGTCCTTGAAAACAAACACATTAAAGAATGTTTAAGACAAGAAACTTATTTCTTCACCAAAACCCCTTGGCTATATCATGTTTATCACATTAAATTATGTAAGGTAGGAGATACAGACACCCATGTTTTTGAATCCATATTTCAGAAGATTATGTTAGAGTAAGCCAAGTGTGATGGTTCTGTATTACCAATTAGTCCCTTCTGATTTTGGACAAGTGAACATTTAGCCAACAATATCCATTTTTCTTCTTTTCTTTGCACTCACAGGGTACTGCCTGTGAGCTGTGCAATTCTTCCTTGAATAAACCTAACTAGGAATACTAGGTATAACAGTCTGAAGTCGGTGAGTGGGAAGCTAACATTCTTGGACTTCTTGGTTTAAATATTTACAGTTAAGACCCATTGTCAATTTCAATAGTACCCTACATCTGTAAATCTAAACTGAAACCTGAAATATACCCATGAAATATAGACTAAAAGAGCCATTCAATAATCTTTAACTGCAACTTTAGAGAGTGCTGTAAAAAGTTACATTTGCTCACTTGTACACTCTGTTCAGACCAATAAGAAAGATACACTAAAGTTGATGAAGTAACTCTAATTTATACCAGTTGCGGGTCTTGCCCTAAGTAACTACTGCTCCTCAACAAGTTGGGGCTTAAAAATTTCCCAAAAGAAGTGGATTTCAATTTACAGCATGTTACCATAGAAGAATACACAACATTTTAAATAGTAACCAGGCTACGATTACATTACATGTCCATTCCTCCAAACACAAGCGATAAGCCTAAATAAGGCAACGCCTTGGAGCATATTTTTTCTGATATTTGTACCTGTTGCCATGAACACAGAGTAATACTGCTGTCTATGTTGTATGTGAGGCTGGGAGAAGACAAGGCTGTTTCTGAGGGGAGATGCCTGAATAAGTCTTTCCACTGGCAAGTAATGCAATCTACTGATACAATGACTCTTTCCACCATTAAATATTGCAACGAACATCAGTTAAAACTGAGCAAAGAAAAAAGTGATTAATTAGAGGACTATCCCCATGGTTCCGGCCTGCCACACTCCTTAGTGAAGGTTTAAAGTGATAATTTTTTGATATTTTCATCTCTCTGGATCTCTGACAAAGGAGAAAAGGAATAGCTAGGTACTTATGGCTAAAATTAAAACAATGGTTTAAATCAGACACTATTACTGTTATATGCCCTAATTAAATAATCAGATAACTCATAGTCATTCCTTTACAACAGTTTCACAGATATGGAATGCAAACCTCCATTGCTGTATGACTCTATATCTGATCTTGTATCGTCTATTGTATCTAACCGTTCCACTGCCATGTGGTTAGAAACTCCCTGCTGCTAACTGTATCAGCAGGGGCAATAAGTAAGGTAGAGCTCCTGAAGCAACAACTCAGTAAACATGGGCCTTTTCTATTGCAAAGACCCAATTCCCTGCTCCATATCTACCAAAATGGCTAGATACATTTATAGCCGGATAGCAAAGATCAATACAATATATCATACAAGGCAGCATATATGAAGAGACAATTGTGCAGATGCACCTTCACATGCCAATGCACTTTTGAACAATCACCATATGTAAAGTTGTTTTAAAAGGCAAAGCATCAATATTTGTGTACTGTGGACTGAAGCTTGTATAAGAAATTGTAGAGGTTCAAAATTAGAAAGGGCCTGTTCGTAGTATGGTCATAGTGGATTGGAAGATACCTTAAAAAATATTGACTTAACATCTTTGGGAGGAATCAAATACCTGAATATATTTGCCAGTCAAATCAATTATTTTCTGTAGTAAGACATTGGGCTTTCTTTAATTCCATAACTTACTTTTAGAACAACCTCTCAATTACCATTTGTCAAGTGCCTTCCTACCCTTCCTTTTAAGAAATTATTGAAAAGCAACCTGTACAGTGAAGCACTCAAGCTGCAGATGTAACGGTGACAGTCGTTGGCAGGCGGGATCAAACCACGGGCCGCTAGAGCTTAGTGCATGAGCCTCTACTGCATGAACTAAAAGACTGTTAGCTAAGGCTGTAGAGCAGACTCATTTTCTCTCTCTCTTTTTAAGTGGTCTCGGTGCCATTAGATGGGACAGAACACCACACCCAAGGAGGTGTGTGCGTTACACAGATACAGAAAAGAGAGGAAGGACAGCCCAGTAGTTAGGACTCTAACCTAGCATTTGGGAAGACTGGATTCAATTCTCTACTTCGGCACTGACTCCCTGTATGACTGGAGCAAGTTAAATCTCTGAGCCACAGTTCCCATTCTGTAAAATGGAGATAATAGCACTTCCCTACCTTAGAGGGGTGTTGTAGGGTAGTTACACTGAAGATAGTGAGGTGCTCAAATACTATGGTAATGGGGGCCATATAAACACAATAGATAGACCACTTGCTTCTGTGTTTCCTTTTTAATTATGATCTATTTTGTATGTTACCAACATGTGCATTTAGCAATGTCATTTCCATGTCAGGGACTCATTGGTTCAGTGCCTATTGATACACAGGTATTGGTGCTGGCATTTTACCTAGGGAACAGTGCTGTGCACATTTTCATTGTATGAAAGTGATAAGCAATAATAGTATTGTCATGGCATACAAAATCAGGTGCCAATAAGGTCAAAGAGCGTGCTTTAAAACGGCATCAAGTAACAAAGGAAACCCAAACCCAAACAATAAAATACTGAACAAAGAAAAGCAATCAGGACAGAGAGGATACCTAAACATTGATTGCGTCATGAAACCGATGGATGTTTTTTGTTTGTTTGAAAAAAATTCTAAAATGCAGTTTATTCCCAATTTACTTAAGTGATCTGAAGAAATTCTCTGCTACTTTGAACATGATAATCTACATTTTTCAGATGGCTCATTGAAATAATCATGTTTCTAGTACAGGAGGAAAAGTATTACTTTTACTGTTTATTAGCTTCACTTATTCACATTGATGACCTGGAGACAGATGACAGATCTCCGATTGTGAAACAGCAAGTAAAAGAATAAATATAATCCAAAAATCCCAAGGTCATCACATCAAAAGATGCACTTTGCCCATTTATTTTGATTCATGTAAATTTGTTTTAATTATTTAAATTGTTACACTTAATAATTTGTTTCAGTACTTGAAAGTATGCTAGTAAATGTTCTGTGGTATATTTTGCAAGAGTGATGAGATAGAGTTCTTTCAAATATTGGGAAGAGAAAAAAGCAATACTGTTATCTTTTATGTGAAATATACAATGTAAAAATACCTTAACCATTGGTTGTTCTCACAACCATTTGAGTTCTGCACTACTTTTAAAGTAGCAAGTCAGTAGAATCACTTCAGTGAAGTGCCTGTAACATTGCATCTGCTAGATTATTGTGAAACATCAAGGAAAAAAATTTCCAGATTTGCATCACCACCTCAATTTCTCACATCAAAACAGGTCTCACCTTTGTCCCATGAGATGATTTCTTCTTCACTTCAGAAGAAGACAGGGAGTAGTTACTGAGAAGGTTGGGGAGATGAAGGCTCTGTCCCGAAGGGACTGATGTGCCATCTGACATTACCATGATCTGTTATGAGAGAGGGAAATTAATGTACTGGTCAAATATAAAATACTATATAAGGAATTAGCAATCATTTTGGGAGTGGAGATACTGCAAAATCTCCAATATAAAATGCAATCTTGTTTTCCTCTATAGGTGTTGGATTATTTTAAAAAATTCCCATCCTTCAGGCCAATATGCAAAAATCTGCATACACACAAAAAACCCTTTAAAAACCTGCAGTTTATTCTGTTAGAGTGAGTATTTTTTTACACGTAAACCTGAGGAAAAAAATTTGATGTCTCTTTTGGATTAAAACCCAATTTGTACCCCCAATTCCATGTCCTCTATAACATTCAACACTTTTGAAAGAAATCAGTTTACTCTACTTGAGGCAGAAAGGTCTGCACTTATTGTCATCCCAGTAAGCAATAGAAATGTCAATCAGGCTTTCAGGAGTCTTAACTATTGAATAAAGCACTATGATGGAAAATATATTGATGATGAAACTGATGCTGGTTAAATTTAGTACCTGAAAGAGTTAAGTGGCTTGGCTCTAAAATCCTTTAAGGGAAAGAATCCATCTTCCTAGTCACTCAGGAAAGATGCATCCATGCTGACTATTGACATCTGGCCTGATCTTGGAGGGTATATATTATTGAGTAACATGTAATCTATTTGCTAAGCATCGTATGATAAATAGGTAAACCAACCAACCAACCAAACATATGGTAGCATCTTAAGGTACTTTTGCAATGAAGCAACTATGGAGCTAATTGCATTGATGCATAAAAACTATTGGGACATTAATTGACGCAAATGAGGTGTTAAGGGTCAGAACTTTAACTACGGCTAGTTGGAATACCACACCCAGGCTGGGGCTGAAACCTTACAAATATAGTACTGAACATTGATGGGTGGAATGGGAAAAAAAAGTGTAGAAAAGATGTGGTTATCCATCCTGTCACTGGGACATGGAGGGGACTACATGGGACAACTGGGTGGAAAGCCCTCCTCTTGGGGTGATCTCCACTTACTTTTTCTTCCAGCTTTGCTTCTAAAGGTATCCACAAGATTATAAGTATGCACAAGGTAAGATTGTAAGTATTAATCCTGCAGGAAACCCCTTTACTTACCTTATTATTTTTATACTTATGTATATTGATTTTTTCTATAATTTCAATTACATTTGTCTGTATTAACTAAAGATCAAAGTTTGTGTGCTTCACCAATTTCATCTTAATTAACTCTAAATAGCCACCTGAAAAGTGCCTGTTTTTTGTGACAAGTGCATGTTGCACCCCAATAAATAATTTCTTAATTGTAGTAACTTATCAGGCTACAAGCTCAAGAATGCCAGAATAACAAAAAATTGTAAGGGCGTTTCAGTTTCTTTGGAAGCAAAGCCCTAATCAGTCCTTTGTGGACGGTCTTTTGTTTTCTGTGGTAAACTATCCCATGTAGGTACACCTGGGATACATCTTTGAGCCCTGAGAGTGCCCTTCTGCATTGCTGTTAGAATCCCCCAAATAGGGTGGCATGGAGGAACTGAGTATGATGCAGGATCTCAAAGCCACGCAGATAATTCCTCATGTTTGATAGGTTTTTTAAATTCTATCCAGATATCCTGATAGCCAATTACTTTATCCAGCTGACTACAAAGAAAGCACAAGTTGCTTATAGTTAATTTTGTCTTCTACCTGAATTTGTATCACACTCCCCACAGTGCTATAATCAGACGACCACCTGGCAAAACAGGAACTCAGGTTTAGCCAGAGGACATCTAACAAAGTAACTCCCTGATACACTGGTTCAACATCCCAGGCTCCTAAACTAGGGCAATGCCAGAAGATGGTGCTCTTACAAAGCAACCACTCTCTTGAAGGTATATTCTGGATGGTCAGGTGGGATCAATTAATAATTGGTTCAACTTAAGTAGCTGACTTTTACGCTCTTCTGACAGACATTATTTAACCAGAGCTCACCAAAGTTTACAGCTGAACTCAGCTAGACAAAAATTCAAGGAAGGAGGTTGGAGGTGCCATAAAAGGTGACTGGATGCAAGAATGAGAAATCTCCATTAAATCTGTGTGCACGTATATCAGAGCTGTAGTACAGGCACAGAAAACACACTTTGCCTCTACTGTACACCACCCAGCGGAGCTGGTCAGGTTTGCAAAGAGCATGGTTAATTCAAGTTCTCTCTTTTGAATCTGAGTCCACATTACAACATTATAAGCAAATATCCTTCTTTCTGGGGAATTTCATTTGTGCTAGCATCAGTTCATCTTCATGAGAGGACGTAGGCATGAGCTCACTCACTATTACTGAGTTTGACTGTGTTAGTCTCCTTGACACAAAGCAGGCCATTAGGGAATGACAGTATTGGGCACTAAGAACTGAAAGTGTACCCATCAGAGCTTGAAAATAAAAATATATATAAAAACAAAAACAAAAGAACCCACACAGTGCCAAGGAACTCTATCATTGGAATGGAAGCCATCAGTTCTTCCCAAAAGGATAACAATTCTACTCAACCAAAATATAATGTACTGTGGTTTAGCCACTGCTCAAGCCACCATCTCTTGACATTGATGTTTTATCCACTTATCTCCATTCTGAAAACAATTTAAAGGAAGTCAATGCAGAAGGCGATGCCCAGCATCTCCAGGGGCATTGGAACAGAGTAGAGGTTTAGACAGAATGAGGAAATATCAACAGGAGACAAGTTAGAAGTCAGTTGAGAATTGTTACGTGCAATGACTGCTTGCTTGAGGCTCAGCTTGATGCGAAACATTTTTTTTTAAAGTTCACAATCAGTCACAGAAAAGCTAAAAAGCAAAAGAACAAGAATTAGGAATAGAATGCCACGTCTTACTCTGTGACCCCATGAGATGCTTTTCATGCACTTTTTCTTAATACAATTAGTACTTTTGAAAATCCTATCCTGGCAGCTGGCCTAGCTCTGCTCCCATTGAAGTTAATGATAAGACTCCATTACCCTTAGCGGGAGCAGAAATAGCCAATGCTGAGCATTTCTGAAAATGCCATGCTTAATGTTTGATTTGTTTATGTTCAGAAAGGTAACTTGAAACATTCTATGTGGAATACTAGAAACTAAGCAAATCCAATATTGATTTTGAAAGTAAAATGTAGATTTTCCTAAATGTGAGCACCGTAAAGTCAATTTAATACCTATAAAGCATGTTATTTCATTATAAACCACCATGAACAATGGCAGAATTCTGCTCAGTGGGTGGACAATGCATGCAGTAGGCCAAATACAGCTCAACCTTCTACATAGGCTCTGTAAAGCTGACAGTAGCAAAATAAAGTCTCTTATGTACATTTCATTTCTTGGCTATTAAAATAAACATTTCCCTATCTGCCCATTCAATTAGTGTGAGAAGAGGAATTTTCTGATCCTCAGGCCACTTGTCCTCCTCAGACCCAGAGTTTAAAACAAAAACAAAAAAAAAACCCTACCATCATTTTCATCCTCCGAGTCCCCTTCCGTAACGTAACTTTAAGAAAAAGTTTAGGCTGTGAACACTTTCTTTTGAAACTTAGCACATTTCCTTGAAGCTTAAATTAAGGAAGGAGACAGGACTAGGGTTCAGCTGAAGGGCTACTTAAAATATGGTGCCCTTTACTTAGTGGGGAAAACCACTATGCTGAACATTTATGACCACTTCCTTTTGAAAACACCTTGAAATCCCATAGCCATTGAGGGTATGTCTTCACTGCTGAGTTAGCTCAGGTTGTAGCATGGATGTTGTCCCTGGTTCCCCAACGTTCATACAGAACATCCTTAGTCCCAGGCTTGAGGGTACTTTAAGCCTGCACTAACATATATAGCTGAGGATATCGGCTTGATACAGAGTTTTGCCTCAACCTGGGCTGGCAATCTGCTTACTTCGCAGTGAGGATACAGACTAATCAAGGAGTGCTGACACTCCTTCACTGCCTTCCCACCATTCCACCTGGGTCGTATAAATTTTTGCCCTCTACCTACTCCCCTCTTCTGCACTGGAACTAACCTACAAGTTTATATGGTGAAATCAGCCTTTAAACCCCAGGCATGCCTACTACATTTCTGCTGTGCTTTCACAGCATTCTCACACAGTCTCAGAAATCCTCTTCCCAGTGTGCTGCCCAGATGCTGACACCAAGATTTTGATGAACCTCTGGTGTGAGATCACTAAGACCCATGATTTGGGGAGATGTAACCAAGATCAGCAGTTCTAAGAGGAAATCTCCAAAAATTTGACAGCAGAAGAAATTCAGTGAAAGGCCTCTCAATGCAGGGAGAAACATCAAAACTTTGAAGACTGCATATAGGAAGGTCCAGGATCACAACTCCACAGCCAGCAAATTGCCATAAACTTGCCTGTTCTACGAAGAGTTTGATGAGGTTCTCGGCACTGCTGACAGCACTCATCCCACTTTCCTGCTGAACGTGCTCCTGGATTAGGAAGAGGAGATAAAAGGAGCAGCTACAGCAGGAACCAGGGGCAGAGAACACAGAGTATATGCTGAGCCCCATGCAGTCAACTGCACTGCAGCACATGGAGAACTTTCTTGAGCCATATTCCCAGGATATCTTAAAGAAAGGCTTGGTGGGTGTGCGTGCGTGCGCGCGGGGATAGACCAACCTCATTAATGATATTACATGCTGTGGGTCAGGCTTTGCCAGCCAGGCTTCAGCTGAAGGTGGAAGAAGCTCCATTTGACCTGATTCCCCTTCCTTTCCTTTCCCCACTCCTCACCCATTAAACCACATGAAATCAAAGATGGACTCCAAGCAGGGGGGATAAAAATTAAAAACATAAACATGATTTCTTGTAGTACCCACTGCTGCATGCATGCAAAGCAATCACTATTAGCATAAGCAGAGCGATGCCCACAAAGGCAGGAACGCAGGTAGCAAAAGTGTATGTATTTTGCTGGGTGCTTTTTCTCACACTGACACTATCATTAAAGCATTTTCAGAGGCAGGGTAGATATTAAGAACACTGCATGACCTGGAATGGTATTAACTCCAGATGGCTTGCAAAGTCTCTCAGTACTACGGAGTCAATGGAGGGCTATCACCAATGGATGGGCAGGATGTGGAAAGGCCAGGGGGTAGACAAGTACATCTGTGATTCTAGAGCTGCCTCCTAGTTCAGCTCCTGTTTATATATGCCCAAATTTTAATATGATCTAGGGGCATAATGCAGGAGAACTTGCCTAAATAAAAAGAAACTCAAAATGGTCAGTGAGGTTTCTTGGCAGAGAACACTTGCCATTACCATTTTTATGGATCACTAGACTCCTCCAGGAATTAACCTCCACATCAGCCACCAGATGATGAAAAATCTCCATGGCACAGGAGAGGCCTGGAATAGGTGTTCCCTCTTCCAATCTTGAATTTCCAGAAAGGTGACATCTTCTAATGCCACCACTGCCTGAACAATGTTAAGACCACAAGGTTCTTGGCCTGTTCCCCCTCCACACTCAACCCCCACAAATGCAAATTACAGGGTTTTGGGGTGTTCTGTTTTTTTAAAATAACTATATAATCAGGTCACAGCAATATTGGCTCAATTTTTCTACATTTCTCTGCACTTACATCAAAATAAAACCGGCAATTGTTCCAACTGTTGTGATGCAGAAAATTAAAGGAGAAATGTTCTCTCTCCTCCCACTCTCCACTGGACAGAAAAATACTGTTGTGTGTTATTGCTTTATAGAGCCATCTAACCCAGCTGAGACAAGGCACCCACCCATTCTCCCACTCCCAGGATGCCGCTGACTGTCAGTGACTGGTGCAAGATCCTCTAGGGAAAAAGAAAAAAGGTGAGAGATGAGCTGCTATAGGAGATACACAAGGTCTTTGCCAGCAGTTTGGACCAGCTCCTAGAGTAGGACCTCCTCCTGGCACAGCTGAGAGGATGCTGAATAGGGAGAAGATGGAAGCAGACTATGTTGCCATGAAGGAACAGGAATGCAGCTGCAGCAAGAAGAACAGCAGCAACATAGGTAGATGATGGAGAGGCTGTTAGCCATGATGGCCAGCAGGCAGCAAAAAAATGCCAGCCTTGATACCAGTCCCTGTCCCAGTGACCTCTCCTCTCTGCTACCCTATCCTGCAGTGAATGATGCCCAATTTTGGATGTGAAAATGAACCATTCAATGCAGTTCCTAGATAGAAGCATATGTGAGCAGATTACCAGTTCTGCCCCTGTGCATTAACAAGAGAAGAAGAACAAGAATGCAACTGATGGGCAATTCCATTCTTATATATGTGACATTAATTTTTAAAAAGAAATTGTTAATTTCTGCTAATAAATGATTTCTGCAGCTAAATGCCTTGGTATACGAGTGCTTAGCAAACAATATAGAGATGGTAATTTAAAAGCAAAGCTTTTCATAAAGTTTCAGATTAATGCCACATACAATTGATTGTAAAACTGATGAAACACAGTGCATCAGTGCTCTACTCACCTCGTTATTATGATCATTCCTCCTGCAAAGGAAAGATGTGTCTTGTGGGCCCATCCCTTAAATACCTTGTCATCCTAGATCCAAGCCCCGGTTAGCAGAGATGCACTTTTCTTCTGGGTCCATAAACCAGCACAATCAAATGCACTCCTGGTGAATATTCTCCCTCTCCTCCTTACAAATATGTTGTGTAGTGCACAACACACCCACAATGAAAGGCATTATATACACTGGCATCTTAACAGTTTTGTAGGCCACACCATCTTGCCCTCAGTCACCAAATGCAATCTACTGTCATCCTGCAACTGCTCAGTGTTTAATTATCTTTCTTCTGCCATGTCCTCTCACACCAGGGTGGAGCTCATAAGCCAAACCAACAGAGGATAGGCTGGGTCTTCCAAAAACCAACTACACTGATCCCAGACACCCCACTGATATCCACATTACTGAGTGGGAATAAAGTCCCAGCTTATCCCAGTTTGAAACCAACTGATTTCCAAAATATGCTGGCATCACGTATCTTGCCCATGAATCCCACATTAGTGTTTATGACCCAGTTTCTGTGGTTGACCAAGGGCTGCATAATGAGTGAGTAGTATCCATTCCAGTTTACATATTCACGTGCACCCTTGGGGAAGTAGGAGCAGACTATGGGCACAAGTACCATTGATGGCTCCAATATAGTTCAGGAACTCCATTCTCTCAAAGACCAAAATTATGTCAGGGACACTAAGTCTTCACTACCCGTAGGCAAACCACTGTAATAAATTACCTTGCACACCTCTATCACCACAGTACTGACAGCTGATTAGAGAACTCGAAACCGACTAGCCACTGATCTGTAGCAATATGGTGTAGCCAGTTTCCAGATAGTAATAACAACCTGCTTCTGGACTAGTTAGGTCTCTCATCTGCATGTCTTGGTGTTGATAGGCCAGGACAAGCTCCTCACACAGCTCCACAAAGGTCACTTTCCTCATGCCGAAGTTCTAGGCTCATTCGAGGGCTGCATGATAATGTAGCCCTACCATGCTTTGCTTGTGGTCCTGCTCTAGAACTGTTGGTCAACACAGGGGATTTCATAGCTATTATCGCCATCAGCTGTCTCTAACTGCTCCATGTGTGCATGTAGCCTGCGTGATCTCCTTAGCAAGGCATGCCATCACCTTTTCAAGATGACAAGGGACTGCAGAAGTGCCCTCCGTCATATTTCATGTCCTGCACCTGCCTTCTTTTTCCTTTGCTTGAAATCTGACTTGCATTAACAGCTGGAACAGTTCATCATCCAGAGTGGGATACATGCTTTGCCACCGATGGTTAAATTTACTGAGCTGGTGAGTTACGAGCAGTTCCGCACAGAGGCTCAAGGAGGACAGACAAGTTCTCCCACAATATAATGAGAATGAATTCACAGAACAGTGCAGCTTAGTGTAGTGCTAAGAACCACATGATAGCCCATTGAAAGACCAGCTCAGCACTCTGGTTAAAGTACATTAATGTGGATGCAGCTACATGGGTCTAGCATGGGTAGGAGTTTGCAGTGGTGAAGCTCCACCCCAGCTAGCCAAACTTGGGTAATCCCTGAAGTGAAAACATACCCTACATTTTTCCTTTCATTTGTTTGTTTATGGATTGGGTGCTGGCTTTGCAACACAATGAGAATGCATTGCTTCTGAAGTGAATGAACCAAAACCTCATCAGTGCCTCAATTTTCAAAAGACAGAGCACTGATATTTAACTTGGTTTATTTTGAAATACCCTAAAAAGTTAAACTCTAAAAGGTGGGATTTTGAAAATCACTTAATGTTGGCCTAACTTTTCTCCCACCAAAGTCAATGAAAGCAAAGTTGAATGCATCCGATGAAGTGAGCTGTAGCTCACGAAAGCTTATGCTCTAATAAATTTGTTAGTCTCTAAGGTGCCACAAGTACTCCTTTTCTTTTTGCAAAGTTGAACAAGGATCAAACCTTTTAAAACTCCACCCTAGAACCAATAAGCTCATATTTTCAACAGTTAAGATAATTTAAGGTCAAAAATACTGATATAGACTTGATATGAACTAAAATGAACAAGAAAAAAAAATGTGCCCCAACATTTAACCACCATTCCTATAAAGGGGAATTAAAGCTCTCGGATCTTCTAAGCTATGTGTTGGATGCTAAAGCAACTGCTAATCATATAGTTTAAATAAACTCAATTCAATTACTTAAATCCTGCAGAGCAAAAGATTAAAGATAATCCTTTGGCTAAAGGAACACTATACCTAACGCAGGTCCTGGAGAGGCTCCAGCTTCCCCAACTAGTACATGAGAATCACAAAACAAAAAAGTTTGGTTTTCATTACAGTAGATTATTTACAGGAGATTCAGAATATGTGCTTAATGCAGTAGAAGCAATTAAGAGACATCCATCAACCATGACTTGTTCAAAATATAGGGACCGATTGTAATCTCAGATAGCACTAAGCGATAAGTATATGATGAATATTGGCAAACGCTGAACTTTAATGATGACGTCTTTAAGAAAGGTCACTTTTTTGACAACGTACCGGTCCCTTGTTTAAAATACCACTCCCCAAGATGCACATTTTTATTTCTTCCTTCTACTCATTAGAAGACCAGCTGTCTATCAATGGGTATGGAGAGAGAGGTTTTTGCCATAGGAGCAACTTGCACTTCTAAAATTAGTTCAGAGTCAGCACAGATAAAAAGAAAAACATCTGTTTCCAAGAGTTATCTGCTGCACTGATTAACAGCACCTACTCCTTGCAACATCTTGATCTAAAACTTCAAACCACATCATTAATAACCACACATATTAGTAATAATTCTCCCAAAATGTTATAAATTGGACTGTTTTTGTAAGTTATGATGGCTGCTCACCAAGGGCTGTCTGTATACTGTAGTTAAGGGAAGAACTGATGGATTTGGAATCCCTTTCCAAAAAGTCAAGAGTATTAATTACACAATTGCAAATCATACAAACATTCATTTTTGTACAGTTGGTAGACAGGGCTGTATTATATTGCTGTCTTAACATGAACTGAAAATATTTTTCCTGTGTTTTCCTGCAAAACTCACAAGGCAGTTGTTTGTAATGTCACATTGAAACAGGTGGTACGTCCGAGGAAGACTGGGATTTTCAGAGGCAAAAATCCAATTTAACTGTTGCCTATCATTCAGAGTCCTCCAAATTAACTTCTTGCTACTGACTTAAACAGATGAGATACCACTTCTAATCTTTGTGTTAAAAATGGCATTTTTGACAGAAAAACAGTGGAATGGAAACAAATGAAGCTTCTTTACCCACAGAATGAAGGGAAAAGTGAGCCAAACCTTGCACCCAGATAACTGTTCTCTGTCTAGAGTGCGAGGTCTCTAGGAGGTAGGGTTATACTTATCGTTGTCACAACTATTGGCTTTGGGTCAGAAAGAGGTCCACGTCAGATTCTTCATTCAAATACAAGAGGAGTTTTCTTCAATGGAAACTGTTTTTTTTTTTGTCCTCTGGAATTTGATCTACAGTCAGGTTGATGAGGCACATTGCTTATGTATATAAGGCAAGACCAACTGGTTGTCACTGCTCCCTGCCAATCAATCTTGCCACATCATTACTGTACTCTACTTAAGAAAAAACAAGGACAAAGTTTCATGTTGACTTTTTCATAACTAATTCCTTGTTCTGCGAGAAATGCTACTTGATCTGGGACAGCATCTTTAGAGAAAGAGACGGACTGTATTCCACTGGAGATCGTGAATATTCATGCAAGGATATGTTAAAACCTGCTCCTACAGATCGATTCCCCCTACATATAGATTCAAAAATCCAGAGATTAATTTAATTCAAATTGGAAGATGGAGATGGACAAAGTTATTTCTGAAGGGATTTCTGTGTAGAAAATGTCCTCCTGCAGAAACCAAGCTTTGAGAAAGGACTTGTAAATTGGACGTGACCTTTGTACAATTGTTTGGAACAAATGTTCTCCTTAAGTTTCTTGATTAGAGAAATATCAGTTGCAAGGCCAAATTACACCTTATCTTTTTCATGATAATGGAGAAAATAATTCTCAAACTGGAAAGGAAATCAGCTGCACAGAATCAGCTGAATCTTAGGATCCTCTGACTTATGGTGATTTAGGACACATTTTGTGCTTCAAATTTTGATGACACTAAATGCAGTGTTAGACAGGAGGCTGCGGTTACTGAAATATGGCATGACTTCAGTTATTCCAGGTTGGTCTTCTTGGTGAAGTCCAGTATTTTCCCACTGTCTGAAATCAGGCTTGGCAAATGCAAATAGTTCTCCTCTGTGTTTGTTTCTCATGTCTAAAGAAAAAGCCTCAATTTATTTTCAAAGCATGTGTATTAGGATAGTGCCTACACAAAGCCTACCCTTCATCTTTATGATGTAGGGAAGATATATTCTAACTCCTCTCTCCCCCTCACCCCACCTCCTCCCTAGAGAGGAGATGAGCATTTGGAGTCAAGCTTATCATTTGGAAGGGAATATTCCAAAATGGGATTTGAACAGTAATCGTTCAGAATCAAAAGGTCCATAAAAAGAAGAACAGTATCATTTTCAGGAAAGTGGATATACTGTAGTAATGTATTTCCCATCCTGTTTGCACACAGGACATAAATGCAGGACTTGAGTTTTGGAAAGAAAACAAACAAACAAACATTCTCCATACAACTATAAAAAAAACTAATCAAAAGTTTCTCAATTTGGGAGAGTTTTTTTGAGTACATCTTTTACTCCGAAAAAAAAGTATTTTACATTTAAAGCGCACCTCTCATCTTGAAGGAGAATAACTCTACTTTGTCTTAAATGTTGCCAACTAGAGATATAAATTGACTAGGCCTCCAGTTTAGATTTCCTGCTAGGCCTCCAATTTAGATTTCCTGAAGCAGCTTCATTTGACTTGCGAGAAGCACATGCAGGACTATTCATGGTTTGGGCTTCCAAATAAGGGGAAGACAGAAGCTGAAACAATGATGGTGAAAGCACTCCTAAATTAATTGCCCTGAAAATGCTCATCTTGATCTGAAGTGTATTACTTACGTCAGCAGTGCTACATCAGATTCAGTCAGTTGTCTATTCAGTCACTTTTCAGAGGGGCAGTTTTTCAGTGTTCCTACCTCAGTCCCAAAGAGTAGGGAGAAGTAATTAGTAAAAAATAAAATTGATCTTCCAGTACTGGAGGTCGATGAGGACTTTTAGTCCTTCAGGTGTAATTTAACTAATGAATGGACAAGACCTTATTGCATTTTCTGTACTGAATTGATTAGATATAGACCACTAGCAAAGAGATAATTAACAGAGGGAAGTACGAAAGACTAGTAGCCTCAGACACAGGTGACTTGTTGATTGCCAGTACATGAGGGAGGTGAGAGAAAAGACAATGATGGTTGGTTTGTCTTCTCCAAATAGCAAGAGAAAATGATGCACAATAAACAGAACGATGTATACAGAAAAAGAGGGATAAATGCGGTACTGCACAAAGTTAAGTCATTTATTATCAAATCTAAGTTGTTAGACACTTATTGTCCAGCTGAAAAATAAATAAATAGTAGCAAGATAGTCAACACGATCTGTGGGGTTTTTTTTTAAAAAAAATTAAAAAACTGTTAGAAAGTGTACATTCAGGTTACCCTACAATAGCAGAACTAACTTTTCGAGTGAAGCCTGGACCAATATACAATAAGCTAAGTATTAAAAAAGGGACTTTTCAGATATTGTTTGGTCTTTTATCTGTAAGCACATTTTAAAATGCCAGAAATAAGCCCATCCAGGGCAAATGCAAGTTAAAGTAAAATGTAGTTCATCTTTCTATAACCCCCCAGGGCTACTATAGCAACAGACTTATTCTCGTCTCCAGAAACATATCTAGCTCCCTCTTCCAATTTATGCACACCACTTAAACTTGATGTTTTATTTTCAAAGATCCTATTAAACTAAGGCATTTTGCCTGAAATACTTATAAAACTAGTCCTGTCTTCAGCGTCAGAACGTGACTACTTGCTTTCTAACTAGTTACTGTCACAAACCATTTTTATCCATTGATCCATCCCTTTCTTTTTGAGACTGTATACATTTGTACAAGACCTGTTCTTTTTTTGAAGACCCCCTACATAAGCCAAATAAGAATAATCCTTTTATTTACTTATAACTACTCAATATATAAACATAAACCTCTCCCTCATATAAACACACCAAAACAGTGAGGCACTTTCCTCTGAAGATGTTAACATTCATACATGTGATGTAAGTTTATCCCTCTTACACTAACAGACCGTCTTAAGCCTACTAACACCCATTCAACCAATATGGAAAGAAGTCTAAAGCTACTTCTTCATAGTCCCACAATTTGGCCCATGGCACATACCATGCTGCGCTGTAACTCCCCCATGTGGATGATGCTGTTTGCGTTAATGTAATCCTCTAACTAGGTACCTTTTAGTTAGCACCTGCAGCTTCCACACAAGGGAGTTCCAGTATAGCATGCTAGCAGATACTGCATTTCACACCCTCCAAGGTCATAGACAAACCCTAAGTTGGCGTAACTTACACCTTCATACATTGTCTTCTGGCTCCTACTGTGTAACTTACACCAACTTTGTTTCTCTTACAAATCAGAAGAGAAGGTATAAGTAGATATAAAGCAGTCTGAGGATAAGGGAGTCTAATTCATGCTGCCTTACATATCATTTCTGCACTTGGTCCACTTAATTTTCCAAACACTATAATCACAATTTTTTAAACAAAGTTTAACTTTGTGTTACTTGATCTCACCACAGTTTGTATCCTGCATTTCAACTTCAGAGGCCCACATAAAGCAATTCATTCATTAACTTAATTTCCTTATTGCCTTTGCAGAAATAAATGTGAAGATTTTAACTTTAAAGACAGCAAAAGACACCATTAACTAATAGTGTACTTTGGCATTAGTCAGTCAGTCAGTCAGTCAGTCAAAAAAAAGTCTGTTTACTTGTTCCACCTCAAACAATAGGCAATAAGCTAATCACTCACATACTCCACTTAATTTTACTATCAAAGCAACTTTTATTACACTCAGTGCACAAGCAATAAGTAGCAAGTTCTTAAATGTGATGACTTTCAGCATGGGTGTGGGACTCACCCCTCCAGCCTTCAGCAACTTTCTTCTGAATTCTTCGGTTGGGTTGTTGAATGTGAGCTTTTCGCAGCGGAGGTGGTTTACAGGTGGGTGGCCTTCAAGGTGCAGGAATAAGTCATAGTCAAAGCGCACTTTCTTCGGTTCTTCCTGAGGGTTGAAAATTACCAAATAGAAAAATCTACCATCACAAATAATTAGCTTGAAAACAAGTGCTACATAAAAGAGTTAAATAAAAAAGGTGTTAATTAAAATGAACATTACGACATTTGTACTGTTCTTTTATATTAAAACTAGTGGCATAAAGCTTGCAGCAACAGTTAATTTTTAATGTAAGATCCTCTGTAGTAATCTGGAGCGGATTCTTCTTAATAAGCAGTAAAAAAAAAAAGTTAACAGGAAGTGAGCTGTAGCTCACAAAAGCTTATGCTCAAATAAATTTGTTAATCTCTAAGGTGCCACAAGTACTCCTTTTCTTTTTGCGAATACAGACTAACACGGCTGCTACTCTGAAACCAGGAATAAAACTGTGACAGTCTACATACTCCTGTGTATGGTCTCTGCTCATTTTGTTCCTTGTCACTACTGATATGACCTCATCACCCAGGATCCAGACTAATCAACTAGATTTCCAAACATTCCACCACAAAATAAATAAAATATCTTGCTATTGCTACTGTAGTAAGGAATGGTATGTTCAGGTAGTAATGACATATAGCTTTTTTCCATGTTCCCTGTACCAATATAGGGAGTAAAAGAGGGGTAAAGTCACACATGACATGGAATCACCAATGCTTTATCACTTGGAAAGCTCCTACATCAAAAAGGTTACTAATATCAATGACTAGACTCCAATTTGTAATACCAGGACAAGGAATCAATTAAGCTTGTTGTAGATTTACAACTATCCTTGTATATTTCTCTCCTGGAAGCCCCAAATGGGGCAACTGCTCCACAAGAGCAAGTCTTAAGAGAAGACAATAATGGACATCACTCAACTCGCTATGCCTGCCAGTTGTACAACACAAGTTGCCAAACAATGGTCACATAAGACAGAGTACTAGTAAGAGAAAAATAAGCTGTCAGATTTATAAGAGAGCCCTTAGCTCTCCCAAGTATAACACAGTTTCAGCATACATCCAGCATGCCTTTTTGAGCATAAGCTACTCAGAGGGAGTGCTGTATTTGCGTCTCATTCGGTGGCAAGCACACTTCGGATGTTTAAATCATATCGAAAAAGTGTTTACTTTTGACTCCTCAGGATTCCAAGGATGTGGACAGCAGGAAGCTTGAAAATCTTAATTACAGTAAAAAAAAATATTCAAAACAAAGATTTTAAACAAAGTCAGGTTAAGTCCTCAAAGTTGCTTTATCTCTGAACTTGAAGCAGTGACCCAGGAAAAGGAACTGGGATAAGCAGTCTGCAGTAGCTTGTTTTTGAAGACAGAGGAGAGCAGTCCCCTTTAGATGAACCAGTAGCTTGATTGACCATATTGAAATGTACCACGGATGAAGACAGAGAGGCTAATATATGGTTTCCTGGGAAAAATTATGTAAATTATTCCCCAAACTATTTGGACAGAGCCACACCATTCCCCTGGTCATTCAGTTGGTACCTGCAGGTGTGCTATATAAGCCCAAATTGAAGAAGTGAACAAACTGGAGTCTTCAAAGAATTTTGCTGAACATTTGATGACCAAAGCTTGTCACTTCAAAGCAGAAATTTACTGTAAGAAGCATCCCTAAAAGCTACAGCCATTATTTAATGACAGCCCTGACAGGAGGGTAGAATACACTGAAACTCATTTTAACTCCTCTAATTGGCTCATATACCCTTTTTAAAAATGAAAGTGCATTTTTCAATGTAGTTAAACTTTGGATCTAAAAGTACCTTTTAAGGGACTACTGTACATTTCTCAATTGCTGTTAACTGCACTTTCATTGCAGCTGAATATGCCATATGCTTCTCTGCATTTCTGCGATTCCTTAAAGCTTTGAATATATTTTCTGTCAGAGGGAAGAGCATATTGGATTTTCTACCAATTCCTTTTTAGCCTCAGGAACAGGAATACTGTAATTCTTAGAGTCCAAGGTCCAGAGCAGATGGCTTCCTGCACCCCTTTCTTGTCTACATATACCTTGGACACCTTTGGAATCAGAAATGGAAAAGTTGTCTACCTTGAATAAGTGATGATCATCTGTCTCCTCCTTCCTCCTCCAATCTATCCCCTTTTTCTCTGTACTGGAATCCCTGTGAAGCAGCTTGGGGGAGGAAGAGTAGCTGAGCCAGGAGAAGGTAATATTTTGGATGAAGAGACCTTCACAAATTAGAGCTGGCCCTATTTTTGTGTCTTTTTCCCTTTGTGTGCTATTGACCCCAGGAAGGGTTTTGATGCTGCATCTGTGTGAAGAACTGGCTGACCCACAGTCCAACTGCTGCTTCTTGATTTCCATGGCACCAAAACGGGGGTGAGGGATGTTTGCAAATTCCCAATTCCAAATGTTGCTTGAGAGTGAGGCGAGTTGTAATCATTGGAGACTTGTCCTTGATTTCAGTACATGTCAATTCCTGCTGGAGAGCTCCTATGACTTGAAGGCCTCCATATTCAGCAAAGGCAGCCAAAAGTCTGGGTGGAAAACAAAAAAAGAAATGTCGGGCGGGAAGCCTCTGTAGAGATGCTTCAATGAATCACTGTCTTCTGACTTTGAGTCCCCGGTTTTGGGCTGAACTCTGAACGGATGGGGCTTAAAGACCCAGAAAATGAACCGCTTTTCTATGATAAAGTCAGATATCCTGGAATGAACCAAGCTGCTCCCTAAAGGAGACAAATGCACCAAAAAGCCAGTTAATTCACTAAATCAATTCTATTTCTTTCTCCACTATCAGGTGAGGCAGAGTAAGCCTTACACTCCACAGATTGATACAGGGAACATTGAAAAACTTATCATTCAACACCTACTATTCAAAAGCAACCACCTAAAAGATACCTGAGCAAATCCTAAAATAGGATGAGCAGGAAAAAAAATCACATACTGTAACTTTGCAGAACTTTCCATGGAAAAGAACAGAACATTGTAGTGCCTACTTAAAAAAAATTGCACTTATCTAAACCACATTTTAAGTGAGCAGGTTTCAATGAATACTTTGGCTACGCGAGGGTTTTTTTAGTGCACTAATCTTATTTAAAATTCTAAAAAACAGAGATGTAACCAAAATATATAAATGTGCGTTTCTGTTTCAAGCCAGTATGTCAAACTACATTTTGGTGAATTTGGTATTACAAGGTAAGCTACAGATACTGTTTGTGTGTTTCATTTACAACAGCAGCTCCACCAAACCACATTGAACAGTCATACATATGCAACATGAAATACGGTGATACTCTACACTAAATTCAAGAAGCTATGGAACTTTGATTATTCCTCTCCATTCCACACACACATACCTCGCCCCCAATCAGATTCTTTTTCATCTGAAAAGTTATTAGCTATAGGGTCCCTTTCATGTATTTAATTAAAATCTTAATGTTAACTACCTTAAATACCTGCAGAAAACAAAGTATCTATCTGAAATTATACTGGGAGAAACCACAATACTGAAATCTTTGTTGAATGGCAAAAACTTTATTTTTAACTGTGCCCCCTGGTAATGTTGAGTTCAAAAGTATCAATATTCACATTACACTAAAAAAATTTTCCAGAGAGGATATGGTATAAAAAGGTTCCCTTTGAAAGACCAAAAACTAAACTAATGACACAAATTGGCAATATTAATTAGAACACTGCGACCCTTATAAAAAAATCATCAAAATCAGCTTCTTTTTTTAAGCTCAAGTACCATTTTAAAAACTTCCTAAAAAACTGGTCAATTTCTGACAAAGGCTAGTAATCCTTCTCAGTTTTTCTCTGGCAATCCTAATTTCACAGAGCAATCTGCACAAATCACTGTGCTAATCCTATTTGGTCATTCAACTAGCCATAATTTTTAGAGTTTGTAGTAAGTTTTTATGATGGTATTTAACAAGTTTGTTGTGATTTGTGAATTAAAATGCAAACTATCAAATAACTTGCATATTAATTTTTTTGCAGAAAGTGAAACAGTATCAGATTACATACCTTGTTTTTGAAGTAAACCTCAATTGGCAAAATGAAACCAGCATATCCAGATTCTTCAACTTTGTAAGGTGGATCTTTACACACTGAAACAAAAAAAAGAAGATCTGTTTAATAACAAGGGTCAGTAGTAGTTTACAGGACGATGGCAAAACTAGAATGAGCAAATCATTTAGAAACGTAGTTACAGAGTTGGTCACAGTTTTCTTTTGTTTTTTTACTTCCCTCTACTGAGTTCAGGGTGCATAAGAATTGATTGATTTTTTGATTTGATTTAAAATCAGATTTTTTAATTTTGTAATGTAAATTATAATACATTTTTCTTTTTAGAAATAACCTATTTAAAATTAAAACTGAATTCAATACAAAATATGTTAAGGCTTAAACATATTGTCACCTCTTAAAACATTTAACGAAAAATAAATATGTTGAATCCATGAGCCTCTTATCAAAAACTTCAAGTTAAAGTTTGCTTTTCTATATAAAGAAAGTGTTAGGGGAAAACTATTAAGTTTTGAGATCAAGTTTTATAAATATGGCACAATAGATCATGAACTGTATTAAGGGCTTGATCCAATGGAGGACCTAAAGGCTGTGCTTCTGAGTGCAAAAGTCATCAAAGGCATCGGGATCCAGCCTCTGATTCCAGGAGACACTATCATGTATCTCACCATGATCATCCACTGAGCCCATCAGGGTGGTCTCAGACTCCTATTTTATAGCTTTTCCCTACATGAGCTCCGATTAGCTCAGTTCTCAAATTATGAACAGGTCTCCATCCACCATGCAAAATTATTCTCCAGCTCATGGAAAAACATTGAAGTTTATGTATCCAAAATATTTAAGATTGTTTTGATTACTAAAAATATATGTTATATAATGTTTATGTTTAATTAAATTCCAATTATCATTCTAATATACTTTGACACAAATCATGAGCAAAATATTATCTAGTAAATAAGCAGTATATCATTCATCATTTTCTAAAACATTTAGATGTACAGTTAATAAGTATCTAAATATATTAAGCTCTATAATTGCTTTAAAATAGCTACATTGACAAATGAGAATGCACCTTTCTTTAAAAAAATAACTGAAGTACAAATGGAAAGTTAATTAAAACAGTTTATTTAAATCATTAATTAAATTGCCTTAATTTAAATCAATCCACCATGGTGGAGTTTGTGAAACATCCTTTCAAAGACGGTAGAGCGACTCTCTCTGATAATTTGTGTATTACTGTATCCCAGTTAAACCAAAATCTGCCACATGCTGAAAAGCCATGGTATTCTGGCATACAGTAGGCTTTGGTAGTCTCAGGAATGGTGAATTATGTTACAGTATTAGAGCAGTACATACAAACTGTACACTGTAGGGTGAGGACTTCTATAATAGGATAAGATTTACAACGCCAGTATACCTAGATAACATTTCCCCCTATATTGTCGATGTAGTACATGTACTTTTAGTTATGTGCAACTCCAGCAGCTTTAAACACGAGCCTTGCGACCAAAACTCTCAACTCAAGTCAAACTCTAGCCCTGACCTTCTCAAAAAGGTCAGGAGATTCAGAACCCAACCCTCTTCTTCCCCCTATTTAGCTGTGCTAAAGTATTGTAGAGTAAATGACATGATACAAGTTCACACTAAGCTGAGCGAGCTAGGGAAACCTTAACTCTTCAGGTTTCAGAGTATCAGCCGTGTTAGTCTGTATTCGCAAAAAGAAAAGGAGTACTTGTGGCACCTTAGAGACTAACAAATTTACTAGAGCATAAGCTTTCGTGAGCTACAGCTCACTTCATCGGATGCATCTAATAAATGCATATGCTTATGCTCTAATAAATTTGTTAGTCTCTAAGGTGCCACAAGTACTCCTTTTCTTTTTACTGTAAGGAGAGTGATCACTTAAGATAAGCCATTACCAGCAGCAAGGGGGGAGGGGGGGGAAGGAGGAAAACCTTTCATAGTGACAAGCAAGGTAGGCTATTTCCAGCAGTTAACAAGAATATCTGAGGAACAGTGGGGGGTGGGGTGGGGTAGGGGGGAGAAATACCATGGGGAAATAGTTTTACTTTGTGTAATGACTCATCCATTCCCAGTCTCTATTCAAGCCTAACTTAATTGTATCCAGTTTGCAAATTAATTCCAATTCAGCAGTCTCTCCTTGGAGTCTGTTTTTGAAGCTTTTTTGTTGAAGGATAGCCACTCTTAGGTCTGTAATCGAGTGACCAGAGAGACTGAAGTGTTCTCCAACTGGTTTCTGAATGTTATAATTCTTGACGTCTGATTTGTGTCCATTCATTCTTTTACATAGAGACTGTCCAGTTTGACAAATGTCCATGGCAGAGGGGCATTGCTGGCACATGATGGCATATATCACATTGGTAGATGTGCAGGTGAACGAGCCTCTGATAGTGTGGCTGATGTGATTAGGCCCTATGATGGTATCCCCTGAATAGATATGTGGACAGAGTTGGCAACGGGCTTTGTTGCAAAGATAGGTTCCTGGGTTAGTGGTTCTGTTGTGTGGTTGCTGGTGAGTATTTGCTTCAGATTGGGGGGCTGTCTGTAAGCAAGGACTGGCCTGTCTCCCAAGATCTGTGAGAGTGATGGGTTGTCCTTCAGGATAGGTTGTAGATCCTTGATGATGCGTTGGAGAGGTTTTAGTTGGGGGCTGAAGGTGATGGCTAGTGGCGTTCTGTTATTTTCTTTGTTGGGCCTGTCCTGTAGTAGGTGACTTCTATTTCCCCATGGTATTTCTCCCCCCTACCCCACCCCACCCCCCACTGTTCCTCAGATATTCTTGTTAACTGCTGGAAATGGCCTATCTTGCTTGTCATCACGAAAGGTTTTCCTCCTTTCCCCCCTGCTGCTGGTAACGGCTTATCTTAAGTGATCACTCTCCTTACAGTGTGTATGATAAACCCATTGTTTCATGTTCTCTGTGTGTGTATATATCAATCTCTCCTCTGTTTTTTCCACCAAATGCATCCGATGAAGTGAGCTGTAGCTCACGAAAGCTTATGCTCTAATAAATTTGTTAGTTTCTAAGATGCCACAAGTACTCCTTTTCTTAACTCTTCAGAAGCGTTAAGCCAGTTCCTTAATATTACTTCAATGTTTGTACAAGCTAATTTCCCGTGTGCTATCATCTCAGTGCCATGATACGAGATTGCCAGATCCTCTGTGGATGACTGGTGGAAATAATGTGAACACATGACTTCTCTGGACCACCTGGTCTTGTTATATCAGTGTTAGCTGACAGATTGAACCTGTGAATAGTAATTCCCCAGATATAGTGCAGCAGATACTAACTTAAGAGCTCATTTGGTATTGCTAGGAGGTTGCATTGTAAAAGGTATGTTATATGAAGTGAATGACCTTGTATATCAGGGTGGCCAAACTTACTGACCCTCCACATGACAATCTTCAGAAGTTTGAGAGCCAGGGCATTCCTGCTAGGGCTTGAGGCTTCAGCCCCATGAGAGGTACCTTCCGGGGCTTAGGGCTTCAGCTCTGCTCCTGTTAAAACCCTGAGCCCCGGTAGGTGCGTCCTGCAGGGCAGAAGCCCTGAGAACCTCCTCCTCACTGGGCAGAAGCCCCTACTCCACCACAAGGTAGAGGTCCCGAACTCCCCTGACCCAGTCTGGTAGGTGGAGAATGAGGGGGAAGAGGGAGCTCTTCCAGCCACACTTTAATGGTAAAAGAGCCATATGTGGCTCAGAAGCCATAGTTTGGCTACCCCATTACATATATTAAAAAGAAACACTTTTACCACAGAAGCTGTATGTACTACTAAATAAAAACCAACAATAGTGCACAGTGCACTTTACAGACAGATCAGATAAAGACAAGTTGCCTGCCCCAAATTATTACTATCCATAGAGACAAGGTAATACCATACATTTAAGGTGCTAGCAGATATGCAGGTGCTACAGAACCTGTCAACTCTCCAGCTTCCACAGCGAGTGTGGCTGCTACTACATGCTAAAGTGAGCATAGTAGGTGTGTTCCCCCCGCTGCGGCCAGGCAAGCTTTGCTGCTCACTGCAGAGTGCCGAGGGGGATAAGGCCATAGTTCCTCCTTCTGGCCCTCCCCTTTGGGATGGCTATAGCGCTGTTAGCCCTGTGCAGCCCTTGGACCAGACTTTGTGCAGAAGCGAGGAAGATTCTGTGCACCACCACTTCCCCATGGTGACAGGCTGCTGCACTGATATGTAGTTTACATCACAAAAACCAAGGATGGCAGGAAAAGCAGTATGAACACACCCTAATGTTTCATATGTGCTATGTTTGTTACATGTTTTTTTTTCCCCCGTCCAATCATTATTTTAAATGTCTTTCCATTTTCTTGGCAGGAAAGAGGAGGAATTACAGCTCATGAAAGTCTCTTGAAAGAAGTGCATTTTAAGAAGGGGTTTGAATGAGAGTGTTAAGTAAGCCCTGGTCTACACTAGGAGTTGGGTCGAATTTAGCAGCATTAAATCAATTTAATCCTGCATCCATTCACATGATGAAGACTTTTTCGACTTAAAGGGCTCTTAAAATCGATTTCCTTACTCCACCCCCGATACGGGGATTAGCGCTGAAATCGGCCTTGCTGGGTTGAATTTGGGGTACTGTGGACCTACAATTAGATGGTATTGGCCTCCATGAGCTATCCCAGAGTACTCCATTGTGACCACTCTGGACAGCACTCTCAACTCAGATGCACTGGCCAAGTAGACAGGAAAAGGTCCGCGAACTTTTGAAACTCATTTCCTGTTTTGCCAGCATGGCAAGCTGCAGGTGAGTGCAGAGCTCATCAGCAGAGGTGACCATGCAGAGCTCATCAGCAGAGGTGACCATGATGGAGTCCCAGAATCACAAAAGAGCTCCAGCATGGACCGAATGGGAGGTACGTGATCTGATTGCTGTATGGGGAGAGGAATCCATGCTATCAGAACTATGTTCCAGTTTTCGAAATGCCAAAACATTTGTCAAAATCTCCCAGGCCATGAAGGACAGAGGCCATAACAGGGACCCGAAGCAGTGCCGCATGAAACTTAAGGAGCTGAGGCAAGCCTACCAGAAAACCAGAATGGTGAACGGCCACTTCATGTCAGAGCCCAAAACATGCCACTTCTATGATGAGCTGCATGCAATTTTAGGGGGTTCAGCCACCACTACCCCAGCTGTGTTGTTTGACTCCTTCAATTGAGGCAACACGGAATCAGGTTTGGGGGATGAGGAAGATGATGATGAGGTTGTAGATAGCTCACAGCAAGCAAGTGGAGAAACCGGTTTTCCCGATAGCCAGGAACGGTTTCTCACCGTGGACCTGGAGCCAGTACCCCCCAAACCCACCCAAGGCTGCCTCCCAGACCCACCAGGCGGAGAAGGGATCTCTGGTGAGTGTACCTTTTAAAATACTATACATGGTTTAAAAGCCAGCATGTTTAATGATGAATTTGCCCTGGCATTCGCGGCTCTCCCAAAGCCTTTGCAAAAAGTTTCTGGGGAGGGCAGCCTTATTCCGTCCACCATGGTAGGACACTTTACCACTCCAGGCCAGTAGCACGTACTCAGGAATCATTGTAGAAGAAAGCATTGCAGTGTATGTTTGCTGGCGTTCAAACAACATCCGTTCGTTATCTCTCTGTGTTATCCACAGGAGAGTGATGTCATTCATGGTCACCTGGTTGAAATAGGGTGCTTTTCTTAAGGGGACATTCACAGGAGCCCGTTCCTGCTGGGCTGTTTGCTTGTGGCTGAACAGAAATGTTCCCTGCTGTTAGCCACAGGGAGGGGGAAGGGGCTAGCCACGCGCTGGGGGGAGGCAAAATGCGACCTTGGAACGAAAGCACATGTGCTATGTATGTAATGTTAACAGCAGGTTTACTGTGAAAGAGTGTACCCATTTTTCTATAAAATGTGTCTTTTCAAATACCACTGTCCCTTTTTTTTTCTCCACCAGCTGCATGTGTTTCAAGGATCACAGGATCTTCTCCTTCCCAGAGGCTAGCGAAGATTAGAAGGCGAAAAAAACGCATTCGTGATGAAATGTTCTCTGAGCTCATGCTGTCCTCCCACTGACAGAGCACAGATGAATGCATGGAGACAGACAACCTCAGAGTGCAGGAAAGCACAAAATGACCAGGAGGAGAGGTGGTGGGCTGAAGAGAGGGCTGAAGCTGAAAGGTAGTGGCAGCGTGATGATAGGAGACAGGATTCAATGCTGAGGCTGCTGGAGGATCAAACTAATATGCTTCAGCGTATGGTTGAGCTGCAGGAAAGGCAGCTGGAGCACAGACCACCGCTACAGCCCCTGTGTAACCAACTGCCCTCCTTCCCAAGTTCCATAGTCTCCTCACGCAGACACCCAAGGACACACCTACTCCACCCCAGAGGATTGCCCAAGCAACAGAAGGCTGGCATTCAACAAGTTTTAAAGTGCTGTGTGGCCTTGTCCTTCCCTCTTCCACTACTCCTGTTGGTGCTTCTCTCCTCCACCACCCCTCCTGGGCTACCTTGGTAGTTATCCCCCTATTTGTGTGATGAATTAATAAAGAATGCATGAATGTGAAGCAACAATGACTTTATTGCCTCTGCAAGTGGTGATTGAAGAGAGGAGGGAAGGGTGGTTAGCTTACAGGGAAGCAGATTGAACCAAGGGGCGGGGGATTTCATCAAGGAGAAACAAACAGAACTTTCACACCGTAGCCTGGCCAGTCATGAAACTGGTTTTCAAAGCTTCTCTGATGTGCACTGCGCCCTCCTGTGCTCTTCTAACCGTCCTGGTGTCTGGCTGCATGTAATCAGCAGCCAGGCGATTTGCCTCAACCTCCCCCCCCCCACCATAAACATCTCCCCCTTACTCTCACAGATATTGTGGAGTGCACAGCAAGCAGTAACAACAATGGGAATATTGGTTTCGCTGAGGTCTAACCGAGTCAGTAAACTGCGCCGGTGCACTTTTAAACATCCAAATGCACATTCTACCACCATTCTGCACTTGCTCAGCCTGTAGTTGAACAACTCCTGACTACGCTCCAGGCTGCCTGTGTATGGCTTCATGAGCCATGGCATTAAGGGGTAGGCTGGGTCCCCAAGGATAACTATAGGCATTTCAACATCCCCAACGGTTATTTTCTGGTCTGGGAAGAAAGTCCCTTCCTGCAGCTTTTGAAACAGACCAGAGTTCCTGAAGATGCGAGCGTCATGTACCTTTCCCGGCCATCCCACGTTGATGTTGGTGAAACGTCCCTTGTGATCCACCAGTGCTTGCAGCACTATTGAAAAGTACCCCTTGCGGTTTATGTACTCACTGGCTTGGTGCTCTGGTGCCAAGATAGGGATATGGGTTCCGTCTATGGCCCCACCACAGTTAGTGGATGGCTTTGCTGCAATGGGATTCCCTATGACCTGCACATTTCCCAGGGTCACTACCCTTGATATCAGCAGATCTTTGACTGTGTTGGCTACTTGCATCACAGCAGCCCCCACAGTAGATTTGCCCACTCCAAATTGATTCCCGACTGACCGGTAGCTGTCTAGTGTTGCAAGCTTCCACAGGGCTATTGTCACTTGCTTCTCAACTGTGAGGGCTGCTCTCATCTTGGTATTATTGCGCCTCAGGGCAGGGGAAAGCAAGTCACAAAGTTCCATGAAAGTGCCCTTACGCATGCAAAAGTTTCGCAGCCACTGGGATTCGTCCCAGACCTGCAACACTATGCAGTCCCACCAGTCTGTACTTGTTTCTCGAGTCCATAATTGGCGTTCCACGGCATGAACCTGCCCCATTAGCACCATGATGCCCACATTGGCAGGGCTCGTGCTTTGAGAGAAGTCTGTGTTCATGTCCTCATCACTCTCTTCACCGCGCGGACGTCGCCTACTCCCCTGGTTTCGCTTTGCCAGGTTCTGGTGCTGCATATACTGCTGGATAACGTGTGTGGTGTTTAATGTGCTCCTAATTGCCAAAGTGATCTGAGTGGGCTCCATGCTTGCCGTGGTATGGCGTCTGCACAGAAAAAAGGCGTGGAACGATTGTCTGCCGTTGCCCTGATGGAGGGAGGGGTGACTGATGACATGGCTTACAGGGAATTAAAATCAACAAAGGATGTGGCTTTGCGAGAAACTGAATGGCTCCCTCAAGAATAGAACTCAAAACCTCAAGGATAGAACTTAAAACTGGGTTTAGCAGGCCGTTGATTTCACGGAGGGTGGGAGGAGAAAATGAATACAAAACAAATCTGGTCTATTTCTTGTTTTGAGCTACTTCATCTATCTTTATAGATCTTGCTGGCAGCAGACTGTGCCATACAACCGCTAGCCATTGTCATCTCCTGGGTGCTCGGCAGAAGACGGTGCAGTATGACTACTGGCCATCGTCTTCTGCTGATTAAAAGACAGTGCAATGCTGGTAGGACTCAATCGCCATGAGACGAATCTTAAAAGGGAAATGACCTGGCTGAGTCACTCCCATGTTTGCCCAGGCGCCCCTGACCTTATCGAGGTCGGTTAAAAGAGCACCCAGGACTACGTCGATGATGGCTACCAGTCATACTGCACTGTCTGCTGCCAAAAGGCAATAAACTGCTGCTGTGTAGCAATGCAGTACCGCGTCTGCCAGCACCCAGGAGACATACGGTGACAGTTAGCTGAGTGGGCTCAGTGCTTGCTGTGGTATGGCGTCTGCACAGATAACTCAAGAAAAAAGGCGCAAAACGATTGTCTGCCCTTGCTTTCATAGAAGGAGAGAGGGAAGGGGAGGCCTGACGATATGTACCAGAACCACCCGCGACAATGTTTTAGCCCCATCAGGCACTGGGATTTCTACCCAGAATTCAAATGGGTGGTGGAGACTGCGGGAACTATGGGATAGCTACCCACAGTGCAACGCTCCGGAAGTCGATGGTTGCCTCTGTACTGTGGACACACTCCGCCAACTATATACACTTAGAACATTCGTGTGGGGACACACACAATCGACTGTATAAAACGCTTTCTACAAAACAGACTTCTATAAATTTGACCCAATTTCGTAGTGTAGACATACCCAAGATAGAGCAAAACAAAGAGGGGAGTTTCAGACATAGGGATCTTTTTAAGCTTCAAACTCAGCCATATATTTGAAAAAACAGCCAAAGACAGTATTCCACATTACAGATAGTATTAACAGCATACGAGTGTTCTCTTTTAAAACCAAGAACTTTTACATGCTGAAGAAGCTTTCGAAAATTTAAACAAAATAGTCTTAGTTAAGGGCACTCGCTGGTTAAAATAATACATACTGACACCTCCTGAATGCAGGTTACATGAGCCCTACTCCTCCCCCCTGCCCCTGGGAAGTCAGGCTAGGAGAGAGGTTTTACCACGGGCACAGGAACTAGGGGTGTGAGAGGTGCTGCAGCACCCCCAGACTCCAGGCTGCCAGCCCTGTGCACCCAGGGTCCTGGCTGCTGGCTCATTAGAGTACTACAAGTAAAATCCAGTGGCGCTGGAACATTTTGAATAATGGGGGTGCTGAAAGCCTCAGCTCAGGGGGAGGGGGTTAGTGGTCTGGCTTTCAGCACCCCCACTATTGAAAAATGTTCCAGCGCCACTGGGTTTTACTTGTAATACTCTTATGAGCTTTGACCATGCAGTTTTGGGACAGAAGACTGAAAGCCATTTACAAAAAGAGGGAGAGGTTAAGCAGTAAGATTTATCCAAATGGAAATGATGCAATATAGAAACATTTCATGTATGAGAATAGATTGGCTGGCACTGAAGTCTCAAGCTCCCATTAAGTGAAATGCACTGAGGTCTCATTTCTCATATATGCCATGTCAGCTTCTTCTTGTGCACCTAAGTGGTCCAGGAAATACCTTAAGTATAAATATTTTCTTCTCTTTCTTCCCCTCAGATATTTATTTTCTTAGATTTACAAAGCAGTTAGCAGTGCTAAAAGGGAAGATATTTATCTTACTGTAACTGGAGTTCTTTGAGATGTATTGTCCCTATCTGTATTCCAATGGGGATGTGCATGTGCTCCACACACCTGATACTGGAATAATCTTGCAAGCTGTGTCCTCTAGTCCATGCCTGCATTTCTGCTCTCCTCCTGCTCGGCACCAAGGATATAAGAGAGGAGCAGACCAATCACCTCTTCGGTTCCCCCTTTACCGCAAATCTTGCCAAGATCTGAAGCAAGGGGGGAGGAGGGCAGGTAGTGGAATATAGATAGGGACCACACATCTCAACAAACTCCAGTGGCAATAAGGTAAGTAACTTCCCACTCTTTTTTGATTGCTGGTCCCTTTGCATAGGTTCTGGAACTAAGGGTGCTGCCGTACCCCCTGGCTTGAAGTGGATTCCATCATATGGAGTGTTTACAGTTTTGTTCAATGGCTCTCAGCAGCCGCCTTTTATAAATTTTCCAGCACCCCTGTCCCTATGTATATTCCACTGTGACTGACAAACAAGCGGCACTCAGAGGGGAAGGGGTTGCAGGGATGCAGATGGTATAACTATTTGTTGAACTACTGCCCCAAAGGATGCATCAGTGGAGGAGTCCTGGACCAAGGCTAATGTCTCGAAAATGTGTGGATGGAATTCCACGTAGCTGCCCTGCAACTGTTAAGAAAGAATACCTAATGCCAGTAAGGCCACTTCTGTCCTTACCGCATATGAGGGAGGAAGCTGTGTGAATTGATGGAGTAAGATACAGCCAAATATCCACTTAGAAACACTCTGAGATGGGACAGCTTGACTTTAGACTCATTCTACTATGGCAACGAACAATTCAAATGCCTGTTTGATCAGTTTTGTTCTTTACAGGTAAAATGCCAATGCTCATCGCACATTGAAGGAATGAAGTCTCCTCTCCTCGCTAGAGCCATGGGGCTTTGGAAAAAAAATACAAGTAAGTGAACTGACTGGTTTATATGAAATTCCACAGCTATTTTAGGAATGAATTTTTGGTGTAGTTGTAGAGAAACTTTGTCCTTATGAAATATTGTGTACAGTAGATCAGCATTTAGGGCCCCAAGTTCACCTACGCTTCTGGCTGAGGTGATGGCAATGAGGAAGGCAATGTTCAAGGACAGGAGGGAGTTCCAGAAGATTTACATGCATTCTGGTCTCTTGGGGCATTCAAGGGCTTGTCTTGAATCATCATGTGATTGGCTGGTGTGAGCTCCCCGGACTAGCAGGGAGGCATCCGTAATTACTGCCTTGTCAAGTGTGGGAGATGGAACACCCACACAGACTAATCCAAGATCTTTCCACCAAATTAGTGAGGCCCCATTCTGGTGGGAACTGTCACTGTTCATACTCAGACATGCCAAACCCATGAAAAAAAAAAAAAACAGAAATTGGGCTTGTTATTGGCTTAATTGGCTTGTGAGTTGCTTGTTGGCTAGTTTTTGGCTTGTAGCAGCTTGTTACTTTTTTTTTTTTAAATCAGCTCCCGGCAAGCAGGGGCAAAGGGGGACAAGCAGGGGAAGGAGAGGGAGAGAGTAAGGGATGCACAGAGGGCCCACCACAATCCCAGACTGCACGCCGGAGGAAATCTAATCACAGAGTTTTGGGGTTCTTAGGGATTGGCTGATTTTGGCCTTATTTTGAAATGGGATTAGCTTGATTTTTGACTTTTTGTGAAAGTGGAGGTGCTTATTTACCATGTGAAAGTTCGCAACTGTGTTTATGTTGTGTTTATTTGGTACATAGGAGTTGGTGTATCAGGCTGCGTATGGCATGAAATCTGACAATCAGGTGATATGCCCTCACCCTGACTGAGTCTAGAGTAGCTCCTATAAATTCGATAGTTTGTCTTGGGGTGAAGATAGACTTTTCCATATTCACACAGACTCCTAGGTATGATAGAAGATGAAGCAGGGACATGGTTAATGCAAGGGCTTCTAAACATAGCCTGCCAACAGGAAACCAATTGCCTAAATATGTGAAGAAAGTGGAGCTGCTCCATTTGAACTTTTCTGCTGCTACTAGAGACTCTTTGGTGAAGATCAAAGTACAATTACTAGACAAAATGGAAGTACTGATAGTGGCCATGGACTACAATAAACCTGAGGAATTTTCAATGGGCAGGGCAAATGTCCATGTGAAAACACACATCTTTCATATCGAGAGCTGTGAACTTTCTTGTCCAGGAATGGTATTAGCAATGCCAGTGTACCATAGGAATTTTAGTTTGTGAATAAAAACAAGTCATCACAGGCCAAAAATGGGTTTCCACCCTTCCTTCTTTTGGGGAACTAGGAAATCTTTCAAATAGAACCCCTTTCCCTTGATGCTAAATAGGCACCCACTCTCACTCCCCAGTGGAGGAGAGATTCTACCTCCTGGAAGAGATTCTCCTTGTGAGAATGGCCTCTGAATGGTGACTGGGAAGGGATTTTTGGAGGAGATGGGGAGAGAAACTCAGTGGGATAGCCAGAATGGATGATATCCAGCATGCACTTGTCTGTTGTTATTTCTCTTCAGTTGTGGAAAGAGAGTGCTAAATGGCCACCAGAGTACAGAGGCTTGGGTGGAAATAGCATCAACAGTGTTTCACAACTCCCGAGTATCCAATCCAAAGTGCCTCTTTCCCAGAGAATGAGACTGGGTTGACGTGGAAGGTTTAAGATATTTTGACTTTTGCGCTCTCTGTCTTTTGCGAAGCAGTTCATAGGATTGCTGATGGTAAAATGGTTGAGGCATAGGCCTTGCTTTGTAGGCATGTTTGTGGTATTTCCTCCTAGGGGCTGGTGTATACGTAGTCAGAGAGCAGAGTCTTTTACTGAGAGCAAAGACTCAGTCTTTTCATTGAAAAGGTTGGTCTTGTCAAAGAGCAAGTCCCGCTACAGTGTTCTGGACCTCCCTGGGAAACTCCTAAAGAATGTGGCCATGATTCCCAGTGCATGACAATGGCCACTGAGCTCAATGTAGTATGTAATGACCTCAGATTGCAGTGAAATTCTGGCCACCAGCTTGCCTTCATCAATAAAGGCCTGAAATTAAGCCCTGTCCTGCTGAGGTAATTTATCCTTAAAAATCTAGGAATTTTAAATAATTTAGATAAAACTAACAAATTGTAAAATATTTACAGGTTTGAAAATAAGAAGGCTGAAGAAAAAGGAGAATCTCCGGACACTGGAGGTTCCAACTCAGGCTACGCTGTGATAAACAGGAACTGAAGAGGAGATTGGCCAGCCCAGCCCTTTTGCACATTTGGTACAGAGCATGAGGGGAACAAGCTCATAGGAGCACACCAACAGACACTGTTTTCAAGAATTCTCCAGGGTCAGGCACATGGAGTGTATGCATCTGTATAGTGGAACACTCAGAGGGGCAGGTGCTTAAAGAAGAATAGTAACTTGTCAACATTTCATGTTACAGCTCTGAAAACAAAATCTGCTATACTTACAGGTTTCATTGAAACTTAGGGTGATGGGTTTACAAACACAGATTCCATCTCAAGATGTTATTTCTGTCTCTCTCCAACCTGGAGGATTGACATTAAAGTCAAGGAGAATTATACTGGGGAAGGGAGAGGGCTGGAGTGTGCACAAGCTGTTGAACAAAGGAACAGAGCAAGGAAAGTTGAATGACTCTACATGTACAGGGACAGTAGTATTGCAAGTGAGCTCCTTGAAAGCCACCCTATTTCCCTCCCTGCTTCTGTGGAAGCCATTAATATAGCTACTGGCAGGAGCAGATCCTGTATACAGGCTCAGCCAGCAGTCTGTGAGCACAAGCTTCTCATTTTGTTTTTCAGAGGTTCCCACAGACTCAGCTCTCCTGCAAGTGCACATGCAGTTTAGCTGATCAATGCTCAAACCTTACCTAGAACATTCTGGAGAGTGGGAGAATGGGAATGGGGAATTATCTGGGAATGACAGGAACTTGGAAAGCCACCAAAAACAAGAATGACCAAAAAAGAAAAAAAAAAACAGAAAAGAAAAGTTCCAAAGGAAAACAAATAGACATAACAGGAAAGAACAGTTAGCAAATACAGACCAAAAGGGCAAATGCAGTGGGAAGTTTGTGGAGGTCTGGCATGAGTGGACATGGGACAGGGGGAAAAACACTGTATTGTGGCATAATTATATTTTTTTTAAAAAACAACAACAACAACTTCTGCAGGATATTAGAGCAGTGCAGTCATTTAAAAAAAACAGGAAACTGTTTCTATGACTAAATTAACACTGCTAAACAGCACATAATCTCATTTATTTTCTGGCATATATTTAAAGTATAGATACTAACATATCCAGGTATATTATAAACTATCCAGTTAATAAAACACCAAGGAAAACTATACATGTGCAATACGTGAAATAGACTCAACCAATATAGGGCCCTGTTGTGCTATGGGCTGTACGAAGAACTAGTGGGAGTCCATAAACTAAAGAATTTTATAATCTAGATTTGAGAAATTTGGGAAACTTGATCTAAGGATTATTTATTTAAAATAAAAACACCAAGGGGGAAAAGGACCAGGGAAATAAGACGCTGGAGAGCTAGATAGAGGATCCTGGTGGAAAGACAGCAGTTAGAAGAATTCAGATTGCTGCCTTAACCTGTTTTGAGGAGTGTGCATCTGTACACATATGCAGTGCCTCTATACTAAATTACATACTTTATAACTTAAAATTTTCCATTACACGTATTCAGTATGAAATATTCAAAAATCACCCTAAGCTTTATTCAATTAAGTGAGATCAAATGCAAAAGTTTTTCAAGCATAAAGCACGCGCTCCTAGTTGAGGACTAGTTACATGTTCTTGTCGTAACCCAATCCAAACAACAAGTGCCTACAATCTCATTTAGAATGTAAGAAAATAACTTGTACAACTTTTCCTTAAACCAGAAAAGGAATTTAAGGGCTTTTCCTTTAATTTAATGCACACAAGTTCACCTATGAGCACATAAACAGGAATAGAATTTTCAGCCCCAAAGAGGAATTCTTTGAGAAGATATCAGCAAATGAAGTCAGGGATTGTTATAACAGTAACTGCCCTGAAAACTTTACTGTGGTGTAATTAATTATGCAAAATACATTGATCACAATTAAAAAGTCAACATCCATCCAAAGAGTGATATCTGAAATATTTCATTCTTCTCTATACTTACCATAGGAAATCACTCCAGTATCTCAGTTACTACTATATTGCAAATGTGGGATAACAGATTTTTTTTTTAAATTGTGACTGTCGTATTACATGAAAGCACAACTCAAAGCATGATAACTCTACTGAATTTTGGAAGAGTTAAAAAAAATCAGAAATTTTGTGTTGACTATGCTGGAGAAGCTGGTCCTGAACAGCTTCTCTATCTGCACCTATTGGCATTATAGTTTACTATTGGTAAATGCTCTTGTAATGCTCTTCAAAGTGAAAGAAAATATAGCTCCTGCCAATCAATGCAACATTTTTCCAGTAAATTGCAGTAAGAAAATTATAGTCAACTTGTAAATGAATAAATATCATTTATGAGTGGGTGGGTGAGATTCTGTGGCCTGCGCTGTGCAGGAGGTCGGACTAGATGACCAGAATGGTCCCTTCTGACCTTAGTATCTATGAATCAGCTGGCACTTCTAAAGCACTTTCCATTTGTAGAAATCCAAGAACTTTAACGGAAGTAAATGTCATAATACTCATTTTATAGATAAGGAAACTAAGGAACAAACAGGCTTAGACTGGGATTTTGAAGCCCATTTCCAATAGGACTTGAGTGCCTAACTCCCTGAAGTGCCTTTGAAAAACCTCAATATAATGACTTTCCCAAGGTCACACAGCAAGCCAGGACTGCGAGCCCTTAAAAAAAAAATAAAAGAAAAAGAAAAAGAAAATGGGTTCTGGCCCTCTACCACTGTGTCCTATTCCTCAGGACCAGCGGGCCTCCTATTGCTTATATAAATGTGTTTGGTTTTACTTCTTGGATTTTTCTCCTTCCCTCCTCCAAAACCTGAAAGCCACTGGACTTCTGCTTGTGTTTATACACATTCTTATATACTGCATAGGACATTAACCTAAACCTGAGAAACTGACTGGAATCAACTAAGAACCTACATCTGTTAACATAGTTGGTTAGCAGTGACTGATAAAAAGTCATGAAGTATAAAGACTGATAATGGAGCCCTTGGAGAGAGAGACAAAGGAAATAAAAACCAAGTAGTTTTGAATTAGCACAGCATGTAGCTACCACTTATAACCATTAATTTTCTAGTTCTAACGTGAGATTAATTTTACTTCAGTCATTTCACACACACACACACACACACACACACACACACACCCCTACCTTACGGTCTTTGCCATTCAAAGAAACACCATGTGCATTCTGAATACTAGAAAATGGACTGTTGAACCAGAACAAAAAAACCACCAGTGTTCTTATAAATACACATTCCTCTGTCATGAATACACAAAAGATGCAAAATAAGTTTCAGAGTAAGTATTATTACTAATTAGTGCTCCAAAATAATGATGAATGGATTTAGTATCCAGTATAGTCTCTATTACTGTGACTTTAATCCACTGCAGACACAGACAGAATTGTTTCCAGACTGTAGTGTCCCATGTGCTGAGAGTTCACAGAAGCAGCCCTACGCGCACTAAGAGATACATACATCCTCAACAAGCATCTTGAAAGATCTGATTGATGTGAGCCTTCGGTCCATACTCTTGGAGAGTCAAAGGGCTAACCAAAAAGTTTCTTTCCCTACTAGTGTCCAACAACATTCCACTTACTTGTGAACAGTTTTGTTTTCCTTACTCCCCTTATTCTAAATTTTATAGTAAAGTCTTGCATAGCTTTGTCTTCACTAGGGTAACAAGACTCCTATTACACAGGAAAACTTCAAGTTAGGGGAGAAAATGAAAAAAAAAAAAAACCACAGAAGAAGAGTATTTTACAGCTACATGAACATAACTGATTTGAGAAAAAAATAACTGCAATAGACGATGCTGAAAAGAAAGGCAGTGGTTCTCTTGGAAAAGATGGTTAAAAAATAAGCTAATTCCTGGAATGCACACAACATGCACTCACTCTCCCTCATGATGGCTCAGTACACTTTACAGACTTCATGGATGTGAACCTGGGAAGGGTGCATCACTCACAAATGGTGAAGTCACGTTTGAGTTATGGAAGTCATCCCAGACAAATGCTAATAAAACCTGGATAAGCCATGCCATCATGTATTCGGTGACTCCTACATATTCTGAAAAAAAAAAAAAGTTTTATAGTTGTTTTAGAGAAACACTTTTCTTACATGGACACAGATCTTCCTAACACTTCATGTAATCCAGGTGCTTTGGTTATCAATTAACCCTTCTCCATTCGCTATCTACATTAAAGGAAACTCCACCAGCAAGAGCTGGGATTCACTCCAAAGGGAAGATTAGCAGTGTACATGTGTCCCATCCCACCCCTTTGCCATGAGAGCTCCGCTCCAAGCTTCAAATGGTGCTCTATTGCAGTTCCTTGGCCATACTACTCTGTAACTGACCCTGCTACTTTGGCTTTGGGCCCCTTGGTGAAGTAAATATGTTCTACTGCTTGTATTGCTATATTCTGACCCAGGTGTACTTTCTGCCATTGAGGAAAACTTTATACATTCCCTATGCTCTACCAATCCTTTTCCCGTAGGTACTGTGTTTCCTAAAATGGAAATTTATTTACATGTTGCTTTTAAACAACCTGAAGAGAATTCAGTCATGCCAAAACATTCTTTCATACAAAAATACTATGACAATATCATCACAGCTATGATTACAGTGTTTATTAGTTAAATGTTGTTACAAGACCCACAGAGGAAGCAGTAAACAATTACTCACTAAATTTAAAACCAAATTTATAAATTCAAACAAAAATGGTGTTAATTTTTCACAGTTAAGCATACAATAGTCAGGAAATGCCAATTTAAAACTCACACAGGTTTAAAGCTTAGTTCTGTTTTCTTATGTATACAGATTGCAATCAATCTTGAATTACGCAATCATACCTATTTCTCAACTACAGTGGCAATTTTCCTACATCCTTAGTGTCACATCTAGTAGCTTGTAACACTCTCATTGGTTTTATACATAAACCAATGTTCAATATATCTTTATTGATTTGCCATTTTATAGAGCAAGTTTTCTGTACGCTAGTTATGGGTTTTAATAATTGTCAGCACCCATGTGTTATACAGCCTCTGTTACAGGCAATCTAGAAGATAAGGAGGGAAACCACAAAGTTAACATAGCTGTGAACTCAGATGACCTATAAATGCCAATTTTAATAGAGTTAATTTTCAGTATTGCTCTGTATGGCATACACACCAATATCTATGTTTTATAAGTACAATTTTACTGAGTATTTTCCATGTACTTCCACAGACTTTCTGGCATGCCCAAATAATTACTCAGTACTACAAGAAGGGTATCTAAGGTTGTAGGGAAATTGTGTGATATTGTATGTATTTTAATGCATATGTATAAAAGGGGAAAGTTAACATTGCAAGGACAACCTTAACTCTGGCATTTTCTTCCATCCAGAGTTTATCCCTGCAATCTTAGTTAGGCTATACCTTCACCAAAGAATAGTTCTCATATGTTAACCATCCTGCTATAAAAATATAGTGGAAAAAAGTGAGAACAAGCATTTGCATGGCAATTTTGTAGCTGGCATTGCAAGGTATTTACATGCCAGATGTGCTAAACATTCATATGCTCCTTCATGCTTCAGCCACCATTCCAGGGGACATGCGTCCATGCTGATGACTGTTTCTGCTCGATAAACTAAAGCAGTGCAGACCGACGCAAGTTCATTTTCATTATCTGAGTCAGATGCCACCAGCGGAAGGTTGATTTTTTTTTTTTGGTAGTTAGGGTTCTGTAGTTTCCGCATCAGAGTGATGCTCTTAAGATTTCTGAAAGCGTGCTCCACAGACTGTCCCTCTCAGATTTTGGAAGGCATTTCAGATTCTTAAACCTTGGGTCGAGTGCCGTAGCTATCTTTAGAAATCTCACATTGGTACCTTCTTTGAGTTTTGTCAAATCTGCAGTGAAAGTGTTCTTAAAATGATCAACATGTGCTGGGCCATCATCTGAGACTGCTATAACAGGAAATATATGGCAGAATGAAGGTAAAACAGAGCAGGAGACAAACAATTCTCCCCCAAGAAGTTCAGTCACAAATGTAATTAACGCATTATTTTTTAATGGAGCATCATCAGCATGTTCTCTGGAATGGTGGCCGAAGCATGAAGGAGCATATGAATGTTTAGCATATCTGGCACGTAAATACCTTGCAATGCCAGCTACAAAATTGCCATGCGAACGCTTGTTCTCACTTTCTGGTAACACTATAAATAAGAATAGGGCAGCATTATCTCCCATAAATGTAAACAAACTGGTTTGTCTTGTTAGAGACAAACTTGTTAGAGATTATCTGAACAAGAAGTAGGACTGAGTGGACTTGTAGGTTCTGAAGTTTTACATTGTTTTGTTTTTGAGTGCAGTTATGTAACAAAAAAAAATCTACATTTGTAAGTTGTACTTTCACAACAAAGACTGCACTACAGTACATGTATGAGGTCAATTGAAAAATATTATTTCTTTTGTTTATCATTTCTACATGCAAATATTTGTAAACAACAATATATTCTTTGATGTCAATTACAACACAGAATATATATGAAAATGTAGATAATCATCCAACATATTTAATAAATTTCAATTGGTATTCCATTGTTTAACAGTGTGATTAAAACAGTGACTAATCATGGTAAATTTTTTTAATTGTGATTAATTTTTGAGCTAATCATGTGACTTAACTGTGATTAATTGACAGCTCTAAAATTTGTAAACACTTTTCGTTTTATTTGTACTCACATTTAATTCTACTGAGCATCCGATGAAGTGAGCTGTAGCTCACGAAAGCTTATGCTCTAATAGATTTGTTAGTCTCTAAGGTGCCACAAGTACTCCTTTTCTTTTTGCGAATACAGACTAACACGGCTGCTACTCTGAATACTGAGCACAGGCTATACCTTTGAAGTTATATCAGAATTTTTCCATTTCACAGCAGTCCTTCAATGTCTCAGAACCAATTCCCCTGCTGTGGGAAAGGTCACAGAGAAGAAAAATAAAATCTGCTTACTGAAGTCCTAAGTGCTGGTTAGGTATCTCCAGTCCAAATCCAGGACTGTGCAACAAAAATTGGAGAAAGCCCCTCACCACGGGTCCGATCCATCTCATAAAGTCAAAGCAAGGATTTCCACTGACATTAATGGTAGTCACATCAGGCCCCATTCAGTATTCCAGCCTGGGACAACTGCCATAAAAGTTTACTAGCCCAGACCCAAAAACTACTATTTACCCACTCTTCGCCATAATGACTGATAATGCTAAAACCAACTGCTATTTTATACACCTATACAAAATATAATAGTTCCAGAAGAAAGAGCAAGTTGAGTTTTGCAAATCTCCAGTACCTGCTGGACTCAATCCTAGTGTTCTTCTACTGACAGAAGAAAGAAGCAAAAGACCTTTTCATGAATCAGAACATAATAAGCTGCCTAAAACCTCAGAAATGGAGATACCAGTGTTGGGCAGATCTCCAAGGAAGTGTCACAAAATTAAAATGTCCGTTGACATGAACTCAGAGTTCATGATTTGAATGATGAAATTAACAAGCCCCCGAGAGGGAACATTAGTAAAGCTGTATAAAAGGAGCTGTCATGTCTTGATAGTACACTGGCAACCAATCCCACTACATTATTTATCTATCATATTGCCATTTTGCCCTTATCTTAAAGGCACAGTACCAATTGCACACATTTATTATCCTTTGACACCTGCACATAGGAGGCAGTATAAGCAAATTTAGGCCAATAAGAAACAGCTTCTTGCAGATGGATTGTAAGTAAAATAAATTGTTTCTTTCCTTATAATAAAAGGCACAAATGTTTGTAGATATTTCCAGTTGTTTATCTGACAACCGTCTGGACAGAGGTTAAAGTAGCTCTAGAAAAAATAAATGCCATACCAAATTTTGTAGTCAATTTGGCAATAGGAGGATGGGGATGAAAAAAGAAGAAGAATTAATTATTTTTTCTAGCATATTCTATACTTTCCCATCTGATCATGAATGGCATTGGTATTCAACACTATCCTAAGCTTTGTAGACAACTTAAATTCAACATTAATATGAATATCATATGTGCATAAGACAACATGAGTGTGCAGCTAATGCGGAGACAATTGTTTACACAGGATGTACACAAGGATTCTAGGCCTGATTGTTCCTCATTCAGCATTACTTGCATGAGTAAGGGAACGGTATAAAGTTGTATAATTACAAGTATCCTGAATTACAAATTTGAAATCTCTGATCAAGTCTATTCTACGATGACCAGAATGTGAACATATACTCTATGGGGAAGTTAGGAGCTTTGGTATGCAGGTGATAACCAAAACAAGTACAGTATTCAAGTAACAGACACTTTCTTTGGTCAAAGAGAAGAAAAATGTAGCATTTGTCAGGGTATCATGAACAAAAAAAGAGCCATACAGACAGAAGGTTTATTCTCCTTAAATCTGAATACATAAACTGAAACAGTCCTGGTTTTGAAGCACTATAGTTTATTCAAACCACATTTCTCTTTTTGAAAGTGCTATGAGTAAATCAATGATTGAAATTTAGCAATAACCTACTTTCCTGTGACACTCATTTTATGCCACTGACAATCTGCATCCAGTGGAACGACATATGGTTTTTGCCTAAAACACAAAGCTGCTTCTGTGTATAAGGGATTTTAAAGGCAAAATGTGTATGATTTTTAAAAAAAAAATCTTGGCTGATGTGCCATATAATCTGATCCTAAGTAGCGATTTTCATCATTTTCCTTTTGCTCTAGACAGGAATTAAAAAAATAAAGTAAAAAACCACACACACCTGCTGAGTACTACATTTTCAGCATAGATGATAATCTGCAGATAATTAGTACCAGAACCACAATAAAGAGAGAGTACAATTCACATTCACGTTTTGCTAGATTTTGGCTGGAGTAGTCTACAAAAATAGTTGGCTTTTAGTCATGAAATTCATGTAGTCTGTGTTTCCCCAGTTCCAGCTTTTAAAAATCAGTAAGTTGTTTGCATTTTAATCAATTAAAATTAAGTCTATTGAATGTAACTTTAGAATAGCACAAGACACTGATTTATGTGCGTAATCAAACTAGAACACAAACTAACCTTCTGTGATTCTACTATGCAACTGAGAAAACAATAGAATATACTAACATACAAGAGGCAGATCCTGAAAAAGAGGGCTAAAAACTAGGGCTGTCAAGCGGTTAAAAATTGCGCTGTTAAACAATAATAGAATACCATTTATTTAAATATTCTTGGATGTTTTCTACATTTTCAAATATAAAGATTTCAGTTACACACAGAATACAAAGTGTACAGTGCTCACTTTTGTTTTTTACAGTGAAATATTTGTAATAAAAATATAAATAGTATTTTTCAATTCACCTAATACAAGTACTGCAGTGCAATCTCTATCATGAAAATTGAACTTACAAATGTAGAATTATGTACAAAAAAATAACTGCATTCAAAAATAAAACAATGTCAAACTTTAGAGCCTACAATTCCACTCAGTCCTACTACAGCCAAATCGCTTATACAAATAAGTTTGGTTACAATTTGCAGGAGATAATGCTGCCCACTTCTTGTTTATGTCACCTGAAAGTGAGAACAGGCATTCACATGGCACTGTTGTAGCCAGCGTCACAAGATATTTATGTGCCAGATGCACTAAAGATCCATATGTCCCTTCATGCTTCAACCACCATTCCAGGGGACATGCGTCCAAGCTGATGACTGGTTCTGCTCAGTAACGATCCAAAGCAGAGCAGACCAACATGTTCATTTTCACGATTTGAGTCAGATGCCACCAGCAAATGGTTGATTTTCTTTTTTGGTGGTTCAGGTTCTGTAGTTTCCACATCGGAATCTTTTAAGTCTTTTAAGACTTCTGAAAGCATATTCCACACCTCTTCCCTCTCAGATTTTGGAAGGAACTTCAGATTCTTAAACCTCGGGTCGAGCCGTAACTATCTTTAGAAATCTCACATTGGTATCTTCTTTGCATTTTGTCAAATCTGCAGTGAAAGTGTTCTTAAAATGAACATGTGCTGGGTCATCATCCAAGACTGCTATAACAGGAAATATATGGCAGAATGAGGGTAAAACAGAGCAGGAGACATACAATTCTCCCCCAAAGGAGTTCAGTCATACATTTAATTAATTCATTATTTTTTAATGAGTATCATCAGCTTGGAAGCATGTGCTCTGGAATGGTGATCGAAGCATGAAGGGACATACCAATGTTTAGCATATCTGGCACATAAATACCTTGCAATGCCGGCTACAAAAAAGTGCCATGCGAACACGTGTTCTAACTTTCAGGTGACATTATAAATAATAACCAGGCAGCAGTATCTCCCATAAATGTAGACAAACTTGTTTGTCTTAGCTATTAGCTGAACAAGAAGTAGGACTGAGTGGAATTTAGGCTCTGAAGTTTTACATAACTGCACTCAAAAACAAAACAATGTAAGAACTAAAAAAATCTACGTTTGTAAGTTACACTTTCACGATAAAGAGATTGCACTATGGTACTTGTATGAGGTGAAGTGAAAAATACTATTTCTTTTGTTTATCATTTTTACAGTGCAAATATCTGTCAAAAATAATAATATAAAGTGGGCACTGTATACTTTGTATTCTGTGTTGTACTAGAAATTAATATATTTGAAAATGTAGAAAAACATCAAAAATATTTAATAGGCATTCTATGTTTAACAGTGCAATTAATTTTTTTTAATCACAGTTAATTTTTTTAAATTAATTACGTGAGTTAACTGCAATTAATCCACAGCCCTACTAAAAACATATTCAATTAAGCTGCCAGATGTATTGGACAGGTGTTTGACAGGTTCCATGCTTGCATCGTTGGGTAAAGCGATTTTGGATGATGCTGATGTTTTCAGAATGTCAAGCTTATGTCGTGTCTCCTACACTTCCTCCAGGGACACGTCAAGGGAATCTGAAACTCTCCTATAGACACCCTGGCAATGTCTGAAGTTGGCCCCTGCGCTGTGAGGAGGGGCCATGATGGTGTCGTCCAGGACAGAGGAAAAAAAATAGGTTGCTGGTTCGACATCCTCGTCAGAGATTTCTTCCTGTTCTCCCGTCATCTCTTCAGGGTACTCAGATGGTCCCAGTACCGATGGCACAGGTGACTGCTGTGTATCTTCCCTGTGTGGGCTAGAGGTTTTAGGTGGTGAGGGGGATATGCCATCCATAGGGCCCAATACTGCCACTGTGGAGGAAAGGGCATCGGAGCCATACAAGAGTGCTTGTACCACTGTTGTTCTTGGCCCCTGTATAGTATCGCTTGTGTGGCAGGGCCAGATTGATCGTTTCACGGGTGGGAGAAGAGTAGTGTGAGGGGTATGTCAAAAATGGGGGAGCAGATGATAATGAAGTGGTGGGGCAGCTCAGTACAGACCATGCAGAGGTGAGCTCGGTGCTCAGAACAGGAGAGTCGGGTGTCAAGGACACCATAAGGTAGTGGTGGGCAACCTGTGGCCCGTCAGGGTAATCGCTGGTGGGCCGCCAGACAGTTTGTTTACATTTGCATGGCTGCCTGCTGCTCCCAGTGGCCACGGTTCGCTGTTCCTGGCCAATGGAAGCTGCAGGAAGTGGCACGGGCTGCAGGGACGTGCTGGCCACCACTTCCCACAGCTCCCACGAGTGCCATAAGGTTTCAGGGAAGGAAAAATTGTTGTGGTGCCAGCTGCTGTGGAGCAATTGTCTGCAAGGGTGCACTTGTCAATTGTGCTATACTGACAGGAGGTGGCAGCATAGGCTGCAGTTGCTTTGATGTGCCTGGTGCCTCGTGCCAGGACAGCTCTACTGGTGCCAAGGCATGGGGTTTCTGTTTCCCCTTGGTGCCTACATAGGAGCTAGCTCTCTTGGAGTCTAACTCTCACAGTACCCACAATACTGGAAGGTCCTGCTATCTCAGCGATAGAGCCTGTCGGTACCGATGAGGTCTCTTGGTTTGGGGAATGCCGTTTTTTTGGTTGGTTCCTGAGCCAGTGGGGACAGCATATGCTTCATAGCCATCTTTTCAGTTGGGTGGTCTGTCGCGTGAGTCACAGACAAAGAAGAGCCCTTGTGAGAGGCTGCAGTTGGTGAACTGTGTCCCGGGGTGTCCATGCTTCTGGCTCAAAGACGGGCAGAGACACTTCTCCATGAGCAGCAGTTTATGCTTGGGGCACGTGTGCTTCACCTAAGCAGCCAACACAGTGAGTGTGTCCAACTGAAATTGATACTGAAAGCCTCCAGGCAGCATTTAAAGCCTGGGGAGCCAGGCATGCCCCTGAGAGGAGTATTTCCCTCTCCCCCGTGAGGGAAGAACTAAACACTACTCTACTGGCAGGGCTCGGGCTGTCAGCCCCAGGCAGCAGGGGATCCCTATTGTGGCTAGGGAAACTAAAGTTCAGCATTTCATTTCAATCACAGAAAAATGAAGATTATGTTTTTTAATCAGAGAATTTTGGAGGGTTTAATCATGGAAAACTAGGGTCCCTGATCATGAGGTGCAAACTCTCTGCCTTTGAAATGCATTGCATATATAGCAGATATTTAAAATGTTTCCAGGACAGTACCACTGCCTCCATGCAGTCCTTCAACAGTGTTTTTCATCTGTCCCTATAAAATTACTCCTCAATTTATAAAATAGGTAAATAGCCAAACAGGAGGTGATTGATATCACATGGCAAAATAGCCACAAAAATGGCTGAACCCCTAAAGTAGAATTTGGCCCCTGGGCAGAAATAAGGACTTGTTTGTATTCAAAATTGCAGTAGTTTAACTAAAGTTGTGATTTTAAAACAATTTAGTTAATCTAGTGGCAAACAAAGTATGTGCATTCTTAATTCAATTTCAACCTTGTTATACCAATTTAATTTAATTCAATACAATAAGGAATTTACTTAAGCTAAATCAATATAAGGCTGGTTTAAATTGAATCCAGCATCCACACTATGTTTGGAACTGCTTTTTAACTAAATCAGTTCTTAAACCAATTTCAAGTTAAAGAGGTAAAACTTTGAATATAGACAAGACCTTAGCAAATATCACTGATTTAAAATAATGCCTTGTATTGTATTGATACTATACATAAGTTTCACTACAAAAACTTTAAAGACTTAGTAAACTCTTCTGCAGTCTTAACAGGAATCCTTCTGATTACGAATTCACCACCTAATTCTTTTCCAATATTAATATCATCATCTAGTTTTCCTATGTGACCCCATCCCCATATTCTTCATAAAGATATGCTTATGATGATATGATAAGTTGTTCATATAAGTTATGCTTATGAATATGCTTATGATATGGCATTAGTGTCATGTGAGGTATCACTGGAAATGTTATGATTTACTGCATATGATTATCCTCTTTGTATGCATGTATCATTTCTGTATTTGAAGTTAGGAATATTGAATATGTAACAATTATAACTGTATTTACAATTTGCAAAATTAGCCTGGATGGGCCATTAGGAAGGACAATGGGACTTTGAAGATGCTAATCTCCCTCCTTCCTGAGAAGTTTCTTGGGATGCTGCTTTGACACTGCTGGGACAGGTGATCATGCCACCTGCTATGAGACACCATCTTGGACTTCTAGTGTTTTTCCATTAAGAGGGGTGAGGGTCAAACTGGGAAACAAAGGATTCCCACCATATGCAAATCCCATTTAAGGCTGGAAAGTGAGTTTATCTTGGTTCTTCTCCAATGCCTCTCTGCCCAAGAAGGAAGACTGCTGAAAATACCTGAAGAAACAAAGGACCTAAACTGTGCGGAGTTGGGGGTGCCGGGGCTGAGCCCCCATGAGAAAGGTCTAGTCGCAAGCCTGTGAAAAGAATACCTGGATATCAAAGCTGCAAGCAGTGCAGTTTGCTTTCAAGAAATGCTGCAACCTGCAGAAAACAACACTTAGGGTGACAATTTGCTACTATTAACCAGTTAATTTAGCGTATTACGGTTAGTTTGCATGTTTTGTTTTATTTGCTCAGTAATTTGCTTTGATCTGTTTGCTATCCCTTATAATCACTTAACATTTATCCTTTGTAATTAATAAACTTGTTTTGTTTTCTAAAACCCAGTTTCTGCAATTCATAATTGGGGGAGGGGGGAACAAAAGGCTGTGCATATCTTCCTTCACATTGAGGGAGGGAGTGAATTTCATGAGCTTATGCTATACAGTTTTCTGTGCAGCGCAAGACAATACAATTTTGGATTTGCACCCCCAAGGGAGGTATGCACTTAAGTACTGGCAATCCCTAGCTGAAAAAGTCTTCCCATGCAGCTGCGTGTATCCCTACCTGTGTGTGCGCGCGCGCAGCAAGACAGGGCGAGGGAGTCCAGTCTGGTGGACCAGGCAGGACCCCAGTACATCAGGTGGAACCCTGGAAGGGGGGGCAACCCATCACACCCCTCTCTGTATATTTCATCTGGCATCTATTTCCTCTTATTTTCTACAGACAGATGGAGGACTAAAAGGAAACAATGAGACAATATTTGTCAGCATGGTATCACTCTTTTGAGTCCACCAGCAGCCTAATTACTTAAAATACTGTATAGGAACATAAAGTCTTCACTTCATCACTTCCATTTTACCAAAATTCAAGCTGAACAACCCAATCAGTTTACATTCACAAAACTACGCACAGCTGGAATACACCAGTTCAATCTAGCATAGAAATTCCCAGAGTTAATTGAGTCTCAAGCCAGAGAGCTTTCTGAAAATAAAGTATTTTTTGAAATACTTTTGAAAAAAAATTAAATCAAAGGAAAATGTAACAGTTCATCCTAGCATACAAGATGTTCCCAAAAGGTTATATGTGCAGCTCTTAAATACCACTGCTGAAGTCCAGTGACTGGACTTCTTATTTCTCCAAACTCTAACTGTAAAACATACAGTAGATCTTTAGCGGTGGTTAAATACACAGACAAATATGAATATAATATTTTACTTCACTTAACAGCTGTTTCTTAAATCAATAAAATTTAGACTCTTCGGGCCAACTTTTGTTCTCGTGATCTGAATTTGGACTTCAAATCTGACATGTGTATGTTCTACTTTGAAACTCTGTAATCTTTTATTTTAATGACAATATTTCAGAATCTTGGCTTTTTTTAAAACAAAAAAAGTAACAATATTTAATATAGTGGGTAAGACAGTAGGCCCATTGGGTAGAAATGTCAAAACAGTTTTTAAAAGTATCTATAATATATTCACACATTATAAATACATATAGACAAATGTGAGCATCCAAAGTTACAGGCAACCAAGTTTGAAAGCGTTCCCTATTATATCTATATCTAAAAGGTTGAAGACTGACAGCTCATAAATATACTATGATGTATTTCAACATTAGACTTGAATTTAAGGCATCTCTTATAACCTAACTAATAAAGGTCCCATATCAATGGGAGAAGACGACACTTAGCGCTTTATAGGAACTGGCCCCAAAGTAGTGAAAACAACAATATACACCTGCCAAAGTATTCTAACATCCATATATTAAGTTCCTGGCCTAACGTACGAACAATCCTAGTAGATAGAGTATTGACATACACACATTTTGGAGAAAGTCTGCTCATAACAGCATGTATACATGCTAATACTGAGTTAAAAGAGATGCTTTGCTAAGCAAGGCTAACCAAATCAGAGTAAAACTCAAGTCAGGCTTCATGACTCACTCTCTGTTGGAAGAACAACAATTCTTTCCACCAATCTAAGGTTTTATAAACAAAGTTCTGTTCCAGACACAGTTTGATGTTTGTTTTTAAATTCAAGATGTTCTCACTGACTATTTATTTAAATGAAAGCAGATAAGCATCAGGCAAGGCCAAAATAGAAGACAAGTTTCTGAGTGTCCAGCTCCTGCATACACTGGTTTTGTTGGTTTGTTTTTACATAAGAATGCCTTTCTCCCCAAGCCAAACATGCTTACTACCCAATGATTCTGGCAAGTTGCCACTTAGAATACGATTCTGTTCTTCCCAGATAGATTCCTGTGCCCATGACTAACCTCCATCATGCTCCTCATTGGCTATGGACCCTATCCTCAAGGGGCAGCTGCAGGACAGAAGACTTAGTTGCTTTAAGACAAAATGCTTTTGAAGTGGAGTGGGGGCAGGGTTGTTATCAACTCCTTCACAAAGTAAAGTAATTTTACCATAATGTATACTTAAATTATTCTGGTGAATTTGGTGGATAGGATAGAGGTCTATAAAATCATGAACGGTGAGGAGAAATTCAATAAAGAAGTGTTATTTACCGCTTCATATAAACACAAGAACCAGGGGTCACCCAATGAAATTAATAGGCAGCAGTTTTTAAACAAACAAAAGGAAGTACTTCTTCACACAATGCACAAACAACATGTGGAATGCATTGCCAAGCCAAAAGTATAACTGGTTTAAAAAAAAAAATAGAATTTCATGGAGGGTAGATCCATCAATGGCTATTAGACAAGATGATGAAGGATGCAACCGCATACTCTCTCTGGGCACCCCTAGCCTCTGACAGAAGCTGGGACTGGATGACAGGGGATGAATCCCTTGATTGCATGTTCTGTTCATTCCCTTTGAAGCACTGAGCATTGGCCACTGTTGGAAGACAGGATACTGGGCTAGATGATCCATTAGTCTGACCCAGTATGGCCGTTCTTATACATTTTGAACAAGTGTAGAGTTAAAGTGCACATCCCTATTCATAGCGACTAAGTGGAGGAGAATAGAACACAAATAAGTTATGCTTGTGTGTGTTTTGGCCCATTTCCCCCCTTACCTCCCCAACAGAAGGACTGCATCATAACCCCAGTTGCCTTCTGAGGGTAATGGAAAACAAAAAAGCCTTCTTACTCCAGTGAGAGAATGTCACTGTGTTAGAAATGTGCTTGCCTTTCGATCTCATGCTGGGCAAGCGTTAAAGAAAAAAAAAACCACACATAATCCAATATAAAGTACAAAGAAAATGCTAACAATAATAAAACTGAAGCCATGGAAATCTCAGATATTCAAGCTAAGAAAACTTGAAATGAAACCAATAAAGCATTCCATTTGGAGTACAACAGAGGGCCCGAAAGCCTAAGGCTTCAGAGAAGGAGAACTATCAACTGGATGGGGGATGGGTTGGGGGGGGAGGGGAATGGTCCTAACACTGAATTTCCACTATAGTTTTCAGCAAATCATTTCTGTTAATACTAAAATTTCATTAACATGAGCTAGAAACTCAAAAATAAAATGTTCTCTTGGTTGTATGCCACTGCACTGTATTTCAGTAATAATTCACATTCATATAAATAATTCATAATACCTAGAAACACAAAAGAGCTGAGGTGGTTAGAACAACAAGTTACATGATTAAGTCACCTGCAGGTAGACTACTATCCCTGTATATACACAAAAGCTAATTTAAACCATAATAAAAGCCTTTTATTAGAAACTACCTCTAATCACTTTAATTTTTGATTATAATATTACAGAGGGTCAAGTAGTACATATTTAAATATAAAGTTCCTTAAGGGTGAACTGTAAGTACAAAACAGTAAGAAAGGAAAAAGATACCAGTGGTCTGGTATTGCCAGTCCAAATATATTTTAAAATACCATGCAAAACTACTATTCCCAGACATTCCCATCTTGTAACACTCACTGGACTTATTTTACAATACAGAAATGATTAGTTAGGTATCTCAAAGATTCCTAACTGTTAAATATGCATGTTTATATATAAATTCTGGTTATGGTCATGTAAAGGGACTGTTGCTCCCTTACTAACATTCAGTGGGGGTGTTTTGGTTAGCTAGTTCCCAGTACTAAAAAGAAGGAAAGGTCGATGGGGAAATCAGGACCCTGAGACTGACAGCCCCCAGGAACAATGGGGAGAGGCCAATGCTCCAGGTGAGCCTGAATGACAGGGCGAGCAGGCTAATCAGGGAGTCAGGAGGCCAGGGAGGTCCCATCCTCCGTGTGAGCTGGATTTGCCTGGGTCAGACGGAGTGGGGCCGAGCTAAGGAAAAAGCAGGGGCCCAAGCTAAGGTGGGGAGCAGAGCTGTGCCAGATCCAGAGGGACCAGACCCTGTCCTGGGAGCAGAGCTGCAGCCCCAAAGCCAGAGGCACAGCCCAGAGAGAGCAGACTTGCCCTGGGAGGAGAGCTGCAGCAATCAGAGCCAGAGGGGCCAACAAAGCAGCCCAGGAAGCAGGTCAGGGCTGGGAGCAGAGTCACAGAAGCAGCCTGCAGAGCAGACCTGTCCTGGGAGCAGAGCTGTAGCAACCAGAGCCAGAGGGGCCAAAGAAGGAGCTGGAGGCAGAGCAGCAGCAGTGCAGAGACAGAGTGGTGCAGCTGGGGCTGGAGCAGTCTGGAGCTGGGTGCGGTGAGCAGCTGGGGAGACCAAGGGGGACCCTGGGCAGCAGGCGCAGCACAGTGAGACGCCTCAGCCAAGGGGCTCTGCAGGCCAGGCTTGGATTATAACCCCGACAGAGCGGGGGCGATACTAGGAAGAAGGGTCCTACCACTTAGAGCCTGAGAGCGTGTGGCCACCACCAGAGCAAGTGCCCAACCCGCAGCATCGCTGCAGCACAGCCAGGGCCTGAGAAGGCGGCCTGGGACTTACAAGGAGCAGACTGTGAACTGCCCAGACATTCCAGAGACACTGTTTGTGATGTTCCCTGCCACAGAGCGGGGTGATGTGTTTCCTTTAACCTTTCTCATTTTTCCTTATTCTTTCTAAAATTAATTGTTGATTAAATAACTTGCATTTGCTTTAACTTGTATGTAATGGTCAGTGGGTCAGAGAAGTGCCCAGTGCAGAGAGAGTACCCGAAAGTGGGGACACCCTAACCCCTGTCCTAGGTGACCACAGCAGGGTTGGGGGTTGAGCCCCTCAGGAATCCTGGGCCCAGCCTTGTTGGGGTTATGAGAACTCTGCCAGACAGGAGAGTGGAAGGCAAGTCCTCAAGGGCAGGGAGGCCACTGGGTAAAGGAAGTGGGAGCAAAGACTCAGATCCTTTCACTAGCCCACTTCACCGGGGTAGTGCAGAAGCCAGGAAAGTTCCCCACAAGAGCAGAACTATTCCCCCGCTTATAGTCAGAAAAGATTATGAAACAGACATCTTAAACATCCACATTGTGCTACAGTTAGAGCTGGTCAAAAACTTTCAGTGAAAACTTCTCCCCAGACAAACAATGACTTTTTGAGTAATGGGAAATTTTTGCAAGATATTTTTCACAAAGGCAAATATTAAGTAAATACATAAAAAAGAGCTTTGGTTAAAAAGAAAGTTTTTAATAGAAAAATGTTTAAAACATTTAAAAAACCGTTTTTTTCCAGAAAATAATAATTTCCTCAACCACCTGTATTTAAGGAAAAATCTAGAGACCAAACCAACATCAGGACCACATTGTGCTAGGTATAAACACATATTAGTCATAGTCTTTGGCCCAAAAAGCTTAAAAATCTAAGGAGAAAAGCTTAGACAGAGCAAGAGAAAAGAAACTGAGCATACCTATTTTACAGATGGAGAAGTGAGGCACTGACATTAATAGACTTGCCCAAGATCACACAGGAATTCTGTGAAGGAGCCAGGAAAGTAAATCAAAATGTCCAGAGTTCTAATCTAGTGCCTTTAACTACAACACAAAACACTCTTTCTTGATAACTTCAGAACCAGGAAAAACAAACAAACAGTCATTAGAGAAAACAATTTTAAGGCACCTAGATGAGTATAACATAGTACAAACAAATCCAGCATTTCTTCTACATGTCTCAATTTACCTTATAAGCTCAAACACCAGAACCACCCTTTAAAAAAAAATTGCATGATTCTTGGAGAACTGACTAATGATATTTGGAGTTGGAAATGTTGGAGTTGGGGCTATTCAGTATATTCGCTAATGACCTGGAAGTAGGGCAAGAGTCAAGTAGCAAATTTTTTTGACAAAACAAAACTACTTAGGTTAGTCTCAATTAAAAAGGATTCTGAAGAAATCTAGAAGAGCTAACAGAACTAAACTGGATGAGACAATGGCAAATGAAAACAATTTGGGGAGAGAGAGAGAGAGATGTAATACCTACTGTAGGAAGAAATAAAAATATAGTACCATCCATTTAAGAACATATCAATTAGCAGTATAACCTGCTTATGAACATAAAAATAATAGACTTCCGATGTGGATCCAGAAGACTAGATGAGTGGCTACTTCAGTTTTTTATATTTTTTTTCTGATTTACAATGTAACGTAATTGCCCTGAATCACCTGACTACTCAGAGTTTTATCAATTCATCATTTCTTAAAAAATAATCAGGAACAGTAACACCAAGAATATAACTGAAAAAGTATTAAAATGAGATTGTGACATGAAAACTTCCACTGTAATAGCAAAACCATAGATTAAACATTGTTTATTTACATTTACGTAAAATCACCAGAAGGATGCCGATCCATATCCTCTAGATGCCCATGATTAACTTCAAAGTACATTCTAAAATAAACTGCCCTATTTCCCCCTCACACAATGTGTACCCCTTTTCAAATGCCATGGGGAAAAACTGGAGGAGCTTTATAACAACATTTAGTAGAGGGTATGCATAAATTGTTAATTTCTCTAAATTCTGAGTTGCAGCTATAGTGTTCAATATTAAAAAAAAATCAAAATTTGCAAGAGAGGCTACACACTCAGAGATACTGGCTACTCTACTTTTAGGAAAAAGGAGGAATTATTTTAGCTGCCATTTGAAAATATGTCCTTAAAATGTCAATCACATTAACCGCATACTCAAATTTATAGGCTTATTTAATGTAGCTATACACAAGCACGAACACTACTTGAACATATACTTTGTTAAATCATTTCAGAAACTCAGGGTAGATATGAACATTAATATGGACAGTGACTGTAGTAAGGGGAAATAAACATGATGTGATAATATATCACTAATGGTTAATGAATACTACAAGAATTATTATGCTGCCATGTAAATGGTGGCGTATCATCCACTTAAATATTTTGTTATTTTGGTCTCATCTCTAAAGATATGCAACAGTGGTCCAGCAAAGAGTTACAAAAGTTATTACAGCGGGAGTAAGGGGGCCTACCATATGCAGAGAACTTAAATACACTAGACAAAACTGATATGCTAGCGACATCCTAGAGTGGAAATACTGGTCTGAACGTTCCATGACACCTAGTGAAACTATTCACTTGCAGGAAGTTATGCAAAGTGTTCCATAAACAGGTCCTCGCCATCGATTCTCCATTCTATTACCTGGGAAACCAACATTTACTATAAACAGCACCACATATTTTGAAAAGCAGTCAATGTATTAAAGATCCTGAATTAAAAACATTAAGTACAATATAAAAAGAGCTAACAGAAACAGTCAAGTTTCTATCAGTTCATCAGAACTTTGCATATGTTCAGATTATCCTTAATATACTACAATGAAATTAATGTCAGCTTGGATTCTTGTCTGCTCAGGTTATTCCTGCTCATTACTTATATAGGACCTGATCCTTCAAGGATCCCACTGGACACTTGAATTCTTTAGGATGTGGTATTGAAGATTCAGTAGGTAACACCCTTCCCTTGCACTTTATCACAGATATAGAGCATTGTGGGGGAGCACTGGATTGTTGGAAGGTGCCATCTATTGGACACAGTCCAATGTAAAATTGGGGTCCAAGCCTCTCGGGGATAATAAAGATATGGTGTACATAGAAGAATGAGATTATTCACATTCGAATTTGGCTAGACTGCTGGGGCCAACACCCTAATACTTGACAAAAGCCCATTCTCAATGTACCTTAACTGTTAACTATTGTTGCTGCCAGTTCTTAGGAATCTGACAGATACTCAACAGAAATTGCTGAATGCTGAGCTCTTAGGAACAATCAGCCTATTTTATTTAGGTGCATTGATATGGATTTCAGAGCTTCACTTTATGCACCCATTTCTTAAAATCTTGGTCACAAATTGATCTCCATAAGTCAGTCCCTCAATCATCGTAGCTCTTCTGTGAGCCCATTCCAATATGACACTAACCCCAGTAATGAGGTGCCCTGAACTGAACATAATAATCTAAGTCCAATTTTACCACAGCCATAGAGAGGGACTTTTCTCCCAGCTCAATTCTGCAATTCCTCTTCATACGCTCTCCCAAACTGCAGCAGCTGTTTCTGCTTCTGTGTTTGCTACAAACTGTCAAATTTGCTAACCTTTATGACCTCCTTTCCCAAGTCTTTCAGCATTGCACTTTTCTTGGCTTCCTCCTCCAATCAAATCTCTATTTTGGATTATTTATGCATTAGCTTGCATTTATCCAAGCTGGATCTCATTTTGTTATTTTTTGCTCATGTTTCTTAATCACTCACAGAACCTTTGTACGGTTGCCTGTGAGTTTACAGCTCCTCCCAATTTAGCATCATTTGCAATTTCATTAGCAAGCTGTTTACTCCTTTTTCTACATTAATGAGGGTAGTAAATAAAACAAAACCTAACACAGATCCCCTAGATCATCCTCTGAACACCTCCCGCTCAACATGATATACTTCCCCATTTACCATGACACTTTATGTTTATAGTCCTTTAAGACAGTTTTCAATCCATGAGTGTGTTCACATCCAAGCTGATCAGAATTAATTTTGAGAATTAGATTTCATAAGACTATCAGTTACGTGTAGTAATTACTATAGGTTTGATAAATTAGATAAGTTTTATATTTACATCACTACAGCAAAGAAAATCAGTCAAACTGTAACAGCTTTCTTCTGAAGCCACTAGCCTCTGAAATATATTAGCAAGTTACATAGGGTTTCAACTCTGCCTCCTTACGGACTCTTTTTATGGATATGAAGGAGGTTTATAGTCTCCTATGTCAATACACAAGTGAACTGGCAGACACTTTCACATACAATTTCTGCATAGATACTTAAACGGATAGTTTTCACTCCTGTATTTGTGAAGTACTGCAACTACTCCAAGTTCCGTCCATTAATGAAGTACCACTCAACGTGCTGACAAAATTTGCTACCTAGGTAGTGTCATTTCATGAGATGCAATGAATGACGACATAACCAAGTGCATTGGAGCAGCCAGCAACGCCTTCGTAAAACTTCGGTGGTATCTCTGGAATGAACACAGTGTCAGAATGAAAATAAAAAATGAGGTTTACTGCACCATCATCACCACCATCACTCCTGTATGGCTGCAATGCACGGACTACTTATCAATGCCACCACATAAAACACCTGGACCAATTCCACCTACGATATCTATGGCCAATAATGGGAAATAAATGGCAAGATTGGTTCCAAACATTGATGTCCTTGAGTGCTGCAGAGAAAGGTACAACACAATCCAATGGCTAGAAGTTGAAACTAAACAAATTCAGAGTGGAGCTGATTTACCCAACATAAGGATGGAGGGAAAAGTGGTGAAGCCTATTAGATCCTGAGTGGGGAGCCCAAGTTTTAAGGAGTGAGAAGAAAGAGTTTCCTTAAAAACTTCAGGTCAACCCTGCTGGTCAGGACCCATATATATAACTAGAGCCCTACCCAATTCACGGTCCATTTTGGTCAATTTCACGGTCATAGAATTTTAAAAATAGTAAATTTCATTATTTCAGATATTTAAATCTGAAATTTCATGGTGTTGTAACTGTGTGGATCCTGACCCAAAAGAGGGTGTTTGGGGGGGGGGGGTCAAAGTTATTGTAGAGAGATCACCATATTTCCACATTTACTTCTGCATTGCTACTGGTGGTGGCGCTGCCTTCAGAGTTGGGCAGCGGGAAAGTGGCAGCTGCTGACCAGGAGCCCAGGTCTGAAGGCAGCACCACCACCAGCAGCAACACAGAAGAAAGAATGGCACAGTATGGTATTGCACCCTTATTTTTGCACTGCTGCCTTCAGAGCTGGGCTCCTGGATGCCCACCTCTGAAGGCAGCAATGCAGAAGTAAGGTGGCATGGAATGGAATTGTCACCCTTACTTTTGCACTGCAGCTGGCGGGGCGCTGCCTTCAGAGCTGGGCTCCTGACCAGCAGCCGCTGCTCTCTAGCCACCCAACTCTGAAGGCAGCACAGAAGTAAGGGTGATAATACTGCAACCCCCCCCACAATAACCTTATGACCCCACTGTGACTCTCTTGTATTGGGACCCCCAGTTTGAGAAACACTGGTCCCCCCATGAAATCTGTACAGTATAGGGTAAAAGTAGAAAAAAGACCAGATTTCATAGTGGAGACCAGATTTCATGGTCCGTGACGCATTTTTCACAGCCGTGAATTTGTAGGGCCCTATATCTAACACTTTACATTGTAATCTAGAGCTCAGTACATCTAGGGCTATGGAATTTGACCTGCTTGTTTTCTTTTCTCATTTTACAGTAAGATTTCTTTTAATAAAGCATTTACAGACAGTCTGATCATTTTGTGAAATATGCTGTGTTTCTTCCTTCACATCAGTAAACTACAATTTTCCCCCAGGAGCCCCTAATACGTACCATGTGTGTCAGGATGAAATTCCCAGAGATTAGTAGCTGCCCTGACTTGCCAAAATTTCTTTGGCACCTACATTTTCTTCCTTGGTACAGTCAGCTGGTGTAATAAATTAACTATTAAGAAAACTGAATGAGACATTAACCTCTTGAGCCTTAAAGTTAGTCTATGATTAAAACAATGTCTCTGTAGAATGGCACCTGGACACTGAACATATCTGCTCCTCCTGTGTTCCCCAAGTGGTTTACTGACAAACAATTTTTAATGCTACTGTCTAATCTGCATAGCTGCAGAAGGGCAAGTTATATTAAGAATATATTAAAACAGACGAATGATCCAATTCAGTACACAGTTTCTGTTGGCAATCAATGCCTGACATTTTGACAAGTCATTTTACTTTGCAATAGGAACAAGTCTCTTAAAGGTGTACTTTCTTGCTTTTGTATCATAGAGAATGGTAACTAGTAACAGCTGATTTGACTTTTCAGACCAATATTTCATACATCTTAATCATCCCTCATCTTTTCAAACTAAATGAGCCATAGATCTTTATTTCCCCTCATACACAAGCCTCCCATTCAACTCAGACCCCACCCCCTCCTTTTTTGCCTTTACATAGAACTATGTCTAAGACAATAGTAAAACTAATATAGTGTTAAAAGTGTCAACAATTTATGACAATTTTTGTCTTATTCCCCTAAAGTTGATTATACCAAGGATACGTAGATTACAGCAAGAATATCAGAGATATGAATATGTGGAATGCTACAATTCTTTAAAAGAAAAAACGTACTTTTGCCTTAAAAAAAAATTAAACCTCCTGTTGAGAAAAAAATTTAAATTCATAGTAGAGGAAGAAATTCTTATATAGCACCTTGGAGAACCCGAAAGCCTGAAAAGAGATGTCAGACCAAAATTTCCTGGCAGCAAGTAGAAACTATACAGAGAGACAGCCTTTAAAAGCCTCCATGACAAGGTCCAGTGGACAAGACCCTGACCAGGGCAACAGAAAAGCTGGGTTCTGTTCCTGGCTCTGCTGCTGGATGACATTGGGCTAATCACTTCACTTCTCTATGTCTCTGTTTTTCCTCCCACCATCTGTCTTGTCTATTTAAATTGTGAGCTCTTTGGGGCAGGGACTGTCTCTAACTATGTGTTTATGCCTAGTGCAATGGGATCCTGATCTCAGTTGAGGCCTCTAGACTCCACTATAATATCAATAATCAAGGAATCTATGAGAAATAGACATTGTATCTGTTCCATTCTAAATGAAACTTCATTGTATATTAGACATAACTGCAAAAGATATATTCAAACTGGAATCATAGCAGGAATTACAGAATATTGAAATTTTTTTCTGTAAAGAATACCCAGTATTGGTTGAGGTAAAGAAACATAAGTGAAGTAATCTGACAAAAAGACGAGTAATGTGAGCATTTCTGTGTGAAATCTCTTATTTACTTCAATAATTACATTATCCGAATCTCCTGTTTCTCATACCTCATTTAAGTATGTTCATATTCCAACTGCCTTACGACTAATATCTAATGGTGTTCAATACAACATTTATAGTTCTGATTTACCTTTTGTGTCTTATTTGATGGGGGGGGGGGAAGGCTACAAAATCAGATCATGAAAACACACAATCCAGTTACTACTAAAAAAAAGCTAAGAGCTGCCTACACTGGATTTGTACTCGGAAGCTGTGTGGCTTTCTAATCCCTCACCCATCAGTTCAGGGTGAGTGAATTTCTTAAATTTGGTTCTTGTTTAAAAAAAAATTGTACAATCACTGTTCTATCTAACTAGCATTCACAGTGAAGGCAAGTTTCAGGAGACTGGTAAATCTAACACTTCTGAATTATCATTATTTTAGCAATATGGTATACACGTAAAATGAATCAACAAAAGGGAAAACAGGTTCCAATTCTATAGAGAAATGCATGTTTTCAAGTCTACCCAAAAATCACATCATGAGGAGGAAAAACTATTTTACATTAAAAAGAACACCACCCAGAAATGATTAAATATTTCTTAAAAGATATTGCAGTTACCAAACTGATTTGTAACTGCAAGAAGCTGGAGAAAGCTGGTGCATTTCTGTAGAAGGTGCCTAATGAAATAATGCAACACAGAAGTCATGGTTGGAAATAATTACATTTCCAAAAAGACTTGAAATGAGTGACCTGTTATAGTTAGATTGATCTGTCAAATTCATAGTCCAAGACTTGAACTCCAGTTAATCTTAAAAAAAAAACTTACATTTTGTAGTCAAATAATAAGCAAACAGAGTTTTGAGTCAAACTCTTATTCATCTGAGAAAGCTGTCTGAAGGAAAAATCTACTGAAGAATATTAATTTTAAGTTACCACCACATTACATAAAGAGCTGCCATAAGCCTATGTCTAGACCCCACAGGAACACAATTAGTTTTTAACAACATAAATGTATTATGCAATGTAAAGAAAAGAACAAATTAACGGACCTTTCCAAATACCAACCTTTCCAAAACATATCAATTCCCTAGCACTACAAATTCCAATCAACACTTGACTTAAAATATCGACCCTCTTCTGGTGTTCATACCATGCATTGTATAATGCTATAGGGAGAAGAGGGATAAGCATAAAACCAATTGACCAATATTTGATAAGGACTTCAGGATACTCCAGTATAAACATCATCCTAAAAATGGAAAACTATCATATTGATGTTCAGGTTACCATGAGAGAGACTACTTCATGCTACTACTATTCAAGACAAGAAAATAATAATAAAATGAAAGAATGTGTAGATCTCAAAGCACTTTACAAAGGGAGGTCAGTATCATTATGCCCATTTTACACATGGGGAAACTGAGGCACAGAGAGGTATTGTGACTTGTCCAAGGCAATCCAGTCAAAGCCAGTAGAAAAAAAACCCAAGCCTCCCGAGTCTCAGTTCAGTAGTCTATCCACTAGGTCTTAATACTTCCCAGAGTGGTTCCTCCCAGTCACTTTCAGTTTCTGAAGTCCTATTATAACACAAAGCAAATGTTAACAAATATATAATTTTTTTCTGTATTGGTTTGCCTACAGTTCAAGGCTTTCAACCAAGCACACTAAAAACTTTTTTTTAATTTAATGTAATGGAATCTTAGATTCTGGACTAACACTTGGTGATAAATGATACTCGATGTAATATTGATAGAAAATGTTAAGTCTAATACATAAAAATATTAACGAAGTTCAAAAGTAGACTGTCAGATTTTGCTACAATCTACTAGTTAATCTATCAATTTTCAAGTCTCAAAAATCAAATGCATTTCCTGGAGGAATAAGAAAGGTCAGAACACACACACACACACACACACACACAAAACACCACCCTACAAAAGGATCATTTAAAAACTATAATACCAATCCACTTGAAAATACACAAATTTCATTCTCTAAAAGTAAGTGCTGTAAGATTGGAGAGAATTCACTGTATTATTCATATAGAGGAAAGAAGTTCTGTACCAACTTCAAGGGCTACTTTCAATGCAACCCTAAATATAGCAACAGCACTGTCTACCCAAACTGTTCAAAATCATAGTTTAGGCTCCCCAAAAGCATTTGTAAAGTCTCTCTATATATACACACAGATATAGATAGATAGATACTTCACGTATTCCAGCTTTTCTCCCAAAATGAGGGCTAGAAATTTAGTTTAAGAAAAGAAACTGGAAACAATCATTTGACTCCAGCAGCTGGGGCTTTAGGAAAGACAACAAAAACAACAAGAGATGTGTAATCAATTTGTACAAGATTATAACACTGAAAAGTGGCTCTATTTTAACATGTATATACATGCATTCACAGAAACTAGATGTGTATGCACACATTTTTATATACCACATACACAGTTCTCAGCATATGGAATGCTGGCGAGATGCCATCTTTACAGCATTTTTAGTGCTCTATTGAGGATGGGATGGCTCTGGAGATGTCTAAATGACAGTACCCTCTTGCTCTGTAGTCACTAGTTTGAATACAGAATTCAGATGATGGCAATTTTGTGCCAATGAAAAACTAGTTGCCGGTCTCCATCCATAGCTCACCTCACAGCTACAAGAGTCTTTCTGGTAAACTGTATTTTCCTAAAAGTGAATGAGCTCATTCAACTTTTGATGCATCATATAGTGCCTTGCACACTAGATCAGGACATTTCAATTTTGTCCTCTACTGTGCAATATTTATATTGCAAACTGAAATTCAGGCCAGTGGAGAGGACCCACAGAAGGCCCCATACCACATAAAAGCACATAGGGGACCTATCCTCAGACGGCATAATCTGTCATAGTTCCATTGAAGACAATGGAGCTATGACAATTTACAGCAGTCGAGACTCTGCCTCATGGGGATCAAGTGGCACTTATGGCTTGGCACAGGCTTTCTGCGTTATGGTGAATATCATCCATGTAGAATAAAGTTATCTTGACTTCACTGTAGACTAGGTTTTATCCAGCATATGGTAAACAGATGCAGGAAAAAAAAATCTGTGGAAACAGCCTACAGCCAAAAATCTACAAGAAAAATAATCTGATTAACTGAAAATTAAAGCAGTAGTTAATCACTTTCTAGTAAACAAAATCTTTCTTACTTTTATGAAGAGAATACCTCATACTCAAGAAGCTTGCTCCATGTAATTCAAAACTAATTGTTTTGTGTAATTGGCAGTAGTTATTTTAATTGTTTTGCACTTGTAAAATGCTTAGAGCATATTAATGAAGCACAGTCATCTGCCACAAAGTATGGTTCAGAACGGCAGTCTAGATAAGTGAGATGTTCTGTTTGAAATTTTCCCATCTGTATTCACATGCAATTGTTCACCCAACAACAAGACCTGATTGTGTCAATAGGCTGCATTACAAGGTTTGACAACAGTACAACGCAGCGGTGCTCACAGCCTCAAAAACCAGAGTATACAAAACACAAAGCACAAGGCATCCCCTTAGGTAACAGGGTAGCAAATGTTTTCCTTTCTGATTTAGCTAGGATCACTGCCGCATTCATAATTCCAGTGATTATGACAGGCTTTCAGAAATGATCTGGTTTGTAATCAAGACATCAACATTACTACAGGGATAAAATAAGCAGTACACAAAATAAGAAGGTCAAACTGTATCATAAATGCTCCCTACTAAACAGAATTTCCATCCTGGAATATGGGAGAAAAGCTGACTGATTTGTTGAAATAAAAAAAGCTGCTCTCTCCTCTTATCCTAATCTCTCGCAGCTTTCAATCCTACAGTTTATCCTATGTAGTTTTATTCTTTTGTTATATAAAAATTAGAAAGCGGCTGGTTTCAATACTGTCATCGTCATAGTTGCTCTGCCCTGGGAGCAAGCTCAGTGGTAGGGATGGGACATTTAATGGGCACAGTACACTTGGGGGGCAAAAATCATGTTTTTAGAAGTAATTTCCCCACGTCAGCTTTGTTACTAACAAACATCTTGGAAACTTTGATATAGAATTGATTTTCAAGTGACGTTTGTAACATTCTCCAGCTTTACAATTCAGTTTCAGAAGCCGAAGCCCATGCAAACGGGGAGGGTTCACTGGCACATCCTGATACTTTCTACGTGCACACATGAGTTCGGTGACATCAAAGGCTCTGGAAGCGTGTGCCTTTCTCCCCATTCACTCTATTGGGCCAGTGTGTGAGGAGTGTAGCAGTACTAGAGAAGTGAATGTGGCAAAAGATGTTAGATATACCACGATCCCATTGTTCCAGCTTTTGGGTATAAAGAGGAAGGAGAGGGCTTCCTTAGCCACTAGGGGCATCCCAACCCCACAGATTTTTTTTTTTTTAAACAATGCCCAAAGAGATTACTATGAGTTTTCTTTTCTTCCTCCACCTCAGAGCATGGGGCTGGCGTGGAAAGCTTTCATCCCAATTATTCCTCTCCGGACTCAAGTACGGGTGCTTTGAGCCTGATCATCTCTATATTTTCCCTAGCAGCTCTTTCTGACTAAGCCCTACAAGTGGCAGCACCTCCATCTTGGAGATTAAGCATTCTCAGTAGTCTGGGAGCACATGCAATTCTGTGGGCAAGTTAAAAATAGAAAGGGAAAGGAGGTGTCATGTGATTCATAAAAGTCTACAGAAACATACTTTCAATGGTGTCACTCTGTGGTGGTGGGGGACTCTCTGCTCCCCTCACACCCAGCTCCAGGCCCTCTGCTTGGTAGAAGTTTTGATAATACAATAGTCAAAAATGGGTCAAGTCGGGTATCATTCGAAAGCTCTTTCTCCCATGAACACAGTGTTACCAAACCTGATAAACCTTGAACAATGATGTAGATGTATATTTGAGAAAATATTTAAATAAAAATTAATGTTTTTAAATTAGACGTTAACATAGGCTTGACAAACATGCAGCCCTCACAAAGTTAGTTCAAGACCACAATTGGCCAGTGCTGTGTTATTGTTATCAGTTAAAGCTCAGAACATGATACCTGATTTTTTTATAATAGTAATCTGTAACATAAATGGAAGGAGTACTTCAAGTTGATATGCCATCAGCAGCAAAGAAGCGGTTCAGTGGTATCAATTATCAGCTTTGTTTGTTATGCAAAAAGAGTTGCAATGAGGCACTGGTTAAGATCTCAGCATCCAGCCAGAAATTACTGGAATCCATCCAGAAACAGTACGTGTAGGGCCCTACCAAATTCATGGCCATGAAAAACATGCCACAGACTATGAAATCTTGTCTCCCCCCATGAAATCTGGGTTTTTGCGTGCTTTTAGCCTATACTATACAGTTTTCACAGGGGAGACCAGCGTTTCTCAAATTGGGGTCCTGGTCTAAAAGGAAGTTTCAGGGGGGGGGTCACAAGATTATTTGGGGGGGGTTGTGGTATTGCCACCCCTTTACTTCTGTGTAGCCTTCAGAGCTGTGCGGCCAGAGAGCAGCGGATGCAGGCCAGGCGCCCAGCTCTGAAGGCAGCACCCTGCCAGCAGCAGCACAGATGTAAGGGTGGCAATACCAAACCATGTCACCCTTACTTCTGTGCTGCTGCTGTGACAGTGCTGCCTTCAGAGCTGGGCTCCCGGCCAGCAGCCGCTGCTGGCTACACAGCTCTGAAGGCTGCAATGCCACCAGCAGAAGCACTGAAGTATGGATGGCAACACCGCAATACCCCTACAATAACCTTGAGACCCCCCCACAATTCCTTTTTTGGGTCAGGACCCCTACCATTACAGCATCCTGAAATTTCAGATCTAAATAGCTGAAATCATGAAATTTATGATTTTTAAAATCCTCTGACCATGAAATTGACCAAAATGGACCATGAATTTGGTAGGGCCCTAAGTATGTGCATAGTTATATAATATACATTATATAATTAACTACAATCCCAAAGTACTTCATTACAAGATTGTCATGTTTACTTTGGTCTTGATCATTTTTAGGCATCAATGGAAAGACAAAGAATACCAGACAGTAGCTGAATTTTTGGAGAATACCACCACGGAGGACCTGGTTAAACACATCACTCAGGGTCACTATACATGCACCCATAAACTGAATTTGGCAAGGTTGAAGAAGTAGTACATTAAGCATCAGGAAAAAGTTGAAGATGCCTGGACAAGTGCCAGCTGTGAGTGAGACTTGCTTTATGCTAGGTCCAATGGTATGAGTTTTGAGAAGAACATTTGCTTCTTTTGTGGTAAGCCAGAAGCCTGAAGACATCCATTAAGCAAAATGTGAGACTAGTGAGTAACTATATGAAGTAGTCTCTCGTAGTGAGAATGTTGCATGGAAAGTCAAGTTAAATGGGTGTACTGACCGAAAAGACACCCACACATGACATTGTGTATCAAATTGAGTACTGCACCAACAACGTATGTAATATGTTGCATCAAAAGGTAAAAGCAACTGAAACAAACACTGATTTTATTACTGCAAACTGTGCAACTCAACTTGAGGCTCTAATGGATGGGCAAATGGTGGCAATGGTCGATGCAGCAGCTAAGTACAGAGAAACATGTGCTTTGAATGGGATTGAAGAGAAACAAATGCTTAGCAGAACGGGTCTTAAAGAACTTATTGAAGATGAACAGAGATACAGATATAGTTTTTAGCAATCAGACTCATAGAATATCAGGGTTGGAAGGAACCTCAGGAACTCATCTAGTCCAACCCCCTGCTCAAAGCAGGACCAATCTCCAACTAAATCATCCCAGCCAGGGCTTTGTCAAGCCTGACGTTAAAAACCTCGAAGGAAGTAGATTCCACCTCTTCCCTCAGTAACCCGTTACAGCGCTTCACCACCCTCCCAGTGAAAAAGTTTTTCCTAACCTAAACCTCCCCTACTGCAACTTGAGACCATTATCCTCGTTCTGTCATCTGCTACCACTGAGAAGAGTCTAGATCCATCCTCTTTGGAACCCCCTTTCAGGTAGTTTAAAGCAGCTATCAAATCCCCCCTCATTCTTCTCTTCTGCAGACTAAACAATCCCAGTTCCTGCAGCCTCTCCGCTGCAAGAGTCATGTGTTCCAGTCCCCTAATCATTTTTGTTGCCCTCCTCTGGATGTTTTCCAATTTTTCCACATCCTTCTTATAATGTGGGGCCCAAAATTGGACATAGTACTCAAGATGAGGTCTCACCAATGTCGATCACTTCCCTCAATCTGCTGGCAATGCTCCTACTTATACTGCCCAAAATGCCATTAGCCTTCTTGGCAACAAGGGCACACTGTTGACTCATATCCAGCTTCTTGTCCACTGTAACCCCAGGACCTTTTCTGCAGTACTGCTGCCTAGCCATTCGGTCCTAGTCTGTAGCACTGCGTGGGATTCTTCCTTCCTAAGTGCAGGACTCTGCATTTGTCCATGTTGAACCTCATCAGATTTCTTTTGGCCCAATCCCCTAATTTGTCTAGGTCCCTCTGTATCCTAGCCCTACCCTCCAACATATCTACCACTCCTCCCAGTTTGGTGTCATCTGCAAACTAGCTGAGGGTGCAGTCCACGCCATCCTCCAGATCATTAACGAAGATATTGAACAAAACTGGCCCCAGGACAGATCCTTGGGGCACTCCGCTTGATACCAGCTGCCAACTAAACATGGAACCATTGATCACTACCCTTTGAGCCTGATGATCTAGCCAGCTTTCTATCCACCTTATAGTCCATTCATCCAGCCCATACTACTTTAACTTGCTGGCAAGAATACTGTGGGGAGACCGTATGACAAGCTTTGCTAAAGTCAAGGAATAACACATCCACTGCTTTCCCCTCATCCACATTCTTATCTCGTCATAGAAGGCAATTAGATTAGTCAGGCATAACCTGCCCTTGGTGAATTCATGCTGACTGTTCCTGATCACTTTCCTCTCCTCTAAGTGCTTCAGAATGGATTCCTTGAGGACCTGCTCCATGATTTTTCCAGGGATTGAGGTGAGGCTGACTGGACTGTAGTTCCCAAGATCCTCCTCCTTCCCTTTTTTAAAGATGAGCACTACATTACCCTTTTTCCAGTTATCTGGGACCTCCCCCGATCGCCATGAGCTTTCAAAGATAATGGCCATTGGCTCTGCAATCACATCCGCCAACTTCTTTAGCACTCTCGGATGCAGCTCATCCGGCCCCATGGACTTGTGCTCATCCAGCTTTTCTAAATAGTCCTGAACCACTTCTTTCTCCACAGAGGGCTGGTCGCCTCCTCCCCATGCTGTGCTGCCCAGTGCAGTAGTCTGGGAGCTGACCTTGTTCATGAAAACAGAGGCAAAAAAAGCATTGAGTACATTAGCTTTTTCCACATCCTGTCACTAGGTTGCCTCCCTCATTCAGTAAGGGGCCCACACTTTCCTTGACTTTCTTCTTGTTGCTAACATACCTGAAGAAACCCTTCTTGTTACTCTTAACATCTCTTGCTAGCTGCAACTCCAGTTGTGATTTGGCCTTCCTGATTTCACTCCTGCATGCCTGAACAATTTTTTTTATACTCCTCCATGGTCATTTGTCCAATCTTCCACTTCTTATAAGCTCCTTTTTTGTGTTTAAGATCAGCAAGGAATTCACTGTTAAGCCAAGCTGGTGGCCTGCCATATTTACTATTATTTCTATACATCGGGATGGTTTCTTCCTGTAACCTCAATAAGGATTTTTTAAAATACAGCCAGCTCTCCTGGACTCCTTTCCCCCTCATGTTATTCTCCCAGGGGATCCTGCCCATCAGTTCCCTGAGGGAGTCAAAGTCTGCTTTTCTGAAGTCCGGGGTCTGTATTCTGCTGCTCTCCTTTCTTCCTTATGTCAGGATCCTGAACTCGACCATCTTATGGTCACTGCCAGGTTCCCCTCCACTTTTGCTTCCCCTACTAATTCGTCCTAGTTTGTGAGCAGCAGGTCAAGAAGAGCTCTGCCCCAGTTGGTTCCTCCAGCACTTGCACCAGGAAATTGTTCCCTACACTTTCCAAAAACTTCTTGGAGTGTCTGTGCACTGCTGTATTGCTCTCCCAGCAGATATCAGGGTGACTGAAATCTCCCATGAGAACCAGGGCCTGCGATCTCGTAACTTCCGTTAGTTGCTGGAAGAAAGCCTTGTCCACTTCATCCCCCTGGTCTGGTGGTCTATAGCAGACTCCCACCACGACATCACCCTTGTTGCTCACACTTCTCAACTTAGTCCAGAAACTCAGGTTTTTCTGCAGTTTCATACCGGAGCTCTGAGCAGCCATACTGCTCCCTTACATACAATGCAACTCCACCTTTTCTGCCCTGCCTGTCCTTCCTGAACAGTATATATCCATCCATGACAGTACTCCAGTCATGTGAGTTATCCCACCAAGTCTCTGTTATTCCAATCACATCATAATTCCTTGACTGTGCCAGGACTTCCAGTTCTCCCTGCTCGTTTCCCAGGCTTATAGATTCACAAATACCAAGGTCAGAAGGGACCATTATGATCATCTAGTCCGACCTCCTGCACAACGCTGGCCACAGAATCTCACCCACCCACTCCTGCGAAAAACCTCTCACTTATGTCTGAGCTATTGAAGTCCTCAAATCAAAAGCGGTTTAAAGACTTCAAGGAGCAGAGAATCCTCCAGCAAATGACCCATGCCCCATGCTACAGAGGAAGGCTTCTTGCATTTGTGTATAGGCCAAGGTAACTCGCTGATCATCCCTCTTTCTCAGTATGAGGCAAGAGCCCTCCCCTCTTGCACTCTCCTGCTCGTGTTTCCTCCCGGTATCCCACTTCCCCACTTACCTTAGGGCTTTGGTCTCCTTCCCCTGGTGAACCTAGTTTAAAGCCCCCTCACTAGGTTAGCCAGTCTGCTTGCAAAGATGCTCTTCCCTCTCTTCATTAGGTGAAGCCTATCTGCAGAAATGAATTAGCACATATCCTTTAAAGATGAAGAAAAAGTGGCACTAGCAAAAGTGGAAGAAAGTGATGATGTCAATGATAATATGTAGACTCTGTTGGTAGCTGCTAATTTTTTTTTTTTAAATGGAAAAGCATTTTGTCCTGCAGTAGGTGGGAGTTTCAGAGATCCATAGCTGATGCCAAACCTGATGCTGATGCCAAACCTGAAAAAAATAATACTGTGTGTGAGATCTATACTACTTCTTTATGTGGTCCAGCTGTGGTCACAGTGACTTCAGCACCAACAAGTATGAAGTAAGCAAGTGGAGTACAAAGCTGCCATTTTACTGCAAAGCTCATGTACGAGTGGTTGAGTAAAAGGCAGGATTTTAACACATCCATGACAACTATGTGGCACGTGAATAATGTACCAGTACAGGTGGCTGTTAGTTTAACAATTCATTCCAAAACCTATTGCAAATTCCTCCTGCAACTTACGTACAGAATTGGCTCCTCCACTAACTACAACAAAGTACTCTATTTAGAGACTGCAAGTGCGAGCGAAGTTCTTCACTGCACGGAACTGAATGAAGCATTTTACATTCCCCCAGACCTCAGCAAGAATAGATTTATATTTTGTGCAACTAATAGCTTGGGACTTCCTTGAAGATGCAACAGATGACAAAAGTACCCTTCATGCTACTATTATAGTCTGCTTCAGGAGTGTATTAATGGGGACCAGTCCCAGCCTCAAGTGCTATCTGGACCAGCAAAGATCTTTGCTGGAAAAAGCTTCCTGACTTCATGAAACACTTACTTTCCTACTAATGTCTGTTTTAAAGAAACAGCAGTTAAATTGACTATAATAGAGCTTTCTACTTTCACTAACCTTGACCTCACTTGGGTATTGTGCAAAAGTGGGATGCACTCCAGAGGGAAAAAAATTATTAAGTACAGCTCTGCTGCAGAGACATAAGATGTACCCTCAAGAAGACATATGTCCAGACACCCAGGACATACCACATCACAGCATTTCAAGAGAAAAATACATTCCAATATATGCAGGCTTGCACTCGGCACTACACAAGGTACAGTGTGACTGCTGCCAGCAGAAGCCTGTCAGCATATCAATCATTAATGGTATAGCTGAGATACAAGCTCAGAACCTGTTAATAATGCTTGCTGAGATTTGGCCGAACACTTCATTATGAGCCTTCAGAGAAAACACGGTTACCCACCTTTTTGTAACTGTTGTTCTTCGAGATGTGTTGCATATGTCCATTCCACGTAGGTGGGTGCACACCCATGTGCACGGCTGTCAGAGACTTTTGCCTTAGTAGATCCCATAGGGCCGGCTGTGGCAACACATACCAGGCGCCGTCAGTCCTGTGCCCTCTCAGTTCCTTTTTGCCAACACCACTGACAGAGGGGCAGGAGGGCAGGTACTGGAATGGACATGAGCAAAACATCAGATAAAGCCAGGCATGGCTTACCATGTAGGAGGAGAGTCGCAGGCATGTGTGAGCCATGGTGAGTGGCTGGTTCTGTACGGGGTTGATCAAGTCCAACGTAGCTTGAAAGCACGCTTCTGGTAGGAAGGCCCTGGTTCGCATGGAGTCGAGAATCGCTGCGATGAACTCTATACGTGTTGAACCAGGGTTAACATGGATGTTTCCATGTTTATTAAGAGACCTCAATTGCTGCAGGTGGAATGCACCAGATCAAAGCTCCTCTGGATCTGCTCTGGAGACTTGACCTGGATGAGCCAATATCAAGATACGGGACCCCTCGATGCCTCAGTAAGCCACCACCAGCGCCACACACCATTTGTGAACACCATGGCGGGCAAGGACAGGCCAAAGGGCAGCACCGTAAACTGCAAGTGGCGCCCTGCCATCATAAAGTGCAGGAACCATTTGTGCCCCTGAAAGACAGACATATGAAAGTAAGCGCCTTTTAAGTCAAGAGTGGCGTACCAGTCCCCCGGATCCAGAGAAGGAATGACAGAGACCAGGGATATCTTGCGGAACTTCAACTTCATGAGAAATGTGTTGAGGCCCTGCAGGTCCAGGATGGGTCTGAGCCCCACTTTTGCCTTCAGGATTAGGAAGTAGCAGGCATAGAATCCTCTTCCTTGCAGATCCAGAGGAACCTCCTCCACAGCCCCCGGATGTAAGCGGTTCTCGACCTCCTGAATGAGGAGCCACTTGTGAGAAGGGGCCCTGAAGAGGGACAGGGAAGGAAGGGCAGGAAGAAAGGGTTGCCAAAAATTGCAGGGTGTAGCCCCGAGCCACTATGTCCAGGACCCAACGGTCTGAGGTAACCTGCGACCAGGCTGAGTGGTAAGGGAACAGGTGGTCAAGGAAGGGGTGGGAGGGATCTGGGCAGTTGGCTGGTGCATTGCACTGCAACCCTCAAAATGAGCGCTTCTGGCCTCCTTGGTGTTTCGCTGGGCCAGGCTGCACAGGAGATTGGGACGACGAAGGGCAGCGGTGGTTGAACCCAATGTCCCTTTTCCTTGTAGGCCCCTGCCAAGGCTGCCACTGCCTAGATGGCAGAGGAGGCTGGAACGGCTGCCTGGACAACTGAGTCGTGTGCATCCCTAGGGAAGGGAGGATTGCCCTTGTGTCCTTTAGGCCATGGAGATGCTCATCTGTTTGGTCAGAGAACAGGCCAACCCAGTCCAAGTCCCCATGGAAAGTCCTGGATAGCAACCTGCATCTCCTGGGACAGGCTGGTCATCTGGAGCCAGGAACTGTGCCTCATGACAATGGCCGAGGCAACCACTCAGGCAGCTGAATCAGCTGTGTCGCACGCCATCTGGAGGGAGGACCGCGCCACTGTGATCCCTTTGTCCACCAGGGTTGCGAACTCCTGGGCCACCTCCTGAGACGTGGAGTCCTTCAACTTGCAGAGAGAGTCCCACAAGTTAAAATTGTAGCATCCAGGAGTGTTATATTTATAAGAAGCACACAGAATCTTTATAGGGAAGAAGGCAGCACGCTGCATTTATTAAGAATACAACAGTTAGCATATGCTTTTCAATCTCAGACACACACACAGTCCTGCCAGTTGATGTTTATAGTTACCAGTCTAGAATCTGGATCAATCTAATGGCCAGCCAGATTGGTCGCAGAGGGGAGAAGGGCTCTGTCGGTCGCGATCCGATACTCCTGGAGTGACAAGATGAACCCAAAGTCCCATGGTAAAGTTCTTAGAGTCTTTTTCCTCTGTTGAAGTCTATGGATTTTGCTGGGTCAGTTTCTGACCAGTTACTCCTTGATTGGTGTTAACATTCCAAAACACCACAGAGAGGGTCATCGTGTCCTAGTTTCGATTTAATCAATTGTCCTTAGGGGTGCCAGCTTCACCTCAGGGTTGTCAATTTGCTCTCTCTCAATCATGGATATGCATTGATGGTTTTTTGGCATCAACAAATCTCAATAAGAGTCTTTGTCCTCCTTTCTTGACCATCTGGTTAACAATGGCCTTCACACCTTATCTTTTCCTGATGCATGCATTTCTTATTCACACAAGCAGTCTCTTACAGAGAGTTTGAGAATATAAACAGTAGTATTTTATATCTATCAAAAAGGCATTGCAAATTAAACTCTGCCAAGTTTTACAATCACATTGTACAATTTACATTGAGACCCAGGCCTTCAATGTTCCTCTAATCTACTTAACATAGACACAATACAGAATCCTGTCTCTTACTAACTGAACCTTAAAACAAAGAACTAAAGAGGGCTCAATTTGTAATGCATATGGAAAAACAGGTTTCAGAGTAGCAGCCGTGTTAGTCTGTATTCACAAAAAAGAAAAGGAGTACTTGTGGAAAACACTGTATTTTCCACTGAATGCATCTGATGAAGTGAGCTGTAGCTCACGAAAGCTTATGCTCAAATAAATTTGTTAGTTTCTAAGGTGCCACAAGTACTCCTTTTTTTTTTTTTTATGGGAAAACAGAATCTCATAGTCCCAGATGGTCATTCCTCTGATATTCAAAATGGGGTGGCTAGCAGGATGAAATCAAATTATACATTAATTCTTATAGTGCAATTCTAAAATCCTGCCCCTACAGGAGGACCTGGTGGTTAGCCACCTGAAACTGGAGGCTAGTCATAGAATAAATCTTTTGATCAAATAAATCCAGTCTCTTTGCCTCTTTGTTCTTAGGGGTAGAACTGGTGGGCTCCTGTTTGTCCCGTTCATTGGCTGACGACACAACCAACTACCCCTCTGGCAGATGAGCGTATAAGTATTCAAACGCTTTCGTGGGAACAAAGTACTTCTTTTCCACCTTTTTTGAGATGGGGAGGATGAAGGACGGGGATTGCCAGATGGTTTTGGCAATGTTCAAGACCCCTTCATGTACTGGGAGCACAACCCAGGCTAGGGCGAACATGGAGAGCACATTAAATAATGTGTCCATCTGTTTCTCCATCTCCTCGGCCTCGAGGCCCAAGTTAGCCACCACCCTGCGGAGCAGTGCCTGATGCTCACAGAATTTTTTTTTGGTGGGCTAGTTCTAGAAGGCCCTGCCACCACCTCATCCAGGGAGAAGGAGGATGAATGGACGACCAGCGGAGGTTCAGAGATGTCCTCACCCGCCAGGGAGGGCGGCCTTGGGTGGGTACCAGCTCCTCATCCAAGGCGGTCGCCAGGACATCCTGCACCGAGGCCGGTGCTACAGGTAACGGGGGTGCTGCCTGTGGTTTGTCTGACAGGGCGACCGAGGGCTGGCAGTAGTGGGGCACCGGCATGATGGGAACTCCCCATGCATTCCAATACGGCAATTCCATTGCCACCGACGTGCCCTCCAGAGCCCAATCATACTGTCTGTGCAAGGGTCTGAATTGTGTGTCTGAGTCCAGAAGTCATCCCCCTCCAGTGACCAGGGCAGGGCTGTGGAGGCTTGAGTCTGATGGCCCACTGTCACCTCTGGAGACTGGTGACAGGAACAGTCTGACTGGTAATGGGGGTAGGAGGAGCAGCACCGTGCCGGGGATCACCCTCGAGGTCTCAGTGATGGCGATCGACAGCTGGATGAGGACCAGTGCCGGGGAGATTGACGATGCCTGGGCAAGCTTTGGCACGACGAGGGGGATTGGGAGCACAGTTCCGACGGCTCGTAACAATGGGCCGGAGACCTAGGTCAGCGTGGGGGCTGCAGACCTGGGTCAGCATAGAGACCAAGAACGTGGCGACCTAGGGCTCTGTCTTGGTTCTGGAGACCATTGCCACTCGCCTGACTTGTCCAAGGCCTTGCCAGCAGACTTGCCCTCATGGGGAGCCATAGCCGGTTCCTTTGCCACACACGGTTTTGGATGCGGCAGAAGTGATTTCAGTTCTCCAGGCGCCGGGCCCTCAGAGGAGGTCAGCTGCGCCATTGCCCTATGCCCTTTACCGCTCACCAGAATCGGTGGCGGGTCCTTACAAGGGAAGGAACTCCCCAAAGCCAAGCTCTTTAGTGGGTCCGAATTGGGCTAGAGGCCCAATCAGGGTCCTTTGCCCAAAGCCCCTTGGTCAGGGTTGGCTGGTGCCGCCTTCTTAGTCTTTCTTCGGCGATGGGGATCGGTGCCGGGAGGACCCCAGTGCCAGAGGTGCACTACGCACCGAAGTTGAAGCGCTGGGGGCCAGTTTGGGCCACACCGGCTCCGAAGCTGGGCGCAGGGCAACCTGCATCAGGAGTGCCCTGAGACATATGTCACAGTATCTTTGTGTCCGCGGATGAAAGTTCTGGCAGATGCGATAACGCTCCTTTATATGGGTTTCCCCGAGGCACTGTAGACAATTCTCGTGCGGATCACTAACAGGCATTGGCCTGTTACACGACGAGCAGATCTTGAAACCCAGAGAGCGGGACATGCCCCACCAGGGGCAAAATCCCTGCTGGGACACTAACGCTTAACGGGTACTTAACAACTAACTAATAACAATTAAAACTATTTACAGGTAAAGCACAAGACTAAACTAGACAAGAAACTGCTGACCACTTGAAAAGCAAGGGACAGAGGCGCTCCAACTGACCACCATAGGCGGTAAGAAGGAACTGAGAGGGAGCAGGGCCGGCGGCACCTGCTATAACACGCCATGAGTGCGGTACTCCAGAGGGCACCACAGACAGCCCTACGGGTACCGTTAAGGCAAAAGTCTCTGACGGCCACACACGTGGGCACATGCATACCTACAATGGAATCTACATAGGCAAGTGCTCAAAGAAGAAAATACTTGACCTAGGGAAAAGTTCACCTTGTGTCTGACATGTATGCAGAGGAATCAATTAAAAATGTTACCAGAAAGAAGAGACTCCATGGTTTTGCTCCTGTCCAATTCAAAAATCAATAACTCCAAAAACATCTCCAGTGTCACAACGAAGAAGCTACCATCTCATATTTGCACATAGGATGAGTTAATCACATACCTTGCAGGAAAAATGCTCCAGGATCTGAAGAATTGTTTGAAGAATTCTGCAGTCTCATGGCATAATGAAGCTGCTGCCTGCACACTGTTGAGTGGAGTTTCTTCATTAGTTGCCATGAAGAAGCTGACACTAAAAATTATATTCTCAGAGATGTGTTCCTATCTATCAACTGCATTGTCAGGTTTTCATGCTTTTTCAGGATAACACACTCCTGAAAAGTTGGCTGAAAAGACCACATTATCTTACCGGGAGGCATTTGATTCAGCCTCTGAAGACTCTCTCCTCACTCTGGAAGTACTGTACTCAGAATGGTTGAGACAGTCACTGATAAGGTCACAAATGTACTGGAGGAGGTGTTCATATGCTGAGTTTACCATTCGAAGACCAACATTATGACACTTGCAGAGCTACACAGGTGGATGTTTTCCAAGAAGTAGACAAATGGAGAAAAAATTGCCACCAACAAGGGGTGCATTTATACTTGCTATCAGAAAGGCAAATTATCAAGCTATGGAATGGCTCAAGGATGATCAAGCACATCCAACCCTCCCCTCCCCTAATAGGCATGGACAGGTCTTGGAAGAGGAGTGATCACACCAGTTGTGTGTGAAATACCATGTGCTCGCTAATCAATCGTTCAGCTAATCAAATGCTCATATGCAAAGACCAGCTGCTCCTTACCTTGCAGATGTTTGGCTAACAGCCTGCCTTGTACAGAGAAGTGTGAGTGTAGCATGGATGAAGATCAGTGTGGCAACATGTTTAGCAGTGGTGCCTTTGATGGAAGTGACTGGTGAATAAATGTTTTCAGTCATACATGTCAAGATTAACTTCCCTAGGATTAACCAGGATCAATATCTTTTTTATGTAAGCAGTGCATCCCTATGTTAAAGAATAGTTTTTTTTAAAAACCACTGATTTTTAAATATTTTATCAAATATATATCTACATAACTGTTCTAGGTTTGTCTTGTATGGTATCATTGTGTTCGTGGGAGAAAGGGCTTTAAAATTATACCCAGCTCAACCCATTTCCAACCACACTGTATTATCAATATTGCTACCAACTCGAGGACCTGGAGCTGGGAGGGCAGCAAGTCCCCCTGCCACAGCAGAGAGAGTGACACCATTGAACTTATGATTCTGTAGATTTTTACGAATCAAATGGTACCTCCCTTATCTTTCTATCATTAACTTGCCTATGGAATGAGATTTTACTACATTATGCTCCCAGACTACAGGTTGTCACTTACAAGTGTCTGAAAAAACAAAAGCAAGAGATGTTTACGTGTCAAAACAGCACATTTTGGGAGCAAAATAAAAAAAGTTAGAAGATAGAGAAGTTTTTCATGGGACAGAGATTTTAAATATACATAATTTTAAAATGGAATATTTCAGTTCATGTCACTTGAATACCCTCCTCTACTGTAAAAGAGGTCATCTACCACTACTGTAAACCTTTGCACGTATAATATCTGATTCTAAGCGGTGCTGAGCAACTGTGCCTCTAATTGAATTCAGTGGGAGATGTGGGTGCTCAGCACCTCTGGAAATTTGGTCCTCGGTACACAGAGTTGTTTATTTCCAAAGACCAACCTTCAACATACTTGTGTAGTAGATCATTTCTCTGCCTCTATTTCTCCATCTGTAAAACTGGAATAATATTTAAGCAAGTCAAGAAAATAAAATTCCTCCGAGGAATCGCAGGGAGGAGTCAGAACTAGCAATAGGACTCTGATGATTCTGACCCCTAGTCTTATGAGGGCCACTAGATCACACCTCTCTCATCCCATTGATCACCTCTCTCCCTCTTTTCCTCTCCTTTTAAATAATATGTACATTTCAATCCTGCCTATCTGGTTTGGCTTTGAAGTAACTGCAAAATGCCACTGTGGGGTTCTAGATCATGCATCTACAATATGTACATTAAAATTTGTTCAGTATACAAATAAAAATACATTTTTTCTAACTGCCAGTCCTTCATACTCAATCTCGGCTTTCAAAACCCATACGAGTTTTCTGGCTCATGCTTCATCACAAAAAACAAAAGAACAACAGTTTTAAACTCCATTTTTAAATAAATGGGATTTCAAAAGTAGCTTCACGGTCTACACCTTTCCCTGTGGCCCCCGCCAATTTATGTAGTTTTACAATAATTTTTCCCCCTCTCCCTTTTCGCTCTGTTAAAACCCACAGGCACAGAAGAAAATAACTGACTATTTAAGAGAAACAGTTAAATTAGCAATATACAAGTTACTCTCAGATTAACATAGTAATGAAACTGAAGAACTAGAGAAAGATATATTCCCCACCCCCACGCCTCTTTCAGCTATAGTAATTTTAGGTGCTACTTATAATAACAGTAGATAAAACTATTTGGAAGTAAGATTTTAAATTCAGCATCCCTTAAAGATACTACAAGCCAAATTCATAGAATCAGAGAATATTAGGGTTGGAAGGGACCTCAGGAGGTCATCTAGTCCAACCCCCTGCTCAAAGCAGTACCAATCCCCAATTTTTGCCCCAGATCCCTAAATGGCCCCCTCAAGGATTGAACTCACAACCTTGGGTTTAGCAGGCCAATGCTCAAGCCACTAGGCAACCCCTCCCCCCCAATAGGGATGTAAATTCGACATCCCTATTAGCCACCAGAAAAGCTGCATGGACATAATTAAGCCTGCAACATCTTTGTTACCGCTCCTGTTGAGTGAGAAAGGAAACTTTGGCTATGGCTACACTAGAGAGCTTACAGCAGCAGAGCATCTGTTAAGGTTTTCTGTAGATAGGAAACAAAGGGTAGAAAAAAGTGGTGAGTGTCCACAGTGGAAAGGTAAATAGAGGGGTCCCCCAAGGATCTGCAATAGGTCCTGTGCTGGATCTGTGCTGTTCAACGTATTAATAAATGATCTGGGAAAAGGGATAAACAGTGAGGTGGCAAAGTTTGCAGACAATACTAAATTACTCAAGATAGTTAAATCCAAAGCCAACTGTGAAGAGTTACAAAGGGATCTCACAAAACTGGGTGACTGGGTAACAAAATGGCAGATGAAATTCAATGTTGATATATGCAAAGTAATGCACATTAGAAAGCATAATCCCAACTATATGTACAAAATGATGGGTTCTAAATGAGCTGCTACCACTCAGAAAAGAAATCTTGGCGTCATTGCGGATAGTTCTCTGAAAACATCTGTTCAATATGCAGCAGCAGTCAAAAAAGCAAACAGTGTTAGGAACCATTAGGAAAGGGATAGATGAGACCGAAAATATCATCATGATACTATATAAATCTATGGTACACAGACACCTTGAATACTGCATGCAGTTCTGGTCACCCCATTTCAAAAAAGATATAGTAGAATGAGAAGTAGTATGGGGAAGGGCAATAAAAGTCATTAGGGGTATGGAACAGCATCCAGATGAGGAGAGATGAGAAAGACTGGGACTGCTCATCTTGGGCAAGAGACAATGAAGAAGGGGTATGATACAGATCTATAAAATCATGAACAGCTGGAGGTTAATAGAGAAGTGTTATTTATCCCTTTACATAAACACAAGAACCAGGGATCACCCAATGAACTTCACAGGCAGGCAGGTTTAAAACAAACAAAAGGAAGTTCTTCACACAACGCACAGTCAACCTGTAGAACTCATTGCCAGGGGATATTGTGAAACTCAAAACTATAATCTGGTTCCAAAAAGAATTGGATAAATTCTTGGAGGATAGGTCCATCAATGGCTATTAGCCGAGAAGGACAGGGACATATCCCCATCCCCTGGGTATGCCTAAACCTCTGACTACTAGAAGTTGGGGCTGTACCAGTCAATAAATTGCCATGTTCTGTTCATTCCCTCTGAAGCATTTGGCACTGGCCACTATCAGAAGACAGGATACTGGGCTAGATGGACCATTGGTCTGACCCAGTAATATCATTCTCATGTTCTTATGTAACTTAAAAGGAAACTTCCCCCTTTGCAATATCAATGCAAATATCTCTACCCCAGGGGTGGGCAAACTTTTTGGCCCAAGGGCCACATCTGGGAAAAGAAATTGTATGCTCACAAAATTGGGGTTGGAGTGCAGGTGGGATGGGGCCAGAAATGAGAAGTTCAAAGTGTGGGAGGGGGCTCCAAGCTAGGGTGGGGAATCTGGGTGTGGGGTACAGGCTGGGGATGAGGAGTTCAGGGTGTAGAAGTGTGCTCTGAGCTGGGACTGAGTGGCTCGGAGGGCGAGGGGGGGATGAGGGCTGGGGCAGGGGTGCAGGCTCCCGCTGTGGGTGTGGGCTCTGAGGTGGGGCTGGGGATGAGGGGTTTGGGGTGCAAGAGGGTGCCCCAGGCTGAGATTGAGGGGTTTGGAGGGGGATCAGGGCCAAGGCAGGGAGTTGGGGCATGGGGAGAGGCTCAGGGGTGCAATGTCCCAGAGCTTTTACTTCATGCAGCTCCCGGAAGCAGCAGCATGTCCCTTCTCTGGCTCCTAGGTGGAGGCCAATCATGTGGCTCTGCATACTGCCCCACCTGCAGGCACCACCCCTGCAGCTCCCACTGGAGCTGGAGTCGGGCCATTCTGCGGCTTCCGGGAGCCGCATGGTGCAGCCCCCGACCCTGCTCGCCGGCTGGAGCGGGACAAGCCCCCGACCCTGCTCCTCAGCGGGAGCTTGCGGGCTGGCTTAAAATGGCTCCAGCCCCCAGGCCGTAGTTTGCCCACCCCAGCTCTATCCAGTTTGACACACATAGAGCCTTCATCTGAAAGACTAAGTGTCCCCATTGAAATACACTGCCCCACACCAAAAACACAAAAGAAAATTTTACTTATCCTCAGAGATAGGAGAACTTCAACAATAACAAAAGTGAGAAGTCAAGCCTCATTTAGTCCATTCACTTTAACAAAACATGAAATTCAAAGCTAATTGGGAATATTTAAGTCATAGTACAAATCAGACCGTTTTCTCATATCTTAAATCAAAAAACAGGATGCAGAAATATATCTGTGTTAATAAAACTTTAAATTTACACATTTATATAGCCTACAGTGTGGAAATACAAAAAGGGGAACGTTCATTTGGCTGCCTTCTATGTATGCAGCACCTTCTAGTCCTGTTTTTCTAGTTAATAGCTTACTATTTGTTTTATAACCTGTTTTATGTCATAAAGGATGTACATGGCTGAGTTAATGCTGCTCTTGGCTCTAACTTGTAACCACAAGGAGCCTGTAAATGTAATTATACAACCTTACACTGCTTTTTGCAATTATTAAATTATTATAGAACGACAAGCACTATAGAAACATGATGTAAATCTGTTAAAGATTGTCAGTGTTAAGGATAAAGTAGCGCATCCAATTAAATGCAACAATACTTTAGTTGAGGGGTTCTGGCAGAATTCTGCACCATGAGTGGTAGAATCAGGTACCTGGTCTGATGATATAACCCCAGAGACTTGTGAACACAGTGGACAGTATAATATAGTAAATGGATGAATGGGTATATTATAGAAGAGGGCTCTCTCCTCCTGTTCTTGTTATTTGTGTCCATCCTCACCCCAAGCTCTATGTTCGACAGAACGTTTGAACTACATACAGATGCATTAGACATGGCTTTAGGTGCAGCTTTAATGCAGTCGGAGAAAGTAACAAAGCACCCTACTGCTTTCTTGAGTTTAAAAAAAAAAAACACGCACACACCAAACAGAATTACTCTGTCACAGAAAGCGTGTTATGCGAGTATATGGGCAAATATATAGAAAGTTTGGGTACAAACTCACCATTTTCCATTAGTCTGGTTACAACAAAACCAAGGGCACTAATCCCAACACCTGCAGTTGAGCAGGACAGTCCAAGAATATCACATTGAAATTGTACATAACGTGAAAGAAAATAAAGTGGCAGATGCCACGTCCAGGAAAGTGGATTCTCACCCACTACAGTTAGTCTACAGTTTAGCCTGTAGTGGCTGACCCTCCTGAAGCTATTTAAGAGGGGTGTTGTGACCCTGGGAGCTCCTCAAGGCCAACTGACACACACACTGCCCCAACACACTGTTGTCGTAACTCAACAAAGGTTATGTAACATATCATGTGTCAATTGCTGATCCTGAAAAATCATTGCGATGTACGTATGGGTTGGGTGCAAAAGAGTTACAGATCTGTGCTGGGAATATGTTCTTAAAAAGTATTTGGGAAGCAGAGGATGAAATGCAACCTGCCCTAGGCAAAGGAATGTGTATTTACCTGTCTGACCGGCTTGATTACTGACAGAGGACAATGGAAGTATATTCACATATAAGGTAAACAAACCATCAAGCTAAACAAGCGGAGGAGAAGACCATTTAACAATCAGATTGGTGGACAGAACCTGCACTCCCAGAAAGTTTTCCTGGCTCTTGAGGCAGAGACAATGGTCTCTGAATAATGTAAGGGGAACAAAAAGACTTCTTAGTTATCCATCACTAAGTGATCAATAAGGTACAGCACCCTTTGAACAGTATGAAAGCTGAATCCTTTTGCCCTGACAGGCAAGAGCTGCTAGAAACTTGTTATAAATGAGAAATTGCTTAAGCAAAGACTGTAACTTGCTAAAATTAGATTTTAGTCACTAGAAAGTTGTTTTGTTTTGTTTGTAAACACACCTATTTTTTTTATCCTTGCCTAGTTTTTCTTAAACATTTGTTCTTTGTTAATAACATTATTCTTGTTTTACTACAAAACCATCTCAAATGTTATGTATTAAAGTGGAGCATGAGTTCTCAACTAAACCAACAGACTTGAGTTTGTTCTATCTGTGGGGAACCACCGAACCTGATCATTCCTGTGAGTGTCACATTGAGAGGGACTGGATGTTGCAGTGAGATGTCTCTGGGGAACTCAGGAGTTGTGGTTTACTGATTGTTTCCTGCAAGACAAGTTTTGGACTGGCAGAGTCTTGAAGAGTGTGCCAGGAAGGCAGACTGGCTGGTATGTCAGGGAGCGAACACACAGCTTAGCAACAGCTAAACTCTCACTTGCTGAGCGGGTGGGAGGGAGGCAGTAACACAGTGACTCTCAATTCTGGGAGTCCTGTGCATGACGTCCTACATACCCTCAGTCTTTATAAGCTGATTGCCTGTTTTCATGTACCATTACAACAGCACTGCTCAGAAAACTCGAATAATAAGTATTCTCTAACCTACATATTTTCCAGGAACATCACCAGCTAGTAGTTTAGAGTCAGAATGGAAATCATGAACACAATACTGTACTCATATTAAGGCTGCTAATGTATCTCTTACCCTTATTTTTTATACAGCATTTCTAACTGGTATTCTGTCTTCCTGACTACATCATGGTACAACTGAAGATGGCAATTGTGTTAAATTGCATTGCCACAATGTCCTTAACTCTAAGATGAAATACACTGTACTGCTTTTCTATAAAAAAGTTATATACATTGTACGTTACAGACACTGCAATATGTGCACTTATAGCCATTTGCTATATCTGGTCACCTGCAAAGCCAGCAAAATTATCCTAATATTCCCATCTCTGTCACACACACACAATAAAATATAGGGGTCTTAGCACTCAGCGGTCATTGAGATCGAAGGGAATTGTGGGTGCTCAGCATCACTCAGGATCAGGTCGTATGTTTTTAAGAGAGAAGAGAGTCTACAATTGTATTTGATCAAATCCTCTTGTTGGAGTGAGAACGCATTTTCCCTGACAACACCTTTCTTACAAATATCTCAGAAGCACTTTACAAAACATATTTTTAAAACAGTGGGGAAACAGACAGAAAGAAAAAGTGATTGGCTGGGGTCACATACTAATTGAGAAACCTAGGTAGGGTCAGAATCCAAGTCAACCTAGGCTAGATGTACACACTATGGAAACTGATGCATCTCAGAACCAGGGTGGATAAAAATCAATAATTAAAGAAAAATAGTTTTTTATTTAAATCAGATTTTTTTTTATAAAATGCTTTTTGAGGAAAAAAACCCATCTAAAAATAGTTTTAATTAAGATACATTATAGCTCAAAGATATCTCATCATGGAATAGGGATTATAAATTCTAATTCTATAGTATGAGACAATATATTCATGTAATGTTTAAGAAAAGTTTTGTAAATGAGTTCCAATAGTTCATGGATCAGGGACCCAATCTTACGTGGTTCCCCAGGCTTCTGTATAAATTATTTAGGCTAATCTTTCTATCTACCCAATGGGACTCAGTGCTCAGTCTAGAAGATAACATCAGAGATGCTTAGTTTTGAAGTTCTCAAACTGTGGATTTGTGTCTTCAGAGATAACATGCTTGTTAAAATGTTTTAAAATAAATAAATAAATTATATATAGAGGTGAGAAATAAACAGATCTCAACTTTACTGTCCCTCTGCAAATTTGTGTACACAGAGTCAATTCCTTACCTCTCTCTGAAAGTGCAAAGTTTCAAAAAGTTCAATGAATAGAAGACTGTTGGGGGCAGAATAGATCTGGACAAGGAGAAGTAGTCTGGAGATAAATGTGAGAAGCAAGGAACATATGCTTGTTTTGTTAAAATATTATATGTTTGCTGTTGAAGAAAAAAAACCAAGAATACTTAACGTTGTTTTAGTTAAATAAAACAATTTAAATGTCTGTTTGGTGATCTCCTCCTCCTAATACAGCATGGCAAGAAAATCCTCCAAATATTAATGATCAACCTGTTGAATTGGAGATATTTATAAAGTCATTGGGAGGTGAACTATCTGCTTCAATTACCTTTGGTAAATGAAATAACCAAAAAATCATTCATTTTCTGATATAACTGTAAAACTAATATGAAAAGTTTTCAAAATAAATCACTGTTTAAAAATGTATAGTGTGTACCTTCTAAAAATGAAACCTACATCTATCTCCGAGTTGTGAGGAATATATATTAAGGTTATAACAACCAACAAGAATGCACTTTTATGTAGAAAACCATGATTAAATTGAGTCTTCCTGACTAGTGATTTAAATCAAATCCACCCTGCCCAGAACACTGCTTTCAATACAATTAATTTCTTTTAAACTTTTGGTTTTTGTTTTGTCTATGTAAATTATTGTGAACAAGGTCCTATGAATGAGTACTCCCTGTTACTTTTACTTGGTAGGAAATTCTTTATGGAAAGTTACCAAGCTTTTCCATCAGAAGAAAATCCCAGCTGATGCAACCAGTATAAAAACAGTTTTGAACTAAACGAAGCAAGACCTCTGTCAGGCTACCAACAGAGAGGCAATGTGCTATTAGCTATTGCACTGCTGTCTGTTCTGTCAGTACAGTAGGTATTTTCACATCACTTTGTAAGAGGATAACCTTTCCTCATCATAAATCAAGGGAGCAGATGGGGGAAGAGGAGGTGCCTGGACATTAAACATTTACAAGTTTGGCAAACAAATGACAAATACAATTTTTGTTGTTAAAAAATGTACAGAAGTTTTAAATGAAAGCTAAAGCTCTTGTTTTCATTCCAGCTATCAAATGTAACTGTATCCTTACTACACATGCTTTTTATTTCTCTGGTCTGCAAACCATTCCTGTCAAATCCCTAAAGCAAGCCTGCTCAGTCCCAAGGTCACTAAAAACACATGCTTCTCTCTCTCTCTAAATTAGTTTTGGTACATTTCATTTCAAAATCATTTTTGCAGGATTTTTAGACTTTTTAAAGCAACAGTAAAAGCTTTCATCCCTTTCAGACTATTATCCAATAGCTCTTTTTTATTAATTATTGTTATTATTATTATAGTTTAAATGCTACCCTCCAAAATTCACTTTTGAAAAATTCCTTGTGGCCACTTACTATTTAATCAAGGCAAAACCTTTGGTATTCTGTTGTGAACTACAGGGTCTCTCTCTAATCTGTTTTTGGGCTAGCAAGTACTTGTGCTCCTATGGCCATCATCTGTATTGACACATCTGAGTCCAAAGAGACAAACACAATTCTTAGTTGTACAATTAAAATAGGTACTCTGCACACAATTCAGAACCACTATTATCTAACTGTTCCTTCTCATCTTCCTATTACATAAATCCGTATCTTGTATGACAAGCCATGTTTCGCCTTCAATTGGGTGAAATACTCATCTTTTCCCAATCTGCCCCAGTCCACTATATCAGTCATCTAAATTTGTGTTGCATATCTACTGAAACTCTGTAGAATCAGAAATCATCCTGTGGTCACGGACAAGAGTTTTATCTGCAAGTCTGTCAGAGAGAGCAAGAGAGAGAATAAAAGACACTCACATGGTTCATCAATATTTGAAGGCCTTTTCTTCTCAATATAGGACAACATTTAGAAAACTCTTCACTCGTATCTTTTTACTTGCTGCTACATGCTCATGCATCAGACAGAAGTGTACTACTTCCAAAAATGAGAGGCAAAAAAAGTCAGGATAGCTCACCAGCAAAAGGAGACAAGAGCAGCTAAGATGAAGAAGTTTCAGACTTTTACAGTAGAAGTTTCTTGATTCACTTCAACCAGCTTCTAGTGTTCCCACTGCTTTATTATTCAACCTTAAATTTTATTCCTCTCATCAAGCTGATTTACTGTCTTCTGTTTAGTATTAATTTTTCTCCGATTATTGTAGCTGCTCCCTCGAGTTTCCTTTCTGAACTACCTTTCTACCCTTTATGTCTTCAGTTGAGCTTTTCTTCATATTGCCAGTGAATGAGGGGACAGAAAGGGTTACATTAAAATTGGGGTGTAAGAAATGTGGGCAATAAACCTATGAGAGAGAGAGCCTGAGTGCACATTATTGATGTTAGAAAACCAGAGTGTTACTAGGCAGTCTTCTCATGTAAACAAATGAACATTCTGACCATGCTTCATAGATGTGTTGCTGCTTGTGTGAGCTCCTCTAGTTCCAAATGAAACTATCAACATGCATTTGACACATACCATACGACTATTTAACTTTGGGTCCCACCATGTCAATCCCTTGACTTCTTGTTTTTTACAGAGTAACACACAGAGAGTGATAAGTGAGGCTTTGCTGCTATGTTTTTAAAGAGCCTGACCTCCAAGCTAAGCAGTGTGTTCATCTCAATTTTTTTTTTCTGAAATGGCATTTTACTCGTTCCCCCCCCCGCCATCCCCATCTACTGCCCTAGATATCCCAGCCTGTTTTTGTTGTGTTGGTGAGGTATGAAACTCTCTCTCTAATGTAATCAGATGTATTTCTTGGTAAGCATTTAACCAACTAAGCAGATTATCATATCTATAAAAGGGGCTGATTCGCTAAAGTCAGAAGAGTTTTAATTTTACATTCTGCATCTACTGATAGGATTAATTCGATCACATCTCTGGTCTGGCTGAAAGGGACCTGGTTTACAAATCAAAAAGGGGAGTCATAGATGGGGAAAGAACTGCCCCGTCCCCTAGTCTACACAATGTTCACATGTTGGTGAACAAAACAACAGCTTTTCATTTTGCCTGACCACACCAATGTTTACTTTCCATGCTATACTGATCTACCCTCTTTCTTTAAAGCAAAATTAATTTGAATGCAACATTTGTGTGTTTCTATGTATTTATAAAACAGTCAGTCAGTCACCAGGATAACTAAGCACTATACAAAGTAAGGATCAAAGAGTTTACCCTAGGTCATTTTTCTACCTACTACTATGATTAGCAGCTGTTACATGGATGGATTTATCTAAAGGCCTGCAATCACAACAATGAAATCAACATAAGCATTAAGTCAAGACTGAATATAGCTATACCGCAAAATAATTAATTTTTAGAATGGTCTAAGATGTATTTTAGTTATTTGCAGTTAAAATGTAAAATTTAAGCTTCCTTCAGATGACTTGTTACAATGGAAAAAATAATAAGATATTTACGTACAATAAATTCTAACCAACATTTATTTGACAGTGGTAACATTATAAGCACAAGATTATAGAGCAGTGGTGGGCAACCTGCAGCCCATCAGGGTAATACGCTCGCAGGCCGCCAGACAGTTTGTTTACCTTTGCACGGCTCCCCGCAGCCACGGTTCGCTGTTCCCAGTCAATGGGAGCTGCGGGAGGCGGCGGGCAGCATGTCCCTACGGCTCGTGCCACTTCCTGCAGCTCTCATTGGCCAGGAACAGTGAACGGCGGCCACTGAGAGCTGTGGGCGGCTGTGCAAATGTAAACATACTGTCTGGCAGCCTGCCAGAGGATTACCCTGATGGGCCACAGGTTGCCCACTACTGCTATAGAGTCACTAGGGTTTATACTGTGAGATTGTATTAATCATCATCTGCCTTGAATTTTATGTACACATTTTAGCTATATGTGTACATAAAATTCCTTTAGTTATAAGAAGAAATTACTTTAGTTATAAGCATTAAAATAAACATGGAACTGAAAAGCAGTATTTGAATTTTTTGAAACATACAGATCCTTCCTGGTGAGTGGCTCAAAAGAGCACAAATATTGGTCAGGTATAGCCAGTACATTTGGAAGAGGACAGCTGAGTCTAAGAGGCATAATTCCCCTTCCCCCCACAACTGCTTTCCACAAGAATCATGTATTTTGGGGGGGGGGGTCGGGGTCTGTGCATATTCAAGGGGAATGGACAAGCTGGGAGGCAACCACTCTATTCTCCATGATTTCTACGCACCTCAAAAAGGGGATGGTGTACATGCACCCAAAGGGCAGGTAACCAATAGTAGCATGGCACCTTTAAGGTTTGTGCCACCAGGAGAAATAGTAGGATTTGGAGAGATACAGATCATCATCAAAGATGGCTCAGTATCCAGAAAACGAGTCTTTGGAATTTGTGAAGATTACAGGGAAATACATTTCCCCCTTTTGCAGATCCACTGATATCTTCTGACAGAGGAAAAACAGATGTGAGTGTTAAGACCAGTGGTTGTCAAGAGAGAAAGATCTTTTAGCTGTAATATTTTATATAGATATAAATATGTATTGCAACATAAAGCAGATTTTTAATGTGTTTATGTTTGCAGACATGCAAATAGACATTAATATAGTTCTTACAAACTGTCCAGTATATAACATTTCTTTGAGATCAATACATCAAACATCTCATTGTCTGCTAAAGGAAAAATAGGTCACTTCTATCTACAGTATCATAGCTCATGACAGATTGTGACCTCATAACTGTGAAATAAGTGGGGGGAGATATTAAAAATAATACAAAACATATTATACCAAACACATACAATGTCCAAGAAAGAGGATGCAATGTTACACGAGTCTACATTACTTCAATGACAAGAGGTACAACAAGATGGAAAAAGGTCAAAGAACTGTGTAATAAACTGTAGGTTTTGCAACAATATGTAAATGGGGAGGGGAAGAGAAGAGGAGTTTTATAAAGGCATTAGTAAGTTAAGCCCATATTCAACAAGGTACAGAGACTATTCGCAAGCTTAAAGTTAGTCATATGTTTAAGAACTTGCTAAAACCAGAGCCTTGTGCAGAAATTCACAAAATTTCAAAGGAAAAAAAAAATCAGAATAATGTAGACATGATGGCCTCTCTGAAGAAGTAATATCAATACCCTTATAATATTAGCGATGCAGTATCAGTTCAGAACTGAGAAAGCAAGTCAAGTTCAACTCAGAATCCTTTCAAATAGTCATAAATCAGTTGCTTACTAGATTTCTTAGCAGACATCATTACTAGAGAAAAACAATGAATGAACCAGCAAGGTTTTGATGACTATCCCACAACATTAGTCTCATTTAACCTTAAGGAAAAAAAAACACCTCTAAAACTAGAAAGTGAACAAGGGTGCAGCATCAGAGCCGAAGCTTAGGCCACTGTTTTAATGGCCTCTGTTTTAGTGAGACTGATCAGTACTCATGACTCAACATCTTTGGCCTTCCCTCTTTTCTTACCAGGATTTGAGTTGGCAGATTTTGGGAATTATCCCTTCTTTAAATCAAAAAATACTAACCTTCCTCACTGAGGAGTCACTCTCCAAGATCTGCTTTTATACTTATCTTGAAATTAATTCCCAATACTGATATCAAGGATAAAAATCTGGCAACAGTCCCTTTCTTTTCTTCTTTGTTATATTTAGAGGTTAGATTGCTTTGTTGTCTTCTTGGATAGCAAATCAGATCAATTTTAAGAGTTTCTCAAGTCAATTGAAAGAAAACAAGAGGCCTCCAATAACAAAAGCAATGACAAAAAGAAATCCCCACCATAGTGTACCATCAGAAGTCACCAAAGGGTAAAGAAAAAACATAATTAAGAAGAACATCAGCAAGGCTCCATGGTTACGCGAGTAAGCTCCGGGTGTTGCCATGTCCTCCCACTTCCCAACCTTATTTTAAATGGGGGGAAGCCACAATAACAGCACTTCAAATATAGCTTTATGCAAATTAACTGAAGTGAGTTGTGTGATGAGCAGCTGAGTTACCTCTGATGTCACAAATCCACCTACACACCCTTTAAAACTGAGTTAGGTATCTTCAAGTTAACTTCAGTGTTGTATCTGTACAGGAATACACACACATCATACACACATACAGAGCATAAAGAAAAAGACTACTTGTGGCACCTTGGAGACTAACAAATTTATTTGAGCATAAGCTTTCGTGAGCTACAGCTCACGAAAGCTTATGCTCTAATAAATTTGTTAGTCTCTAAGGTGCCACAATTACTCTTTTTCTTTTTGCGAATACAGACTAACACGGCTGCTACTCTGAAACGTGTCATACAGAGCATATTTTACTATACTTCCCCTAGTTAACAGAATCTTACAGAAACCACATGCAAGAGAAGAGGATTATACTAGGTACATAGTAATAAGAACATGCTGCTCTCAAACTTAGTGGAACTCAATTATAAATATCAATTTTGGGGGGAAAAAATCAGTTTTTTACATGTGAATTACTGCAATTGTGTATCTTATGCTTCCTTCAGTTTAGCAGCCATCTTTTAAAAAAATATTTTTGCCTAAACAGTACCGGAAAAAACACAGTAGAAACTCAGCAATGAAAGGATTAAATCTACAGCAAATATTAAGAAAACCCTGAAAAAAAAGATCAGATCTGACTACATTCCAATTTAAAAGAAAAAAAAATATGAAAAAGCAAAACTAGCATTCAAAACAAACTTTGGTCATAGCTAAATGTTCAGAGTACTAAATGTTCAGAGTACTGTTAGAGATGTTTTACATGGTGGTTAACTCAAAGAGCTACAGCACAAGAAGAAAGGCTGCATAAGTATAAGAAATTTGAGATATTTTGTTAAATACCTTTCATTTTACAACAAGCATAGAAACTTAGACATGGGTAATGCAGTAAATATTTCTTATGCCTATGGACAGTTAAGTCTGACACACCCCACCTAACCCTCCATCTCACCCCGTGCTGTGAAGATAGATAGCTTTGCTGTTGGTGCTACTGCCTAATATTTTGTTATTGTATCTAGCAGAAGTGCAAAATGGAAAAAAAAATCCACTACAGAAGTTTTGTAAGAAAGTGGAAGTTCTGAATTTTGGGAACGCAATCACCTGCATCACCTAGAGTGGAAACATTTTTACAGAAAACGTCATTAGATTTCTTTCCTTTATCACAATTCTAATCCTCAATGCAGAACTCAAGGGCTGCTGTACTCTTTGTTTCTGTTTTGAAAGGTTCTTCTTTGGCTTTTCTGTCATAATGGAACTGCTAACAGGGACTCAACAGGTGGCAGACCGGAATCATATATAGTTCCTGAGGCTGACAAAATCTTAAACCAGCAGAAGAGTTTAAACAAAAGTAAGGAACACCCACTCCTGATCATTTCCTATTAGAAAGAAGGCTGGGGAAACAGAGTTAAAATTAACTCCGGGGGGAAGGGACACTGAATTACCACTTGGGTCAATCGTGAAGGTTAACTTCAGGCAACACGAGAAAGTGGTATTTCCCTTCTGGAGCTCCAGAACTGACAGATGTGAACTGCCCCCAGTTTCTGGATAGCTGTCAGATAGCGCTGTACCACAGGAGATGGGGAACTGAAATGCTGGTGTATGGGAAAAACATATTGCACCCAAGTGGTGCGTTTTCATTTTTTCCTTTTTGTTCTCATATTCTCACAATGGATCTCCCTTACCCCTCTGTGACAGATTACGCTGAAAAACCTGGTACGGCAGACTGAGCACTCAAGTGTAGTAGAAGACTAGAGATAGGCATAGAAATCTGAAATCCAACTTTAGGAAAGTCTTTTGTACAGTTTTTTTTGTTTTTTGTTTTGTTTCTTAATAAAGTAGGTGGATGCAATATTGATTTTAAGAGAGAGGGTCAAAAATTGAAATGTAGCTTTGCAAAAAATAATATAAATGTTTCCATTTTGCAATACTCTATATAGAATTTAAGTTTTCATTAATTTTCCCCCAGAAAAAGATACACCCACTTTTTACTTTTCCCACTCAAACAACCAAAGTTGAGGAATTTCTGAAAAAAGTTACAGTGGAAAAAGGAAAAAACAATCCTGTTGCATACAGTGCCAAAAGACAGGGAAAAGTAAGGGAAAAAACACAAAAAACATTGAAAATGTTTTGGCTTTTGAACAACAAAAAAAACTTTAAATTGGAAACTAAACAAATGTTTTCATTCCATTTAGTAGTTTGTCAGTAAATGACATTTTCTCTCAAAACTTCTGATTAAACTTGTTTCACCAGAAAATAAATTTCAATCAAAAAGGTTCAACCATCTCTAGTGTTTAAGGTATCTTAAAACTTGGAGACAAAAACATTTAGAACAACTTTGTTGAAAATGATAGCAGAATTTACAAAGAACCTGAAATCCTTACACTTGCAAAAAAATTCCCACTGGGGAAATAAAAAGCTATTTTAGTCTCAAAAAATAAACTGCTTTATTTGAAGCAATTTACAGCTCACTCCATGGTTATAATATCTCCTGCACTGATACTCCTGCAGTAGGCTTACCACATTCAGTAAACAGTCTTTAAAAACAAAAAGTCAGTAATATTGCCACATAGCCAGCCCCCCCCCCCCCCCCATACACACATGCAAACCAATCACAAAATGAGAAGTCACTCCATTTAAAGTTTAAAATAGTCATAAGAAAAAACAATTAACCATCTCATTCTACTTTTCAGTAAGGGTCAAGTCCTCCCACCTCATCCCAAAATAAGCCAAAGTAAACTGGCTTGGCATAGTTATTCCTACAGCACGCATGGTGAGACACCAAGCCATTGTGGGTTATGGAGCACCCAAAAGTTATTTCTTAACATTGAGCAGATTCCTTAAAATATACATTTTTAACAAGTCTACACAACCATCAAATTCCCCTTCTCCTGTTGAGAAGGATGTTAGAAACCAAATTGTTTTGACAACTTAAGCAACAGATAGCCCTGTCCTTGGTGCTATTGTTAACAGCATTCCCTTTTGCCTACGCGTTCCCCCTCCCCCTTTCGGAAATTCTTCTCACATTACCAAAAATTAAAAAAAAAAAAAAACTTGTCATCTCAATATAATGCTATTTTTAGAATTTGCACATTATGAATTAGAATGGTACATTAAGCTTTTACTGTGAAGACTGAAGTGTTTCATTCACGTGCCTTTATTTTAATTACACAACAAAAAAGAGGGGGACATGGAAGAAGAGAAGATTTAATTAACTTTTAGACGTGAAAAGGTGAACAATTTAAGTCCAAGCAGCAAGGGATTATTCCAGTTTGCCATGTAAATCTAACACTTCAGTGTTAGTGGATGGTTGTGTTTAACTCTCGGAACTACAACATCAAAAAAGATTTAGTTCTAAAAGTTAAAGAATCAGAACCATAATTTACTTTCTGAAACTTTATGTGACTCAAGTCATCTTGCCCAAAAATCCTTTCAGCTGAAATGTAAATAATTCTCAGATACTCTTCAATAACGTACTTCTCTAGATTTATTGTGTTTTATACGTTTTATATTACAAGCTTCATCATATAAACAGTTTTCACAGGGAGCTGGTTAGACCATTTTGCTTTCTTTAGAATGCGACAATTAATTCCTAACTCACAAGACCCCCCCTCCTCACACTTCCCCTCAGGTACAAGTGCTAGTGGTTTGTTTGAAATTCCACATTACCTTATTTAATTGGCACCACATTAGTTGCTGAGTAACATTCCTTATATGCCCCTCATTACAGGGACATTAATGACTGCCATCAGCCCAATTCCACTTCCTTGCCCAATGATTTAATTTCCTGTACAGTATTGCTTTCAGCTCTCCTTTGAAAATCTTCTCAGCCGGCATTTCTTTTTAGACCTCTGTTCTCTATTATGCAACAGAGCTCATACTGGTTGGTGTACAACCGGCCTACAAGTTGTAACAAATTATGTCACTCACCATCATCCTGCACAACCTTCTGAAACAGTTGTTGAAACTCAGTTTTAAAATGCTCATGTCAATAGCGCATTACGTCTATGATCAGCGCAGTTTTGAACTAAATAAGTCTTAAGTAAGTCACCCAAAGAAACAAGCACTGCCTTAAAAGTGAAACAAAAAAGGGCATGCAAAGCTTAATGTGGCAGCTCAGAACTTTCTCATTGCTATACTGGAAAAATACAGATAAGTGCCAGACAAGGAATTCCAATCAAATATACAGAAGTACAAACTGAAACATACAAGCATATTAGTACCTCTTAGACCACAAGAAGGATGTTCATGAATGACATGGATAGTTCTGGTACATATTTTGCATATCAAAAGAAAAATAATACCAGAAGCAGCATTCTTGATGTTCTATACACTAATTGCAAATGATGCTAGTTTTATTCCTAATCATTTTTTTCTGCAAGCTTTATTTTGATTTAAGTATTCAAAAACATTTTGCCTACTACTGTTACAAGAACACCAAAAATTACTATAACTAAAACAGATTAGAAGGTAAAAAAAGGTGTTTGGCAGTTTTACTGTGTTCAGTCATTTTCACTATTATCCCTGTATGCATTGTATGCATCTTTCACACAGCAACAGAGAAGAGAATGTAAAAATTAGGAAACCATTAACAAAATTAAAAAAAGAAAAAGAAAAAAAGGACACAGTGGTGGGTGTAGTACCTAAAAGGAACTTTACAAACTTTTTTTTTTAAATTGAATAGATTTCCAGATCAATGTCCCTTTAAAGAAAGGGCCACTTTTTCCTTCCAAGAATAGTATAATGGGACACTCCACTAGGAAGAAAAGTAACCTCCTGATCAAACTGATCTAGACTCCTGAGCATTGTGAGACCCTAAAGTGGCAACTAGATGGTCTGAGCCAAAACGCTAGTTCTATACAGCCCTAAAATTTCAGAAAGTTTGTACCAGCTTTGTGGATTGGGCCTCTTTCCAATTAAAGAGCATTTAACACATTAAGACTGCATCAAAGAATTAGAGAATTCTGAACTCACTGCTAATGAGGCAGTAATGATTTATAATTCAGGCAAGAATAGTCTTTTGCCATTTCACCCTACTAGTAGCAGTCAATATGGAGCACGCGCACACACACACACACAAAGTGAGCCAAGCTCCCTTACACGCACATAGTGTAGAACCTCAGGTATACTAATTAAGAGTGACAGATTTTCAAGTGTTATGCACCCAGCAGCTCCTATTAAACTTAGTAGGTCTATTCACGGTCCATATAGGTAAGTATATCCTTAAGTGTTCACAGCACTGAGGCTGGCCCTCCTCTCTTTCTCGCATGTCCAATAGGACCCGGTTGTGCTGTAGAAACAGCTCCCTTATCCAAGAGAGGAGAAAGTTCACTGCACAGCTCAACCCCCATCAAATTAAGCAACAGAGAGAGACTCAACAGAAGTATCTCCAGCATTGACCAAAAGGAATCATGTACATGAGGCAGAACCATGAAAACAGGGCTTGTAAAAGATGGAGGAAGTTTTAGAACCTCCTCACACAGAAACAGAGGCCTCTCATCCAACAGAAATAAGCTGACAGCACTGACAAAACTGTACAGAGAAGGGCAAAGCTAGTGAGCTATTTCCACTGTGCCTAAACATAGCAGCTTCACATGTCCTAAACAGCGGGAACTCTCACCCATTATATAAGTAGGCTTGGAAGGATAAGATTTTTTATCAATAAATGTCACTAAATGTTGATTTCCCCACACACACAAACCAACAAGTTTCCATCGATAATAATGGAAATTTAAAGATATGCAAAATAAGAAAAATGCTGCTTGAAAATTTAGACTCTAGACTTTGATTTAAGGATATTTAATTTATATATTTTGACATATGATGTTGACAATTTGTGTTTTAATAGCTATAAAGCTTTAATTTTTTGAATCTTAATGTCAACTGTCATTGAATAAATTATCTGACCCCCCCATGAATTTCCACAAATCTGTTAAAGTTTACATAGATGACAATAAAAAAGCTTAGGAATAAAGATTGATATTATCCATCAAAATTATATTAAAAATTTCTGCTAAGCCTTTATATAAGTCACAATAAAAATATAAGGCCAAGCAAATAAAAAGAGAAATTAAGTTTGAATTACCCCTCTAATAGTTATTTTGCCAGTAATATTGTTTTTAAATAAACGGATACTTTTATAAAGCCATTCCTAGAATCACATTGTGTTATCTAATAATGGACACAGTACTGTAGTGCAAACTGTTTATCATGAAACTGCAACTTGCAAATGTAGATTTTTTTGTTACATAACTGCACTCAAAAATAAAACAATGTAAAACTTTAGAGCCTACAAATCCACTCTGTCCTATTTCTTGTTCAGCTAATCGCTAAGAGAAACAAGTTTGTTTATATTTACAGGGAGATAACATTACCTGCTTCTTATTTACAATGTCACCTGAAAGTGAGAATAGACGTCCGCATGGCACTGTTGTAGCCCGCATTGCAAGATACTGACGCACCAGATGTGTGGTGTTTAAATGTTGCTTGTAATTATTAGAATTGGGAGCACTGGCTGTTGGGAGGCTGAAAGGACAGGAAACAGGAAGGAGGGGGGAGGAGTTGAGAGGTGGGAGAGAACTACAGAGGGTGCAGCAGCAGCTTGGTGAAGAGGTTTCCACTTTGAAAGTAAAGTCCTGTTGAAGCTTGTTAGTACCTTGCCTGGTTGATACAACATTTTGGCGATTAGGATGGATCTTCTGCCTCTGAACCCACCTACATTCTGCAAAGCCCAGGTGAGCCTCCACTTGCTTTTATTACCTGGATCCATACGTTTGAGACTTATCTGCTTGCAATCAGATTAGTAAGAAAGTAAGAAAGCCTGCTCTGCTAATCCACTGTCTTAGAGCAGAAGGGCAGCATGTATTTTACACTTTTCCCCTTGCAGATGATAAATGTGTGAATGTAGTAGCTAATCGCTCCAGATTTCGCCAGCATGAGCAGAAACCAGGAGAAACTATAATGCAGTATATTGCTTCCTTGAGGAGTCTGATTGTAACTTGTGACTTTGGGAATACGGCCGATGAGATGATTAGAGACCAGCTCATTGAGAAAACCACCATATTTCATGTAGAAGAACGCTTACTTCTAGAACCACAACTTAAACTAGAAAAAGCAATAACCATTTCTACTCAGATTATTTCAGCTTCAGCTGTAGCTGACTCAATGAGCATGGATACAGGAGGCACAGTGCAGGCTGTGACTCCTTTGCAGAAAAGTTCACTACTACTGCAGACATGCAATTGCAAGAGGAAAACTAACGAAAAACCACTGAATCAGCAAATTCAAAATATAGTAAAAGCATGCTTTCGCTGTGGATCCCTACACCACCTTGCAAGCTACACAGAATGTCCAGCTAAAGTAGCTCAGTGCAATCATTGCAAAAAGATTGGACATTTTGCTAAAATACGTCGCAGTAGCCAGTTCAATCAACAGGTGCATGCAGTTACAATACCAGATGTTACTGTGCTGAGCATGGACAAAATCACTACTGCACATATTCCAGGACAGATAAAGTGCACTGTAAACATTTCCACCATACCCTCAGCAAAATCACACTCTATTCAGCTAATGTTGGACACTGGCTCAGCAGTATCTATACTACCTGATTCCATCTATCTGGATTACTTTAAAGATGTGCCTCTTACTGAACCCAACTTCACTTGGTGTGCTATTTGAAAAACCATATTCCAGTACATGACTGCCGGCCAGCAATAGTTACTTTTGGTGATTGCTGTGCAACTGCAGAGTTCTACATTGTCCACAAAGGCACTCCTATCCTTGGCAGAGATTTATTGGCTGCTTTAAATCTCAAGGTAGTTAATGGACGAATTGATCTTCCTCAGCAAAGCACTCTTGCGGTACACACGCCAGTTTCAGCTGGGACCCAACACCAGGTTGAGGAGAAACTCTGCTGTGTTTATGGGTTTCTGAATAAAGTTAAATGCTGAATAATGTGGATGCCTGTACTACAGAAATTATGGCGCTTACCATTTTCAGTCAGGGAAGCTGTTTCAGAGGAACTTAGCAAACTTGTTCAAAAGGATATTATTGAAGAGATTAACTCCTCAGAATGGGTTTCACTTATAGTAATGATGCAGAAGAAGGGTGGAGGCATTCGCCTTTGTGTGGACTTAAGGGAGCCAAATAAAGCTGTTGTGATTGACAGCCATCCTCTTCCTCATGTAAAAGTAGTATTTGCAGAACTCCAGGGAGCAAAAATGTTTTCTACTCTTGATTTGCAGAGCGCGTACCACCAGGTCACATTGTATGAAGATAGCAGAAACCTCACAGCATTTATTACACGAGGGACTATTTCGTTTTAAACGTGTTCCATATGGTCTCGCATCTGCCCCAAGTGCCTTTCAAAAAATGATGTCATGGATTCTGAAGAATCCACGTGGAGTTCAGCGCCGTCTGGATGATATTATCGTGTTCGGAAATACTTCTGAAGAGCAGCATAACAATAACCCGCAGTCTGCACTAAACTGCATCAGCACAGCAGGCCTCCAGCTCAATAGGTCCAAATGCAAATGTAGACAAACTGAACTCTCCTTTCTGAGGCAAACAATGTCACAGGCTGGACTAAAACCTGATCATATCCTGGCAATTTCAAATGCTCCTCCTCCAACAGATTTGCAAACCTTACGTTCCTGCTTGGGTCTTACTTCCTGGATGCAAAATTCATTTCCAGTTATGCTTCTGTCATTGAACCGTTACGGGAATTACTACGGAGAAGTTCAACCTTAGTGTGGACAACGGATGCACAAGCTACTTTCGAAACCGTGAAAAACTTGATTGTACATAGTCCAGTACTTGCACTATTCAGTCCTGCATTGCCAACAATTGTAACTACTGATGCTTCTGATTATGGATTTGGGGCTGTTCTCACACAACTGCATGAGGACAACACAGAGAGGACTGTTGCATTTGCTTCAAGGACACTAAGTAATGCTGAGAGAAAATATTTTACAGTTGAAAAAGAAGCACTTGCTTGTGTCTGGGCTACTGAAAAATGGAGAACTTACCTGTGGGGCCGCACGTTCAAGTTGTGCACAGACCACAGCCCTTTGACAATGTTGCTCACCACGAAAGGACTGGGAAGAACAGGATTCCGTGTTGCTTGATGGTCTGCAAGACTACTCTCTTTTAATTATGAGCTGGAATATAAGCCTGGAAACCAAAATGTGGTCGCTGATTGCCTTTCTTGCCTGCCTTTGCCTTCACCAGATGGTCCACCGGAGGATGAGTAGTGGTTGCACTTATTACAAGCACTCTCACTGCAGTTACAAAAGAACAATTTCAAGCAGCTTGTTCAGCGTGTCCAATTCAACAAAAACTACAGGAATTTCTGACAAAGAGATGGCCCAGTCACCCTAAAAACCTTGACCCAGTTTTGCTGCCTTATTTCAGAATTCAGATGAACTTTATTTGTTTGATGGCTGTGTGCTATGAGGTACACACTGGCTCCTTGTGCCAGAAGAATTACAGTCAGAACTCATGCACATGGCACACAATACTCATCAAGGAATTGTCCAAACCAAACAACAACTATAGGATCTCTACTGATGGCCAGGGATGGACTCTCAAACTGAAGCACTCATAAAATCCTGTGTCACTTGCCAAATGCATGATAAGACAGCAGTGTTATGTACTCCTCCATTACAGCCTGTTCCTCTTCCTGAATCTGCATGGGATTGACATTGTAGGACCCTTTGATACTGCTCCAAGTGACTGCCGTTATGCCAATCACTTTAATAGACTGTTTCAGTAAAATGGCCTGAGTTAGCCTTTACGTTGCAAATCTCTTGTGCTATAGTAATTAAGTTCCTCTCTTCAGTTTTTAGCAGGGACAATAACCCCAAAGAACTGGTTTCAGATAATGGTAGTCAATTTACTTCCCTGGAGTTTGAAACTTTTCTAGTACAGAGGAACATTTTACACAAAACGTCATCCCTATATTACCCTCAAGCCAATGGGGAAATCAACCGGTTTAACAGAAGTTTGAAAGAGAGAGTTTGCAAACAGCTAAACTGGAAGGGCGATTGTGGATACCCTTCACTACTGATTTCTTGCAAGCATACCGGGCTACATGACATGCCACAGAGTTACTCCATGGGAAACAGATGAATACTAAACTGAACATTGCTGGATTGTTAAAGGCACGACCTGATGCCCCAAACGAGGATGATGTGAGAAAAACAGTTGAACGGAACCAAGCAAAGTTTAAGGCTTTCACAGACAAGCGGCGGGGTACTAAGAAACCAAAGTTTGAGTGTGGTTCCTTCATTAGAATACGAAGACTTGGAATTTTACGCAAAGGGGACCATAAATTCACAGTTCCTCTTAAAATCAGAGAAGAAAGGACTTTACACCTATCTACTTTCTGATGGGTGGGTATGGAATGCTTCTCATCTTGCACCTGCCTATGCACCAAGAGGAGATTATGCCAACACCCAGTCTGCATTGGATGACTTCACCGTAGTACCAACACAACAAGACATTGCACTGGAACCGGGGCTTGAGAGATAGCCTGTCAGACCCAGATGATCACCTGTCTGGACTAGAGACTATGTTATGTAGTATCTACAGTGTTTTCAGTGTAATATTTCTGCCAAAAGTATAGTGTCTTAGTTCATATTTGTTCCTGTGGTTAGAACAATAATGTTTATTTTAATTGGGAGAGTTTCTTAAGAGAGGAAGAAATGTACTGTTTAGATGTTGCTTGTAGTTATCAGAATTGGGAGCACTGGCTGTTGGGAGTCTGAAAGGACAGGAAACAGGAAGGAGGGGGGAGGAGTTGAGAGGCTGGGAGAAAGCTATAGAGGGTGCAGCAGCAGCTTGGTAAAGAAGTTTCCACTTAGAAAATAAAGTCCTGTTGAAGCTTGTTAGTACCTTGCCTGGTTGATACAACAATATGCTAAACATTCGTATGCCTCTTCATGCTTCAGCCACCATTCCAGAGGATTTGTTTCTATGCTGATGACGCTTGTTAAAAAAATAATGCATTAATTAAATTTGTGATTGAACTCCTTGGGAGGAGAACTGTACGTCTCCTGTTCTGTTTTACCCGCATTCTGCCATATATTTCATGTTATAGCAATCTTGTATGATGATGCAGCATATGTTGTTCACTTTAAGAACACTTCCATTGCAGGTTTGACAAAATGCAAAACAGGTATCAATGTGAGATTTCTAAAGACAGATACAGCACTCGACCCAAGGTTTAAGAATCCTTAGTGCCTTCCAAAATCTGAGGGGATGAGGTGTGGAGCATGCTTTTAGAAGTCTTAAAAGAACAACACTCTTATGCAGAAACTAAAGAACCCAAACCACCAAAAAAGCAAATCAACCTTCTGCTGGTGGCATCTGACTCAGATGATGAAAATGAACATGCGTCTGTCTGCACTGCTTTGGATGGTTACAGAGCAGAACCTGTCAATAGCATGGACGCATCCTCTGGAATGGTGGTTGAAGCATGAAGGGACCTATGAATCTTTAGCGCAACTGGCATGTAAATATCTTATGACACTGGTTATAATAGTGCCATGCGAACGCCCGTTTTCACTTTCAAGTGATGTAAACAAGAAGCAGGCAGCATTATCTCTGGCAAAGGTAAACAAACTAGTTTGAGCAATTGGCTGAACAAGAAGTAGGACTGAGTTGACTTGCAGGCTCTAAAGTTTTACATTGTTTTGTTTTTGAGTGCAGTTATTTTTTGTACATAATTCTACATTTGTAAGTTCAACTTTCATGATAAAGAGATTGCACTACAATACTTGTATTACATGAATTGAAAAATAGGATTTCTTTTTTTTTTACAATGCAGATATTTGTAATCAAAAATAAATAAAGTGAGAACTATACACTTTGTATTCTGTGTTGTAATTGAAATCAATATATTTGAAAATGTAGAAAACATCCAAATATATTTAAATAAATGGTATTCTATTATTGTTTAACAGCATGAATAATTGCAATTAATTTTTTTATTGCTTGACAGCCCTAATTCTAAGTAATTACGGAACAAACCTTTTTTCATAGAGGAGCAGCCTGCAGACAGTGATCTTGTATCACATTAGTACCCCAAGTACTTTAGCAGTACAGTGAGATTCTCACAGTGCAGAGTTCAAATGCAATAGGAATGTAAGAATACCATCAATTTCTAAACTGGAATTTGCACAGCAATAATTTGTGGCCATAAGTAGTATGTAATCATATTCAGTGAGATCTATCAAATGCTATAATAGGTACCAAAATTCACAGTGATTCACAATTCTTTATACAGAATATTGTATTTATGTATGTTGTTTTCCAAATGCACAAGATTCAAGCCTACCAACTCACCAGCATTTAGTGGACAAGACCTCCATGTTCCCTGTGTCAACTTTGCAAAGATCAGCTTAACAAGTCGGTGCCCGCTGGAGCTACAGTGAACACACCAGAGTAAGAATTCAAAATTTAGATAGATTTAGCTATTAAATATAAATTGCTATAAATAGATTTGGACATTATAGAAACTACAGCTGAGAACCAAATCAAAAGAACCATGAAACCACATTCACGGGTGTAGGGGAAATGGAGAAAGATTTTTTTGACACTCAGTGAGCTTCATTATGCAATTATTTAACTCTGAAAACCTGCACAGAATCTGATCTTTCACGAAGATCTATTAACTTGAACCCCTTGACACACACAAAGTTCTACAATACCAGAATAAAGCAATTACCTTCCAAAATAAATGCTTTATCATGGTTCATACGCAGAGCTCTAAGGGTATATCTACACTGCAATTAGACACTTAAGCCTGGCCTGTGCCAGCTGACTCAGGCTTGCAGAGCTCAGGCAAAGGAGCAGTTTAATTGAAGTGTAGACGTTTGGGCTTGGACTGCAATCTGAGCTCTGGGACCCTCCCACTTCACAGAGTCCTAGAACTGAAGCCCGAATGTCTACACTGCAATTAAACAGCCCCTTAACCCAAGCAAGAGTCAGCAGACATGAGCCAGCTGTGGGTTTTTAAACTATAGCGTAGGCATGCCCTAAGGTATGTTATTGGTACTAGTCAGGACTTTCCAGGTGGCATATCAGCGGTAGAGTAACCTCTCCCAAACCCACCTCAACATATTCTTGTACATTAAAAGCAGCATGTGTGTGTGCAAGCCCTCATCTAAACGAAACCTACCATGCGAGGAAGATATTTTTTAAAACTCAATCAGCCAATAAGGCTGCATCACCAGAGGGGACGAGAGTAAGGCAGTTTAAAGAAAAAGTTGAGATTAAGTAGCAATTTAGTGTCTATGTCAACTGGGAAAAATGACCTATTGTTGACAACATGTATAAGGAGAGAAACCATTGTTAACAGTTAAAAAAATTTTTGTCACAAACCTAGGTAAGGCCAAATCATTTTCAGCCCCCATTGCAGAAGGTATGCTGAGCATCTCAATTCCATGAGGTCTGGCACATTTTCTAATGGGTTTGCTGAACAAAGAAGAAAGAAGACTTGTAATAGACTGTTCAAGATGCAAAGCCATTCTACTCGCCACTACAGCTACACCATAGCCATGCAAATATGTGGCTGCTCCTTTCTGAACAAAAAGGGATGAGTCAGATTCTCAACTGATGTAAACTCACAGAGTGTTCCACTGACTTCAATGGAGCGATGCTGATTTACACTTGCTGAGAATCTCCACCTTTAATCCTTTCTACACAGGGGGGGAAAAAAAGGATCTACTGTTGACAGTAATAGGGATTAAGAATGACACTCCAGAATCCACTTTATCTGGGTTTGAAAATGGTCAATTGCTGACAAAGATGGAGATAACCTTGTCTGAACAATTCCACAACAATATTGTATTTCTCTTTGCTTGAAACCTGCTTCACACTATTCGACAAACATTTTGAACAGCAATAGGGGTTATTAATGCTTTTGGAGGCTATTTTAAGTGCAATTATTGCCAAGGCACAGAGAGGTTATGTGCAGACTTTGTTTTAGTTTCAGATTTGACATTCAATAAAATTAATTAATGTACCTCTGCTTGCTCGGAATGGCACTCTGTTCCCCTCTAGCGGTGGCTAGGCCCCCTAGAGATTGATGAGCCTCCTCCAGCCTTCACTAAGACATAGGTGTCTTTTAGCTGATGCAGTAGATGAAGCTCATGCATTAAACAAACAAGGGAAATACAACCTGGACTGAGCTACTATAAGGTGGGTGCATAACTAGTTGCAAAACCATTTGCAGAGAGTAGTTATCAGTGGTTCACAGTCAGGCTGGAAGGGCATAACAAGTGGGGTACTGCAGCCATCAGTTCTGGGTCTGGTTCTGTTCAATATCTTCATCAATTATTTAAATAATGGCATAGAGAGTACACATATAAAGTTTCAGATGATACCAAGATGGGAAGGGTTGCAAGTGCTTTGGAGGACAGGATTAAAATTCAAAATGATCTGGACAATCTGGAGAAGTGGTCTGAAGTAAATAGGATGAAATTCAGTAAGGACAAATGCAAAGTACTCCATTTAGGAAGGAACAATCAGTAGCACACATACAAAATGGGAAATGACTGCCTAGGAAGGAGTGCAGTAGAAAGTAATCTGGGGGTCATAGTGGACCACAAGCTAAATATGAGTCAGTAGTGTAACACTGTTCAAAAAAAAAAAAACCCAAAGAACATCATTCTGGGATATACCCTCGCTAGAATGCGGGATTTGGGACCCATGCCAAGTACTGCGCTATAGCAGGGACCGCGTTAAAATGAAATTATATTTTTCTGACTGAAATTTCAGTACAGGTATATATAGTTGCGTATTTGCAGATTATAACAGGCTAATGATAGCATCAAAACTCGGAACTGTCGCGAAAAATGAGTCTATAAGATACAGTACTCACCGCGGGCGTCAGTGGAAATTGCATTTTGAAATGGAAGCGATTTTAATGAATTTGGTTTAATGCTTTATGTGCTTTCAGGCATCATGAACTTCCGTCTTCGCATATGGAATGCCATAGAAAAACTTCCGTCTTCATGTATGGAATGCCATAGAGAAATTTATATACACTGTATATATAAATATGTATATAGAAATTTTTGTAGTGCTAATTATCTTCACATCCATAAAGTATAGAAAACCTTAGAAAATAAACTCCTACTTGAAGGAAACAATAAAGGAGAAAAAAAGTGTTGCTTTATTAGATATTTAAAGTAGACATTACAATAAACTAGTCTAGTTTTTCTTTAAAAAGTCAGTGAGTTACTTTTGCTTCTTGCTGCTGTGCTGCTTCCACTTAGCAAACTGCAAAAGACCATGTAGCTGCATAATTTTTATAGGCTCAACGTCTTGCGTCTCAAACCATCTCAAAGCAGTCTAAGCTGGCTACGGTCGCAGATGACACTGGAATGATGTCCACCTCATCTTCCTCCTCTTCTTCCATGGCCAAGGCCAATTATTCAGCTTCTGGAATGTTGTTTGCTCATACTGCCAGAAGAATTTGGTCATCCGTTAGACTTTCAGCAACGGGACAAAATTCTTCTGCTTCATCATCGCCTCTTATCCTGTACTTAATATTTTGTGGCAGAACAGTTACCCCGAGTCTGAACAGTTGCTGGAACAGCTCCTGCATCCACTCCCTGTCTGTTCTTCCAACTTCCTCCTCTGTAAATCCCTCTAAGTCGAATTCCTTGTCAGACTGTGATACAGTATATATGTCCAACGATCTTGCATGAATGATAAGGTAATGAACACCAAGGTCACTTAAAACAAAAAAATTTTACTGTACTTAAATTTGGGATCCATGGCCACAACCGCATTATATCCGAATTGGTGTTATATAGACACATGTGCTAGCGAGGGTCTGGTGTATTAGTAGGAGTATTGTAAGCAAGACACAAGTAGTAATTCATCCGCTCTATACCATGCTGATTAGGCCTCAACTGAACTATTTCAGAGTAGCAGCCGTGTTAGTCTGTATTCGCAAAAAGAAAAGGAGTACTTGTGCCACCTTAGAGACTAACAAATTTATTAGAGCATAAGCTTTCGTGAGCTACAGCTCACTTCATCGGATGCAGTGAGCTGTAGCTCACGAAAGCTTATGCTCTAATAAATTTGTTAGTCTCTAAGATGCCACAAGTACTCCTTTTCTTTTAACTGAACTATTGCGTCCAGTTTTGGATGCCACATTTCAGGAAAACTGTGGATAAATTGGAAACAGTCCAGAGAAGAGCAACAAACATGATTAAAGGTCTAGACAACATGACCTAGAAGGGAAGGTTGAAAAAAAATTGGGTTTGTTTAGTCTGGAGAAGAGAAGACTGAGGGGAAATGTGGCAACAGTTTTCAAGTACATAAAAGGTTATTACAAGGAGGAGGATGGTAAATTGTTCTTTAACCTCTGAGGATAGGATTAAGAAGCAACGGGCTTAAATTGCAGCAAGGGAGGTTTAGGTTGGACATTAGGAAAAACTTCCTTACTGTCAGGGTGGTTAAGCACTGGAATATATTGCATAGGGAGGCTGTGGAATCTCCATCTTTGGAGATTTTTTAAGTGCAGGTTTGACAAACACCTGTCAGGGATAGTCTAGATAATACTTAGTCCTGCCAAGAGGGGAATGGACTAGATGACCTCTCGAGGTCCCTTCCAGTCCTGCGAGTTTATGATTAAGCTTGAAAGGTTCCAGTTTTGATCCCCACTGCCGAGGCTCCTGTATGGGTCGGTGTCACATTAATTTATGGTATTATCAAGTAAATGACTGTTGTGCAACAGAAAAAGTCACTAGATGAAAATCAGTCAGTAGATTCCAGGGACAGGCATATCAGTGAGTTTTTTTTTTTAATTTGCAGAACTATCCAATGAATATCCATATTGCAAAAATCAATGGTACAAATATGAAATAGCAACAGAAAATCAATTTAGAACTAAGACAAGCAACTTTTCTCCTCCATCCTGAAATACACTAAATTAATGGATACAATTATACACTTTTATAATCTATAGACTTTCCATAGTTTTTCAACCAGACTAAATGAAAGGATGCAAATTTAAGTAATTGACACTGGCAGGAACTAAACAAAGGCTGCTACTTCATGGGTTCCCCTTATGCTTCAGAAAAAAAAAAAGAAGCTATTCTGCTCCTACTGCCTGTATTAAGATTAGCCAAAAACAACACAAAAAAGTATTTGTAGGTTTAAGTTTTTAACTTACTGTGGAGAGGTTATTTGTAAGTCTAAAGACCTGCCCCGCTCTATCAAGAAGGAGTCATACAAACATTCTAACGACTAAAGTGATGCAGAATTTTAACTCAACTAGCCATTCACCTCTAAAACTCATATTCAAATCTTTACATTGATTGCAACTAGTAAGTGTCATGGTTCCAAACTCGTAGTTCATTGTAGACACCGATCCACATCACACAAGCTTCAAAGCAATATTGACAGTCCTGCAACAGGAATGTGAACAAGAGCCATTGTTAGTCAGGACTGAGATAGGCTGGGGAGTCAATATGTTCACAAGTTGGTGGGGCCATCTTGGTCTCATTTCTACCAGCCAGGCAACTTTTACCATCTTAGTCTATATTCAAACCAGCTACCAATGAAGAGATCTAGGGTGAAATCCTGGCCACATTTAACTCAATTATTCTATTAGCTTCAATGGGGCAAGGATTTCACCCTGGTTTGTTAATTATCTGATCTTGTTTTCCCAAATTAAAAAGTTTTTCCCTGACATCTATGCTCAGAATTGATGCATTGAGTCTAACAATCTATTGGTCAATACCGATCATCCAGCCACACTATATTACACAAAACATACACATGCAGCTTCTGTGTTCAGATACACATATGCCACAGCTAATGCAAATTAAAAAAATACAATCAACAGAACTCGAGTCTCGCTCTCTCTTCTGTTCTCTCTTCTCTGCTGTGCGATTGTGCTTCAGTTTTCTCATTAATAAAATGAGCTTTGCCACCTTTGCATCAAACGGATCTATGGGTGGAAAGTGCTGTATATGTGCTAAGTATAACTATACTTTAGGCACCGTTGTAAGCATGAAGACAGCTGTCTGCAGAACACAAGGAAAGCTTGCATGGAAGCAGCAGTGTTGATTCACTTGCATTTGAATTCACGCTTCCTCTAGGTTCCATAGTCTGTGGTTCTCAGTTTGTCCCCACACAGCATCTTTGCTTTTGCTAAGTCTAAAAGCCTGCTGCGAGGTTAGTTTTTCTGTTTGTTTTTGTTTTGACATCCCTCCACCTAGAACCTTGTATATATAACTCTAGCCTATTGACAGAGAATAAAGAAAGGCTACAGATGCAAGCTGTACTTGACCTTTATTTAGCAAAGCGGTCTGTTCCACATTCCTTTTCTCTTGTTGCACTAAAGTGCCAATCTCAATGGAAAAGGAGAAGAGTCTTTCAAAAGATCTTTTTGAAATGAAAACTTTGTGAAGTAAATTACAAAAATTCAAGCTATTGCCAAAAAATAAATAAATTAATAAAACTCCACCCACCCACCACTAACCTTAAGGTCATTTTGAGAATTTTCCACATTCTTGCTTTGGAAGAAAGTTAAACTATTTTGAACATTATGCCACTTTACATTAATGAGTTTTTTTAAATATACTCTTAGATACATAGGTTCACAAATATTCTGATCGAAAGCCTGAGAATATTTTGGTTGCTATCTTTCAATAAATACATTAAAGGGGAATACATCAGCAAACTCCTTCTCCACACCCGCTAGTGATTAAGGGGCTACTACTGTGGTTAAAGTTCTGCTCCTGCCACTCATACACCAAACAAAACCTGTTGAGCCACACAGAAAGATCGAACACAACAAATCAGAAAGAAGGTGTACAAAAAATTCCTCTAAGTCTGGCAAGTAAAACTAAACCCCAAAAGCAAAAACTCATGGGTTGCCTTTAGGGCTGTCGATTTAATCGCAGTTAACTCGCACAATTAACTCAAAAAAATTAACAGTAATTAAACACGATTAATCGCAGCTTCAATCACACTGTTAAACAGAATACTAATTGAAGATTAATAAATGTTTTTCTACATTTTCAAATATATAGATTTTAATTACAACACAGAATACAAAGTGTACACAGATCACTTTATATTATTTTTATTACAAATATTTGCACTCTAAAAATGATAAAAGAAATTGTATTTTTCAGTTCACCTCATACAAGTACTGAAGTGCAATCTCTTTATTGTGAAAGTGCAATTTACACATGTAGATTTTTTTGGTTACCTAACTGCACTCAAAAACAAAACAATGCAAAATTTTAGAGCCTACAAGTCCACCGAGTCCTACTTCCCGTTCAGCGAACCGCCAAGACAAACAAGTTTTTTTTACATTTATGGGAGATAATGCTGCCCACTTCTTATTTACAGTGTCACCAGAAAGTAAGAACAGGCATTCACATGGCACTTTTGTAGCCGGCATTGCAAGATATTTACGTGCCAGCTATGCTAAACATTCATATGCCCCTTCATTCTTCAACCACCATTCCAGAGGACTTGCTTCCATGCTGATGACACTTGTTAAAAAGATAATGCGTTAATTAAATTTATGACTGGACTCCTTGGGGGGAGAATTGTATGTCTCCAGCTCTGTTTTACCCGCATTCTGCCATATATTTCATGTTATAGCAGTCTCTGATGATGACTCAGCACATGTTGTTCATTTTAAGAACACTTTTGCTGCAGATTTGACAAAATGCAAAGAAGGTACCAATGTGAGATTTCTAAAGATAGCTACAGCATTCGACCCAAGGTTTAAGAATCTGAAGTGACTTCCAAAATCTGAGAGGGACAAAGTGTGGAGCATGCTTTCAGAAGTCTTAAAAGAGCAACTCCGATGCAAAAACTACAGAACTCAAACCATCAAAAAAGAAATCAACCTTCTGCTGGTGTCATCTGACTCAGATAATAAAAATGAACGTGTTGGTCTGCACTGCTTTGGATTGTTATCAAGCAGAACCCATCATCAGCATGGATGCATGTCCTCTGGAATGGTGGTTGAAGCATGAAGGGACATATGAATCTTTAGCACATCTGGCATGTAAATACCCTGCAACGCCAGCTATAACAGCGCCATGAGAATGCGCGCTCTCTCTTTCAGGTGACATTATGAACAAGAAACGGGCAGCGTTATCTCCTGCAAAAGTAAACAATCTTGTTTGTCTGGGCAATTGGCTGAAGAAAAAATAGGATTGACTGGACTTGTAGGCTCATTGTTTTATTTTGAATGCAGTTTTTTTTGTACATAATTCTACATTTGTAAGTTCAACTTTCACGATAAAGAGATTGCACTACAGTACTTGCATGAGGTGAATTGAAAAATACTATTTATTTTGTTTTATACAGTGCAAATATTTGTAATAAAAATATAAAGTGAGCACTGTATACTTTGTATTCTGTTTAAAATTAAAATATATTTGGAAAATGTAATAAACATCCAGAAATATTCAAATAAATGGTATTCTATTATTGCTTAAATCGCACAATTAATCGCAATTATTTTTTTAATCACCTGACAGCCCTCGTTCCCTTATCTATGATCACCATCTATTTCCTAGGTAGTTAGTAAGTTGCCCAGAACTTAGGCCAGGGGAAAACTAGCCTAGAATGCAACAATTTCCTGGCCTATCATCTCTCCCCTTTCCTACCTAACGTTTGTTGTTTTACTATTCTTCCAGAGAAAACTTCACACCCACTCCAAATTCTTCCCCCTTTGTTAAGCCTTGATAATAATATCCAAAAGCTAACAATTACAGACAGACAGTAACAACACAGAGCCCATGATCTCTCAAAGTGCCATGACAAATTTATTTGCCTACGAACTGTGCTGCCTCCACGCGAACATGCCTCTGTCAAAAGACCTGCTGCATCCCTCCCTTGAGGAGAAACGGAAACACAAGAAGTGGCGTCTGGTCCAGAGTCCAAACTCCTATTTCATGGATGTGAAGTATCCAAGTTGCTAGAAAATCATCACTGTATTCAGCCGTGCTCAGACTGTAGTTCTGTGTGTTGGCTGCTCAGCTGTGTTCTTGCCAGCCCACTGGAGGACAGGCAAGGCTTACAGAAGGATGCTCCTTCAGACAAAAGCAGGACTAAACTAAAGTGTGTCTGAGATGGGTGGGACTACCTGCGCAGTTGGCTGCACAGACAAATACAGATGGTTCAAGAGCATGGGATTCAGCCACAGAGCAACATTAAGTATCAAGAAGTGAACAGAAGGCTTTAAACACGTATCTAGCACGTGAGGGGAAACCATGACTTTCATACTGTCCCTGTAGCCTCACCCATCTGACGGTCAATAAATTTTGGATAAAATAAATTAATTTACAAAAAAACCGTGCAAGACTAGAGTGCTTCAAGCTTTGCTTCATAGCTGAATAAAGGCAAGGAAGTAATGCAGCAGAGTAAAGCACAGACTTCCTTAAGGGAGCAAGGGTTGGTTATCAGTCTTTTTTTTTATCCTGGTACCAGACATGCATTGTAACATGTAATCGTACCACTTCCCACTATGGGTGAAGTGAAGTGATGTTATCTCTGACATTGTGTTCCTTTCACACAGTCAGAGAGCAAACACCCTTCTCTCCTCCACCACCATGCTGTTAGACAGAGAGCCTAATCTGCCTTGGCCATGATTCCTATATGGGCTAGAAGCTCCATTGTGATTACATCATTCACCCTCTAGGAGTGGGAAGTCTGACATACATTTGAAAAACTCAGAGATCCTGCCTATACCATACCCCCTTTATACAGATCTCAGAGTATTTGTGGAAGAGTGGGAAGAGGGAGAGGGTAAGTGAAAGAGCTCTGCTCAGCCGCCTCCTTATCAGGTATCATACAACCTGTTCCTCTCCTTGCCTCAGGTCAGTTACCAGATCATGTGACAACCCAACGAGAATTAAACTTACCCAGTGCATCTCCTATTCCTCTGCCCAGTTGGTCTGTGTTGGTACCACACAGCTGGTTGTCAGCAATCGGCCCTGCACCACTTGGAGACCAGTCCTATGTGGCACAGCTCCCAGAATCAGAAAAATGCCTTGGCTTTTCAAATACTTTGTACACATCAGAACATCCAAATCCTGAACTCATAAATAGATATTTGAGACGTGTGAAACCACCTCAGCTCTCAGAGCTAGAGCTGGATCTGGCAACTCTTGATAGGCAAATGGCTGCAGAGGAAGTTGAAGTTGTAATAAAGAATTTAAAATCCAATAAAGTTCCAGGTACCAGTGGGTTATTTTGAGAGCATTACAGAGCTCTAAAACAAGTGTTGATCCCCATTTTAACCCAATTGTTAAATGGTATAGTGCATGGAAACAACATTCCAGATTTATGGAGGAAGGCAAAAATTGTGACCACTCCTGAAGAAAAAGATCTTACCAGTTGTTCATCATACAGACCTATTTCTTCAATGACATGGATGCTAAAATTTATGCATAGGTACTAGCAAATAGACTGAGCACCATCTTGCCCAAATTTGTTCATCCTGACCAATCTTGATTCATTGTTAGCAGGCATCTATCTGATAATATCAGAAAAACTCTGAATCCGATCAATAATGTTAATTCTATCAATTCTTCCAGTGCACTGCTTTTTCTGGATGTTGAAAAAGCCATTGACCAGCAGGAGTGGGAATACCTCAGAGAGATTTCGGTAGGGTTTGGCTTTGGAAATGAGTTTTCTATGGGCATGCTGGCCTGTATGCTCATTCTAAAATGTCATCTTGGATTAACAGTCATCAATCCCCTCCTTTTAATTTGTCTAGGTATACGAGACAAGGTTGCCCGTTATCCCTGTTTGCTTTGGCAAATGAGCCATTTACAATAAATGTGAGAAACATCCACTTGGGTAAAGGAGATCAAAACTGCTTAAAGATCAAAACACAAAATAGTTTTGTATGCTGACCATGTCTTGTTATAGTTGCAGGATCCAGAAGCCTCATTAAAAATTATAGAGCAATTGATTTGGGAATTTGGGCAGGTTTCAGACTGCAAAATAAAGTAAGATAAATCTGAAATTTTAGGAATTAATATTCCCAAAAGAGTCAAACAGAGCTTTTGTCAGCTAAATAAATGTGAATGGGCAAAGGAATCTTTAAACTAGTTAGGAATAAATATCGTGAAGAAACAAATCTTTTTACAGCCAAATTACCGTCTGCTGTGGAATAAAACAACAAGAGAGTTGAAGGAATGGAACAAATATGAAATATCTTGGCTAGAGAGGATAGCGTCTTATTTCAGTGCATCCCTGGTAGTATCCCTGACATGAAGTTAAAAACATGGCACAATGTGCTATTAAAATTCATATGGAAAGATAAACAAAGAGTGAGTTCTAAAGTTCTGTTTAAGCCTACAGAGTGGGGTGGATTATTGTACCCTAATTTGGCTTATTATTATAGAATCATAGACATGTAGGGCTGGAAGGGACCTCAAGAAGTCATCAAGTCCAGCCTTCTGTGCTCAGGCAAGACCAAAGAAACTTAGACCATTCCTGAAAGGTGTTTGTCCGAACTATTCTTAAAAACCTCTAATGAGAGGATTCCATAATTTCTCTTGGGAAGTCTGTTGTGGTGCTTAACTCCCTTATTGTTGTTGAAAGTTCTTCCTAATATCAAATTTAAATCTTCCTTGCTGCAGATTAAGCCCATTACTTCTTGTCCTCACTTCAGAGGATATGAAGAAGTTGATCACCATCCTCTTTATAAAACCTCTTACTATATTTGAAGACTTATCAGGTTCCCCCTCACTCTTCCTCTCTCAAGACTAAACATATCCAGTTGCTTTAACCTTTCCTCATACCTCAGGTTTTCTAAACTTTTTCCTTAGAATTAAAATGATGTGATCAATTGGGTTAACAGGCCATCCAAACACAGGATAAAACTCAAACAAGACTGGAACCCAAATATAGTTATATAGAGAAAGTAAGTTAAAAAGAAATTTAGGTCACCAAAAAATTTTTATTTTTTTTAAGTAAGTCACCTATTCATCCAGACCATCTTACCAGCTCTGGACAATTTTTTTAAATTCCTGTCACTGAGGCCCTCTCCCTTAGATACATTCATTAATAATCAGGAATTTATCCCTAGGAAATATCCAAGTGATGACTCATTGTGGGTAAGAGCTGAGATTACTCCATTTGGACAGCTGTTCCTGGGTCCTGATTTGAAATCATACCAAAAGATATGTAATATTGTAAATAATATAAAGATTCCATATTTTCAATATTTACAGGTCAAACATTTTATTGTGAAATCTGGATACAAGATTGACTATCTAGACTTTTAATCACATTTGAGCAGTTGACCCAGGAGCAAGCTAGAACAAAAAGCTTAATCTCTACTATATAAGTAATTTTGATTGAAAAGATATTGATGAGAAAATAACCCAAATGAAAAGATGGAAGAGGGATTTGGTTAAAGAAACTGACCTGGATGAGTGGATCACTATGTGGGAAAAAGGGTATACATCTTTAATTTGTGTAGCTCATAGAAACTTTTTTTTTTAATAAAATTGCTGTCTAGATGCCATTTGACTCCAATTAAGCTCCATCATCTTTTTTGCTACTAGAGATGCATTCTGTTGGAGGGGTTGAGAGAAATGGGAACATAATTGCACATGTGGTGGGTGTGTCCAGGAATTACACAATTTTGGGAGGAAATTATTAAAAAAAGATTCAAAAATGCTGCATGTTATTGGAAGAATGAGATTTCTCCTATGGAATTGTGAGATAGGAGAATATGGACTGTCCTTGCAATGGAAAAGCTCTCTCACCAAGTACGTACACAAAGAGAAGTACTAAAAAGAAGTCTGGTATCACCCTTTTTAGCATACTCAGAGGAGGACAGCTCCCCAGCCAGCAAGCCAAAGTCCTTATCCAGGTTCTTTGAATTTTAATCCGATCCTGAATAAGTAATGAATTATGTACAATATAGTATGTTAATGTTTTATTGTAACTTTGCCTTAACAACTTTTAGAAGAAAATGCCTTGGCAACTTCCCAATATGTAGCAGACAGCCTCATGGTATAGCTTATGTAGGTTGGAAAAGAAGAATTACTTGTATTATGGGAGTATCAAGAGGGCCCAATTAAGATCAGAAAGAGACAGACAATCTGTGCCACAAGGAGCTTACAATAAGCAAGACACACACAGAGTAGAAAAGAAAACAGCCATCCAGAAGCAAAATGACTTGCCCAAGACACACATGTGCATATTCTGTCATCATACAATTGAGAAGCATATTGTTCAAATTAATATATTATACAGTGATTATACTTACATTTCTAATACTGAAGGGTAAGGGCTTAGTGGAGGGTGAGTGAAAACAAGGAAGCAGGATTACTGTTAAGTGATAGGAAATTAAAAATAAGAATTTACTTAGTTTTCAGAATTTACAATAAATGTTTCTTAAGTGACATTATATGAATGTCATTTTAAAGGGCAAGGTACTCAGCCTTAACTGTACCATACAGCTTTTTGTCAGAGAATTTTAAATGACTAAGTTCATCGTGGTCACATGGGCTTCAATACACTTGTATCTGGCAAATCAGCTTTCTCCGTAAACTAGAAGATTCTCTCTTATTTAAGGCCAAAACCTAGTTACACAGGAGACAGTGGGAGTTTTACCATGAACATAAGAATAGCCATAAAGGGTGAGACCAATGGTCCATCTAGCCCAATATCTTGTCTTGACAGTGCCAGATGAGGGAATGAACAGAACAGGGCAATCATCAAGTGATCCATCCATCCATCTAATCTGAGCTTCTGGCAGTCCAAAACTTAGGGAAACCTAGAGCATGGGGTTGCGCCCCTGACCACCTTGGCTATCAGCTACTGATGGACAAGGGATTTCAATGAAACCAGGATTTAGCTCCCAGAAAATTTGTTCCAATTGGCTTAGAGATGAGGGATCAAGGACAGGACAAGACAGTCTCCCAGAAGCCTCCCTTACTCTTAAATTCAGTTATCCCACAAGGTCATTTAACATGAAAACCTAAACAATGAAGAACTCTTCCTATTTCAGAAACCACTAAAAAAGAAAGCCAACAAGAATCACAGCAGCGCACTAAACTCTGTCTTCTTGGAACAAAGCCAAGTTCCATCACCTGTGTTACCATTTTAGAATACAAAAATGTTTAATGATGTATCTGTTGCCAGTCTTCAAAAATAGAAAAAATTAAAAAAAACAGATTTTAAAATACTACCTATAGCCACAGCTGCAAATGATAATCACATCAAAAATGCCTGAGGAGAGAGAAATCAGGCATTAGTAAGTATCAAGGTAGTAACCCCAAAATAGTCATTAATGCAAGGGTGGAGATGAAGAGTAACGGGAATTCTTACATAAGGCTAAATATTCAGATTATTTCATTAAAGTTCATCAAAATTTTTGCACTATTAAATGTGAGAACAGTCAACATTAATAATCAATACTTCTTTCATTATATGATGCCAAATCTTCCAGATATTTCTTGGTAAGTTTCATATTTATTAAGTTCTTTGGCTCCCAAATAGCTAGAAAAGGAAGAGTTAAACATTAAACTGACTCTGACCTTTAAAGTGTGCCACCAGAACATATCAGACTGGAGCTTATTCATAGATAAACCTCTTTGTTACTCTTACCACACAATTACTATATTGTTTTTTCCAGTGAACAAACTCAGAGCAATAAGTAACCAACTTTCCAAGTATCATGATTCATTGACAACTCTTGCCTAACACATTAATAAGAAATTTGTCAATCCTCTAACCATCCCACTCTACACATGTTGAATTTGCTGCAAAGCAACAGACAGTTTATTAATTTTAAGAAGGGATTAAAAATAGTATTTCTAGTGAGACGGGGCAAGGCCAGATGGCTATAGAAAAGTAGTGGGAGATAGATATATTAGCTCCAGGCTAAACAAATCCCTGATATCAGGTTAAGTGAAATGAAAGCTGCTCCAGGTCAATTAAGACACTTGGGGCCAATTCAGAACTTTCCAGAAGGCAGAGAGAATGCTATGTTGAGCCTGGAGTAGAGGGTGGGCCCGGGCCCCTCCCCCCCACCTTTGCCCCCTGTTTAATCACTGAGACTGGGAGACAACAGAGGCTGTTCAAGGAAGAATAACCTCCTCACCTCCTCGCTGGCTCATGATGAAAATGGCTCAGTAGACTGTGACCCTTGACTCTAAAGAAAGAAGGGTTACATGGAGGGTTACAGTGAGCCTCTGAGACTAGCGAAATCCGCTAGGATACGCGGGACCCATGGAGGCAAGGACAGACCTTTGTCACAACTGGTGTCAGGAGTGGGACTTCATTCACAGCGTGGTGGAAAAAAGAGATTTAAAAAAAAGGGCACTGGTGTTTTAGATTTTTTTTTGTTTTGGTTTTTGTTTGGTTTGTTTGCTTTATACCACAATGGAGGAGGTGGTAAGAGCTCTGGTACAAGCCACAGCAGGCCAGCAGGAGGCCACCAGGCCCAGGGGTCCGACGGGACGCGAACCCTGAGGGCCACTGGTTGTTTGCAAAAGATGACGTCAAGAGATGATGTAGAAGCAGATCTCCTCTCATTCGAAAGGACTACCCAGCGTGAAGCGTGGCCCCAGGAGCAGTGGGCCAGCATTCTCGCCCCTTTTTTGTGTGGAGAGGCCCAGAAAGCCTACTTTGACTTGCCTGCTACGGATGCCACTGACTATACCCGTCTGAAAGCAGAGATCCTAGCACAGGCCAGGGTAAGGGCAGCGGTAAGGGCCCAGAGGTTCCATGAGTGGAAATACCAGAAGAACAAACCCCCGAAGTCCCAGCTATTTGACCTCATACCCCTCGCACGGAAGTGATTACAGCCCGAGGTGTGCAGGCCGGAGGATATTTTGGAGACCCGGGTCATAGACCATTACATGTGGGGACTGCCACCAGATCTCCGCAAATGGATAGGCCAGAACGATCCGTCCACGTACGACGAGATGATCACACTGGTAGAAAGATGGATGACAGCCAGGGGACTGACCCGACTACCCAAGGAAGGCCCCTTTCGAAGCAAACACCCGACCCCAACCCTGGAGGGTTGGGCAGCCAAACCCCCGGGGAGTCCTAGGTGGAAGAAAGGGGGGCCAAAAACCAGCAGGGACCCCAGAAGGAAGGGACTGGCCTGAGTAGGAGGAACCTCAGGACTAAACCCTCTAATCCCCGGAATAGGGGAGTGATTAAAAGCAATTATAGATGTTATGCATGTGGGGAGTGAGGACACATAGCAGCACAGTGTCCCAGAACCAAGCAGCCTATGCAATGTAACTTGGAGGATTGGGAGGTCCCAAGCTCTCTTATCCACCTCGCGGGGGTTGCATTAGCCCCACATAATTACACCAGGCCAGCGAGGATAAATGGAGCAGAGACTACAGCGCTTGTGGACTCTGGGAGTGCTATCACCCTCATATCGGGTAAGCTGATAAAAAAATATTCAGCTGCTACAAGCCAAAACACATAGCAGTGACGTGCATGCAAGGGGCCATGAGCCATTACTCCACCATCCCAGTGGAGACAGAGGTTCAGGGAAACCCCATTGAGTTGACTGTGGGTGTAGTTCCTAAACTCCCATATTCTGTATTCATTGGGAGGGACTATCCAGGGTTTGATAATTTACTCCCCCCCCCCCCCCGAGAGGCTGGAGGGAGGTGGGGACCCTGAGGACAGCGACTCGTCACCGGGGGAATGTCAACCCCCAATGTTCACTGAGATTTCTCAGGATTCTCTCTCTCAGCCTCCCAAAAGACCCGGAAGACAAAAAAAAAAAAAAAAAAAAAAAAAAAAGAAGAGGGGAAGGCCACGAAGGCCTTGGGAACCCAGATCCTGACCCCGGGCCAGAAGATCTCCCTAGTAGGCAGATGGACATGAGCAGCCAACAGAGAAACTTCCACCACAGAAGGTGAGCCAGAAGCTGCCCCCAGCCATGATGGCAACGAGCTGTTGGAAGAAGCAGAAGCTGGCCCCTGGGAGCTTGGGCAGGTTAGTCCCGGGACAGAGACTTTTGGGCGGGACCAGGCGGAGGACCCAGATATGATAACGCCAGGAAAGAGATGGCCGAGATCGATGGGATACCCGTGGATGGGAAGGTCCGGGGTCCCGGACCTTACTTTATAGTGAAGAAAGATCTCCTGTACCGCGTGGTGCAAATGCAGGAGCAAGAGATACAACAACTTCCAGTGCCATGAAAACATCAAAAAGCTATATTGAGTCTTGCCCACAGTCACCTGTTTGGAGGATACCTAGAGGTAGAGAAAACCCAGGCACGGATCCTGTGGAGGTTCTTCTGGCCAGGAGTACATGAAGTTATCCAGCGATATTGCACCTCTTGTCCGGAGCGTCAGTTATATAGCCTTCGCCCGCACTTGCGGGCTCCTTTGATACCTCTTCCAATAATAGAGGTTCCTTTTGAACGGATAGCCATGGATCTGGTAGGGCCCCTAGAGAAGACAGCTCCGGGCAACCTATACGTGCTTGTTGTACTGGACTATGCAACCCGGTACCCAGAAGCTGTTCCCCTGCGCAACACAGCTTCCAAGACAATAGCGAAGGAGCCAGTACAGATCTTTGCCCAGGTTGGTCTACCCAAGAAAATATTGACTGATCAAGGGACACCTTTCATGTCCAAGCTGATGAAAGATCTCTATTCATTGCTCCATGTACAAGTCCTACGGACCTCTGTATACCACCCGCAAACAGATGGCCTTGTGGAACGGTTCAATAGGACCCTCAAGGCCATGATCAGGAAAGTGGTGAGCTGGGATGGGAAAGATTGGGATAGCCTATTGCCTTACCTCATGTTTGCCATCCGGGAGGTTCTGCAAGCCTCCACGGGTTTCTCTTCATTCTAACTATTATATGGGCGCCACCGTCGGGGCATATTAGATATAGCCAGAGAAGCCTGGGAAGAGGAGCCAAATCCCGGAAAGAGCATAGTTGAGCATGTACTGCAGATGAGAGATCGGATAGCCCGAGTTACACCCATTGTACAGGAACACTTGGAGAGAGCACAGGAGACCCAACGAACCCATTATAACCACCAAGCAAAGCTTCGACGGTTCCAACCAGGGGATCAGGTGATGGTGCCTGGTGCCCACAGCAGAAAATAAACCGTTGGCCCAGTGGCAGGGACCCTACGAAATAATCGAAGCCGTGGGAGAGGTGAACTATAAGGTGTGGCAGCCAGGCCACTGGAAATCAGAGAAAATTTACCACATCAATCTTCTAAAACCTTGGCACGATCGAGAGACATGCTTAGTCATGCAGAAGACCCTTCCCCAGGAGGGTAACTTACACGAGCAAGTGAGGATATCATCCGACTTGACACCGATCTAAAAGATCGAGGCAGCCGACATGATTAGTCACAAGAGATGTTTTCTCTACAAAACCAAGGTGGACGACTGAGACCTATCACCATATCCGCACGATCCCTGGAGTCAAGGTAACATTCAGACCCTTCCGAATCCCAGCAGCCAAAAGAGAGGAAATCAAGGCCGAAGTAAAGAAAAATGTTAGAATTAGGGGTTATTGAAGAATCTTACAGTCAGTGGTCCAGTCCAATTGTTCTAGTGCCTAAACCTGATGGTACCATGAGATTCTGTAATGACTTTCGCCGACTGAATGAAATATCCCAGTTTGATGCATACCCCATACCACGCATCGACGAACTGGTTGACCGACTGGATAGTGCCCGATTCTTGACTACACTGGATCTGACAAAAGGTATGGCAGATTCCTCTGACCAAAGAAGCTAAAGAAAAGACAGCATTCTCCACCCCGGATGGACTATTCCAGTACACTGTCCTTCCTTTTGGGCTACATGGGGCCCCAGTCACATTCCAGCACCTCATGGATAAGCTGCTGCACCCTCATACTTGTTATGCAGCTGCATACATAGAGGATGTCATCATCCATACGTCAGACTGGGGAACCCACTGGGAGAAAGTTGAGGCAGTACTGCGCACCTTAAGGCGAGCTGGCCTCACTGCTAATTCTGCTAAATGCGCCATAGAGGCTAGGTACCTGGGATATATTGTGGGAAGGGGCATAGCGAAGCCCCAAATGAATAAGCTAGAGGCAATTCAAAACTGGCCCCGGCCGACCCGAAAGAAGCAGGTCCGTGCGTTCCTAGGCGTGGTAGGCTACTACCGACGGTTTATTCCCCACTTCGCCAAGTCCCCAACAGACCTGGTGAAGACCCAAGGTCCAGACATGGTAAAGTGGACCGACGCAGCAGAGGGGGCATTTACAGATCTTTGGACAGCCCTCTGTAATGACTCCATACTCATAGCCCCAGACTTTAACAGGGAATTTATTTTACTAACAGACGCTTCCGAGTTGGGGTTGGGAGCAGTTCTGTCACAAATGGTGGGAGAAAAGGAACACCCGATCTTCTATCTAAGCAGAAAGCTTCTCCCAAGAGAACAGAAATGTGCAGTAGTCGAGAGAGAATGCCTTGCTGTCAAATGGGCTATACAGAGACACTGTATTATTACCTCTTAAGCCGGCGATTTACTCTTGTGACAGACCATGCCCCCCTCCAGTGGGTGCAGCGGAATAAGGAAAAGAATGCAAGGGTCACCAGGTGGTTCTTATCCCTCCAACCATTCCAGTTCCGCATACGGCACAGGGCTGGATGCCACCATGGCAACGCTGATAGTCTGTCACGAGCATATTGCCTGGCATCCAAGTTGCCCAACTCTATGGTGTTGAGCGGGGAGGAGGGGAGGGATACGTGACGGGGCAAGGCCAGATGGCTATAGAAAAGTAGTGGGAGATAGATATATTAGCTCCAGGCTAAACAAATCCCTGGTACCAGGTTAAGTGAAATGGAAGCTGCTCCAGGTCAATTAAGACACTTGGGGCCAATTAAGAACTTTCCAGAAGGCAGGGAGAATGCTATGTTGATTGGGACACCTGAAGCCAATCAGGGGCTGGCTGAAACTAGTTAAAAGCCTCCCAGTCCGTCAAGTGGGTGTGCATGTCAGGAGCTGTGGGAAGAAGTTGCGTGGTTGGAGAGGCTGAGTAGTACACACCATATCAGGCACAAGGAAGGAGGCTGTGAGATAAGGGTGAAGTGGAGCTTGAGGAAGGGAGGACTGCTGTGGGGGAAGTAGCCCAGGGAATTGTACATGTCACGTTTCTAAAAGGTCAGCTACCATAGCTGATACTATTAGGATCCCTGGGCTGGAGCCCGGAGTAGAGGGTGGGCCCGGGCTCCCCCCCCGACCTTTGCCTCCTGTTTCATCACTGAGACTGGGAGACAACAGAGACTGTGCAAAGAAGGATAACTTCTCCTCCCCTCCCTCGCTGGCTTATGATGAAAATGGCTCAGTAGACTATGACCCTTGTCTCTAGAGAAAGAAGGGTTACGTGGAGGGTCACAGTGAGCCTCTGAGGCTAGTGAAATCCGCCAGGAAATGCAGGAACCACGGAGGCAAGGACAGAGCTTTGTCACACTAGGCTTAATATAGGGAACCCTGCATATTATTTCCAAAGTCAAATAGGAAAGAACTTGTTTCATCCTTTTTGATAGCCTGAATAGATTTGAAACGCTCCTTCATGCAAGACCTAGAGAGAGAGAGAGAGAGAGAGAGAGAGAGAGAGAGAGAGAGAGAGAGAGAGAGAGTCAGTCCCCACCTTAGTTTCCTTCTTCTCTAATCAGGCTGCATCACCCAACATTGAACTGAAGAGGATAAGTTCAACGAGACAATTTATGTCAAAAAGGAAAAACTGTGGTCAATCTTGTGTTTCCTCCTCCACTGAAAGTGGTGATTGCCGCTTGTTCAAGCCATTTCTGCAGGTCCCCAGGGTTGGATTTAATCACAAGCAGGACAAGCAACTGTTGAAGATGCTGCATCTATAGAAAGCCCTTAATATGGTTTAGTTCCCTCATGAGGTTGAATTGCTGAGTCTGCTGTTGAAATCACCAAAGCAATTTCAAATCTGGTTTACTTTTACTGAAGTATTTCAACTTCGCCCATCACTGAGAAGAAGAAAATAAGTCCTGGCGGGAGACATTTTCTTTTCCTGTGAGAGCGACAGCACACACTTTCAAGGAACCACTGCCTCCAGGAAAATTGATTTCTGCATCAGGATGCCACAGAAACAAAAGGGAGGCCTTCAATCAACTGACGTAAGGTAGGAAAAACAGAGTGGGAAAGATGTCTCATGTATTGTTAAAATGCTACCTCCTGCCAGCTATTTTCCAAACACTGTCTGGGGAAGGACTTACCCACTACTTATATTTAGGATTCAAAACTGACAGAATATTTTGTTTCTTCACTTTTCATCTCCCTGTCTCAATTTAATTCTAAGTCAGCCTCCAGCTCCCTACCAAAGGATTCCCCCACTGTTCCCCATCTGGGGCCTCTAATCTGCCGTTCCCAGTAAGAGCCTCCTTGGTTAACTTTAATAGCAAAACTAACAGTTATGATCTTAACCTGTAAGCATTTCTTGGCCCATACGTGTAAAATCCTAGACAATCCTGCATAATATCAAGGAGAAGTATGGTCCATGTGATAGATGTTGATGTAAAAAGTGCAGCACTATGTAAATGCACAACTTTGGATATATGCATTATTTTAAAGAGAATTTATATGTAGAGTATCTAACATCCCAATAGACTGAACTCCTCCGTTTATCGGCAGAGAAGGTATAACATGGGCTTTCCCCACCAATGTGCCTCAACATCTGAAAAGGCACCTCATGGGAAGAGTTTAGTCTCATACCCATTGAGTCTTTGCACAGTAGGGCTGCCAACATAGCGGAGAGTTATCAGTTAGATTTTTGTGACATAGCCACTAGGCTGAAATCACTAACTAGTTTCACATAAGCCATTAGAAAGCATCAGAAAATAACAACATTAGATCACAACAGAATTGGACCAGGCTTGAACCACAGAGCCAAAATCTAAGTTTCTATATCCATCCTCCCCAACGCCTGAGCTATCCATTCAGTTCCTAGGTACTTTTTTTTTTTTAAACACACACACACACACACACACACAAAGTTTCCATAAATAACTGCATTACAAAAGTTTAATAATATGAGGGTGGAGCTGCGTAACTATCAAAATCACTGACAAAGGTTAAAAGAACAATGTACACTGTACTTTTAAAGTTGCATTACTGGTCTCGTATTTGGTTAAACAAGGAAGTTAAAAACCTTCAAGTATTTCTAACCTGCTAATTAAGTTTCTCAAGGTCAAGCCCAGGAACTGTGCAAGTGGAGACAGAAGACATCTAACAAAATCTCTTTTCTCTTACATGAGAAAGGCTTGCCAGCTAACAGAATTTTGTTGGTATCTCACTGAACAGTAGATGTAGTAATTTAAAAAAAAAAAACTAAAATCTTATAGTAGTTTTAACCACTTGATGAATAACTATTTGTGAACCAAACAAAAAAAAAAATAGTATGTTAGTCCTTCTAAATGGAACTAGCCAGTAGCCCATGCACACCACTAGATGTCCCTCTGTTGTCCGTTAACATCTCATTACATCATGGTGGTGGCGGCAACAGTACCATATAATGGTTTTAAGATGAACTGCGTGACTGGCACATTTTGAAAGAGTAGGGATATTATTCTGTTGGTCCTGGGAAAATTCCAATGCCAGTAATTGGAGTTTGCCTATCCAACTTCCATCTGAACTTCAATTTAATACAACACACATCTTTACTTCTTGTCCTAAACTTGTAACGTCTTGATGTTTGCTGTGAAACAGTTCAACTTCTTAGCAATTAAATTCATTCCCTGTATCATTTTTGCAATCAGTAAGTTCGTGAAGGTTTCATGCTTTTGGATGTAAGCACCACATGATCTAGCATCCTTATCATTCAACAAAAAGCCAGCTATAACAAAAGAAGCAACAGCAAACTACAATATCCAAACAGTTATTCAAATTATTATTTGTACAGCAATAGTGTCTGGAAGCCCATGCCCCTTTTCACAAGGTGCTGTACAAAACATAACAAAAGATGGTTGCTGTCCCAAAACAGTTTACAATCCCAAGTACAAAGATGTCAGACAATAGATGGATACAACCAACCAACACAGGGAACAAAATGCAAGAAGATGATTATAATCACCATGGTAAGCAGCTGTCGCAACAATCAAACATGTATCCATCTGAAACCATATGCAGAAATTCAAAAGAACCTTCTCACAATACATTCTAATACTACCATCTAATTTGGTGGAGAAAATTTGGGGGATTGAATGGATTGATTTAGACAGCAGCTCCCAGCTTATGAGGAACTCTGAAGCATCCTCACCACCAATAAAAAGACAATTACTAACATTCTCTGCCACTTGGCTTGCTGGATTCTTTGTGATCTAACCATTAGCGTTCTGGCCAGACTGCCTTGAAGGAAGCCAAGGATGTAGGACAACAGAAAGGTGGCTTGCATCCCCTACTCTATGTCTGCAACTCAAGCCTGGAATACTCTAGCTCTAGAGGTGTTGCTTTTATTTTCAGTTATGAAAAAAAAAAGTAAGGAGTGTTTTTCTTACAAGAACCTTGTGATGTGTGTCAGTACTTCCACACACTAGAAGTAGTAACTTACAAAAAAAGAAAATTTTCACCTGTAAATTGAGTTTCTGTTCATCAGACATCTGTCTAGGCTTCCCCCCCACCACTCACATTGAGAGAACTGTTGTGTCAGTTTACACTAAGACAGAATGGATACTTAACAAGTCAGATGATTCACGTGACTAGTTATGATACCAAATATTTGACTGACCGACAGTCAAAGAGCATAAACCATAAACCACAAATATCCAAATTGGTGCTCTTTATTGGAGAAAAAGGTCTTACCATTTCCACTGATAATTTGTTTTGAGTGATTTAATTTAGGAAAAGAGATCTTTCCAAGAGAAAGGGATCAGATATATTCAGTTGTATATGGCAGAGTTTCTCAGCCTGTGGGTCATGACCCCAAATTGGGTTGCTAAAATGTTACAGTGGGTCTTTTAGTAGTTCTTACCGCATGGGGCAGGCTGAGCTCAGCTTCCTGCTCCAGGTGCTGTGACCTGGTGCACAGGGTTGCAGTGCCACTCGGATTTGGCCCAGCTCCCTTCTGTCATGGCAGGGCCAAACCTGAGTGGTGCACTGATCCCCGAGGTTGCAATGCCTGGAGTGGGAAGCCAAGCCCATCCAGTCCCAGGGGACTGGAGCTGCAGGAGCCACTGCTGTAGGGTGAGTGGAGGACATGCTCTGCAACCTCCCACCCCAGGGCCTCCCACCCCCTTCCAGCAGGACATGACCCTGCCCCCAAGGCATCCCACCCCTTCAGAGGCAGGATTCGATCCTCCCCACCTGACGTCTCATCCCCCAGAACCCTACCCCGCTCTCTGTCATACACACTCCGATTTACTGGGTCACCACAAGCAATTAAATGGATCCTGAAGCCAAAAAGATTGAGAACCAATGGCATATGGTTTGGCTTTTTGGATATCTGTGACTAAGTATATCAGCTTACAATGAAGAATCCACACTGACACTTATGTTAAATATTCTTTGAATACAATATACAGAAGTTAGTATGTATACATATTTGTTTCAATGATGCAATGAGGCCTAGTAGTTAGAACAGAGGAGTGAGAGTTAGGACACCTGGATTCTAGTCCTGGCTTTGCCACACACTTGCTGTAGGGCCTTTAATTTCTGTAAAATGGAGAGAATAGTTATCTGCCTTTATAAGGTGGTCTAAGGTTCTTGGATAAAACATACTATTTGAGTTATATAAAAAAAAAAAAATCACACACACACACACACACACAAACCCCACACCAACCATCCCAGCCCCAAATTACACTGGGGAATGGGAAAGCAGGGCAGAAAAATAGCCTTCTGGTCTGTGCCTGTTTAAAAGGACTTGATCTTATCCCCACTGCCATGTTTTGGCTCTTGAAGAAGTACTCTAACTGGTTCTCAGAAGTAAGCTACCTGCCAAGAAATGGAAAGACATGCAGAGTGGCTGTTCAACGTAAGTAATTATAGCAGGAAAGATCAACCCAGATGTAACGCCCTTCAGCACAGTGCCAAAGAAATGAGTAAAAAATAGGGCTGTCAAGCGATTAAAAGATTAATCGCACTGTTGAATAATAGAAAACCATTTATTTAAATATTTTGGATGTTTTTCTCCATTTTCAAATATAAGGATTTCAATTACAACAGAATACAAAGTGTACAGTGCTCACTTTATTTTATTACAAATATTTGCATCGTAAAAAACAAAAGCAATAGTATTTTCAATTCACCTCAGACAAGTACTGTCGCGCAATCTCTATCGTGAAAGTGCAATTTACAAATGTAGATTTTTGTTTGTTACATAAATGCATTCAAAAACAAATTAACGTAAAACTTTAGAGCCTACAAGTCCACTCAGTCCTACCTCTTCTTCAGCCAATCACTCAAACAAATAAGTTTTTAACATTTACGGGAGATAATGCTGTCTGCTTCTTATTTACAATGTCACCTAAAAGTGAGAACATGGCACTTTTGTAGCCGGTATTGCAAGGTATTTACATGCCAGATATGCTAAACATTCATATGCCCCTTCATGGTTCCGCCACCATTACGGAGGACATGATTCCATGCTGATGATGCTTGTTAAAAAAATAATGCATTAAATTAAATATATGACTGAACTCCTTTGGAGAGAATTGTATATTTCCTGCTATTTTACCCACATTCCACCATATATTTCATGCAGTCTCAGATGACCCAGCACATTTTGTTCATTTTAAGAACACTTTCATTGCAGATTTGACAAAATGCAAAGAAGGTACCAATGTGAAATTTCTAAAGATAGCTACAGCACTCGACACAAGGTTTAAGAATCTGAAGTGCCTTCCAAAATCTGAGAGGGACAGGCTGTGGAGCATGCTTTCAGAAGTCTTAAAAAGAGCAACACTCTGATATGGAAACTACAGAACCCGAACCACCAAAAAAGAAAATCAACCTTCTGCTGGTGGCATCTGACTCAGATGACGAAAATGAACATGCATCAATCTGCACTGCTTTGGATTGTTATAGAGCACAACCTGTCATCATCATGGACACATGTCCTCTGGAATGGTGGTTGAAGCATGAAGGGACATAAGAATCTTTAACACATCTGGCACATAAATATCTTGTGACACCAGCTATAACAGTGCCACATGAACACCATTTTTCACTTTCAGTTGACATTTTAAATGAGGAAGTGGGCAGCAGCATCTCCTGCAAACATGAACAGACTTGTTTGTTTGAGCGATTGGCTGAACAAGAGGTAGGACTGAGTGGACTTGTAGGCTCTAAAGTTTTACATTGTTTCGTTATTGAATGCAGTTATGTAACCCCCCCCAAAAATCTACATTTTTAAGGTGCACTTGCACGATAAAGAGATTGCACTACAGTACTTGTCTGAGGTGAACTGAAATTATATTTCTTTTATCATTTTTACAGTGCAAATATTTGTAATAAAATTATAAAGCGAGCACTGTACACTTTGTATTCTGTGTTGTAACTGAAATCAATATATTTGAAAATGTAAAAAAAAGTCCAAAAATATTTATAATACATTTCAATTGGTATTCTATTGTTTAACAGTGTTTAAAACTGTGATTAATCTCGATACTTTTTTAATCATGATTTTTTTTTTAGTTAATCATGTGAGTTAACTGCGATTAATCAACAGCCCTAGTTTAAAAAAAAAGTGGTTTTGGGAAGTTGGAAAAACATATTTTGCTGAGGCGACAGACTCTTTAAATACTCTACATAGGGATGCAGTAAGAAAGAGAGAACTTCCACACTGCTGTGTTCAGAAGCTCCCTTTTTCATGGATCGTAACCCCCGACCGCCCAAGAGACAAAACACAGACCTGCAAGCTTAGCCCTTCAGAAAGCCTTTACAGCTGACTCATTTTGCAGAGTGCTCAGATTCAGATTCATATTCTCTCTCTCTCTCTCTCTCTCTCTCTCTCTCTCTCTCTCACACACACACACACGTACGTACTTAGGGGTTCAGAAGTGCCATGACCATGTAGCACTTACTGTGGCACTGGAATTCATTAAATGTTGTTTTCCCAAGAATAGTTCTATTGTACTTTTTATCTGCAAGAACTGTTGAATCAGACTTTAGTTTGAAACCTAATGCCTAAAACAATATAATTTGAGAGTTGAACACAACTCTGTGCAGCTCCTACTGATAAAATGTGATGCCTCTTTCTGTGCATTTCTCCACTTGCTGAGCATGTGTTACATTCCTATACACCTATTATATTTTGTTTTGAAATTTAACAGCTTCAAGCATCCAGTTTATTTTGATTTAAGTTATAATATGTGCATCAGTACGTCAGCAAGTATGTTTAAAATAAATTAATTTTATTACTGCCTAGTTCTGTCATCTATATCATACACCAAGTTTAATACAAGGGTTACCTGTATTATCTTGGTAGAGTATCTTTCATGGAGTCCCTGTAGTTTGTTAATTTTATAAAAATGTACCTATGACATATTAATAGATACAGGATTTGGGTTTTTTTTAAAGTTATAACATTACAATGACTAACTCAAGAATATAAAAATAGGCTAAGTGGCTTAACAGTCAGCCCTCTTGGAAAAAGCCTGAGCGAACAGGTGAACCATGTCCTGTACTCAAAGGTTACATGCTATATGGTAAGTGTTCAATATAGTTTTCCCATTTTGGGCAGGAGAAAACTGTTAATCAAAATTTACACATGGAGGAATTTTATAAAATAAAATGTCTTGCACTTGTAGACAACAGTGCACTACTGAAACGTTATAATAGAAAATACTAAAAACAAATAAAAGTTTTGGAAAAAGGATGCATTGTTTTAAATTGCTTCATTAAAAACAAATCATTGATTTAAATCAGTAAATGCTACTCTGAAAATTTGTGCAATTGAAACCTCAAATTAAATTTCATAACGAACTAAACTGTAAGTGGTGTTCGTTTTTAAATACCCTACTGATAGAGTATCTTATTTGAATTTTTTATAAAACTGTTATAGACCCAAAAAATGAATACTCTGATTCCACAAACACGTAAGCAGGTATCTAAACTTCACTCATGTGACTTCAAGGAGCCTACTCAGGTGCTAAAGCATTTGCAGCATTAGAAATTAAAATTTTACTTTTATAAAAAAATTTCCCTTTTGGTGTTTGATGATGTATAAATTATTGTGTTAATGAAAAAATATTTAGATTTTCAATACATTAGTTATTGTGTTTTTTTTAATACACAGAGACCATGTTTTTCAAAATAGGAGCCTAATATTAGGTTTTTAAGTCCATATTTAACACTTAAGGGTAAGGTTGCCAACTTTCTGATTGCAGAAAACCAAACACCCTTGCCCTGCCACTTCCCTGATGCCCTGCCCCTTCTCACTCCATCCCCGCTCCATCCATCGCTCGCTTTCACCCACCCTGGCTCAATTGCTTATCCTCACCAGGCTGGGGCAGAGGGTTGGGGTGTGGGAGGGGGTGATGAGGGCTCCAGCTGGGGGTGAGGGCTCTGGGGTGGGGTTGGGGACGAAGGGCTTAGGGTGCAGGAGGGGACTCTGGGTTGGAGTCGAGAGGTTTGGCATATGGGAGGGGGCTCTGGGCTGGGGCCAGGGATGAGGGGTTTGAGGTGCAGGAGGAGACTCTGGGTTGGGGCAGTGAGTTTGGGTGCAGGAGGGTATTCCAAGCTGGGGCAGGGGGTTGGAGTGCAGGATGGCCCGGGATCCAGGATGCAGGCTCTAGGAGGGAGTTTGGGGGTGTGAGGTACAGGCTCCGGGTAGTGCTGACTTCAGGTGGCTCCCGGAAACAAACAGCATGTCTCTCTGGCTCATAGGCACAGGGGGCTCGGCATGCTGCCTCCATCTGCAGGCACCGCCCCCAAAGCTCCCATTGGCCATGGTTCCCAGTCAATGGGAGCTGCGGAGCCGACGCTTGGGGCACAGCCTGGAGCCTCCCTAGCCACCCCTGTGCCTGGGAGCTACGCAGAGCTGGCCACTGCAGCCAACTGGACTGTAATGCTGACCGGAGCCGCCAGGGCCCCTTTTTGACTGAGCGTTCCAGTTGAAAACCAGACGCCTGGCAAACCTAGCTAAGGGTGAGATTTTCTAAAGCACCCAAGACACTAAGGGCTTGTCTACTTGAGGCAACATGCTCTGCAGGGGTATGATTTCTAAAGCATACTGATGTGCTGAGCTCTAACCAGTCCATGTAGACCCCGACAGTGCACACTAAACAGTACTATGTTAAAGCACACTAGTGAACTTTTAAATGCTTTCCAGTAGGAGCTACATGGACCAATTAATATGCTTTAGAAATCTCACCCCCACAGCATGCATTACCCCACCACGTAGACAAGTCTGTAGGGTATGTCTACGCTTTCAGTTGGGAGTGCAATTCCCAATTCGAGGAGACATACTCGCACTAAAAACAGAGAGTGTACCTGCTGCGCTAGGAGCGGCTAGCTGCCTCAAGTACAGGCCTAACCTCTCAAATGGGCATATACTGGTGATGGGTACAGCTCCGGCTATACTATGTTTTTAGCACGCTAGCCTGATCGGACCTAGTACAAGTATGTCTCCTCGAGCTGGGAATCACAGCCCCAGCTCGATGTGTAGACATAATCTTAGGAGAACAAATCCCATTGATTTCAAATCCTGACAATGTAATAGCCCAGTCAAGGCATTTCAGCGCTCTGGACTTATGGAAGTTCAAGGTGTTGGAAGGTAATGTTAATTGCATACATAGCACCAGGGTAGACTGATTCAAATCAGAAAGCAGGAAACCCTGAGTTAAATCACTGATTTTAATTTTGTTTTGTATTTGTACGTTTCAGTTATTTTCCTTACGAAAAGCAGGTTCTCATTGTTTGGTAACAATTAAAACATGTTGATTTGCAACCAGATATAACCTTTAAACTAAATTTGATACTTCTTGCTAACCTCGAGAATACACTATAACCACACACACACACACACACACATTTATTTAATCAGTTATATAGTATAACTCATTTATTCAGCTTAATATTTACTTTATGTTAAAAAGCAGTGACATTTCATATTTTCTAGATTAATTTTTTTTCATTTGTGATTAGTGTCAAGATGCATTTGAATGGAAATTGGAATTCAGTTAAAATGCACAAAACATTTTAAAATATTTAAATAAAGTTACTTAAATGTGCTGAATATATAAAAAATTTAGTCAAATATGTTTTACATTTAAAACTGATCAAAGTATTAGCTATAATTAGTGAACTACACTGATGATTGGTCACCATGACTTTCAAGAATATAGAACTAGCAGATCTCATTGTCTTACCCCTCAATTTTTATTCATAGAATGAAAAAAGAAACCAAGCTTTCCTGCTTTTTTCAACTCCCAAACAGTTTCTCAGCTTTGAATGAATTAATCATTGAGCTGAACTTGTTGAATAAACTGAAATGAAGAAATATTCTCTCTGCTCCTGCATAAGGGGATGCTGCTGTCAAAAGCTGGTTTAGCACTCAACACCACACACTGGTCCAGGTGCTTAGCCAGTGACTTGCACCAATATTTTGATTTTGACTTAATCAGCAAACATATATTGCTTTAATATAAATGATTTTAATAGATTATAGTAAGTTTTGGCCTTAATATAATTGGTCACAATTACAAAATTTATTTATTTTTAAAAAGAAAAGTGCATTTACATTTTAAAATGATTTTTGGCATCAATTTTTATTCATTTAAGCTTTAGCTTTTTGTTTTATCTATTTTACATTTGACTTTGTGTTCTTCTCACCGTAAGGAGAACAATGAGGTCCTCGACTCGACTTTTTCCTGTGTAGATGAGCATTTTTACTATGAAACTTCTTAGTAGAAAAAAATCTCTATGAAAAAGCCAAAATTCTATTAGCAATTAGGAAGCTAAAGAGCTAAGTACAAAACATCCACTTCATCAATTTATTATAAAAAGGGAAGAAAGTAATTGAAAATTAGCGAGGGGGTTAAATTATTATTTAAAATCAAGATGCATCTTCATGTTTTGTTTTTAAATTATTATTTTTACATCCAGTTTAGAATAGAGAAACCCAAAAAGCATGTTGGGTTTAAGCCAGCCTCCAACTACTGGGTGTTGAGGAAAAACTCTCTCTGGGGACAGGTTATCTCATAACTAGTTGCTACAGGATTTCTTGTACCCTCCTTTGAAGCAAATGGTATTTAGCTGTTGTCCTTGAGAGAGTACTGGACTAGGTGAACCACTAATCTGCTCAAACATGGTAATTCCTATGCCTCATTTGTTTCTGACAATCTTTGTCTGGCTAAATCTTTAAACTTGGTTGTATTTTTTATATATAGATATAGATATATAGAGAGAGAGAATATTAAGGTTAAATCTGCACTACAAATTGGAACCATGTTGTAGCTAGGCTAGGGGGAAAAAAAAAGAAAAAACAGATTTACTGACATGGTAGTAGTTATACACAAGGACTAAAGCAGCGTTTTCCACAACCTACAAAGACATTTAATGCTGGGAATGTGTTTGGCAACCTACAAGATAGAAACGCCTCCGGAGAATCTAGTGTACATCACTCCTGAAACAATTCATAGAGAGAGTCAGAATTTAAGGCCAGACAGAACCAGTACATCCATTATTTACTCTGATCTCCTGTACATAAGAGTAATAATTCTACCATGACGTAGCCTCTTAGACAGTGCTTTGCATTCATATTTATATATCTCAAAGCAGCTTACTAAGGAGGTGAGTATTATCCTTATTTTCTATAAAATAAGGAAGGGTGCAAGACAACAGAGCAGGCCAGTGATAGAGCCAGGAATAGAACCAAGATCTCCTGTGTTTTATTCCGCCTTAGCCATTAGGCCATTCCCAGGCAAGATGAAAAACAGTCTCCTAACTCTAAGACATGGAATGAATATCAGAGAGAACGAGCAGAGCTGAACTTCCAAGCAATAATACTTACAACAATTTAAAATTGTGGTGAGCTAATTTTTCCCCCCATGCTCTTGAAAGATAGTATTACAGTTCACATTTTCATACCAAATTTATATTAGCTCTAGGGAATCCTGTATATGCTCTAACTAGGATTGCCAACTTCATAATTGTAGAAAACAGAACACCCTTGCCCTGTGCCTTCTCCAAGGCCCTGCGCCCGCTTTCTCCATATCCCCTCCCTTCATTGCTTGCTCTCCCCCACCCTCACTCACTTTCACCAAGCTGGGGAAGAGGTAGGAGGGGGCTCTGGGCTGGGGGGTTTGAATTGTGGGAGGGGACTCCAGGCTGGGGCAGGGAATTGGTGTGTGGGTGGGACCGAGGACTTGGCTGGGGGGTGCGGGGTTCGGAGTGTGGGAGGAGATGTGGAGTGCAGGCTTCGGGAGGGAGTTTGAGTGTGGGAGGGGATTCCAAGCTAGGGAAGGAAGTTGGGGTGAAATCTCCAGGAAGCGCTGACCTCACGCCACTCCATGTCCCTCCAGCTCCTAGGCAAAGGGACAGCTAGGGGGCTCCACATGCTGCCCTTGCCCACAGGCACCGCCCCCACATCTACCATTGTCCACAGTTCCCAGCCAATGGAAGCTGCAGAGCTGGCGCTTGTGGCAATTCCTGCAGTGCGTGGACACACCTGACTGCCTCTGCACCTCGGAGCCAGAGGGACATGCTGGCCACTTCCCAGGAGCTGTGCGGACCCGGATATGGAGCCTGCCTTCCCCACTGGGGCTACGATCAAACAGACTTCTAGTAACCCGGTCAGCTGTGCTGACTGGAGCCACCAGGGTCCCTTTTCAACTGAGCATTCTAGTCAAAAACCAGACACCTGGCAACCCAATCTGTATCTCTTAGTTTGGTTCATATACGTCTTTCCTGTTTGCTTACATCCATTTAATTTATCCCTGACACTTCACTGTTAGAGTATATTGACAAATGTATCTTATTTTACCCTACCCTTGTTACTTATCTTTATTTGTGCCCTATGACAAAGAATCACAGAAAGTTGCAATTTCTCCAAACACAGAACAAGGAAAAATAATACAGTGAAAGCTGTTTTATCCGGCACTTCACCAACCGGAAAGCTCTATAAAACAGGATTTCTGATCTTCATTGAAATACCAATTCATAGTCTGGTTGGCACGGGGCTGGCAGGGAGTTAGGGTGCGAGAATGAGTGCGGAACACGGGCTGTGAGTGGAAGTTTGGGTGTGAGGTGCTGGATCTGGGGTCCTCACTTTGGGCATCTCCCCACAAACAGCAACCTGTCCCAGCTGCTCCAAGGTGGAGGTGCAGCAGATGGCTCTTCACATTGCCCCCACCCCGAGTGCTAGCTCCGCAGCTCCCATTGGCTGGGAACCGCGGCCAATGGGAGCTGTCGGGGCAGTGCCTACGGGCAGAACCGCCTGCCACGCCTCCTCCTTGGAGCAGTCAGGACAGGTTGCTGCTTGCGGGGAGCCACCCGAGGTGAGCCCTCGCCCCCCAGATCTGGCACCATGCACCCACTCCTATGCCCCAATCAGCTGTCCCGAGCCCCCTCCCACTCCCAAACTCCCTCCCATAGCCCGCACCCCACACCTCCTCCTGTGCCCCAATCCCCAGCCCCACACCCAAACTCCCTCCCTCTTAGTTAACTGGCATTTTTCACTTACTGGCACACACACTCCCCAATCCCTCCAACATGCCGGATAAAACAACTTTTACTGTATTAATGTTAAACCCACACAACCACTCACATCTCTACTGCAGAGCTTCTACCTACAATCTTCCTCATCCTCCCTCCACACTGGCTTTCTGCTACAGATAAATACAGTTCACTTTCCCTTAGAAGTGTGAGGGTATATGGAAACATCAGGGTCAAGTATCGACCTTGTCCTTCCACTGAACTGCTAAATCACCCTTCATAGATTTTAAGGCCAGAAGGAAGCATTGTGATCATCTTGTCTGACTTGCTATGTAAACACAGGACTTCCCTGAGACTTCCACAGGATTTCCCCGAATTAATTCCTGTTTGAACCAGAGTATCTCTTTTAGAAAAAACTTCCACTTTTGATTGAAAAATTTTTGGTCTTTCTAAGACACCTTTTCCTTTGCTGATTGTTGTGGCTCTTCTCTGAGCCCCCCTCCAATTTTTCCAAAATCCTTGAATTCTGGACAACAGAAATGGACACATTATTCCAGCAGCAGTGGCCCCAGTGCAAAATGAAGAGGCAATATAACATCCCTACTCTTATTCAATATTCTCATTTATGCATCCAGTGATCATATTAGCCCTTGGTATCAGTTGCCATAAAAATGTTAAAAAAAGAAAGGTCAGTCAGTCAAATAAGTTGAAAATCTTAAGCGACTCAAACTGTACCCCAGAATCTCTATGGATAGACATTCTATGTTTGATTAAAAAGAACACAGCAGTAAGAATATACTATTAACTACCTGATCAGGACAGAGTCAGTGATTGTGAAATACTAAAGGAGGGTAGAAGGCTACAAAACCAGAAAAATCCAATAATAATGGGAGATTTCAACTATCCTCACATCAACTGTGTACATGTCACCTCAGGATGGGATACAGAGGTAAAGTTTCTAGACACCATAAATGACTGTTTTGGGAGAAGCTAGTCCTAGACCCCTTAAGGGGAGAGGCAATTTATTATTTAGTCTTAAGTGCAGCACTCATTAGTGTAATTAAATTTTAGTGTCCTTGTAAGGGGGGAAAATACAAACAAAAAAAACTCCACCACAGTAACATTTAACTTTAAAACGGGGAACTATACAAGAATGAGGACACTAGTTAGATGGAAATGAAAAAGAGCAATCATAAGGCTAAAATGCGTGCAAGCATCTTAGAAACTAATTAAAACACACCTAGCACAGGTTCACCCTAAATATATACCCCAACACAAAAAAAAAAAAAAAAAAAAAAAAAAAGGGACATTGGAGGAGCAAATGAATGCCACCATGACTAAATAGCAAGTACTGGAGGCTGTTAGAGGCAAAATGGTATCTTTTAAAATTTGGAAGTCAAACCCTGCTGAGGAAAATAGAACGAAGCAGAAACTCTGGCAAGTAAAATATAAAAATATAAAGCAGGACAAGAAAAAAATAATTGAGAAGCAACTTGCTAAAGATGCAAAAACTAACAGTAAAAAAAAGTTTTCATTACACAAGATGCAGGAAGCCTGCCAAACAGGCAGTGGTGCCACAAAAAGTGTTAAAGCAGCGCTCAAGGAAGACATGGCCATTGCAGAGAGCTAAATGAATTCTTTGCATCCATCTTCACTGCAGAGATGAGGGAGATACCACCCAAAAAAGCATGGCTCTGATGAGGGTAAATCTGAAGTAATGTCCCAAATTGATTTGTCAATATAAGATTTTAGGACAAATTGATACACTAAAACAATAAGAAGTCACCAAAACCAGATGGTATTCACCCAAAAGTTCCGAAGGAACTCAAATATGGAAGTGCAGACCTACTAACTGTAGTATGTAATCTGTCACTGAAATATACCCTACCAGGTGACTGGAAAGTAGCTAATATAACACTGATTTATAAAACAGGCTCTAGAGGAGATCCTGGCAATTATAGGCTTGTGAGCCTAAATTCAGTACAAGGCAAATTGTTAGAAATTATAGTAAAGAACAGAATTATAAGACACCTAGATAAACACGATTTGCTGGGAAAGAGTCAACATGGCTTTTGTAAAAAGGAAAACATGCCTCACCAATCTATTAGAACTGTTTAGGGGAGTCAACAAACGTTTAGATAAAAGGTGATCCAGTTGATATAGCAAAAGCCTGTATTTCCAAAAGCCTTTTACAAGCTTCCTTACCAAAGTCTCTTAAGGAAACAAAGTAGCCACAGGACAAGAGGGAAGGTTCTCTTATAGCTTAGTAACTGGTTGACAAATAATGAACAAAAAGGTAGATATAAATGGTCAGTTTTCACAATGGAGAGAGGTGAACAGGAGGGTCCCCCAAGGTTCTGTACTGGAACCCATGCTGCTCATCATATTCATTAATGATCTGGAAAAGGGGGTGAATAGCGACATGGCAAAGTCTTCAGACAATACAAAATTACTTGAAGATAGTTAAGTCCAAAGCTGACTGAGAAATCTCAGAAAACTGGATGACTGGGCAACAATATGGCAGATGAAATTCATTGGAAAAAATAGTCCCAACTATATATACACAAACAATGATGGGTTCTAAATTATCTGTTACCACCTAAGAAAGAGCTTGAAGTCACTGTGGATAGCTCTCTGAAAACTTAGGCTCAAGTGTGTGGAAGCAGTCACAAAGAATAACGGTATGTTAGGTACTATTAGGAACGGACTGAAAACAAGAAAGAAGGTGTCATAATGCCATGACATAAGTCCGTAGAACACCCACAGATACTGAATACTGTGTCCAGTTCTGGTTACCTCATCTCAAAAAGGATACAGCGGAACTGGAAAAGGTGCAGAGAAAGGCAACAAAGGTGATCAGAGGTATGGAACAACTTCCTCGAGAGAGACTAAAAGGATTAGGACTGTTCCGCTTAGACAAGAAAAGGGTGAGGAAATAATGATAGATGTCTATAAAATCATGTGTGGTATGGAAAAAATGGAGAGACATTGTATTGACCTTTCACACAGTTCAAAAACCAGGTATCACCCAAAGAAATGAATAGGCAGCAAGTTTAATACAAACAAAAGAAAGTACTTTTTCACATAATGCACAACTAACCTGTGGAACTCATTCCCACAGGATGTTGTGATGGCCAAAAGTATAACTCCGTTCAAAAAAAGAGTTGGATAAGTTCATGGAAGCTAGGTCCATTAATGGCCATTGATCAAAATGGTCAGGGCTGCAACTCCATGCTCAGGGCAACCTTAAATCTCTGACCACCAGCTGGGAGTGGATCACACCATAATTGCCCAGTTCTGCACACTTCCCCTGAAGCTCTGGTATGGGTTACTGTCAGAAACAGGCTACTGGGCAAGATAAACCATGGTCTGACCCACTATGGCAGCTCTTACATTCTTACATTGTACTGGAAGCTCGTGTTCTGCTGATTATCCACCATGAATAAGAGTCACAGCAACCCAAAATAGAGTCCACAATCCTGCAAGTATGGCCTGCATTGTACATTTCTAATTATTATCAATGACTATTTTCTAATTCTAGAAGTGTTAGACACAACACAAAGGAATTCTATATTAGACTAATCTTGACAGGTCTTAAAGAGGAATTGATCTCAGAACTAAAGATTAGTGGTAGCTTAGGTACAAGCAATCAGCATTTGATAACATTTGTGATGTGCAAATAGTTCAATGTCCAAACCAATAATATATACTTGGCCAATTTTACAAACTGGAAAACAATTATGAGCCAACTGAGCTGAAAGAAAGAACGTGAACAAAAAATATGAATAATTGGGAACTGTTACAGAATATTTAATAGATGCCCCAAGAGCCAAAACTGAGAAAAAAGGCCACCTTGGCTAACACATCAGTCTGGCTTTCCTTCTAGAAGGAAACTGAAAGCATCTATAAAACAAATGTAATAAATGTAAGATACGGAGTACTTGTGGCACCTTAGAGATTAACAAATTTATTAGAGCATAAGCTTTCGTGAGTTACAGCTCACTTCATCGGAAAGCTTATGCTCCAATAAATTTGTTAGTCTCTAAGGTGCCACAAGTACTCCTTTTCTTTTTGCGAATACAGACTAACACAGCTGCTACTCTGAAATGTAAGATAGGGATAGTTGATAGTAATGAATCTAAGTTAGAAACTATGAACTGTACAAAACAGATAATGGATACAAAAGGGTACATTTATGGCCAGAGTGAAAAGGACAATAAGGAGTTTAAGTATTGTATTAGGAACAAAGAATCATAACAATGGTAATGATATATGACTAGATGGAAATGGTAGAATTACCAACAATAATGCAGAAAAGTTCTATAAATATTTCTGTTCGGAATTTCAGGAAAAAAGCCAGATGCAGTCACATATGATAAAGTTTACATTCTAAAGTAATTAAAAGAGGATATTAAACAACTGCTAGACATGTTTAAAAATCAGCAGGGCAGGATAGCCTGCATCTAAAACTTTTAAACGAGTTGAATGAGGAGCTCTCTGGACCATTGATGTTGATTTTCAAATAAGACTGGAACACTGGAAACATTCCAAAAGGCTGGAAGAAAGATAATGTTTTGTGCCAGTATTTAAAAAGTGTGAACAGGATAACGACACTGATCCTGGAAAAAAAAATGCAACCTTTCTTAACTCATTCAAATCTCTCTTAAAAAGTTACTGATGCTACAATACTTGATAGTAAAACATTAAATTTCAACCACTGAAAGGTGTATGTGAACTAACCAAATCACCACATCATTTTAATTCTGTAAACCTGTCTATTTCCACTCTGTCTTTCTTTGCATTTGAATTCTTATGTTATGCAGTTTGCCTGAGCATTCTGTAATGTGGTATTTGTTATTGGTATTACAACTCTGATTTTGGAATGGCCTAACTGATCTACTTTCAATGCTACTCTGTGTTCTACCAAAACAAGAGTTCCCCATAATTCTCTAAGAGGATGGTGGTGGCAGTGTATTTTTTATAACCTCTTAGTAATCAGTCATATTACAAATGGATTCTGCAAACGGGAATACATGAATGACAGAGGTCAAAGAAACTCTGAAAGATATTCTATCAGATATAGCACACCGTGGGGGCAACAGTTTTAAGTAGTTGACCATGGATAGATCATCATAGACCATGCTTTGAATTAAAACCCTTTTACCTGAACCTTTCAATAGACAGAAGCCTTCTGCCTCCATCCCACATTAATGTGAGCATGAGATGAAGCTTGCAATTTGGTCATTTTGTCTGAGAAACTGTCAGACTGGAACCTTTGAGTTCCTTCTCCTCCCTTAGTTTCCCCAAATAAAAACGTCTCCAGACCCTATATCTTTGCAGCACTCTTAACCTTTTCCTTATGTCACCATAGCCCTGTCACAGCTCTAGACTCTCCCCTGACAATCACATACTCTCTTCCTTCGGAACTTCAGTACCCAAGACCCATCATCAGAACAAAGCAGTAGATTGTCTTGCCTATCAACACTTACAGCAGATGGCTGCCATCCTCACTGCAGAGGAAATAGACTGTATAGTAGCAACAGCACAGAGTGACTCAAGATTTTTCACATGCTATTGAGTCAATGAAAGAACAAATTAATGATCTTCAAAAGACAAGGAAAAAGGTAATAATGAAAAATAAAGGGAGGTCAGACACTTTAAAAAAAGAGCTCACATTTATTTATAAGCTAAGATATGGCAATGAGAAACTGAATGACAGGTAAAAGCATTGGCTTTGTGGACCACGATCATAGCAGAAACAAGATGTCGTCACCTCACTGACTAGGGCTGCAATAGTGACAAACAGGACAATTATACCTTGTCTGTAAATTGGTTTGCCCTTAGCATATGCATGTCTAGTCATTAGTCTGGCAACACTGCAGGATTATGCCCTCTCATAAATCACACAGTAGCTGCTCTGGTATATTTGTTGCTCGCTTCCCTGCCATCTTGCGGAAGTAGCAAAAATGACCCAAAGTTCCCTAGAGACTGTTTCCAGATATGGGAGGGGAGAAAAAATAATTAAATAGGAAAAGGGCATGAAGAATCATTCTAAGGTGAGAAGTATGTACAGTATCAATTAGACCAATTTATAGATGGGGGGAGGGAGTATCCATCTTCATCAAAAGCTCATATACCTACTAACCTAGCACTGGGATATCATACCTGAAGCCAGCTAGGGAAAGGAGAGATTCAAAGAAAAATCCAAGTTGGGCACGAAGTGATGAGAGGAACGACTTGCAGGACTCAGCATCCTCCACCCCCTTCACTTTGTACTGTTTTAGGAATTAACACATTAGCACAATATTTAGTTGTGTCTGATCTAACAGCTATACAATATCTGGGTTCTCAGGGCAATAGCTGTACTGGGTGGGGAAGGGGGACCCATCATGAGTTTGGTCTGTGGTTAGCTCTTGTGTATGTTTTGAGTGTCAGATCTGGGTAGAGGGAAACTCTGGTTCTGAATTTGAGAATCAGGCTCATGCTGCTCAAAGTAGCATTAACAATATAATGCGGATTAACGCCTGGGCCCTGTCTACACTACAGCCTCTACTATTGGACCTAGTCATGTTGCTGCACCAGTAGTGAATTATGCATCCCAGTTTACCTAGAGTCGAAGAGGCCACAATGGGTACCTGTACACAGCAAAGAAAAACCCATGGCTGGCCCATGCCAGCTGACTCGGGCCAGGAGGGCTCAGGCTATGGGGTTGTTTCATTGCTGGGCAGACTTCCGGGCCTGGGCTGGAGCCCAAACTTTGGGATCCTCCCACTGCGCAGGGTTCTAGAGCCCAGGCTGCAGCCTCTCCAGCCTAAGCCTGGAAGTCTACACAGCAGTGAAACGGTCCTGCAGCCAGAACCCTGTGAGCCAAAATTGGCTGGCATGGGCCAGCCACGGGTTCTTCTTTCCTGTGTAGACATACCCAATGTCTCTGAATTGGTAGATTGAGAAGCATACTAGGATAGTCAATTGCTGAGTCTTTTGGTCAAATGAGTTGGCACGGACAACATTTTTTTACCCAGTCAGTTTTACTTTTCACTGGCACAATGCCAGATATTAAACTGAGTACTTATAGCAACAGCCAGAACTTGAAAAGTAGTTTTGATGCCCACTAGCCAAAGAGATAACCCTCCTGGCATGGAGGTAGATGGGAGCGTCAGGAGGGCCTCCACATTTAATGGGCAGCAGGTTTAAAACAAATAAAAGGAAGTTCTTCACACAGCGCAGTCAACCTGTGGAACTCCTTGCCTGAGGAGGTTGTGAAGGCTAGGACTATAAGAGGGTTTAAAAGAGAACTGGATAAATTCATGGAGGTTAAGTCCATTAATGGCTATTAGCCAGAATGGGTAAGGAATGGTGTCCCTAGCCTCCGTTTGTCAGAGGGTGGAGATGGATGGCAGGAGAGAGATCACTTGATCATTACCTGTTAGGTTCACTCCCTCTGGGGCATCTAGCATTGGCTACTGTCAGTAGACAGGATACTGGGCTGGATGGACCTTTGGTCTGACCCAGTATGACCATTCTTATGTCCACTAGTGAAGTCCAGGAACCATGTCCCAGTGAACAGCTCAGCTTTCCAGCTGCTAGGATTTCATATCTGGTGCTATCCTGTGACCCCTCCTAGGGCTCCATCTTTTAGTCTGATAAATACGAAGTTCCCTCATCCCAGCTGCTGGGAAGATGGAGAGGCAGCTCTTTTTCCTCCAGTCTTCAGGCTGTTGTGACAGAAAGGAGTGTTTCCATTGCTCTATCCGTCCCCCCAGCTTTCTGTTTAATCTCTCTCTGCTGTAAATAATTCCCATGCCTACCTCAGCTGCTGTTCATAGTTTTGTTCATCAGCAGCATGAGACTGACATGCTTCTGGACAGCATCACTGGTTCCCAGAAGGGCTCTGAAAAACAGCTGTGAAACTGGTCAGTCTTGTAAATTTAACTATGCTCCTGCCTGGCAACTCTGTAAGCAGCAGCAGAGACACTGGAATCATCTATCTGCAGACTCAGGAAAATGGCAATGCATCTGTTTATACCCTCTTCACATATTGGAGATTCTCCTCACCACCATACTAGCTTAAAAAAAAGCGTTTTTAAACCATTGCTTAGATTTGGCAGAGTTTGCTGGTGTAAGACATTCTCCTTACTCAGGAAGGACTTAGGAGTGAGTGGAATTTTCAAGTCTTGTAGTAGTTATGGACCTCTCCTTAATTTCAAATCCTACCAAATATGGAATTATAGAAGAAGTTAAGAAGCAAAAAGCAGCACATGCTAAACTAAACTAGCAATAAAGAGAAATGTAAATATTTTTATTTCATTTTATGAAATGAGAACTACTCCAAAGTTGAGAACTTTTATTGGAAAGCAAACAGCCAATTTAGCCTTCGTCTGAATTAATTCCTCTGTAAAGAGAGCTAGTGGCGCTCTGTACTTCTGGCAGTAAAACATCTGAAATGGCATGAGGCAGTGTTAGCCTCTTATGTTTAACCTTCGAGACAGACTTTTGAAGAAAGTGTTTAAAGATTTAACAAAACAAAAAACCTACTACAGCTCAACTAAGAATTGAGTTGAGTTCCCCTTTACTTAAATGCCCACATGAATATATAAGAATGTGCTAAGTCTGTATAGAAAAAGAATTAGTGCTACCATGTTCTCTCTTATCTTATACAAATTCCAATGTCAATGCAGACGTATTTTTGATTTCCTAGTCACCAAGAGACTGCAATACGCTCAGCAGAGCTTCAGAAAGTGATGCAAATGGTGACCATAGCTATCAGTGTCCCATTCTGCCAAGTGAAATCTCTGAACTAACTGTTCACCAGTGTCAGAAGCATGTCAAAAGATTCATGATGTCACTACAACAGCCCATGTCTGTGGTAAAAGAAAAGAGATCTTTGTCTATGACAGTGGAAATACTACTAATTTTAAACAAATACAGCACAAAGAAAGACGTCAGCCTATTTTTCAAATAGTTTTTATTCTGTTTAGATAAAAAAAAAGCGCTCAAATGGGGTTAAGTTCTCATTACCAACATGTACTTACTTACAAGCAACACTGCAAACCATTGCAAGTGTTGGGCTGAAGGAAAAGTGGTGGTTGTTTTTTTAACTCCCTTACATAAAAAGGGAGTAAATGAAGGAGTATTATAGGTTTTGTTTGGAAGAAGAAAACTAACACAGAATTACATGGATATCACAAACAGATATATGAAAAAGTAGGTCAGGTTTGGGCCAGCCACCCTCAACAGTTTCCCTTTAAACCATCATTTAGCTGGACAATCAAGTTTCCTGGAGTGATGCCACATGCCTTGTTCTAGTAGCCTAGCTGGCAGTCAAAGAGACTTATAGTCCTATGACTTGTACAATGCAGAAGAGAAATTAAGTGAGGCAGCTGAAGCTGAAACAGTTGCCAACCTTCTTCAGTCTATGGAGCGAAGAGAACGTTCAGCAGCCAATTTGAGAAAAGACATTTATCTCATTATCTGGAAATCAAATGCAGCGCATCAGAAAATATTATACTCAGTTCCCATTGTACACAGGACAACACATCATGTTTGCTAATGGCTATTTGCTTCAAGTGATAAGCATAACATTTCATTAACAAGAAGTTAAATGTTAAAATGACTTCCCTTTCCTCATCACAGATGCACACTATTTCAATAAGCAGCTGTAGAAAATTTTTGATTGCATACCATGCAAATGCTTGCTCAAACATCCCTTTGATTTTTTAATTTTACAGTTATTACGGAGGTTTTTGAATCTCTCAAATACGAGACCAGATTCTGCAACCCTTACTCATGTTCAATAGCACTTATTCAAGAATGCAGTCCCACTGAAGGTATGTCAAAATGTGGTATGAGTCACAGTTATTCGAGGCAAATAAAGGTTAGAGAATCAGGCCATAGTAGATAACAGCAATGCCAGTGTGAAACTCCACTAAAATCCTGAATGTGTGATAGAGTCTTCTAATAACTGTACATAATGAGTGTGGGAACCCAGTATTCATGAAGCTTGCCAGAGCTGGACAGCGCTAGAGCTCAAAGTAATTAATTAATTATCCTCATCTAGATGCATTGGAAGTAACAGTAAAGCTGCCTGGTCAAAGTGCTACAAACCTGTTCTACAGGGTCTTCTGACCCAAAAATTAAAGAGATGGTTATTGTTGCAAAAATCATTCTATCCTCTACAAAAATTAATTTTAAAATGTTTTTAGTGAAATAAGAGAAACCACAGTACTTGTTATTCTAACAAAGTTGACTGTGTGCATGGTTTGGTGTGTAAACCCACAATCTGGATCTATTTTTGTGCCTTGCAGACTCCCTTTATAAATGTTTAAAAGCAATGGAATTTTAATTTTGCTGTGAATTTCACACAGGAAATAAATAGAGGCATTTTAACAGCAATATTGCAACAACATTTTAACAAATGGCATAAACAAGGTAACTAGTAAGGTAAAAGATTTATATTTTGACCTAAGGTATTATTAAAACAAGACTAAACATAAAAACTGAAACACTGACTGCATCCTTAAGAACTACATCTTGTGAAGGAAGCTGAAGGATTTAGTCTTCGTTTGTTAGCATACACTATATCTTGAACTTGCTCACAGGTATGTAGAACCCGAGATGCAAGAGAAATGCCATGTTTCTGTTATATTGGGGGCAGAAGGACCAGAGGGCTATCACGTGGAAAGTCCATCTTGGTCCTCTGTAGAGGCAAGCTTCCCAGTAGCTTTCTATGCAGAAATGCAGTGGGGAAAGAGGAGGAGAGACTCTGGTTGGAACAGGGGAGTGACAGACATGTGACCTTATGTAGGGAAGTTGTAGATCAAAGTTTGACACTCTTTTCTGTAGTTAGCAGTAAAAGCCATGGAGTGGTTCCACACTAGGCAGTAGCTAGGTTGCAACTGGGGACCTGCCCCTCCAATCCATGGGCATTTTTTGAGTATAGCCCTTTGCTAGGGTTGTGCATGTTGTTCCAGGATTTGATTCTTTAATAAATAAGACAAATCTTGTACAAGTGGCTTGCTAAAAGCCAGAGTCTCTTGGTAAGGGGGCCTTAGCCATTTTTGATAATAGATAGACAAACAGCCCCCCCCCCCTTTGTATGCCCCCAATGGTCTAGCATAGTCATCTGATCTGTTTTTTTATGAACTCTAGTATCATACCTCCAAGAACTCACATTCTTCCAAATATGAAGTACTGAAACAGTGATGTAAAATACAACCAAATTAACAAATAGTTTGGGATAAGCAGGTGATATGTTCTCTCCGACTACTGTATTTCTATGTGAGGTAAATTGTCAGAACTTAGAGATTATGAAACTGTAGATGTTAGACTCTCCAGAGATAGAAGCCACAACAAAACAGGTTTCTTTGACTGTTTGGATCTGATATTTAGTTGTGGTTTAAGCAGAGCCTTTGAAAGACACATATCAGGAATTGGGTGCTCAACTCCTACCGAAAGTCAATAGGAGCTGGATTCTCAACTCCATTAGACACCTTTGAAAAAGGCTTAGAGCTCAGACGGATCTCAATGACATCCATTAGATGGTTAGCGAGATATTAGCATTCAGCAGATATCAGTACTTTAAGAAACAGAGAGACCTGAGGGAATACAAGTCAAAATTGTCTAATCTACAGGAAAAACCTTTAAGGGGGAAAATGTTGGAGTGGAAAGGAAGGATGATCTTATGGTTAAGGCACTGGTTTAGCAATCAGGAGATCTGGGTTCAGTTCCTGGCTCTTCCCCAGACTTGTTATGGGATCTTGAGCATTTCTCTGTCTCAGATCTCCATCTGTAAAAGGGCATAACACATCCTGTTGCCTATCCTCTGTCCAGTCTATTTTGTCTTTGGAGCAGGGATTATTACTAGATGTATAGTATGTACACCATTTAGCACAGTGAGGTCCTGATTTTGTGCATCTGGGTGCTAGTGTGATGCAAATAAATGAAAGCTTTCCATTCTGGATTTAAGATGGTCAATATCTCTGCTGACAGTTGCAGTTTTCCACACCTGCAATTGTTCCATTCTCCCCCACCCCCATCGCCTTTTAAAAACACAACCCATTCTGCTACTCATACCCCTGCTATTTCAATTCTTTCTCTGGAACTGTTTTTGGATGAAGAGAATGTGCTCCAACAGCATTGCTGCCATTGCCGTAAGCATCTGATCCAGCATCCCAGTGAATGCACTTCTCCCTTACTTCATTCCGGGCCCTAGCATGACCACACAACAAATTTTTCATGTTCAGAATATCCAGCACAGCTAGCTGAAAAGCATGGCAAATTCAAATGAGTTATGGTCACCATGGGCTTAGTAGAGCACTCAAGTGCCACACAACACCCACAAACCACATTGTGGGGAACCAATGCATTTTCAAGATGGCTAGTATGAGGCCCTTACCTGAATAATTGCAAAAATATTCCATACCTGTGCAAATTTGAAATTCTAATTACAAGTCATAAATACAAAAAGTGAACAATAACCCACAATAATTATTGAACCTTTTGCAATCACCTGAAAGGCATCTTGCTGAAACTCTATGGCAAATGTAGAATTCCGGTTCAAAAGTCACTAGAAGTGACAGCATTCAGATCATGCTACCCCATAAACCAACATAGCAACAGGTATTTCCCATTCTGACATTCAATACAGATAATTTTAGTTTTTAGTATATTTTGGGGCTCTGATAAGTTTGTTCTAAAAGGAACAACAATTCCTGTGCAATTTCACAGTGTCAGTACAGTATTAAATATTCCTAGAGCAGACAGGATACTTGTTAATTTAGCTTCAATAAAAAAAAAAAATCCTAAACCCTGCTTCCTTTTTGTTCCTTTGAGAAAACGGTGAAGCAATTTGCATTTACAGCTTAGTTCCTGTTTCCAAAATGCCCCTTTAACTTTTTCCTTTTCTCTTTTTATGGTGGATATAAATGGCACCAAATTGTCAAATCACAGCTATTTTGTGTGCTACCTATACAAATAGGTCTGATTTCTGGCAAGCCATAAAACAATTAATGCTGAATTCCTGTAGCCCTTTGATATCCCAGCTTGCCTGCAGGGCTTCAAAGCCATCCTCCAGTACTTGCCTTGGGGCACTGCTAAAAAACTTCAGACAAACAAACAGGGAAGATAAAACGTTCTAATTCCTACACATTCAAACAGAAATAAACCAAAACTCACACACACAAAAAAAAACTCGGGTTCTGTCCCTTTTCCTACCCCAAACTTTTGACAAATTACCCCCTCCACTAGATAAAAAGTTGGACATGTGCTATCAATTTATCATCTAATTAAACAGTTGTTGTGTATTCACATTGTTAATATTCTATTTAACCCAAACTACCAGTTCAAATACTTCTCCACAATTTCTGTTTCTTGGGTGAACAATTCCCGCCCCCCGAACACACATGCACCCTGAACTGATAATACAGCTCCCAAATAAAGCTAATGCAAACTTCTTAAGATTAATGCCCCCATAGCAGAATCCTTAATTTTCTTTTTAAAAATGGGCAAAACCTGGAGATTCATTTTAAGGTTTTGTAAATGTAAGACAAAAATGGAAACAGTAACATTTAATCCATTCTTTTTACTGATTTTATTCCCTTGTTGAACTTTTGAAGTAACTCATCTAAGGATTAGCTAGGCTTTTACATACTTTATCTGGAGCCTACTATTCTTGACTTAGTTTGGCAAAAAAAGAGTTGCAAAAACTGTAATGATTGTACAGCTGCCTAGAGCTGGAAAGTTTTTTTAGTACTCATTGTGCCCTTAATTTGCAATAAATCTTTGTGCTCTCATAGTAGTTTTATGAGTGGGACTGGCGTATCCTTGAAATTTAGAGACCAGTTATTTTAGATTAATAAAAAAAGTTAAGAAAATGAACAATTGTTGTTGTCTGAAAGAAAACAAGCCACTGAAAAACTTTTCAGTGCCGGATTATATGATTGTCTTAAATGCCACTAATTTGCTGCACTGTTTTTCATGCAGGGATACAGATGCCAGTCTTCATTTATAAATTCAAACAGAATATGCCAAAAATTTTCAGTAGAGTCTGAGTTTAGATTAAATGACTGAAGCCTTGAGGCAAACACACTGATCTAATCACAGCAGGAGATTCCAAAATCACATCTTGTTCAAGCCAAAAAAATTAAAAAAAGTCTTGTTTTTCTAAACTTACTACAATAGGCATGAAAACAATATAGTACTAAAATAGCTATGTTTATTTTTATATATATATATATGTTTGATTTTAAGATTTTAATGGTGTATTGTGGGCACACACACAGGGAAAGATTAAGTTCAAGGAACAAAGACTAATTTAGATTTGTATCAAGAAATTAGTGTTGTATCTCAATGGCAAGACAGGCCGTAAAGGAAGCAACTAAAACAAGACTTAAAATAACTATTTGTCTAGACATGCAAATAGACAAGTTCCCAGAGTTAAGATTTTTATTAAAAAAAAAAAAGCACAAGTTCTGATATAATTTGAAATGAGTAATCTGAAAAACTACACAAACAATTCTGTACTTCTGCATTCCAAGTTCATATCCACATATAGATTATGGTATTATAATTCCTGCAGACTTTCAGTTCAAGCATTAACATGAAAAGCAACATCTATCCAAGCCACTCTCTCTGAAAAACTGAATAGTCAAGTTAAAATCTTTCTTTTGTTATAAACTAGCGGAATCTACAGTAGCAGTTTAACTTTGCCTTTAACTAAAATACCAAAAACTCAAGGAAATGATCTAATGCAGTACTGTTCCACAGAAACCAGATAGTTTCTATTTAATTGCTAGCCAACAGAATGAATAACAAGAACAAAATGATTCCATAGCCAGTCTATTTAACAAGCTAATTTTTGTCAAGTATTAACTTTTATTCTCACGTATGGTCTCCAGCATCATTTACTTTGTCCACAGAAGAGTCCCATATGTGAAAACCAATTTTTTTTCCCAGTATGCAATGACCAGACATTCACCAAAAAAAAAAAAGTTTGTAATACAAAATAAAATGTAATGATCACTGTATAAAATGTTAATGCAAGCTTTTTAAGTTTCCTAAAGCATTGCCATTTATACATCACAGCTACAGAAAGCTAACACAAAAGTGAAGCCAGATCACAATTCACTACCACTGCAACTTTTTGTTTGCATCAACACAGAATGCTCTAAGAGCCCTGCTATTCTATACTGTGGGTGGATTTCCCCCCTTTTATAGAAATCCAATTTACATTCTTAAAAGACTAGTCAACACTTTCAAATTTGGGTGCCTAGAGTTCAGTATTACTTTATCTGGATTACCTGATTTGATCTGGAGTAACTGACAGGTCTGTTTAGTGAATTTACACAAGACTATCAAAGGCATTAAGAGTATTGGATTGTATTCTTTTATTGCATACGAGCATTTTTATTCATACCAATTTTTACTATGCAACAGGTAGTTGTAGGCAGTATCTTTAATATTGAAAACAGGTAATGAGCTTTTAAAAAGTGTAAAATATTAATAATGCTAAATAAATACTGAAGGCTAAAATAAGCTACAAAAGGAAATGTGTTGGGCAAAAGGGCTAGTTGTAATGCCATTGACTTCCATGATTCGCACTGGCATGGCAGCGCAGAATCATTCCCAAAAGTTATGAGAACAAATTTTAAAATATATTTTATTTGCATATTTCCAAACTAGAGTAAGGGCCCTACTGAAACGGAAAACTACATGAAAAGAAACCTTATTCCTCAATCTGTAAACAGAATTTTTTTTTTTAAATGAACTATACTTGGGCTAAATAAGAGGATGTAAAATGGGTTATTCCTTTCAGCGTATTCTCTATTATCCCAGTCCTGGTAACACATGCTTTGGTGCACAGTAATTCCTACTGTGAGTAGTCAGAGTAGTAGGTGTTTGTAGGATCAGACTCTGAATTTGCAGAACTGGGGTGAACTCCCATTGACTTCAGTGGTCCCAGGAATCTCACTCCTGAACTCTTGCTAAATGTAAAAGGAATCTGTATGATACTCCACACATTTATTGAAATAAAAGAATGGTTAAAGAGAGTAAGCATAAGCTTAACCCTGCCAAAATGATTTGCTTACACTTCAGCTACCAAAAATGCTTATAACAAGTTTTAACCTTGCAGGTATTTTATGACATAGGAAACACAGTGGTGTCTATCAGCTTTAGGAACAGCAACATTAATTATAGTAGAGTAGTAAACCTTAACATATTAAAGGACATTTCAATATTTTGAATTTAAACTATACTGGGGGGCAGAGGGAATAAAAAAACTTGCTGGAAACTCTCTTTAAAATAATATTGCTTCTTTAATAAAAATAACTAAAACCCAAGAAAGAAAACAAGTCCTTCTGCTTTATAAATGACAAGTAGTGTTATCACTCAGAGATACACACATGCCTTCCAGGAATGAAACACTATTACTGGACAAACTGTAAATTGTTCCAAATTCCTATCACTAGCTATTTTGAGATGACCAAAGGCTATCTGTAATTTTTTATGAAGTAATAACATGGGCATTACCTAGTGCATTACTTCTTGAACTAGCTTCAAGATAGGAATGCAGCTTTAAGCTTTGCCTACGCTTTTAGTTTTCAAGCAAAGTGCAACCACCAAGGCCCTTGCAGGACTTCGCTTCCAGGATCTCAGAAATTGTTTAAGATTGATGTCTCCGCAGCCGCTTCTCCCCCTTCCACCACAGCTCCTTTACGGAGAATGGTTCTAAAAGACATATGCTGACAACAATTCTTTCACCTGCTACTGCCCTATAGCCCCAATCAAGGTGGTGTTCATTGGTGGTAAGGAGTCCTCAAGATGTACTAACTTGTAAACAAAATCCCCATGGGATCAGTAGGGAGACAATGCACACAGTGGCATCTGGACCCACCCCACATGCAGATTCTCAACACCAGAGAAGGCCTCCAATTTGAGTGTGCGAAGGGAGACTGTCAATTAGATAATTGGGGGGGGGGGAAAGAGAACTATGAAAAATGTTAGACTCTCTTACCTGTGCTACTAGTAACATTTCTCTTAAGCTGAAAGAATTTTGAAGTCTAGTTTGCACTTCACTGTTTATCTTGTATCAGGTTCAGCTTGGATAATGAAAACAAGACTTGTTAGTTTCCACTTAGTTATAATCAGTTTCTAATACCTTTCACTTTCTGGTTCTCATACAAGCAGACTTGCCAATACTGGAGGACCACATTAGACCTTTAAAAATAACATGTGTGTATAAAGTGGTTTAAGGAAAACATTTTAGAAATAATTCAGAAAAGTCCGGTTTTAGAGACCTGAATTTGGATGCAACTGATCCGATAGAAGCTCTCTAATGTCTCTATATTTGCTTCAACGTAGAATACTCTCTCTTTTGTACAATTACATATTGCCCATTACCAACATTGTTAATATGAGTCACTGCTGTACATCCTGAAAGAAGGTATTAGTACAGGCCAAACAAAGTCACGCACTGAAATTAACAATGCCCTAAGCGTGAAGTGGGGTGCACAGCAAAGATTATGTATGAGTTTTTTAAATGTATTTGTTTTCCATAAAGTAAAGTACAACAAGTATGACCGAACTGACATGGGTTTTGTGTACAACATGTTATTGCTTCATTTACAGTGAAAGCATTCTGTAAAGGGCCTTACCAAATGCTTTGGTACAACATCTATTTTTAAATTTGAACCAAACTGGGATAAAACATTTGAAGATACCTTTAAAAGCCAAGTCCAATAATTAATCTCAAAATGACTTCAAACAAGTCACCGGCATGTTTTTAAAAATAAATTACTTCAAAAATTCCTGAAACAGATCTCTCTGGAGGACGAGCGCTTAAAGGAGGCCTCTCTTTTCTGGAGTAGTGAACACTTTCTTTAAATTCTAAGCTTGCCTTGTTTCCCATGCACTCAATGAAAATACCATATTTGCTGGCCTCCAGCCCACAGAGTCAAGTAGTTTTTCTTCCTAACCAACTTCAAGATGATTCTTTTTGGATCATTTGCCCTCCTGAGTTAGCATACGAGAGCTAAAATAACGTCTCCCCATAAGCATATAACGAAGATTTGGATTTCCTTTACAAGTCTACAAATCCAGATCACCTTGTATTTCAGCCCTTGTTTCACAGAGATACACTATGCTCCTACAACTTCTGCTCAAAATAAGAGCATAATGGATAACTAACTCACTGACTGAACTGAGATTTTTGTGCCAGCCCTTGTATTAGCAGATTCAAAACAGTGCATTTAGGCTTAATACAAGCTGTTCAGTATCTTAACAATGTATGCCAATATCTATCCACTACCAAGCAACAAAGATGTTTTTTGTTCAGTTTTGCACTTCTTGCATGTAACAAAGCTGGTGTTTTCTCCCTGGTGTCTCTACTCTCATAATAATTTGAAAAATCAACACGCTTGTCTCACTGTTCTATCCTTATAGAAGTGTGAGGCTATATAAAAATTCACACTGTCTAAAGTTATGCTTGCTTGTATAAAATTAGAGAGTAAGAAAAATAAGTCTATTCATATGCTTCAATGGCACAGAATAGTTTTCATTAGATACAAGTCAATCACTTACCTGAAATTGTGGAAGTTAAAAGATATTTAGGACCACAGCATGCTATTGATTTTAAAACCGAACACTTCCACCAACCACGCAGATTTCACTAGGAAATTTGAAGAAACATATCTTAACTCCTTGGTGGAATCAGTGGGAGTTCCATTTAAGATCAATAGTAAGATGCAGTTATTTGTTGGCAAGTAGCGGAAATAGTTAAGCATTAACAGTATATGGGGGAATGACATCATACTACAAACATTACTGCAATTTCTAATTAGTAGTAAACAGAATCCCCTTGCCTATCACCAAATGAGGGTAAATGATTTTTTGGCAAGGTACCAAAGACACTTTTACGTCAAATCAATCAACACTCAGAATTTTCAATACTCTGAAGCCTGCATGCCTTTTGAAATTAGTGTACTATATCCTCAAACCTTTATGACACATACAGGACTATGTGACTGAAATATGACAAAACTTATTGTCAAATAGATGGCCACATACAGCTAGGAGTAATCATATAAACCACATTTCCATACTCCTCCTTTTCCATTCTTTAGTCACAATGCATAGTACAGCAAAACACAGCCTCAGTTTCAACATCAATACATTAGGAAATGGTTTTACAATACATTAAACAAGGAACCCAATTGATGTTTTACAAACCAGAAGCACACTTTTTTCCAATGCAGTCAGCATGTAAAATGCCAAGACTTAAAAAAAAAAAAAAAAACACGTATATACATTATATTTTCATTTCTCTGTGGTTTACATACCGCTGAATTATTAGAAAAAAAAATGATTGAACAGAAACTAAACAAATACACCGTATCTACTGGAACATGTAAACATTCAACTAACTTCTTTAAATTACTTATAAAATGCGTGTAGTCAAAACTTAGCATCTCACTAATACTTGTATGCAGAGCATGAATCCAAAATACATGCGTTTTCTCCATCCGCCCAGACATCCTCAAGACGTGTTATTTCTTTCTTGTTAGGAGGTACAAGTTTAACTTCTATCAGACTTTGCCCATTAATTCCACTAAGAGACAGTGCACTGTTTATTCCAACAGTGCTCCAGCACCTGAAAATAAAATCTTATTGCACATCATTGTGCCAATGAACTGATTACCCAAGTCCCAAGTAATACTATCACTCACCAATATTTAAAGACTGAAATGAACTGATGCAGAGAAAAGAAAAGAAACTAAAACAGCCACATAATACATTATTCCTAGTGCAGGCTACCTAGTTATATCCTGCATTAGTCAACTTGTGCACTCAGATTTCTTTTGCATCTAGTATTTTTTCCGGGGGGGGGGGGGGGGGGGGGAAGAAGAGAGATTATAATCATATAATCAATCCATCTGCATGAACACTAAAGAATTTCACTCAAAGGATTGTTAGAATTCTGATAAATTGTTTTCATAAGCCTAAAGAAGTCAGATTCACATGTGATGAACCTAAGTATTTTGTACCCCTTTAAAGCAAATGAGGTGCAGTATGCCCATTGTCTTATGTATCATACTATCTCAAGTTGGTTTTATTTTCCTTCCTGTTATCACCAGAACATTTACATAGCTACTATAAGCCCAACCAGCTTTTCCAAAAATTACAAGATTTTTAAGACTGGAAATATTATATTCACACTGAAATGCTACTCAGCAGGTATAACACATTTCCACTGAGATGAGTTGGTATGAAATGGATAAGCTAATGACATAGCAAGATCTCCCCAAAACTTCCCTATGATACATTCTTTTATCTTCAGCCAATTTGAGAAATGTCAGTTGAGTATCTAGATTGAATTGGGATTTATCACCAGCAATTTTGACTGGGATCAGATTAACTGCGTAGCAGAAATATGCCATATCCTGGTGTCCAATCTCTTTGAATAAACATCTAATCTCAATGGAACATTCTATGTGGAAGAAAAAAAAAAACATAGCACTAGGAAATCATGCCAAAAACCTCACACAAGCCACACTCCACAGCACTACTACCAGAACTTAATCTTTAATATGACTTGCACTGAGGTACTGCAGACAAAACTAATAACTGAGACATTAAGAAAAATCTAAGAACAAGGAGCACATTTCAGTCCTGTATTTAAGTTTCTTTATTTCAGTTCAAGTTCCACAGTTAATGTACCTTCAACGTAAATCTGTTGTCATAGAGCCAGTTTGTCGCTGTCAAAGGCGCCAGTTATTTCTGCCAGATGGAAACTTCGATGTTACCAGATGCATAGAAAACTACATTCTGATCAGGTATAGTTTATCGGTTGATGTTCCATTTCAATTTGTACCAACAGCACAGAAATACACTGTTCAATCCTGCAGTTAAAAGCTTAATGGACTGTGTATTTAAGTAAAACTTGGACATTGCTGGGGAATATGAAAACTTAGCCTGAAGTGGCAATGCCAAAAACTTGAAAATGGCTCTTAAAAAAAATGGTTGTCTGATGTGGATTTATATATACTATGTAAGAAGAAGATGCAGTTATAATTCACTATAAGCATGAGAAATGAAGTTTCAATATGGTGAATTTAATGCATTAATCTATGAAACTCCACTATAGTTTCCAAAAGATGATGATACACTCTTTCGGTACGTTAGATGGCATTAGAAGACAATTTTGTACTCTCAATGTTATGCTATGTCAGAAAAGTGGAAGTGCGTTAATGATTTTTAACCTCAAGATATTCTGGATGACACAAACTGAATTGCCCTCTTGACACTAGAGCTAGTCCTTTTGGACTATAGTTGAAATCCATTGGTGGCCAATTCTACCGCTGATGCTGTATCTATTCTGCTGATAAAAGGATAATATTTGCTCTGAGGGCCACAAGTCTCATTTTACCAGCATCACATTTTAGAAGAAGAACAAGGCAGAAAAATCTCCCCTTCAAAAATTACAAAAACCTCCAACGTATTGATGGGTTCAGTTCAGTTATAAAGCGAAAAGATGCAGCCACAATTTACTGGTCCAAGTAGAAGTCGTCCTGCTACATACTGAAGAAACTAGTGGTCAGTTCTCTATTTGTATTAGAGCAGGTAATACACAAGGTAAAATAGAAGCCAGACTCCAGATACTAGTACAGCAAATAAGGTTTCCTAGGTCCCAATTTTTTTTCCTCTCTCATCACTAAGAGCTTGCTCCTTTATGTCAACAGGCGTTCTGCCACTAAATTTTAAAAGGAGGAGGAGCAGGCCTCAGATTTTTTTAATCCCCAGAAGGTAAAAACAAAAATAAGAGATTGGATTTACACCATACCCCTAACTTGCAAGTTTTAACATTTCTGGAGAGAACATGTCACACAGCAGCCAAGCTCTCTAGTACAGTCTTACTCTGTGTTGGAGCCAATACATGCAGGTAACCGGACCATGTAGTAAGTTTGAGGGGGAAAGAGATCCAAATAGTTCATAGCATAAGTTACATGAGCCACTTTACACACACACACACACACACACACAGAGCTAGTAAAAAGAAAAAATGTCTGTATTTTCAACAGCATTGTGTTTACTCCACTAAGTTACTTTATTGATGGTTTTTCTATTTTATACATATTTATGGTGAATGTTTTAGAATACAGCAGTTAAGGGAATACTGTCAAGCATTTTTAAAGGCCCACACCTAGGTCATTAAAGAGTGTTACAAAATATAATATTAGATGTGCTTTGATGAAACATTAAATTAAAACAAAACTGGTTACATTGTCATTTTAAAAACTTTCCTTTTAACTGACTGCAACATAAATATTGCTTGAGACAGCATATAAAGTGTGGTCTACACATTGAAATTGCACTGATCTGATCATATAAATTTAGAAATGGATTTAGTTAAACCAATGCAATTTTGTGAGAAAAGGAATCCAAGAGCAAGAGAAGTTACACTAAACCAATTTATTTCCTTTATGAATACTAGATGAATTGCAAAGAGCAAGCAGCATGAACAATGACAACTAATATTTAAAAAAAAAAAGTCTGTTTTACTCATCCAAAGTAGCACTAGTAACACAGGTAAGAGAGAGTTAGATTTTTTTTTTTTTTAAAAGTATGATGATCAACTGGACATTTAGACTTACCCAAAAATATACCACCTCCAGGGGTTTCTTGTTTAGCTCACATATGAATTGAGGGACAGCTCCAATGTAATTTGGGACAGAAAATCTACAGCCACATTATTGAACACTGAAGTTTTAGGGCCAGACTGGATTTCAGTTGTGCAGCATGTGTCACCACATACCATGACTTGTTAGAATTGAAGTCAGCTACTATGTTTGTGCAGACATGCACAACAGCCAGTTCCATAATCAATACCCAGCATGCCCCACATCTCAAAGATTAGTCTTTAGTCCCACATTTCCAATTCTGAAAGATCCTTACTTCACTAGGGATCAAATACTATAGTCTTTACTGAGGCAGAGCTCCCTTTGAAATCAATGGGAGTTTTACCCAAGTATGAAATAAAGACTGTAGAATTTAGTCCTGTAAGGAAGAAACACAATCAGAACATAAAACACCCTTGTGATCAGTCACAGTGAGTCTCTTAAGGTGACTGTTCATTTAAACAGCTGCTTATCTGGGCTGGGGAAATACAACAGGAAAAAACATGGCATAAAATGGAAGGAAAGCTTTCATTACAATGGAACCCTTTCTTTGTTCAAGAACTTATGTTAATTAAGTATATTTTATAATGCTGTGGTTAAAGTATACAATCAGACAAAGTTTTACATAAAACTAATTGATACCTTGACATAATCAAGCAAAGCTGGGAAAACAAATGTTCTAGATGGATTATTTAGAATGTACCACACTACCCACATGTTAACACAAATATGGGCATTAAGTTCACCACACTTTTAAGCAGATCTGCCCTATAGGTAGAATACCACCTCTTTCAATCATGTTCCTATAATTAATATGTTTATATATTTTAAGTAATGTTGCTTTATTCTTTCAATACATAGCAAAGTGAACAGCTAGCTATCGTTTACAACATGAAATATTCCAGTGTGCAAGAAGCCTCATACCCACACAATCTCTCTCCATCTACCAAAAGGAAGAGAAAAAAAAAAATCAGCTGGTATAGTTTCTCTCTGGCAAAAACAAAAACACGCCACTAGTTAATAAAAAATCCTAGCTGTAAGATAAAAGCTCACTGCCAGAAAAGTAACGGATTTTCTGTTACAATGGCACTGTGCCACCCAATTGTCACTAACATACGGGACCATTAGATTCATGCTACTACTAAAACATTATTTTAAACTGTACTTTAATAAAACTCAGCTGAAGCACTCAGTATATCTTTTCTCTTACCCAAGAGAAGTACAGCAAGCCAACAGTAGAAAAATTACCAACAGTTATGCTAGTGAATCAACATGCAACAGGAAAAAAAAATTAAACATTTCATAAATCATTTGGTGTAATAGAAATAAAGCTACCTAATATGATCAGAGGATTAACACCTTGTCCTTTGTAGATAATCTTGGTATTTATACAGCAACAGGAAATTTAGCCTGTGACAAGATTCAATTCCATTGACATTCTTTTAAATATTGGGCCTCCACATTAACTAGCATCATCTCATGTAGCTGAAGAAAGAAGTTGTCTGTTTTGTAATTAATAAGTTCTGCACGTTACATGGTAGCTCCAAATTATTTTAAAAAAGTCAGGCTTTTGGTGTCTTGAAGTATAAATAATCCAAGAACTAATAATTGTATTTATTTGCATTATTACATTGAAGTAATAAATGCCACTATTTTAAAAGCCTCTTTTGTGCAAACTGTATCCCAAAACAAAGTCTGGACTTGAGTCTACCCTCCTTAATGACACAAGTAGTTCCATTGTTTTCAATGGGATTACTCCTGTGAGTAAAGGGGTCGCATCAGACCACTGAACAGAAAGAAGTATAGAGAGAAAGTCATTGAAAGCGACAGCATAATACATCGTACAATAAATAAATTATTTCAATCATAAGGCCAATAACAGGAATAAAAGTTACTGCCAAGTTAGGCTTTAAGGAGAGATTTCATTTAAAATGGTGAGGGCATGCCTTTTGAGGTGGAGAGGGGTAGATGGCAGCAACTGCAGAAAAGCCAATCTCACCCCAACAGCAGAGAGCGCATGAAAGGACATCAAGGAGGTCTGTGCTAAAAGGGGGGAAACTGAATGAAAGAAAGAAGGTTTATAAGGCAAACTGGAGTGACCCCATTGAATGTTTAAAACAAAACAAAAAAAAACCCACAAACCAAGAACTATACTATGCTCATAGCTAGATCTTCACATTAAACAAACCAGTGGAACTTTGGGGTACACACATCCCTCTATTTGTACATTCAGCTCCCATTCAAAGAATGTAGGTTAAGTACATACAACCTCAACACACCTTCATTTTTGTAAGTTGCCCAACCCTTACTAGTTATAATATCACCAATGAAGTCAAAGTGTCAAAAGGCAATATGTAATAATAGAGCTGTATCCCCAAAGCATTGATAGTTTACCTATTATAAAATGTTCATGTAAACATGTCATTTTCAGTAGAGTGCCTTCTAGTTTCAGAAAAGAGTTTTCTTTGCAAAATTCCTTTTTAATGCTCCAGTTTAAACTGCAATAAGTAAAAGTGACCAAGCAGTAGCAACACATTGTAAACTAAATGAAACCTATCATAGCATGTCCAATTATTATTTTCAAAATGATATGACAGCTCTGCAAATAGTCTTAACAAGTTTAACTTTTGCTACTAGCTATGATCATTCCTGTTAAAGCAGCCATTTTCAGCATGATTCCATGGAACCAAATATACTAATATCATCTATTAAAAACTAAGGAATAACATTATAACAACAAGCCAAAGTAATGACATGTTGCTTTGATTTATGCTGTACATCTACTTCCCTACTCCTAATCCCAGAACTTTGTTTGTCTGACAAACTATCACATGTTTCTGTTTGATAAATTATCTTTAGGCTTGGCACAATTAGGTGTTTTATCCAGAAGTATCAATAAAAACATCATTTCATTACACACACAAATCGATGAAATATTTTTTCCATCTTTTTTTTTAAAACGTAGTTTGATTTAAGGATATTTATGTTGATATTTTGTAAAGCAATGTTGACAATGTGTTTTAGTGATCATAAAGCCTTAACTTTTTGAATCTCAGCATCTAGTGTTATTAAATATTGTCTGACTCCCCCAAAATTCTGCACCACTGTGAAAATTTAAATCCATAAAAAATTTTTAAATAAACAATCAGTTATAGCCATTAAAATTACACAAAGAAAAAGATTCTGCCAAGCCTAGTGGTTTTTTTTTTTGTTTTTGTTTTTTTTTTTTAAACACACAAAATAATCAATAAAAGATTGCAACTTTAAAGACTGTGATACAGAAAGTGCCTGACATCTGATTGGAAGCAAAAGCATTATGATAAAATATTTTGGATATCATGGTGAAGATCATCTGTGGTTAAATAAAACTATTACTGTAGATGATCAAAAAGTCAGAACAACTTTTTGCAAAAGAATTAGCCATCTTTATAGATTACAAAAATTAACATAACACTTTTCCATCCAGTAAATCACAAGGGACACATAAGAACAAAACTCTTTTCTAAGGTTTTTAACAGAGTAAATGTAGGGTACAAACTTAAAGTATCCTTAATAGCCTGACACTCAGACCTTATAAGTCAGAGTGGGAAGATTAAATGACTAGGAGATTTCTGATGTGTCAAAACGAATCCCAGAAGTGAGAGATGTTCAGCATTAGACTGAAATTACAACTAACTGTTCCCAATAAACAGAATGGTCTCTTACAATCTGAGTCATGTGTAATTACAATATGACATGTCCTCTCCTGGGCTCTGTATGCTGGCTCTTTTCCCAGCACTTGTCACATCATAAAAACACATACAAATAAAAAACCAAAACAAACACTTTAAAACAATGATTTAAATAGCTGTATAATGTAACTCTGCAGCCCAGGATACTCAACAAAACAACCATCCATCTTTCACTTGCCAAGTCCTAAAAATATATTACAGTTAAACTAGCTCCATACCACACCTAACAACAATCCATAGGTCTGGGCTACAGAGTCACGTTCCCTCAGGCTGGACAGAAAGTCATTAGCATGGGAATAAAGGCAAAATGTTTCACAAAACACCACTATGGCATAGATATAGCTCTAAGATATGAAAAGCACTTTCTACCATTGATTTCAGGATAACAAAGTTACCTAAATTGTTTAGACTCCCTAGACAGCTCTCACTCCTTCACCAAGTTTCTCATGCAAATTAATATTTCTTTAAATAAATTGCCTTTTTGTGCATATCAGTCAGTAATAAATGCAAAAAAGGTGTGAAACTGTGAGAAAAATCCACATTCTTATAGGGAATTATTTTGCTGACAGTATAGCATAGCTGTATGAAAATCACTGAAAATTGTATTATGCACAGTCTTGTACAATACCATAGTTAGGACCTGACAGAGTACACTGCATGACTGTTTTAGGGATGTGAATATAAATTAGATTGAATGATGGATGAAAGGGAACTGTTAGTTTGCACCTGGGAAGAAAATCATAGCAATCTAAATACTATTTCCTACTGACTCCCAATCCTACAAACTCAGTGTAAAAAGAAGAAATTCATAACTTGATGTTTGATAAGTGAAAAGCATTAACACAAGTATACATGTTAAAACAAGAGCTTTGCTACCTCTAAACTCGACACTGATTGCTTCCTCTCTTTATTCACTCTCTGTATGTTCAATAATTCCCACATAGCTCTAAGCAGAATAGATTTATTATGATGTTGTTCTAAGGAACTGCAGGAGTTCTAGATGCCAATAAAGATTACAGATCAAATGGGAGATAACCATTGTGTCTACTTAGATAAATAAACCTGCACACAAACAAAGCACCTTATTTGTACTGTTACCACCACTAATCCAACTAAAACAATCAGACAGCAGCTTTGAGAGCAAAAGAATCAAAACTGAAGAAAGATTTTTAAACTTCCACTAACAAAAATTTAGTACCACCCCCTTTTTAAAAAGGTCCTATTAGTACTTAAAAATAAGAAAGATGGGTGCTAATGATTATGCAGACTCAATAACAAAACAAAACCCCAAAAGGTGGCATAACCAGTAAAAACAGAAGTCCATACTAAGAAGTCATATCAATATCAAAATTCACCAGCAAGGCATACAGATACTTTCCTCCAGCCCATGTACTTACTACACTAAAGAGAAATGTAGATCTAGAAACAGAATGCAACATGTAGCACAAAATATACCACTCTACACTATCGATTTACAGGGTAGGGTATAAGAGATTCTGACACCATTCAAAAATAAAACAAGGCAGGAGGATGCTGTCGAACACAAGACCTCATGCAAGCTTTGCCCAATGCAAAAATCACAGGCAGCAGAGACTAAAGATGATTGCGGCAGCAACTCAGAGTCATTGCAAGACAAGGGGGAAAGGCAGAAATAAATCACATGGATAAAATAGTGCCCAGATGCCAATCCCTTGACTGTGAGAGAGAGCACAAATGCTGCTTTTGTTTCCCCACCTGAACACGCAACAAATGCATCAGCTGCTTAACTCTCAGCTCAGCCAGAGAGATTAAGGAGTTCTCGTTTCGGGAAAGATAAATAAAGTACACCTGATGGTCCTTTACATGCAACGATTTCTGAGAAGCCAGGAGCCCGGCTGTAATTCTTTGCAGCAGCGGTCGCCGCCTGCCAGCGCTCAGAGCATACATGTAAAGCAAGACTTGAAAGGCGAGTGTTTCTCTCTCCCCTTACGCAAACACATTAAATCCATATTTATCAAGTCACTTTTGTATTCGAGCCCTACCTCTTTTTGGCCTAGGGAAGCTTTCATGCAAGTGAAAGACGACTTTCTCCACAAAGTGCTGAATGTTACTGTGCTCGGGTCCTCTAACAAACACCATCCAGTCGTGGGTAAACCCCTCCACGGTGGGTTTCTTCCTAACCTGGGCTCGGTGCCCCAGCTCCAGTTTCACCTGAACAGCACACTGGCGAGAGAGAGAGAGAGAGAGGCAACAATGAGCAGGAAGGCGAAGGATCACACTCAGCTTTAGGGCAGTACGAATAACAAAATAAACAAAGAAAATAGCTATAGCACAAGGGGATGGGGAAGGGAAGCCACCCCAGACACTTAAACGTGCATTCACTCCACAGGAAAGGCGAAGAAGCGATCGGCTCGGGTTGTAACGGAATGCAGCCTCAAAGAAAGACAGAACCCCAACACAAATACAATGGACACACATGAACACGAGCAGGGGCAGTATTTCCATGGCAAAGAAAACGGGTGGGGAGACACCCCATAATGCTTTATAATAAAAAGCAGTCTCATTTGGAGGTGGATTGCTCCTGAAATTGAATATCCGTGGCAAGGGACGAAACTCCAAGGCATTTAAATCCAGATCGCATGGGCATCAAATTAAAAAAAAAAAAAATAAGGCAAGATGCGCAAGGGGAACGGCGGGGGGAGGGGGGGTAAAAGAAAAATACAACCCCCCCCATGCATAAACAAAAATGCCAGCGGCTGCCAGTGCTATAGTCCAGGGGTTCGAGGGGAGCGGGGGACGCACGCTAACAGCTGGTTCTGCACACACACATGCATGCATAAAGGTAAAGTTACTGGGGTGCCGCTGGCTGTCAGAGCCACGCCGGAGAGAACGCACCATCCTAAGCGGCGCCTCCTGCGCTGAGTCCCCTGTACTGTACTCACTGCTCCCCTGGCTGCTGCGGCTGCAGAAATATGGCTGGGTTATTATTCGCCTCCACCGTCTCTCTCTCTCCCTCTCTCTCTCTAGATGTGTGTGTGCTTCATGCAATTGCAAAGAGAAGAGAGTGGGAGGGAGAGCGGGCGAGAGGAAAAAGCCACACACTTAAAAAAAAAAATCCCCAACACACCAACCTTTCTCTAATTGGAAGCACTAAACGGTGTCTGGGCAGCGCAGGGTGGAGGAGGAGGAGGAGGAGAGGAAAGGGAGGGGAGAGCAGGGGATTGTATGTACTTACCGAACTGGCCATGCCTGGGGGCCCTGGGGTTTGCTGGGGTATGTACTTTTGTCCCCCACCCTACCCCCTTAGCTCTAATTCATGAAGAAGCAGCTGTGATGGAGAGTGCGCACAGGAGAGGAGAGTAGATGGCGGACATTCTCTTTCTATCTTTCCCCCCCGTCCCTGTCTGTCTCTCTCTCTCTCTCTTATTAAACTGAGCCCCCAGCAGCAGCGGCTGGGGCTGAGATACTAGAGCATGCGCCCTGCACCTCAAGCCTGACACTGAGACAGACATAACACTGTGCAAAGGAGGGAGGGAGGAAAAGAGGGAAAGCCTGGAGAGAGAGGTAGAAAGAGCCAATCAAACACAGTAACTAAATCACTAACCCCTCCGGCCGGCCGCCCGCCCGCCCTCACCGTCAGATCATTGCCATCACAACCCAAAAGCATTACTTAAAGTAACAGGTTACTGAGGGGAAGGAGGAGGGGGGAACCCACCACCTAACACTGAGTAAACGACTCAGGTCTGACAATAAAAACCGGATTAAAACTGCTGGAATGTAACCAATGTCTAGAGCCTTAGCCCCCAGCAGTAAAGCAGGGCATGAGGAGGGGGCACTGCACGACGGAAGGGAGCTGCTTGAGTTTGTCTGGGAATTTTAGAGGGATTCTTTTTACAAGGAGAGAGAAGAAAGAGGAAATTAAGAAAACCAAAACTTTAACTTTTGTAAAGTATTTTTCAAATGAACACAAAAAACGGCATAAAATAACTTGAAATCGCATTTACCAAGCTTGTGTGGAGACGAAATGAATGAAGGAGGTTTAAAAATGATGAGTGATTTTTGTTAAGTATCTTAATGAAACACGCAGCTAACTGTACGGAGTCTTTCAAAAAGAGTGATCCTTAGGACTGAGTGAGGATCTGTCTGCAGCAGTTACTTAAAAGTGTCTCCTAAGTGCCTTAATGATAGAAATGTACTAGAAGTTGTCAATTTCTAAGAGGTATGGGGGCTGTAAACGTGTTTGCATTTTGGAGTCTGTTGGATTGCATCAGAAGAACTAGTATTAACCCGCTTACAAACACATGATGCAACTAGCAGACTTAAAATAGCAAATAACGTTAATACGTACTGCAATGTTTATAAATTGGATTACGATCGTTATGCGCTTTAGTAACAGCGAATATAATCCATATAAGAGTACTAATCTGGTTAAATTCCTGAGTGACAAACAACTAGTTACTCCCCAAGCTCTGCTGACACAAATGTTCAGTTCTAGTTATTATCTGATCGATGTCAGGAGAACCGGCATGGGGGGAGGGCATTATTTCATTTCAAGAAAGAGATCAGATAACCATTACCACACTGTAGTAGTCAGGAAGCACAACAAGCGATTGAGTGGAGTAAAAGTAGAACGGTTTATCCCTGTTTTGTTGGGCGTGAAGAAAGGAGAAAACAGTTTTCTAGAGTTGGCAAAATAACAGCAAAGCTTCCGTAATCTCTAAAGCCTCTTTCCACCTTTAAAGTCAGGGAGACTCGTTGATCTCATTCACGTTATATGCTTTTTGTCAAACCTGCCCATCCTTAGAGTCTTGTAACTTTTACGCCAGTAAACAAGAAATTTTACTCCAACGTCAAATTTTATCAGCCCAACAGCGCTCTGTTTCTTAACAGGGAAATCACAAGCAAGTATTTTGAAAGACATTCTCCAGTAAAATTTGGGGCAAAATTCTGACGTTACAAAATTTTTTAAATTAGCTAGAAATGTTTCCGTGGGTTCTTTTTCACTTAAAAAAAAAATCAGAACCTATGATGTTTTCCACCTATAGATAGTGTCTGAAAGCATAGTGTATAAAAACGTGGAAATGAAATTGACTAGAAAATGACTATGAACAAAATGGAAACTCACTAGTCTCTTTTCTTTGCCTAAATTGAAAGAAAGGTAAAAAGTAAATAAACAGCAAAAAGCAAACTCATTTAAGTTTAATAATTTCAGTTTTAACAACCTCGGGGTCCTGTCCTTCAAAAACTACACACTTGATTAACTTTATTCAGGCCAATAGCCCTTTTGAAGTCTGGGGCTACTTACCTGAATAAAGGTATTTAGGTGGATACATGTTTGCTGGATCAGGCCCTGCAGTATTATTTGTATTATAGGTATCAAACATGTTGGTTTTAAATATGATTTTTGAGCCTGAGTGTCTCTTTACATTTTTCAAATTACAATATATTAGGAAAAAAAGATGTTCACCTTTTCCATTGATGGGCTGTATTAGGCCTCACTCTCTAGAAGATCTATAATGAAAATAAACAATATATTAAATATACCATATGTTAAATACACCATAAAAACATATTAAAAAGATGGAACTTTCAAAGCCCAAGCTTCCATCCTGGCTATTCAAACAACCTAATATTTCTGGAGAACTATAATTTACAGACTATAAGAGCCCTTTTAGCAAACAAAGCAAGGAAATATGCTAAACATGCATTAATTGAACAAGTATCACAAATGGTGATGAGTAGTAGAAAGAACATAGCATTTAAGTTTATTTAAATACAGTTTGCATCACCTACAAACTGGTTGAAAACATTACTTTAAAAACTTTAGATCCTTTCTATAGCATATATAATAAAAAATGCTTGCTCACAGCACAGAAATATGGCAATGAGAAATTAGACACTTGATTTACAGTGAGCTTCTGGATCACAGTGCTTTATTCTGTTTGCTGAGTACCTTCTAAGTCTACACGAATAATATTTTTGCCATATATAAAGTACTAAATTATCCTGTTTTATTAATGATAATTGCAACTGATTATGTCAATAATAAAAAAAATCAAACCCTTACGGGCTGGTATTTTTAATGAACTGTACTTAAAGCCAGTTTGAAATATCCTCTCTGGAAATTATAGATATTACCAGCAGATGGCGCAATGCGTCCTTGAACTGACGTCCTCACTTGACCTCTTCAAAAACAACTAAATAATCCCAGACCCGTTGTATTCTCCTCTATATTCGACCTAAATTACTCATATGCATATCATTAACAATATCTTACAACTAATTCAGCTAAATTTACCAGTCCAATCAACATCATGTTGAAACAAGTAGCTGAATTATATATTTTTATATCCATTATTTTAAATTAGGGGTTTTTTTCCTACATTTAGAAGGAAAAGTAAAAGACACCACTTTTGCTAGCTTCATTCTAAAATGTGCCTATAAGATCTTTTAGCTATAAAAAATGAAATAGTAAAACCAGTGCTAACTAATCAAGAGTCAAGAAGGAACTAGAAATTATTTAAATAGCACAAACCACAATATGGAGAATAATATAATAACATTTACCCATCAACTATACATATATTTTTTGAAAATTGAACCATTTGAACTTTAGACTGTCTTATACATCTATTCTGTATTGTTTGTAGGGCTGGATCTAGCAAGCTACCATGGATAGAACTCTCACTGATGTTGGTAGAGTGCCTAATTCTGCATCCTGCATATCATGATAGTAACCCTTACAAGAAGTCCCAGTGAAAACAAAGGGACTACTCAGATGAGTAATGCTTGCTCATATGAGTAATAATCCCTCGGCCAATTAATTCAATGAGGCTTTACATGAGTACAATGGTCCACCTGAACAGAGCAGTTTGACAGCTTAGGGTCCTAGAGACTGTAAGATCTTTTGGGACAGGGTCTTATTCTACATGGTGTTCAACATCTCCTCCAAAATGCTAAGTACCTCAATTATTTTCATGGGAGTTGGAGGCACTTAGCACTTCCCAGAAGACACACAGGGTGGAATCGATGAAGGGATTTAGGAGTTGCAATGGTGAGCATCACAATGGTTAACTTTTAGGAGCCTAGAAAAATTGCAGGAACACCTCTTCTATCCAAAAAGCCAAGTTAGGTGCCTAGGCTCCCTGAACAATGAATGGGGAGAGATAGGTGCCTTAAACTGGGATCCACAAAGCCAGCATGCTAGGCAGCTCTCTGCCTAATGTAGCCAATGGGAGATGCCAATATACTAAGCCCCAGGAAATGTTCCCTCTAATTTTTGACAGGCAAAAAAATGTTTCTGTGCAAATTGTTGTGCTTCTGTGCAAATGTTTGTGCACGTGGTGTTTCGCCATGTGCATGGGGTTTAGGATCTGTGTGTGTGCGCACACGCGCACAGCTTAGAGGGAACAGTGGCCCCAACCCCTTTCTCAGAGATAGGCACTTAGCTCTGCTAGTGATCCATGACCAGGAACCCCTCTCCTGGCTTAGGTACCTATGAAATTTCTTGCGTGAATGAGTTAAGTGCCTGCCTTACTCCACACAAAACAGCTTGGGGAAGAGGTGGTGGTGCCTACTTTATAACTTTGAGACCAGAGTGCTCACCCTGGATGTGGTAGACGGAGGTTCAATTGCCCCCTCTTTGCCAGAGGGGGAGAAAGGATTTGAACAGGGGGTCTTCCACTTCTCCCAGGAGGGTACTCCAATCACTGAGCTATGGGATATTCTGATGTGGGGCTTTCTCAGTCTCTCCTGTTGAAGCTGTTCCACTCTGGATAAGTAATGAAAGAGTAGGAATGACTCTAGTTCAGGGATAGAGCACCCGCCTGGTGGGCAAGATACCCTTGGTCAAGTTCTCCTGCTCCACTCACTCTTTCACCAAACCCCCTGTAGGCACTGAGTGAGTTTAGGTACCTACGGGGTTCAGCAGTTTTGTGCATTTCATGGCACCTAAAAATGGGATCTTGGGGCTTAAATCTGGGTTTAGGTGCCTAAGAAACTTTGTGGATTCCACCTACAGGTCCTTGTAGGTTTGATTCCCATGTCGTCTTCTATGTTTGTACAGGGCTGAGTACATATTCTGCTCTCAATAAATAACAATAATATATACTGTAATAATACTCTGCATGTATAGATTACGTTTCATCCAAGGATCTCAAATGACTTTACAAACATTACAATATTCTTAGGCAATAAGTAGGTATTATTATACCCATTTTACAGTCGGGTGAAGTGAGTCACATAGGTTATGATTTTCTCAAAGCTACACCTTAATACAGTTGCAAAGCTGGGAATAGGATTTAGGAGTCTTGGTCAAAATCTTCAAAAGTGATGAGTGATTATGGGTGCCTCAATTCTTGGATGGTCAATTTGGAACACTTTGTAAGAGCCTGATTTTCAGAGAAGGGGCACACAGCTCCTTTACAGAGTGTCTTGGGTTGGGCACCCAAAAATAGAGATGTCCATATAACCAGTAAGGTTTGAAAATCTTGCTTTATTTTCTATTAGTATTAGTCCATTACTCAAAGCACTAACGAACTCTCCACTAATACGTTGGCTGTAGTATTTAAGCAGATTAATAATTTCCCTTTCTTCCCTTTGCTTCACCTCCAGTTAGTAACTGAATACACATTACTGGTAAGCCTCACTGCAATCTTATGAAAAAAACAATTTTCAATGAAGAAAAAGACTCATACAGTTTCTTGATATCCAAACGCATTCTTAATGCAGTACCTGTTCAGTGTTTTTAACAACCACTGTATGATGAAAATGATCAAATTTAATTCATTACATCTTGAAATGTTCTTAATAGTGAGAGCACATATTAATGTGGTTAATTAGTAAGTCCATAATTTTGAAACTACATTTAGACACCTAAATTGGTATTTAAGCACCTAAATATGTGGTTTAATTTTCAGAGACAGTTAGCACCTGAAGTTCCCACTGACATCACTGGGAACATGTAAGAAACGTGCGTAGGTACTGTCCTAAAGAAGGATACTTTTCTGAAGGGGCTACTCTTATAAGTAATGGCTGTAGGATCAAGCCCTAAGAGCTCAATCTTGCATTTCTCATGTACCCAAAACTCCAATTAACTTCAGGAATACAGTACTGGGCCCTAAAATATGTAGGAGATTGTATGTACTCTGTCAAAAGAATACATGAAGTAAAAACAGACATTATTTTATTAAGTAAACTTACAGGTGAATATTTGCAGCTTAAAATTCTATTATATTTGAACTTCTGTCCTCAATAAATCTTGCTAGCTAGAAGATAAATTAATTTACAACATCTTTCTGTATTTCTGGGCAACTCTTCAGAAATCTTGGCTGCCTGTTTATAGTTTTCTTCCTTGTTTACATAATTGTTTGACATTGTGAAAAATATATGTGCTACTCTGCAACACCACTGAAGTGGTAGTGGGCACCTTTATCCCTATAATGCATTTATCATCACTTTTTGGAGAGCATATAAGGACTAAATAAACAAATTGTTCATCTTATTAGACTAAATAGGAAAAATATATAATAGACATATTTTGTGTGACCCATACTATGTTCTTCTGGCTGGATAGAAAGAAGGCAGAAAAACAAAGTCATGAAAATAAAAGACATTATTTGTTGATGTTCTTCTTGCCAACCTCCCCTGGCCTTCTCTCCATCCCCAAAATATCTTGAATTAGTCTCCCCACATTTGTTTTGGAAACCATTATTAACGATTATGATTGTTGCTTTGGGTATGTTTAGACTGATGGATTCTCCTTCCACATAAAAGCAAAAGCTGTCTGTAACTATGGATTCAATGGGAGGTCACAGAAGGCCTGATCCTGAGATGTACAGAAAGCATTCAGTATTCACTGCCTACAATAAGAAATAAGGGGTGAGGATCTGACCGGAGGGCCCTCAATACCTTTGTTAAGGAGCTGAACACTTTGCAGTATGTGACCTATGAAGACTTATTTCTAGACCTAATATATTTGTAAGTATGTAAAGTTATTCACCCATGGTTTTTTCAAATGGCTACAGTGCGAGGTTTTGAGTTTTCCCTTCTCTTTGCCATATTCATTTTCTTAATAGTGAGGGTTCTTGAGGTCTGGCATAATCACAACAGATTTATATTATAAAATGGAATAAATCGCACAAGGAAAAGAAGTGTTGTTTCTGCTTTAAAAAGACTGTGCCTATGCTAGCTGTTTCACTGAAGTTCACAAGTAAGGCGTTCAAGTCACATCTGAATCAGATGGAATTTTTCCTGAAGGCCATAAAACTATAACCATGTTAATGGTAGTTTTGTCTGCTTCTTGTTTTATGATGCCTTTGGTATTTTTTGCTTTATTAGACTTAGAATGTAGACTTATACAGCACCTTTTAATTATATGCAAGTCACTTTACAAGATAATGAATTGGATTCTGGTAATGCAATGAACTGTATAGGCAAACAGACCAGCTATTAGGCATTCAACAATAGCTTCCACACAGTCTGGGGTATCTGAACCTGTTTACTGAAAGAGGGAGTGTGGCCAAGACACAGGGGATATCCCCTACCCTTTTTGAAAAGACCCATGGGATCTTTAATTTCCACCTGTAGAAATAACAGAGAGGTAAAAAGAAATCTGAGTATAATGTTTCACTTGAAGAGCAGTGGGCTTTATTTCCAATGGTTCTGATGTTATGTGTCTTCTGTCAAGACCACCTTGGGTTGCTGCAGAGAATGAGCTGAAGTAAGGGTGTGGGTCATTGGGAAAGCAGTAATTGAAATACCCACTAATTTTTAATGGGTATCAGTGAAATAATTCTCTTTATGAGGTCCCTTTAAAAGATACTGTAACAAGGTGGCTTGCCCCAGGGGCTGCAGAGCCTGGAGTTAAGCCAACCCTGATTACAGAATGAATTCCACTTGAGAGGAATCAGGTGATGCCAGTATAAAAGGAGCAGGAAGTTACACAGAAGGGAGAAAGCCCCAAAAAATCACAGCTATGTCTGTAAACACTGTAGGGAACAGAAAGAAGGCTACTGTAGGACTCAGAGTTAGCGGGGGGTCACCATATGAGAAAGCTGGAGGAGGGGGGCAAACTCCAGGCAACAGGTGGAAGAAAGCAAAAAGTCAGTCCCTCTGAGAAGAGGGGCTGTGCCCACTTGAAAATGGGATAAAGACTATGTGAGTTTGTGTTCTATTTGAAAGACTTGGTTATTTTTGGAATACCTGGAGAGAGACAATGAATTAGGGTTAGGGCCTAGAGGGCCAGTATGTACCTGAGGACTCGATAAATTGGACCTTCAGGAGAGGACTTTTCTGAACTACCCTAGAACTGAGTTCTTAAGGAACCTTGAAATGCTGGGAGAGAGGGGAGCCCTGCCCTGCACTACAAGGCTTCTGGTCCTAGGCCCTTAAAAAAACAGTAGCATAGATTTCCCCAAACACTATTTCCACCGGACATCTTCCTCTCTTCCAGTACTTGTCTCTGCCTTTTCTTTGGCGCTCAAGAAGCCCCAGGAACTTTAAAGGGACACACCATGGTACAGGGCTGACTGACCCATCAATGGCTATTAGCCCACATGGTCAGGGGTGCAACCCTATGCTCTGGAGTGTCCCTAGCCTCTGACTGCCATAAGCTGAGAGAGCACAACAGGGGATGGATCACTCAACGATTGCCTGTTCTGTTCATTTCCTCCGAAGCACCTGGCATTGGCCACTTTTAGAAGACAAAAAGAAAAGGAGTACTTGTGGCACCTTAGAGACTAACAAATTTATTTGAGCATAAGCTTTCATGAGCTACAGCTCACTTCATCAGATGCATCGGAGCTGTAGCTCACGAAAGCTTATGCTCAAATAAATTTGTTAGTCTCTAAGGTGTCACAAGTACTCCTTTTCTTTTTGCGAATACAGACTAACACGGCTGCTACTCTGAAACCTTTTAGAAGACAGGATACTGAGCTAGGTAGACTATTCTGTCCCAGGGTGGCCATTCTTATGAGCCACAGTCCTTACTACCCTGCAAGAGGTCAGTCCCCTGGTACAATACAGTAGTTAATTCTGGCACTTAAAGGAATGTGAAATTGCTTTTAAAGATATAACAACACTGAATTTTTCCATAATTTTAGATCTTTAACTCCTTTATACAGCCTATATTTAAAATCATGTAGTGGTCTTATTGCAAGCTAAATATTTTGATTACAGACCTAAGACACTGGTTTGACTTATGAGCCAAAACAAACTGAGCCTAAAGATGTGATCATAAAACAAAGAATATCTGTATATTGCTAAGAAATGTCACTCTGCCTGCCAGGAAGTAATGGCAAAATATTCTAAGAGGTTTGGCTCTTCCTTGAATTAGCTACATTTACACACACTGATCTAAAGCCAAGTAGCCTGGGCCAGCTATGGGCTTGTTTAGAAGTTTATTGGCTTGTCCGCTTCTAATCACGAGTAAAATAGAAAATGAGCACTTTAGTTAGCAAAGACCTTTACAAGTGATATTTGGATATTTTAGAAAACAATATAAAATGGTTTATAACTCACCACCAACCACTTCACTAGGTGGGAGAAAGGACAACAGATAAATTCAAAAGGAAGTCGTAGCTACATAGGATAACACAGTATGGATGGTAAAAATATAAAAACTTTAGAGGACTCTAGGGACATATAAGGAAACCTGTTCAGAGTGGAAAGTCTTGTTGAGAGACCTACAAGGAAGTATTTCGTTTTTGGTTTCCTCACAATGCTATAGTCCCTAGAGGAAATAGTCTTGTAAAACAAATAAAGGAATGCAGGGTCAAATTCTGCTTCAGTTAAGCCAGTGAAATATCTGAATCCAAAGGAGTGACTCTATGTTTATAGCACTATCGCTGGGCCTGATTCCGATCACACTTGTACTGAAGTTAATAAAGATTAACTCCATTGAAATCAATATCCCTGATTCTTTTTTACATGAAAATCTCCTCAGTGCTGGAGAGAGGCCTGTGAAGTAGTTGGATACAGCTCCCTGATTGTCATCATGAATCTATGCCAGCCCATTTCCTGTCCTGCCCTAGGTTAGAGCTGTCTTGAGGCTTCTCTAAATTTGTGCCAGCTGACACTGTTCCATATAGAACTGTACACCAGCTGAAGATAATTGGAATGCAGTGTGCTTTTGCCACAGGCTTTACATTCCTCCTGTGCCAGGGCTTTGTTGGGGGATGTCACATGGGCTGGGTACACTGTCTCTCTCCAGGTAAGAGCTCCCCTGTACAGGAGGAATTCTCAGCTGGCCAGCCCCAGGTGCTTTCCAGCACCACTGGAGCAGCACTAAGGGACTGGAACACAGAGAAGAATATGACTTTGTGGCATTACATGGGCGTAAAGCCAATCTGGGAAACCAGAATTAGGCCCACAGAAAATAGAATTTGGCTCTAAGAAAAGGAAAATTCAATGAAACAGGTAGAAACGTATAACAAAAAACAACATGGGAAGGAGAAAGAGATTGGACAAAGAACAATTAATGAAAAATATCTGTCAAATGTTGGATTCAAAAACCATTGCAAGAGTTGATGAATATATGCTACGTGTTTGCAGGATCAGGGCTACAGAGTTTAGAAAGGCACAATTCAGAATTTTAAACATGAATCATGAGAATGGAAAATAGCTGCATTTACACATGAGAAAGCTGTAAAGCAAGACTGTTCAACATATAGATGTTTGGGAGCCAGTTTGGAATCACCGCAGTACAAGAGAGCTGGAGGTAATTTTATGAAAGCACGGAGGGGGGCAAAGCAGAATAATATGGGGTGGAAATACTCTGCAAACTGTTGGAAGGGGAATGCAGCATACAGATTCCTCCCTGTCCCAGAGATTTCAGCTCTGTGTGGTCCATGGAACCCAGTAGACTTTGGGAGCAGAGAGGCAGAGCAGCTGCACTCAGTTTACACTACTCCTAATGGTATGCACCCTTCAATGCATGCTGGATTTCCTGTCAGAAGACTTTCTGCCACCACATGACTTTAATTCCAAGCACTTTTCCATATATTAATGTATTAAAATAAAACACTGGAGCTAACAAGATACAAATGTAACAAGCATGATCTCATTGCTTTTCCTTATTATAACTCATTCTCCAATACCCCAGTCTCCTTTTCTTTGTCATTCCTTACCATATAACTTCAAGATTCAGATTGAAACTGCATAGAAGCAGAGGCCTATCAATGGTATTTGTCTGTCAAGTGCCATAAATGCCTAAGTTACGACATAAATAACAATGGTAATGAGTAAAGTCAGAAGCATCATGCATTCCTGGGCTGCACCTGCATCCTTCTTGGAGAAGAGGGGCTCTGTAACAGTGGGAGAGAGATGCCCAAAAGCGAGCACTGGTCCTAAAGGAACCGTGAGGTGGCCGAGGATGAGGAAAAAAGGAGAGCTGGGCAATATTTTTGAGTTGCAGATCCCTTGTGGGATACTCTGGGATGTGTGGAATCTGCCTTGGGAGTGCAGACTCACAGGCTGGCAGGGTTTAGAGTTCTCCCATTCTACCTCTTGCTCAGGGCTCCATGAGCTGATCACTAAAGGGAAACATTTAGCAGAAACTCTTCAGATTTGACCTGGTGGGCTTTTTTCAGAAGTTGGGAGGGATGGGCCAAAGAAATGCTTTTCATCCAAATGTAGTTCAATTTATGTTAGTCCCAGTAATAGAAAGTGATTGATTCAGTAGTGAATGAAAATATACAGGATCCCAGAATGCAAAATTTGAGATTGAGTAAAGAGAACAGTTATTTAAATGTGCCACAGAAAAATAAGATGACAGAAATATTGTTCTAAAAGATCTCTGAAGAATATAATTGGAAATAGGAATCTAAGAAGGCCAGAAAGCAGTTGTGACTGAAGAGAAAAATAAAGGCGTGGCAACTAAACTAAACTTAGTGTTATTGAATAGCTTTTCTCAATGAATAAATGGTTTTCACTAGAAAACTTACTCTTGTGAGTAGTCCTTTCTCGTGTTATTGGTCTCCCTTATGTCAATGGAACTATTTGTATGAGTAAGGACTACATGTGAGTGATGTATTGCAGAGTTGGACCCTGAAAGGTACACAAATTTTGTAGTTTTAATCCCCACATATCAATGGTCAAATCCTGTTTACTCAGGTAAACTTTCACTGACTTCAGTGGGAACTTGAATCATTAAAAATGAAGGCCCCGATCCTGCTAAAACTTATGCATGAGAAACTTTAAACTCATAAGTAGCCTCAATGACTTAATTGATACTAATGGTGCTATCATGTTTAAAGAACTCATGTACAAAATCTTTGCAGGACTGAAGCCTAAGGACCTGAACTAATGCCCACTGAAGTCAATAGAGAGAGTCCCATTAACTTCAGTGGGGCGTGGGAAGAAGCCCTAAATAAAAGGCTCTCCTGCCAGTGTACCGCCTTGATGTGGATGAAATGACAATTCTCACTTGGGCTAATGATGGTGGTGGTGTTTGTGATAAAGACACGTATTCACTCACATTTCACAGAAGTCACATTTTCTTATTTGTGTCTGTTATTCAAATGCTGCTCCAATCTGCTGGCAAACTCTGTGGAATCTAATTAGGCTGCGTTGTTCCTGGAACGAAAAGAATCACAAGATGTCATTCTGATTCTTGGAATCCTTACACCGTCAGAGACAATGTTTTCCTCCCTTCTGTCTGGCTTCTTCATTTGGAATTTACAAAAGTGTAAATGTATATCTGCTCTGAGATGAGCTGTCTAAGAAGCAGAGGGTGCAATGTAAGCAGCAGGACTGTAAAGCTCAGCAGTTCTAACCCCAGGTAGCTTGAACTGTGAATTAGGTACCTTTAATTCAAATAGAGGTGAACCTCACAAAGGTTTACAAAGCAATTGTAAGAATACCCCCTTTATGTTTTAAACAGACAATATCAAGATGACATCCCTTTGCTCCAGTGGGGTTGAACAGTGTACTTGGAGGTGGAATTTACCCCCATTTATTATTTTTATTATTATTAATTGTTTTGTGGTAGTGCCTAGGAGCCCCAGTCATGAACCAGGGCCCCAATATGCTAGGCACTCTACAAACACAGAATAAAAAGATGGTCCCTGCCCCAAAGAGCTTGTAATTTACATAATTTGCATTTTACTAAATAAAAATATGGGGCTAGACTGTGATGCTGAGCAGAGTTCTGAGCAAGGGCGTTTGAGCACAAGCTGTGCATGCAATTCAAGAGTAGCCCAGGGTACATTCTACTCAGAGACACTCCACCGAAGCACAATTCCTCTCTTACATCCTCCTTGCTCTAGGGAACATATTAAACTAATAGACATACTAGAAAGTTCAAGGAAACACAATGAAGCACCAGAAAGAAGTCAGTGTCTGATCAGTGATAATTAGCAGTTACATATATTATACTTGATTACTTGGTGGCAACGGATTTTGAGGGGTCAACCTTGTATCTCAATATATCTATCTTAGGTACTTATATGCCCCTCACCATCTCTTTAATGCATTTATTCCTCCCAACCCCTCTGTGGTTACAAATGGAGAAAACAGGCATGGAGACATTAAGTGATCTGCCCATCGTCTGTGATGGAGGAGAGATTTGAACATGGTCTACAAAGTTCTCTGTGAGTACACTAACCATTAGACAATTCTTCCTATCTTCAAGCAAATATCACTTTATTTACTGTATTTTAATTATTAGTATTATTTGTTTTTGTGTAACATTGGCAATATGCTCATCACTGTCAAATAGACAAAAATAAAGACCGTCACTGCCCCCAAACCATTGTAATCTAAATGAAACACCCACAGCAGACAAGCTGCTGGGTCACCCAGAGCTTTATATTTATATGTGATTAGATATAAGAGATTAAAGCTACAAAATATTTTGGATGGGACTTTGAAAGCCACTTTGCGATTGAATTCCCCCTTTGGGATTTGGGTGTCCAAATAAAGATATATAGCCTTTTTCATAATCATTCTAAACTCACTTCTTGTAAACATCATGGAAGAAATGGATTTTCAGAAGGAGTTAATATCATGCTACTGTCATCATCACATATTATGAAAAACACCACTGCCAATAAACCTCTACTTTAGAGTAAGTAGGTGTATAGAAATTCCAGTATGGAACCTGCATTCTTATTTAAAGAGGTCATTTCCCATTTTTATAGACTTTTTGGCATTTAAATATATGGTGAAAAAAGTCTTTTTTTACTTTTAATATTTTGATTAGTAATGTGGTTTTTAGAATCTGAAATGGATGAAGGTACTTTGGAAAAGTCAGAAACATTAGTCAGATTGCTCTTTTGCTTGTATTATTAACTGTGAGGTTTAGGATAATAAAAATAAGCCAACATGATTATATTCCTATTGGCCTTTTTCTAGGAAGTTTTGCAGATTGTGCTAAAATGGTCATTTGAAAATACAGATCGCAAAAGCAAGGAATGTAAGCAAGTGTTTGCTAAAGAAACTTCACTAGCAGTTGAAGTAATGGAGGGCAGGATTTGGCTTTATAAATACATTTTACAGTATTTCAGACTTCCTAATTTCAGTTTCTTAAACTGGAAGTGGTGAGGTCTGATACAGAGAAGGTTGTGGGAACAGAATGAGAATGGACACAGGCTATGAGGAAGGTCGGGCTCTGTCAATCAGAGGTGAGGAAAGAAATAACAATGGGAGATTCTGAAATGAAATAGCCATAAGCAGGAGAAGAGGATAAGTGTTTAATAGCTAGTGCTTCAGGAACGGATCAAAGACTCTTCATTACCCTTCCCTCATCCATCCTGGGTTGCCATCAGAGACAATTATGAAGAAGAGGGAAGAAGCCATGAGGCAGGTCCCATGCTTGAAATTCTGCCCCTAATGAAGTCAATGGGGTCAAAAATTCATCCCATGGGTGCATCCTTTTATGATATAAAAAGTGTCCATCTGAAGCCAGATATCTGAACTTTGACTGAAATTTGGCTATCCATTGAAACTTGAAATTTAATTCAGTCCAAGTCACAAGGATGCAATACTATGGCACAAACTTTGTAATAGAATATCAGGACCTCATTCCACAACTTTGTGGCTCTCCATAGAAGTGATGATGCTTGAGCTCTAAGGTATTATAACCAAGAGCTGTAGTATTTCTTTACTCATATCTGCACTCTTCCTCCCTCTTCCTTTTTCCATTTCTTGTTTACTTCTTTTTTCTTTCCAGTTGCAATGTCCCAGGCAAGTTGCTTGTCCTCTGCCTACTTGTAATTTACTTTGGGATCAATGGTCTTAGATTATCATTAATATTTGAAAACTAACCACTGTATATGCGCAGAAGTTACTTTTCATGCCTTTATTGCCCACTCTGTGAATTACATCAGTGACATGTTATAGTGACATTGAATTTAGACTGAAGTATCACAGTGTATACTTACTAACAAAATCAAGGCAATTTTTGATAGCACTAAAAGGAAAGCTATAATGACTCTAGCAGAATTGTTTTGGGTCCATTGGCCTTTATGACCTAATATATTTTTAGTGGAATTGTTTTAGAGCACATTTTTCTTAATAGAGAAATACCAAGTAATATGATTTTTTCCACTGTACCATATTCTTAATGGACAAAATATTGCAAGAGGTTCAGAGGCTGAGCTGTAGTAGTGTTGATAGAACTATTCCATTCCAAATATAGGCCCTAAGTGTTTCTGGTTTGGACATGAGCCAAAGCTGCATTACTGTGAGCCCATATTCAGATAGGCTACAATCCCAATTATTACCCTTCTCTGCAGATTATGTCTGCCAGGTGCAGAAATAATAATGTGTGAGAGGTGAGATAGACAGATTAGGACCGTAATTGCTAAAACATATGGAAAACATCGCACTGAAATGCCTTCTCTGTAGCTCCAGACCCTCTGCAGATTTGGGGGCAGTGCAGAATAGGTAGAAAGGAGTTGTGTGGCTTCCTGATTTTGCATATATGCACAATCGATAGGTTGGATTTAACCCATTGTTTTGAATATATCTCCCGCCGACATAGCTACTGCTGCTTGTTGGTTTAATTATGCTGGTGGGAGAGCTCTCTCCTGGCAGCATAGAGCAGCTAGACATGAGACCGTACAGCGGCACAGCTGCAGTGGTACAGCTGTGCTGCTGTAAGGCCCATAGTGTAGACACAGCCTTAGTGTTCAACTCCTTAAACCTTTTTTCTGAAAGATCCTTTGGGACCAAGAGGTTGAACTTCTTTGAAATTTTGGAGAAAATTCTGATGTCATTTGCATTATGTAGTTGTGAAGCACACACACATTTCCATTTCTAAAATGTCTTCCTCCTGCAAAAAAATGTTGTTAATGTTACATGAGAGCTGAACATTTAAACACAAAAAGTCAGCAAATTCTCTGTTAGATTTCCAACACCAATCCAAGAATATCCAGGGAGGCATGATCTGAGCTCATGTCTGAGGGATGAGAACTCCCACTTTTCTAATTCTAGCTTTGTTTTACTGTAGATTCACAGTAGGTCTTGGCAAGTTACTTAAGGTCTCTGACTCTGTCTCCTCATCTGTAAAATGTGGATAATACTACTTTAGTTAATGTTTGTAAAAATGCTTCAAAGATAACCATTAAATATTATTGTTATCCCTCAGTCCAATCACCAACTTTAACTGTGCCCTGTTGCTCACACACATGAGGGACCTAATCTAAGCTTATTAAAGTAAACAGAAAGATTCTCAGCTCTTTTAGAACAAGTCCTATAACATGAACACACACAGGTAGTAATATAAAATACCAGCTTTACACATCTAAGGCTACAGAAAAAGATATAGGGTCAGATCCTCTATTGACTTCAACTGAACCACCCTGAGTCACACCAGCTGAAGACTTTTCCCACAGTTTTTGTATTATGTTACCCAGAATGTTTGACCAAATAATGAAAGCCCTTTATTGTAATTAATGTTGGGAGAACCTAAAAAGGTTGGTTTTAAATAAGAATCCAATGCTAGGATCCTTAAGCCATGGATATTTAAACCATGTCACTTGGGGCCCAATTCTTCAGTAATTCTATTCTCACAACTCCACCTGAAGCCAGTGGGAGTTTGCGGTGTAGGAACGTGCAAGACTGATGACAGTTTTCAAGGAGAATGAATCATAGAATAAAGAAAAAAACCCTTGTGATATTAAAGCCTTCCTGGGATTCCATTATTTTATACGTAGTCATGGCTCACCGATCCAAATCTGTTTGCAATCTCCATTTTTATGTGCTCAAAAATTAAATCAAATTAACAGCTCAGTAATGCATAAATGCCATCAGATTGCTTACCCAGGTACATGGACAAATCAAGCATGGATTAACTATATTCAGGGACAATAAAATCTGCAGGTAAGTAAAATCAACACAGAATGAGTGGATATGAAGTCACTGCCTGGACTTTGCTGTGCAGAATGAAGGATTTAATTCAGGGTTTCTCAAACTGTGGGTCAGAACTCCTCAGGGGGTCACAAGATTATTACATGGGGGGTCATGAGCTGTCAGCTTCCACCCCAAATCCCGCTTTGCCTCCAGAATTTATAATGGTGTTAAAAATGTTTTTAATTTATAAGAGGCTTGCTATGTGAAAGAGGTCACCAGTTTGAGAACCACTGATTTAATTTGAACAAATAAAAGGCCTGATTCCATGATGCACTGAATACCCATTAATGTGAATGGGGACCGAAGGTGCTCATCATTTCACAGGCTTAGGTTCAGACAATGGTCAGCCCTTCTGTTTGTGAAGGTAGTTTCTCACTGCAGATCAATTCACTGCTGTCTTGTTGGCTCTTTGTTAAACAAAAACAATATAGCACCAGATATGTGAACACTTTACTCATCTTTAAGTATTATCTTCAGAACAGTTTAGATTATGTAAATGTTTTCACACTTACACCAGTTTGTCCAAAACCAAAATACCTATTTCTAGTCATTGTGTGAGACAAATGCTTCACTACTGTGGAGAGCCCTGACTCAATGAAACTTGTAATAAAAGGGGAAAGCAGAATTTGGGGACCCTCTGATGAGGCTCTGCATCCAGTACATGATGCAGAGTTCTGTGTCACAAGGGCTCCCTGCACTCCAGCATGTGGAAATTAAAAATACTGGAAGGTAAACTATGCGCTGAGCTGGTAAATGTGCCTAGACAGCTTCACCAGCCATTCTCCCCTATTCTTTCCAGCTCCACTATAGAGCTGGAACACCCCAGGTAAAAGAGCTACTGTCTGCTGCTTCTCTGTGTACTTGGAGCAGGGAGGATTCTTTCTCTCCTCAACCCACATGGTGATCCTGAGCATGCATCCCAGCCACTTGGACTGTGCCCCTAGAGGCCAAATGTTCAAAAGGTTTACACACCACACTGAGCCCAGATTTTCCATATTGTCCACACATGAGGTAATTGCACACTTTTGGGCTGGTTTTCCTGTCCCATTATTCAACCTGAATGTATAACTCAGGCATTGACCCTTGAAAATGTAGCCCTCCATCTTAAATACAAAATAATTATTGTTAATCAACCATACATTAATATACTGTATACCTAAGACATTTTTGTTTCGAGTACTCTTAACTTGTATATCAAATTCAGGAAATCTTTGAGGTTAGTAATACAGATGTAGATAGCAACATATGGTCACATCATCCTCTCCAAGCTCAGACACTGAAGGGATAGTAGTAGAAGAAATACTAGCCAGTATGGCTGGCAAAGGGAATTAGAACCTAAAAGAGGCACCATTCCCCTTCCCCCAAGTCCATGGAGTATGCCCCTTACTCATGAACACTATATATGAAAGATATGTGGGTTTTTGGTGGAAAACCTAACCAAAAGGAAGAGGGTGATGTCAGGTATAGTCACTCCATGCAGCATAATCCCCTGGTAAATGCACAGCATTTCCAGTGGAAGTTAATACTGCCAATGTCAGCAATAATTGTGATTCTATGACTCTTCAGAGAGCTTGTAATATGTGTAGCTGGGAGAGAGAGAACCAGTGGCAGCATAATTCTAGAAGTAACTGTGCTGACAGAAGGGAGCAGCCCTCTGGTTTCTCTAACTTCTGCCAGGGGATGATTCAACCACCTAGCCAATCCAGGATGTGGGGAGGTACATGGGTGTCCTATAGCCTCCCTTGCTTCAATGTTCCTCCAAATGGCACCAAGTGTGAGCTCATCAGGGTATTGAAGACTGAGCTCTGAGATTTTATTTCTTGGCCCCAGTCACATGACATGGGCCAGGATAACAAGGGTTATATACTCCGAGTCCTGATCTATGACAGGAGCAATATCCAGTGACTCACAGGTTACCGTTACACTCCCTAACCCTATCCAGACCTGTATATCACTCACCCAAGAAGAGAGAAGGTCTAGTGTTTACTAAGGCCTCAAGGCTGTTGAAAAAAATATACTTATTTTTTTCTTTGTGACTGTGCAAGGAAAAGGGTGATTTAGCCCAAATTTCAGATGTTCCTATATTTGTATTCCTACCAAACATACAGTATCCACAAAATTACTAAAAAGGGACCACTTTTGACATCTCAATCAAAATTCTTCTCTAGAATGCATGGCCTTGACTTCAATAGGAATTGTATGTGCATATATAGTTGGTTCTCAATCTACCACATTTTGCTGTTTTGGAGAAAACTTCCAGAAATTTTGGGCCTAATTTTGCATTCCTTGTCTAGCCCAGCCTCTCACTGGAGCCAATGAGCATTTGGGGTGTTCAAGTAGTGTGTGAGTTGACCTTTTGCTAGGATTTTCCACATTTTATATTGTCCCAGATTATATTTTAAAAATATACTAACCATTCAGTTTAATAAATTTATATCTAGGACACTATGTGGTAGAGACTTTGGAAATTATACACAACTCTGAAGTCCCTATGAATGCTTAACTCCCACTAAAGTCAATGGGAATTTTTATATGTGTAACCATTGCAGGATCACATTCTTTAAGAAATTTCAGGCCCAATACTTTGACCTACTGAGTGCCTCCTGGGAAGTGCTAAGAAACCTCAACTTACACTGACGTCAGAGGGTGCTGAGATACATATCACTTCCCAGTATCAGGGATCAAGGGCCCAATCTTGTCATCATTCCACACACAGAACTGGCATTGAAGCCTATGGAAGTTTTGTGTGTGAAGTGTGAAGGCCCCTGTATAGCCTAGTATTATTTGTGGTGAAAGCAGCTGCATCTAACAAACTGTGTTTTAAATCAGCCTTAATCTTAGTAGTGATGGTTAATGTTATAGCTGACAAGCCGCATTTGCTAAACTTATTTTTATTACCAGAATTAAGAGATTTTAAATAAATATTGTTTTTAAACATGGCAGGGTTTACTGCTATTGAATCATGTAATACATTGTTAACTTTGAGGTTCCTTATTCCAGTCCTTATTTTTTTTAAGCTACAATACTTCCTAGTTTAGATGGAACTCTGTTTAAGAAATTAGATATTCTAGCATTTTCAGTGGCTGCTCCTGAATGATATGTATTTATATACCATCTTTTAACAGAAAAATGTCAAAGTGCTTTTCAAAAGCTGTAAGGAGAAGGAGAAGCTGTACTAGTAACTGTAGTACTTTGAGATTGTTGGCTCTGCACATTCACACTTGTGGAATAAGCAACTACTCATGCGCAAGCTTGCACTCTTCCTAAGAACCGATTGGTCAGGGTCATTAACCTCCCCTTATCCTCCCCCCAATAAAATAGAGTTCTCTGGGTACAAAAGTGGGAGTTTTCTTAAAGTAGATTACTCTAGGATTAACAAAAGCTGTTGTTTCATGTATTGGAGGTTGGTGAACTGATTTGGTAGCCCACTCCACCCTAACAGAATTCAAAGACAACTTGGACTGTTTCAAGTTGCATTAGACAGACCAAGTTAAAACGGGTAGAGGGCCATCTCGGGTCTACTCTTAGAGTAGCGAATTTGATTTGAATTGGAGTAAGTGAAAGTGGATTGCCTAGCAAAGCTTGTAGCTGCTGTAGTGTAGAGCATGAACCACCCCAATTATGGCTCGGCAGTCAGGATTCTAAGGACTCCAGTGACTTCTTTTTTGCTGAGTAGAAGGGCTTGATTTATTGTGTCCCTTCATGGAACTACAGACAATACAACCCTGTTCTGAGGACCAGTTCCTGGAAGATCTCCAACCAAGAAGGCCCTCACAATCAAAAGCAAGACCCTTGATCCCAGAGACCTGAGCTCACTAAACAGGGCTCTATGCAGAAGAGCTCTCCTTTGACTCAGGCAAGACCTGGGTTTCTGATGCAATCTTAATATGAAAGGATCTTCTGGGTTGACTTGTCCCTCTCATTGATGGTGCCATGCCCTTGGCACTGCACCTGGTCAATCTGGATGATATCCAGGACCTTGAAAGCGGCAAAGTTGGGCCCTTGGCACTGGACTCAGTCAACCCTGAGGAACCAAAGTCACTTATACCAGACATAAAACCACCCTGATGAGCAGCCTGTGGAAGTGAAATGCTTCTTAGCATAGACAGGGCCAGACCATCAGCACCAAAACAGTACAAAGGGACAAACTCTGACAAACCCAGGGATCTCAAGTCACTTCCACCTGGGAGAAAGCCTTCGTGGCTAGTGTTCTTTAGAGCAGACAGTGCCAGACTTTCAGCATTGGACTCGTTTCACTAGGGTGTCTGCAACACGGAGATACCATTTCCTTTGGTTTGTTTTAAAAGGAAAAAATGAAAAACTAACCAATTAATGGGCAGTGTGACAGAGTATACACACCCCTCACCAGCCAGGAAAGGGTTAACGAGCTGCTGTGGGCTCAGCCAGCCCCACTCCAGTATATCTGCATTAGGGGTCAGGCTTGGAGACGGGGGCCAAAAAGGGGGAAGAGTCCATTTCAGTTAGGTGCTGGGTGAGAGGGAGAGCACATCTCCAGTTCTCATTCTGTGAGAGAAGCCTGGCTAGGGTTAGGAATGGACTGCAGCCTGCCACAACCTCCCTGAGGGAAGGAAATCCTGAGCCGGGACCATTGTTCTGATTTTCTACCAGTCACTTGCCTATTGTTGCGGAGCCACACTGCAACAGGAGGTGCCCTCCTGAAGAGAGCGACAACCAACTAAAATCCTTTGTCTTCTGCACCTGACTGGGGATGCAGCAGCAGGTTGTTGCAAGTCCAGGAGTGAAAATGGTCACAGGTGGGAAAAAATAATAATAATTAAAAAAAAAAAAAACCAATGAGGAAGGTGCAAGGATACCAAAGTGAGCTTTGAGTTCACAGCATCTTCAACAGTCACAAGAACACAGTGGCTGTTGGGGGCCACTCTCCAATTTATACTCTCAGAACCCTAGGTGAAGCAGGAGTATAAACGGCCCCAACAGACCCTGCTTTCTAGAAGATTCTGAGCTGAATGCAGGCATGTCCCATTATGTAGAGCAGAAGTTCTCAAGCAGGGATACTCATCTAGCCTTGCCTCTAACAGTGGCCGGTAAGACCCCTCTTTTACAGCACGGGGCCATGGTTGCTGGCAGAGATAGTGATGCTCCCCACTCCCTCCTATGATCTCAGTTATTAAACTGCCCCTGAATTTGATTCCCCCAGAGGTCAGATGTTCAAACCCTCCAAATCAATGGTGGCCAGTCCTGGATGCTCCAGTGGAAGCTCTAAGAACCCAGCAGATAATCTGCCCACATCAGATTTTATCCTGATCTCTAAGAGAGATTGGTTTACTCCCTGACAGTTTAATATCCCTTCCAAAATGTTTGTTATATAGGAACAAAATCTTCTGTAAACTTTTGAACCTTATAGAAATTAATTTCAGGGTTGTTTTATTTTGTGAACATTTTATAAAAATAACTTTTTTTTTTTTAGTATGTTTTACCTGAGGGTCCTGAACCAAAAACCTGGTTCCAAACAATCCAGACTTTGGGAAAGTTTGCATCCAGCTCTGCACATTGTGGTCAGCTCACATCTCTATAATGGACCAATGCAAAACTGTTAATTCAAATGCTCCCACATTTTGGATCTGGACCAAACTTTATGGTCAGGCAGAGATTTATTTTTAGATTAGAGATGGACTAAATAGATGGATCTAGTCTTGGTAACACCTGTCAAATCCATCAAAATCAGTGGGGTTGCAAGAGTGTAACAACAGAAGTTGGCCCTGAACCTCTAATAACAACACAAGGCACACCGGTGGGGCACTGGAGAGCACGTGACGTGCCGCGTGCTCTGGGCTAGACCGGCTCCTGGTTTTGCTTTCAGCAGCAAAGATAGAGACACACTGTCTCTTTGCGCGGGATCAGAGGGTGAGGGCAGCGGCTTCATGGTTGCAAGTGCGCATGTCGGGATCTCTGGTCGGCTGCCTCGCGCCCTGGGAACACAATCTCACGCTACAGTCTCTCCTTTGCCCGGCAGCTGGGGGAGGGAATTGACGCTGCTGCGTAACGCCCCGGTGGCACGTGGGCGGGGAACGTAGCTGCAGCTTGCGGGGCCGGAGGCTAAGTCAGGTAAGCGGCGCAGTGGGGTTTCCAGAATGCGGGGGGAAACGGCGGCCCGCTCTCAGCCCCCTGGGCGGTGTCCGTTGGAGCGCCGGCGGCTGCGGCCTTCCCAAGGCCCGGCAGGTCAGCCGCGCAGGCCGGGGGGCCGCCAGGCTGCGGTGGGCAGGGCGGCGAGGCGCCTGGAACAGACGCATCGCCCCGCTTTCGTGCCCGGGATGCGGGCTGGATCTGCCGCGTCCCCTGGGCTGTGCGAACCTCTGCCCTGGAAACAGAGCCCCGGAGGCGTAGCAATGGGCGCAGAAGTGCTTGGTGTCAGGGATATGGGGGGGTAGTTGTCCCCGCCGGCGGGTCTGACTGGGGGGGGGGGAGCTGGAGAAGGACAGCGCTCCCCTCCCCCCTCCCCCGCTGTGGGAGCGCCTTTGTAAACATCGAGGTGCACCAGCAGCAGGGCTGTTCTCCAGTTAGGATTGGGGCGAGGCCCCCCCCCCACTCCGGGTGTGTGTGTGTGTATGTGCGCGTCTAAAAGCCTCTCTGGCTGCGGAGGACAGAGTTTGCTGCGCGTCATCTTCCTCCTTCAGGTGGCCGCATCCTTAGACACTCAAGCAAGGGGGTTGCATCCAAGTGCGTGCCCTAGCCTGAAAAGTTGCCTCGAGGCCTCGAGTCCTGTTGATTTCAGTGGGAGTTGAGAGTGAGCCCCATCTCACGCGCCTGGGTTGCAAATCCGGTTTTTGCAATCTCTCTGTCATACGAATAATGCACATTCAGCCTAACAAGTAGAAAGTTTTACTACTTTCTATGACTCTAGAGTTCCCAACTCTGACTGAAGTTGTTCCGGGAGATTTTTTTCCCCCAACATGACATAATGTCAGTTTCTTTAAATATCCTATTAAAATCTCTTGGATTGCTTTCAATAGTCACCGGGAGATCGATGCCAATTCCAGGAGACTCCAGGCCAAACCTGGAGGGTTGACAACCCTATCTGTTCTGCAGGCCTTTCTGATGCTGTACTTCTCCCTTCCCACCCCACCGCCCTTTTCAGGGCAGGCTGTCAAAGTCAGGACTATTGTCAATCTAATAGCTGCTGTGGGAAATACAGTGAGCCATTAAAAGCATTCTACAAATTTATAAATAAATCTGATCATTCACAATGTTTTCTGCCTTTTTCCCTCTCAATTTGTATTGCTGTGGACGTGGGACCTCTTTTTTTTTTTTTTTTTTTTTGAAAAATTCACTTGCTCCTGTTACTTATTCTCCATCCTACTTTTGTATTTGTGATATAGTCATTTCCATAGCAATTCTGACATAGAATTGTGATTGTGATTTGGAGTGAGGAATGGGTGGTAGGAGTAGATAAACTTTTAACCTCTGTATTCCAAGAGTATGTCTACACTACCCACATTACAGCGTGACCGTGGCAATGTAGACATGCTTTATCGCCGGGGGAGAGCTTTCCTGGTGATTTAAAACAAAACAAAACACCCCAACACCCTGAACAAGGGGTGGTAGCTTTATTGCTCCCGGTGATAAAGCACTGTCTAGACTGGTGCCTGTTTTTCACACCCCTGAACAACAAAAGTTTTAGAGCTGGAAGTGGCAGTGTAGACACAGCCTAAGAAGTCAACCTGGTGTGAATAAATGGCTCTCAACAATGGGTCCCTTTCAGCTGGAGTTGAAAATGCCCTAACTGAAGTGTAGACAGGACAAAAAATATGTTCAGCACTGTGTGTGAAAGAAACCATGATTGAGACTTGGAGCTGGATTCTCCACTGTGATCTGGCTGCTTTGTGCTGCTCTGCTGGTAAACCAGTTCAAACTAATTACCTGGGGATTTCCGTAGTGTAAGAATTCCCCCGCTGTCATAGAACTAACATAGTGTCTCTATACTCCTCACACCCACAGGCCCTTTAGCATAGGGACTCTTCATACTAAAGAGGGATGTGGCTGGAACACACTTGCATTCTTGGGGGAATTCCTTCTTGCTAATTTTTTTTAAAGCCCTAAACAGATGGGCACAATTTTGTACAGCCCTTGGCTACCCCTAGGATTGGGGATCAGTAAGAATGCTCTAAAGCCACCTTTGCGCTCTTCCCCCCCCCCGCCCACCAGCTGGCCAAGTGCTTCCTTAGCATGTCTAAGGGTTGGATTTTTGGAGTGTGATAGTGTGACTGACACTAGTTCAGCTGTGAGGTATGGTCCTATACCAAGGATAATCAATTATTTTTTTGTCAAGGTCCAAATTTCTCGGACAAGGTACAGTCAAGGTCCAAACTCCAGAGAAAATAATACAGAAATAATAACAATAAGGATAATAAGTAAAAAAAAATAAAGATTTTGTGGTCCATTCAAAAGCATCTGGTGGTCTGGATTTGGCCCGTGGTCCGCTTAATGACTACCCGTTCCCTATACTGTTAATGGCTAATGGAATGCTGCTTTAGCTCAACAAAGCATCACTCACTTTTTAACTGTGTAAAATGATCTTATTCTGTCTATATTGGTAATTAAAGGGATATTGTCAATTTACGAATCTTTCTAATGACAAGAATAGGTTCATATTTTCAAGAATCACCTGAGGTCACTATAACTGCAAAGGATTAGGAAAGAGGCATTTCTCTAATTTTTCTATTACGTTTATTTTGTGCATTTGATAGCATGTAGTGTGTACAGTTATTTCCCCTGGTTTTCTTCCTGTGTGTGTGTTTTGGGGGGGGGATGAGATGTGGTCTTGCTCACAGGAACAGAAGATACAATCACATTTTTCCCATTTTTGAAATGTTCTTCTAGGATCACAAATAGGCTGGAAGAACTCACGTGCCTATGTAGTATCCAAAACTACTTTAAACTCATTTATTTTTAGATTGACTACTTTTCAAGTTGATGTTTTTGTCACTGACTTAGTGGAACAAATCATTGTCATTATTGTAGAGTAGACCTATAACGTCTTTGGAAGTAGGGTGACCAGATGTCCCGATTTTATAGGGACAATCCCGATATTTGGGGTTTTGTCTTTTATAGGCTCCTATTATCCCCCCATCCCGATTTTTCACACTTGCTGTTTGGTCACCCTATTTGGAAGTCAAATTGGACTTCTTGTTGCTTAAAGAATGCAGGACTGAACCTTTAATAAACAAAGACCTTGATTCTTATTTCATTCAGATGCTCCCAGTAAGTAGAAAGCAGTATGAGGAGAAGTATGGGAACTACTATTGGAATGATCCAAATAGAATGTTTTCTATAATGTCATTTTGTCTTGTTTAACTTACATACTGTGGTGGTTTTTTTACTTATTTTTCTGCAAACTCTCACAATACAAATCCTAGGTCTGGATGGCAGAACCTGTCCTTTCTGTTAGAGTTGACCTAATCTTGGCCATCCCTCACAGTTTTACCAATTTGTTGATATATTATGTATCAGGATACTTCTCATGCAAGTTGGTGGTGTTAGGAAAAACAAACAGAGGAGTCTTTCCTATAGCTTGTGTTCTTTATTTATCCTTTGCTCTTGTGGTTTTTTTTTATTCCTGCTCTCTAGCTGCTTGATGTGTGTAAAGTGCCTTTTCACCAGTCAGTTTAAGAAAAATCTTATTGTCCAGTAGCTGAGGACAAGGGGGAGGGATAGCTCAGTGGTTTGAGCATTGGCCTTGCTAAACCCAGGGTTGTGAGTTCAATCCTTGAAGGGGCCATTTAGGATCTGGGGCAAAAATTGGGGATTGGTCCTGCTTTGAGCAGGGGGTTGGACTAGATGACCTCCTGAGGTCCCTTCCAACCCTAACCTTCTATGATTCTATGATTCTATGACAAACAAAAACCCAGTCAGGACAATTGAAATTTAATTACTTACTGATAACAAGGCAGGCTGCTGACTACCACTTAGAAGGCTTGGGGATGTATTTAGTGCCCCATGTGTCCAAACTGAGACAAACAATTTTGGGTCTAAACTGCTTTCCCTGCTTGTATTTAGTAAATGAATGTCAATTATGCAAAATTACCTAGTATTATAATAGTATTGGGAAGGGGAATAATTGTCTTCCTGTGAAAAATACGATGGCACTTTTGCTTCTATTTTCCGGAGGAAAAGCATGGGGGGAAAATAACTTCCAGCTCAGTCTGATGTTTTATTGGGACTGAGGTGGATTTGTTTTAAATGACTACTGCTCTATTTACTTTGGCATTTTATAAAATATTACCTATGCAAGAGTTCAGCGTCTGATGTAGTAGGATATTAAATTACATAGCATTCATGGTATTTTAAAGATTGAAACAACTTGATCATTTCTTATTTGTTTGAGGCCAAATCCTCCCCCCAGTGCACAGTCTGAGAACCTGGAATGTGTGTTAGGGTAGAGGTTCTTAAACTGTGTTTCATAGTGGTTTGCAAAGCACTTGTTGGTTCATAGAAACCTGACGGCTCACATGATGCTGGCTCTCTAGCTGTGTTCTAATGTGGAAACAAGGAAAAATATATTAAATACTTTTCTAATGTTACTTGTCCATATAAGCAATTGCTGTAGTTGCTATGTGGATGTTACATTATTGGGAAAGGGGGAGGAAGTGGTCCGTGTGCTCCAAAAGGGAAGGGGAGTTAGTCTATGAGTCAATCTTTCTGTGAAATAAGGTACATGCTATGAAAATGCTGATGAATCCCTGTGCTAAAGTGCTGTGTGAGTGGGAGGAAATCCTTTCCCTAGGCCATGCAGTGGCCATGCAGCTGTTCTGTAGCTTGAGAGTTGCCATCACGCCCTGGCTGCAATATGCCCTCTTGACTCGCCGGTGAGGATGCAAAAGAACTCTGATGCACATAGTTGCTGCTTAACCACAAAGTACCTTGGGGTTCCCAGTTGGAATGAGGGATAACATTGGCTTTGGCATCATAGAATAAGGTAGTGTTTGGAACAGTACAGTGTATTTTAGTGGCTGCATTTTTAAAATTATGTCAACAAATGGCTTTGAATTAAGTATTAAACTAAGGTTGTTTTGTAAACTGAAATAGAAACAAAACAAACATTGGTCCTTTTGACTTCTTTCCGATTGGCTCAGTTTTGACTCAACAGCTACAATCTTCATGAAGTCAGTACAGTTGGATAAGAAAATGAGGTAAATGAAAACATACTTGAACTCAGCCTTGTGAATGGTAGCATGATTTTTTTTTTTTTTTTTTGCACACTAAGGAAAGGGACTTACTAGGACACTGTATATATTTTCATGTTCATTGGCCCCTTGAGATCAATGGTTTAGTTTGAATGACTGTAGTATCAGTAGATGACTTATTTTTAAGCAAAAAGTGCATAATAATGTTAGTGATCTATACGCAGAAGGAAAGTATGTGTGTATTGTATAAATTCCAATATGAGGTCACCTACCTTTAGTAGTTAAACTGCTAGAAGCTCTACTTCTGTTCCTAGACTTGGCCTTCACTCTCCATCCTTCTGTCTCATGTAGCATAGGCCCCAGAGAGGTCCATCAAATGATTGTCACAATGTTTCCACCATATGTTGCAGTATCTGTACATGGGATGCCCAGAAATGGAATAAATTAACATACTGAAAGTCGGGATGTGAATGGGTTGGCTACATGATTGGAGGTTTGCCTGCATAAGGCTGTGCTTAAGCTCTCCTTTTAATGGGCCTTAACTTCAGTGAATATTGTCTGAAACCTCTTCCACTCAACCTCCCTATGAGAGTAAAAGTTTAATAGAACTTCAGTAATGCTGTCTATAATATGTATTTAAACCAGTTTTTGTTGCGTGTTAGGCCAGTAAATGTAAATAATGCTCCAGTCAATTTAGTGTTCTGGGGATTAATAGTCTTCGTTCTGATGCACTTTGCACGGATAGGCAAATGTGAAAATGTACTGCTGTGTGTTTGGAGAATATGAAGTTTTCCTCAAAACTGATTAGCCGTACATACGTGGCTAAAGGGAAGATAGTCAAAGCACAAATGGGACTTGAGCACATATCTAGATGCCCTTTGTTCCTTTGAAAAATCTCTCCTTGAGAATTTTTGACTGGAATATTTTTTTACTTTTTCTATTTATCATACTATATTTAAGCTATGCCAAAAAATGTTCCATCCTTGCTATCAGATATTTTTATTTCTGGTATTTTGTTAAGAGAAGAGCTCTTTTTTCTTTAAGTGCTTTGCTGAATTGGAAGGGACTTAAAGCGAAGCATGTGTTTATGTGCTTTGCTGAAATGAGATCTACATAGGTGGCACTCATCTTTTCAAGTTATTACTGAACAGACGCTCTTAGCGTAGGGGACTCTTTCAGATGGGTTATAAGTCAGATGACCATTTCTACTTTATGAAATTTTTTTTGCAAGTTTAGGAGTGACAGATTGCTTTCATAACCAAATTCCAGTTGGAGAAGACGAATGCATATTTAGGAGACCAAAATGTAGTTTCCATCACATATGATATTCTTCCAGTTCATCTGCGCTATGAGTAGTTTTACTTCGTGGTATTACACTGATCCTGCTTTCTATCTCAGAGGAGGCTGCCTTTCAATTGTAGGGAGTTGATTGCTGTATTTGTGCAACACAAGTTATCATTGAAATTTAAGATAGTATTATAGTGTAACCTGGGTGCAGCTGCAGCAAAGTTTCTTTGATCTAGTTCAGTGGTGGGCAGACTGTGGCTCCTGGGGCACACATGGCCCATCAGGGTAATCTGCTGGCAGGCCACGAGACAGTTTGTTTACATTGGCACAGCCGCCCGCAGCTCTCAGTGGCCGCGGTTTGCCATTCCTGGACAATGGGAGCTGCGGGAAGCAGCGCGGGCCGCAGGGACATGCTGGCCGCCACTTCCTGCAGCTCCCATTGGCTGGGAATGGCGAACCGTGGCCACTGGGAGTTGCGGGCGGCCATGCCAATGTAAAACTGTCTCATGGCCCTCGAGCAGATTACCCTGTTTGTTTACATTGGCACGGCCGCCCGCAGCTCCCAGTGGCCGTGGTTCACCAATGTAAACAAACTGCCTTACTGCCCGCCAGCGGATTACCCTGACAAGCCACAGGTTATCCACCACTGATCGTGGCTTGCTAGAACAAAGTTCAAAACTGAATTAATAGAAGTATCTGTTTGTAACTGGAAAGAATGTTACTTTCTACTTATTATAGTGTGGCATTCAGTTATCCCCTTGCATCACTATTTGTATTCTGATAGTGCCCAGAATGTGCAAAGCACTGTTTACAGACACACATGAATAAGGAATCTTGGCCTCAGTGAGTTTATATTCAGGTCTAATTCCCTGATTCTGAAAAGCACATAAGAGCATGCTTACATTTCACCTTTACTGCTATAAAAGTTAATGCAGAGTGCCTGAGGGGGAAATATTGCTGCCCTTGTTCTCATGACTCTCATTGAAGATGATGGATGAGCAATTTGACCTAAAATGTATAAATACTTGGCTAGTTCATATGTTGTACATTGAATGTCACTGATAGATTCATAAAATACTTACTACAGCGGAAGACGTACTACATTGGAGGGCTATTGTAGATAAGGCAATAGTTGCTTACGTCAAATAATAGACTTCTGGTTTATCTATAAACTGGGACATCTGATTCCAGTTGTGTATAGAAGATTCAACACTTTTAATGATCCGGTATTATTACTTCTTTTTAACGTGAATAATAAAAAGTAGCTCACGGACAAGTTGCAGTCTGAAATGAATCTGTCTGCAAGATAGAGACTGTATCTAGTTCCTCTGTTGATCTGCCATATGAATGAATATCTGCTTTGTGCAATAAAATAAAATGTATTTTTATACAATAGGGATTTAATACTGGAAACACTGATCTGAATAGTCCTTACTCTCTCAATAGTTCCATTGAAGTTTAATGGAATTACTCTTGTGAGTAAGTTTGTAGAAATGTAACTCTCAAATACTGGGAGACATGACCCTGATTTAGCTAACAGTGGTTTGGGTTAATTGAGGTTGTAACAATTATCCTGTGATTAGTGGATGTGATTCTCCATCTATTTTGAGTTGCACCATAAGACATAACAAGTGCCAGGGCTTGATTCTGCTCCAGTCAAAATTAGTAGAGAAATTCTCATAGATTTCAGTAGAGGCAGGAATGGGCCATCCATGTGTAGTGAAGCACAGATCTGAAGCATGTCCATATATATATTTTTTTTGTATGAATGCTTTTGCACATGTAGAATTATTTTTTAAAATTTCAGTCCATACTAGATTTTTTTTTTAATCTGTTCCTGTGTTACAAAGGACACATTAAACTGGATCCAAACTTATTGCTTGATATTTATACTGTTCACACTTCAATTTGAATGGTGAGCCAAAGCAAGTCAGATTCTAATTATTTTCAAGTTCTGGTTCTTGTGCACTGGCACTAAGCTCAGCCTGGCTTGGTCCATTCCAGAAACAAATCAAACTTATTTTTTAAGATATCATAAACAATTTCTTACGAATATTTTATACATTTTTAAAACAAAATCTAAATGTGTTTCTTAGGTGAGAAATTATTTGTATTGTTTTTTCTTTTTAAATGTGAAAGGATGCTGTGAATAAATAGCCTATAGTTGGAGGATTCAGAAAACAAATGTTCAACTAGCCATAACAAACTATGGTTGCATCTCAGCAATTTGGTTCATTCTGAACTGTCCCTTTTTGAAATCAGCAGTGCATGGATTGATGATCCTGCAGCCAAACTTATTATTTAAAGAATCATTTGACCTTATGTTGTACTGTTGAGGCACTATATCTTGACTTTTTAGTAAAGTTTTTGATACTGTCTCACATGACCTCATAAACAAACTAGGGAAATGCAACCTAGATGGAGCTACTAAAAGGTGGGTGCAAAATTGATTGGAAAACCATTCCCAGAGAGTAGTTATCAGTGGTTCACAGTCATATTGGAAGGGCATAACGAGTGGGGTCCCGCAGGGATCAGTTCTGGATCCGGTTCTGTTCAATATCTTCATCAGTGATTTAGATAATGGTATTGAGAATACACTTACAAAGTTTGCGGACGATACCAAGCTGGGAGGGGTTGCAAGTGCTTTGGAGGATAGGGTTAAAATTCAAAATGATCTGGACAAACTGGAGAAATGGTCTGAAGTAAATAGGATGAAATTCAATAAGGACAAATGCAAAGTACTCCACTTAGGAAGGATCAATCAGTTCCATACATACAAAATGGAAAATGACTGACTAGGAAGGAGTACTGTGGAAAGGGATCTGGGTGTCATAGTGGACCACAAGGTAAATATGAATCAATAGTGTCGCACTGTTGCCCAAAAAAAAACAACAAACATCATTCTGGGATGTACTAGTAGGAGTGTTGTATGCAAGACATGAGAAGTAATTCTTCCCCTCTACTCTGCGCTGATTAGCCATCAACTGGAGTATTGTGTCCACATTTCAGGAAATATGTGGACAAATTGGAGAAAGTCCAGAGAAGAGCAACAAAAATGATTAAAGGTCTAAAAAACATGACCTATGAGGGCAGATTAAACAAACCCAATTATTTCAGTCTGGAAAAGAGAAGAAGGAAGCTACATCTACACTAGAAACTTTAAAGCGCTCCCACGGCAGCACTTTGAAGTGTGAGTGTGGTCATGTGAGCACTGGGAGAGAGGTCTCCCAGTGCTCCTGGTAATCTGCCTCCACGAGGGGAATAGCTCCAAGTGCTGGAAGCGTGGGTCCCACACTCGGAGTCCATCCACACTAGCGCTTTAAAGCGCTCAAACTTGCGCTCGGGGGTGATTTTTCACAAGTTTGGTGTAACTGTTACCTTCAAAGTATGCAGTGACTGTACTGGGCAGTGTAGACAAGGCCTAATTTTGTTATTTCTGTATCTGCAGCTCGACAGTGATGATAGTGCTACATTCTTCTGTTGATTTTTCTAGTGCGCCCCTCCTTTCAGTTACTTCCCCTGCTTGGGGTCCTAAGATCACCAATGGGTTTTATACTCGCATTTTGGAAAAATAATACATTTTATGGCAGTGTAGGATACTAGATTTCCACCCTTCACATGCGGTATTGTGAAGAAGAATACATTAAATATTGTGAGGTACAGATACTACAGTAGTGGGAGCCATATAAGTACCTTCGATAGAAATTCACTTCACAGGCATGGCCTGATTCTGAGAGTTGCTGAGCGTCTACACTTCTCATTGCAAGATTGGTAAGCACTCAGCACTTCTCAGGATCAGGACCTTTGGGGCTTTGCAACATGCAGATGCCTGTGATCAAAGGTTAGTCTGCAGGTAACTACATTGTGGTTCATCCAGGGGATGGGGAACTGGGACATCCTGCCTCAGTTACTCACTCTAGCCATTCATGTGACCTTGGGATAGTTACTTAACCTTGTGCTGTTTCTTATCCATGTGTCAAATGAATAGAATTCTACCAAGTTCATGGTCCATTTTGGTCAATTTCACGGTCATAGGCTTTTAAAAATAGTCAATCTCATGGTATGAGATATTTACATGTGAAATTTCACAGTGTTATAACTACGGGGGTCCCAGCCTAAAAGAGGATTGAGTGAGGTGGTGGTGTCGCAAGGCTATTGTAGTAGGGTTGTGGTATTACCACTCTTATTTCTGCACTGCTGCTGACGCAAGTGCTGCCTTCAGAGTTGGGCAACCGGAGAGCAGAAGGCAGCACAGATATGAGGGTTTAATGGTATGGGGGGGTCATTACTTTTTGGGAAGGCAGGGCTTGCCTCATGGAGGGCAATGGCAAGGGTGCCAGAACCTTTGCAGAAGTGGGGGGCCACCAGTGCCAGAACCGGGGAGACTGGGAGCCATGCCCCCCTCTTTTTAACATGGGCATAGTTTGGGAAGCAGGGGGCAGTATTGCCCCCCCCAACTGCAAGCCTTGGCCAGGTGTGGAGTGGCGCCGGCTGGGGCTGCGCTTTGCAGTGGAGGAGCTGATAATGGTGCCCCCCCCACAGCGGTGGTATCCCTAGCCTCTGTTTGCCAGAAGCTAGGAATGAATGACAGGGGATGGATCACTTGGTGATTACCTGTTCATTCCCTCTGGGGCACCTGGCATTGGCCACTGTCGGAAGACAGAATACTGAGCTAGATGGATCTTTGGTCGGACCCATTGTGGCCGTTCTTATGTTCTTATGACCCTCCTCCCATGGCTGGGGAGTGATGGGGCAGGAAACGTGGCGGGGTTGTGGAGCTGCCTGCAGCTGTGGGTTCCCAGAGGTTGGTTTGAATTAGCTCCATGAGTGGCCCCTGTAGGAGAAGAGGAAATCCCATCCCTCCCCAGCCCTGCCAGGACTAGCAGCTGGAGTCTGGTGAATGATAGGAGCCCTGGCTGGGGCGCCCTAGTCCTGCCCCCTCCCCAGCAGATTTCACGGGGGAGACCAGTTTTCATGGGCTGTGATGCGTTTTTCACGGCCATGAATTTGGTAGGGCCCTACAAATAAACCTACTTATGGTTGATGCTTGTAATCCTAAGTGATCCGTAGATCTTGCTGTCTAAGTGCAATGTAATACATTTTTAATACTGTTTATTCCTCGTGTGTAATATGCCTTCTTTCCTAGTCCTAAACAGCATATTTTTAATCTGTTGCAGAACCTAAATTAATATCATGTGAAAGAATCAGAAATGTCAGACGATATCAAGAAGCGGCTGGAATTTCCTAACACGCTTATTCAGTCACAGGTAAATAACTTTTTAATACTAACCTGGTGAATTGTCACATTCAGAACTTTTCATTTTATACACATACCTTTCCACAAAGCCTTCTGCACCCCTGCAGTAAAGAGACAAAAAGAACATTTCCTCCCTCTGCCATTATAGCTGTAAAATCAAAGCCAGCAGATAATAAACACTGGCTAATCAGCTTGACTGCACAATCCAAACATCAAACCCATTCACCCACCACTGCAAAGAGCTCTCATCTTACTTTGCAGAATAGATCAAGTCTGTAAACTCTAAATGAGGCCGGATGGCATTAACCACCCAACTGCCTTGACAGAGTTTGACCCTTGTTGATGCCTTGTAGCTCTGGAAGTCCTTGGGAATATTTAAGCTACCACCTACTAAAAACAGATCCTTGCTACATAAAGTGGCAAGATGGAGCCAGTAGAGAGCAGCTGCACCCATCAGAGAATGGCTGAGGGTGCTGACTGTTGAAAGTTGCATTCTAATTGGCTGGCTAAGCCTCTCTTATGTCACAGCCATAAACCAACTCACAGTGATAGAGTTGGAATCTCATCATGCCAATAAAAATATATCCCTATGCCCATTATTTTTAATGGGTCAGAGAAGAATAATAGAATATGGTTAAAAATATGTCATCCCTACGCCTATGATTATTTTTAAATCATTAAAAAAAATATATCCATACTGTTTTTAGCTCCACAGACCATTAAACCTACAACCAGCTTCCGCCTTTCCCTTTGCTTTTCTCTTCTTCCTGCTGCTCTGCCTTAAAAATTGAAATGCCATGCAAAACACGTAATTTTTGTCGCAACCTTCTTCCTCAACAGGATGGGTCACTGTGAACGCAGTCTGTATAACTTGGAGCCTTTGCATTGCTTCCACATTTAACCCCAGCTACACTGATTTACAGTAAATCCTGTCTGTCGAAGATGTATGTAGAGCAGTGTGGCTAGATCCTTGTGTTGTTGGAACGGGTGGAGTTTCCTAGAAAGCTAGAGGTAGAAGGAAGGTATTTTTCGTCACTGATGAAACCAGATCACTGAGACTTAATGAGAAGTTAAACAGGACTCTGATGCTCTGAACCACTTGATAAACCAGTGTCAGATTCCTTCAGTGGAAAAGGACAGTATCCTGGCTAGTTCTTTGTAGCATTTACCCCTTTGAAACAGTGAGATTTGGCATTCTCTCCTGCTATCCATTGCCCTGGGTGGTTATCTTTTAAGGTCACTAGTTTTGTGTTTGATTACTTCACTATCTCCCACTTTGCTTCTGTTGCCCATTCCAGAGTTTTGCCTGGATTTTCAAAGCCATCAATTCATCAGGAGCCAACTTTCAGAACCCAATGGTATAAATGACCACATCTCTGTCTGTCACCTCCCCCCCCCCCCCAAAGAAAGCTCCACTCTGGGACAGTGTGGCTTACAAAGCCCAGGATAAACATGTGAGGGCCATGTTCTTGGTCAAGGCAGTTTGCCTGTGAAATGATGTCCCAGAGGAGGCTAGTTGATCCCAGAGTATTACCACCTTTATTGTACACTGCAAAGTCCTCTATTGATAAAGCGTTCCTACCCTAACCAGAGTGTCTGTAAGGATGGGGTTGTGAATGTATATCTGAAGAACAGCTGCTTATAATCAGGAAAAAGATGAACAGAAGGCTCACTGAAGTCCACTTGGACAGTGTCATGCAGATCTAAGCAGTTAACTAGCGTGGGGCTCTCCATAGAAAATCTTAGATATCTGACGTTTTGCCATTCTCTCTCTTGGTTTACATAATAACAAGACACACAGATAATAGTCCATCTATTTTTTTCTTTTTTTGGTAAAACATGTTAAAATACTTAAAACAGTGCATTGAATAATCTCATTCTTGTAATGTTGGACAGAGTGAACTGCTTATAATTTGCGGTTGTGTTTTCTGGAAATGTGAACTGTTAACTAGAAGTATTATTACTGGTTTACATTTATAAAATCATGGCATGCTATCAACATGTCTATAGAGAACTCTACTGAGGTTAGTTTCCGATAGGATAATAGTACAAGGTGATATGGCTGGAGATTGGTAGTTTTATGATATATTTCAACTTCTCTAACAAATTGTTGTTTGGCATCTCTTTTTATCCAGATGTTGCATTAACAAGTTCTTCGGCTGTCCTAGCAGTGCCGCTGCAGCTTTGATATTGATCTCCTTTCTAAACAATAGTGCAGAGTGCTGCTTTCACTGCATATTTTAATTATTTCTGTCTTTTGTAGGCGGTGGGACATCTTATTGCTGCAGTGCTAAAAGAAAATGTTTTATCCGACAAGATCAGTCAGTCTACTAACCAGGTCTGTATTTGTTTTCAGCTTCTCTCCTACATCAGATTCCAAGCTTCTTCTGTGGTCTCCCATATTCTCTGGTTCATGTTTAATAAAGTTTCAAATGCTGTGTTGTGTTTCAGAGCATACAGCTGGTGATTGTAAATCTCTGTGATCTGAAGGGTAACTTTTTTTTCCATTTTGAGACCCAGTGGCTAATAGTAACTGACAATAGAGTGATAATGTTTAACTGGCAGCTAACTCAGGCTGATGACAGTTTTGTATTCTAAAATTTGTGTCACTGCAGACAAGAATTTCATTAATGCTAATGAACTGTTTGTATATTAAAATCTTGCAAGTTAGACCTCAGAGTTAAAGTTGCAGGACATATTTAATTTCAAATCTCAGTAGCTAAATGTTTCCTTTTGTATTAGCAAATTAGGGTTCATATTTCCTTATGAGACAATGTGACTCAAGGTCATAATTTACTTTTCAGTTTGTTCAACGTTTGTTAGTTGAGTGGCGTAGAAAATGCTGGTCATGATGAGTGTCACAGAGCACCATAGGAGAGGGCTCAGGATTGGCATTTCCTTTTCTCTAAAGGAGACCTGTAAAAGGGGAGAAGGAAGGAATGGTTTTGTGGCTTTTTTGTTTGTTTTTGGATAGATAAAGACCTGAAAGATATAATTTAAAAAGGTGGGCTTTTATGTGTTTTCCTTTAAGATATCAGGCATGCTAAGTCTTGTTTTTTTGTTTTTTGTTTTGAAGTTCTTGAATGACTAAAATGTTTGAGTTTGTCTATACTGGCAATTAACAGCTCTGCAACTTTTTTGCTCGGGGTGTGAAAAAACACATCCCTGAGCGCAGCAAGCTGCAGCACTGTAAAGCGCCAGTATAAACAGTGCCTCCCCAGCGTGAGTACTGTGTGCTTGGCACTTCTTAGGAATGTGTATATATAATTTGTGGATTACACCAAGCTGGGAGGAGTTACAAGCACTTTGGAGGACAGGATTAGAATTCAAAATGGAGAATTGGTCTGAAATCAACGAGATGAAATGCAATAAGGACACACAGGAACGAAATATCAAATGCCCAACTACAAAATGGGGGATAGTTGTTTAGGCAGTAATACTGGTGAAAAGGATCTGGATCAGAAATTAAATATGAGTCAGCAAACTCATGGTGTTGTGAAAATGGCTAATACAATTCCGGGTTTATTAGCCAGGGTGTCATATCTAAGATATGTGAGGTAATTGTCCTGCTCTGCTTGGAACTGGTGAGGCCTCGTTTTATGAAAGATATGGACAAATTTGAGAGGGTCCAGAGGAGAGCAGCAGAAGTAACAAAAGGTTTAGAAAACCTGACCTATGAGGAAAGGTTGAAAAAATTGGGTATGTTTAATCCTGAGAAATGAAGACTGAGGGGGGACCTGGTAAGTCTTCAAACATGTTAAGGGCTATTACAGAGGATGGTGATTAGTTGTTCTCCATGTCTGCTGAAGATAGGACAAGAAGCAGTGGATTTAATTTGCAGCAAGGGAGATTTAGGTTAAGTATTAGGAAAACTTTCTAACTATAAGGATAGTTCTAGTTACATGTTCCGTGTTCTCATTGTAAACGTTTCAGAGTGTTGATTTGTTAGAGTTTAAAAACATGTATTATCTTTGTACCTCTGCTCACAAACCAAATAGTAAATCAGCCAATTAACAGATGTGTAGCATGAAAATAACAAAGGGCCTGATCCATAACACAATGAAGTCAGTGGATTTTGGATCAAGCTTCCCTGTATTCACAACTCCAGGTTAAGAACACATTTTGCTTAAGGTTGAAAGAATTTTAAGTCACTTCAGTTCTACAGAGGGATTATTGCCTGTCTATAGCAAATTCAGACATTTGGAAATGCAGCAATTCTTAAAGCAGTGGTCCCCAAACTTTTTCCATCATCTCCCCCCTCTCCCCCTTATCCATAATGGAACCTGTCCATGCCCCCCCGCCTGGGAACGGAACTGAAACTTTTCATGGGAAAATGTTGCTTCCAACAATACATTTTGAACAGAGATTATTAATTTGAAATTTCCCATGGGAAAACAAACTGAATTGGTAGCAAAAAGTATCTCAGACTATCAAAACTTTCAGATCTAGTAATCTAAGGTAGTAGTAGTAATGTAGGTAAGGAAAATGTTTAAGACATTAACATGACAATGTTGCTTTGAAGTTTGAAGTTTTTGTGTGTTTTTTAACAGAAAGTAAGAGATTTTTATAAATGACCTGCTTTGGCAGCTTCATTGGATAACAGAGGTTTGACTGGTTTTGTCTTGCTTTTGTATTTACTAAATACAGTAATACCCAAAGAAAGCAGAGAACTGGATCTTAGTTTTACCTACTCTCTACTTTAAGCTGCAGCTCTGGGAAAAGGATTTCAGGCAGGGTTTTGTCTAATAGAATACTCAGAGTGAATAGTAGTTAACTTCTGTCAGCATCCTAAATGCTTGTTCCCCATGCTTTTTATTTCAGACTCCTGCTTTGAACTTGCTCTGGGAGAAGTGCTGCAGTGAGAATGTGGTTGTGCGGACGGCCTGCTGCGAAGGCCTTGTGGCCCTTGTTGCACAGGATTATGCAGAGTTCAGTTATGTTCTCAATACTGCTCTCAACCTGATTCCCTCTGCGAGGTAACATTCATTTACAGTATTTGGGGCCTTTTGTTTGTTAGTATCAGTAAAGTTTTAGGTCCCATCTCTTGTCCTAAAAAAAAGTAAAGCTTTTAAAAAGTAAGTTTTGTGGGCCAGAGACTGTCTCTTTCTTGTGTGTTTGTGTAATGCTGAGCACAATGGGGTCCTGGTCTGTGACTGATGTTCTTGGTACTAGCGTAATAAAATAATAATAGTTGTGCACATGTACTTTATGTACTTGAAGTAGTTGCATGGATTTATTGGGACTTCAATGCATAAAGTTGAGCCCATAGTAACACTCTTTAGGTTTGGAGCTTTGCTTATTGATGTAAAAAGATTGATTTTTTTTTAAATCACCATCTAATTAAACATAACACATGTACTTTCCCTTCCCATTTCAGCTTTTATTCAACTGAATTTCAGATACAGAGAATCAGCATGTCTTGTAGCTTTTTAATAAACAGGTTAATTAAAAATAGGAAAAACAATTGCAAAGACATGATTTTTTGATGTGGGAACTACAAATTATGATGAGGTCAAGGTAGGATAGAAAACAAGGAAAGGGATATCTGACAGGTTTTTTCTTAGAGATGTCTAATGCAGCAGTTCTGCAAACAATAAAGCTCATATGTAATTTGACCCATGTGGGTAGTCCCATTTATTTCATGTATGAGAGTAATTTTGTGTACATGAATAATCCCACTGAAATGTTTAGGATCTTGTCTGAAAATATTGATGGGGATGCAGGAGAGCTGGTTTCTGCTCCCAGTGCTGCTGCAGATTCACTGTGCAACCAAGGGAAAATCAGTTAACCTCACTGTGTTACTTCCTCTGTAAAATGGGAATAATAAACACTTAGCATCTCTCAAGGGCATTTGGGGATAAATGTGTTGCGTGGTGCATAGATATTGTACTGCTGAGCATCATAAAAAGCCTACACATAAAAACATGTGAATGTAGTCAAGTGTAATAATGTTTGAAGATGTATTTTGTTAGTCTCCTTGCGAAGGAGACTAAAGTCGCATTGCCAAGCTCAGTGAGATACTATTCTGTCCGCTGACTTATGGCAAGTGTTCGGTTTTTAGCACTAACCTTTCTGCATAGAAAACACTAGTATATTTTCTTGCTCAGAGCTACTAATTGATGCTACACCTTTGCTGTATTACGGGGTCATGGTAGTGACCCCATAGTCAAGGTTGCAGGAACTATGCCATTCAAAACATATTTGTAACTAACCCCTTCTAACATTCACTAAATTAGGTTTAGGATGAAATTTCTTGTGCTTAACTTCAGCCAAAGGTGATTTTAAGTTTGTGTAAACTCAGCTGAACCATTTTTGAGTAATTCAGCTGATTTAAAAAAAATGCAGTTTTGTTTTTAAAAAATACATTTCAGTCATTCCCAGCAGATAATTCAAAATTGGATTACTCTGAAAACTTGCTACGAGGATGCCTGCTTTAGACCAGGTTTACAATATTTTGATTGGAATTCCCGGACAAAAGTATTGTAAATCTGTATTGAAGGAAACTGGATAGTGTGTGCACATGTTGCCCTCTACAGGATAGAAGCAGAACAGTTCAGCTGTGTGTCATAGCTAACAAGCCGTAGGTGTGCTTTTGGCGCATGAGGATCTCAGTCCTATCCCTGCTGCTGCTATGAAGTTTTAATTAGTTGTGGTTAGCAGGCTAGTGACAACTGTGAAATTCCGATATGGCTGTGAGTTTGCTACAGTAGCAATACTTTAAGGAGAATATAATTGTAATCAAATTCTGTACTTTAGAAAATGTGTGTAAACCAGGACATTCAAAGTCAAGGTTAACGTTAAAAACAAATGTGTGAGAAAGTTGAGTTAAGGTATTTCAAACGACTTTAACCGTGCCGTCATTTTCATACCCTTCTGTTCACCCTGCCTGTGAAACAGATCCATGCCTGTGACTGGTATCTCAGATGGTTGATATGTTAACCACTGGCTATATTGGCAGTTTACCCATGAAACCCATATAATATATAAAAATCTAGTATATATTTACATTTTCCCTCTGACTTCAAGAATTCAAACCACATCCACTATGATGTGCAAAACAGTATATGTTTTGTCGAACCACAAGAGTATATGGGTTTAAAATATTTTCAGCCACAGGGAGTAATGACTGACTAACCTAGCCTTTTCTTCCTGGTTCATTTTAACATTAATCTGTTTTTGACCCTCCCAGGACCTTGGCAAGCTGTTCCTTCATCCTGTTCCTGCCAGATTTTTATTCAGATTTGTTGTGGGGCTTTGGAACCCTGAGTGCACTGTGTCTTTAAAGGCATGTAAATACAAAAGTGACAGTCTGGCAGCACAGCAGAAAGGTCATTAAAACTGCTGGGCTCCTTCCACTTCTGTTTAAAGCAGATGTGTGTTGTGATAGTGGAGAAGACTACGTTCTGCCCTCAGCAGCTCTCTGCATCTTCTACAACAGTGGTTCTCAAACTTTTGCATTGGTGACCCCTTTCACACAGAACCTCTGAGTGCGACCCCCCCTTATACATTTTTTTAATGTTTAACACTATTATAAATGCTGGAGACAAAGCGTGATTTGGGGGTGTAAGCTGACAACTCGCGACCCCCCACATAATAACCTCACGATCCCCTGAGGGGTAATGACCCCCAGTTTGAGAACTGCTGTTCTACAATGACCTTGGCGGAGGGTTTAGCATACCTGCTGTTCTTTCTGCTGTGTTACCTATTTCATGTGCCATGAAGGACAACCTGTATTCTGGGATGGGCACTCCAGAGCTCACATGGTTTGATATTTTGACACCTAATCATTTCACATTCAAATGATCATCCTCACTTCCCCATGAGTTTCCTCCTCAGTCAGTTTTAAAGCTCTGCTGATTTCCTCTGATCTTTTAATACTACCTCCCTTACAGAATACTCTTATGGAATTTCATCTTATAGGGTTTTTTAACAGCACTTTTTACATGGAAATCTAAAACGGGCAATTTTTTTTTTAGAAAACACTCTTGAGAGAGACCGATCAATGCTTTACAGAACAATCATTAGGAATTAGACCCTTTGATACTACATAGCACTATTTAGAAAAAGATAATATTTACTTCATGGAATGTCTTGAAGTATCTTTAACTTTCCTAAACATATCACTCTTGCAAGGAGTATTTGTTATCCCAGGCTTCCATGCCCTGTTTCTCAGCATAAAGACAATGGAGCAGCTCCTTCACTATGCAAATTGTCATAGCTCCATTGATTTCAGTGGAGTTGCATTAATTTACACCATCTGAGGATCTGCCCCAATAATGGATGAAATTCGATGGCTTGTATAGTGCAGGAGGTCAGACTAGATGATCGTAATAGTCCCTTCTGGCCTTAAAGTCCATGAATCTTTGCCATTATTGTTACATATTTAGGAAATTATTGTAAATAAGCACTTGTTTGCACAAGAAAAGTCTTTTAAATGATTTTTCTTACATTAGGATTAATGCACACAGTGAGAACAGAACCTTCCTCCTTGCATTATTTTGTGAGGAGATCTTTTGGCTTAGTTCATCAGTTACATACACATCCTAACACACATCCCTCCGCCAATTCCAGGTGGGAGCTAGGACTGGATATTGTTGATATTTTGTTTTGAAAAATGAGGCCTGCTGTTTTGTTTTGCTCAGTCACTTCATACTCAATCACTTCTTCTTTGATTGAGTGACACGCGTTAGCCACCAGGACATTTCACCTGCACATCTACCAATGTGATATATGCCATCATGTGCCAGCAATGCCCCTCTGCCATGTACATTGGCCAAACGGGACAGTCTGTACGTAAAAGAATAAATGGACACAAATCTGACATCAGGAATCATAACATTCAAAAACCTGTAGGAGAACACTTCAACCTCTCTGGCCACTCAGTAAAAGATTTAAGGGTGGCAATTTTGCAACAGAAAAGCTTCAAAAACAGACTCCAACGAGAAACTGCGGAGCTTGAATTAATATGCAAACTAGATACTATTAACTTGGGTTTGAATAGAGACTGGGAGTGGCTGGGTCATTACACATATTGAATCTATTTCCCTATGTTAAGTATCCTGACACCTTCTTGTCAACTGTCTAAATGGGCCATCTTGATTATCACTATAAAAGTTTTTTTTCTCCTGCTGATAATGGCTCATCTTAACTAATTAGCCTCTCACAATTTGTATGGCAACTTCCTCGTTCTGTGTGTGTGTGTGTGTGTGTGTGTGTGTGTGTGTGTGTGTGTGTATATATATATATATATACACACACACAAAATATATATATACTTACTATATGTTCCATTCTATGCAGCTGAGGAAGTGCGCTGTAGCCCACGAAAGCTTATGCTCTAATAAATTTGTTAGTCTCTAAGGTGCCACAAGTACTCCTGTTCTTTATGCGTTAGTAAGTTAACCATGCTGAATTTTCCCTAAGGCCAAACATTCCAAAAATTGACCCTCCCTCCACCCCGTATCTGCCAGCTAGTATGCCAACTTCCAGAAGCCTACTGCAGTCATCTTTTTCTGTTGCCTGGCAACAGGATTGTGAATAAAGCTTTAACCTCTCCTACAGTAAGGTTTTCAATGTTTTGATGCTGAGGAGTCATGACAGCCTGTAATTTTAATGATTACAAACATCTTTAAAAAAACAAAACAAAACCAAAATACCTAGCAGCAGCAGTCTGTCAATAATGAACTGCACAACGTTTAATAGTACCTTTTGCAGGAGTGCAGAAGACACATCGGTGGGAAGAGATGGATTGCTCACTGTACTTTGCAACTTGGAGATCAGTGTAAATTCTTGGGTCAGGAATCCACTCTGGAGAGTCTGAAATCTTTAGAACCTCGTGCCAATGACTCCCACCAATTGTTGTATAAACTTATGCTGAGCATTCATTTTGAAATGGTTGTTGGTGTTGATGAAAATAATAAAGATGTAGCAATCAAGTGATTTTGCATGTTTCTGATTTCTTTTTAGGAATGACATGGATTTAGGATTATTGCACTGTAGAGATGATGGTTTGTCTTTAATATAACTCCTTTTATTGATGAATCTCCAAAGCCTTTGTATATATTAATCAAGCCCATAAATTCCCTGTAAGATAAGTTGTATTATCCCATCAGTGGAGGCTGATTATGTTTTGAGGTCTTTCCAACATGAGAAAGATGTACCAATTTAGTTATAGATAGCTATATATGTTCAACTTCCTTGTGTACGCAAGTCCTGTGAGTGTCAATGAAACTGATGTGCAAAGGTTCATTAAGAGTCAATTTACAATAGCAAGTGTAGAGCATAATGTTCCTTGTACAAGTTACTTCATGTTACTGTACCTCAGTTTCCACATCTGTAAAATAAGAATAGTAGTGTTTACTTGCCTCCTCCAAGGCACCTTTGAGAGCTATGCATGTATAAATTGTATTGTATAAATGTGATCAGAATCAAATTAGCTAAATCTGCCTGATGATTAGGTGCTTCTATTGGATCGTATTTCACAGACTGGGAAACTGAGATACAGATTAAGTGACTTAGATATACTGCTCCCAATGAAAAAAGGAGAAAGACCGTCATAAAATGTGTGGCTGTCAGTTTTCTTCTCCTGCCCACCCCATTTGTTGTTTAAAGGAATTTCTACTCATGTCTTAATGTCATTTTATTCCTTTTCTCTTTCTCTTGGCTTTTCATTCATGTAATGAGTTGCTATCCCTTCTCTTTCTGCCAGTGGATATGTACTCATTTTGTAATAACTGAAATAAAGTTAAGGAGTACTTGTGGCACCTTAGAGACTAACAAATTTATTAGAGCATAAGCTTTCATGAGTACAGCTCACTTCATCGGATGCATTTGGTGGAAAAAACAGAGGGGAGATTGATATACACACCAAATAAAGTTGGAGCTAAACCCAATGTGAAGCTTTTAAGAAGTATTTAGAGCACCCTGAAGTGTTGCTTATTCATTTTTAAAAATAATGGCTTCTTTTTCTCCTCTGCTTTATTTTAACCAAGGACTTAAAATTCATTCTATCCACCTGAGGTGGAATTAGGTTGTTCCTAGTATGTTCTGGTTTTGGAAGCTCTGGACCAAAAGATTAATTACAAGGTATTAATTACAAAAAAGTAAACAAAACACTCAGGATTGCCCCTCTGCAGAACTCAGCCAATGGACTATTGAAATCATGGTCTAGCAAAAATTTCTGATTGCCCAGCCAGTGTATTTGTTTTTCTTCTGTCTAGACTAGAGTAGCTTCTGTTAGAGCCTCTCAGGAGGCTTTTGAAGATTATAGGGAATCCTATAAAACTTCCAGAAATCCTATTGATGCTCAGTAGGTTTTCATGAATAGTAAATGAGGTAAGGTGGGAAGAAGGAGATGAAGCAATTTCAAGGAAGGGCCACCTTACTACTCCAGTCAAAAGTCAGAAGAGCAAACCAGTTGTCCTGAGATTCTCTTTGTAGTTAATTTTAGTGTGGAGGATTTAGATGCATTACACTTGATGATCAGAGTTGCATGGTAAAATCTGTGCATATTTACCTTTTTTATTCTTGCTGTCAGGAACCTGTGTTGGTTTTAATATGATAAAAATACTGCATTAGAGTAAATCAGTAATAGTAAATTAGTGCATTTGGAAGGGTTTTCATCTTCAAAGTGCTTCACAGACATGGATTGGTCTGTTAATTCTCGATTATAGGTAAGTAATTTCTCTATTTTGCTCATAGGTTAAGTGACTTGCCTTTGAGGCAGTAACTGTCAGCTCAGGGAGTAGAACTCAGGAGATCTGAGATCTTAGTTTTGTGCTTGGATAACTAGATCATACTTCTCATGGAAGGGTCAATCAATCCACTGTCCTTCAGATGATAACGTTATATATTCATTGTGTTTCAACAGAAATATACATGGTTTGGTAAAAATTATTGGGAAATTACTACAGATGCAGGCCGTTACGGTGGGAAAAAGTGGAGATGAAGCTGTTCGGGATTTGTATGCAGTCAGGTGAGCTTCATGTGTGTGTAGTGTATGTGTTTTAATAATCATTGTTTTTAAATGACAAAAACTTGCACATATAAGTATTTACTAACCCTCTGATACAAAAAACAGTCAGGTTTCAGAGTAGTAGCCGTGTTAGTCTGTATTCACAAAAAGAAAAGGAGTACTTGTGGCACCTTAGAGACTAACACATTTATTTGAGCATAAGCTTTCGTGAGCTATAGCTCACTTCGCTCAAATAAATTTGTTAGTCTCTAAGATGCCACAAGTACTCCTTTTCTTTTTGAAATAAGTCATTCTGCCACTGGGGCTAAAGGAGACTTTACATTAGTTAATGACTAGTAGTCATCCTAAAAGCAAAGATTTCAACCCTTGGTCAAAATGTTTCAATAACATCAGCCCCTTCCTTTAAATGGAGAAAGCAGAATAAAAGACTTGACTGAGCTTAATGGAAGAAGGGCACAGTAATCCCTGAAAGAATAGGAGGTACTTAAAAGAGGAGACATTGGATGCCTGGGAGAGAATCCTGGAGAGAAACTCATTTTATACTCACTAGTCCACAAAAGATATAGAGCCAGCATCTGTGTGCTGTAGTGCTGCCAAAACTGGGGATCTGTAGAGTCCCTGGAATATGGTCCCACAGTCATAATAGTTGCATGTAGTTACTAGAGCCTTTACCAAGACTCAGCTTTTCTGATACATGCATAAAATGCTTGCTGCCATTAAGGTGTAATAATATGATTGACGAAAACTGGATTTTTTTATGGTAACTATAGAGCTTTTGCCATTTGTTTAAATTCATATACAATGCTGTTTATCAGGGTTACGTTGTTTTGTTATATTTAATTTTGTAATAAGTGAAATTGTTTTCCAGGCAACATAGTGCACTCTTGGTGAGTTTTGCAACAATACTTTACATATATAGAGTCTTTCAGATTCCCAAAGCACTTTTAGTCTGCACCTTTCTCTTGACCAGAGGAAAATTTCCTTTCTTGCCAACATGTGACAGTGGTAGGATACAAAGTGAAGAATGTTGTGAAATAGTTGAAATTACCAGGGAGTCTAGGTTGGCAGAATGTAACTATCTGAAGAATCAGGATGCCAGTGGTAATGCCCATGTGATGTAGTTATGGGGTACAGAAGAGCCTTATGCCATTTTAAATGTTAGTCATCAGATGATACTGATTCACTTAGACCACATAGATTTTCATACCTGGACTGTAGTTTACCTGTGAGAGAGAGAGAATAATTTTGAGGGTCCTTCTTACTGCAAGAAAGATATTTACCCAGTCCATCCAGTTATGCCACTGGAAGTTAGATTTGAAAAAATGGTCAGTACAGCTAAGAAGGAAGTGATGCTGGGTGAAATAACCAGAAGAAGTGTTGGAATTGATACCTTCCTCTCTGATACCTGCCTTTTGTTACTCATGTTTGCAATCTAGGGCAGTGGTTCTCAAAGTCGGTCCACCCCTTGTTCAGGGAAAGCCCCTGGAGGGCCAGACCGGTTTGTTTATCTGCCGCGTCCGCGGGTTCGGCCGATCGCGGCTCCCACTGGCCGCGGTTCGCCGCTCCAGGCCAATGGGAGCTGCGGGAAGGGCGGCCAGCATGTCCCGTGGCCCGCACCACTTCCTGCAGCCCCCATTGGCCTGGAGCGGTGAACCGCGGCTAGTGGGAGCCGCGATCGGCCGAACCTGCGGACGCGGCAGGTAAACAAACTGGTCCGGCCCGCCAGGGGCTTTCCCTGAACAAGCGGCGGACTGGTTTTGAGAACCGCTGGTCTAGGGGACCTGTTGGTTCATTAGCTGTTCCAGATGGTCTAGATAGCAGCAATACTAGAGTGATTTTTGTTGTTGTTCTGTACTTTCATATAGCCAGAATATTGAAATGTTATCACAGTCATAACACAGTTGTCACTCATTGGTTGGCCTTCTGCAGCATGTTTTGTCTGGGTCTAATGGCAAAGGCTAGAAGCTGCATGTGACAGGTTCCGCCCAGAGTTCCACTTGGAACTGGAGTACCACTGAGCCTGCCTGACCAATCAGCCTAGGCTCCCTTTCCCAATGTGGTGCTGTGATAAGTTGCAAAGCTCTCCAAGCTTGTTCTTTCACCAGCATACACATAGATAGGGACACACCCAGCTGCAGCTTCACACAGATGCTGAGATCAGCTCTGCATGGGAAAGCTCAGCTAAGGCATCTCCTAGATGCTAAGGCACGCACCCCCCTCTGGAGTGTAAACCCAGAATTATACCATCTTGCACTTCACAAGGAACTGTACAACGTAAGCTCATAAAATTTGCCTCCTCCCTCAATGTGGAGAAAGATATGCAACAGCTTTCTACCCCAAGTTATAATTTTCACACACTGATTTTAGACAAAACAAAAGCAAATTTATTAACTACAAAAGGATAGATTTTAAGTGATTATAAGCGATGGCAAACAGATCAAAGCAGATTACCTTAGTAAATAAACAAAACCGCAAACTGAGTTTAACACACTGGATAGGTAGGATATGAATTAGCAAATTCTCACCCTGTGTGACAAACAAGCTGGTAGTTTCTTAAGGCACAAGCTGCCTTGGCTCTGCAGCTTGGGTTTTTCGGGTTTTCATACACAGGCTAGAAATCCCTCTAGCCTGGGACCATCACTTCCCACAGTTCAATCCTTGCCCCTCAGGTGTTTCCAGGTGTGTTGTTGTAGGGAGAGTGAAGTCCCATCATGATGTCATTGTTCCCCTTTTATGTCTTTTTTCCACTTTCTAGAAAGCTCTTTTGCTGTGACCTGGGTCAAACAGTTCCCATTGTGTAGTGCTGTCTCTGAGAGGTTTCTGTTGTACACATTTTCTGGGCTAATCCTTATGCTTGTGTGCATTTCCTCAATAAGCCATTAACATTGTTTGGCCTTTTTACTGTTGTACCTGAAAGCCTGCTTGTGGATGTTTTCACCTCACAACATGTTTCAGTAACACATACATAGCCAAACTTCATAGCTTCACGTACGATGATAGCACATACAATCCAATGAGATATTACTGACTAGCAGATCAAGACATTTAGAATGATGCCTCACAAGGCATACGTTGTACAAAACATATCCTAATTACATGACAGAGATGAATATTGGGGTCCAAGGGTATCACACTGCAGTTGATATATTACATAACATCTCATCTCCTCAGTAGGGCATATAAACAAGTTTATGGCTTCAGTGCTCAGCAGTCTTCAGTAGCTCCTAAGATAATTCTGGAACTATTTCAAGGTCTTAGTGATGATATTTTAAAACCTTGAATACGCTAGACGTGGAATATCTCTCAGCCCATCTCTCTCTCTCCATGACATGTCACAACAACTACGATCAGTAGAGATGGTGAAACTGAGACTTATCATCTTAGGGGAAACTCCAGTTAACCTGGGACTGGGAATTTTTGATGGAAGCTCCTAGATCATGGAATCACTTACTACTGGAGATCTGTGACCAAGTCTTGCTGCTTTTAGAATACAGTGCCAAGCCTTCTTTGCGCAGGACTTTCCTTAGTAGTAGAACTGAACTGTGGCTGGCCAGGCATTGGGCTCTTTGAAGTCTATCACCAAACTGATTCCACCTAGGAAGACAGATATCAAGAACGCAGTGTGGGGAGCATCTTGGTCCTAATTTGTGAGTGTGAAGACACTGAAAGTTTATTATGCACCTGGATGTACAGTGAGATCCCCTTTAGTGATGATTAGCTGAATAGAACCTAGATTGCCTTTCTCTCACTTGTGACCCTAAACCGCTGGACACAACTTTGTTTTTTCTATCAAATTACGTTTCCTTTTTATCTCATTTTCTTGATAAATTGGGTGCCACATAAAAATAGTCCATGTGTTCCCAAAATTACTACACAGAGGTATCTGCAATATTGTAATATTAGCACAGAGAAATGCTTTAAGATTTCAGCTAGCTCTATAGTAACACTGAGTAAATGTTGACTTGCTAGTGGCCACCACTGTATCTGCTTTCCCAGACATGGATCTTGGTTTTGTAAAATCCCATAATACTGTGGAAACTCCTTTTTATGACAAAGAAAGCTGTTGACATCATAGTTTTCATCAGGAGAGAGCTATATAGGGATAGATGTGGCTGAACTTTGGAAAATTAATTAGCAGCTTAGCGGTAGTTAGGATTTTTGTATGCAGATGGAGAACACTTAATTCCCAGTTTCTTTGTCCCTAGCCAGCTATAGTGGTGTTGTCCACTAAGGTGCTGAAACCTCATTGGCTAAAATTATGATGATGTAAGTTAGTGTGAGAAGGGATGGTTAGAACTGCTACAAGAATGTAGGGCCTCCCTCTCCTCAGGGGAGAGAAGGACTTCCAAAGAATTATAGCTGCTGACAGAGTGTGGAAGGTGGTGGTGTTTAACAGTCATTTTAAAGCTGTTTAAAGTAATCAAGAACTGAAACTAGGCATCATGACAAATCAAGCCTTGTAGACTCAGCCAGTGTATTGCAACAGGCTTTTGTTGCTGCTAGTTAATTTCTTGAAGAGGTAGATTCAAACGGGAAAAAATGGATCTAAATTTTGAATACGTAGGAGTTGAGTGTGTTGAGATTCTGGGTTTTGGCTTAAAGCCCTTCTGTACATGGGGAATGAACACTTTTTAAAAAAAATTCAAAGACTTGTCAGGTTACATTTTTAGTTGCACAATTTTATCAACTCCTATACTATATTTCCAGCTTGTAACTACTGTGTTGCACTTGAGGTTAATGTGAAACTGTCACAAGACTTTCTTTCCTAAAGAAAAGTGAGAGTATATCCCAAAACTCCTGATGGGTAACCTTATTTTAACAGTATTCATGTAGTGCGCTGTCAGGTATGCAAAAATGTTCAATGCAAAAATCATTGGAGGATTGATGAAGCACCAAAATGTGAAATAAACAATTATTGTCATCTTTTCTGGCATCTTTTAAAAATAATAGTACAAGTTAAATAAACTTTAGGGCTTAGTGATATTTTCTGTTGACCAAAACCAACTTATTGTGGCCTATCTATTGTGGTAACATCACACTATGAAGAATTCTTAGAAGGAAATGTCTTGCAATTGATGTCTTGCAATTGCTTTTGTTTTTTGTTTCTTTAACGTTTGACACTCTCACCAATTATTTCTTTGTCTCCAATTTTGCCGTCTTTTGAGGAAAATTATTAGGGAGGTTATGGCAATGTAGCTATGGCTCTATTAATTCTCTATAGTCTAGTCTACCGCTATAAACTAATCAGCCTATTTCTCCTGTGAAGGAAAAATGAATGAGATTTTTCTATTTTTAAATCCCTATGCTGGACCGTTTTTAACATCTGTATTCTGACAGATGCATAAGAGCTATTCATTTGATCTCCATGATAGTATGTAAGTACTTAAATTCTTATACCCTACCCTTCCCTCTGGTATTGGAGTTAGGAGTTCTTTGACCCTTTTCAGTATGGTTTTAAACATGATTATGTAGACTTCAGTAGTCTCTTTGGTCAATGAAGTCCTTCTGATGATGGATAAAGACCAAAGCAAAGGTTTTTTTTAAAGGTGCTTAAAGTTCATAGTTCATATTTAAAATGCTTAAGTATGTGTTTTGACTTTAAAATCAGTTGGTGCTTCAGGATGCTCAGCACTGTTCAACAGTTCATAAATTGGAATCGGCTTTGGCACTTGAGTTGGATATACTAGATTGGCATGTCCATGGTCTGGGATCAGGTATTCCCTGTGGAGGGCCTTCAATTCTGAAACAGAGCCTGGTTTTGATGACTTTCAGGTTAACTCAGGCCTGAATGGATGAATTTTAGTGGCAGGTGAGGATTTTTTGGGGCAGTGTTGTAGATGTTGTCAATATGGATGAGTGGTCTCCAACCTTTTTACCCCCAAGATCACTTTTTGAATTTAAGGGCAACCCAGGATCTACCCCGCTCCTTCCACGAGACCCCGCCCCGCTCACTCCATCCCCCCGCTTCCGTCGCTTGCTCTCCCCCCCTCACTCACTTTCACTGTGCTGGGGCAGGAGGTTGGGGGCTCTGGTCTGTTTCAGAGGGTTGTGGTACAGGAGGGGGTGAGGCAAGTAAGCTCTGAGAGGAAGATTGAGTGCAGGAGGGGACTCTGGGCTGGGGCAGAGTGTTAGGGTGCAGGAGGGGGGTATGGGGTGCTGGCTCTGAGATGGTCAGGGCTGGGACAGGAGGTATGGAGTGAAGGAAGGGGTATGGGATGCTGGCTCCAGGACGGGGGTTGGAGTGAGGGCTTCCGCCAGGCGGCACTTACCTTGGGCAGCTCCCAGATGGCGGCGCAGTGGGGCTAAGGCAGGCTCCCTGCCTGCCCCAGCCCCACGCTGCTCCCGGAAGGGGCCAACGACTCCCTGTGGCCCCTGCGGGGGAGGGCACATGGCTCCTCGCGCTGCCCCTCTCTGCAGGCACTGCCCCCGCAGCTCCCACTGGCCACAGTTCCCGTTCCCAGCCAATGGGAGCTGTGGGGGGCGGTGCTTGCAGACAAGAGCAGCACACGGAGACCTCTGCTCCCCCACTCCCACGGGGCATGCTGGCTGCTTCTGGGTATGGTGTGGGGCTGGGGCAGGCCCTGCTGCACCAGCAGAAATTGCAATTGACTTGGAGAGTCTCCAGGATCAACCAGTCGATCATGATTGAGTAGTTAGTGACCACTGATTTAGATTTGCACTTACAGTGAAACATTCACAAATAAGGATGTAATGGGGCATTAGATACATGGGAAAGATGCATTTCTAAGATGTATATTATCTGGAATAGCTTACAACAAAATCTAAGTGTTTCGTGTATTTGTTATGGAAATGAACAATTTGTATTTCTGTATTGGTCACCTGTGTGATGAAGCTAGGATATATAAATGCATGAAGGGTGTATTTAAGAGTAATTTTATTATTCTTGGGATTGAGAGAACACCTGTGGTGATAACACATTTTGAAAGTATATCAAGCTTTATATATTGTGCATCTCATATTGCAGCCTGATGGTTCACTGGCCCGAGTTTATATAGCTTATCTTAGATGAATGTATACAGTCTAGTTTTCTGACCATTAAATAAACTCGAATAAATAAATAAATAAATAAAAACACAAATAAAATTTTTTTTCATTGTGGGTTTATTCTGTTTGATTTATATTTCACCAGATCACTGCTAAACCTTATGAGACTGGGGAAAGTGCAGTAATAGTAAGGGTGTTCATAAAGAATATTTTAAAATTAAGTGGAACAGAATTTCAGTAGCAAAGTCAACAGAATAGAGGAAAGAAATTGGCTATAAAATTTTGAGATCAATGTCACTTTTTTGCAAGTCTTCTTAAAAAGCCTGGGGTGGAAACAACAAAAGAGCTTATTTATCATTGTATGTGTCAGTACTTTCTGATATGTTAATTTTTTTTTCCTCCTTAGCCTCCTTAATTTCTTTTCAGTGAATGATTTGACTCTTCTGTATTTTCTATAATGATTCACCATTTTTGTTTTTATTGTGTTAAAATGTTGAAAAGCTGTCCCCCCCACCCACCACCCTTCCAATCAGCAGTCTGAAATAAAAATTCAGAACAGGTAGAAAAAAGCTTTTAAAATGCATATTTGATGTAGTAAAGTGCTGTGCTGTGTTTCTAAAAGAGTCAGTCGCAGCTGCATACATGTCAATGCATGGTGAATGCGACATTGTTTCCTCGAACAGAAAAAGCAATCTGTCCGTCACTGAATTTATGATGTAAATCGAATTGTAGCTCTCCTGTGTTCAGAGATGTAACAAAAAGGTTGAGGTGACCTAAAAGTTATAAATAACTTTTTGATTTCATTGTTGCCTACCATAAGACTAATCTTTTTTGATTGTCTTTAGATGGATGTATTTACACTTGGATAGTTGGAGCTGGTTGCATGTCTTGCCTTATCCTAGGTTCTTGCCAATAGGATCAAAAACATTACATTTTCATTTTTTCAGTTAAAGTACAGATGTTACAGCACTATGCTAGCAAACCTGAATTTAAGATTGAAAAGAGATTTCCACCCACAACCTGTCTTTTCTACTGTTTATAACTTTTCCAAGTTGAACTATTTGGGGCTGAGTCTTTTCATGATTTGACCTCAATATTTTATTCTGTTTTTAATTTGATGAAATTTGGTCCAGATGTCTGACCTTTAAGACCCCACAGAATCAGAATCCTTCTAAATTTAAAATGTTTGCTATGTTCTGACTTGAAACCAGCTTAACTTTAGAACCTGATGCCTGGCATACCATTAGTCCTTGAGGGCCCCATTGACTTCAATATAGAAACGAGACCTGGTAGAAGCAATATCAGGAACTTAATGAAGACTAATTATTTTACCTAATTATAAGAAAATGTATTTAAAATATAATTGAATATGCAGCTGCCTTAGGCCAGAATGTACACAACCCTGCTTTTTCAGAGCATCATACGTAAATCATGTACCTAATCTGACAGTGAGAGAACCATTTTATATTCCCGGGTTTGTGATCCTGTCTCATTAATGCCAGCATAGGGAATTAATTTCTAACTCGCCTTTCACACTACCCTTTGGAAACTTGCATTTCAGCACTGTATTTTGCCCTCCCAGTCCATCTAAGGAAGTCACTGCGACCAAAGAGCTTTGCTAAAAGGGAGTGCAGGAAGGAAGGAGTTAGGATGGGTGTATTGTGGGTATGCACAGGGATGTGTGTGTATGAGAAACAGTTACAGGCAAGGAAGGGAGAGGGTGGAGTTATGCCCTTTACTTTTGTTAGGTCCCTAAAAATCTGGAGCCAAACCTGAGCGAGGCATGCACAGTTGGTCATTTTTCATTACATCCATATCAATAGAAATTCTCTGAACATCCTACAAATATCCCATCACATCAGCCAGCTTGACATTTGAACAGCTGTCATTTTTGATAGTGAAGAAACTTTGTTTTCCCCACTGTTCTGTATATTCATGAGAACTGCTTTCAATGGCATAGTAGGGAAACCTATTTTGTTCAGTTGACTTGAGATTTACAAGACTAGTAGGAGGTTTTTTTCCCTTCTGGTATCTGTATGCCAGTTAATGTCCTGGAAGTTGGTTGCTTTACAGCCAGGGATGTAGAAAGATCCTGAGCTCTCCAAACTGTACTGAACAAACTTATCCAAAACCTACAGTAGAGAAATGGAAATGTCACTCGTGGTGAACACTGATTACTACCCCTGTCCAGCCATTATGTTACGTGATAATAAAACTTTAAATTTACCTAATACCTGCCATCTGAGGAACAAAACATGCTCAGTCATTACAAGCGTTAATTAATCTAGCATCCTGCTAGATGGATATTACTTCTGTTTTATTGATGAAGAAACTGAGGCACATAGAATCATAGCATATCATGGTTGGAAGGGACCTCAGGAGTCATCTAGTCCAACCCCCTGCTCAAAGCAGGACCAATCCCCAACTAAATCATCCCAGCCAGGGCTTTGTCAAGCCTGACCTTAAAAACCTCAAAGGAAGGAGATTCCATCACCTCCCTAGGTAATGCATTCCAGTGCTTCAGCACCCTCCTAGTGAAAAAGTTTTTCCTAATATCCAACCTAAACCTCCCCCACTGCAACTTGAGACCATTACTCCTTGTTCTGTCATCTGCTACCACTGAGAACAGTCTAGATCCATCCTCTTTGGAACCCCCTTTCAGGTAGTTGAAAGCAGCTATCAAATCCCCCCCATTCTTCTCTTCTGCAGACTAAACAATCCCAGTTCCCTCAGCCTCTCCTCATAAGTCATGTGTTCCAGTCCGCTAATCATTTTTGTTGCCCTCTGCTGGACATTTTCCAATTTTTCCACATCCTTCTTGTAGTATGGGGCCCAAAACCGAACACAGTACTCCAGATGAGGTCTCACCAATGTCGAATAGAGGGGAATGATCACATCCCTTGATCTGCTGGCAGTGCCCTTACTTATACAGCCCAAAATGCCGTTAGCCTTCTTGGCAACAAGGGCACACTGTTGACTCATACCCAGTGACTCATCCACTGTAACCCCTAGGTCCTTTTCTGCAGAACTGCTGCCTAGCCATTCGGTCCCTAGTCTGTAGCAGTGCATGGGATTCTTCCTTCCTAAGTGCAGGACTCTGCACTTGTCCTTGTTGAACCTCATCAGATTTCTTTTGGCCCAATCCTCTAATTTGTCTAGGTCCCTCTGTATCCTATCCCTATCCTCCAGCATTTCTACCACTCCTCCCAGTTTAGTGTCATCTGCAGAGTTGCTGAGGGTGCAGTCCATGCCATCCTCCAGATCATTAATGAAGATACTGAACAAAACTGGCCCAAGGACCGACCCTTGGGGCACTCTGCTTGATACTGGCTGCCAACTAGACATGGAGCTATTGTTCACTACCTGTTGAGCCCGATGATCTAGCCAGCTTTCTATTCACCTTATAGTCTATTCATCCAGCTCATACTTCTTTAACTTGCTGGCAAGAATACTGTGGGAGACTGTATGAAAAGCTTTGCTAAAGTCAAGGAATAACATGTCCACTGCTTTCCCCTCATCCACAGAGCCAGTTATCTCATCATAGAATGCAATTAGATTAGTCAGGCATGACTTGTGCTTGGTGATCCGTGCTGACTGTCCCTGATCACTTTCCTCTCCTCTGAGTGCTTCAGAATTGATTCCTTGAGGACCTGCTCCATGATTTTTCCATGGACTGAGGTGAGGCTGACTGTCCTGTAGTTCCCGGGATCCTCCTTCCCTTTTTTTAAAGATGAGCACTACATTACCCTTTTTCCAGTTGTCCAGGACCTCCCCGAAGAGACTTAATGACTTGGCCATGCCATAGACTTCCTCTGTGACGTTGATCTCCTGATGCAGATCTCCTGACTTTTGGTCCCACATGACTTCCTATCTGCTCGTTAAATTTCATTTGTCCGCATGTTTACAAAATTACAAAACTAACAGCAAATCAAACCAAAATAAGTAGTGGATGGATAAATAGATTCTAAGATGAATTAGGGAGGCAAGGGTAGCAGCTTTATTTCAAAGTTGTATTGGGTGTTGCAGTTAAAGCAGGACTAAAATCCCTCTGTTTTAGTTACTGAGTTTCTCCTCCAAATATAACACACCAACTGTCATAGTTTGCTGGCTGTAAGTCTTAATTTGCCTAACACACAGTAGCAATAGAACCTTTGATGTTTTTGGTTTGCGGTCCTGTACACAGTCCAATTCTAGGATTACTGTACCGTTGAGCAAGATGAGACTCTTGAGACCAGATGTGGAATTGGCATGGTCTTTTTAACATGAACTTCCTTGCTCCAAAGAGACTTGTCAATGTTGATTATTGCTTGAGCCCACTCTGTTTTTACAGCTGAACTCAGGGCAATAGAACAACAAAGGAGATTGGCATGCAAGGTGTACAGAGTCTGTGCTCTCTGCAAGACATGTTTTTCAATCCTTTGCTCATTTTTGTGGCTCTTCTCTGACCTCAATCCAATTTTTCAGTATCTTTGGATTGAGGAGAGCTGAATGCAGTAGTCCAGTAGTGGTTGTACCTGTGCCACATACTGTATATTTCAGAGTTAAGTGGTACTTAAAGTTTCTGTATATAGAGATATAATGCCAGTAAGTTACTATCTGCAATTGTAAATTTTTCCAGAGAAGCCCATCATATTTGTTTAAAGAGGAAAATTGTCTTCATGTCCAAACGCAATGGAGGGTATTGCAGCCTCCTTACACCTTTTTTAACGTACTCCCAGGCTTAGCAGCCTGGTTCTATCTATCTGCAGAAGCAAGCAAGCACTAACTTTTTGGGGGCACCCTAAAGAACGTTAACAAAATGCAAGTAATTTATGATGATGATAAAATTATTAATCTGACATTTATACAGCTGCATCACAAACACTCTTCTATAGCAAATAGTGCTCACAAGTCAGATCAGGATCCATTTTCTTGGCAAGAAACAATACACTGGAACTTGCTTTCACTTTAGATGCCGCAGAATTTTTATTAAGAGTAGGATATTGCAGATCTTAAAAACCCTGCAGTTATGCAGTATGAGCTGAACTCCAAGCCTGCAGAGTTCAGTGAGTCGTGTTCCACTGTAACCTCTTACTAGAGAAGACACAATAATAATTGCAATTTTCTTGGCTGTTAGCTTTCCTCTGACAAACTCCAAAAGAAACAAGGAGCATTAGGTATGAAAGATCATTCTGCAGTCAGTTTATGTAACCCATCAGCCATTTCCTTTGGATAATGGTGACATTTTATTACTCTTCTAAGTAAACTGAAATCCAGTCAGTTACCCAGTATTCTAATAAGGTCAGAGAGAATAAAGTACCATAATATGGAGCACCTCCTTTTGTTTTAAGAAAATGTATCTTTTAGTTTATTTTTCAGAAATGTGTTACTGGGCACAGTATTTTTGTATTCAGGGTCATATTTACAGCAGATGGTCTCACTAGTTCAATGACAGCCTGAAGGCACCGTCATACTATTTAGTCAAACTGTGATGTATAATAGAGAAAGAAACTTATACCTTGTTTTTTCTAAGTGCAGAACTCCTGCATATACCACTGGCTGCATTTGGAGCTGGGATTACTTAGCACTGCTGAAAATCAGGCCATAAACATTTCTGTGTAATGTGAAATAATGTAAGAATGTCTGAATTTGTTTATATTTTTAGTGTTTTACAATGAGAGACCATCCCAGGCTTGGGCTCTCCTAACAATATTTATTTAAAAAAAGAATACAGACTCCATCAAATACCCTGACAACAGAAATACAACTTAATTTAAATTTCCTAATAGTGTCTCCATCAGAGTCCATCATGCACTGCTAGCCAGCCTTGTCCATCACCAGTCTCCTTATGGGCCAGAGAGGAAAGATGGGCCTGCAGCATACCCAGAAGTTTAGAAAAATTTGGACAATTATGTGGAAAGGTGGTTGGCTAGTGAATTCAGAAGGTATAATGGAACTCCAACTCAGGTGCCCTCACTGACTATGATTATGACATTATCTCCTGGGCAGAGAGGTGGCCTCTTAGCTTGGTAGGTCTCAGGTTATTTAGTGCTTTACAGATCAAAACCAGCACTCTAAGGTCCACCTAGAAACAATTGGCAGCCAGTGCAGATGTTGGAGCATAGACTTGATGTGCTTGTGAAAAGAAACACTATTTAACAAACTGAGGGCAGAATTCTGCACCAGTTGCAAGTTTCCAGATTTAAGATGTAGTCCCATCAAGACTGCCAAGTGTCATGTATTGGATGTGTGCTCTCACATTCCCTGCTTCTCATTTATTTCAGCAACCCTGCTTAAATCTCATGTTTCCAGCAGGACTTTTCCTGTAACTTCCCTTCTTGGTCACTGCGGGGAAATTATGGCACCAGGTGTCAATATTGAGGTCAGGGAGACTGTCCTGTGTTCTTAATGTGCCTCTTGCTGGCCCCCAGGCATCCTATTGAATAAGGCAGCAGTGGCACCAGTCTGTCTTGTTTGCAGTGGATGAGCAGCAGAATGGGGTTTGGATGTGCCTGGTGAGAGCTGGGTGGAAGGAGCAAGGGCAGGCACAGGGAACAGAAACTGGAAAGGGCTGATTAAGAACAGAAGGGGCAGCAGGTAATGGTGAGCTGCAGCAGGATTGGGGAGTTGCACCCCACTTCCAACAACTGTTGTCATAACAAGCTCCCCACCACCAAAATTCCCCAGGTGAATTTCATGTTTAGACTCCCATTCCTTTTCCCTCTCCACAAACAAGCTCCCATGCCACATTTTTCCATACTCCATCCAATAACGTTTGTCCCCACTGGCTTATCCAGGCTCCCAGTGCTCACCAAAGCTGGTTTTGATTTTGCTTCTGCAGGGTGCAAGGGAGAGGCTTCAGTCTCCAATCCCTCCCCCTGTTCGCACACCTGTCCACTGCTGAGGGGCACCCTAGGGAGAAATCCATGACCATTTTTCCCTGGTGAGAAATGTGTCATGTGGAGTATCACAAAACTTACCTGTTGTAGATGTATCCCATTGTATTGCAATAGTTTATTCTGGAGGTGGCAAAGGTGTTGACTAGAGGGCTGCATCAGAACGAAACAGTTGCAAGCTCTTGGCTGTGTACATGTGGCTTAATAGCTACAGTAGCAATCCAGACACTTGTATTGTAATGAAAGTAGACATGCCCTGTTCTAAAATAACACCCTTGCACTCATGTTCCTCTCATGGTGTCCCCCTCAGCCACTATATGGCAGTTATCTGCCCTGATAGTTGTTTCCATACTCTAGTTTCATTGTGTGTAGTCCAAGAGAGGGTGCAGGAGAACACATACTGATCATGATATGCAGGCCCCTCCTCTTGCAGCTGGACCCACTTCTCCTTCATGGAGATGAAAGCTGATCTCTCTTTGATTCCTGATTCCAAGTTGGTTTAGTGATGTATGCTGGCCTTGGACCACAATAAAAATCCCCTTGCTTGGCATTAGGAACACTTCAGCATCCACGGAGCATGTGGAATAAAGAGGAGAGCCTGAAAGTGGGGTAGGATGGTGGTGGTGCATGAATGGCCCACAGGGAATTAAGTTCCTAAAGCTAGTAATGGGAGGAGAAGAAAGAAGTGGAGCAGACCAACGACAGAACCAGTGCAGGGGTGACTCCAAAGAGACAGCTGCATGAGGAACTGCTTCTGTTCCAGACTGATTGGAGACAGAGTACATGCAACCTGCAGTAGGAGAAGGCAAACCTCCAAAAAGCAAACACCTCTGCCAAAGAGTCTTTTCAAGGGCTGGCCACCTTTGGGAAGCTTAGGTGGGCTCTCGGTGTTGTGGTTTTTGCTGGGAAAGGGTGACTGTAAAATCATTTACTCTCCAGCCATCAAAGTCCCTTTGAAAAGCTACAACTGACCCTGTTATGGGCTGGAGAAAAAAGAAAAGTGTTAATACACCAATAGTCCTCCGGTCTGGTAATATATCAAACAGAAAAAGTGGTGGCAGACTTTAAAGACCAGGTTTGAGAAGCTGCAACTTCTGCTTTAGTGGACCAGCCACTATGGGCAGCTTCTCCCGCTGAAGAGATGTATCTGTAGTTGAAAGACTCCAAAGAGCTGGGTCATGTGCAGATCAGAGTTTTTGTCTGGGTACTACTTATAAGCTAATAGGTTATGTGCTTTATACCGCCTCTCCTCCATTTTTTTGTTGTCTTAAAATAATTATTCCAAAGATTTTTCCCCTCCTATTTGTGTTAAGTGATTTATGTTTTCTTCTTTAATAATTAGTCTTGTCATTTGTAGCTTATTGAGGTACCTGAAGCATTTCAGAGTATTTTGGGCTAGTATCTTAATTTTGGGGAGGCCTCCCCTTAATTGGGGAGAGGTTTAATACCCCCCTATACATTGTGAGCTCCTTTGTTGTACTTGGTAATAAAATATGTTTTAATATCCTGCGGTATGTGTGACACTTATTGTTGAGCAGATAATGGCTCCTTTTATGGGTTAATCAGTTGGTGCACTTCTGGTATCCAAGTACATTGCTTTAGACAGTCTTTAAGAATCCCTTTAGTATGAAAGGTGCTCTATGATGATAAAGACGAAGAATTTAAAATATGAGATCCTAAAGACAGGATTGTGGAGGGAGACTTTCAAAGACACAAAGGGTAGTTAGGCATCCAACTCCCACTGAACAGCAATGAGTGTTAGGCACCTAACATACCTGTGTCTTTCTGAAAATCTCCCCCTCTGTCTGTATTTAAATAAATTACATGATTTTAGGCACCTATTTATGGGCATATTAATTTAGCTATAAGCACTCTATGGAAAAAGTCTTTGCCTAAATCTGTATCTAAAAAGCAGTTCATTTGAATATTGTTTCCAGGGGATCCCAAAAATTATACTAGTTTGATGTTTAGTATCTTGATGAAACTTGTGAAGGAAATTGATAAAGGCAGGGGTTAAATTTTGTACATCTACAGCTATTATTTTGAAGATCGTTACCTCACGTGTTTGCCTCCTGCATTACAGATCCAAATACGATTTCTCTGTTTCAGGTATCCTCCTCATCCACTGATCACTGTTCTTGAAAACAGACCTGATTGCTGGCCAGTTCTCTTGCAGCAGATAACAGTATTTTTCCAGCAATGTCCAGAGAGGTAAAAAAAACAAATACAATTCAATTGTTAGTACATGTTCAACAGATATAAACAAATTCCACAAAGAAGTGCTTGCTGAAGTTACAGGGTAAAGTACATGGATGTATATTTTTAAAAAAGAACAACAAAAGTCTCTTAGGGTATGTTTAAACAGCAAAGAAAATCCCTGTGGGGTGGAGGGTTCCCAGAGTCCAGGCTGCAGCCCGAGGCTGGAATTTAACACAGCAATGAAACAGCCCCTCGAGCCTGAGTTGGCTGGCATGGGCTAGATGCAGCTTGTTCTTCGCTGTGTAGACATACTGTTACATTTCTTTGAATAATACATAGTCTTAGTTAGAGCTGGTTGAAAAATGGGTTTTTTTTGGCCAAAAATTATATTTCAGAGTTTTTTGTTTCCGAGTGTTGGAAAATTTCTAAATATCTAAAATTGCTAAAGTTCTTAATCAAAATAGTTATTGTAAAAGTTATTCAAAATGCTGTGGAAATGGTATCTGAATTTTTGATAACAATTTTGATGTTTTGGATGATGCCTTCAATTTGAAAAAGTCACTAATTTTTCATGAATAATGTAGTTTCTGAAAAAAGGTCATTGTTGGATGAAAACTTTGAATTAAAAAATTTAATTCTCTTTTGTTATGGACCATGTAGTTATGAAACCAAATATCAAGTATAACTTTGGAAGATTGTCACAGAAATGGTCTAGCCCAGGCAGAAAATCCACTACAGTGAGGATGTTAATGGAAACACTGATAGTTCACTAAATCAACCAAAAAATTATTTCCCTATGTTAATTGGCCAGTTGGCTTTTGAATGGATACAAAATTTGTATTTTGGAGGATTGGGACTGCTTAGTTTAGAAAGGAGACAAGCTGGGACATGAGTTAAACAAAATAGTGAATGATATAGACAAGGTAAACCAGAAGTTCCTATGTACCTTTCTCATAACATAAGCACAGGAGGATGTTCAGTTCATTCACATTTAAATCTGATAATAGCAATTATGTTTTTGTTTTACACAACCCATAATGAATCTGTGGAACTTGCTGTCCATGACATTGTCATTGAGTCCAAGAGCTCAGACAGACTTAGAAAAAGAGTAGCTATTTACAAGGGCAATGAGAAAATCCTCTATATTAGATACCTAAGTAAAAAGTCGGAGTATTAACCCTCAAGCCACCTGCCCAATAATGACAGGTTTCAGAGTAGCAGCCGTGTTAGTCTGTATTCGCAAAAAGAAAAGGAGTACTTGTGGCACCTTAGAGACTAACAAATTTATTAGAGCATAAGCTTTCGTGAGCTACAGCTCACTTCATCGGATGCATTTGGTGGAAAAAACAGAGGAGAGATTTATATACACACACACAGAGAACATGAAACAATGGGTTTATCATACACACTGTAAGGAGAGTGATCACTTAAGATAAGCCATCACCCACAGCAGGGGGGGGAAAGGAGGAAAACCTTCCATGGTGACAAGCAGGTAGGCTAATTCCAGCAGTTAACAAGAATATCAGAGGAACAGTGGGGGGTGGGGTGGGGGGGAGAAATACCATGGGGAAATAGAAAAGGAGTACTTGTGGCACCTTAGAGACTAACAAATTTATTAGAGCATAAGCTTTCGTGAGCTGCTCACTTCATCGGATGCATGTAGCTCACGAAAGCTTATGCTCTAATAAATTTGTTAGTCTCTAAGGTGCCACAAGTACTCCTTTTCTTTTTGCGAATACAGACTAACACGGCTGCTACTCTGAAACATGGGGAAATAGTTTTACTTTGTGTAATGACTCATCCATTCCCAGTCTCTATTCAAGCCTAAGTTAATTGTATCCAGTTTGCAAATTAATTCCAATTCAGCAGTCTCTCGTTGGAGTCTGTTTTTGAAGCTTTTTTGTTGAAGTATAACCACTCTTAGGTCTGTGATCGAGTGACCAGAGAGATTGAAGTGTTCTCCAACTGGTAATGAGGCATGAATACATATGGGCAGGTTACTCTGTTATTGTCCAGGGTGGGTTTCAGATACTTTCCTTTGAGGTGCCTGGTACTGTTGCTGTTAAACAGGATACTGGAATAGATGAACAGTTGGTGTGTTCTGGTGTGGCAATTCATGTGTTTCTAGGAGTTTTTTGCTTTCTTCAGTGTTGATATTTTTCTTACTACAACTTTATTCTTTTGGGAAAGAATATGCTGAACAGAAGGCCATTTAAAAGTCAACATTTGCAAAGCATTACCACAGAAGTATCAGAGGTGCCTGCTAATATGTGGCTGGGGAAACTGTGTTAATCTCAAACGTCACTGTGTGATAACTTGGCAATTGCTTACATTTTAATGGCTAAAGCTGTAAAACAGCACAGTCTGTCCAATGACAAGGTCCATGAATATCTTTTATACAACATGACTTCATTGCAGGTAAAATGGGAGCTTTTCTTCTGGGATTGTGCAGCAACCTAGTACCATAGCTACAAGCCATTTTTCCTGTTAAGTTTAAATGATAGTGATTTTAAATGGTAGCTTTTGAAGATGCTTGCTTTTTTATTTAAAAAATTGAATTGCAAAGCCGCCGCCTTATAAAAATGGTCTGTTTAAAAAAAGACCCATACCATTTATGTATACTTGAAGAGCTAAAAGGACACTGTCAAATAGAAATCTAATCTTGAAAAATGAGTTTAAAGTACTATCAAGTATTATACCAGCCCCTATCCTACTGGCCATTTTTTGTAGTTTTACAAAACATATTTCCCTATATTTTTAAAAATGTCTTTTCTCTATTGCTTTGTGAAAGACTCTCACAAACAGGGGAACTGACTAGTAATGCAATGAAATTAATAACATATATAGTGCTCTGTTGTAGAAAGTAGACAACTGGGGTAAGAGAAATATTTTTCAATATAAATATTTTTCTCTTTATTCTCTTTATTTTATGAATTTAGGTGTTACTTGTAATAGAAGTTAAGGAATCTTCAAACAAAAGTTTGAGTTTTAAGTTGATGTCAAATTAAAAAGGTTGATTCATTTTAAAACAAAATATTAGAAAGACAGATCCTCCAGTCACTTTACAATTCAGTATTCATAAAGAATCCTGTCATAAGTGGATGTGATATAATCTGTTGTTGAATGGGCAGCAGAAAAAGTGTGAAACCTTGACCCCATTGAAGTCTGTGGCAAAACTCCCATTGACTTCAGCGGGACCAGGATTTCACTCTTAAGGTATAAGGCCTGTCTGTTTCCTTAAGCGTAATCCTGCATACCCTTACTGAAGTCAGCAGGACTAGTCACATATGTAAAGTTGAGTGGATGAATAAGAGTTTGCACATTCAGGGTCTTAGTGTTTTGTTTCAGTTGTATTTTTTTTTTCTTCCCACTCGGGATGGCCTGATGGTGATGTGGGTGTGACTGGAGGAGATAGTATGGCTGTTTGGGAATTCAGTTGATATTGATCTATTAAAATGTTAATGACTGTTGTTATTCAAGGAGCTCAGAAAACAGGGAGGCATTGTGAAAATTTGACATTGTTTTTCATGGGAAAGTTTTTTTTTTTTATTTGAAATTTTCTGACCTACTGTAGTAACACCTAGAGCTGGAGCTAGAGATTTATAATTAATTAAAATTAAAAAAAAATATTTCTTGCAGATAACTACAGAAGATTTTAAAATGTATTTCATTTTTGGTTGAATCCCACAATTTTTACTGAGGCAAAACTCTCACTGAAGTCAATGTGTAATGAATGTGTTCTGTCACGAATACATGCATTCTCCAGTATTGAAATCATAATAGAGTATTTTAAAATGTATGCAGAAGGGTAAAACCACAGATAGCTCTTCATAACCTCTCAGGGAGTTGAGTCCTGATTCAAATTACTTGGAAGTCAGTGGAGAAATTCTGATTTAACTTCAGTAGGGTTTAGATTGAATGCATAATTATTATGGCCCTGATCCTCCCACTGAAATCAATGATAAAATTTTCAGCAACATTAGAAGGTGCTAGAAACACTTTATTTTATATGGTATTTAGTATATATTTAGGTGTATAGTAGGTATTTTGTGTGATGAATGGGAATATGGAGCGACAACTGATTAATTTTTTTTGACAATAGCTGCATTCTTTGGAAGAACCCACTTGTCCTGTTGTTCTTCCTGCCACTTTTTATCCCAAGGCTTTTATAGCATAAAATCATAGATCTAGAATATAGTGATCCAGATATATTACTGACTTTTTGGAGACATGAATGAGACACGATTTCTGGAGGTACTTAATTATTTAACAATATCTGGGCATTGTAACCAGTATTGTGATTCCGAGTTTTGAGACCGAATCATAAATGGATCAACAATTGGATATTTTTTTAAAATGTGTAGTTGTGAGTTTCTAGCAAAGTGAATCCAATAAAACAATACAGTGATACTCTCTTTGCCCGGCAGCAATGCTTGTTGAAGCAGTACTGTGTTTTGATCACTGTTGGTGTGGTAACTTTCAAACAATAAGTTATTTTGTGTTTGGTTTATAGTGATGAATAATCAGATTTTATAATTGTATTTCTGAACAACATTATCCAGATACCACATAATTTGGTACAGCAATATCTATGATGACATTTAGCACAGAAAATAGCTTTCTAAATTGTTGAGCAAAAAAAATCAAATATAAAATGCCATTGCAATATATGAGAGTCTAAAGTGAGGTGTTATTCATGCAGCAGTACAGAGTAAGTATATTGGCAATGCACTTTAATTGCACCTTTACTATACAAGAGCTCGTTATATTGTTCTGTGCCAGTAAATCAAATTGTTACTACTTATTGTGAGATTTAGCAATGACTCTCATGGTGTCTTCTCATAATTAGTATACATCCTGCACAATGTTGATACCTATTGAGGCTGTGAATGTTATGTTGCTTGGGTTTCACTGTTTGCTGACTTTTACTAGTAAGCGGTCTCAGAAAACTTATTTTTGAAATGCAGGGCACAGAGTTCATGTGTCTGTATAATGACCCCGTTTTTAAGATACCTATATTGTGAACCGTCCCAATTGGGGGAGAATGCGGAACTGCGAATGGGTCTACTTAAAATCTTACTTCAGCCACATGGTCCTGAGAACAAAGAGGCACCTTCTACACTAGAACACCGTACTCTTCAGCTGCTTTGTGACTTGATTCCACATTTTCAGGTAAAAATTAATTTAATGCTTGGCCCCTGTCTTCTGCAAATAAACTTAGTTAAAGCAGCTTTGTTATTGTATTACTCTTTTGTGTGTTCACATGCAATGCTGCATTCCAACTCCCACAAACTAGATTTGATCAGCAGCTTGGAAATCCAGAACTGATAAGTCTGGTTTTCTCAGGGAAGGTAATATAATTTTTTTAAGTGATCAAATCTGACCATGCAAGGTTTAATTGGAAACAAGTGTTGTGTGTGATAGTAACTAATGATGCTGATGACCTTGTATACAGTTTAAGCTGGGAGAGCAGCATGTGAGAGAGAGAATGTTATTCTTCTGAACCAATCACAGTCTGCTGTTCTTCTTGGAGTACTTGCTCATGTTGATTCCATCTAGGTGTGCACGCACCCACGTGCGCGGCCATCATCAATATTTGCCTTAGCGGTTCCCCTTAGGGCTGGCTGTTGCATCCTCTGGAGTGCCACGCTCACTCGGCGGTATATCAGGCACCACTGGCCCTGTGCCCTCTCAGTTCCTTCTTACCACCCGTGGTGGTCAGTCAGAGCGCTTTTCTTGCTTAGCAAGAGCTAGCAGTTTCTACCATTCTGAACTTCACGCCTTAGAGCCGTTTTACATAGTTTGCATTTGATAGTTAAGTGTTAGTTAGTAGTTAGGGTCCCAGCAGGACTTTGCCCCAGGGGGGGCATGCCCTGGTCTCCCAGGTTTAAGCCCTGCTCGGACTGCAGCAGGCCTATGCCTGTGAGTGACCCCCATGGCAGCTGCCTTAAGTTCTTCGGGGAGTCACGTGTTAAGGAGTGGTGCCGGATCTGCAAAAACTTTCAGCCCTGCATCCAAAAGGAGCAGGATATCGGTCTCAGGGCTCTCCTAATGGACTCCGCCCTCTGCCCGGCTTCCAAGCCGTCCAGACAGGTCGCACCGAGTGCCTCAGCCTCCATGCACAGTGCTTCACTGGCACCAAACTCCTCCTGGCATTGTTCGCCGCGGCTGAAGAAGAAGCCAAGAAGTGCTCCCTGGCACTGAGCAAGAAGGCCCAGGGGTTATCTAGCAAGGGACCTGGGCCTGCCCGCCAGGCTACTCCGGGGCCATGTGATCATGCCTCCCCAGCTGGGGCTCCCAGCCCTCTTAAAGATCTGCCCCTGTCTCCTGGGAGCAGTATGGGACCCACACTCCTGCCTGCACTTTCATCATCCCAGGCTCCCCAGGCACAGAGAGAGCATAGGTCTCCACCTGCTCCGATGAAGACGCCAGTGCTGCAGAACCCGACTAAGGTCACCCACGAGGGCAAGCCCACCCTTAAAATCCCTCAGGAGCAGGAGAACCACGCTGGTCACCGGACAGAAGATGTTGATCTTCTCTGCTGTGTCTGGAATCCCGGGGCAGATCCCAATCGCGTTGTTGATTGCCCAGGCAAACTTCCAGATCCCCTCAGTGCTACTGACCGGCATGGGGTTGATGCTCCCCTTACTATTCCTGGCACTGCTCACTCTCTCGATGGTCATCCTCTACGCATTGGGCCCGATCACCAACACAGTGGGAAAGTTCCTCGTCCCGGTACTGGTCTCTTCAGCACCGGTCTCCCCAGCACCGGTACTGCTCTCCATGCTACAGTTATTGTTCAGTTACGCCTGTGCAATGGTCGTCGGTAGCAGGCATTGTCGGTTCCTCCCTGGTCATCGGAAGGTGGTTCCTCTGGTACGGAGGGTCAGTTCAGCCCATCGTCAAGGTCTCATCGGTGTGATTGGGCACTGGGTCCCTTGTCTCCGGCACCAGAATGGCAACACGGCCAGTGGCCAGCGCAGTGGCCTTATTGAAGTGCATGAGGTATACTGGTTGTGATGATGCCTCCTTTGTAGCACTCCTTGGTGGCTGCATTGGTTGGTGGCCCCATTGGCACTGGGCCCGGTACCAAAAGCCGGGGTGGAGGAACCTGTGCCCACCCCAAAGCCGCCTTCTGTGACGGTGGTTGAGACCTCAGCACCCCCACCAGCAGTCCAGTCTTCCTTGTCATCCCCAGACAAGGCAGTCTTGGGACCTTCCAGACTTTAGGGAACATCAAGCCCTTCTCCGGCATATGGCCGAGAACTTTGGACTTGAGGTACAGGAAGTGGCAGAGCAGGAGGACACTCTCCAATGTTCTCTCGGCCTTTATGCCCACCCGGGTTGCCTTGCCTGTATATGAGGGGGTCCTCGAGATAGCCACGGCCTTGTGGCAGACCCTGCCCCTTCATTCCACTCACCTCAAAACGGGCTGAGAAAAAGTGCTTTGTGCAGGCCAAAGGTTTTGAATACCTTTATACCCTCCCACCCCCAGGTTCGCTGGTTGTATCTGCCACCAATGAAAAAGACAAAACAGGTCCCCACCTCCTCGACTCCCAAAAACAGAGGCTAAGAAACTATTTATTTATTCAACCGCCAGCCTGAAATTTTGGGTGGCAAACCATCAGGCCCTGCTGGGCCGGTACAGATTTAATCCATCCCTCTGGGACTGGCCCAAGAGTTTGGCACTCTGGTGGAGAAGGGTACTGCGGTGGCCAGATGTTCTCTGCAGATCAGACTTGGCAGCAAGGGTGGTCACACTGGCGGTGGTCATGCGAAGCAGCTCCTGGCTCCAGATAGCAGGTCTCTCCGAGGAGATGCAGGCCTTGATCCAGGACCTCCCCTTTGATGGAGTTGGTCTGTTCTCAGATCAGACGGATGCCAGGCTGCACGGGTTGAAGGACACGAGGGCCACCATTCGCTTGTTGGGCAAGCACACGCCACAATCATCCAGAAAGCCCTTCCGACCACCGCCACTGCCAAGACCCTGCCAGCCTCGTCCGGGATCTATGAGAAGAGATGCTAATTTTGGTCATCATATCGCCATCTGGGCAAGCTCAACACCCAGGTCCACCGGCTTCACAGTGATCTGACTCTTCATATGAACGTCATGGAGCTCAGAGCAGATTTCCTGGCCTACCAGGTGTTCTTGCCCCCACCTGGCAGGAAGGTTCAAGTCCTGACGGACAGTACAGCTGTGATGCATTACATAACAGGCAGGGCAATGCCAGGTTTTCGGTCCTTTGTCAGGAGACGCTCAGCCTCTGGGACTTTTGTGTGTAGGATGCCATTTTGTGTCTAGGATGCCCACCTGCCTGGAACCAGGAACATCCTGGCAGATCGCCTCAGCAGGACCTTCTCGTATCGCCATGAATGGTCGCTTCATCCGGAGGTGGTCTGCTTAATCTTCCGCAGGTGGGGGACTCCCAGGGTGGACCTATTTATGTCCAGGCATAACAGAAAGTGTCATCTGTTCTGTTGTCTGTGGGGCAAGGACAAGGGTTCCCTGTCGGACGCCTTCCTGATTCTGTGGTCGGGAGCGCTGATGTACGCCTTCTCGCCTGTACTGTTCATCCACAAGGTATTGCTGAAAGTGAAACAAGACATAACATCTGTTATCCTCATAGCCCCAGTATGGCCTCGTCATCACTGGTTCGCCATGCTGCTGAGTCTCTCAGCAGCCACCCCATTGCAGCTACCTCTTTGGCTGGATCTGCTGTCCCAGAATCATGGCAACCTGCTGCACCTGAACCTGGCATCACTGCACTTGACGGCTTGGCTGCTGCGTGGCTGAGTATGGATGAACAGGAGTGTTCCACTGGTGTCCAACAGGTTTTGCTGGGCAGCAGAAAACTATCCACCATGGCTACCTATGTGGCAAAGTGGAAGCGGTTCATGTGTTGGGCCTCGGACCGACACATTTGTGCAGAAGAGGCCCAGCTGCAGGACATCCTGGACTATTTATTGCACCTTAAACTTCAGGGTCTGTTGCCATCTTCGATCAAGGTACACCTAGAGACCATTTTAGCATTCCACCCTCAGTTTCAAGGCTAGTTGGTCTTCTCCCATCCCATGACAGTGCACTTTTTAAAAGATCTAGTGTGCCTTTACCCGCATGTGTGAGACTTGGTCCCCTCTTGGGACCTGAATCTTGTGCTGTCGAGGCTCACGGGTCCTCCCTTCGAACCCTTCCAGCCACCAGTCCAAGAGGATGTAGCTTCCTGCTTCCTCCTGCCATTCTCCTGGAAGGTCTCCTCCTTGGTCACTATAACTTCAGCCCATAGAGTGTCTGAGATCAGAATGCTAACGTTGGAGCCACCCAATCTGGTCTTCTATAAGGACAAGTATAGCTGCCTCTGCACCCTACCTTTCTGCCCAAGGTCATCTCCCAGTTCCACATTGGTCAAGACATTTACTTACCAGTCCTTTTATCCAAAGCCTGCCGTCACTGACAGGATGAAAGGTTGCCCAGTGTCAGCCCAGAGAATCTCGTTTTGGATCACAGCCTATATCTGTTTTTGCTATGAGCTGGCAAAGGTGTCCCCACCGGCGATCGTGACAGCTCATTCAACTAGGATGCAGGCATTATAATCAGCCTTCCTGGTGTAGGTGTTGATCCAAGAGATCTGTCGTGCCGCGACCTGGTCATCTGTCTACACTTTCGCGTTACACTATGCGGTGACTCAGCAGGGTCAAGATTATGCTGGCTTTGGCAGAGCAGTACTGCAAGACTGTGAACTCCGAGCCCACCTCCATTGGTTCTGCTTGTGAGTCACCTAGAATGGAATCGACATGAACAAGTATTCAAAGAAAAAAAATGGTTACCTACCTTTCGTAACTGTTGTTCTTAGAGATGTGTTGCTCATGATCATTCTATTTCCCGCCCTCCTGCCCCTCCGTCGGAGTTGTCAGCAAGAAGGAACAGAGAGGGTGTAGGGCCGGCAGCGCTTGATATTCCGAGGCATGAGTGCAGTACTCCACAGGGCACAATAGCCTGCCCTACTAGTACCGCTAAGGCAAAAATCTCAGACGGCTGCGCACGTGGGCACGCACGCATCTAGAGTGTAATGAACGTGAGCAACACATCTTGAAGAACAACAGTTATGAAAGGTAGGTAACTGTTTTTTACAGCTAGTTCTCAACATAATGACCTGTTTTGAGAAAACTCATAACACTTGAAATTGGATGGGTTGGTTTTAAAATGTGAAATGGGGTATACAAAGTTCTTGTGTTTTAATAAGAACACAAATTCTGCCATTATGTAAATAAGTGTGACATTCTCTGAAGCCAGTGGGACTGTGTACCGGAAGGCACAACTGTACTCTGTGTAGGCTGAGATTGTCAGAGGGGCCTACCTCTCACTGAAATTAAATGCAAAGTAGGGTGCCTAATTGTCTTGGGCCTCTTTCAAAATCTCAGCATAGCTCATTGAGGAAAAGAGGGGAAGAATGGACCAGCGTTTAGGTTGCAAGCCTGAGACTCAGGAGATGCGGGAGGGACTTCCTTGTTTCATCACAGACTTCCTGGGAGATCTTTGGCAACTGCCTTAGGTCTGGTCTGTGCTTCATGGTTAGGTCAACGTAAGCTGCCTTGCATTGACCTATCTGTGGAAGAGTTTTCTCGTAAATTTGGATCCCATCCATGTAAGTGCCTCTCTGTGCCTATGTAGTATCACCCTCTCCCCGAGTGGTGTAGAGTCACTGTCAATATAATTGGATTGACACACTGTCAGCGTAGACACTGCATTGTTTATGTTGACTGTTACTGGCTTTCAGGAGCATCCCATAATCCTCAGACTGACAATACAATTGATACAAGTGCTCCTCTTGAGGACACGCACCACCAACACAAGGAGCCAAGTGTGTGTACACAATAATTTAATAACTGTGGTGACTGTATGACGACACAAATAATTTTGTAGTGTAGACATGGCCGTAGTCTCTTTGTGCCTTAGTTCCGTGTCTGTAAAATGGGAATATTAGATGCAGTGAGGATAAACACATTAAAGATTGTAGGATGCTAATAGACTTCAAAAGGGACGCAGAAAACTTCTCAGAAAAATAGTTATGAACCTGTTTTATTCCCCAAAAACCAAAACACACAACTATAGGAGTGAACTCTGTTTTGCTAGAAATCACTTTTATTTTCTTAAATGTATACTAAGCTTTACTTCTCTTCACTGTCCCCTGGTCCAGAGTGTGTCTTTCACTGCAGCTAGGAAAATCTTTGGCCCAAGAACTCATAAGCTTGTTTTCATAACCTGTCCTTTCTTCTTCCTATGATCCCCAAGCCCTTTTTATCCTTTCTTTATCTAGCTCCTCGTTTAGTCCTGCTACTGTGTATTGCATAAATGCTGAAACACTTTGTAATCATTTTGTTGTCTTATGGTGGCAACCACTGGTGAAAGGTTCAGCTGGTCACTTGCAGACTTTCCTCTTGATGAATTCAGCAGACACAAGGCTCCTGATTAGAGCAGATGGTTCATTGTTCTTAATCCTTTGGAATAAATACCAATGTGGGTGAGATCAAAACCTTATTCATAACGGCAGCTCCAGAATATTGATCAGAACAGCTGGGTTTGGTTGGAATTGGAATTTGCAAGAGCAGAACATCTTTCCTAACACATTAACCTATTGAGGAACCCTGCCATTTGAATCCTCTTCTGCACTGCTTCCAAATATAGAATGACGCTTTTGGTCAAGACACTAGAATACAATTTTTTTCTATACATAAACTTACATGGTACTTCAGGGGAATAAGATACTGACTTGCTACCTCTGAAGACTGAAGTTGGAATCAAGGTTAGATACTAAGAAAAGTGATTGGGGGGGAGGGGGAATCTCAATAATAAGAAAATTTCAGTATTAGAAAACCTTTGCACCACTTGTTGTATTTGGCAATCACTAACCCAGAGAAGCTCAGGAATTGAATTGCATGCAGTAGCAAATCAGGAATGAAGGACCCAAAACCAAGGATGTCTGCCTGTTGTCCCTCTTAAGGAAAAGGGCAGTGCTTGTTAATTCTTTGTTTTTGTCTGATTTTACTGCTGAGTTTCAAACTGCAGATAGGCTTGTCTGTTTCAAGGCTGATCCTGCCATCAGGCATAGAAAGTTAGGGTTGTTAGTTTATCTCTGAATATGTTTTTTGCAAGGTTCTTAGAAAAGTTTGGAATGAAAAGTTACACAACTCTTAAGGCCAGCTATAGAAATTGAAACTATTTCACACACCATGTAACGGAGAAGGAAAATAAATAAAAAAGTGTGTGTGTATGTGTAAGCTATCTCTTTTTCTCTACAGATAAAGGACTTGCCACAAATAACGGAAGCATTGTTCTTTCTAGAAGAATTATTCCACAGTCTGCTTCGGTACCCTGTTTTTTGGAAAGTCCAGTTATCCCAGCTTTGTCTGCAGATTCTGTGTTTCTGTGAGATTTGTCTGAATGTGACAGGGGAATGTTCATCTACAATTTGCTTAATAGAGCAAAATGTTGAGCTCTTGCAAGAGGTAAGAATTTGGGAGAAGATACAAAAAGTTACATTAAATGGAAAGATTGTTGCCATTTTAAAGGTGGTCTTTCAAAGTGGATCTATATATGCAGTTATTTTTTCTTGCTAAGAAACTTTGTTTAAAATGCTCATCTGTGCTGAAAAAGTCAATCAAAGGTTCTCATTATCCTCCCTGTGAGACCAACAGTAAGTTAATAAAAAATTCATAAGCAAATAGCATGTTCTGTATTTGCAGCAAGCACCATCTTCCAATATATTGAACTTTTACAAGTTAGAAATCTGAAATGTTTTGATTAGGCTGTAATCCTCAATCAGGGTTTGCAGTTTCAAATCAATGGGACTTGGGCTCCTAAGTTGCATAGGTGCTTTTTAAATCTCAGCCTTCGGTGTCTAAATATGGCCTTAATGCATTTTTGAAAAGATTGGGCTATATGTCTAAAACAGTTCACAATAACTTTTAGTGTATTGGAAGTCAAATAGCTTTTCATTATTAATGTTGAAGTAGTTTTATTTTGAAGAGACACAAGTTTTTTGCTACCTAGAGAAAATCGCTCCATCCTATTAGAAACATGATCTAGGAGCAGAGTTTGACCATTGTAGAGTTCAGATTGCCACTGTCTGTGAATTTCACTGCTTCAGGCCCAGTATTTTTACAGAAATTTGTGTACTATGGATAAAATTGCCAGCACAGGTTTTTAAAAAATGCAGATTATCCAGAAGATCCTACTGACACCAACAGAGGATGCTTTGCACTTTAGACATCCAGGTACTTATTTAGGTCCTTAGAATATGGTTTTAGGAGCCTAATTTTAGGCACCCATTTTTGAAGATCTCTAGGCCTATGTAGAGTACATAGACATTGAACTGTTTTATCTAAACTAATAAGGCTTTTACCATAGTGTTTGCTTATGGTAGATATATGAAGCCTGGGTTTAATTTTGTTGTTGTTGTTGTTTCTTCATTGCAAAACTAAAAAGCCAGAAAATTTAAAATTATGAAGTCCCCATATATCAACTACTATGTTTTAGTGCTGACTGGTTAGATTCAATGTAGACTGTTGTGTAGGGAGCTTGCCGGTATAGTTTAAACCAAATTATAGAGAAACTAATCAGAGTCTTGTGGCTATTTAATAAGACTTGACTTGTATTGGAGCTCATGCTTCCAGTTATTATCTTTATTGAAAGGTTGCTGCTTTTAAATTACGAGGTTTGAACAGGTACACTGTGTTCAGTATATACTGTGTGCATAAAAAAGACATGCAATATTGATATATTTGTTTATTTCACACCCCATCTGGCTCAAAACTGAAGTCTTCAAACAACATTTTTTTTTCTATCTTTTCAGGACTTTCCAGTTGAACAGGCCATAATTGGATTAGGTTTACTTCTGCTACAATCTCCAGCATGTCAGCAGAAACCCATCTTAAATCTAGGTAAAGTTCTACATGGAATATCCAGTTTCCAAGATCGTGGTTTCCTGTTTGTTTTGTTTCCTTAAATTGAAGACATTGTCTTTTTGTAGTCAGTCTTTGAAGTTAGATGCAGTGATTGGAATGCTCATTGTATTAAGCTGTAACTTTTTGTTAAAAAATAAAAGTTTGATCTGGTGGAGCCAAAGGCGAAAACAGATTTCCCCCCCCCCTCCTGTTTCCTGTCATGGATGTTAGCATCTGCTGGCTTGTTCTTCCTTTGTATCGGGGTGTAAATTTTTCTAGCCAGCAGCAGGATAGCCTTAGCACAGGGTTCAGGCTTCCTGAACCTGTTACTTCTGACAGTTCTTCTGATCTCATGTTTGACAATCCTGAGGGCACAGCATATAGCTTATTTGTTTGGCTGGGCTTTTGACTTATTGGTTTAGTAATAGAGAATAGACTTTTCCTGCTGATACATTAACAAGCAGGGGGTTCTGTTATATTCCATTTCTGTGTTTATTGATGTAAGGTGCTCAGGTGGCTTGGTATAAAGGGCATGAAATGTAAATTTGGTGATGTGGTCCTTATCAGGAAAGTAGTTTGCACTGTAGCAGTATAATGTATGTGTGTGTGTGTATATGTGTGTGTGTGTATATATATTGCAACTCTTTTGGGGACTGTTACAGTGCTTGACCAGAGCGTTTGCTAGAAAATGTGTATGTCATACTGAAAAGCATAACTCTTTTTTCCACCTAATTTTTTTCTCTTGCTCAAATAGCTTGCAAGCTCCTTTCCTGTACAGAAACTCAGAAAATTCCAGCCACAGCCATCATCTTGGTGATGCCTGTGTTGCAGATCTTATCTTCAACAGCAGTTGAGGACTGCATATCAGAGGAAGATTCTGGCCCCACTAGGCAACAGCTGGCTATAAATCTTTTGGAAATGGTACAGCAGGAGGGCATAAAGGATAAAAAGAAATTGGTAAAGGTTTAATTGAGGCTTTTCCTTTCTTTTGGGGCAGATTGGGTTAGGGGGAATATAACAGTTTCTCTGTGTTACATACAGTAATTTACGTTAGAGACTTCTAAAGGTGGGGTGTGTGTTTTTAAACTTGACATGGAAACTGTCAAAACGTGTATTAAAGATGAGTAAAATGGGAAGTACTAGAAAGGCAGCAAAAACTAATTTTGCTCTTGGGCATCGTTTCTACCTGTATGGTGTTTTTTTTTTGTTTTTGTTTTTTGTTTGTTTTTTTTGTCTTATATCAGCTCATACAGATGTAAAGGTATAAAGACATCTTCATCCTGTGCTGTTAGCCAAATAGCAGCGCTCAATAGAACGCAAAACTTTTGCCTCCTTCAGACTCTTGCTTATGGTACTCTTATTCATCCCCTTTTTGTAACAGTATAGTCTCATCAGCCACCACTCTTTTTTCTTCTCTTTCCACTTTGTTGGGGAAGGGAGGGAGAACAAAGGCAAAGGGGGCATAAAAGTACCACCTTTTATGGTGTCAACTGATCATCTTGGAATCTTTTTGTACTTACTGTTGCTCCCCTCTTATTTACTGATACATGATCTTGAGCCAGAGAACTCCCTCCCGCACAGAATCATAGAAATGTAGGTCTGGAAGGGACCTTGAGGAGTTATCAAGTTCAGCCTCCTGCACTGAGACAGGATCAAGTAAACTAGATTGTCGCTGACAAGTATTTGTCCAGCCTGTTCTTAAAAACTTCCAGTGCTGAGGATTTCCACCATCTTCCTTGGAAACCTGTTCCAGTGCTTAGCTACTCTTATAGTTAGAAAGTTTTTCCTGGTATCTAACCTAAAGCTCCCTTCCTATAGATTAAGCCTATTACTTCTTGTCCTACCTTCAGTGGACATGGAGGGCAACTGACCACCATCCTCTTTATAATAGCCCTTAACAGACCTGATCACTGTTTTCAGGTCCACCCTCAGTATACTTTTGTCAAGACTAAACATGCCTGTTTCTTTTAACCTTTCAAAGGTTTTCAAAATCCTTTATCATTATTGTTGCTCTCCTCTAGACTCTATCCATGTGTTCATAGAATCATAGGGTTAGAAGGGACCACAAAGGTCATCAAGTCTAACCCCCTGCCAAGATGCAGGATTTGTTGTCTAAATCATTCAAGACAGATGACTATCCAGCCTCCTTTAGAAAATCTCCATGCAAGTGTTCTGCGGATAGGTGAGAGCTGCCCGCCACATCCTCAGCACTGTAGAAGTTAGGCTCCATTTGCCTCTTTACAGCTGTTTTCAACTGTTTCTGGAGATTAGTCAGGTTGGTGGTGCATTTGAGACAGCAAAACATAGCATTTCTTCTGGTTTCTGCATCTAATATCCATTTATCTTAGAGGATAGCTCTCTAGATCTTCCTAGGGGAGATTTTTTAAGGACTTGTATCCCAGATTTTCTCCTCAAGGCTCAAGAAACCTTATTACTATACTGGCTGATGAGCTATGGAGATGTGTGATAACCTGTAGCTTTTAAAAACCATAAGAATGGCCCTACTGAGTCAGACCAATGGTCCATTTAGCTCAGTATTCTGTCTTCTGACAGTGGCCAGTGCCAGATGCTTCAAAGGAAATGAACAGAACAGGTCAATTATCAAGTGATTTCCCCCCTGTCCCAGCCTCTGGCAGTCAGAGGCTTAGGAACATCCAGAGCATAGGGTTGCTAATGGCCATTGATAGGTCTATTGTCCATGAACTTGTCCCATTCTTTTTAGAATCCATGTATAGTTTTGGCCATCACAACATCCCCTGGTAACAAGTTCCACAGGCTGACTGTGTGTTGTGTGCAGAAGCACTACTTCTTTGTTTTAAAGCTGCTGCCTATTAATTTCATTGGAAAAACCCTGGTTCTTGTGTTATGTCAAGGGGTAAATAACATTTCCTTATTCACTTTCTCCACACTCTTCATGACTTTACAGTCCTCTATCATATTCCCCCTTAGTCATCTCTTTTCTAAGCTGAACAGTCCAGTGTTTTTAATCTCTCCTCATATGGAAGCTGTTTCATACCCCTAATCATTTGTGTTGCCCTTCTCTGTACCTTTTCCATTTCTGCTGTATCTTTTTTGAGATGGGGTGACCAGAACTGCATGCAGTATTCAAGGTGTGGATGCACTATGGGCTTAAATAGTGTCATGATGATATGATATTCCTTAACTTTAGGACCAGAAATGTAGATTTTTTTAGTGTTCCCACAGTGCTTGATGAATTTGTGCACCAGGGTCAAATCTCTAACAAAATATAATCTTCAATAGACTTTCCACATGTGTACTTTTCATGCTTTATGCTCTGTTCCTACAGGGAAAACCTTTATCAGTGTCATCTGCATCTCTTGCCTCAACTTCTCTAATTTGCTAGGTCTCTGAGCTTCTAATTTCTGTCCTCCAGTCCACCCAGAATGCTTTTGTGAATCGCATTTTCCCTTCCAGACCACATCCTATCCCCTCTTTGATCCTTAACTGGCAACTGTCACCTCTTATATCAGTGAGGTTCCTAGTACAGGCCCTCAAGGCTTTACTTAACTCTGCTCGTGCCTGATATTCTGCTCTCTTTTCTTCTTGTGATTTAAAAAACAGACTGCCCTAATACTCAGAGATCCCTATAAGGATTAGAACTCCAGTATGGCAGATGCTGTATAAAAATAACAGTCCTTGCCTCCAGGGCTTGCAATCAGAGAATTCCCCTTTGCTCTGCCCAACTTTACCATCTCCATTTATCTTTCTCTCGTGCCTCTTTGAGTCTTTTTCTGGGCTATCCCCTCTGAACCAGAATCCTCTCTCCATTCATACTCCTATAAATTCTCTCATTCAGTGAAGCCTCAGTAATGAGCCACTGCAGACACGATTTTTCAATCAATGAATACTAAACATGAAAAAAGATTCTTCTTTGCCCACCTAGTATATTGTAACCAGTTTGTGGGCACTTACAACTACTTGACTTCTGCTTTGCTGCTCACAAATCGTAGCAACGTGGGGCTACAACTTGAATCCTCTTTCTCTGACAGCACAAGCCTTTACCACTTAAGACATAAGAATCTTCATTAGTTATGTCCTTTACTACTATGACATACAACTGAACAGTTACTTCATTTAGTAAAAGGTACTGGCACATGTATGCTGTGTCTGTACTGTCTGTCTAAATGAGATTGTAAACCCTTGGGACAGGTGGTCCTGTCATAGTCTTTACACAGTGCAACATGGAACATATTGTCAGACCTCAATATACATTGTCAGAGCGCAGTAAACAAATACTGAGCTGCTGAATGTTAATGCTAGCCATGACTAAACTTTGCTGGCAAATTTTCTGTGAATGAACAATAGCACTCCCAAAAAATGTGGAGGGGAAAGGGACATGATTCTCTAGAGGGGAGGAGAATCATGGTAACATACAGTGCTGTAAGAGCTTGTATTTTTCCAGCTCCACTGCATATAGTTATTATGTAGAATTACCACCACCACAGTCATTGTTCATTTCAGTGAAATGCAGAAATACAAATGAAATTGTTCCGATTAAATGCTGAGACTCCCTCCCCTCTCTTCCCAAGAGAGCAATGTGTCAGAAAGGGAGTAAGTCATTAGGAGAAAATGTTATATGACTGTGTAGGTTAATACTGTTCCTGCTGTTTAATGGTAAGGAAAACAAACATATCTCCAGAGAACAGTATCTGAATCACCGGATTCAGTAGAAAACATGCTTGAACTCTGGTTTTGTTTTTTCAAATATTTTGAAAAATGCAACAACAAAACTGATCTGTCTCTGCCAGTAAGGGGGTATATTTTCTGTTAGTGCTGGCACAGTTCTCGTGGAAGTTGCCCAGCTAGATTTCTGTCCAGGGCAATCCTCAGACTGGAATGGCAGTGATTATATATTTTTCCTTTCTAAACCCCAAAAAACTTAGGGTGTTCCAGCTTTTTTAAAGCATTTATTTTCCTTTATTCAACTTGCAGTAGTGAGAAATTTGAGGTGTGGGTATAACCACCTATACCCCTCAATTCTAGTATTGGTATTGTATTGGTTTCAGCTATGGTGAAATTGCTTCTTAGGGATTTTCAGATGCCTGAGGGAGCTGAATAAGCCAATATCTTGCTGGATCAGGCCCCTAACAATAGACCCTACTGATCCTGAACTTCCTCATCAGGCCACATTCTGATTTTAAATCAGCCTCTGTGACAACAGCTGAAGTAAATGGGTGCATCTGAGGGGAGAATTTGTTTCTAAGTAATCTCATCCGAGAAAGGGACAGTGGGTTGCAGGTTGTTGAATTTTTTGCATACAATAACTGATGGAATAAATATTGGAGTAAGAGTTAATTCTAATTTAAATGCTATTATAAAAAGGTCATTTAAAGTACAGGGATATTGTAATTCTCATTAATCAAAATAAATTTACATTACATTAAACAATGTGATTAAAGTTAAGGTGTGAAGATTTATGTAGAACTGCTATGGCTGCTCATACAGAATCTCTCTTTCACTTGGAAATTCAAGGGTGAACAGGTCCTGTCCCTGACTGAGTCTGAATTATGGGTCAATTTCTAGTTTCCAGCTGGAAACATCCTTTCAAATTCCTTCCTTCCTTGCTTCATATATAAAATATATTGCATCTAAATGCTTCCTCCCCTAAGGCTGCCTCTCAGTTATAATCTAGATTTGGGTATGGAAGACCACTTGGAAAACATTTCCTTTTATAAGAGAATCCAGTTTTAATAAAAAATGTCAGGTAGTTTAGGTTCTGAATTAGTGTTGTCTTTTAATTAACTCTAATATGCATTGAAACTTTTCAGTGATTTAAAAAAAGAAATATCTAACAGATTCTTCTTGGGATTGTAATCTTCCCCTGTTATTTCCAACCCAAATATTACACAACCACACCTGTGCTGGAACATGAGAACTAAAAAATAACAGTGATTAGTTTAGTATTATTGTCCAAAGCTGGATGAAATGCTAAAAAGCAAACCAAAAGCATAACACGTCACGAGTAACTTACATTTTCTCTTTCAATTCATAACCTGGCAGTTTAAACAACATGAGGCAGTCTCCAAAATGGTAGGCACTTTGTCAGAAAAAGGTACTTTTAATATACTCCTGTTTCATTTTCTCCACTTCAGCTGGGAAATAGAACCATAATTACCAGCAGGAATAGTGATGATTGCTGCTAATCAGAGAGGGGAACTTCAAAACAGTGAATTTGAATCATGTTGCTCTTTAGTGACAGAACCCATGGACAAGCAAGTAAAGAGAGAGTTGGTGATGATTTGATTTAATTTTTTTTTCTTTAAGGAATAGGGTATCTCAAATGAAAAGTTTAGGTCGGCAAAATTTGGATTTCTTACTTTATTTTTCAAGGTTTGGACTTAATCATTCATAATACTTATTTGTCTGCGTTTTCCAGTCATCCTGCAAGGTCATCTTTCCTATAACCACTACGTATAATTTATTGTATACAACCTGGAGGATCCTAGAACACATGAAAGAGAAGTCTGCGGTATCTACCTGGTTGTCTTCCATTAAATCACTGCTACCTATTATGAATCAAGTCCCCACTCACGTTTTCCTTCTACTTGCTTACCTCCTGGTTCAAGAAAATGGAGAGAGTCTTCGTGGAGTACTGAGTGCTGCTGTGGACATAGCCAAGGCAGATTCCTCTCAGGTAAAATCTGACCGTTAATGGATTGCTCTGTTGTGTTTCCAACAGCAGTGTTCATTGAGTGCATATGGGTGGTGTGCTTAAAGTGCTCTTTGTGTCTGTGTAAAATCGCTCACTAGCTTTTTTTATTTAATGTTGGTGAAGAGACAGATCTTTTACTGCTGTGCAGTAACTGAAGAGTTTTTAGTTTTTGAGGAATGTTTTTCAGGGTGTGGAATGCAATAAAATAAGGTTTTTAAAAAATAAACCAAAATAGCCTCTTTCCAAGAATGAGTTCTGAGAGTTGTGACTTTTTCATTCTGGTGGCTGCATAGTGGTGACAGTCTTGAATTTACCGTTTATAAGTAGTGAATCACTGAAGCTATAAAAACATTGTTATTAAATTGTTACGGTGTTGGAAGTGGTGTTATGTCAGTCTAATATTGGTGTGACATGATGGAGAATTAAGCCATTTGTTTTCACTGGTTTAATATTTAGAGCATATCATGAGGAAGTGGGAGATATGTCTTCTCTTCCTGGTTCCGTCATCAACTTGCTGTGTGAATTTGGTCCAGTAGTGTTGCAATTTTTCCAGTCTGTAAAAGGGGGCTAATCTCTCAGGGGAAGTAGTAGGATTAACTAAAGTTTGTGAAACATTGTGAGACCTTTAATACGAACTGTTATGGAAGTGCAAAGTAGTAGTATATGCTTTTAGCTATATGTGTATTTGAATGTTCTGGGGACTAAGTCCAAAATGGTGTTGAGCATATTTTTGTGGTAACTTTTGAAACTTTAATTAGAAAAAGGTTTTCCAAATTATAAGGTGTTTATGCTTCAGCACATTCACTTTTTTGTAATGATCTCCCTTTTTAGATTTTTTCTCTTCTTTTTTTAGTTGTAAGCTGTGCAAGGTTAGAAAAATGACTTTTATTTGTAGTCTTACCCAATATATATGAAGAATACAATGCAAGAAAAATGAGAAAAGTCTACTAAGCCATTTCTGGCTTCTCATGACCTCCTAAAGTACAGCCCTCTTGTGGTTACTATGATGATCTGAGTCCCTTGATGTCTGTAGACTTATATTTCAAAATTACCTGAATAGTCTGTGCTATCTTTTTGTCTGCTTCACTCCCTCTAAATTCAAGCCAGGTTTTTCACAATGCCTGTATACATATCTGCATAAGTTGAAAGACAAAAATAAATACTAGGCTTTATAATTTAGCAATCATAACACCAGATTGTCGTATGTATGTATTTAAGTCAGGGGTACTAAACTAAGACAATACAGTAGATTATAAAATATTCATATTTTTATGTTGGACATTGTGGATCACTTCTGCTGTCTTGGCTCAATTCTTACCAGTTCACTTAACCTTGATAAGGAACTTTATGCTAAAATCAGCAAAGCTTAAGTTACCTTTGGCAAACTTACCTCATGTCTTTGTAACAAAAAGTTGCTAACCCTGAACAAAAAGGTGTCTATCAGGCTTGTGTCCTTAGTACCCTCCTTCATAGTTGTGAAATCTGGGTTGCGTACTCCAAGCAGGAGCAGAGATTGAACAGTTTCCACCTCCACTGTCTTAGAAAAATGCTTGGAGTTACTTGGCACCAATGAATCACTAATAATGAGATCCTTGACAGAACTGGCCTACAGTCTATGCAGACTATGCTGGACGCTTGCAGGCATTGCTGGTTAGGAGACATGGAGTGCATGCCTCATGATCGTCTCCTGAAGGCTGTGCTCTATGGACAATTTAAGAACTGCCCGCGACGCAGAGGAATGCCAAAACTCTGCTATGGTGACAAGGTCAAGCAAAGCCTCAAGAAATTCAGTGTTCCCACTGACAACTGGGAAAATCCTGCCCACAGTAGTTGAGTTTGGAGAAGCCAGGTTTAGACTGGTGCAGTCACTGTGGAGAGCCATCAGAGGCTGAGGCCCACAGGCGAGTTAGAAAGCAGAATATGCTTCAACTTCAATCTGGAGTATGGGAAGATTTGCCACTCGCGCATCGGGCTCTATTCTGATATCATTGTTAAACACCACTGACAGACCGACTTTGTCATATCTTCTTTCATCTGTCAAGATGTTGGATGACCATATATGTTGGAAAGCAAGAGAGAGTCCTTTAAAAGTTCGAGATGTTCCTGTAACATAAAGGCCAGCTTTGTCTATTTCTTAAATGGACTTTTGTTTCAAATGTTAGTTTGCACACCCTTCAGAGTAGGATTTGGCAACATGTGGCTCGAGGACTATGGGCTTGTTTCTGTAGGGTGCTGGGTGCTTTGGTCTTGATCCAGTGAAGCATTTAGTCACATTGAATTGAATTGAGACTACTTTATTGCTTACCTTTGAGCACATGCTTAAGTGCTTTGCTTGATCATGGCCATCATGCAGTGCCTTCAGAGGTACTGTACCTCTGGTACTGGTACTAGCACTGTGTTGCCTATTGAACTCCTACTATTCATCTTCCTCTCTTTTTCTCTTCTCAGTGTTCTTTGTGCTTATGTCTTTTTTCTTTCTTTCTCTTATTCTGTGTGTGTGTGTGTGTGTGTGTGTGTGTGTGTCTGTCAGGTGGAGGGGGCTGCATATGCACATGGGTTTGGAGGGCATGTGACTTTGTTTTTTGTTGGATTTTTTTATTCTTTTGAGTTTGGTATTTTTCTTTTGCTCATGTCTTCCCCCCCGCCCCCTTAGCTCTGTATTTGTTTTTGGCCATGTTTTTTGAGATTTTTCGTTTGTTTTTAATTTTCCTATCCCTTTTTTGAAAAATATATATATAAATATTTTAAAAACACATTACTTCAAACCCCCATTTTTAAACATTCCTTTTATTTATATTTTTTGGCAGATTTAAAAGTATTGGGCCTCAAATATGCTGGCCAGGTCACATGGAAATATTAGCTGCCCCCTTTCATTCTCAGACGTATGACAACAGATTTAAAAAAAATATGACTTTCAGTCTGGAAAAGATTGCAAACTTCTGTTCTGGAGTTACTCATCAAGTTTGAGCATTGTGTGGGCATGGAAGAATCTGTAGAATGTGTTAATTTACATGAACTGCAAGCTCGCTACTGTGAAAAAAGGATAAAATGTATTATTTATGTGTAAACCAACAAAAAGGCCTTTGGATGCATTGCTCTGCAATGTAGTTAAGGTTCGAGGAATTGGATAACCCTCTGAAGTCATTTTACTCATGGTTTCTCTCAGACTACCAAGAGGGAACCCAAACGTACAGTGCTTTGTAAAAGATCTATGTGCATATGGAGGGATAGTATGCTGCCACTTCTATGTCCATAAGGCTGATTAAGTCTGGAAGTAAACGATGGGTGTAATATATTAGCAAGAGACATGGCAATAAAGAGAAGTAGACAAAATTGCAAACCAAAGCTAAGGGTTATATCCACATCAGTCTGTCAGCAAACTCATCTAATGTGCATTCCAAACCCCATGTAGCCATCAGTGGAGTGGAAAGAGGTTATCTGATATTTCACCCTTGTAATATTTTCATGCATTTTTGTGAATTAAACAGGGAGGTGCTATGTTTTGTCCATTTTATTATCATTTGAAGTTCTTATGTCGTACTGTGCACAAAATTTATTCAGCTATCATTGAGCTATCATTGTCTCATTCTAGAGAGTTCCAGGTAGTTGTAGATTCAAGGTAACACTATTTGCACAGAGACTGGACAGCAGTTGGTATTTGCAGAGTTCCCAGAATAAGCTGTGTAGTCTGCAGGCTAGCTCTGACTAAGCAGCATTCCTTTGGACAAGGATTTGATTCTTTGATTTGATAATTATTTTTATTATTTGTTCGGTGTGCTGTGTGCTATATTGAACAGATATTAGAACACAGGCTGCCCCAAGGAGTTTACAGTCTAAGGCCCCAATCCTGTAAAGATTTATGCATGTTCTTAACTTTCAGCACGAGTAGTCCCATTGAGAGAAAGAGAAACATAGAAAACAAAGCAACATTCTTTCTTTCCCAGCTATCTTGCTCCACCCCAACTATGATTGCTTTGTTAATCATTCCTAGTCTCTCACTGTAGTTTTGCATGCCAATGACTCCCTCCTCTTGCACCACAACAGGTTCCTAGTCATTCTCAACTGTTATATCTATCCCTCTCTGCCTTCTAGAGAGCAGCTGCATATCACAGAGTAAAGACAAAAAGGACGTAAGCTAGTCAGAACTTTACACTAGTGGTGTTAGACAAAAGGAGGCTCCTCAGATTGCTGTGGCAAGAGGGTCTGCTGGAAACTGCCTCTGTTGTGCCACGTGGCTCAGGACTCCCATTGCTTCTCTCACCTGCACTCTCCAATCCTAAAAGACATCCTTGTCTAACAATTCAGTGTAAAATACCCTTGCTTTTTTGTTTTTTCAGATATCACCCTTAGAGCGTGTCATACCTGGTTGCAAAGACCTTGAGTATATAGAGGAAGGAAAACAATGACTTGGAAATCCTAACCCTAGACCAGGGGTGGGCAAACTTTTTGGCCCGAGGGCCACATCGGGGTTGCTAAACTGTATGGAGGGCCGGGGTAGGGAAGGCTGTGCCTCTACAAACAGCCTGGCCCCCTCCCCCATCTGACCCCTCCCACTTCCCGTCCCTGACTTCCAACTCCCCCTGCTCCTTGTCACCTGACTGCCAAGATCCCATCCACACCTCCGCCCCGGACAGGTCCCCCGGGACTCCCATGCCTCTCCTACCTCCCCGTCCCCTGATTGCCCCCCCCAGATCCTTCTCCCTGTCCCTTGACTGACCCCCAGGACCCCCTGCCCCTTATGGACCCCCCCTTCCCCCCGCTCCCTTACCATGTCGCTCAGAGCAGCAGGAGCTTGCTGCCCGGCAGGAGCAGCGGACCAGAGCGCTGGCGGTGCTGCAGGGGAGGGGGGATAGCGGGAGAGGGACCGGGGCCTAGCCTCCCTGGCTGAGAGCTCAGGGGCCAGGCAGAACAGTCCTGTGGGCCATAGTTTGCCCACCTCTGCCCAAGACTTATTTTCCTGATAAGTCTTTTGCACTTGAAAAACATCAACTTGCAACACAGAAGCCCAAAGTGACTAACTAGACAACTTTCCAAAATGGGTGTGGTGCTGCTTGGTGGGAATTGCAGTGTGCAGGTATCTCTTTAAGGAAGGCTTAATTCAATACAGATACATGTAAACTATTTTGGGGAAAAATGGGAACCTTGGGAATTTTTTAAACCTTCCTTCTCAAATGGCTTCGCATGCCTTTGCTTGAGGTCTTCAGTTGGGAATAAAAATTGCTTTTGAGGCTGAGTAATGAGAAATACAAAGATTTGTACTGTAATATGCACAGTGCCAGTGACAGTCTGTTATAAATTATTTGCATAGTCATGGATCAGAATATAAATTAAACCCAGGTCATCACATTTGCTGCTATAAAAATGCATTTTGGATTTGACTTTGGATTTGAAAAACTCAGGTATTTGAATTGTAAAGTATTTAATTGTTGAATTTATTATTAGCAGAAGGTCTCTGGTTTTTATCACAATCTTTTTTTTAATCTAAAAATGTGAGCTATAATGGATTCAGAATTTTTATATGAAATACATTGTCAGCTAAAAGACCTTTATTGATAACTAGGGTTCAGATGGTTCTTTATCTTCCATGGTCAATTCTTATGCTTGTGAGGTAAACCTCATTCCTCTGTGGCTCGTATGAGCTATCAGTTACAGGAGAGATGGGGCAAACGTTTACTTTATTCACACAATAAAACTTTGATGTATTAACCAGAATCAGGCCACATTTAAAACAAAATAAAATCTAATGCTTCATTCCAGGAAGCATACATGTGGTTTTAAAACTGGCATGCTAGGAACAGCACAAAAGCACTGACAAATAATATTGGCATAGTGTACATTGCATATAAAACTGTAATATAAGTGAAGGGAGAATGGCTGATCAAAATGATAACAGTGGCAGAGTGTAAAACTTGCAGGCAACAGAAGTTGGTGGCCAGACACAATATTGTGGTCTCAAGCCAGCGGTCTGTCTTCACTGTCAGTAGGAGGGCCCTCTGGCTAGGGGAATAACCTCTGCTAATATTGTGGAATATTTGGATACAAGTAGTTCCAGTGACCTATCACAATGATGAAACGAAGTTTAAAATTACATTAGCTTTTTTTTTCTAATGACTAGCAGCAGGTGGGTCCAAATGGATTGGGAATTACTACATAAAACCTGAAACTCAAACCATAACTATTCGTTGTTCTCTAATTGGCTCACATTTGGTCTGCAAACAGACACTGTGCAGACAGTGATTTTTTGTTTTAGATTATTGTAAATTTTAAAATGCTATTCTGCAAAGAATGTAAAATATTTTACTTCAAGTATCTTCTTACAAGTCTCACATAATAGTATTACAGTTGTCATTCTTGTAGGTAATCTTTTAAAACTTGGAACAAGTAGTATACTGTGGTGTCTAATTTTGTGGGCATGTATCCCCTGTTGGTCCCTAGACGAGTGCTGCCACGAGATGAGAATGCTTTGTATGGAAGTTGCATAATAATACCATTGTACATTTATATAGCACTTTTCATCCCAAAAGATCCCAAGGCCTTTTACGGGCCAGATTGTTCGGTCTGGCTGAGCTGTGCAGAGTGCAAGGTCGAGGTGGCGCTAAGGGAGTGAAGCAAAGGTGGAACTAAACCACCACTGCGCCACCCAGTCCTGGTGCCATCTGCCTCCGGTCCAGTGCCTGGCATAAATTAGAGCAATCCTGAGGCTGCTCTCATTTATGCTGGCTGCTCATTGTGCCAAAGGGATATGGGGGTCACCATGACAAAGGAATATTTTAGCCATACTCCCTTTTCAGTTGCCAAGGGCCAGAAGGGGAGACTAGCTAGGAGCTGCTACAGCAGCTTCATGGAATGGTTCAAAGCAGGTTGACTGGACAAAACAGTCCATCCTATGCATCTACAACACTGGAATCACTTTCCCAGTGTGTTACTAATGCTTCTGGGGTTGAGTGTGGAAGCGAGGTAGTCATCTGGTGTATAGCAACTAATCTATTTTGCATTCTTAAATAAAATCAGTTCTCTCCATCTATTAACTAGTTTTGCACTCCCAAGTAAAATAATCCCTGAACTTTCATACTACATCAGTTAATCAATTCTGCCAACTCTGTCTTCCAAACATCAAAACCAATTCTGATATGTACACGCCACATAATCTCCCAGTTAGTAAATTCTGGGCTCTTTCCTAGTTAATGAATTCTACGCTCTCCTCTCCCCTCCAATTTCCCCTCTCGCTCCAGGGCTTTCTTCGGTCCTGCCCAGGTAAATGAATCTTCAGTCCCTATCCCTTTTTATAAAGGGACTGTGCTTCTTCCACTGGTGCTTTCCTGGATGTATGGGAGATTAGCGCCACTGGCTACCTGGCTCCACTTGCCCAGTTAAAATTTCTGCTTGCCCTGAGTGTTTGAATAGGTGGGATTTTTAAATGCTGTGCATAGGCAGTCTTGATAAGTGATACCTGAAGGGGGGAAGAAAGAATTTGGGTTTTGGGTTTAATAATTAGAAAATTTGGAAATGGAAATTGCTAAATTAAAATATAGCCATTTTTCTTTTTCATTCACAGGAAAGTAGTTAATAAATAACTTTCTGGACTACCTATATTGGTGGGGGGAAAGGCAGATATATGAATACAAACAAGCTTTTACAAAGAATGCGTGCCAGTAACTTAGAATATCTCTAGGGAAACTAAGCGGCTTTGGGGATAGCTATACTGGGTGTCTTCATAAATGTATATGGTAGTTTACAGTAGGTGAAGAATATAACCAGCAAAATGGTGTGTAGAGGTTCGGTGCCTTTATTCTAGGGGTGGGGAGATTTTTTCTTCGTTATGGCCAATCCCAAAAGCATGTGGCTTCCTTGATGTAGAGAACCATCTGGATTGACCTCTGGCAAGGTGCTTAAGGTGGTCCAGCTGTACATTCAGTTTATGTCCATGATTGATGATCTTATTGCACCAATGAAGCTTTTGGTGAACACGTGATCTCCGGATGTATAGTGACATTCTTTGGTATATGTAGATCAGAATTTGTTGGTCTTCCATTTTTATAAATATCTACATCCCAAGAAAGCTACTGAAACCAAAGCAGTGCTGACGGAGGCAGTTGCAGGGTTCAACTTTGAATATCCTCAAATCTGATCTTGTCCTGCCACTTGATATGGCGGAGCCAATGAAGTCAATGAGAATTGAAAATGTCATTTTGATGTTTTTGAATCTTCCTTCATACCCATGTTTCACTTCCATACAATAGTTTGTATATGTGTGATCCTATAGATCTGCAGCCTCATGGCAAATTTTGAAGGGCCCAAAGTGTGGCAGCCGATGCTGCTATCCAAGTATCCACATCTTTTGAGCATCTTCCCGTACTGTCTGTGATGCTATTCATATATTTGACAGTTGCCATCTGCTCACTGTCCTATCTGGATAGGTTAATACTGAGTTGTTTGCAATCTGGGACTGGATTCTGCTAAATGATAATGGTCAGGGACTTAGTTTTATTCAGATGAATAACCAGATCAATGCACACTGCTTCTTATCTGACCAGATCGGCCACCAGCCACTGTGATTTACCAAAATGAGCTAACAAGACAATGCTTCAGTGGCTTTAAGCAATTCAGAATAGAAAGCCATCTGATAGCTTGATTGTAATAAAAGATGTTGGTTGAATTGGACTAATTTTGGTCTATTAACTATCTGTCTTCAAAGTTTGCGGCACATTTTTGTTAGCAGAAGCCAGTGGTCAGTGTGAACTTCAGTACCAGTACCTCAGCATACTCATACTGTTGATCTCCAATGAGGACATGATCGACAACAGCCCTAGGGAAACCATTGGGGCTGTATCAGGTCTGCTTGTGAAGAGTGAGTCAGGCATCACCATGACATGTGGCAGACTCAAATTCCAGTGGTCACTACCCATTCCTGTTTTTCTGCCTAATACCAAACTTCCAAAGAGTATTTGCTCACGTGTCCTCCTTTCCTACGTGTGGATTGAAGTAACAGGGTCATATCTTTTTCTTAGTGTCATTACAGATTGACTGTAGTTGCTGGTTTTAAAAAATAAATTATCTATAGCCATGTCATTGGCCTTGGTGTTTGTGGGTCTACACACTGGGATGGAAGTAAGATGCCCACAGCTGGTATGGAATCAGATGCTGATAAGTTGCTCATTAATCTCTTGCCAACCCTGCACTGCTCATTGAGCATTAGGCAAAAACACAACCCATCAGCAACCTGGAGCAACCTGACACGCCAGCCTAGACAAAACATATGGTCCTTAACTTTCATTTCACCATGTCCTGGCCAGCGCACTTCAGATAAAGTGCAGATATCCATACTCCAGCTTTTCAACTGCTTGACAAGGGCGACAGCTTTAGTTGTTTTGGACGATGGTTGAACATTCCAGGCTCTGATCTTGCATTTGCCACCAAAACAAAGAATATCAGAATGGCCTTTTTGCAAGGTTCCATTAGTCATTTTCAACTCAGTGGCAGGGGGGCATAGATCAGCGTTCATATTGCACTCCCTGTCGATACCCGGCCCACGCCACAGAAACTAAAGATCCAACCAACAGACCAAATTTGGTGGTGATTCCTAGTCATGTGTCACCTGAGACATGTTGCGCATACACTAAGAAGAACCTCAGTGGGATATAAACCGTTGGTTGTTTTAGCTACAGGGAAAATTGACCAGATTGTCACAGATGGCTGGCTTCAGTATAAACTGATCACAGAGGGCAGGAGTAGGGAAAAGGCTTATCACAAAAAAAAATGGCTAAAGCACAGAAGTAGAATGTCCATGCATTCTCCTCTTCTCTTCTCAAAAACTCTGAAGAAGATAGAGGAAGTTGGCATACAGTGCATTAATTAGAGGCTATTCCCCAGTAAGAGAGGTATAAGAGCGGATTGTCCCTTTAAAAGCCAGAGGCCCAGGGCCAATCTGCTCTGTTCAGTTATCAGATCCAGCTGGGAAGAGGCTAGGTGTTTCCTCTAAAGAGCTAAAACAGCTCAGTTGAAGAGGGCTGCAGAAAGGAACTTCGGCTCCTGTGACCACCCCTGGAGCAAAGTGAAAGGCTCCTAAGTCCTAGCAGCCTGCACTAACAGCGCATTTTGTGTTACTTTGGAGTTTTGTTTTAGCTTCTCAGAATGGTGTCCAGGAAGAAGGGCCTGAAAGGCTCTGGAGAATGGCAATGAGTCCTTAATGGGCTGGGGAGACCAGCACCACACGCATGGTGGAGAGAGGAGGAAGGCGATTGGCCCCTGAGTGAGGTAGCAGCTAGTCTGAAGCCAGACCACCGAGGCAGTGTTTCATTAGTGCAGGGTGAAGCTGAATGCAGGTTAAGTTGAATAAGTGGAACTTTAATAAATTCTGAAGACTGCTCTGTCCAATTGGCTGCATTGCTTCCTGCCCACTCCTCACATTCTCTGTTGTCCTAGTGTTTCCTCAATAATCCACACCCCCACCCCCGGGAACATGGATCCTCTGACTCCAGTTCCACTGATCATGATACAGGTGGTGCTGCTATAGGAGGAGGCACGACAGTCTGAAAGTTATGAGGTGGGAATAGGAGACAAAAGCTCTAGTACACTAGGAACATTTTCCAACATTTTGCAACCATTACTAACACTCTTCAGCTCCGCTGATGTTAGCAACATTTAGATGACTACTATAGATAGGTGACGGGCTGCTGCTGCTGATCTTTCCATCATGTCGTTGTAATCGTGATCTGAACAGGTCTAAGTGAGCTTTGACAAGACTTAGGATTCAGTAGGGATAGTGATGGGTGTATAGGTAGAATTGAATGAAGAGATGCAGAATGGAGCAAAGTGGTGGGATACTTTTGACATAGCAGAGTTTGTGGAGGTGCTCAAATGCCATGGTGATGAATACAGTATAAAAAGCTAGCTAGCTGTAAGAAAAGATACAGGAGGAATTTTGTGCAGTCTGTTTTAGTATTCAAAATAATCAGTGGTTCTACTGCTGATGTAATTTCACTGCTTTGTGGTGCTGATGATTAGTGCAAAGCTAGAGATACTTCATGATTCAGGTCTAGTGGTGTGCTGCAAGATGGAAGAGGATCAGGGAGAGGATGTCTGAGTAGAATCCTGTCTTTATTGCTTGAATTTAGCTGCATAGACTTTACATCTCTTCCTTAGGTTTTGCATTTATTTTAACTCTACCTCATGAGAGTGACTGGGGCTCAAAAACAGGTCTTCCATTTCAATCTTGAAATACCTTTTGACACTGACACTACAGTATATATAATAAATTAATGAAGCACTGCAGAAATTTTCTTAGTAAAAATGATTGCAATAACCAGTTTTGTACACAACACCCCACTCTCTTTTCCACCTCTCTTTTCATAAAGCCTATGGATCATTTTTTTCTTTGCTTTTTCTGTTTTTTCTCCTATCCTAGTGCAGAAGCCTGAAAGCCTGTTTTATTGTTCAAGATGAGTGATTATATCTGATCAGTTTTTAGATATCTTACCAGCTGAAAAGTGTTGAGGTAATGTTCTGAAACATTCTGGAAGAAAGTCCAGAAATCTTTTTAAAAGGCCAAAGAATGAATATGGTGCATATATTATCACGCTGTCTTAAATCAAATCATTACTGAGCTGCACTTACACATGCTGTTCATGAACGACTTTATATAGTCCTTTTAATCGGATGAATTGTCTTGTTGTGCAAAACTGTTATTACATTGTGTGTGAAACCAACCATGCTGCAGGGGGAAAAAATTAAATCGTCTGACTGAGGTGTCACTTGTGAATAGTAACACAAGATCTATTACCATTATTAGGGGATTATGAGGCTCTAGAGGACATTCACTCTTTTATGGTTTTCAACTGCTGGAATGAAATATTTTAGTGGTAAATGACACCCTTCTGGGAAATTCATCTAACGATGCATTATCTCCTGTCTTTCGGTGGGGGAAAATGTGGTGGTGGAGGGGGGATGATGACAAAAAACAAAATATGTTCTTATTCATCTAGAAGCTATGTGTAAAAATCCAGTGAACTTGATGTGGCTGTCTGAAAAGTGTCTTAAGTAATACTCGATAGCACTATTCTAAATCTGCTGCTGCTAATACCAGAGAATGGCTTTAGGGGAATTGACATATTACAATACATTCTGTGGACAGAATCTTGGAGGGATGTTTGCTACAAGTTTATTAGGATGCTGAAGCACATGCAGTTTTATAGAGCATATGGACCAGATTCTCATAAGTGTTCAGAACCACAATGGGCCCAAATATTAAAAAGCCCCACTCAGGTGGGCACCCAAATGAAGTGACCAGATTTCCAAGAGTGTACAGCATTCAGCAGCTCTCACTGTTCTCGCTGGAAACTGCTCCGCGCTGAACTCTTTTGAAAACTGGCCATTTAATTTAGATGCCTACATGGGAAATGTTGGAGTGTGAACTCTGGAAAAGCTAGTCCTATGAATCCAGTGTTGTAAACTTTTGAAGTAAAACCTAGAAAACTCATTGCAATTCCATTTGCTTTTTGTTTGCAGTGATGAGATCTTACTCTCGCTGATACTGTATGATTAAGATAGATGAATTCTCCCATGCAATCTGTATTTAGGTTAAGAAAGTGAGGCATGAATGAAGAGCCATTGATACGGGTCAGTGTTATACAACCAGGTTGTTAAATTGAGAATTGGATGTTTTTAATTGTGGATCATAATCCTTGTAAAGTGTTGTTTTGTTTGGGTATAGGTTTTTTTATTGTGCTAATCTCAGGAGAATTTTATTAGCAGCTGTAGCAGAGGAGCTGTTTGGGAAAAAAATCCATTAAAAAATTCAGATAGGGAGAAAGGAAAGGGGGAATGATGGATTCTGTTTTCCCCCCACTCCCTCCAGTCAATCAAAGCATCTGCTTTTAAAGAGACTAATTGTTTTGTAGCTTAAAAATAAATCATCAAATTGCAGAGGATGTGTGAATTTGCATATAAATCCTGTTGGTTTGGGGAATAGCAGCTTTTGCTACAGTTAGATCTTTGTGTAGCATATTAGAGGTTCTGTTGGGATGCTTGAACGTCTTTTTCAAACAGAATAATTAAAACAAACCCAAAATAAACAAACAAAACAAAACGCTGGAAACCCTTGTTGGGTTGCTAATGAGAGGCTTGACCCAACTGCTCCATCTTTGGGGATGATGAGGGATGTAAAATGCACTGTTGCTAGGCAACACATTTGTTGCCTTCTGAGCATGATCATATGCACTAAGAGCTAATGAATCTTCATGTTGGCTTTTTGAAACTGTTCAACAACTGATGAAGAGTTAATATTTATTTATCTTTGACGGTTACCCAGACCATTCTCGTTTATCCATTAAATTAGGGGAGAGGGGTTATGATACTAAAGCATTTTGTTTTTCTAAACTCTCAATGTATAGTGAAGTTGTTTTTTAACTGTAAAAAGTTCAAAAGGAAATACCAATAGAGGATTGTGTAACTGATAGCTATATAATACTAGCAAGTGCTTAATGTTTCTCATAGAGCTTTAGACAATATTTCAACAGTTACTAACAAAAAAAATCATTTACTGTGCGGGATCATAATTGTTACAGAACACCATGCAGTCTTCTCGAAATTCAGACCACACAGAAAATGAGCTGATATTGAACACATCAGATAATGAGGTAATACAGACCCTCGATCTCAAAGTCAGCTTCTCCTGACCACTGCAGAGTGAGGATGGGACTGAGGAAATGTCCATTCTGAATTTCCTTTTTTCAGTTTTTCATAGCTTTCCCAAACAAATTCCTTTGTGGCTGAAATTGTCCAGGCCTGGTGTCATCCCAAAGATTTATTTTCACAAACACTTTCTGTGGCACGCCTGCAGAGTCAATGGATGAAATCCTGGCCCCGTTAAAGTCAAAGGGAGTTTTGCCCCTAATGTCAGTGAAGGCAGGATTTCCCTCTCAGCTCTGCAGGACTGCAATTTTTATCAAATCAAGGAGCTTTTAAGCTCTGTTGTCACAGCTATTTGATCTTGTAAACTCTCAAGGCCACGGGACTCAGGATCTTTCTCTCTAATTTTTTTCTTCTTTATATAACAGGAAAATTAAATGCAAAAAAGTCTAGTTTTGATGAAATTTTCTGGTTACAAAATTAAACTGTCAAAAGCCAAAGCATTCCAAAAGGTTAACACTGGAAATGTAACTCATCCACATTGCTTATGTATATAATGTCCCTTCTTCCTCATTTCCTTGCTACATGTAATCTTTAGATTATCACATATGTGAAAAGGAAAGGATATGTGTTGTGACCCAATTAATAATGTGGAAGCTGTCTAATTTCTGGAGTAACTTATCTTTTCATAGCTTGTTTTTTCTTATAATTGAGGTAGTAATACATTTTCTGCTTTTAACTGATCATAAAGTTAAAACATTTTAAGACCAAAAAGAAACGAAGGGGTGGAGGAGAGGCATGATTGGCTTAAAGAAAGCTGCATTTCCATGCAGTGATATACACTAGCCATTAATTTCACCTAAGAGGGCCAAAACTATGAAAAAATCATTGTTAGAAACCCAGACAAACTTTTTGACTTCGAAGAATTTTTCAGTCCCCCCTCCAAAAAAAAAAAAAAAAAAAAAAGGGTATGTAGATTGTCTGATCACTAGAAGTGAATATCTTATTATTATTGCCTAGAAAACAGGATCTATAAGTGTAAGGTGATAAGAGATAAACGGTCCTATTAGAGTAAGGCTTAGTTTATAAATTTAATTTTTCATAGAATCATAGAAATGTAGAACTGGAAGGGACCCCAAGAGTTCATCTAATTCAACCCCCTGCACTGAAATGGGACCAAGTATACTTAGTATACCATGACAGGTGTGTGTTGAACCTTTTGTTAAAAAACCTGCAATAACAGGGATTCCACAACCTCTGTTGGAAACATAGTTCAGTGCTTAGCTAGACTTAGAAAGTTTTTCCTAATATCTAACTTAAATCTCCCATGCTGCAGATTAAGGCCATTATTTCTTGTCTTACCTTCCATGGACATGGGGAACAATTGATCACTGTCATCTATGTAACAGCCCTTAATATATTTGAGGACTTATCAGGTCTCCTCTGCTCCCTCAGTCTTCCTTTCTCAAGACTAAACATGCCCAGTTTTTTAAACCTTTCCTCACAGGTCAGGTTTTCTTTGATCATTTTTGTAGTTCTCCTCTGGACTCTCTCCAGTTTGTTCAAATCTTTTGTAAGTGTGTTGCCCAAAACTGGACACACTGTTTCAGCTGAGGCCTCACCAGTCCAAGTAGAGTGGGAGAGTTATCTCCCATGTCTTGCTTATGACAGTCTTGTAAAACAAAAAAACCAACCCCCCCCCCCCCCAAAAAATACCAGACAGAATCATATTAGCCTTTTTTGCAACTACATCACTTTGTCTCATATTTAATTTGTTGATCCATTATAAACCTCAGATCCTTTTCAGCTATACTACTGCCTAGTCAAGTATTCCCCATTTTATATATGTGCATTTGATTTTTCGTTCTTACGTGTAGTGCTTTGCATTTGCCTTTCTTGAATTTCATCTTGACAATTTCAGACCAATTCTCCAATTTGTCAGGGTTGTTTTGAGTTCTAATTCTGTTCTCCAAAATCCTAGCAACTCCTCTGACCTTAGTGTCTTGATAATTGAATAAGCACGTTGTTTACTCTATTATCCAGGTTAATGAAAATATTGAATAGTATCAGACCAAGAACAGACTTCTGTGTGACCCCATTAGATATGTCCTCCCAATTTGACAGCAAACCATTGATAAATACTCTGAGTATGGTTTTTCAACCAATTATGTGATCTTGGAACTGTTAACAATTATTTTCGACAACTCATGGAGGATGGTGAAATCCAGAGGACTGAAGAAGGTTCAGGTTTTCTTGTTTTCACACTCCTAATTTATTCTTACCTTAAGTTTTGTATTAATAAACTCTGAAAGCTGTTTGGCTAAGAGAGAACCCTTTATCCAGATAAGTAAAATTTTAGTTCTCAATTTTTTGCCAGTAAAAAGACTATTTTAAGAAATGCTGAGAAAATGAATGAATGGAAGTGTGAGTGATGTAAGAAATAATAATGATCTTAGTAGGTCATTGATCACATCCAAAATTTGTCGTGGTTTAGAGGAATTGTTCCGTCTGTACCCCCACAGAGAAGTGGGGCCAAAACTGCACCCATGGAGTGCTTTTGTTGTTCACATGATCTTCACATTTTTGGAGTACGTGTGTTGCAGTTTGGTGAGATATATTGTTACAAGTCTGCCAGTAAGAGAGAGAGAGGATTTGCTAGGCTGGCCAAAGGTCAAGCTTGTTCACTCTCAATCTGGATTGGACTGTGAAACTTGTGATCCCCTGATTTTCTCAGAAGGCTTATAGGAGTGAACTGGATTACAACCTTAAAGATTCAGATAAATATGGAAGAAGGTGCAATTCTTCCAAGGCACCACAATATCAAGAAGAGCTTCTGCCTTTCCTTCCCCTAGGAAGGAGGAGACCAAGACTACAATAGAGGCATCCTGTTCTCAAAGTAACCTTTTTTTTTTTTTTTTTTTGGTAATCTATCAGGGATGCCTGATTTCCCCCCCCCCCCCAACACTGTGTGTGTGTGTGTGAGAGAGAGAGAGAGGGTGGGTGGGTGTGCTTGTGAGTGTTGAACATGCATGTGCTATTTCTTAAAGTTTTGAGTAAATACTATCCTAAATCAGTTTGTCACCATGGGTTATAAAGGAATGTTTCCAGAAACTACTCTGTCCTAGAAAGGGATGTTACATGTGATTAGTCACTCTGTATCGCAGTTACTAGTTACATTGGGGAGTGAGGGGAAGTTAATCCTAGATGTCACCTCGTAATAGCGACCTTGAAGGAGTTTAAGTACTGCTTTATAAGGCTGAGAAGTAGACTTTGCCTCCTTAGGTCTTCAGGTTTAATATGTATAGGAAATGATTACATGTTATGTTAATGTCAAAATTTAAATCTTGATTGGGGTCATCCAGTGATTTAGTCAGTTGCTGATTTTATTCCATATTGTCAGCTTGATTTGTTAACTCAATTCAGTTGTGGTTTTGATTTTATAGTTGTACTGTTTTATCCTTAGTTAGTTAGTAAGATATGTAAATAGATAGTTTTTAGCTAGAATATTAATTGATTTTAAGTGTGTCTTTTCATTAATTTGTAATAAAACCAATAAAAATCATACAGCTGGGTTTTTTTTTCAGAATTACAACAAGGGTCACAAAACTCTTCCCAAGGTCCTGGGTTATTTAGCTGCCTAGGACCTATTTAGCTCTATTCCTAAATTAGTACCTATGTCTCTCACAGCGACCATATTTTCATAATAAAAAATTGGGACACTTGCAGCAACATGTTATAAGGTTGTGAACTAATCATATAAAAAGACAAAAGTGCACTTAAAAATTATATATGTATATATGTAAGTGCTGGTGTTACTGCCTCCAGTTTCTGACTCACCGGTGGCTCATGCATATTTCTTCATTTTGAACAAAAGAACAGCTTTGATAATGTCTGCTCATTTGACTTTTCTCTCCAAATTTTGTTCATTACACTGAACAGTTGTTCCATGGGACTTTTTATTCCTGCTATACATGGAGCAAGTTCTGATCACTACAATATGATGCCTTGAACAAACATTTTGTAATTTCAAAACCAACATCAGGGTGTTTCATGATGATTTGAGAAGCCAGGACTATATTGGTAAAGTTGGGATTTATAGTCCCCTTATATAAGAAATAATGAACATTTCATGTATGAATTAGAAGTGAAATAAATTTGTTAGATGCCTTAGTTTTGCAGATTAAGACCATCAAGTGTTCATCAGATTCCATTTATGACTCTTCTGGGCAGCTGCACTCTTCCAGATCAGTGCAGCTAACTAGGCCTAGGTCAAAGTTTTCTGAGTACTGGAGACGGAGCATTTTTGATTAAGGACTCAACTTTTGGAATGAATATCAAATGAAACCAAAGCCTTGCTGTTTATGGAGTGCACTACAAGGCTCATTGATTTTTCAAAGCCTTTCATCTATAACTGTTAGGGACTGGGATGTGTGCGTTTGTGCCTAATGCTTGATGTGGGAGTCAGGCCTAGTACTCCCAGCAGATGTCAGGAACCCCCACTCAGAAGCCAAATGCCAAAGCCAAGGGTCAAAAGTCAGGAATTTCAACTGGGTTACCTGGAGTGAGACAAGGCAGGAACACAGGGTGGGACCAATGCTGGGAACGAGCAGGTGCAGGAGCTATCACAGCAGTGGGCAAATGCTTTGAGCAGCCAGTGTTCTGCTGCTGATTTTAAGAGAAGAGCTGCTAATCCCCTCAACCAGTCAGGTGTCTTGGCCAATCAAGAGGCTCAAATGGGGCCCAACAGCACTTGTTAGACTGCCTGGGGTTAAGCTAGCAGATACGCAGGCTAGAAGTTAGTCCTTACTTCTGACAATAACATAACGGGGTCATTAATATAGGGAGGGGAGGAAAAAAACCCTAGAAGAACACCTGAGAAAGGCAAAGACCTGAATCCACTTTGAAGTCTGCCACGGAGAGGAGTTTGCAGATCTAAATTACCTGTTCATAACCCAGATGCTACGGTGATAAGCACGATAGTAATAACTTAGATAAATAAATTGTTGCATTGAAATGTTTTAAAAAGCATTAAACATTTCTATTGATTTTTTTTAATTGCTTGTTTTATAAATCCTCTGTTTTGGGCTTCATCATTGTCACAAGAATTCCCAAAGTGATGTAGCCTCCTTGCAGATTGTGCACCACCGAGGTCAATCTCTAGTTAGATCTTCAAGGGGGTCTAGCTGGATATTTAAGCTTTTGGTGACTACATGATCGCCAGCCATCTAGCAGCAAACATGTTTCACATTTCATTGGTCTTCCATCCTAATATATGTCTATACCAGGAACACCACTGAAACTGAACCAGTGATGATGGAGGCAGTTGTTGGGTTATGTTTCAATTATTCTCATTTCTGATCTTCTCCTGCCATTTGATATGGAGCAGCTGATGAAGACAAGAATCAAAAATGTTATTGTGGTGCACTTCAGTTTTCCTCAACACTCATGTTTCACTGACTTACAGTAGAGTTGGTATAACTGTGTGATTCTATAGATCCACAGCTTTGTAGCAAGCTTATTGTCACGATATCCCCTCTGAAGCTGCTGAAGGGCCCAAAACGCAACAACTGCTGCTATACAAGTGTCCATATCTTTCAGGCATCCTCCAACCTGTGATGCTACCACATTATTTGACAGTTGCCATCTGCTCGGTGTCCCATCCAGTCAGATTAATACTGAGTTGGTTGTAATCTGGAGCTGGAGGCTGCTTGGTGGCAGGGACTTAGTTTTATCTGGATTGTAATGGACTCTTGCTCTCCCGCTCAGAGGGAGGCCACTCATTCAGGTTTTCTTCGGGCTTGTCTGGCCAAAGCACGAAGCTGCGGAACAGTCTAGGGCCCTTGTCTCCACACCAGCTATAGGGGGCTGGCTTCGGCCAGGCGGGGCTCTGGCCGCCAGCAAGACAATCACAGTCTATGGAGCTGGTGCAGGCCTGGGTCTGAGGAGGCTCAGACTGCCAGCAAACAAACAGTCTCAAGGCTGGCTTTAGCCTGGGTGGGGCTCAGGCAGCCAGCAAAGCAACAGTCTATAAGGGAGCTGGTAGGGGAGGCTCTTTCTTCAGAGCGGGAGCTTCCCTGTATACTGCAGGGAGTCGGCCACCCCGGGGTAGGGTGGCAGGAGGATGCGGGCCCACCTTACTCCACCATGTCCCAGACCAGGGCCCTGGCAGAGGCAGGATTGGCTGCTCCTGTGTCAGTGGGGATACAGCCGCAACATGCCAATTGAGCCACACCTGGCTCCGCAACCGGCTGCTCCATGGCTGCCCTGGGCCACTTCCTGCCTCTCTGGGGTTTGGTACCTCTCACTTCCAGGGCTCCTTGGGTTCCTTTTGGTACACCGCGGTCACTCCACATCACTTCTGTGGCTATGGGACAGCCGAGTGTAGGTTCCCCTCCTGGGCATGGCAGTACAGCAGGAATGTCCTCCTCTGGGGATTCTGCCCCAACTGTGCTACATGGCCTTCCTATTATACTTCTGGCCCTGCCCCAGCACTTCCGGCGAGGGGGATAGGGCAGGCTAGGCCCTGCCCACCAAGGGGAGTGTAGTGGGCCCTCCCTCTCCCGCTCGGAGGGAGGCCACTCTGCCTCAGTACATGGATTAATAACCAGACTAACGTGCTGTTCTTGCCCAGTCAGATCAGCCACAGTGATTCACCAGCTGAGATAACAAGCCATCTAACAATATCTCTTAATGTATCCACCCCTCTAATTTTGTATATGTAGTAGGTCCTATATTTGTTTTAAAGGGTTGCGGCCAGGAAGTTGTAAACTAATTCATTACCACATTCTTATTCTATTTTGCAATTATTTAGTAGGTTCATCTGTGTCTTAAAATTTAAAAGGAAAATTTAATATTTAAACGTTGGGGTAAAAATTAACCTAAAGTACCAGATTTTCAAGATATAGCCCATACAGAGTCTTGTTTACAGAAGAAATTATCATGCACGTTAAATGGGAGGATGTGAAAATGGGGCCTAAAGAATTAGTTTGTCCCAAATCAACACAATTCAAGCTTGATATCTGCCCGACTTCCTCCCTACACCTGTTCCTTTTTCCTTTCTGGTTTCATTTTTCTCTGCCATCCTCTTCATAGATTAAAATATTTTTTTTATTAAAAACACAATTCCTACAAAAATGAAGAGCTCTCCAATTTCTTTATTAATTCTACAGAAGATTGAAAGCACAGAACAAGGAGCAAGGAAAAAAGGACACTTTTTCAAATTGACATAGCAAGCAGAAAGAGAACCGTGTACTATGAACTCGCATTAAAAATGCCCCTTTGGGTGAAATTCTACTCTAACGTGTATTTTCTTAAATTTTCAGACTCCTTTATAGTTTCTGCTACATGATAGCATCACAAACCCTTTGTTACATTCACAGCAGAGCTATTGTTATCTCTTAACTTATCTAAGAGTTGCTTTCTTTATTGGTGGTGGGTCATCTTCTTGAAAAGTAGGGGGAGAGAAATAATAGTAAAAACTTTGTGAGAGAAAAATCTTAACAAAAGGGACTATTTTTGCTAAGGGATTCCAAATAACTAATTTGAAAGCCTACAAGAGATGTTTTTGAATTTAAATTAATTTTATAAATATTAAGTCTAGGCCCCCAGATGAAAAATTTGGAGCTGGCTTTAAAATTCTTTAAAAATTGCAAAAGTACGGATCTGTGGCTTGGTTTGATCCATTATAAAGATAGTGGCAATTTGCAAAACAAATTGCTGGATTTTTGGTTTGGGACCATCTCTGATAATACATAGAAATTTGCAACCTGAAGATTATAAAATCCCAGCGCACACTAGAGAATCTTTCTCCCATTACAAGATCAGTGGCTTTTATTTGCTGGGACGGATCTTTTGTATGCTGGGGGATTTCATCATGTTGTGGAACACTGTGGGATGTAGATAGGTACGAGGAGAAAACTACTGCAGTATTCTGCAGTCATAGTACAAAACACTACATCTTGAATGTATAAAGGGTTGGCCAAACCATACTGAATTTTTTTCAGAGAGGTTTGGGATCTGTTTGATTTACTACTACTTTGAGAGATTTAGGGTTAGGGCTGCTCTGTCCTTTATCTGAGCCTATTTACCCATTGCTAATAAGTATAGGTTTTGTTTTCAGGTTATCCTCATGTTTCCGGCCAACAAAATTGTCCAATCTTGGGATCATTGAAAAAGTTCTGAGGTTACAGTAATTTAAGGTAAAAGAGAAAATTTGGAACAGTGATCCACTCAAGAAGCAAATACTAAGACCGAAATGGAGAACTCTGTGTACTCCAGTGACCGTATAATGAAAATAATTGCTTAAAATCCAAAAGACTTGGAAATAATCAAGTCTGCATATTACAAAATACTGAATTTCCTAATGTGCCTTATTGCTCTAGGAGAATGATGGGATCTCCTGATGCAGGTTGTTTCACGAAAGGCTAACTCCTGTGGTTAAATATAAGACAGTTTTTTATGGAAACCAGTATCTGAAGGAAAGGGGAACTGAGGGTTAAGTAACATTCCTTTTTCTTCATTAAGAAAAGGAGTACTTGTGGCACCTTAGAGACTAACACATTTATTTGAGCATAAGCTTTCGTGAGCTACAGCTCACTTCATCGGATGCATCTCTAAGGTGCCACAAGTACTCCTTTTCTTTTTGCGAATACAGACTAACACGGCTGCTACTCTGAAACCTTTTTCTTCATTGTCACTTTGTGAGGGCAATACTTAGAAGAATGCTACCAGACATTTAAAAATGCAGTAAATCATGTTGTAAACTCATACATGCTGAGAGTTGTGGTACAGGGTCATGAGAATTCTGGTAGAATGACAGAATCAAATTTCAGTTTTTTCTTCACTGACATGGTATGTGGATTTTTCTGATTATCTATCTTCTGTTTTTGTCAATGGAAGTTAGGAATGAAAATTTCAAACTAAAATCAATTTGTTATTCAAGCTAGATAGAGAGAAATTGAGAACTTTTCTATGGGTTCCACTAGATCTGTGCACTCAAGAGGTTGAAGCCATTTTATTGTAAGCAAACAATGAGAAGCCTTTAAATCTTTACTTGTGCCCAACAAGACTGAAAATTTATGTTAATTGTTATGGAAGCAATGAAATATAAACTGGTGACCCTGAGCTTGCTAATTTTAATTTAAATAAATTGCTAACCGTACCTCCGTATTTTCAGTATTCCATATACTTCTATGTTCTGAATATGAAGAATATTTTAAATACTCTAAGGCCTCAGCAAGTTTTCAAGATTGACCTGTGTGAAGTGTTGTACTATGTGGTATAACAAAGGTTGTGCTTTCAACTAAGCTTTGCTTCTGGAAGTGTAGCTGAGGAGAATACACAGTGTAGCTGGTGTAGCTGAGGAGCATTCTTGTCCAATGGTTAGATCATGAGACTGGGAATTGAAACTTGGCTTTAGTTCTTGCTACTTTCTTGCCATGTGACCGTGAGCATATAATTTAACTTCTCAGTGATTTTCCCCATCCGTAAAATGAGGCTTATCTACTACTTATTAACTCATCAACCTGTGTAAGTCTTTTTAAGATCTATGGATGAAAATGGCTGTGTAAGGGTTGCTTGTGATTCTTATTGTTTTTATTAGCCTAACATTTATTGCCAATAGTTTGATTTTTCCCCATTAAGTCAGCCGAGGGTACAGGACTTGTAGGTTCCAAGAGGGCAACTAAGAAAAGCTCTAAATGAATCCTATGAAGAGTCAGTTTTTTAATTCCACTCCCCTTATTTTAATGCAAGAAGAGCGTTGGGGTGCATGTTCACTCGGATTTATTTTTGGTCTTTACATAGGCTGTTAACCATGTCATAACAATTGGCTTCTTTAATACCAGTGGTGTGTTTGTATGTATTACATGTTTTCCATTTATTTTAGGTCCCAAATCTAATCCCAGTTCTGATGTTTAAGTTGGGAAGGCCACTGGAGCCTTTTTTGTACCGGGATATTTTATATACTTTGCCTTCTCTGGGTGTACACAAGGTCAGTATGAATAGAAATCATACTTCATCCAAAAATGATTTTTAATAAAGGGAATATTGTATTAGTAAGTAACTAGTTACATTGAATGAGTGAATGTAGACATGGATATGCACAACTTGCTTAAAATTATAAGTGATTTGTGAGCTTCTGCATAACTCGTTACTTAATATTTATGATGGGAATATGACGACTAATTTTAAGGGATGAATTATGTATTGTGCTTTAACTATCTATATATCTCATGAAAATGTTCTTTAGGATCATTATGCACCAAAACCTGTTAGAAAATGACTCTCCATTTCTTTTTGATGCTGCCGTGGCCTTTGAGATATTTGACACAAGTGAAGCATCTCCTTGTTCCTGGATATTAAAATAACAAATGCTTGTGGTGAAAAATCTCTTTCAGGTCTGCATCACTCAGATTCTACGTGTGATACAGGTGCTGGGGAGCACGCCAAAGCTTAGACCTATTACTTTACGCCTGATGACATCCTTATGGGAGAAACAGGTTAGAAAAAATTGTGCAGTCTGTACTGTTTTGGAGATCATCCATACCAATAAAGGGTTCTTTCACTGTCTGCCTTATAAGTTTGGGTGCTTAATGCCATGCTGCTATGGCTCAGAGCCTTGACACCAGTAGCCAGCCTGTAAACATAAAGGTCTCACTCTGGCTTCCTCCAGCCTAGTTATTCCTTGCAGGATGACCTCAACAGCCCTTCTGATCCCAAGTCTCCCTAAGTTTATCTACCCCTAGTTCTTAACTACCAGACACTTGGACTTTTCCCCTCTAGTTTATCACCCCCGAAGGTGTGAAACCTTCCTCAGTTATCCATTCACTTTGGTACATACACAACACACAGTTTGCATAATAGAGATCTGCTTGGGGTAAAAATAAACAAAAGGTTAATTTAATATAAAAATCACAGACTCAAAGATGAAATAGCAAGGTAAACAAACACATAAATTATATAGAAAATAAACATAAAGATGCAACTTCAAGATTGCACTTCTATATTAGATAAATTCCCCTTTCTAATAAGTGTTACCTATTGCCTTTTAACAGCTTCTCAGCAGGCCCCTGTCATAGAGGGGATCCAGCACTCAAAGGACTGCACCTCGTGTAAATGCTGGCCTTCAGTTTCTGGAGGCCAAACCTCCGACACAAGCCTGCTTTAAAAAGACCTATTGTTTTCTCTCTTGTTCGTCAGAGTGGGGGAAACTGCTTCCTTTCATACTTTTCCAAGGCTGGGGTTTTCTTTCAGTTTCAGTGTCTTTCCATTAATTTTAATGGTCTATCATTTGCCTTTTTCTGGGTTGTATAATGCTTGGTGCTTGGAGCTAATCTTGTCTGGCTGGGGAGGCAGCCCCTCCCTGTCTGTTGTGAAGAGGAGCTGAATGTTGCAGCACAAATTATGAGCATAGTTTTTTATCTACACAACTACATAAATTCATTACTACAGTTTATATGTATATTTCATAATGACCATCATGTTCAGAACATTACAAGCTTTCATAAAAGACCGTATCTCACACATTTTATTATCAATAACATTGCATCCAACCAGTTGATTCTATTGTTTATTCTTTGGGGGTTCAACACCCCCCTCCTCATTGGGATGTTGTCACATTTCGGGGTACAATCCACACCAGTGAGGGGTTGTCACTGCCTGCTCTTCAACCTGGGGTGCCACACAATGCTTTCCTGGTGTAGCTCCAAGCCTGGGCCGCTCACAAACAGCCTACCAGCATGGGTCACACCCTGAGTATCTGTGTATAGCTACAGCTTTGGTCTAGCAACTCTTACTCCAGCAGCCTGTCGGCAACACACCAGCCAAAATCTGCCTTCCACCAGCCTGGGTTACTACTTCCAGGGTGACTACAACATACTCCCAGTCCCGAATTTTCGCAAAAACGTGTTCGGCTCTGTCCAGCTCCCTTCTGGGTAGCTCAGATATTATAGGTTCATTGCCCTTGTAAAGGGTCAATATTTGACAGTCCTGCTACATTAAATGGTGTTACCAAGCAGTTTAGTTTAAACACAACACTGGATTAGTTTATATTAAAAAAACCATATTTATTTAATGACAAACAGAGAGATTTTAAATGAGCACAAGTATAATGTATTAAAGTCAGAAATGGTTACAAGAGAAATAAAGGTAAAATGCTTTTTGGTTGCTAAAACTTAACAAGCTAGACTTGGTTCAAGGTAAAATCCTTACCACAGGTTCTCAGCAACATTGCTGATCAAGTTCTCAGGTCAGGAGCTCCCCCAGACTCAAAGGGCTGGTTCTTTTGTCCACTTAGGTGAAAGAGGGCGAGATAGAGGGAGAAATTGGGAAAGATGCCTCACTTGGATGGGCCACTCACCCCTTGAAATGGATTATTCTGAGGCTTACGCCTCAAAGCAAGTTTATTCAAACAGTAAAGAAGGCATCATGGAGTCTGGTGGTGAAATTGGCTCCATGCTCTTTTTTTCTCCACTATGCTGAAATGCAGATTTGCCTTGTCTCCTGCCACTTACCCCTCTTGTTGTCTCAAAGACCCAGTTACTACTTGTGTAAATTGAGGTAAACACACATTCCTTTATTTAGGATCGACATTCTTAACAACTTTTGCCTAGTCAGGGCTGTGTGGTTTGAATACAGGGGAAACATTATCATATGGGGGAATTCAGAGTTTTACATATAATGTTGCTACATACATTTCATCATGATATTATTGATGAGCAAGTTACTAGTTTTCAGATGATACCTCACAAGGCATATTTGCAGAAAGATTATTGCAGTGTTGGGTAGGGTGTGGATACAGGGGTGCTTTCGGTCACAGGTGTCTGGATCCCGCTTGTCACACAGTCTCTCAAAGATAAACTACAGTGGATAACGTTTTACATGCTTTCCCATGGTAGGGAAAGTACATCATTTTGAATGATTGATTATACTAGTGTCTGATATTAGCTGTGGAAAGCAAATTGTGTCAGTGATTCATTTATTAATTCTGATGTATTGAACAGCATCTACAGTTGGTCTTTCATGGAGCCTATTATGCATCTCATAGAGTCTTGGAATGAAATTATGAAAATTATTTATGAAAGATGTCTTTATACTACTTTATTCTGATGCTTTCAATGCATTATGCAGTGAGTGATAAGTCATTTCTATTTGGTTGCATGTTAATAGATTACTTTTTAGTTTATGGGGGAAAATGTATAGATTCTGTGCAAAGAAGCCACTTAAATCACAGCACAGTATTCTTCTCCACTGATGAACCAAAATGCAATGTGATTTGCAATATAAATGTTCCTTTAGAAGCTGTGTAAAGGCTTTAGCAGCATCAAATCATGTCACCAACTTTTAGAAACTTAATTATATATTTTAAAGATCAAATGTTTTTTTCTAGGATCGGGTTTACCCAGAACTGCAGAGGTTCATGGCAATGTCCGATATGCCCTCTTTGTCCATTGGGAAGGATACTCTGTGGGAAAAGGTGATAGCTAAAGCTGCTTCCATCAGAGATATATGCAGGCAGAGGTAAGAATGAGTGTTCGTTATCCAACTTAGAGAAGGTGCAGGGTGTTTAAAGGAAAGCTGTGCTGGTCACTTCTCATGAGCCTGTTATCTTAATTGTGGGGGTTTTTGATGGGAGCCGAAATAAATACACATTGTCTTAGGCAATACTTCAGAAGCTAGTAAGTATAATGTGTATACATGTATTTTTAATATGAACAGAATGGGACTATATGATGGCCTGATAGGAAGCACATATAAATAAAACACAGTGCTTCCTATCAGGGTTTACAAAGGAATTCTGTTTTTTCAGGCCTTTCTGTGACAGAGTTTAATTGAGACATCCCATTTGTACAAAATTTACTTGGTGTCCACAGAAGAGCCAGAATCATACCACCTGGATTCAGCTGTGTGTTTTGTCCACCATTAATATGCTGATATAGAACCACTGTTTGAATGTTGTATTAGATATGGAAATGAATGAGCCATGCAGCTAGCTGACACCCCAGCTGTCCTCTTGGACATCAGGGGTTATGTCTACACTGCATATTAAAGCCAGGCTCCATCTCAGGTTTGACCCCAACCTCCCCTTCCATCCACACACAAATCAGTCTGACTGCTGAACTTCCTCTGAGGACCATCACTTCTGCATTTCCTGATTGAGTAGACAAAATTATAATCCTAACATTATATTAATGTAAGTTTTTGTATTTAATTTATTTTTTCTAAAGAAAAAAACCCTCTGATCTAATTTCACTGTATACTTTAATGTCTGCATAATCAGTGCTATAAATGGGAGTTATGTACTGAAGAGTGACTGTATTAAAAAGGCTCCTTCTTATTCATTCCTACTCCATATGTAAATTTTGAGACATAGCTGCTTACTTTACTGACTGAAAAAAGTTTTTACTACTTTTAATTCTTGGTTGCACTGAAGAGCCAGCACATCTTTGGAGGGTGAGATGGATTTTATTTTGGCTCATGCATTGTCAATTAAATAATGAACTAAATTCTGATTGTAGAATCTTTAGCTTGGTGTTTCATCATAAGCCAGAGTGATCCCATTTTTACTGTCAGGTTCCAGGTTTTGATGGCAGGGCTGACAGTTTTTAATTTGTAAATTGAGACCATTTGATGTAGAGTTATTGAGATACAAACATAAAACCTCCACAATGCCATTTTTATAAAGTCACATTTCAGAGCAGAACCACTTTCTCTGGTCAATTCTTAAACCATATGAAATTCAGTCTACACATTTAAAGTAGCAGAGAAAGGCATAACAAGAACTGATGACTGGAAACTAAAGCCAGACAAATTCAGATTAGAAATAAGGCACGCGTTTTTAACAGGGAGGAAGATTAACCATTGGAACAAACTACCAAGTGAATTGGTAGGTTCTCTTGTCTCTTGATGTTTTCAGTCCAAGACCAGATGCCTTTCTGGAAAATATGCTTTAGTCAAACACAAGTTATTGGGCTCAGAACAGGGGTAACTGGGGGTATGTCTACCTGAGCACAGACCCAGGGTGGGCTTGGACTCAGGTGGCTAGCCTATGCCACTGCTGCGTTAACCATGGTGCTATTTTTAGTGTGCCAGCTCAAGCTGACCTAGTGCACATCTGTCTACCTGCGATGGGAATCACACCTCTCAGCTGCAGTGTGGACGTACCCTGGGTGAAATTCTGTGGCCTGTGTTATGCTGGAGATCAGACTAGATGAGCTAATGGCTTGTGTCCTTAAAATCCATGAACATTAGTGTTATATATTTACATTATTCCATAGTCCTAAAAATATTGCCTTTAAACCTAAAGTAGTTTTTCCCTTGTTCATGCAAAACTAGTTTTTTCAGTTGCTTGTAAGTGTTGTGCGGTCTTTACTGCCACTTCCACTTACCTACCTGGAGACTAGTCTTCAGTGAAGACCACATACCTGGGATGATTCATACCTCTTGTGACATTCAGTACTGTCTGAGTTATGAAGGCACAGAAAAAAACCTTACTCTTTTTAGAGTAGAAAAATGTGTGATTTATTTTGATCATGGTTTATTTTAGCTAAAAGAATTTTTTTGGGTAAGTTACGAGCATCTGAAACCTGGGTTATAAAAGAAGTCTCAATGTAACTGTAACATTTGCTGCCAAATGAACGCTATAATTAGAGTTGAAAGTTTAAATGGGATTTGTGATAGCACAGTGGAAATGATTTAGAGGCTATAGAAAGAAAACTTAGAAAGCCTAAACATGCTGTACTTACATCATCCAGTTAGATGATTTATTTATCCAAGTTGCTTAAAGAAATAGTCATTACGTGTTAAATAGGAAGCAGTCCTGTGTAGAAGAATATGTGCTTGGAAATTTTTCTCTACATGTCAAGAAGCTTTGAGGGGTGGAACTGAATTTTTTAAAGTACTCTGCCTTCATGTAATATTGTTTTCCACTAGGCCATATCAACATGGAGCTGATATGTTGGCTGCAATTTCCCAGATATTGAATGAATGCACAAAACCTGATCAAGCCACACCTTCTGCTTTAGTGTTACAAGGTCTTCATGCACTTTGCCAAGCTGAGGTAAGGTTAATTTGGACTGTCCTTTTTTTGAGTACTGCTCTGCATTGCACGTTTCCATTTTCTAGCAGTCATTGCTGTAGAATAGTACCATGTTTCCTTCTGTTAAATTAAACTTTTATCTTTTCCTATTTATTAATTATTCACTGGGAAATTTAATCTGAGTGTTTCCCTGATCAGTTGCTGTGATATCCCTCCAACACGGGGCCAGGAATTTTAAGTCACTTCACAGCTCTTTTGTCTATCAACAGGCAGATGTTGCCTCAAAGATTTTTCCTTCACATTTTAGATGTGGCTTGGTGCATAGTCCTAATTGGCTAAGAAGTGCACACATCCTATTATTTTTGTTACCCTGTGTCCCTAAACCAGCTCCCTTTGACTGTCTCATGCACTTATGTCTTTCATTATGTTACTCACTTGTTATGACTGTAAGCTCTTTTGGACTGAGACTGTCAGTTCCTATGTGCTTGTACTAAGTCTAGCACAGTGGAACCCTGATCTGGTTGAAGATTCTAAGCACTACCACAATATGTACATGTTAAATAATAATGTCAGCAGCATGCAGTTTAATTAATAAACACCTTTATAAAACAACAGACCCCAAGCTGCTGCTAAGAGCCAATATCTGGTTAAAGAGAAAATGATCACTGAGTTTTCTTTTAAAGTGGGGTATCACCCTTTTTGACTCTCTCAATGCGTTTTCAACATTAGGCTCAATTACTTTTTAAACAAGCTTGCCTCTTACTAGCATTTTTAGATTGTATTTTCTCTCTTATGATTTGGAGGCGGGGGCTATGAATACTGCTAGGCCATGCAGGATAGAGTCTCAAAACAATGCCCAAGCTGCGACTCTGTCTGTGAGATGTGTTCCCCCCGCCCCATATAGGCTGTCCCAAAGAGCTGCTTTGGGAAGCAGGAAGCACTCCTGATGTTATGCCACTGGTGAGAGATGGTAGGCCAAGGTACCACCAGGTACTTGAAAGTGAGCGCCTTATTTTCCTGGAAGGAAATAAGCATTGTGTGGCACACTAAAATCTTCCTCTCACCGCTGTTCTAATTTTGCTTCAAGTCCTGACACTTAGGTTATGTCTACACTACCACTTACATTGGAAGAAATTATGTCACTGAGGTGTGAATAAGTCACCCCCCCCACCCTCCCGAGTGACATAAGTTACACTGACCTAAGCACCGGTGTGGATAGTGCTATGTTGACGGGAGAGCTTCTCCTGCTGACATAGCTGCTGCTGCTCATTGGGGGTGGGTTAATTAAGTTGGCAGCAGAGCTCTCTCCCATCAGTTTAGAGTGGCTATACTAGAGAGATTACAGCAGTGCAGCTGCCCTGATGCAAGCTCTCTAGTGTAGCCATAGTCTGAATGTGCCTGATTTACTACTTTGTTACATCAGCTTCACACGAGTGTCATGGATTAGGGAACCAGGCCTGCTATCATATTATTCTGTGACTTGGGCCTATCATAGAGAATTCTTGTATGGGTTAGTGGTATGGACAACCATTTTTTGGAATGAGGGTAAAACAGTTTTTTCCCAAATTAGTATTTAAACGTCGGTCTCCAGAGCAAGAACTTGAGACACAGTATATTTGGTGTTTAGTCAGAGTTTCTTGGTTCTTCCCTCATTCTGCCACTGACTAAAAGTGTGATTTTGGGCAAATGACTTAACCTCTCTGTGTCCCAACTTTTCGATCTGTTGTACTAAGATAGGTGGAGATTGTGACCTGTCCTGTGTGCCCTTGCAGGAGAGGCATAAGGCACACTCAGAATCTGCTTCCTAGTCTGCACTTGAGCCAGTGCAATGGCACAACTGTGTACACGGGCTTTTGGCGCAAAACATTGTTGAGTCCTTAAGAAGGTGGTCTGATCTTTAACGAATGTTTGTAAAGCATTTTGAGATGCTCAAGTGAAAGTTCCTGTATAAGTGAAATTATAATAAAACTTGCGATAGCACTAATATTTTGGTCTAAAAATTGCAGAAGAATAGTTTTCAGTTGAGTTGGATGTAATAATTGTTGGGTATGCCATGTATACATAAAGTAGGTACCACTGTACATGAATTTTTTACATCACTCTAGAGCATTGGGTTTGCATTTGGGTGATTTATGAAGAAGGCTAAATCTTCCTTTTTGCTTTTGTGTAACAGAGACCTTTAAATGAAACTATAGTATGCACTGACTTGCATGTCAGAATTGTAAAATATACAAAGTAGTTCTTGCCAGGCCACATTTACTAATTCTGGGTGAATCTTTTGGTTTTTTTGCCAGCATGATTTCAACAGAAGCCAGCATACTTCTGAGAGGCCGTCTATCCTGGTTTCTAATTGATTTCATGTGTAAAGTGTTGTATGCAGGCCAAGAAAGATTCAAGAATGAAAATGCTAAGCATAGTTGTTGTTTTTTAAAAACCTCTTCCAGGCTGTTTCTAGAAGTGGTTTCTTGCTGTTTGCTCTGCAATTCCACATTTATTGTCTGTCTTTGACCAAAAAAGGAAACTGGCAAAGTGGAGCAGTATAGCGAAATAAAAATTATGCAGATGACAAATTATGCTAACCTGTGAATTGGATGTTCAGTGGAAATTGCAATGTTGGACAGTCTTAAAACAGTGTGCATTAATAACTTGGCTATTAAAACTAAGGTTAAACATTTTTTACACTTAATGTATGGAGAACTAAGATTGTGGTTTGAATTTTTTCCCCTTCGGTTAAGATTTCTCTTGTGTCCTTTATCGAGTCCTGTTGATTCATCATCACTGCTCAGGTATTTTTCTTAGCCTTATGTTCCCAGCTACTGATATTTTAGTTATGTTCAGCTCCTTCAGCCAGGAGTACAGATGCTATTCTTTAATTGTCCAGAAGGGTTGCTAGTGAGAGATGCAAGGTGCGTTCTCCTCCTTACCCCAATTGCAGCCCTCCCAGGGCAGTGTGCTCCCTCTACAGCATTCCTATCACTCTCAGAATGAGTAAGCAAGAGTGTGGGACTGGAAATCCTACCTGCCTGTGTCTCCCCAGTAGTATGGAGAACTTTGATTCATCTGGTTGGTGGGAATATTCACCACTGGAGACTTTTTGAAAGGTTAAAGAGGTGCTTGACAGCCTCCATTCTGTCTTCATCTGCTTCTCCCACCAATGTGTCTTTGCTTTGTGCAAGCCCACTACTTTTCCTCATTCAACTCACACAGCAAAAAGTATGTAAAAATATAGTCATTGAGGTTGCAAAGTCAAGCACTTCAAGGTTAGGAATTACCAGAATTAAGTTAGTATGACCAACCTTAATTCATCTTTGTTCCGTGTGTACATTATGCTACAGTCTCAAATTAATGATCACATACTCTTTTGTCCCTAAGATCCCTACTTCTTTCATTGTTAGGCAACCTAAAGATTTGGTTCGTTATTACTTCCCCATGATAGTTTTCACCATGCTTTGCACTAGCTTTTGTTGAGTAACTGCACAGTCTTATTGGTGTAACCCTGTTTTTTTGCCCCATCCATCCTTTTCCTAACCCTGTTATTCTGTTACTCTTTTAGTCGCACCATATCTGAATTTATTTTGTAATTTCCTCAGGACAGCAATGAAGACTGACCATATCTTCTTTATACTTCAAGGCAGCTAGTACACTTATGGTCTCTATAACATAGTAAGTAGTAATAAAAATATAGTTAGCTTCAATTTGACTTTTAATTCAACAGTGTGCTTTAAATGGGGAGTCCATTTTTTTATTAGTTTTTTTTTCTTAAACTCCATCAGTTCTTGGGCTTAACATTTTTTCAGAACAAAGGTAAACCTTAAACTGTATTTCTTTAAATATTATTTGCAACAAACTTGGCTTTTTATTTGGAAAAAGGTTCTATATATTTTCAATTTCTATTCATGCAACAGTGTGCTAAGTTCTCTATATGCATATAGTAAGACAAATGTTAATAGCCCCTGTAGATTGTAAGAGCTCTTAAGAACTCATAGACTAAATAAAAAACAGTCTAAGTAGTCAACAAAGAGTCTTCTCTGACATGCAAAGATAGGACTTTCATATTATGAGACTAGTGAGGCACCTGCTGTATCATGAAGGCAAACATAGCCATAAATGGTCTGAAACCCTGTTGTAAGAGACTGATCCTTCCCTACTGTGGCACTTATGATCAAGTATGATCTTGCTCCCAGGACTTCTGCCTTTGTACTTGAACCTCTTAGTGGTTCACCAAAGCCCAAGTTTTTGGCTCACTTTTGGGTATTGTGCAAAGTGTATTTTGTTGGTTTTGTTTACGTTATTCTTGCAGCTTGGCTGTCCACAAATTTATATAGCAGCAGTGGTCATTTTTATTATGCACAATGCATTATGAGTTCATATCTAATTTTATTTTGCAAATAGCTCGTAGTTGCTACAGCTGTAAATACTCTCTAAATTACTGAATGACTATACCACTTTGAAATGGAGGATAAGTCTGATGGGTTTTGCTGTAGTTGCGTGTTCTAGAAAAAGTTTTAATAGGAGCTGTAGTTTAGTGCATAATCTGAATATTTCAGATGGTGACTGTGATGGACGTAGAGCTGCTCTGTAATAACTTATGAATGCTAATGCTATATGTTAACTTGGTTATTGGGATGTTTACCGTATGAATATGTCAGTTTTGTTTAATAGTAGCCTGTATGGAAAAACAAGCAGGCAGGGGAGAAGAATAACTTAAGATATGCCATGCCTCGGCAAACACTTGAGGGTTGTTACAGGACAATGGCAGAGCCATAGGCTTCAACGAGTTTGCCTTGATCTCCTGCTGAGCCTACTGGGGCAAAAGACTGGGAACTGAGAAGAACAAAGAGATTCTGTCTGGATTAAGAGTCTCTCTCTCGTTAAGGGAACCAGACTGACACAGGCTCCTGCTGTGGTGTCTGAAGAAGCTAGGCCTTCCTAGCTAACTATCACATGATAGTAGGGCTGTAGGTAAGGTAGATGTGCATATAGACTGTTGTTTTTAAATCCTTTTTCTCATGCTTCACTCCTACTGTGAGAATAAACAACAGTTTGGTTTAAGAAGGCTGTCTGGTCACTGTATCCATCACTGCTCACAGGCTCCTGAAGGGAAGAACTGCACGTGCCAAACCCACTTTGTTTAGTTGGTATCTTACCTAAAGCCCTGCCATACATGGTGACCTAGGCAGGCCTAGCATCTTCAGACACCCCAGCGGGTGCCTGTGTCAGTCTGGTTTCACCAAACAACTACCTTCCCTCCCTCCCTCCTTCTTTTGAGAGAAAGCATGAGAGCAAGCTTACCCCTTTTAATCCATCCAGAGTCCCTTTGTTTTTGTAAATTCTCAGGCTTTTGCCCTTATTAAAACCATTTTGGTAGGTTAAGCAGGAGGTCAAGGCAGATTCCTCTGAGCCTATGGCTCTGCCATTGTCCTGTAACAACCCTCAAGTGTTTGCTAAGGCATGGCTTATCTTTAGCTATTCTTCTCCCCTTCTTTCTGGATAAGCATAGTTGATATACAGGTACTGTGCAACCAGGCCTGGTCTAAGAGTGGGAAGAATTCTGGAATTCCGTCCCAGGATGCGTAAAAGCATGAGGCCAAAGATTGGGGGGTGCATTCAGAGAAATGGAGGGGGGACAGAGATACAGATAACCCTCTAACTGTTTGTTCTTATAATTACTACTATTATAATTGTTCTCACATTACTACTGATTGTGCCAGCACCTCATGAGGTCTCACGATAAATGGATGTGTTGTTTGTCTCAGGGAGTAAATTTACTTAAAATGCCATCCTCTCTTCTCCCACTCCCTCCCCCCAGTTCAGTACAGAAAGTTAATTAAAATATGCCCTCACAGTGCTGCTCCTCTCCTTGTGATCAGTAGGTCTGAATAACTAAAACTTTCCAGCAAATGTATTTCCTGGCAGTGTTCTGTCCAGCAGTGAGATATGCATTTTAAAACTAAAAAAAGCAAAGACAAAACTGACTTGACCAGAAATCCTAAAAGCCCATAAATTATAAAGGTTGCTAATTTTTCAAGTTGGAAATGATCTGTCAATCTAAACAAAAATAGAACTAACAGTATTAAGACAAAAACAAATGTACAAAGAATTTGCACCAAAAGCCTTAGATTAGAAAGTCTGGATTTATGAACATGCTTTTTCTAATCGGCAACAATTTTGTTGCGGCAAAAATTAATAGGCGCCTCAGCATCATGAAGAAAAGCTCTTTCATCTCGCTCAATTCCTAGAGGGTGTTGTATTTTCAAAGAGAAGCATTGTACAATTGAGCAATAACTATTGAGGCACAGGGCATTTCCTGGGGATTCATGACCGGTAGAGAGAGTTCACCTCAGGCTGTTTATCACAGTCAGCTATTCCTCCGGAAATGCGCCGTGCCAAGGTTGTTATTGCTATTATAACCACTTATTTATTTACTTTTTAAAAATGAAGTGTTTGGAGAGCAAAGTACTTTCCTCTCTTCGCACCCAACATTGTTTCTTCACGACACTATGGGGTAGATGATTTTCAATGGGGCTGCTGCTGTGTCGGACAATTCTAGAGAATTATTTCCTTGTAAAAGGAGCCAATCAGAATTCTAGATTTTAACATTTTTAAGGGTTATAAAAATAATTTATTATGGAATTTTGAAGGCGTAGCTGGAAGCCCATAAATGGCTGGCCAGAGTGCACAGCTGTGTACTGTAAGGTTTTTTTAGTAGACTGTAGCTTCTATATTTATTACATTCCAGAGATTTTTTTAATAGTGTGGTTCCACAGTGTTACTTTTTTAGATCTATTCATATGTTTTATTTGGTGCCATTTCCCAGTCAGAAAGTTCACTGGATCATCTTTTCCTCAAGCAGAAGTCTGGGGCAAGGAGTATTTGTGCACAGACAAGACCTATTGTAAATTCTAGTCTGACTCAAAACAAAGCAGTAATTTGTAAGCTGTGAAGTCTTCTTCCAATGTACTCTTCTTTTGTAGAACCTGCATGGCTTATTTTCATCAAAGAATTTGCCTCTCTCTGTTATTCTTAAGTTATATATGGATACAACTCATGTAGGGCTCTAAATTGTCTCCTGTTGTTTTATTGTATTATTGTGACGTACACAATATATTGTACTCTTGCTAGCAGCAAGAACTTTAAAACAGGAAAAAAGTCACTTCTTGTAAGTCCTAGAACAATCTGAACTGTGGAAGCAGGCTATTAAGGGCGTATGCATGCAATATGTTGTTTATATGGGAAGCATGCAAAGTAGAGCGTTTATTTGCCTTGTTTTTCTTTATCTTGTTTGTTTTGTTGTGGGGGGGAATAAAAATCATTGTTGTTACAAGGATTATTTTTTTAAAAGTATATCAAGGGAAAATCATATAAAATACCCACAGCAGTAAATGTTTAAGGTTAGTTGCTTTTGATGTCCAGTACATTTATTAGACTGTGTCCTTAAATGTTATAGCTCCTGAAATATTACAATACTACATGAGCTTTGGAAATAGTATCATGATTTTCAGATTTTCCTCCCCCCCATCCCCGCCCCCTCTCCACAGAAAGCCAGATTTTCAAATGTGTGTACAAAAGTGGCTCCTGTATTTTGGGTTATAGAATGTCAAAATGGACAGTTTTCATACTTATGTTCATACGATTAGTTCAAGGGCTAATAGATTGGTGCCTTATTGGAGCATCTGCTTTAAATTAGTAAAAACTCTATTGCGAGTGTTCTGTGTCAGAATACAAGCACTGTTCTGGTTAGTGTGGGTGAATTTCAGGATCTCATTGAAGCTCTGAGGGATCTTTAAAAGATCAAATCAGACACTGGGAAGGTTTTAATTTTGTCAGTTAGTAGCAGAGGAGCCTGGCTCAATGGCTGCAAAGCATGATAATCTGAATTAACACTACTGGGCTGGAAAGAATATCATGACTCAGACTATGATAATTGTTTGTGCAACTATGCTATTTCAGGTTTCAGAGTAGCAGCCGTGTTAGTCTGTATTCGCAAAAAGAAAAGGAGTACTTGTGGCACCCTAGAGACTAACAAATTTATTAGAGCATAAGCTTTCGTGAGCTACAACTCACGAAATGCATCTGATGAAGTGAGCTGTAGCTCACGAAAGCTTATGCTCTAATAAATTTGTTAGTCTCTCAGGTGCCACAAGTACTCCTTTTCTTTGCTATTTCAGTGAATGCAGAGTATTTATATAGGTTTATGCCTTTCCTTGGGTTGCCATGTTACTTTAAATTTGGAATGGTGCTTGAATTCAGCACATTATGTGCCCAAATAGAATGGTCATGGGAGTCCTGTAACTGAGTCATATTTCAAGATATAGTGTTTTATTTAGTTATTGGATGTGATACCTCTGAGCCTGCCTAAACCAGATGAGTCATCCCTGAGCCAGAGCGTGTGATAAGTATCAGAGGTAATTATCTGCAGGTCTTGTGATAGGCCCCATGCCATTAACAAGGGTTCAGGCCATCCACAGGCAGGATCCCATTCGGGTGACCCTATTGGGATCCGGGAAGTGCTAAAGGATCCCCCCCCCCAGCCTAAGAGGGTGATCCACAGGACCTGGACACCAAATAAATCTGGGGGACAACTAATGAAATAACAGGGACAGGAGTGTGGTCAAAGGGTCAAACGAAGGGAACTGGACCCATTCAGGTGATCACAAGGCAGGTAGTCAGTCTCCTAAGTGAAGCAGTCTCTCCAGTCTGTTCAACATCACTACCTGCCCAGGAACACTCCCATTGCCAGTATTTTCAATGACTGGCCATGGTCCAGCCTACTAAGGCTCCAGCTGACCCTTGCTCCAGACTTCTCCTGTTCTAGCTGTGCCTGTTTCCATGCTAGCCAGCCCCTGCTCCAGCCTGCATCCGCTCCTGCCTCAGATGGCTGCCTGGTGACTCTGACATTGGAGTAGTATGTGCTTTTCTAATTTTGGAAAACATTGGCAATAGAAAATTCCATTGACATTTAAGGTATGTTATTTGGTTGCATACATGGCTAGTTAACTGAGCCACTGAAAGGAATCCAGTATTTAGCAGAACTCCCAACTGCCACATGTTGACGAAGGGAGAGCCTCTCCATCAAAGGCAAGAGCATCCTTGTTCTGTCTCTCAGGGATGAGAGCCTTTGTGCCACTCAGTCCTGTTGACGTTTCTAAATTCAGCGGGACTTGAAGCTTCTGTCCTGCTGAGCTTAAGCTGCATGAGTGGAGCTATGTAGCCAGCAGACTCTAGGAAGCTAACTGATTTATAATAACCCGGGTGTTGGCCAGTCGCTGGCTGGTACCTGTGTGCCCATTATCCAAATCTTTAATTATCTAAAAGTTATGGGTGTCCCCTCAACTTGCAGGTAGTTGGGGTTGTATTACGTGGGTTAAAGGAAGCTCCAAGCTCCACTAGCAGATCTGCCTTTAGAGGCTTTTTTTGGTTTGTCCTCTAACCCCTTTGTTTGTTTTGAAAATCCTAGGAAATTGAATATAAAAATATCTGTGAATGTGAAGGTAAGTGCTTAGAAGACAAGTATCACTAAAGCCAAGATGGAACACAACCTTATCTTGACCATTTGTCCTAAGCAGTATGATACAGCTTTCAGTTGCATGTCCTTATTTCTCAAACTATTCCTTAATACAACTTTTTTCTGGTGTCTCTACTCGTATGTATATGGAGCTGTGTGTTGTTGTGCAAGCCATAACATTCCATTACCATATTCAATTACATGAATATTACACACTAAAGCCCTGATTCAACAAGATACTTAAACTTCTCTGTAACTCTTAGCATGTGAGTAGCCCTATTGACTTTAAGAGTAGTTGTAGTTAAAAGCATTATAAGCTGGCACATATGAGTTGACAAGTAAAATATTTCAATAACTCAGTATCAGTGAGGCTCAGTTAATAAATCTTACTGTAAGTACACTATACCTATATAGTGCAATCAAATACTTAGCCCCAGACAACCCAAAGCATTTTTATGTCAGCCTGTGGAAAAAATCAGTTTCCAGTTGACTTGAGTCTGACGTTAGACATAAAACAATATATTTCAGATTAGTGGTGTACAAATATAAATTCTATGCACAGTATTCTTGTGCAAAACTGAAGGTACAAATTCACAGTATTGCAAAAACAGTATAACATTAATATTTGGTGAAAGTAAGAACTAAATATCCTTTTTAAATTAAACATACACGTGTAGTTGGTGATAAAACAATTAAAATACAGAATAGTTGAAGTCAAACAAGGTCAAAGTCAGATGATACTTGGGAATTTGACAATGAAATTACTGTAGTGTACGACATCATGTGTCTCTAAAAGTGTCATAAACATTGCATGTATTATATTGTTTGATAAATGATTTGATCGTGTAATTAAAGATGGTATTATCATGCATATGTACATGAGCAGGTGCTAGTTTCCTTGGTATCCAAACAACTATTAATTGAGCATATATAAGTTTTATGGTTAGGTTGGTTTCCTACATTTTCTTCACCTGTATTTAGTGGTGTATACTTCTGTTTTACCTTTATTACAAACTGTGTAGCATAGCTTGCATATTTTTGATTAATGGCCATATTCAGTTGAGCAGAGTAGATTTTGATTTTTGCAATCTGTGTTAGGGATGCTTACAAAATTTAGAAGTTGTGTGGTTGGTACATGTTTAGAAAACTGTAATAGAACTGAAATAATATGCACTTACGAGAATTTTAAAAAATACTCTACAAATGTTAATGAAATAATTCCTTTATGGTCACATTGTATTTGCAATAGATATAACCTTCAACTGCAACCAGAAGAAGGGCTTTTAAAATCCATTTTTCATAACGGATTGAATACATAGAGCTAATACAGGAATCAACAATTGATAGGTAGGTTTTTTTGTTTTTTTTTTTTAAGAAAAGACTGTAATATCTAATCCATGAAGATAAGTAAAGAATGTTTTGCTACACAGATGCAGAGCACAGGATTCAGAGCTCCAGCAAAACAGCTCTGTGTTAAATTTCTCCTGAGTAATTGCATCGTGTCAAACACAAACTATCATCAACTGCTATGGAAAACTTTTCAGCCTTAGACCACTTGTCCCTGTGAGCACATTCCCTCAGGTATCAGGCCTTGTTTCTGTCTCGAGGTGGAATTTTGCAAATATGCCAGTCACAGACTGAGCCCTGAACTATGGTACCCTGTGTATCAACCATTATTACACCACAGGTTGGACTGAGTTTTCACTTTCGCAGGTCAAGGTGTATATCGGTTAACACAGCCTGATCTAAGCTTGGGCTTGTCTACATTGCAAGGGTGATTCAAAGTATATCAGCAGTGGCTGTTAACCCCTTCTGTGGATTCCAATCTCAGATATTTATTCTGATAAAATTATTGGGGTCATAGCTTTACATCTTTTGCAACAGTAAAAATAGCTGCACAAGTAATTACATTTGTCTGGGCACTAGTGGTAAACGGATGTCCGAGGAATAGACTGCAGACATTCTGCAGAAGGGTGGAAGATAGATGCAGCAGGAGTTAATGATACTTATAAGTAATTCAAATGATTCTCAAATGTAGCAAGACTTTCCTTCTTTCTGCCCTTGAGGATCTCCATTTAGGGGAGATTTGAAACATAACTCAGTCTGTTCTCCAGGATAGACATCTTTTTTTAGTTTGCAGAACTTCAGATTTATTAATTAAGAATATGGAGATGCCATCCTGCTTCAAGATCTGCATCCTGAATCTCTCTATCTTGCAGTGTTGTTCTCTGTTATATGCAGCTTGCTTGTTCTCTGATGTATGCTAAGATTACCTGCTCAAGACCCAGCCTTCTATGAACTGCCTACAGACTTCCCTTCCAAATCCCTCACAAGTGGGCTAGATTATATATTCCATCCTATTTATACTGTGTGCCACTTTTTTCATATGGAATAAAACAGATCCTCTTTGTAAATGAGGAAAAGGAGATGTAACTTAACTTTCCTCCCATCTTCCTCTTTCTCTTCAGTCACCAAGAAAACTCAAACAGAAAAAACATGAACAAAGATTAAAAATAAAACTGAGAAAGCTGAACGGTACTTGAAAGTATTTTTGACTATATGGAGTTCAGAAAACTAGCCATCATTCTGCATGCACTTGCAACCCTTTTATGTTACGTTTTTTACTGAGAGGAAATGTTCATTATGTTCTGCTATCTCAAGATGTATTTTGGTAGTTATGCTAATGCTGAGAGGGCATTTACTCTAAGCCACTTATTTACCATACTTATTGCAAACCATTATGGTCTGTCGTCCTGGGAGAATTTTGGTGCAGAAGTATAGTGTTGCTATTAGAGTCCTTACGTGAATCCATACAAATCCTTCTTTGTTTTTGTGATTTTAGTCCTGGCAGAACTGTTCCAAAGGAAATACCAAAAGTGTCATGTTAATCCAAACAGGATTTTCAGTTTGCTTTTAATTCTTATCTTGTTTTCATATTGGTTTTTGGGTTTGACATTCTCTTATGAACCCATGTATTGCTGGTACAGGGCATCAGAACACAAGTCAGTATGAAATAAACTGATCCCAGGTAGCATGATGTGGACCATATTTTATTAATATTTTTCTAGGAAGCAAGTTAAGCATGCATGGTACTGCTCTGTCTTCTGTGGGATTACTACAATATAGAGTATTGTTTCACAGCTAATATTGTTATCATGGCTATGCTGTAGAATAAGTGATACTGTAGACTTCAGGCTTCCGACTAACTTGTATTTCAAAGGCTTTTATGCATGTTTAATGTGAGCTAGTACTATATGGAGGGCTACAACACACAGTTTCAGCTAAACAGCAAAGAAGCAATATATACCCTCAAAAAAATCCACTTGGTTGATAGAGGAAGACATTTGTTATATATTATTGCTCTTTCAGTCTTTGCTGCCTTGTTTTGTTTTGGAGTTCAATACACAACATAAATAATGTGTCTGGTCATTGCATGTGATCTGCCATTGGACATGAATGTGGCTCAATTATATGCTAAATTGAAGCTGCTTTCAGAGTACTGTCCCTGTTATGGTTTACTGGAGTTGGAGAGCTTAAATGATTCATAGGAAAGTCAACATGAAAGTGTACTTTGCTGCACTTATTAGTTTTGTACTTTTCCTGAACTACAGTACTTGAGCAGACTCCACAATATATATTTGTTTGTTTCTCCACATGATAAATCAAGATGCCTCATTTCCTAAATGACCAGCACATAAAGGTGTACCTCTTCAAGTCCTAGAAGATTTCTCTGTCTTTGTGAACACTGAAGTAGTATTGGTCTTTCTAATTCTCGAGAATGGTGTTTTTGAAAATGGGGATAGAGGGTTGTCATTTTCACTCAACATGTAGTGAGATTACGTTTCGGTAGCTGTCAATGTTAGTTACCATAAAAACATATTTGTGGATATGCCTGTTCCTAAAATGGACTTAATAGGCATTCATAAAAGCTTCATCTTTACAGATTTGAAATTCCACAGTCACTGAAATAACTGCTTAATTCGGCAATTGCTTCCAAAAAAACACATACTACACTTACCTAACTGACGGGAACCTCATTCTCTGTGTGTGCGCACATTGGAGAGAGCTGGACATCAAGAATTTTTGGGTTCAATGGAGCAGTGCCAGTTTTCTCATTTTTATGCCATCACTTGCAGCCTTCAAAGCACATTCTCTGTTTGTTTATCTTATTTGTAAAGTGCTATGTCCACTGCACAAACAAAATAAATGTGTGCATTTAGCTCTGATAAAATTACATAGCAATAATACTTTTCACTTCTAGAGTGTCTTCCATCTGAAGAGCTCAAATTGCTTTATAAACATTGGCTAAACTGTGCAACGCACCTGTGAGGCAGGTAAGTATTACTTCATTTTACAGTTGGGAAAAACTGAAGCATGGAAGGGTTTATTTGCTCAACGTCTCAAATGAGACAGAACCCAGGTATCTCCTAATTCCCAGACCTGTCCTATAACCCAGGAGATCATCCTTCCTCTTTTAACTGTAAAATTATATGCAAATTAGGTGCAGCCTTCAGGCTCTTGGCAAGTTATCAACACAGGCCAGGTTTGCACCACTGACTTTAGTCCTTTAATTGTGAAAGCGGTTTTCTAGCTCTTATTAGAAAAAGATCAGATAGCTCTGTTTTTATAGCACAAAGATTTCATAAAATTCTTCCTTTGTTGGATTGAGCATTGGATGAAATTTAAAAAAAAAAAAAAAAAAAGACCTCTCCTGAATTTCTGGAAGTAGATTTGAAAGTACCACGATAGTTAATGGCAAATTATTTAGGAACTGGTTTTCTTTCCCTGTAGGTACAAAACCATACCTAGAGCTGTCTGTGAATCTGAGCCAAGGAAACATTCATGGCTGCCTTATTTAGAAAGTCTGAAAATTAAATTCATAAAGAATTAAATATTCTTTATGAAAGCTGTATGCTCAAATTTTAAATCAACCTGAATACTACACCGTTCTCATCATTTCCTCTCATACATGGTGGCATAACATAAAAGTTTTATAAGCATGAGTTTGAGATGCATTCATTAACTAAACAGATGCAGTTTAAAATCTATTTTTAATGAATTAGGTAACTAATAGTGCCTTACAAATCTAAATCTGAAATCTGTTTTAAAACCATCATGTATAATTTTAAGTTTATAAGTTGTCAAGTATTCAGTGAAACTACTCACATACTTAAAGTTCAACATAAGCTTAACAACCTTGTTGAATCTGGGCCTAAATGTTTTTGGAGTGAAGTTTAAAAAGTTTCCAAAGCCACTCTTCCAAACAATTCTCCTGAGATATTTAACAATCTATTGATTTGATAAATTGAGTTGTTAATCTCATGTCTAGTAATACAGTGGTTGGTCTAAATATATTTTTAAATACACTGAATTCTTGATTTTATTGGATTTCATTCTTTTAACCATCAAGAGACATATCTGATAAGGGCAAAAAAAAATCAACATTTTCACTTTAATTATGAAACAGTAAATTTGAGAGGGATGAAAAGAAAAATGAACATAGCACTTTGGAACTAGTAATACCATTCAAATGTAAAGAAATATATTGTAAGATAATGTCATATTATTGTCTCCCAGGTTACAAAAATTTTGTTTTGGTCCTGGCTATCAGATAGGGATTCTGTGATTCTTGCACTTTCTCATATGTGAGTTGAATTTGTGCTCGTTGGTATACTGTATGTAACATTTCTCCTTTCAAACTGGCTTTACTTTAAGATCCATTTTTAAGGCCTCATATAAAACTTTTCTTAGTTATTCTCTTGTTTTTTCTTGAGAAATACCTTGAACTCATATGTCAGGGATCCTAGAAGCAGCCTTTCCTGGTCTCCCACAGAGACTGCTGTGAGGGGAAATCCAAGCCCTTGTGCTCTGGATCCCCCGGGATATGTTAAGCTTCTGGAACCTCAGCAGGCTGCAGAACTGGTTCTGCCATTGGCCTCTCTGGCACACTGCCAGGGCACTGACTCGTCTACCACTTCTTGGAAATGGGGCTCCTCAGCCCACCTGCCTTAGGACTGGGACCAGTGCTGATCCCTGAGATACCTCAGTTACTTAAACACACTCCTGTGCCAGAACTCTGTGCCAAAAGTGTGAAGATTCTGGTTTCAGTATAACTCTCTCAGGAGTGTGCAGCAGTTGTGAAGCTGTCAACACACATACATTTTGCACAGACTAACACTTTTATGCTCTTATACTTAATCATGTAAAGCTCAGGAGAGTACAGATCATACAAAACTATAAATGCTAAACACATGTGGCATACCAGGGTATAATCTAGACTAAGGAGCAGCTGTGTCATGCCTGCCCTGCAACCTTGGGTACCTTATAATGCCTTGCTGAAGTGGTTTCCCCAGGGCTGCTCACAAACAGCCTTCCAGCATGCAAGCCATACCCTCAATGTCTGTGTGTAACTGCAGCCTGCCAGCCACACTTGGGTTACACTCTGGCTCTCACCAGCTTTGGTTATACTTCATGGTGACCCCAGCACACGGCCAGTTTGAGATTCTTCCCTCAGAAATGTATGTCCTGTACAGCCTAGTACTCTCCTGCACAATACAATTTATAATAGTTATTCAGATACTTCAGTTTAAATACATTTGAATAGATAAAACAAGTGTATTAACTACAAAGAGATTTTTAGTGAGTACAAGTAATGAGGCATAAAAGTCAGAAATGGTTACAAGAAAAATGAAGATACAATGCTACTCGTGCCTTACTTAACAAAGGATACTAAATTCAAAGCAAGGTTTTCTCCAGCTGTATTACTGACCAAATTTCTTAGGTCACAATTCCTCCCTCAGTGCAACAGCTACTTCCTTGGTCCATTAGGTGTAGTGAATTGAAGGGTGGGTGTAGGGCGGAAGGGTCCTTTGGGTGTCTGTCCCTTCTTATTGTAGTCCTGTCTCCTCTTTGAGAAGCATTTCCAACTGGGAGCAAGGCGACAGGCAGTCTGTGTGGAAGGGAACTTCATGCTGTTTCTTTGCTATGATGTAGATTTTTTTTGCCCCTGCCATCTTTCCTGCCAAAGAATGGCCACTTCGCAGGTAATGGTCCATCAGCCTTGTTTACACCTGGTTAGTGTCAGTTTATGCTTTGTCTCTGTGGGCCTGGTTTGGCCACTCCCCAGACTTTTCTGGAAAACATATTTTTAGTCATGATCGGAGCTTAAATTTATAATTTCACATTTTCCATGATATTGATCAGCAAATTGGGTTTTTAAATGATACCTTACAAGGCATATTTTGTAAAAAGATTATTACAGTAGTGGGTGGGGTCTGAACACACGGGTGTATTCTGTCACAGCATGCCCCTGCCTCTGTTTGCTCACCACTCCAGGACATTCTTTGGGCTGTGTTCCGAGTCCCGTAGGTTGTCCAGAGTCCATGGGGCCATGTGGTCTCAGGAAAGTAGGCAGAACTCCCCTGCCCCATGAGGCTCCTACATACTGAGAACCTCTCCCTCCTGGAACTCTTTACCCAGCCTCCCTGAGAGAGTTTGTTCTCTCTTGTCCTATGCTTCCTCTTCCTGCCTGGCTCCTGTTCCTGTGTGTTTCTTTATTTAAATCCCTCCTGGTCATATGGTTTCTTTCTACTCCTAGTAAGTTTCCACTTTTCCTACCTTCCCCCCTCCCTTCAGAAGAATCAGCTGCTAAACTGATTTTCTAAAGAGGTAGCTCACCCATTGTCCTGAGATGTTTGCACCTGAATAGGTTCAGTAAGTCCAGAGAAGCATTCTATTATATTGTCAGGGCTTCTACAGGGCTTGTCAGCAATGGTGGATCCACATACATATAGGCACTCATAATACGGCAGTTTTTCGTAATACAACTTCACAACATCATTCTGAATTTACAAGTTGTACAGACACAGCCCCAGTTCATCACAACATACATTTCAGAATCTAACTTAATTCTCAAGCATTTGTTTTTCTTTCTGCAGACATTAGATTGGGTCAGGATCTTTTTTGTTAAAGTGTTATTCCCCTCATTGGCTTGTATTTGGTTTTCAAAAAAAAAAAAAAGGAATACTTGTGGCACCTTAGAGACTAACAAATTTATTTGAGCATAAGCTTTCGTGAGTTACAGCTCACTTCATCGGATGCATTTGGTGGAAGCTGTAGCTCACGAAAGCTTATGCTCAAATAAATTTGTTAGTCTCTAAGGTGCCACAAGTACTCCTTTTTTTTTTTTTTTTTTGTGAATACAGACTAACACGGCTGCTACTCTGAAACCTGTCATTTGGTTTTCAGTGATTTCTAATCTCTTTTCAAAAGTGCTGACCTTTGAATCCAGGTGCCCTATCCTGCAAGTCGCTGGAAGCTTTCAACTTCCATTCACATTCACTGGGGTTGAGAGGTGCTTGTTATTTTGCCTCACTCCCTCCCCCTTTCTCCCCCCCAGGTAGTTAACTAAATGGACATGTTTTCCAGTATATTTTCTATTCCTTACATGGCACAGAAGCCTGCAGTTTATTTTATTTAGTTAACAATGTTGCCAAATCACAATATTTGGTGTTTCTCTGAAAGCCACAGTGGTCAGAATCAAGAGATTGCATGAGAATCTCTTACCTTTTTTTTTTTTTTTTTAAATGAACATTTCCAGCCCTGTTGGTTGCAGAGAAAAGTTTTTGAAAAGGTGAAGCAAATGCATCCTAAGGACTCAGAAGCCAGAAAGCATATACTCTTCCTCCTCATCCCCCAAATTTATTATTTAAAAGAAATCTCACGTTTTTTAAGCCAATCTCAGATTTTTGGGGTGCTTGACTCTCATGCTTTTGAAAGCTTGCAGTTGGAAATACTGTTGGTACTGTCTCATAAAGCAGAGTTAGTGTTGTTTTTCAGGGTTCTGGCCTGCTGTCTATTTCACCAGAGCAAGTTGGTTCTGAGAAGTTTATCTGTACTGTGGTGTGGCTCAAAAAAACTTTTTAATGCTTATTTTGCCTTGATACTTTAGGTTTTTGAAAGATTTTAGGCCCCAGCAGTATTTTCTCTTCCCTTCTGTCTGTTCGGCAAACTTCTCAAGATTTGGTTGGCTTTAGTGATTTAAAAGCATTCTGTTGTGCAAAGCTCTGATAGAGTGTGGCTGCTCCTGCTAGCAGCACTCCCACATTCAGCTTGATTTTAAGATAACTAAAACAAATAAAGTAGGGTAGTTGTGACACATCCTACAATTTGCTGGTTCATGTGCACCAGAATGATCTCTCCTTGCTTGTCCAGGGAACTCTGGAAACCAAAAGTTATTTTTTGCCTTCTCTCCATAAAGATAACACCTTTCAAACAGCTGCATTATCTGGAGAGATGTTATTTACTGTTGTTACATGACGTTGCTTAATGTACTGTGAGACTGTTAATTAGTGAATTCTTAACATGTTTGCCATATTTATAATTGTCTTGTATTAATTCCTGCTCCAGCATAGATTGGCAGAAAAGTGCTGAAATGAATATTGTGAAATGTAAGTTGAGACCTCCAGTGTTAATGATGCATTCATATCCCTTGCAGGTAGTTTGTATTCGCTCTACGTGGAATGCACTCTCACCAAAATTGAGCTGTGACACCCGTCCACTCATTTTAAAAACACTGAATGAATTGTTCGCCCTGGTTCCTTCATTAAAAGTGAATACAAATGAGTATGAGGTATGTGTCCCAGGTCTAAAGTGTATTTCTTCTCTTAGTGGCAGCTTTAAATGTGTCTGATCATTTAGGGATGTACCAAGTCACTCTCCTGACTAATAATTAGCTGTATCTTTATATTTAAATAGCACTTTGTTTTTGAAGGGCTTTACAAGCATTAGCTACTTAATCCTGTGAGATAGGTAAGTGCATACCTGTTAGCTTCCCACCACTGCAGTGCTGAACAGAGGCTCAGAATCCTGGACGTGTAGTCAAGGATAGGAGTACTTGTGGCACCTTAAAGACTAACAAATTTATTAGAGCATAATCTTTCGTGAGCTATAGCTCACTTCATGCATCCAATGAAGTGAGCTGTAGCTCACGAAAGCTTATGCTCTAATAAATTTGTTAGTCTCTAAGGTGCCACAAGTACTCCTTTTCTTTTTACAGATACAGACTAACATGGCTGCTACTCTGAAAGTAGTCAAGAATGTTCTCTTTTGTGGTACAAATAAAATTTTGGGGCTTTTTTGAAGTAATGTTTTCAATTGCTTCCTCCTCCTCCTTTTCCCCCAAGGTGACCAATGAATGAATGTGGGGGTGGCAGCCATATCCATCTGGTAATTGCGTCACAAGGGGTGGTTTTGTCTTATGGCTGCTGCAGACTTAGGAATGAATGAAGGGTTGGGCTTTTGTCCAGATGCGTGAGTGCCTCTCTGCTCGTCCTGATTTTTTGTGACAGGGCGTGGAGAAGAACAGGATAGCCATGAGATCCACTGAGGATTGAATATGGGGTGTAGCATCAACTGCAGTTGGATACAAATGAGATAGGTGCCCTAGGAATACCTCAGAGTGATCAGTATGTTGATGATATACAGTCGTGTACCTCTTGCCCTACAAACCTTGTTAGATCCGTCTACCCCAGAACAGTGCTTTGGTTCTGCCACTGAGCTATATCCGCTCCACAGCCCTGGGAAAACAGATGTCTGAGTAGTGGGTATAGCTTGTCTATAAGAGATGGCTCTCATTTCTTTCGTAGAAGCATAATTCCCAGGCAGGTTGCCAGATTAAGTGTTTTGACATTTTATTTTCAACCACTCAGCAGTGTATGGAAAGCCACCTGTGCTTTTGTAACTACTCAGCCCTCTTAACTAAGCTTTTATTAGAACTTTTCCTTTGCTTCTGTCACTTTCCAAATGCAGAAGTTCCACCATTATGCCTTATATTGGCAAGTTACTGCACTGTTGCTGTTGTGGCCTCTAGACAATAGAACTCTCATCCCTTTGATATCTGTTTAATTCTTTCTCTTCCTACTTTTCTTTTTCACTATTAGCCATTGCATAGAGAACCTTTCCACTTTTTCTCCTACTTTGGCGTATCCACTGTGTTTGGCTTTGGTTTTGAGGTTGGAGGGTGGGGCTTTTTTTAATTATACTATTACTTTCATTGTGTTTGATCATGGTTTTTTTTCTTGTATTAACTTTTACATCCCATCAAAACAAGTCTGAGTGCACTTTGAGCCATTTAATAGGTTAATTTGGGGTGGGCAAAATACACGTTCAGACTTTTTAATCTGGTCCTCGAGCTCCCGCTGGGTAGCAGGGTCTGGGGCTCACCTCTCTCCGGCGCTCCAGCCAGGGAGCGGGGTCGGGGGCTTGCCCCGCTCTGTGTGTGCCGTGGCTCTGTGCAGCTCCCGGAAGCAGTGGCATGTCCCCCCACCGGCTCCTACATGTAGAGGCAGCCAAAGGGGTCCGCCTGCTGCCCCTGCCCCAAGGACCACCCCTGCAGCTCCTGTTGGCTGGGAACTGAGGCCAGTGGGAGCTGTGGGGGTGACTCCTGTGAATGGGGAAGCACGCAGAAGCGCCTGGCCGTGCCTCCACATAGGAGCTGGACAGGGGACATGGTACTGCTTCCAGGAGCTGCTTGAGGTAAGCGCTGCACAAGGCCTGGACCCCTGCCCCAGCCCAGATCCCCCTCCGAACCCATCAGTCCCAGCCTGGAGCACCCTCCTGCACCCCCAACCCTTCATACCCAGCCACACCCCAGAGCCCACACCCCCAGCTGGAACCCGCACCCCCCATCCCGCACCCCAACCCCGTGCCCCAGTCTGGAGCCCCCTCCCGCACCCTGAACTTATTTCTGGCCCCACTCCAGAGCCTGCACCCCCAGCTGTAGTCCTCACCCCTCCCGCACCCCAACCCCCAATTTTGTGAGAGTGCATGGCCCGCCATACAATTTTCATACCCAGATGTGGCCCTCGGGCCAAAAAGTTTGCCCACCCCATGGCTAATAAATCAGAGGATAGGTGTGAAAATTCTCCCTGAGTCTCCTGCAGTGACATTTTTTACTAAACTATTTTTGCTTGCGCACACACTCCCTTTCTCTGTTTACTTTTCCATGTAGACAGACTTTAAAAGATGAGAGCCCCCATCCTGCAAATGCAGGCATTGAATTCACTGGGACTACATGCATTCTTAAAATTAAGCACATGCATAAGTGTTTGCAGGACTGGAGCCTTGGACTGTATTTTTGTAGAATAGTTTCTACTACCTGAAGTATTATAAAGATGGAGCTAATCTAACCTACGTTATCTAGGTGTTTTTACTGCAGACATCTCCATGGTATCTAAGTGCCTTACTGTGAAAAATCCATAATGCTGAGTGTACAGTATATTTTCAGTTGCTTATAACTCCTCATAACTCCTTGTATCAGTTTTGTCCATATTACTTAATGAAATAGGCACATGGGGCTATTCAGTTTCTATCTATAACTAAATATTTGTTTTTAATTTAATAGAAATTTAAAGCTCAAGTTGTCAGCTCACTTTGGAGCCACACTCAGAGCAAGGTAAGTCAGATGCCAGGAAAATGTTAATTAAGGTGGCAGTAGGCACACGTTAAGGATTACCCTCATCCCTCTTGAAAATATTGGTATCAGTGTCATGTATTTATTTTCTGCAATATTTTCTTGCCTGTCAGTGCTGAGTTCGTTCTCTCTCTCTGTGAGAGACTGACAACCTTAGGGACAAATTTTTTCTGCTTCTCTTCAGAGCCAGGACAGTGCGGTCAAGACCAGTTGAAGCTTCCCCACGTTGCCTGTGCTTCCCCTATATGTCTCAGCCTTGGCCTGGTTGGATCCACTCTTAGGGCAAGAGGGTTTCCATTAATAATAGACCTCTCTGTTGAGACTACCAACAAGGTTGTCAATTTTGATAGTGGATTTCCCCCAATTGTGCTTTAATGCGTAAAGAAAATAATGGGTTGAGTACATGCTTCACAGGAGACTTCATTACATATAACAAAGACATTCATAAAACAGTTCAGCACTCAACTGTTAGTGGATAAACTCCCTTAGCTTAGTGGATAATCAAATGAGTTCTGTCTCCACTATGCAGAAATAATGCCTTCTATGCTTGTGAAATTTTTTTCCTAGGATTCCATTGTAGCAATTTCAGCATATAAATCTCTGTCAGAATTTGGTTCAGAAGAACACACCATCCTTCATCTTCCCGAACAGGTAGACATTTTGTACTTTAAAGGGTGAGAGTATGTGCCACTTCCTTAGAAATGAAATGGAAAAGGAAAGAGCAAAACCACATGAAAAGAGGGGAATACTTGCTTGCTATTCCAGATTAAGTAATCAACAGCAGAATCAGAGGCAAAATGACCCACCTTAGGGATGTAGCTGGTTGTGTCTCCTCCGTAAAAGGCACAGCTACCAGGAGAGTGCTGGGATAAGCTCCTGAGAGAGAGAATGCTAACTGAACAGTTCAGTGATGCCTATGTGATCAGAGAGAAGGCAGCTTTTACTACTTCATTAATTAGTAAGTGGAGCTAAACACAGGTGAGAGAGAGAGCACCCTTGATTTGTATCTTTTGTTATTCTGAGAGCGTTTTGGACCAGGCTTTGAATTATAGGGAAGTAGAGAGAGAGACTCTGTTGGAAGTTGTATCTCAAAGTAATAATCCCCTGAGCTCATGCTTAATGCTTCAATTTTTGAGACAAACTTGTCTATTTAGGTACTAGTGTTTGTTTTGAATCAAGATAAAATCTTTCCTTCCTGTGTTCCATATACTTTTAAGGTACTTTGCCTCCTTTTGGGGGGAGGCAGGTGTTTGAAACAGAAAATTGTTATTTGTTTCATGGTTTTATGTATATGTAAAGGACTGTTTCCTCTTATATTTTACCCTGAAAAATTCCTGACTCAATACATGTACACTGTGGAAGAGTACATGGAGACTCTCATGTAAGGTCATCTATATGAGAGTGTAGGCAGTAATGGGTAATCACTGCTACTTTATGGTTCTGGTAAATACTTCTGTATGTTTTGATTTCCTACAGTATTACAGAATTGGCTCCATATGGTGCTATGGCTGTATATCATGAAAATGTAATAAACAGATTTTTTAAAAGAGCCCATACTTTATGGAAACTTGTGAAGAAATGTCCAGTGAATACCTGATGAAGTGCTCTGTGTAAGTTCAAATGCTTGTCTCTCTCACAAGCAGAAGTTGGTCCAAAAAGAGAGATTACCTCACCCACCTTGTCTCAGGGGTGAGGTAATCTGCGCAGTTGCACCGTGTCCAGTGAAGACACACTATACCGATGGGAGAGCACACTTCTGTTGGCATAATTAGTCCACCTCAATGAGAGGCAGGAGCCATGTTGTCAGGAGAGCATCTTCTGCAGATGTGCCATGGTATGGACACTGCTTTAAGTTGATGTAATTTATGTCACTCGTTTTCACACCCCTTAGCGACATAACTTGCATCAATTTAAGCGGTAGTGTAGGCAAGCCCTTAGTGAACACCTACAAATGAAAAGGGAAGGCATTTTGTCACAAGAGAAGATGATACAAATTAAGGACAAATCTCTAAATGCTAGAGCGATAACTCTGAGTGCTGGCACATAGGCAATGTCCTGGTAATTGAACCTGGAATAATGTTCCATCAGAAAATGTAGAAGATTAGTAGGTTTGTTTATTTAAAGGCTTAATCAGTTAGAAATATGTTGCAGGTTTTAGTGTAATGAAAAGAAGAAAAAAATACTTCTGTTACTATTAGAAATGGGCTTTATAGGTTGAATATCAATACAAAAATAAAATATTTTATTTTCCTGAATTGTTACAGAAGGGTCAGACTAAGAGTCAAATCCAAGGCCCAGTAGTACTACAAGTACTGCCATTCAGTCCACAAATGCCTTGATTATTTTTACCACTAATGATATCTTGGAATTTATATGACTCACTGCTTTTATAAGCCTATTGTGATCTACATACACTTTTTAGCCTGGTAGAAGAAAGACGTTCAGTTGATCAGTTCCAAGACTTAAATTCATTAATCTGGAGGGCGTTCCCTACTGAAATAGTGATCCTTATCTTTGTCACACTGGACCTTGAAACTAAGCATGGATTAAGAGGCAGTGTTTATTTCTATATTTATTTATTTTTGTTTTGTTGCTGCCTTTGTCATCCTTCAGGCAAGACCAGATGTTGGTCCATCAGAAGAGATGGACATAAATGAAGAGGAGGAGAAGGAGGTGGACCTTTCTGTTCCTGGCTCTTCATATATCAAACTGTTGTCTCTAACTCTTCCTTCTGTTTTGCCAGGTAGAGCACTTTCATAAGAGGAAGCTACTATACAGCTTTAGAATCTGAGTAACTCTGTATGGGTATAGAGTTTTGCCTACATGAAGAAACTTGTGGGGTTGGGACCTTATTTTGTTTATCTTCCATAAAAATTATATCCTAAAACACTTCACCAATTTAAATAATAGTAACATTAAGAGTTCCTGGCAGTGAATAAAGATGTTTTCAAGGATGTTAATTGAGAATTCTTGTAAATGCTATTCATATTTTCTCTTTTCTGTAGTTATATAATTGGTTACAGGTTACTATATTTCAAATACTTGTTCGTTAATTATGATTTAGGCCTAATATAGAGAACTGAAGGACAACATTTTAAGACAATTCTGAATTTTGAACGAAAATAAAACAGCAGGAAATACAAAGTTACAGGATTTATACATGTATTTGCTTTATGTAAGTAATTATACTCTTTGATATTTTTTTCCAGGTAATGTGTTTGCGAAGAGGGTGCATAGTGCTCTGAATAACTTAGTCAAATAATTAAGTAAACAATATTAAGATATTATGCAGTATAAAACATAATTAATAAAGGTGTAAATATGAAAAATAAGAGTAACTATAAGCATTAGTGAGACTTAAATAGGTATAAAGAGATACTCCCATGGCTGACAGGTTCATTTTGATACCTGTACAACTGATTCATCTTAAAAATAACATTTATTTTTAAAATGTTCACTTGATTATAGTTTTAATGCTAGCTATTCACTAAAGTCAGTAGTGCAACAGTCACTGGACCGTAAGCTCCTCAGGACAGGGACTGTCTCTTTATGTGTTTGTACAGTTCCTAGCACAGTGGGGTCTTAGTATATGAATATGGTCCCTAGATGCTAGCATAGCATAAATAATAATAAATCTCTATGTAATATTTCTTTCATGGGAACTTCTCCTACTTGCATCTGGGGAAGGATACCATCTTCTGGTCCTCAGGTCCTTTTACCAGGAATCTTGGGTTGACTGGGACCTGTGTAGACTCTCCGGGAGGTATCAGGCTGGTGGATATATGCTGCTTACATGTGGGGAAGCACTTTCCACACTCTGAATGTAAGGCATTCGTCCACTTAGGAAACTTCACAGGGAAACCCCAAGTAAGCCGTTTAAACAAATGAGAGCAGTGCCTGCTGTCAGACACACAAAGCTGGGCAAGTGCACCCTGAGTGACATTGTTTAGCTTAACAGGAGGCTAGGAAAACTGAAAATAAGAATTTGTGGAAAAGGGCTATTTGTAGAATAGTCAGGGCTATTGACATGGATGAACAACTCTAGTGATGGAGTAAGATATTGGGTGCCCAAAGCAATGATGATTTTTCAGAGACCTCTAAATCTTGTGTACGGGTGAGGCTGTGGAACCGGGTCTAATTGAACAGCTGTTAGATGTTACCAAGATCATTCATAGTTTCCTTGCTGCTGGCTAAGATGGCAACCCATGGGAAGGTATAGGCCAACAGTCCCTATTTTCCCTATTTTGTCCTTGCTAATGGGCACCATGTTGACTGGAGCTTCCAGAGGATGATTTTTACGAGCTCTGGCTGAGACCTTTGTTCTCCTTTAGCTTCTCTGGATGATTCCCTTAACTCAGAGCTTTCTCTCCTCACCTTCCCCTCCCCGCTCCCCTTATTCGTGGGGGAAATTCTTTCCTAGCCTCCATATGCTACTTCTGGAAGAGATGAATTCTTATTGCTATGGTAACTGGAACTAAAATCCAGTTCCAATCAAAAGCCAGTTTCTCTTGTGGAATTCGTGCTGAATGTGGGATTGTCTTTCCATGAGCCTTCTTGTGCTCTGGAGGGCAAAACTGTCTTCGCTCACAAATACATCCACCTGGGTTACCTCAGCTACAAAGCTGAAAGGAAAAATACTAATAAACCCATAGACTTTCTGGAACAGAAGCACACACACTTCCCATTTACTCTCTTAGCATCTATGTTTGTGTGAGCCAAAGGAAACAGAAATTGGCAAAACTTCTCTTCTCTGAGCTCCTTAGGGGCCCAGCAACACTCTCAGTTTCAGCTGCTAAGCTGTATTCTCTCTCTACTCCCATTGCTGGCTCTGTTTCTATGAGGACAGAAACAGAGCCAGCAATAGGAGTAGAAAGATAATACAGTTGCACACACAAAGCATCCATATTTTCAGTAAACCCATTTAATCCTTGATTATTTGGTGGGTGTCATATGCAGTCTAGAAATGTCTACCTTTAAAAAAAAAAAAAGTTTATCCCATACAACACAATGTGATATATGTGCATTTTAAAGGACAGTAGTCGAATCATTTTTTTCTTATTCAATGGTAGATGGATATACAGAAGATGGGTCAGTATTTTGGTTCATAATACATTCAGTGGTGGTTGCCTGTTTTTCTTCAGTTTTGTACCAGCCCTTAAAGTATGATGCATTATCATTTGCTTTAGAATCAGGTGGTCTTTCATGAAGTTCAGCTAGGTTTCGCTGTTTGGTTTATGCCTGGCATTCTGGATCATTAGGTGCATTTACTTGCCATTGTGATTAGAAATAGTGAACTCATTGATAGACATTTTGAAAGCAACAAGTTCTTTGTTATAACCAGTTTAAAAAAAAAAAAAAAGCTTGGAATTTAAAGAAATCTATGGGGAGACATTGCAATAATGATTAGACTATGTAGCCACGGACAGACACCCAGCTGCAGGTGCCTAGGTACACATTTATGTCTGAAACAGGGCTCTCTTTTGACATTTTGCAGTCTTTTTTTTGTGTTTATACTGTTAATGAAATAAGAAAAGAAAAAGAAGGAAATGCTGCTAAAATAATGGGTACTAACTGAAAATGACCAAAGTCATGACCATGAAAATGACCAAAGTTCCAGGATAAGATGTGTCTTTCCATTAACTTGTTCCAAGGTACCTCAGGTATTGCCAGGATCTCAGAGGAGTGGGTAAATGCTCTTTCAGCCCATATGTGCTCCAATTCCTAGGAAACCAGCATTGCATCTGGTTTGGGAACTTATACACCAGAGTTTCAAGAGTAATGTGAAACAGTTGTTATAAATCTTTAAAACTTGGTCATATAATGAAAGCACTCACAGACTCTTAAATCCATCAGCATTGCCAGGTGCTGGTCTAATGTTGGCTTCATGTTGGGAAGCAGTAACAATGCACACATCTACCATAAGGGCTATTTTAATCTAACTTCACAACCAAGCAATAGCATTACTTTACTTCTTTACACTGTTGAACCCAGATAAACCATAAAAAGCCTAAGTTTGAGAGCGTACCACCATATAAATAGTACCTACAACTGTGTTTAGAAAAATTATAGTACCAGTTGTTTGTTTTTTTATGGTGAAAAACATTTTATGGTGAAAAACATTTTATTTACATTGACAAATATAAATGTCAGTTTAGTTTCTGACTGTCCGTTCTTTCAGTTTGTGACTGTGTCATTGGCATAACAAACAAAGACCACATTGATCAACAGCACTGAGAACAGTTCAGGCTATTTTTCTTCTGAGTTTGAGCATCTGACATCACTTATTCAGAGCTTCCTGAGTTGCAGTTTGAGTGGAGGTGAACATAGAGTCAGGAAGACTTGCCAGGCATTCTAAATCCCTGACCTTGGAGCTTTCATCTGAACGTGTAGTTGCTAGTTTTGTTAAGCATAACTGCCCTGAAGCTGTGGTTTTGGGTTTGTTGAGATTTTTTGTCCTCTCTTCAGCCCCTGACTTTTTTCTTCCACCCACTTCCTCCAGCATTTGAAGAGTTTGTGGCGTCACTTGTGAAACAGGAAATGGCCAACATGCCCCGTGGAGTGTATCATTCTGCACTGAGAGGAGGGGCCACACGCTCGGATCAGGGAAAGACTGTAGCAGGAGTTGCCAACTTCATGCTGAAAATGTATGAGAGGAACAAGCAGCCAGGCCTGAAGCCTGGCCTTGCAGGTGAGCTTCTCCTATCATTGGTCACATCACTCCCTTGACTCGTGTTTCAAAATTATGGCAGTTTTTCTCTGAATGTGGTGTTGGCCCTGATTCAGAAAAGCTTGTCAGGACATGCTTAAGTCCAAACTTTTTCAGGACAGCATTTTAGCACAGCATTTTAGCAGGCTGCATGTTTGAGACCCTTGCTGTAAGTGATGAATCCTAATACCCAGCAGCATTGGAAGTATGAATCATTAAGTGACTCCAGAATGTTTTTCCCCACTGGCCAGTGTCACTCTTATTTTAAAATGTAACTTTAAAAACATGATAGGATCGTTCTTAAAATTTGTATTCAGCTGTTGTGCATGAAACTCTTTTTTGCTCTATTTAGCAGTATTTTATGTTGATGCATTTATATTTTTTTTTTAAGGTGGCATGTTGTTATGTTATGACCTTCCAATCCACATGGGCAAAGATGGCAAACCTATCAGCCGTTTTCTGGCTAGCAGAGGGCGCAATTTCCAACAGATGTTAATAGCTCTCATTCATGAGGTAAGCATTCTCGACTTTTCTTCCCTTTTCAGAAATGTTGTGCTGCTTTCTCCTCCCTGCTCCCCACAGAGTCACATTTGCTTATTTTAATTAGGAAATACTAGCTACAAGCTATGTGATGTTTTAATGCACCATAATTAACTAAAGTTGCTGTGAGGGACAATTAATGTGAATAGAACATGTAAATACATTTAATAAAATGCTCTCTTTGTTGAAATGCTCTTTCTGAAAATCGTTGGTGTAAATTGAAACTGACACTCTCCTTTTGCCCCTTCTCCTCTCAATAGTGGTGTCTAATCAGACTACAGTGCTCTAGTATTTTGGTGTGTCTGAACAACAATTATGGGATTCTACCATAGGGAGTGACTTCCGCCTCCTCGCCAGAGTAGTAATAACACAGCATATCTTTTAATTGTTTCCAACTCCCTGGAATATTATGCTAATGTGGCTGATCCTATGCTGTGAACTTTGGTAAACTGGTAATCTAAATTTGTGTGGTTTTGGAAAAGGTACAAGAAATGAACATCCAGTTAATCATTACAGAAAAATAAGAAAGAGCTTGTTATCAGATCTTACAGGGAATTTAGAATTATGGCATTACAGTTGATACGAAAACTGATCTTTGGAAACTGCAAAGATTGGGAAAACAAATAAGTAGCTAGACAAGAGCTTGGGAAATTAATGTTCGTTTCCCATTTTTCATGTCAGTTTGAGCATTTACTAGCACAAGCAGACGTATTAGTCTCTCTCAGAGTTTATAAAAGAAAGGAGTTAATATGATCAATTTGCATTACTGGGGAGATTTATTATGTGCTTCTTAGGGTGAAGATTCTCTTCACAGGTTGTAAATGAGTGTCAGAATTACAAGTCTATTCTGTCATGTGTTAGACAAGCAGGAGATCATACATGATTATAAAAATATCTTTTGTAATAAATCTAAGTCTGGGCCCAGAATAGCTCCTCTAGGAATGATAACAACATAGTGATAGATGTACATTTTAAAAGTGCCTTCAGAACAATGCCAAAAACTATTTCTTTATTCATGCAACCACAAAATAAAGGTTCAGAAGACAGAGCTGCCATGCTTGTTCCCTCTGTCCCTTGTACTGGCAGTAGCCATTCTCCCTCATAAAAATAACTGGAAGTTATAATTATAGGTGAAGTTGGTAGCGCCACCTATAGTTAAGGTTGATCAACGCACTCTGTTATAAGAACATGTTTTCGGTTGTTTATAACTTTACTAAATTTCATCTCTTTTGGCTGAAATTTTCCATGCCAGGTGTTTGTGTCAGGCTGATTTTTTTTTTTTAAGTTTCAGCTAAAATTGTTTCTAAAGAATGAGATTGGGGAAAAAAAAATGTGCTCATATTTTAAAGAATGCTTAAACCCGTTTGTTGAGCAGATCTAGCTCCTCCATGTTTGGAGGCAGGGATTGCAATTTGGCTGGGGTTTTGCCAGTTTGGTCAGAGACATTCCATAAAAAATTGACCAAGTTTTAAGGCTCTGAAGAATCTCAGTTCACACGTAGAAACCTGCTAGTTTGGCAGCTAAATTCTCCAAAAAGCCACCTGCACTGAGCATACCCCAGCCTGAGTTGCAGGAGCAGAACAGTATTTTGCCTGCAGTTGCTCCTCCCGGCAGCCAGAGCTGGCTGTGGCATCAGGCACAGGACCTAAGAGTAAGGAGTCTGTCTCTCCAGTGCTCTCAGTGGTCCTCCTTCTGGGCACAGACAGTGTAGAGGAGGATGAAGACTGACTGACTTGCGGAGGGTTGGGGAGTTTTGTGGGAGGGTAGAGATTGGGTTAAAGTCTGTGCAGGATAGATTGGGATCTGAGGGGCAGAGAGGAATAGTAGGACTGGGAGCCAGGGTATGAAACTGGGACTGGGTAGGTATAGAAGTTGGTATTAGGAGCCAGTGAAGGTACTGAGTGAAGATAGATTGGACGAAGAACTGTTTATGTAGGTGTAGGGAGATTGGGACTGGCTGGGCCAAGTGACCAGGCTGAGAAGCCTGGGGGTGAGGAGAGGGAAGGGGGTCCAAGGTAGGGAGACTGAGAGTTGGAATGGGAGCCAAGTTGGGGGAAAACAGGGATTCTGACAAGGAGCCCAGAGGGAGAGATTGGGACTGGGATGAGGAACCTAGGGCATGCTTGGAGGTTGGGGCTGGGATGAGGAGCTGGGAGGAGAATGGGATGAGGAACTGGGGTGTAGGGAGGGGACAAATCTGGGACAAGTACAGCCAGAAGGGGTCAGGCTTGGCGAGAAAAGGGGCAGAAGGCTCTGTGCCCACTTGAGAACACTCCAGAACCTGGAATTAAACCCAAGCTTTTTGAGTGTCTGTATTCCTTTGGTGTCAGCAAAAATCTGTGAAACCCACTAATAAAATTACTTTCAGCATGCTCTAGTGGCTGGTTCACCTAGCAGCCGTAGGTCATCGTCTATCAATTACTTCAGGGTTACCCAAGCTATGGCCCAGGGGCAATACAAGACCCACCAGAGCATTTTGTAAGGCCCGTGGCCTGCTTCAACACAGTATACTAATGGCTGATTCATTAGCATTTTGTCATTATGTTTACATCATTTTAGTTTACACAACTGTGTAAATAAAGAATAGCGTACATAGAAACGTCTAAATACAAACAAAACAAGTTGAATTTAAAATATAAATCAATAGTGGTGACTTTAAATCTTATTAAAATAAGTAGAATGTGTTTGGCCCACACAAGGTTGTGCTTAGGTTTATGTGGCCCTCCTGTGTAATAAGGTTGGTCACCACTGAGTTACTCCATTAGCTCAAGTGTCAGACATCTGTTCAGTGGATCTAACTGGTCCAACCTTGCTGAACACCCCTGTGTGATGTCACATGATAGATTTTGGTTTTTTTAGTTCGTTTTATTAAAAAAAACTTATGAAATCATCCATAAGAAAGTACTTTAAAAACATTAAGGTTGAAAAATCAAGCACTCAAAAGTTAGGAAATGCCTAATTAAAGTAGTTCTTTGAGTGCTGTTCCTGTGGGTGCTCCACTTCAAGTGTTGGCGTGTCCCAGCACTGCTGATCAGAGATTTACAGTAGGAGTGACCGCGCAGGTTGCCTTGCAGTGCTGCATGTAACATGCACACGACCCAAGCCTTCCAGTTCCTTCTCAACTGTCCTCAGCTGAAGACTAAGCTCTGGGGCAGTGTTAGTTAAATAAAAAGTTATAGTTAGCGTTAGTGTTAGTTTATTTGGGTGAAAAAAGGTTTCATTTTGTTAGCTACTTCCCTTCAGGGGATGGTTACCCGTTGAGATGCCTGGTTCTCCAGGCTTCAAATGCTGCGGCTCCTGCCTCAAAGCTATGCCTGTTTCAGATGGGCACTTGTGTGTAAGCTGTCTGAGTGAGGGGCATATCCCCCCAAAATGCCCCTACTGCAGCAATTTGAAAGCCAGAGCTCGACGTGACAGGGATCTGCGGCTAAAAATGATTTTAATGGAGAAATCCCTCCAACCAGAGTCAGACAAGCAGACTGCCTCTCTGGGAACTCCACCAAATGGGAAAGGAGACAGACCCTCTGAAAGACCAAAAAAGACTTTTCTCCTCAGAGAGCACTGCAAAAACAAAGGCAGTCTCCTGCCAGATCACTACCCCCGGTGCCAACATATGCTCAGGTGAGCACCTCTGATGCTCCAGCACCTCTGGCACCGCTGAGGTCTGAGTGAAGGAGACTGAGTCTAGTCATAGACAAAGACATGCCTCCTCCATGGCATCAAGTTCACTGGCACGGGACTCGGCACTGGCGTCTCCTCAGGCACCATGCCTCTGCCCCCAGCATTGACAGTGCAGTCGGCATGGGTGGACAAAAACAAGTCAGCACCGACTAAACAGTCACAGCATCGGATGGCACCAGTGCAGCACTGGCGAGAGCTGACCCTGCAGCATCGACGGCGCAGGCATCGGCACCGACACAGTCTCTGCTACACCAGGAAGACTTGGTGATATCATTGGCACTGCATTCCCCGATATTCGATACAGAGGACTCCCCAACAGGCTACAGAGGGGATCCCAACAGCTCTCATGACATTGCACAATCTTCCAGCAAAGATGAGGAGGAGGAGGTGCAGGAGCAAAACACCTTCTCATTTCACCACACCACTCCTCACCAAAAGCACACCGAACACTGTGGAGCCATATGGGACCAAGATACCACCAGACGACTCAACCATGGTGTGGATCACAGTGGATGTAACTCCCTATGGCCTTCTCCATGACATGGGCACTTTGGGAACCCTGGGCATCTTACAGGAGTCCACATTCCAGGCCTTCCACAGCGCACAGACGCACACTGTGCTCTAACCCTGTGTTTCCCACACCGCAGCTCATGGAGGCTCAGGATGTAGGAGAGGACACAGAAACTGGCACAGACCAAGAAACTACATCTCCTGATCACAATCCTTCTTCCTCCCCAGATGAGGCTATTATGCCCCCACCACCAGCTTCGGCGGACAATTTCACACAATTTAGGACTGTTTAAGCAGGTCGCTCACAGCCAGGACATCCCACTAGAGGAGGTGCAGACAAAACAGCACGTGCTGATATAAATACTACAACCATCATCTACCTCCAAGATCGCTTTTCCCCTCAATGATGCCATCTTGGATCCGGCAAAGACCGTTTGGCAAACACCAGCCTCAATTCTGCCAACGTGCAAAAGAGTGGATAGAAAGTACTAAGTACCCTCAAAAGGGGCAGACTTTCTCTTTGCACATTCGCCCCCCAACTCCTTAAATCAAAACCACAGGAGAAAGAGCACAACACCTGTTTGGGCGTAAAGTGTACTCTTCAGGCATCCTACAATTCAGGGTGGCCAATTATTCTGCATTGTTAGCAAAATATGACTATGATAACTACAGGAAATGTAGCTTGTTCACAGCAGAGCTCCCAGAGGAGAAATGGTCACAATTTCAAGCCATCATCAATGAGGGTCATCTGATAGCCAAAACAGTCCTACAGGCGTCTCTAGACACCGTGGGTATGGCAGCCAGAACCACGGCCTCACTGATAGGTTGGGGCACACATATGAATCAACACACGATTCAAGGCAAATGGTCTCCGGTGGAGACTCAGTTACACATCAACTTACTAACGCTACATGCAGTCCACAATGCCTGCAGGCATTTCCTACCTCCTATAAAGAACAAGTCCATTTGCGTCATGACTGACTATATTGAATGCATGTTTTACATCAGCCGCCAAGGAGGAGCTTGTTCACACTCGCTATGCACCGAAGCCATGGAACTATGGAACTGGTGCATACAACACAACATAAACATCTCGGCATCCTACCTACCCAGCCATCAGAATGCAACAGCGGACATACTCAGCAGGTACTTCTCTCAAGACCACAAATGGCACATGAATGGGAAGGTTCTGAGATCAATCTGCAATCCATGGGGCATTCCCATTATCGACTTGTTTGCATCCCCGATGAACCACACATGCGCAGAGTTCTATACACGAGCAGGACTGGGACTATGATCACTGGGGGACGCCTTCCTCATCAAATGGGAGGCACAACTCGTGTGCATTTCCACTGCTGATATCACGTGTAATACACAAGATGTGAACAGACAGGGCCAAGGTTATCCTCATAGTCCTGACATGGCCGAGACAAGCATGGTACCCTTAACCAATGCATATGGCAATATGCGCTCCGCAAGCTCTCACTCATCATCCTGATCTGCTGTCTCAGCACAACAGTGCCTCGAGTCTCCTAAACATTTACCCAGAAATTCGGGGTTGTAACCTAGCATGGGACCTCAACCTGGTTCTGAAATGGCTCACCAGACCACCATTTGAACTATTAGCGACCTGCTCTTTACTACATTTATCTATGAAAGTGGCTTTTCTGGTCACTATTACTTCCGCCAGCTGGGTGAGGGAGATTGGGGCGCTCATAGCTGATCCTCCAAACACAGTATTTTTCAAAGACAAGGTCATGCTACATCCATACCCTAAATTCCTATAAAAAAATAACGTCAACATTTTATATGAACCAACCAATCCATCTCCCTACGTTCTACCGTAAGCCTCATGGGACTCCAGCAGAGGCCACCGTGCACACATTGGACATTAGGCATGTGCTGGAGTTTTACCTTGAAAGGACCAAACCTTTCTGGAAATCCCCTAGACTTTTCATCTCTACTACCGAGTGCTCAAAAGGAGATGCTATATCCACTCAGGTTGTCTAAATGGATCTCCACATGCATTCAGATGTGCTATTGTATCTGGAATACAGAACCACCTGAACACATTTAGAGCACATTCTACTCGATCTGTTTCAACTTCAATAGCATTCCTAAATAGTGTTGCAATACTAGAGATTTGTAAAGCAGCCCCTTGAGCCTTCATCCACATGTTTGCTGAGCAAATATGCAATCACTCATGTCTCCAGGGCTGACACCACAGTGGGCCTCACAGTGCTTACTTCAATGCCTCAAAAGAACCGGAAGTCCCCCTATCACTCTGAAGGGCACTGCTCTACAGTCACCTGAACTGGAGCACCCACAGGGACAGCACTCGAAGAAGGGAAGGTTACTCACCTTGTGCAGTAATTGAGGTTCTTCGAGATGTGTGTCCCCACGGATGCTCCACTACCCGCCCTCCTCTCCTCTACTTCAGAGTTCTCAGTAGGGACTCTGCAGTATAAAAGGAACTGGAAGGCTCGGATCGTGTGCGCTACATGCGGCACCAACAGCACCGTGAGACCCGCACAGACACTGCTACATAAATCTGCAATCAATAGCGCTGGGATGCACCGACACCTGAAGTGGAGCATCCACATGGACACACATCTCAAAGAACCTCTGTTACTGTACAGCGTGAGTTACCTTCCCTTGCCTGTGCAAACTTAAGGCCCCTTTGTGCGTATGCATTATGATACAGTCTTTAATTAGATTATCAAATACTATTTTTTCTGCAGGACCCCACCTCATTCACTGCACAGGATGGACCATACCTTAGGGACCAATATATATATTACATGCACACAATGAAAGTGAGGTACCATTTGTCACTTTTCAAAATATAAGCCATATCATTTGTGTGTATGTGCATACTATAATTATTATTTTGTGCATATTATGGTAGTGCCCAGGGACAAAGCTAGAACAGGGAAACATTGTTAGGGACTGTACAAACCCAGAGTAATAGACAGTCTCTTCCTTGGAGAGCGTACAGTATATACACAGAGGCCTGCATGGATACAAAATTTATATCTTCAGATATAAAGTGGATATCTGGGAAGCTGCAGGACTCTACCAGGAACTTTCTCTGTTTTCTCTACCTTGTGTGACTCTTTTATTCAAAATAACTGTAGTATTTTACTAAAGAAAGTGCTTTAGAGTCTAACCTATGAAGCATGCTACTGAACATTATAGAACCTCCAAGGACACAGTCCTTAGCTAACATTATTGAAAAGACTTAAAATCAGAGTTAATTTGGAGGCAGCAAATATTAATTTATTTGATCCTTTATTGAAAAGATCAACCAAAGAGCACGCTGTGGTCATCTAATTGATTAGGGATTAGAGATTATCAGTGTAATGACCACAGTGGCACATTACTTTCTAGGGACTTATTCTGGGCTCACCACTGTGAATATTTACTTGGGGAATTGCAGTAATTGTATGTGGAAAATAAATTGTGTAATTACATATGTATTTTTGCATGTGTTTTTTTTTTTTTTTGGAAAACCAAGTTCCAAATTTGTGATGAAAAGTGAGGCTTGAGGCCATGCATCCGATGAAGTGAGCTGTAGCTCACAAAAGCTTATGCTCTAATAAATTTGTTAGTCTCTAAGGTGCCACAAGTACTCCTTTTCTTTTTGCGAATACAGACTAACACGGCTGCTACTCTGAAACCAAGTTTGTAGTGAGACTTATCCAATGTACAGATTAAAGAGGTTCTGCTCTGTGTGTGTGCATATCTGAGAAAAATGTATAGGTTGTGTATCCGAGGAGGAGGAATATTATGTAAATCGTTCCATGTGCTCAAGTATCTATAAAACAAAAACAAGTTTTAAAAAAAACCCAACTGTTTTTAGCTGCAGTTTAAATGTCACTATAACAATAGCACAATGGTAATTTCCTATAAAATCTTAAGGGACTAGGCTGTTACTGTTGGTCTCCTAGATGCTATCCTAACTGAGGCATTGGATGCAGGTATAATATCTGTCAACAAGAGTAGATTAAGATGCAGGGGTATTCCCCCCCCACGTTATTTGAGCTGGTTTCTCATGGGAAGCAGAACATGCCTTCAATAAACAGTGGTGTGTTTGAAGTATCGTATTGCCCTTTACTGGTCACTAATGACTTAAAGGAGCAGCTTGTCTCTCCCCCCGCAAGTGTTTGAGCACTGTTTTATTGTTTGGTAAAGGAAGCTTGGCAATGTGCCTTTGAAAGAACATTCAAGTTACTGTAGTCACGTTGGTCAAAGGTCACTTAAATCATGTGTGTCTACTTTATTATTTTTAAAGGGCCCACCTCACCATGCATCTGGGCTGGTATCGTGCAAGAAATCTCTTAAGGTTTATCGCTATCAATTGGGCTAGACTGGCCAATAATTACCTGCAACTGATTCAGCAGTTTGGAATCATTATCTAGGATGGGTTTACAGGGAATAATCCCTTTTAGGCTTCACTTGTCTTTATTATGAAAATGAATTCGTAGGAATAGTCACATATGTTCACATCATGGCCCATATGTTTTGATGGTTCTGTAAATGTATGCTTTGGGTTAGATGCATTAAAGCTGTTAAGCATTTATCCAGCTACTGATCTTTTATTTCCTTCATGGAGATGAAGTGGACTGTGTTTGTTGCATATAAATGGTATCTAAAACAGTCTTCTTTTGGTACAAAAGTATAGTGAACAGTGGCATCTTAATTCCTGATTGCTGGAGAGTCTTTAAAACAAAGAAGGCCTATTAGAACCAAATTCTTTAGTGTTATTATCTATTATTATGATTATTTGTATTGTGATATTGCTACAAGCTGCAGTGTGGATTGGGGCCCCACTTAGATTGTAAGTTCTTTGAAGCAGGGACAACCTTTTGATTGTGTTTGTACAGCACCTAGCACAATAAAATCCTGGTCCATGACTGGGGCTCCTAGATCGAGCCCTGTTTGGGACTACTGTAGATCCCTGCAGCAAGACTAGAATCCTACAGGTCCTGCAGGACTCACTACCATAATAGCGGGAGTGGGTGGAAGCGGGATTTTAAGAAGTCCCACACTGGACTCCACTCCTAGGCACCATCACAATACAAATACTAAATGATGATGATGCTTTAGGCACCATGCACACACACATAATGACAAACAGTCCCTACTCCAAAGAATTTACAATCTAAGTAAGCTTTTCAGTTGTACCATGATGAAATGTGTCTTTGTGGGGAAAGACACAAAGACACACAGGGAAGATCACCCTGTGCTCATTTTTGTGCTGGTTTGGTTTTAGTATAATCACATAATTAAAAGGGTTTATGCAGCCTAATGTTCTGTAACATTAGGAGTTATATTTGGGATATATAAAGGTGGGAAAATTCATAATAGCCCAAACTAGTTCTAGTGTGCTCTTTTTTGCCTAGACGTGCCATTTATGTGCCTTTTAGTCCCTGTTCCTACTTGGACTAAGTTCCTACTTGGACTAGTCCTAGTTGGACTAAGCTGCATGGGACCCATTGCTGCAGCAATATTCAGTAATCTGCATTATGGATGGCATTTCAGGCTTACCTTTGGATGTTTATTTCCAAATATAATATGTAGAAAGAAAAAGAGAGAGAGTTCTACCTAGGAATAATAGAATTCCTATTTTACTGATGGGGAAACTGGGCCACAAAACAGTTAAGGCCTTAGTTCAGTAAAGCATTTAAATATTTATGTAGGTCCCCATGAGTTCAGTTGGACTTAAGAATGTTCTTAAGTATGTTCTTATTCAGAAAAGCAGTTAGTCTCTGATTCAGGAAAGTATCCACATTCAGGAAGGACACTTAAGCATGTGCTTAAAGCTGGGCATGGGCTTATGTTCTTTGTTAAACTAAGGCCTAGGTGACTTGCTCAAGGTCACACACACAACCTGTGGTACCCATGGTTCCTGACTTCCAAATCTCTGCTAAGCTTAGTTTCTATTGAGGTAAACAGGATCCCTGATATTTTCTTTAAAGTGACATGATCACAGTTTTAGGCCTCAAATTAGCCATTGTAACAGTATTATCCTGAGAAAGAATGAGGAGTACTTGTGGCACCTTAGAGACTAACAAATTTATTTGAGCATAAGCTTTTTTGGGCTACAGCCCACTTCATCAGATGCATGCAGTGGAAAATACAGTAGGAAGATAGATAGATAGATATACACGAGACCAATTGATTAAAGTGGGCTATTATCAGCAGGGGAAAAAAAACTTTTATAGTGATAATCAGGATGGCCCATTTCAAACAGTTGACAAGAAGGTGTGAGTTATCAATGGGGGGAAATTGTCATGGGGAAATAGTTTTTAAGTAGTGTAATGACTCATCCACTCCCAGTCTTTATTCAAGCCTAATTTAATGGTGTCCAGTTTGCAGATTAATTCCAGTTCCACTGTTTCTCATTCAAATCTGTTTTTGAAGTTTTTTTGTTGAATAATTGTGAATTTTAGGTCTGTAATTGAGTGTCCAGGGAGGTTGAAGTGTTCTCCGACTGGTTTTTGAATGTTATAATTCTTGATGTCTGATTTGTGTCCATTTATTCTTTTGCATAGAGACTCTCCAGTTTGACCAATGTACATGGCAGAGGGGCATTGCTGGCACATGATGACATATATCACATTGGTAGATGCGCAGGTGAACGAGTCTCTGATAGTGTGGCTGATGTGATTAGGCCCTATGATGGTGTCCCCTGAATAGATATGTGGACAGAGTTGACAACAGGCTTTGTTGCAAGGATAGGTTCCTGGGTTAGTATTTTTGGTACGTGGTTGCTGGTGAGTATTTGCTTCAGGTTGGGGAGCTGTCTATAAGCGAGGACTGGCCTGTCTCCCAAGATCTGTGAGAGTGAGGGATCGTCCTTCAGGATAAGTTGTAGAACTTTGATGTGCTAGAGAGGTTTTAGTTGGGGGCTGAAGGTGATGGCTAGTAGCGATCTGTTACTTTCTTTGTTGGGCCTGTCCTGTAGGTGACTTCTGGGTACTCTTCTGGCTCTGTCAATCTGTTTCTTCTCTTCAGCAGGTGGGTATTGTAGTTGTAAGAATGCTTGATAGAGATCTTATAGGTGTTTGTCTCTGTCTGAGTGCATATCCTAAGTGCATATTGCCAAGAAATGTGCAAAATTAATTGGGTTTATTTTGCTATTCTCATAAAATGTCACGTGCTCTCTGCTGGCTATGTATTTGCAGTGGATGAACGAACACTGTGGAGAAAGGATGGCCCATAGCAGAGTGAAGGCAAATGCTGAGAGAGAAAATGTATCCAGATCCCCTCTCTGGCTTGGGTTTTATTTTATGGCTTCTGGTTTTACCCAAATTGACACCAGTTTTACAGAATTCTGCAGCTGCATTCTTGCCTCTCACTTTTACAAATATTTAACTAAAAAAATACAAATCCAGAAAAGTACAAAACCATAGAGAGTAGTTCCTCCTGTATTTTCCCAGAGCTCCCTGCACAACCTCCTTGTTTGTGTCTCATCTGATAGAAAAAACACCCTTATTTTAAGGTGTTCAGCCTAAATAGACTGAGCTGCATGTAGCTAGCTAGCTCCCTGTTGGTAGTGTCTACCTGAGCTGCTGCTGAATCTAAGCTGGGAATTCTCCTCCAAAACTTCAGGCTGCCTGGCTTGACAGACCTTCTCCTAAGAACACCACTGGAGCAGGGTGTGGCAGAGCTCCACGATCTTTTTCAGGGGCTCCAAAAGACCTGTTCCGTGGTCGAATACCAAAATTACATATTCACAAAGAATTTGCTAGTATTGGGGCTCTAGTTTGATCCAGCATCATCCAAGCCTGTTAGTACTTATAAATCCACAACGTTTCAGAGGACATCAGGATGGTAAATACGATGTTCAGTGTATTAAATCCACCAGGGCTCTTCATAAAAAACTATGGTCGTCAAGCGAGGGAACAGAAACAAAGCCATTTGACTTGAGTGTCCAACTTCGGAGCAAGAGTAAAGAACATCAGCCCTGACTCTCTTGCAGGTTCTCAACAGAGACTGAGAGTTATTCAAAGTAATGTATGTTGAATATTTTTAAATACAGAATATAGTCACAAAGCAAAGACAGCTTCACGGATTTTTTTTTGCCAAAAATCCAGTATATGGTGGGGTTTTTTCACTGAATACTCTTCACACAACTTTATTCAGAAAACTCTGACGACATGATGCTGATGCAGAAAGATGATTTACAGTTGCAAGTCACTATATTCTGCTGATATATTCTATTCTATGCTTCAGGAGTGCTTTTGATTCAAACATATCAAAGCAAATTACGAACAGCATTCCTGTTCCTCCTCCATGAAAACATGGAAGATTATAAAGGCCTGCTCTTACTCTCATTTAAGTCAGTTTGGATTTCCCCTTTTGCTTTGATCAGCACAGGATCAAGCAGGCCTAAATAAGCTTATTTCTACACTAGAAGACAAGGTGGAAGGACTGCTGTTGAAATTAGGGGAAACCAGGGAAGTTGAACAGGATAAATCACAAAGATGCAGCAGACTGAAACCACAAATGAGATCAAGGTGGAGGAAGATGATGGAAGAAAATATTAACACGAAGGAAATAGCTATTCTCTCTTTCTGTATGAAGAATTTGAAGGGGATCATATTGAGAAGAGATTAAAGACAGACATCAGCCAAGCCAGAACTCAAAATAAATAATTATTTAAAAAGAGCCACTGGAGAGGAAAAGATAAAATAGACTGATTGGTGATCCTCTGATTAGGAAGGGAGAAGATCAGAGATGTGACAATACAGGCAAATAGCATCTTGATTAATACTGAGGTAGGGCATTGTTTGTTTGATAGGGTTTGGGGGAAGAATGAGGGTATGTTTTGGGGGTCAGAGGCTTTTCTGGAGTTTTTCCTCTTTTGTTATCTCCATTTGATTATTTAAAACTGCTGGCTGTTGGTGTTAATTTATTTGTGTTTTAATATTAATTTTGCCAGTGGTTATTCTAAGTCTGATTATTGGCAAGGCACTCAGCTTTTGTGTGGGCGTTATTTTTAATGATCTAAAAAAGAAATAAAAATGAAGAATAACATCCCCTTTTTGTAGTACATAAGGAAACTAATGATATAAGGCAAGGGAGATGCAAAAGAATCAAGGACAACTTCAGGAACGCGAGAAGATAAGTGGTGATTATGTTGAACTTGGGTACTTACCTTGGTTATGCTTTCCATACCAAAGACAAAGAGAAGACCAATGGATGTGCCAATAGTAGAAAGGAGGTGTTTGGGTTCATAGAGCTTTGGAATGCTTTTCATGTTGAGCAGTGGCTATGGTCTGTAAGCAGAAAGAGTAGCAATAACCTTCTGGGATTAAGCCTCACAGCATTGTTTACTGTAGGTAGGCCTTAGACTAGGTATGATGAGAGTGGTGTTGGTATGTGTAACAGAGAATCTGGCATGTTCTTTTAATTTCAAAGTGAAAAGTATAGACCTTAAAAAGTGGCATGTGGAAATAAATCCCATCTCACCCAACTTGACATGTTTCTTTTTCCTTTATTAAAAATGTATTACCCTGGAAACCTTTGATATTAAATAACTTGTTTCCAGTGGACTCCAATAGCTGTCATGACAATTTTTTATGTTTTTGGTAAAGGCAGACAGTAGACATAATTGGACACTAGCAACAACAAAAATTAATTTTTTTCTGACCACCATGGAATATTGAGAGAGAGAACAATGCACAGCAGTCATTTACATTACAGAGCTTGCTTTTGTTGTGGGCCTGAAAACACTGCTGTTAAAAAGGGGATAGTGAGGGAACCAAACCGTGAGCTTCCATCTTCTTTTAATAAAATGTTATAATTAAGGTGCTAAACAGAGAGAGAAAAGTATTACACCATTTAGTTTTTAGTATTTTATCTGCTTGTTTAGTAAACTTATTTCTATAAACTTGTAAATTGTAACAAACCAAAATTTCTTTAACGTTCATTTTTATTAAAAATGTCATTCAAAGGAGTCTAAGGGTCTTGATGATTGGGTATGTAGGATGGGAAACTGAGTCACAAGTAAACCCAATTTAGGCTTAATCAGTTTTTGTCTTTACTTATACAATTTCAGACAGAATTATTATTACTTAGTGTCTGGACATAAATTTAAGACAGACAAATAATAACAGACAAGACAGAATAGGTAAATGGGCCCAGGTTACCACATTAAAGAGCACTGAGAAGTCTTTCCATGATGGCCGTCGTCTCCTCCCCGATCTCATTGTTTGGTCCTTCAGTCGCATCCTTCAGTTTCTGGTGCAGTGCTTCTCCAGTTTGGGCCCCTGTTCACTTGGATCCTTATAAATCTTCACATTACAAATTATTTAATCTTTATCCAGTTGGCTTCTAGCATATCACCACTTGGTTTTTTTTTTTTTAATGTAATCCCTACGTTACTCAAGTCCAAGCTTCAGTTATGCAACTTCTGCATTTTTCCTGTTGGTTTTGGTGTTTCTGGGTCATGTTATCCTGTATCATCCAGAAAAAGGTGGGAGGGTTAATTATCATTATTTGTTTGAGTACCTCTTTCTTACTACTTCCAATACGATACATTATTTATCTTGCCAACAACAATATAAATTTTTAAACAAATCAACAATCTGTATCAAAAAGAATTGGCAAAAACACACTCAGGTCAGACAAGGTCTTGACTAAATGTTATCTTATCTATACTCATTTACTATCCATAATTAGAATCTCTTTAAAAAAAATAAAAAAGCTTTCAAAGCCCTTAATCTTATAATTAACAATCCTTCATTTTTATTTCTCTTTGTGTATGTGTATGTATGTGTTACCCTTTTCTACCATTTAATCTATTGAGGGGTGGCGGAGGACACTCTGATTCTTTAATGTTAACATTTCTTTATCTTCTGCAAGCATATGTTTGTCAGGGATTTTTTATTACTCAAACTCCAGAACCTTGTATTTGTGTATTGCCAAACCTTGTCAGGTTTTTTTTCTGTTACAGATTTTGAGGTACTTGTGGTTTTGGGGTCTTGATGTTTAGTTGCTTTTAATGATACCCCAGCATAATTAAATTATTCCAGTTTCTTGGGCAAGAATTTTTCTTTGCTATGTTTTACCTATGGTTGGAGCTCATGATTCTGTAAATTTAGACCCTGATCCATCAAAGTACTTAGGCATATGCTTAGTTCTAAACACTTGAGCAGTCCCATTACAGTGTAGCTTGCTACTTTCTGGTGCAGTACAACAGCTTTAGTAAACAAACTGTTGTTAAACTGCATGAGTGGTTAACAGAGGCAGGCTCTGTGGAGATGAACAGCCGGATACCAATTTACCAATGGGTAGAAAATGAAGATGATGTTTTTAAGACCACTTATCTTGTCTTGATTTCAGCTGTGAAATTTCCAGTCTGAGTTTAAAGCTAGAATAATTCGTAGATACATTCCTTTGTTTAAAAAAACGCTTGTCCATAAAAATTGGGTCCAAATCTACCCTGTTGCCCCACTGCAGCTATCTTGACTAATAACCCCACCTTCCATTCCTCTTTAAAACTCACTACTTTTATTAACCTGACACAACTAATCTCCGTTTTTGTCATTTACTTTTGTTCTAGTGTGTAACGTAGCACTTCTAAAATAGAACTTGAATTTAAAGAAAAAAATAAATTTGGAACTGTCAAACCAAACTACAATTGCAAATAAAAATGAACTAAATCACACTGTTTTCTGTTGCATCCCCTGTTCGTTATAAGTTTAGTTTAGGGCCCAAACCTGCCAGCGCTACTAAGTGTAGTGCTTCCTACTGTGAATAATGCACTGACCTCACTGGGATCAATTTATCAATTCAGTAGTAATTGAATATTGAAATAGCATCCATCAGCGTAGTATCTAAGTGCTGCTGTAAACTAATCATAGCAATGAGTATTGTACTTGCATGTTTGTAGGATCAGCTCATTAATTTGTAATCTCTTCTGAGCATATGAATATTGTCTTATGCTTCTAAAGCATGTAACATGCATGACACTGCAGAAATTGTAATTGAATTCAGTGGCATTTCAGTTGTGTGGTTGAAAGCAGAGTTTGATCCATTAAACTTAATACCATTCTATTCAAAAACTTTCAAATACCACTTCAGTTAGATAGACTGTCTTTAGCTTTAGTGTTTTATTTTTCTTCGGACAGTTAAGTACAGTACAAAAAAGATCATATGTCTTTATTCTTAAAATGCTAGTGATGGATATGTTTCAGAGTAGCAGCCGTGTTAGTCTGTATTCGCAAAAAGAAAAGGAGTACTTGTTGCACCTTAGAGGCTAACACATTTATTTGAGCATCATAAATTGCATTCTTGTTAAATTAATTCTAATATAACTTAAGTCCTGTTTGGTATGTCATGCAGGTTAGCATCCAGCCTTCTGAATGGCACCGCTCTCTCCTTCTTCCTCAGTGCTGGCTGGGATTTATGAGTAGAACGTACCATGCAGTTTTACAGGTAATTTGAGTTGTTTGGTATTTAGTGTATTTTGAGTTTTACCATCAAGGACTTCCCTTCAAATATCAACTTTTTTTTTTAAAGACTCTGCATTTTAACTTGAATGCAAGAAAATTAAATAAACATAAGGAAAGTCTTCAAGTTAAAGGTTGATAAGAGTTCAGCCACAGCCAGCGTCTGATGAAGGCAAATTTCACACAGGACTGGTTCTTGCTCAAGAATTGACACTCCTAGCCTTGCTCCTGTTCAGAGTCCCACTGGAGTCAATGGTTCAGACTGTGCATCACTTTCAGAATTTGGGCTCTGACCTTGAATTTTAATCAATTTATTCATTACTGAAAGGAATTGTATGAAAATACTGGAGAGTGGGACAATGTGGATAGAAAGAAAACTGAGCTTCCCCTCCAAAAAAAAAAAATGTTTCATATAAGCCTTTTTTTTCCCCACACACACACCCCCCTTTCTCTTTGTACTCCCTCATTTCAGTCAGGACTAGAAAGAGAAATGCTGTCGTACAATAAGAGAGAATATACTGGAAGTATTTCTGACCCACCCCAAAGCAGGAAGTACTGGAAATTTCACCAGAGAATCTGTTCCAGTGAGATTATGCAGCCTGATTTCCAGATCACAGAGGTTCCAATCTATAAAATTGTAGCAATAAATAGCTTCCCTGTCAAAAGCAATGTATGGTTGGCTTTGTCCTGCTATCAGGGATGATTCATTTTTTCTCCCCATGTATGTTAAGTGATACTGGACACTTTCACAGTCTGAGCAGCTCAGACTGCTGAGCAAATTCCAAAAGTTTCATGGAAGTATCATCTTTGGTGAGATAATATAACAGAATTTATACACGAATGAGGGACCACTCGAGATACCATTTTCAAAGCAAATCACTTTTTAGTTAGCAGCAAAATGTCAGATTTAAACACAGCTTTGTTACAAAACAGAACTAGCAAACCTACTTTTTAAATAGTAATTTTAGGTCTTAACGATAGAGAGTGGTACTTGTTGCCTATATTTTGTTATCCTCCTCTTTCATCTGTCTACCTTGAACACTAAGATTTCGTGAGAAGAACAGCTTTTACCAGCTCTGCTTCTGAAATCCTCTCTAGGATTTTCTGTCATTTACTGGAGCATTGAAGCATACCATTGTACCTTTGAAGTCTGCTCCCGTGTATTTACTTGCTCCTCTTTTCAGAGAACTAGAATAATAATTATACCTTATGCTTCTGTAGCACTTTTTATCTGATGCTGTCAAAGTACTTTACAAATATAAGTTAGTTAGGTCACACAAATAAGTAGTTCAGTATGCCTATGAGTAAGTGAGGGAGTTATATACCCATTTTACGGATTGAGGCATAGAGAGCCTAAGGGCTCAGTCCTGCAAGGTGCTGAGCACTCTTTACCCAATCTGGCAAAACACTTAAGTATGTCAGGTGCTTAAAGCAAAGCAAAGTCCCATTGATTTCACTGAGAGTATGTAGGGAGGAATAGCTCAGTGGTTTGAGCATTGGCCTGCTAAACCCAAGGTTGTGAGTTCAGACCTTGAGGGGGCCATTTAGGGATCTGGGGCAAAAAAATTGGGTATTGGTCCTGCTTTGAGCAGGGCGTTGGACTAGATGACCTCCTGAGGTCCCTTCCAACCCTTATATTCTATGACTCTTTGTACATGCTTGAGTGCCTTGCAGGGTTGAGCCTTAAAGGTATGTCTACACTGTAGCTGGGAGTGCGCCTTCCAACCCAGGCAGACAATCTTCTACTAGCGGACTAGTGTGCTAAAAATAACAGTGTGAATGTTGCTGCGCTGGTAGAGACTCAGGCTAACCACCCAAACTCGGACCGAGGGGGTCAGGTGAGCTTGCACTCGAGTGGCTAGCCTGAACCTCCATTGGTGCAGCAATGTCCATTTCACTATTTTTAGTATATTGGCTCAAGCCTCACTACTTCGAGTCTGTTTATTGGGGCTGGGAGGCACGCTCACAGCTGCAGTGTAGGTATACCCACCGTGACTACGGTCATATAGGCCTGAATTTAGCAATGTGTACAAACACATGCTTAGGTGCCTTGTGGAATTGGAATGGGCTTAAGCATGTGCTTAAAGTTAAGGATGTGTTTAGATGCTCTACTGAATCTGGGTCATAGAGAATCAGTGGCAGAGCTGGGAATGGAACATAGGAGTCCTGATTCCTGGTCCTGTCTCTACCTACTATGATCAGACTTCTTTATTTGGGCTTAGTGCTTGTTTGTATCGAGTTTTAGTGCATAGTAAGACAGAATGTGAATCTACAGCAAACTAGCTGGCCATGTCACCTTGCTGCCACACACTAACAGTTCCACCATGTGCTTGAAATGGAAGTGGGTCAGAACATATTATGGACTATGTTGTTGTGCACTAGAAGTTCCATGGTGTGCTTTGACGTACTCCCCTTTTAAGCTCACTGTGGAACTTCTAGTGCGCAGCAGCAGCAGGGTCCACGTGGTCAGTTAGTACGTGGCAAGCCGAAGATTCACACTGTGGCTTGCCGTGCACTAACTCTTTGTGTAGACAAGCCCTGATTCACATTTTGTGAATGACATTTGGATTTTGCAGAAATTACTCTCTTGTGTTCTCAAGATTATCCCACGTAAAGATGTTGAATGTTTGAAAAACAGTGCTTGTGCTCATATATTTTTCCATCAAGACTTAATAAAATCAGTGGTTTCCTTGGGGGTAGAAGCTAAACCTAGACACCCATTTTCAGTCTCCTACCGAACAGATTTGCTTAACACCTTCCAATCAGTCCTTCTCAGATCAAAAGCATCCCATAAACCACTGTGGTGAATCCAACAGCACATCCTTTGAGGCACAGGTAGAACTGGCATGAAGGATTGCAAAGAGGACAGTCATAGCAAGTAAAAGGTTGAGATATTCTGCTTTAAATGATGCATTAAGTAAACAATAGGTTTTGCTGCGATTGTACCTTTGAGGTAGTTGGTTTCCAAATCTTCTTCCCTGTGGGATACAAGTTTGTCAATCCTTCTTTGTTACAAGGGAATAAGTTTCCTTCCATCATTAGGAAGCTGGAGCGATTATTTCTGTCTGTAGCAACCACTCCACTCTTCCCAGAATCAAAAATAGCAGTTCTTTCACTTGTATATTACAATGGGATATAGTATCAAGAACAATTAGGTCCAGTCATGATATGAATCTCAAGGGAGAGGTTACATCCATTACACAAGTGTTCCCTACAGAAATTTCAAGATTATTACCCATGTAAGATTTCCTTCTGATTTATGTTGTGATTCTGCAGGGGAGACGGGCAGAGCTGGAGATGCAGTTAAAACATGGAAAAGAGGATCCTGAAGAGGTGCAGTACAAACAATTTACAGCCTGGCTCTGGTAAGAGAATGACTGTCTGCTCCTCATCACTTGTAACTGCAAGTGAAGAGCCAAAAGGGCGGGGATACTTCAAAGCCTTTAATATTGCAAGTTTAATCATCAGCATGAGTGCTAATGAGAAAAAACAGATATGATCTCTGATTTTACAGATATGAGCTCTAATTTTTAAAAAGATGGAGAGACGAGAGTGTAGGTAAGGATGCTTATATTTACAGGTAGTTAACCCTTTTCAGTTTATGGAATCCAGTAGTGACAGTAGCTGGAAGGAATTGAAAATTGCAGTTATTTTATATCCTGTTATATGAAAACCTTTTGCTCAGTGCATAATTGAGTAACAGGGACAAAAATTATGCTGTATTTAATTAGTATGACTCTATATCATGTCAAGGCTTACATTTCTTGTAAAATGACAGGTTTCAGAGTAGCAGCTGTTAGTCTGTATCCACAAAAAGAAAAGGAGTACTTGTGGCACCTAAGAGACTAACAAATTTATATGAGCATAAGCTTCCGTGAGCTACAGCTCACTTCATCGGATGCATGCAGTGGAAAATACAAGGGGGGAGATTTTATATACACATTGAACATGAAACAATAGGTGTTACCATATACACTGTAATGAGAGTGATCAGCTAAGGTGAGCTGTTACCAGCAGGAGAGAGAAAAACAAACAAACACACACCTTTTGTAGTGATAATCAAGGTAGGCCATTTCCAGCAGTTGACAAGAACTTGTGCTCGTCAACTGCTGGAAATGGCCCACCTTGATTATCACTACAAAAAGTAACACCCATTGTTTCATGTTCTCTGTGTACATAAAATCTCCCCACTGTATTTTCCACTGCATGCATCCAACGAAGTGAGCTGTAGCTCACGAAAGCTTATGCTCAAATAAATTTGTTAGCCTCTAAGGTGCCACAAGTACTTCATTTCTTGTAAAGACACTCTTGGAGAAGAGAGATTGGGGGTGGATTCTCAGATGCCATGATGATGGTGTACATTATAAAACTTGAGAGAGAGAGAGAGTGTGTGTGTGTGTGTGTTTTAAAGAAGTGTACTCTCCAGATCTTCAGCTGGTGTTTATTAGTTTAGTTCCATTAAAGTCAATGGAGCTATGTTGCTTTTACAACAGAAGATTTAGTCATGTGTGTTTATTATAGATGTCTCTATTTCTCTCTCTCTCTGTATTTTATATGTTTTTGTACACATTCACATACACACAGTCAGGATGATCCTTACAATAAATTAAAGATTGAGTTGGTATAGAGTCATATTCAATAAGGAAAATGTAATTTCTCAGTTATTTTATTCAACTAAGCACTGAGTTTATGGTAGGTAAAATAGGCCTGATTCCCTCTTCTCTTGAAGGAGATTTTTGCCAATGGTACTATATTTGATCCTCTGTATCCCAATAGGTATAAAGAGAAAAGTGCCTGCTCTCCTAGAACTTTTGAGTTAGGGTGGAAGTAGAAGACATTCTTGCAAAATTGCTTTTTAGGTCAGCGGACCAACAAAATTTGCCTTAGCCTCCTCTCCCCAATGTTTGTAATTGCTCAGCCTAAACTGTTAAGTTAAACAATTTTTTAAAAACTGATTTAAATTTGTGCAGGTGCAGATGTAAGTGCTAAGTCAGCAAAGGAAGTGGGTGCCCAGTTGTAAGGTTAAGAGGCTCTCCAGGCCCTTCCTTATGGGCTCAGTCCTGTAAGGTGCTGAATACCCTCAGTTCCCATTGACTTAAAAGGGATTTAAGGGTGCTGTGCACCTTACAGGATCAGGTGGGGGTAAAAGGAGGGGCCAACACTCAGAGGACCTATTAGGTATTTATCAATATTGCCCAGCCTGAAATCTAACCTTGACGTTTGCTACAGTGGAGAGGTCAATACAGAATTTTACTGTTTAAATGCATTTTTGCACCATTATATTTAAGTTTTCCATTAATGGTTATGCCATTCAGTGTAAATGCTTTCAACGTAGGTGGGTTTTTTTAGTGACTGTGCAAAAACAAATATTGTGCGTAAAACGAAACATTGATTTTATTCTTTAAAGTATGAGTGACCTGTACACTGTTTTATAGCTATAATTTCAAACGTTTTATTATGTGTTGTAGACATTTGATGGATAGATATCTTTTCGGGTTGGATGACAGTCCTAGATAAGATTTACTACTTCATATTGTAAATTGTGGTGTATGGGATTTATATATTAAAAAAAATTTGTCAGTATAAAAGATTTATGGCAGCTCATTCTCTGGATGTGAATGCAAAACTAAACAAATGAAGTCAAGTAATGTGTTGTAAATTGATCACAGTAACATATAATGTATTCTAAATGACCCTGTAGTTTTCATTTCAATACATTTAGACTATTACACCACCTGATAGTTTAACCACACAGAGTTATGTTCTGAAGTATAATAAATGTTGGATAAATTGTTATAGTTCTCCATTGTAGAATATTTACATTTTATTAGGCTGGGACATAGAACATCAACCTGGAAATCTATCTGCAATAGCTAGATGATCAGATTTATGGCTGCTGCATGAACTTATATTTTCCACAATGTGGTATAAAATCAGATAAGAGCCTTTTCAGAGGACAGTTTTAATGGATTTAAGGATGTGAAAATGTAAGATGGTATGTGACAATTTTTACTAGTTTACACTAAGTTTTATAAAATAAGTATTGGATGTGAATGTTTGCTAACATAGAGTGGTCAATTGGAGGACTAGAGGGAAAATGGCCAAGTTCATGCTGCAGTGTAAAGTATAATGTGCTAACTTTACTTTTTGTCTCTCCTGCAGGGTCAGAGACATGCTGACTGATGTTATCAAGGGTGCTTCAAAGTAAGAATTGTTCCTTTATTAGAGGCTAGAGAGTTATTTCCTCTGGATTTTTTTCACTATGGGTTATGCAAGCCAATATAACCTATTAATGTGATTTCAACTCATAGCCACAAGTATAAGGATAGGAGCTTTCCCTCCATGTACTGCATTGTATAGTTGGCTAGGTGTATTATCTGAAGCATTAGGCATCGGCTGCTCAAAAGGCAGAATACCACTTTATGCACTAGTGGTCCAATCTTGTATGGCAGATGATTTTCCTTAAGTCATTCTTTGTATCATTTTATTCCTCTCAGCTGTCTCAGGGGTGGAGCATCACCTCTTCAAAGCTAACCCACTGTCTCTCACTCTTAAGGGTTTCTGCTTGTGTCCAGACCCCTCTCCCTCCTGAAGGTAGATGCAGAGATATGTTTTCAGACTAACACTGGCATGTTAGCTCATGCCATTGGGTTAGCAATGAACACTCTGGTCCCACCCTCAAACACCACTGAAAGGCTTTAGGGATGGTTGCTAGTGGCTTGATTTCTTCCCTGCGTACATGTACTTCATTGATGAACATCACTTCAGTGTGCTCTCCAGTTGGTTAACCTGGATAACAGCTTCTTGTACTCTACCAGACAGAAGTGCCTAAAGCCACTAATCTGCATAAAAATAACTCTTAAAATCACGGGCTCTGTCATGGAGATTGCAGCAGTGATAGAACCATGGTGCTATTTATCATAGGCTGATTCAGTGGGTGGTACCTGCTGGAGCTGCAGAGAAGATTAGTTTTAAATATACTGGGAAATTCAGAGTTCTGGCAGTTCTAGATATTCAAATTTTCTGTAAAGATTCTGCCTCTTTAACCATGCAGCTATTCTTGGTGAATGCTGCTGTTAAAAATGTTCATATCCACATGCTTCCCTGCCAATCCACCTTCAGGTAGTTCACTCCTGGGTGGAGGATGGGATGAAGAAGAGGAACTGATTAAAATTGAACTCTATATTTTAGCTACTCATTAAATGCCTATGAAAAGTTAGAGAACTAAAGGTTGAAATCCTTTGTGTAACTACTATAAAGAGCAAGATACAATACAGAGACATAATGAACTCTCGGAATGTCATTTCCTGGCTCTAAGTAACAAGAGCCAATTTCTTGAAAAAGAATGTACAAGGTTTTTGTCATGAAAATAGTTCACTGGTCAAATTAGTTCATTAGGTAACTTTTCACTGTTGGTTCCTAGGGTTACACTCTCTTCATGGCTAGCTTCAAGGGATTTCCCATGGACAGAGCATGCCACTGGAGCTTTTGCTATGTTTTTGTGTTTTTTTTTCTAGTCTAACTTCAGTAAATTCCAGGATAGAATGGTCTAGTTTTTGAAACATTTTTGTTTTTTCTCATAGAACCTACTGGTTTGGGGGGTCTGTGGTGTTGGTCTTTATGCTGACAGATGGATATTTTGTTCTATGACAGTGGATTGTTGTTTTTTTTTTATGAATTTAAGGCACCCAGGTGAGGTGGGGACAATTTAAGTGTCTAACAGTTGAGGCATTTTAGAGTGCAACCACTGTCACTAGCACTAGACATAAAAATAAATGACTACATCAATAAATTCATAAGTGATTTAAGGTAACATAAGAAGAATACTCTGAGAAATGAACTAGCTACCTAATAAAAATTATTTTAACTCCTTGATCCAGAGTGGTCTGGATTTAGTGTCCCAGAGCTGAAAAGTCAGTGACATTCCATTAAGATGCTCATCTGCCTTATCAAAAAACTATTTTCAGATGCAAAAAGAAATCTCTAAAGATAGGAGAATGGGTTTGAGCTTTCAGAATAGTACATATTTATAGTAGTAGTTGAGCAGTCTTTCTGGATATGCAATATAGTGATGCAGTGTGTAAAAACAGAAACTGAAATGTAGAATACTTCATCTAACCATTACTGTACATTATATCAACATCCAGTATGATGGTATTTCACATATTCTGTTCTACATAATACCTAAAAGGTAGACTACAGGATGATAGAGAATTACTTGGAGCCTATCTTTTCAGTCCCTTTTCTGGACATAAACTAAACACTAATGTCTTTGTTTTAGTAAAATCTTAAGAAAAAGCATCTAAAAGAATTTAGCAGAAAAGGCTCACAAGAGTACCTGTTCCCTAGCAATTTTCAAAATCAAGAGGATAGCAATCTAAATTTTAATTGATGGGAAAACTTGGATATGAAAACCCAGTTTTCTTCTTCCTCATTTCCACCACCTACACAAGCACAGAGCATAGATCAAAAAGTGCCTAACAGTGGCTTTAGTGCATAATTCATATTTAAAAGTGTCAGTGCTGGCCATCTAGTTGCACCTCATGTCTCACAAGGTAAAAAACTTGGTGCTGATTTTCTCCCTATAATTTCATTGACACTTAGGAATTTTTTATGCATTTTAACCTTGCAGACATGATTACTGCTTCACTGCCTGATCCCTATATGCTGAAAGAGTATGGCTAAGCAACTCGTGCACTTAAACTCCACAGCTATTGGAAACTGAACTGTTTCTAAACAAGAAACTTTAAAATACCAAAATACTGAGGGAGCGTACATTTATCCAGCATTGTCAGCAATTCCTGTGCACAGCTCTGAGAGTGTTCCAATCTGTACCAGGGAAGAGTTGCATTTCTGTGTTAGCACATATTGGAACTTTTCTTTATTACATTTGTATGAAATCTTAATGCTCTGTGGTAAGAATGCCACACAACACTTAGCTGCATAAAGGTTTATAGCCAGATGAGACTGAGACTTGTTTTGTGGCTGTGTGTATGTATGTATGTGTGTTTACGTGCTGCTGCTACTATAATAATCACCTACCTCTCCAATCATTTCATGCTTTTGAAAGAGTATGCTGCTAGACTCAGCCATGTTAAGATTTTTTGCAAGATTAGTACCACCATCAGACAAACGATTCTATAGAAAGAATTTTTATATCTTTTCAGCAAAAGCAAAATGTATAAATGGTGTGAGGCAGACTATTTAGCTTCAACAGACTTTCTTTAGTAACTTGAATGCAGCAATAGTCTCTCTCTCTCTCTCTCTCTCTCTCTCTCTCTCTCATATACATATACACATGTTTGTGTTAGGCTTTGGATGACAGAGGAAAAAGAAAACTATTGAAACAGTAAGTTTAGTTTCCTCTCCCAACTCACTGTGGTGTGAGGGTGAGATGTGGGGCACTTCCATTGGGTCAGTGAACCATCTGAGATAGTTGTTAGCTTTGAGAATCTCACTGAAAGGTTGGTATTTGCTATGCAGGACTCTGGTGGCATGTGCTTTCCCAATTATTACAACATGTTTCATTATCTGGATCTCTTGTGTCTCATTAATTACTGTTTATTCTTTTCAATAGGGACAGCCCAGTGGTGAAAGGAAACTCTATCTTAGCTTTAACTGGCCTTGCAGTTGCTGTGGCAAAATATGAAAATAGCCTTTCTTCAGACACTGAAGTAGGACCAGAGGTGAGTTAAACCTTAGAAACACTGTTTTGTCATCTTAATGTGACCTACAATCAAAACAAAAGCACTGGGAGGTTGCATGGCTGGGAGAGCTGATAAAGGAATGCAGAACTCCTCGCTCTCTCAGCCATTCATATCCAAAGTCCTGCTCAGTAGTGACCATCTGCTAGCTCTGCTCTGTGCGCATTGAGCTTGGTGGTCTCAATCTGACTGTGTCCTCCTCACACAAAAAGTCACAGTTGACACATTTGTTGTCAGTATTGTCAGAGCAGAGAAAGATCCAGTGGATATTGAGGCTCCCCCTCCTGCTTTCTCCAGATCAGATTTAATAAAATGTTTTGAGAGAGGTTGCATTGCCACTGCCTGTGCTCTACGTGTACTGCAGCTCAACAGAGGACTTCGCTTTCTGGGAATGGCAATCTGGAACTTGCCATGAGCTCTAAATTCGCACATGGAAAATATCATTTGTTTTAGAAATAGATATATCCACAGTATGTGTGATTTGTGTATATAAATAATTACACACACAACTTTTGTCATTGTGTCCTTTGCCTCAGAGTATGGGCACTGGCATTCTTCTTATGTTGACCTCAAATCCTTAACCTTGGTTCATTATTTAGTCAGGAAAGGAGAACACCCCTTCTGCTTGAATATCATTATTAACATGGATCTATTTTTCAGCTGGTAAAGAGATGACAAGTTGCTGGTATTTCCCAGTATAACAACAGTACAAATTTATAGATAGTGTGGCTCAAGAAGCTGCTTTATGTAACCAAAAATATAACCAGGAGGAGAGGGAAATGTGGATTGTAGCTAAATGTGAAAAGTAGGATTATTATGCCTAACTTTTCAGTGTAATAGAAGCACCACAAACTAGTAGTCTGAATCTGTTTTATGTTAATTACCTTCCCACTGGATCTGCATAGATTGGAAGAGCTGTAATCAGCAGCTGGGAATGCCACACACTGTTCTCCACTGACCACTCTGTCGAGGGCAGGAACAGTTTTGACAGGCTCTGGAGGGACAGTAATTCAGCCTTTTTATTGATGAAAAACAGGGTCATGATGCAAAGCCTTAAGGAGGTTAAAGTGGAAAATATATAGATATCTTTAAGAGTGAGAGGAATGAAGATTTACTTGGTACATTGTGGTCTCCCAGTATTCTTGCCCCAATGCCAGAAAACTCTGCCTGTTGTCTCCACCGTGTACCTGGTTTTCAACTTGTTGACTTCCTGAAGATTCTTCTGAAACCCAGTCTCCATTAGGTTACTGTGGTATCCTGCTGCTAGGTCAATCTTTGTCACAGTTATTTGGCCTCACTGTTAATACTTGTTTCATTCTTGCATTTTTAGTGTTTTTACTTTGGTAATAGCATCTATCAGAACAGGTGGGGCATTTTACAGTAGTGTGTGTTTGAGATTTTGCCTGTGTGGCCAAAGTGTTGAAGACCCTACTTGAGTAAGCGCCAAAGAAGGCTGGAACTTGAATTTGAGGTAATCAACTTATGTTTCCAGAAAGTCAGCCTTATTCTCAGAGGTGTGACATTAGCACTTATTAGGGACCTGAGGACACAGCTAAAGAGTTATAGAGCCTTTTCAGTTATGGGTCACCAGTTTGACTCTAGACCAGCTCAGTGGCAGTTAAAAGTTGTTTCTACCTAATGGAATCATAGAATCATAGACTTTAAGGTCAGAAGGGACCATTATGATCGTCTAGTCTGACCTCCTGCAGAACGCAGGCCACGGAATCTCACCTACCAACTCCTGTAACAACCCCCTAACTTGTGTCTGAGCTATTTAAGTCCTCAAATCGTGGTTTAAAGACTTCAAGGTGCAGAGAATCCTCCAGCAAGTGACTCATGCCCCACGCTGCAGAGGAAGGTGAAAAACCCCCAGGGCCTCTGCCCTGGAGGAAGTTTTGGTAGTTTCTGTATGAGGGGTGTGGAGTGTGTCCCACTCCAGGTTCCATATCACAAACTCATTCCCATCTCTTTTCACTAGATTTTAAGCTCTTTGGGGCAAGGGCAGTCTCTTATGAATGTTTGTGCAGTGCCGAGCACGATGGCTGGTTGGATTCTCTAGCAAGAGCTCATGAAACAGGAACAAAAATTGCATTGTATGTGATTAATTTGTAAGAATTGGCAACACTATAAATTGCCACAGATAATTATGGGTAGGAAGAGTTCAAAAATCAGAAAACCATGATTTTATCATTTCACAATATTTGCACTTTTTGGGTTGGCAATACTGAATTTTTGATACGAGTGACCTTCAGGAGCCTTTCCAGTCAGTTCTACCAGGAAACCAAGTAGGGAAGCATTAGTAAATAACCCCCTTAGAAAACTGACTTCTGAATTGTGGAGGAAACTACCTCTGTATCTCAGTATGTTTGTTCAGCTATGGTTTTAAACACATCCTATCAAGCTAATGAGCAAAAAATATAATGACGTGTTCTGTCTGCAAGTTTCTGGGTCATAGTAGTAGAAATAGTGCTGCTGGGAAATGGAATGAAGTTCTTCTCCATAAGGGGTGCCAGAGAACAAATTCAATCAAGCAAATTCATAAAATATTTGTATCCTGAACACCCACAACTACTATCCACTTACACCTACTAAATTAACTTGTTATAACATGGAATATAGAAATAGGGCCATGTGATTTCCTATGCCAAATGGTAGGTTTTTTCATCTTTTCTCAAGTGGAAGAATAATCTTTGTTCTGCCCTGGGTTCTATTTCTAGCTCTGTCACAGTCTTTAGGGGACCTTGGGCAAGTTTCAATCTATCTGAGCCCGTTTCTTTAGTTGTAGAGTGTCCCAGACATATTTTAAGGCTGGATTTGTTCATTTTGTAAAGCACCTTGAGAGACTCAGGTGGCAAGCACTACATAAGCACTCAATATTTGTTGTTACTATTTTGCTAACAATGTTATGACTGAGGCACATACTGCTTCCTGTTTCTGAGAAAATTGTCTGTTAACCATTTTATTTCTGTCTCAAGAGGAAAAGGTCTTTTTAGGGCTGTTTTCCAGAAGGGAAATTACAGCCTGTTACTGAGGATATGGGTCAGGGGACTGCATTGTTAGAGGTACCATCCATACATGGCACACGTTAATCCAGGCATAATTTATTGCATTGGTAAATTGCACTTCCTGTGTCACAATCACACCTCAGTTTACTGTTTATTTTGTGTGTGCATGTTCTCTTTGTGGATCTGTTGTTTTAATACATTCTATTCTTGTTACAGCACAAACCATTAAACAAAATATGAAAAGACACCCTTTGACTGAGACACAAGTTGTGGTCCTGTCTGCCCATATATAGCGGCTACCCATGTAAAATTAAAGATCCCATGTCATTTTTCAAGAGAGCAAAATATTTAACCATAGTGTCCTTGGAGAATATCATGTTGCTCATTCAGGCTGAAATTTTTTCAAGTTTTCATACATGATTTTTTTCCACATTTAATTTATGCCTTGCTCTAGGAGAATTGATACAGCTGCTCATATTCAGCCATAACAGTTTACGGCTGTGGGTTTTTTCCCCTACTGCTGCTAGTTTGAGGCCTGATTCAGCCATCTTTGCTGTCATTGAATAATACCTTATTCTGCTAACTTCATGGAATGATTTGTGGGAATAAAATGTGCTACTCGTGAGTAAGAGTGGCAGAATTAGACCCTTGTTGAGTAGCTAAATACTTCATAGCTGGCACCTCAGCTGCTGAATCTGTCTTCTGTCCTTGAATGTGGCCTGGTTTAAGAATAGAAATGAATGAATATTTGGAAGCTGCTATTTAATGTTTATTGGCTTGTGTCATTTTTCATTACCTGTAGACTGAACCTGATTTTCTTCCCACAAAACACTGGATTTCTATGGTGATAGAAACACTCCTTAGTATTGTGAACAGTCGCTATCGTGCTAAAGGTCAAGTTTTCCCATGGTTCTACCAGGTACATCTAGAAGTATAAAAACATATAAAGATAGAGGTTAAATCAGTAACTATTATGGGCAAGAGAATAGATATTTGGATTTAGTTATCTTAATGTCAGTGATTGTATGAAATAATTGTTTAATCTTGGTTTTACTGATGCTATTAATTCTTGTAAAAAAAAACGTGTGGGAGGATGAGAAGGCTTTATTTTATTTTTTAGCAAATTTGCTTCTTCTTTTTATATTTTTCCTCTAATTTTTTCCTTCAACTCTCTCTTGAATTTTCTTCTCTGTTTGAGTTTCAGCAGTTTTGGTATCTATTTCATTATTATTATTATTATTATTTTATTTTGCAGTTTAAAAAAACCCAACCCTAATCTCCATAACATTTCTACCTGCATGTACAAAACATAACAATAAAACGTTAGCATATCAACTTAAATAGATTCTCATACCGCACCACAAATCAAAATTCTGTGTTTGAGTAAAAACATGGCTCTTAAATCATGCTCTATAGGTTGTGTAACTCTGATTCTGAATGGGGAGTTATGCAGTCAAGGTCCTTCCCCTGAAAATGCCTTGTTCATCTCTTATATCTAGGGACCATTAGCAGAAACATCCTTTCTGATTTCAAACTGATAACTAGAACCTAAACTATGAACCTGAACCCCTTGAATAGCATCTGGAGGTGAACTGGAAACCAGTGTCGTCTTCAGGAAACAGGTGTCATATGTTCTGTGCAGATACCACTGCTAAGTACACTGCAGCTGTGTTTTGAATTAGCTAAAGTTTCCTTTCCAGATTATCTTCAAATGGTATACTTGTGCAGGAGGAGCCTTCAAGGGCACTGAATAACAGTGAGCATTATTGATAAACGGTGAACAAACTCCTTTCCCATGGAAGACACCACTTCTGTCCCTCTCTAAGTTCTTCCATCTACCTAATGATATCAAGTTGATCTGAGCTTCAACCACCTCGTCATTATCTATGTTTCTGTCTTGGCCACTCTACAGGAAAAGCAAAGAAACCACACAGCTTGGGTTAGATGAGAGGAACACAGAGTGGGGTGTAAGCCATGTGATGGAACCGCAGCTCCAGCCCTCTCACTGTCTCCCCTAGTGGCCTCACATAGACTGAACAGAAGGGGGGGTAATAGAATGGTTCCTGTGAGAGGTCCCTCATGCAAGAGGTGGCTCAAGGTGAATGAGCATTTGTACACAAACTCTCTCTTTAATCTTTCTTAAAGGAAGGAACTGATCCATAAAGGACAGTCACATCTAGCGCCACATGAACAAAACATCAAGGGCAACAGTACTGAAGACTAATAGATCTAAAAGAGTTAATGTCAACCTTAGACCTCTGTCATCACTGGGGGAGGGCCCAGACTACCAAAACCAGTGCAGTTTTAACACCACTTGCAAATATAATGCCAGACTGCCAAGGGCAAAAGAAATCCAGGGACTCAGTTGGTACTAGAGTTAATATGTTGCAGTCTTCCAAACCATCTGCCTCCAGAAGTGGTACAATTTAAAAATACATTGTATTTTTGAGACAGATCCCAGGGTCTTCATTCACAGCAGTTCCCTCTTCCAAAAATAAACTATATTTTAAAATGTTTTTTCTTTCTCAGTCTGTAAATTTCAAAGGACAAAGCCTCTTGTAGAAATCACTGCTCTACATGATACCTGGCATTCTGATTTGAATAGTTTTCTTTTTCTTCCCATAATTATATATAAGCTAATACACAAATGGTAGGCTATGCATATAGTCAACTTTTATTTATAGCTTTGTAAATAGAGGCAGTTACAGGGATTTCAGCTTTTAAAATGAAAAGGAATTTAAAGCCTTTGTGGTGAATAATCTATCTCCTGGGAAGCTTTTGCCCCAAAAATTTTGCAGGAGCTGCTGATGTTCCTCCACCCTGGACTTGATGCTTCCCCACTGCTAAAGCAGCTTTTTTTTCTTCTTGATAAATTCCTGGCTTTGTGTAATTACAGAATCGCATGCCTGTTTTTATTTACACATACATGAGTTGGATCACTGCTGAATATTTTAGCTAGAAAGCTGAATATGAAAACAGATAAATGTATTTGTACTCAGACCAGCTATTGAATTCCTATTTCACGCACTTTGTTTTTAATTCCATATTTACTCATCCTATTTTCATTCTAGAAGGTATATTTTCAATTACCATATTACTAAATTGGTTATAAGGGGAAAGGAAATGTTGCTGGAGGCAAAGCCATGAAATATTATATGCTTCCAAATAGAAATGCAATTACCGTACTGTATGCAGTATATTTTTATATTCCTAAAATACTGTTTTCCCTCACAAATTGGAAAAAAGAACAAAAACATCTTTTTTTTTTTTAATGTGTCCTAGAAATCCTATTCTGGTGAAAACACAGCCAGCGCTATTGCTCGCTCCTGTGCAGCCACTGCTTTGTCTGTCTTGGTTCCAGTTTTCATTGTATCCTGCAAGGAGAAGGTTGAGGAAGTCCTGAGTGTACTGACTGCCAGGTTACCTGGGAAACCAAATGCTGATGAGTCTCAAGCTGTTCAAATCCACATAGGCCTTGCTTTGGGGATGTTTATCTCACGTTTGTGTGAAGAAAAAGTCAGGTATGGATTACAGTCTACAGCAGGTGTGTAAATAACTAACTTCCTCCCCTTCCCGTAATGTGGCATTTAAGTTCAGCAGAATAAAGTGTTTACATTTTGTAGTCTAATGATTCCCAAGGTCTTTTGCAAGATTACTTAAAACATCGTTTTTATTTCTTGATTAATCTCTTCTTCTTCCCCTCCTCTGTTATTGTTGCCATACTATGCTGGGTGTGCTTGTTTAAATATAGCATCATACCCTCAAGATTAACGATGTGTTTTAGTTTTCATAACTGTGTAGGTGTTAAGATGCTCGTGTGACTCACTTCAGTGATACAGCCACAAAAAGAATGTTAAGGGGATTAGCTTCCCTTATTTATATCATTGTGTAGTGGTATTCACGATTATAAGAACATGATTGTCACTGTTTGTGTTAAGCTATATGCTGCAGAAGTATGCCATGCAACAAGAATGTCTGGTTACTTGCACCTGATACTAAACATCTTGGCTGCATCATGAAACACACAACTTTCTAAAAGCTGTGTGTATCCAGTATAACGGACCTTCTTGAAAGTGTATCGTTACTCTGTGGGATGACGACAGCATTCTCAGGGACTGTTTGGTAGAAGTTACCTTACAGCATATCTGTGCAAGGTTGAAAGGAGACTCTTCAAGATGATTGCCACACAGATTCCTGAATGTTGCCAAGAAATTCAGGCACTCAACTTAGGCTATGGATGTTTTTAACTTCATGACTGTTAGGGTTTGTGTTTGCTTATACCCATAGTAAAATACAGGTACTTGATTTAGGTCTTGCTGGCATAGCTATTATTTTTATCCCTTCAAGCTGATGGTTTCTGAAGCACCTCCCTTGGCTAAAATGCATTTTGCATGAATGCACTACCCTGATATTCAGTACTAAGGGGATAATGGGAAAATAAGATTGCCCTGCTTTTTAAAAACCTACAGCACAGTTTGAGGATACATTGCCTCTTGATAATTAGTCAGTAGTGACAACTGAGCTACAGATAAGCCATAAAAGCCTTCTGAGAAAACAGGGTTAGGTCATCACACTGTACCAGGGGACCTCAACTATAGTTTCTTTTTTTTTTCTTTTTTTTTTTTTAAAGGAGAATAGCAAGAGGACATTTTTTTAAAATTCCTTACATATTAAGGCAGGTCAGTTTTTGCTCCCAAATTTTCTCACTTGTCATAGTAGATATTCCTTAAATTCTGCTACCAAACTCTGACTTAGGAAGCTATTCATGTTGAACCTAGAGATAATTTACACCAAAGCCTTCCTACTCTTTAAGAGGATTTTCAGCACATTCTGTAAGGAAGAAATCCCTTGGGGGTTAGTTCAGGATGTTCAGGCCTCTTTCTCCAAATAAAATCCAAGGATTTTGCTTTTCATTTGTGGTGCTGGTGGTGAGGGAGCAACTTTTCAAGAGCGAGCCACAAAATTAAGTCTCTTAAAACATTAAGCCTGTGAAAAATTAAAGGTGCAGCTGCAGCCAAGTTTTATGGGGCACGTAGTACTGTGGTTTTCTTCCTTTTTGGTGTTAGCACTAAAGGTCTTGGGCTTCTGTGTGAGTGCTGCCTCATTACAACTGAACCAGTTAGAAACAGTGGTGGGTGCTGAAGTGGATTCGTGGACTTCAGCTGTACATGTGTTTGTGTGAAAGAACAAAAAATGAACAATCATGCACTTAGTATGAAATCTGGTTTTTTTAGCAAATAAAAAACAGTGTTGAATGGCAAGTTCATTCTTACCAATATCACAAGCAGTTTGAAGAGCTGAACAGTATCTTTTCTATTTTTTTTTCCATAGTGATGTATCTGGCCAACAAATGAATTTACTTCTAATGAAGTCCCTTGATGCATTGGAAGATTGCTGCTTTGACACCAGTCTGGAGTACAAGTAGGTTTATTCCATTACTGATGTCAGTATTTACTATGATTTTTACCATTCATATAGTCCATTAGGGCTTCAACCCACAAATTCTGAATTTAGGACTACAAACATGTTGCTATGAGGAGACTGATCCTGTCCATCCTTGGATACTTCTACCTGTCTTGTGTCTTCTAAATCCCTTACCATGCTCATTTTAACATACCTGTTAGGATTAAAAATTCAATTATCTTGTTCATTGGAGATGGAGCAGCAGGCAGTGGCAGCAATTTGAGGTGGAGCATTGTTGCGCACCTTACCTACACGTATTCGTTAACGAAAGACACTTTTGAAAGTGCCCCTCAGTGTTCTTCTATAGCTGTCAAGATGTTCAGTGAAGTCTAGTTGCTGCTGCTGCTTTGGAGCCTATTACTGGAATGTGCATGTGTGCACAATATAGTCTGAGCCATAGGAGCAGCTGCCTCTCATGGCTCCTTCATCTGAGAGAGCCAGTCTGTTCAATTAACAGCTGTGGATGGCATGAAGAATATGAAGGGAGGCAAATGTGTGTCATATGCTGCGGGTGCCTTGAAGAGAGCAGCAGTATGTCAGCAGGGCAAGACATTTTTGAAGAAGATTCATAGTTACCAACATAGGCAAGCCCAAAAGTATCTGCATACTGATTTATTTCCTGCATATTAGTTGACATTTAACAATCAACATGTACCACAGAATGGCATCTCAGATATGATAGTTACTTCCTATTCTAGGAACAGAGAAATATCTGCAATATCTCAGGTATCACTGTGAGTAAATGTTAACTTCGTAATGATGACCACTTATGTTGATTCTTCTGTTACCAAAGGCATCAGAGCAACAATTTCTGTTCTTTCCCCCCCCCCCCCGCTTTGTACTTCTTCAAAAGCCCAGGAGGGGTCACAGCTGCACTTCATTGGGCTCTGACGTTGGAAAGATTAGTTTGGATTCTGATTTGAGTTTCTCTGTCCTTGGCTGGCATAGAATGCACAGGGAGTTGTATCAACTGCATCACATTGTTGTGCCCACCGCTGCTTCACAGTAACAGCCAAAATAGTCCCTCCCCTCCCCCGCACCTGCCAGCGAGAGGCAGACAGAAGAACACAAAACAATGGAGAAGAGGAGAGGAAAGATTAAAGCCTTTTTTCCCCTGTTTCGATACAAGTGTAAAGCAAGTGGGAAGGGGAGGGGAAGAGTGTTAAGCTAGTTATAAAATTGGTGTGCAGTTTGAATCCTTAACTTGAAACTGTGCAAGGAAGTATTTTTAGGCTTTAGTTGCTGTTGATTCTTGTCCAGCTAAAACAATAGCTATTTTTAAAGTGGGTTCCTTTAGCCTTTATATTTTGCATCTTAGACATTCTTGCCTATGTGACTTCAGTAGTATGTTTATTTCATTTGGACTTCATCTGCTGGAGATTGTCTGAAGATAACTCTGGTGTTCTGTTCCATCAAAAATATGCTACCAACTGTCTGCAAATAGATATAATATGTTACATAAATAAGCAAAAGGTTCAGTTTTACACCCAACATATGTTCCCTCTAAATGTGGTTTGGAATAAAGTTGCTTCTATTTAATATGTTTCTGGGAGAGTTGCTTCTGGTGATATAAGTCACCAAGAGCAAATTCATCATGCTGGCCTGATTTAAAAGGTGTGTAGCTTTTATTAAGAGATCTCTAGCTGCTTGGAGTTGCCATGTGCTTGGAGAGGATACGTCTTATATCTTACTGCCATCTAGTGGAAAAGACATCACTTACTACCATATTTTTTCACTGTTGTACAGTAGATCTTTTGGTTTGTATAAATTTTTTTTGCAAACTAGTGGTTCAGTACTGCTTTCTAATACATGATATGCACCATTAGGGAGATGCAGTGAGACATCCTATGTATCAAAGAGCATTACAGATTTTTTCCTTGTGTGTCTATTTAATAGAAAAATTCAGTGCAGTATGTACTGCACACACTGGAGTTCACATAACACTATACACTTTTGACTGATGACTGTCTATGTTGATAATAGTGTTGTTCACACTAGTGCTGTTGTTCAGTTTAATTAGGATAATTCTCTCTTGCATTTTTTGTTAGTATACTAATTCTTTAGTATTTTAAGGGGGAAAAACAAAATATAGGGAGCTATTTCAAATAAGCAATAAATATTATAATAAGCAATAAGATTACATGAATATTATAAAACAGCTGTTCAACTAAACCAACAAATGATTGTTTACACCATCATATTGTATTATTACAGAGCTGCAAGTCTGTGTAAATTACAGAAAAATACTTAAAATCTTGCAAAACCTTTCTCTTCCAATAGGCCACCATAAGAATGACACAGTATTGACACTCCCTCTTACCCAAAAACCCAAGCAACCAACCAAACATACAAAAAATCTTACCCTGAAACAAATCAGCCTTAAGGGGGGAAGAACCCTAATAACATTTTAGAAAACCAAAAACTTTACCCCCCCAAAAAGGAGACGTATCAGACACTCCAAGCAATCAGATAGGGACTTTGTTATTGCTATTGATTTTACATGGAAGATGCTCAGATGCTACAGTGATGTGTGGTGGTATAAAACCCTAAGATAGAGAATTAAATGAATATTGTTTAGAAACCTATATTCACACACATTACTGTTGAGTATGTGTGTATGTGTAAATATATATAAAATGGGGGATTTTGACAAATAATTCAATGATTAAGTCACCAGTAGAGTCATTAGGCTCTCTCTCTCTCAACATTATTGACACACAGAAGATTCACTGTGTTTGCATTCATAGTTATATAATGCCTTTTTATGTTGTTGATCTAGTTTACATTGAATATATTTGCAAAAAGAAAAGGAGTACTTGTGGTACCGTAGAGACTAACAAATTTATTTGAGCATATGCATCCGATGAAGTGAGCTGTAGCTCACGAAAGCTTATGCTCAAATAAATTTGTTAGTCTCTAAGGTGCCACAAGTACTCCTTTTCTTTTTGCGAATACAGACTAACACGGCTGCTACTCTGAAACCATTGAATATGTTATCTCTCTAAACAAATTCAATTCTACAAGGATCACAGAGAAAGCAAGGTGAAAAGAATCAATCCAAAGAGAACAACCAGTTTCATCCAATTGTTACAATACAATATGCAGATAGCGAATATATTGAACAATGTACGGTCCTTGTTTTATTACGTATTGGCTTGGGAATTTTTTTCCTTTTCAACCTAAGAAAAACAGTATGTGTTGAAGATGGGGTTAACTTTGACCTCTTTATGGTTTATGTATGCTCCAAATGTTGAAGTATGCCAAGATAACTCACAAATAAGTGGTAGTATTTATATATTTTCCTTCCTTAAGTTATATTTTTATAGAGCCTTTCAGATGTTTGGTTAATATATTGATCTATGGTATAGCTGAACTAGTCTACAACTACTTGAAGAACAAACAAAATGGGACAAAAAAGTTTGATTGTGGGCAAAAAATGAATGTTGATGCTTATGTGTTCAGTATATGTGCAATAATGAGCCCGATAAATCTGAAATTTTCAAGGCATTAAATGGCCTCCATTCAAATAATCATCTAACATCTGTGCACAATAAATTGATTTGCCTCTGCAAAATGTTTAATATGATCAAATAACTGCTTGACAGCAGTACAGGGTATGTTTCAAACGTTTTCAATATGGAGCTCCATCATTAAACCTTCTTATAGATTACTGGTCCCACTGTAGTCAATGGCAAAAATTCCTATTAACATCAGTGGTTTCAGGATTTAGGCCTTATGCATAATATTGGCCCTTTTAACTTTTATTTTTGTATTCATTATTTGTGAAGCACTTTGTGGAGCAGTATACTCTACAGTACTATATATGGTTAAATTATTCTGCTGAGAAGAGAAAATAGCATTATTGCCATTATGTCAGAAATATTACAGTAAGATCCCATAAAGCATGCTGTGGCACTTTCACTGGTATGTTTTTAATGACCATATAGACACAATTTAAAAAAAGAGAAGTAAGAATGATGACTAATAAATTCACTGTTTTCCTCACAAAACTTTTAAACAGAATATCCTAAGTTTTAACAAGAGTCCCCAGAACTCCTGCCCTCCTTGTTTCACACTGCATTGACTGTTCACTTTAACAGTTGATATTACTAGTGACATCAGTATAGTATATTATGTGCATAAGAGCTGGAAGTGCTCCATCTCTAGAGGCAATGAACTCCTATCTGTGTGTCTGTGAGGAAGAGAGAGAGAAAGAGCAGTCCTTTAAGGAGATTAGGTATCAGTCACATTAGTAGTATCTATGCAGTTGAAATGCCATATAGGTTCAAATTGAGTTTCTACAGCTCAGTATCCTGAGTAGTATTGAAAAATAGATCCAAAAGGAGCCTAGGCTTCCTTAACTCTTCCCAATCCATCAGTGGTCTTCCTGAAAACACCATCCTAGCCACTATGGATGTAGAAGTCCTCTACACCAACATTCCACACAAAGATGGACTACAAGCCGTCAGGAACAGTATCCCCGATAATGTCACGGCTAATCTGGTGGCTGAACTTTGTGACTTTGTCCTCACCCATAACTATTTCACATTTGGGGACAATGTATACCTTCAAATCAGCGGCGCTGCTATGGGTACCCACATGGTCCCACAGTATGCCAACATTTTTATGGCTGATTTAGAACAACGCTTCCTCAGCTCTCGTCCCCTAATGCCCCTACTCTACTTGTGCTACATTGATGGCATCATCATCATCTGGAAAGAAGCCCTTGAAGAATTCCACCATGATTTCAACAATTTCCATCTCACCATCAACCTCAGCCTGGACCAGTCCACACAAGAGATCCACATCCTGGATACTACGGTGCTAATAAGCGATGGTCACATAAACACCACCCTATACAGGAAACCTACTGACCGCTATTTCTACCTACATGCCTCCAGCTTTCATCCAGACCACACCACACGATCCATTGTCTACAGCCAAGCTCTACGATACAAACACATTTGCTCCAACCCCTCAGGCAGAGACAAACACCTACAAGATTTGAGTGGGTGGGTGGGTGAGATTCTGTGGCCTGCATTGTGCAGGAGGTCAGACTAGATGATCATAATGGTCCCTTCTGACCTTAGTATCTATGAATCTATAAGATCTCTATCAAGCATTCTTACAACTACAATACCCACCTGCTGAAGTGAAGAAACAGATTGACAGAGCCAGAAGAGTACCCAGAAGTCACCTACTACAGGACAAGCCCAATAAAGAAAATAACAGAACGCCACTAGCCATCACCCTCAGTCCCCAACTAAAACCTCTCCAACGCATCATCAAGGATCTACAACCTATCCTGAAGGATGAACCATCGCTCTCACAGATCTTGGGAGACAGGCCAGTCCTTGCTTACAGACAGCCCCCCATCCTGAAGCAAATACTCACCAGCAACCACACAACAGAACCACTAACCCAGGAACCTACCTTTGCAACAAAATCTGTTGCCAACTCTGTCCACATATCTATTCAGGGGATACCATCATAGGGCCTAATCACATTAGCCACATTATCAGAGGCTCGTTCACCTCCGCATCTACCAATGTGATATATGCCATCATGTGCCAGCAATGCCCCTCTGCCATGTACATTGGTCAAACTGGATGTAAAAGAATAAATGGATACAAATCAGATATCAAGAATTATAATATTCAAAAACCAGTTGGAGAACACTTCAATCTCTCCGGTCACTTAATTACAGACCTAAAAGTTGCAATTCTTCAACCAAAAAACTTCAAAAACAGACTCCAATGAGAGGCTGCTGAATTAGAATTAATTTGCAAACTGGATACAATTAACTTAGGCTTGAATAGAGACTGGAAGTGGATGGGTCATTACACAAAGTAAAACTATTTCCCCATGTTTATTCCCCCCCACCCCCCACTGTTCCTCAGACGTTCTTGTCAACTGCTGGAAATGGCCCACCTTGATTATCACTACAAAAAGTCTCCCCCTCCCCCACCCTGCTGGTCATAGCTCACCTTAAGCGATCACTCTGGTAATAGGGTGTATGGTAACACTCATTGTTTCATGTTCTCTATGTATATAAATCTCTCCACTGTATTTTCCACTGAATGCATCCGATGAAGTGAGCTGTAGCTCATGAAAGCTTATGCTCAAATAAATTTGTTAGTCTCTAAGGTGCCACAAGTACTCCTTTTCTTTTTGCGAGTACAGACTAACACGGCTGCTACTCTGAAACCTAACCATTTTATGTTTTCTCTTCTTTTTAAGCACTGGATGCATCTTAGGTGTAGGACTTGTTCTTTCATTTATGAGTCACAGCAGCCAAACGGAATCACGGGTTCATGTCTCTGCCTCTCTGAGGAAACTCTGTAACTACCTGGATGACAGTGAAGAGCAAAGCAGAACGTTCCAGGAGGTAGGACTCTCTTTTTTTTTTTTTAATCATAACTTTCTATCCCCTCCACCTATCCTTTGTCCCCACCCATAACATTGTTTTTTACTGAAGACATAGCCATACATACCAGACTAATGATACACAATTCCAAGGTATGTTTCTTTTATGCATGAACTTTTGACTTCTAGTTTTTCTTTTATCATAACATTCTAGCTTTATATTTGTTAAACAAAGTTTATTTGATATTCTATGTTTTTTATTTAATACAGCACTAAAAAATAATGCATCAAACTATTTTAGATAGAAACTTTATCTCTTCTTAGGTAGAATCCTTGCTGCAAGGGATAGTCTCCCAGAAAGCACAAAGCAAGTTACTGATAAACAAGGATAACCCTTCCTTTAAAGTGGTCTCTGCTCCTTTCTTTGAAAGTTCATTTTGCTTGCTCCTGTGATTATAGCACTAAGGAATGCTACTGTGGCTGAGAGTTTGTCAGCATTTCCCATTATAACAGTTTTCAAGTGTTTTAAAACTCAGATGAGTGGGGTTTAAGCATAACAGTATTTATATAGTGCCAAAATGCATGACACTTAACAGACAAATGAGATGTCATCCCTGCCCCAAAGAGTTTACAATTCAAGTTGAGATGTAACTTGATTAGTGAGGCTGACAAAACTGGGGAAACTGTAATGGAGACTGAGAGAGAGAGAGCAAATTAGAGCATGTGCTTATATTTAAAAAAAGCCTGTTCCTGTCACAGTTAAGCCCATTGCATGCTGAATGGTTGAATTACATAATCCCCTATTTTTCTAAGGGATTTATAAAACATCAGTACAGAGTTCTTCTTTTTTTGTACAGCACTAAAACTTGTTTCTTTTGTTTTTTAAAATTAAGGTATGTTTTTCTATAGTTCAGTTTTTGCTGGCAGTCAATATATGTTGTGGATTAGCCTTCTATTGTTCTTGGATTTTGCAAAAAAGTGTTTTATAGCTATAAAGTAATGTTTCATCCCCATTGATTCTACAGTGCTTTACTGAACCTTAACTGATGTACAAATTTTACACAGAGTTCAGTGCAGCAACTGCTGGAGTGAAATGCAGCAGCTGTTTAACATTACAAAAAACTTTGGGATAAGAAGTAAAGCATACTTCTTTTCAATTTGAAACTCCATAGGGAATTTAGGGAGAAGGTATGTAATTACGCCAGTTACAGTTTGCCCAGGATACTGGGACATGACTACACTTACAAAAAAAAAAAAAAAAGCCATGGAATCTTTCATGACCAGATGTAGTTGGGACCATAGCTTACCATTTGTGTATGTGGGGAAGGTTTCTGCACTCCCTGTCTTATTCCTGTCCAATGTGTTCAACATTCCACAACTGCACCATACAGGGTTAATCCCTGACTCATCAATATTGTATCCTGTTGCATTAGTGTGTTCTTTGGAGGTCTCCCATCCAAGTACTAACCTGGTCCAACCTTGCTGCGTCTGAGAGCTGATGGGATCACAGCACATTGTGGTATAACCTCAAAGTATTTTCTTTCATTGTGTGATCTGCTGATTACACATACTGACAAATGTGACTCTGCGTGTAGAAGGTCAAACAAAATTTTACCAAAAATACTTTTAAGCATGTAGTTTTGGACTTAAGCACGAAAAATATCAGCCCAGAGGATGAATCTTTCTAGGAAATTAAAAACAGCTGAAAATAAGGCTTATAATTGTAAAAAACCTTCTTTACCGTAACTATAATTATGCTAGAACAGCACTGCATGTTTTTAAATACATAAACCATCAGCATCCTGCATTGCCTGGGACAGGGGTTCTCAACTTTTTACTTTCTGAGACCCCCCCATAACATGCTATAAAAACTTCCTGGCCCACCCGGATTCCTGGCCCACAACTGTTTTTCTGCATATCCAGTAGATTAAAAACCAGGGCAGGCATTAGGGAGTAGCAAGCAGGGCAGTTGCCCTAGGCACCACACAACCGGGGCCCCCACAAAGCTAAGTTATTCAGACTTTGGCTTCAGCTCCAGGTGGTGTGGCTTCTGACCCACACAGTGAGGCTTCAACTTTCCACCCTGAGTTCTAGCAAGTCTAGCAACCCTGCTTGACGGACCCCCTGAAACCTGCTTGCGGCCCCCCCGGGGGGCCCTAGACTCCTAATTGAGAACTGCTCACCCAGGAGATACTTTTACAATTATAGTATGAGTTCCATTACATATTATTTATCACATCCCTGGTACATATCATTATTCGCCATTTGGATGAGACCCTAAATCAAAGTGTCTTTTCCTGTCTTGTGGTTGTCAAGAGAAAAGTCAAGACCTTACAGTACCTTTCAGGAAGAGTGAGAGAGAACCTGGGTGTCCTGACCAGATTTCCCCTCTCAGCAGTTTCTCGTATTGAAGAGCTGTGAGCGCTATTGCTGAGTGCATAGTGACTGCTGCCTTGGCCTACACAGGCACTGTACTGTCAGTATCAAATGCTTTGCTTTGTGAACTTTTTTGGGACACCTTGAGTATGAAATGGTTCTTATAAACCCATCTCTTATAATTTTATGTAAAGTTTCTGTTCACTACACTGAAGAATTTAGGATGATCTATAAATGTCACAACACTGTCTCCAAACGGACAATAAATACAAGCATTGTGCGAACACTGGATTGAATAAAATATACAAAGGCAAAGGAGACCAGAGTTAAGGCAGCAATTACAATTTACTACTTTGGTTTAGATACAGGAATTCATAAATATTTCGAAATACTAGATACGTCTCTTACTATCTGTAGTACCTGGGCACAAAAGTTTGGGTTGAGGGCATATGTTTAGCTCTCAACATTAGATTTCCTTTGGTTTGGAGTATCAGTTAGTCAGTAGTGTAATTTTAATGTTTGATTGTTTGTCCGTTAATGGCCAGATACTGTAAGTTTGAGTGTTACCACAATCCTGACATGTAGCATGCAGCAGCATTGGAAACCACATGGAAAGCTTGTATTGGTCTGGTTATTTTACAATGGACTTATTCCTATACTAAATGACTATATCCACAATGTATTTCACATGTTTCCTGGAATTAGGTATCCTTGAATACATTTGGGATGGGTTACTCATTATCTGGGGTGGCATGGGGGAATGAGTTTACTTGGTGTATACCTACAGTATTCATTAAAAGCTGTTCCCTATGTGTTCCCACCCTGGGAAATGTTAACCTGTCTTTTTTTTTTTACTTGTATTTTCCCCCTTTCCCTTTATTCAGATCCTTGCCTACTCCATTGCCTGTTCCTGCGTGTCTGCTTTCAGCATGAAAATCATAGAGGCAGTGGAGGCTGAAGAGATCATGAACAAGTTGCGGACATTAGCGGAAAATAATCAGCAGGTTATATCCACAGTTTGGACCCCTTTCTTTCATTATATTAGTTTCTTTTCCTATGTATCTTTAACACTGCACCCATGTCAGCATAAGATGAAAATTCCTTGATTTCTTGGGTATTTGTTTGAAAGTGTGTAATTTGAGGAGGGTACAATGAAGGTCTGTTGTTTGATATATATATTCCCTGTAACTGTTCATTACCAAAGGGTTAGACAAAAACTGAATTTATATATGCTGACCATGTTTAAGGGAAAAGCTTACATTTTGGTTTCAGGGTGTCTCAGCACCTTGAACCTCCCAATTAATATCTTCTTCCTAGTTCTGTTCTTGATACCTTCTCTCACTGGGGAAATAGCCTTTCTCTGGGTTCTCTTGAATTATAGGTAAGGCTACGGTTTTGTCACGGAGGTCGAGGAAGTCACAGAATCCATGACTTCCAAAGACCTCTGAGACTTCAGCCCTGGGGGCGGGGAGCTGCAGAGTCCCATCACCTCCTGCAGTGGCAGGGAGCTGTAAGGTACTCACTGCCTCCTGAAGCAGTGAGCCCCCTAGTTCTCAGCTGCCTTGGGCAGTGGAGGTACCCGCAACTCCTTGCCAGCAGGGGGGACATCTAGAAGCTCCCTGGCTGCTGCGGCAGGGCAGGGGGACCCCTGGCAGTTCCCCGCCGCTGCAGGAGGACAAGGAGAGCCCTGCAGCTCCCCTGCTGCCACAGGGGGCAGGGGCCCCCAGCAGTGCTCCCCTGCTGTCATGGAGGGCAGGGGGATCCCCACAGTGCTCCCTGCCACTGGGAGGGGGGCGGGGTACCATGCAGCTCCCCTCTGCCACTGGTGGCAGAGGGTCCTGGAATTCTGAGTCCCCTCGAACTCTGAGTCCCCACCAGTGGTGGGGGCCCCAGAGATCCCAGCCACCTCGCAGCTGCCCAGTCCCTTCTCATTTTATCATGGATATTTTTAATAAAAGTCAGGATAGGTCAGGGCCTTTTTTTCTTGATTTTTCTTATTGCCCGTGACCTGTCTGTGACTCTTACTAAAAATATCCATGATAAAATCTTAGCCTAAGATTTTAAGTTAAGGCAAAGGAGGCCTTGATGTTGTCTGGTATAGTTACAAATATATATGTTGCAAATAACGCACACGGTTATGTACATGTTTAATTTTAACTACATGCGTAATGCCATTGACTTAAGCAGGTGCTTAAGCTTTTGCTGATGGTGGCCTAAATATCTCTGTGAACTACAACACTTGTTCTTCAAGTCTCAAAAAACAGGTATCTGTCACTTAACCTAAAGAAGTCCCTTGACTGATAGCAGTAGCAGTCTCTATCCTTTTTTCAAGCCAGTCATTAGAGGGCAAAATCATTCCCTGATATGTGTACATAGACACGCGCCAAACTGGTAGATTACAACATGACAGGGCTCAACATCGTAAAACTGGATGCTTCATATAATTCGATTTCCTGAAATTGATACCTGTAGTTTTTTCTCTTTGTTTCAGTCAACTATTCATTTTAAAAGCACCTGCTATTTTGAATGATGATATAGCTTGTGTTAATGAACATATTAGTGGGAAGTATTGCATCTGGAAAATGCGGGATGATTTTCTTTTGAAAAAGGACTACATGGGCTTTTGTGAAAGCTGTTTTATAATCTGTGTTTTTGACATCTTGTGTTTCCTGCAGACATCCGGTTTTGCTTTGGCATTGGGTAGCATAGTTCATGGTTTGTCAGTCTGTGGACATGGGAAAGCAGAAGATTTGAGTAACAGACTGCTTCCTGCCTGGATGAAAATTGTGCTTGCAGAGGTAGAGGAGCTGTCTGTCTGTCCTTTTAAAAAAAATAAATTACTAATGAGCTTATTTCATTAAGGAGAAGGAAATAGTTAAGAATAGTTTGAATTATTTGAGCGGATGATTAGATTCACATTTAGAAGCAAGAATCTCTCTGCAGTCTGTTTAAAGAAAAAGCAATATTTTCTTCTTTGCATGCTTGCTCATGTCCATTCCATGGTAGGTGTGTGTGCGCTGTGTGCACAGTCACTGGAGACTTTTCCCTCAGTGGTATCCATCGGGCCAGCTCTAGTGCCCTATGCTGTTGTGTGCTTATGCACCAGTATAAGGAGCCTGCTGTGTCTGCATCCTTTCAGATCCTTCCTACTGCCCATGACAGTCACTGGAACAGCTCCTCCTGCTTTGACAAATTCTTATTCAGTGCTCTTAGTTTAGTCCTTTTCCCTTGTTTCTCTATTCTAGTTCTTTATTTTCTCAATTTAGACTGTTGTAGATTAGTTGTATGTAGTTAGTTGGCGCTTCTCACCCTCTTAGTGGAGTTTCATCTGGTGCTGGGGCATGCCTCAGTCCCCAGGTTCAAAGCCCTGTGCCTCCTGCAGCCTACCCATGTGAGTGACCCGCATGTCTGAAGTGCCTGGGAGAGACTCATCAGGGACCTCTGTCGGGACTTCAGGTCCCATACAAAGAAGAACAAGGAGGCCAGGTTGAAGTCCCTTCTGATGGAGGCAGCACTTGGTCCCTCACTGGAGCCGAGAAGGTCCCACTCAGCACCCAGTACCTCAGCGTTGGTGCAGAGTGCTCCTCCCACTGTGGGAGTCTCTTGGCACCATTCTGCTTTACCTGTGCCAAAGAAAAAACACAAGATTCAGCTGGCCAAGAGGGGCCTCTGAAGCGGGGAGCACAGTGGAGAGCGGCCTGAGTGAGGCCACTCCTCTGCCCCCGCTCTGAGGGTGGCACCATTGAGTTGGCCTCATATGCAGGCTCCATTGAGTCCAGTCCCAGACAATCCCTCGGCATCAGAGGGGCAATACGGCACCAGTGGGATCGCGGTACTGTCTATTCTGGAGGAGTTCATTGCAGCCAGGGACCTGCTGGCACTATCGGTAAGGCTGTGTTTGTGTCACGGAGGTCATGGAAGTCACGGAATTGGAATCCGTGACTTCCAGAGACCTCCATGACATTCTCTGCTTCAGCCCCAGGGCTGCAGGACTCTGGAGCTGACAGCCAGTGGAGCCCTGGCAGGATTCCAGTGACAGGCGACAGCAGCGAGAAGCGATAAGGGGGCCTCTGTAAAGTTCCAGCGACAAGTGACAGACTCCTGGGGGGCCCTCCTCAGGGTTCAAGCAGTAGGTGACAGCCTCGCGTTGCGGGAGGGGATGCCTTGGGTAAGCGGCTCGGGTGTCCCATTTTCTCTCTGGGAAATATAGTCACCCTGCAGCTCCCAGCCACTAAGGTGGCAGTAAAAGTCACAGACAGGTCACGGCTTCTGTGAATTTTTGTTTATTGCCTGTGACCTGTTTGTGACTTTTACTAAAAATAATCATGACAAAATCTTAGCCTTAGCTATCGGTACTGCTTTTGCCAGCAGTACAAGGGTCGGTGGTGTCATTGCTGGGGAGCAGAAGGGAGCACGTGGCTACTACTAGAGCGACTTACCCTGCCAAAGGAAGCATTTTCCCCATGTGGTCCTCCCAATGAGGCCTCTGACTTGCTAGATCACCTCTCCAGTCAATGCTGCTGCTTCTGAAACAGCAGGGTCTAGCCATTTCATCTATTTAAGGTACACCTAGCAGCCATCTCAGCCTTCCACCTTCCAGTAGAGGATAGGTCGTTTTTTTCTCACAAAATATTCATTTCCTTCTTCAAGGGCTTAGAGAGAGTCTACTCGCAAATTCGCGAACCCATTCCCCCGTGGGACCTAAACCTGGTCCTGTCAAGACTCTCAGGCCCTCCTTTTGAGCCGCTGACATCGTGCCTCTTGTCATACCTCTCGTGGAAGGACGTGACCTGGTCGTCAGTGCATACTTTTTCATCCTATTACGCTGTTAGGGGGCTTATTCCTTCACCCGCTTACTTCCCTGGTCCTTCTCGCATGAACAGAGAGCAACAATACCCAAAGTCCAAAGATGCAAACAATTCAATGTTTATTGGGGTGAACTTCCAGCAAGGATGTTTCCAGTTTCCTTTCTTAGTGTCCCCCTTCCCAGCTCTTACACCACAGATCCTTACCTGTGTCCCTGTTCCCATTCCCCCCATTAGCAAAACATGATTCCAGTTTCCCTACCCCATTCCCTGTTCCCATTCTCCCCCCACCGCTTACTTCCTGATTGACTGCAGACTATATAGTAAAACTTGAGTTCTGCTTAGCTATACCTTAACCTATCATTTTACTGAAATTTAACTAACCAATCCTAACATATTGTAACATGATTATTTAACCAATTATATCCCTCCACCTTAGTTTACACCTAGCAAAATTCATTGTACAGCAGACAGAAACAATCACAGAACCAGACAGATTATACAGACAAACAATAGGGAATTGGGGACTACAATGATAGAACAACACAGAAATGAGGATTTCACATCCCAGCTATTGATAAGTGAATTCTTGCCAGACAGGATGTTATCAAACTAAGTTTCCTTTTACATTTTCTACCCACTTCATAGATTCATAGATACTAAGGTCAGAAGGGACCACTCTGATCATCTAGTCCGACCTCCTGCACAGCGCAGGCCACAGAATGTCACCCACCACTCCTATGAAAAACCTCACCCATGTCTGAGCTATTGAAGTCCTCAAATCATGGTTCAAAACTTCAAGGAGCAGAGAAGCCTCCCTCCAGTCAACCATGCCCCATGCTACAGAGGAAGGCAAAAAAACCTCCAGGGCCTCTCCAATCTGCCCTGGAGGAAAACTCCCTCCCAACCCCAAACATGGCAATCAGCCAAACCCTGAGCACATGGGCAAGATTCACCAGCCAGATACCCAGGAAAGAGTTTTCTATAGTAAATCAGATCCCATCCATCTAATATCCCATCTCAGGGGATTTGGCCTATTTACCCTGAATATTTAAAGATCAATTACTTATCAAAATCCCATTATCCCATCATACCATCTCCTCCATAAACTTATCGAGTAGAATCTTAAAACCAGATAGATCTTTTGCCCCCACTGCTTCCCTTGGAAGGTTATTCCAAAACTTCACTCCTCTGATGGTTAAAAACCTTCGTCTGATTTCATGTCTAAACTTCCTGGTGGCCAGTTTCTACCCATTTGTTCTTGTGTCCACATTGGTGCTGAGCTTAAATAATTCCTCTCCCTCTCCTATATTTATCCCTCTGATATATTTATAGAGAGCAATCATATCTCCCCTCAACCTTCTTTTAGTTAGGCTAAACAAGCCAAGCTCCTTAAGTCTCCTTTCATAAGACAAGTTTTCCATTCCTCGGATCATCCTAGTAGCCCTTCTCTGTACCTGCTCCAGTTTGAATTCATCCTTTTTAAACATGGGAGACCAGAACTGCACACAGTATTCTAGGTGAGGTCTCACCAGTGCCTTGTATAACGGTACTAAAACCTTCTTATCCCTACTGGAAATGCCTCTCCTGATGCATCCCAAAACCGCATTAGCTTTTTTCACAGCCATATCACATTGGCAGCTCATAGTCATCCTATGATCAACCAATACTCCAAGGTCCTTCTCCTCTTCCGTTACTTCTAATTGATGCGTTCCCAACTTATAACTAAAATTCTTGTTATTAATCCCTAAATGCATAACCTTACACTTTTCACTATTAAATTTCATCCTATTACTATTAGTCCAGTTTACAAGGTCATCCAGATCCTCCTGTATAATATCCCGATCCTTCTCCGAATTGGCAATACCTCCCAGCTTTGTATCATCTGCAAACTTTATTAGCACACTCCCACTTTTTGTGTCAAGGTCAGTAACAAAAAGATGAAATAAGATTGGTCCCAAAACCGATCCCTGAGGAACTCCACTGGTAACCTCCCTCCAACCTGACAGTTCGCCTTTCAGTAGGACCCATTGCAGTCTCCCCTTTAACCAATTCCTTATCCACCTTTTGATGTTCATATTGATCCCCATCTTCTCCAATTTAACTAATAATTCCCCATGTGGCACGGTATCAAATGCCTTACTGAAATCTAGGTAAATTAGATCCACTGCATTTCCTTTATCTAAAAAATCTGTTACTTTTTCAAAAAAGGAGATTAGATTGGTTTGGCACGATCTACCTTTTGTAAAACCATGTTGTATTTTGTCCCATTTACCATTGACTTCAATGTCCTTAACTAATTTCTCCTTCAAAATTTTTTCCAGGACCTTGCATACTACAGATGTCAAACTAACTGGCCTGTAGTTACCCGGATCACTTTTTTTTCCTTTCTTAAAAATAGGAACTATATTAGCAATTCTCCAATCATTCGGTACTATTCCTGTTTACAGATTCATTAAAAATTCTTGCTAATGGGCTTGCAATTTCAGGTGCCAATTCCTTTAATATTCTTGGATGAAGATTATCTGGGCCCCCCCAATTTAGTCCCATTAAGCTGTTTCAGTTTCGCTTCTACCTCTGATATGGTAATATCTACCTCTATATCCTCCTTCCCATTTGTCATGCTACCATTATCCCCAAGATCCTCTTTAGCCTTATTAAAGACTGAGGCAAAGTATTTGTTTAGATATTGGGCCATGCCTAGATTATCTTTAACCTCCGCTCCATCCTCAGTGTTAAGCGGCCCCACTTCTTCCTTCTTAGTTTTCTTCTTATTTATATGGCTATAGAACCTTTTACTATTGGTTTTAATTCCCTTTGCAAGGTCCAACTCTACTCGACTTTTAGCCTCTCTCACTTTCTCTGGAGGCGATAGGCACTATCAGGACAGGATTGTATTCCTAACAGCCCAATAGCACCTTATTTCAATGTGACTGCTTTGGAATGTGAGGATGTGACCAGTCGCTTCCCAGCTTATGGCTGCCTCTGCTGCTTAGCCAAAGGCCTTAGCCTAAGAACAGGGCCTCAGACTGTCACAGTCAGAGAAGGCCCTTACACTGGCAGACAGTGATTTTGATTCTTTCTTTTATACCTCTAGAACTAGCTAAATGATCAGAATACACCTAAATTCTTAGAGTATAGGCCTTTACCGACAGGTCTGCATATCTATATTCTAACATACGCCATCACCCAGCAGGCTAGAGATGATGCTGGGTTTGGTAGAGCAGTGTTGCAGTCTGCATGTCCATGAACTCTCAGCCTCACTCCTAAACTATTGCTTGGGAGGCACCTAATGTGGAATGGACATGAGCAAGCATTCGAAGAAGAAAAAATGGTTACTAGCTTTTCTCAGGTTTCAGAGTAGCAGCTGTTAGTCTGTATTCGCAAAAAAGAAAAGGAGTACTTGTGGCACCTTAGAGACTAACAAATTTAACAAACTTTTCTGTAACTGTTGTTCTTTGAGATATGTTGGTCATGTCCATTCCACGAACCACCCTCCTGCCCTTTGTCGGAGTTAGCCGGCAAAAAGTAACTCAGAGGGTGTGGAGCTGGCTTGGCTCCTTATAGTTGTGCACCAGAGGGCGCTAAAGCCAGCCCGACAGATACCACTGAGGGAAAAATCTCCAGTGACTGTGCATCCAGCGTGCTCATACCTAACGTGGTATGGACATCTTGAAGAACAACAGTTACAGAAAGGTTATTAACTGTTGGGGTTTTTTTTATAAGAAACAAGGTAATGTAAGACAACTCTCTACCAAAAATATTCCAGATAGTCTGTGAGAGCTCAACTGCATTCTTTACTCACATTGAGTAGTATCTTAGTCCATGAGTAGTCACACTAACATTGAGATTACTTATGAAGTAAAGTGGTACTTAACAAAAATTAGACTGGCAAATGGAATTGTTGTGTTTTGCTGTTCACTGTAAGTTTACCCTAAGCGCATATTTCATTAAGTAATAAATGGCTCTACTTTTATCAGCCTGTAAATTGCCATCTGTATGCCCAGAATGCCGAAGCTACACTGTGATGCTTAGATTGCATTTAGTGTAGTAGGTGGAGCTGAACAATTCTAGGCCTACTGAAGGCAACATTAATCACTGTCATTTAACTAAAAAAGAAAGAGTACTTGTGGCACCTTAGAGACTAACAAATTTATTTGAGCATAAGTTTTTGTGAGCTACAGCTCACTTCATTGGACGCATTTCCACCGAATGCGTCCAATGAAGTGAGCTGTAGCTCACGAAAGCTTATGCTCAAATAAATTTGTTAGTCTCTAAGGTGCCACAAGTACTCCTTTTCTTTTTTGCGAATACAGGCTAACATGGCTGCTACTCTGAAACCTGTCATTTAACTGTATAGAAAATTGAGTGATATGTATTCATTTATTATGCTTACAATTCCGTAGTAATGATTATCCCATTGTACCAAAAAATTACATATGAAATGTAATTTTAAAAGCAGATCCTAAATGAATCCTCCAAGATGGGATTTGAAGGTAAATATTAATAACAGCAACACAAAATTTTGACAGTCTGTATAAAGACTCGGTCATCTCAGCATGTTCTTATGGGTGATGCACTTCAAAGATGTTAGACTGGAACGTGCTGTAGTGGGAGATGCTACATCAATGAGAAATATACTGTTGTTTGAGAAAAGGAGCAAGTCCCAGAAATGCTATTTATTTCAGAACCTTGGTAACATAGTTGGGTCTCACATTTAGAGGCCAGCATACGAGTTTGTTGGGGGAGAGGTATGTCTGTATAGTTCAGAATTAAAATGAAAGTCTTTTCTTGGAGGAAAATGCCTTTGCTGTTCAGTTTTTTGCCACCTTCCACCCCTTTGTCATGTGGTGTTTTTGCTTGGACTTATAGGGGTCTCCCACAATGCAGCGTCTGGCTGCTGTCAATGGGCTGGTCGCATTGGTGGGTTCTGAAGCATCCATGATACAGGTAAAAAGACATAAGCACATGATACCTGTGTTTCCTTTAGAAACAAAGTTAAAGATTCAGGCTGGAAAACAGAATGGAATCACATCTCTATGAGCACCTATAACACCAGAATGGATTTTTTTTTTGGCAGGGGTGGGGGGCAGAGGTGGTGTTTAATACATTGAATAATTAAATAACTGGGTTTACTTAATAGCAAAACATTCAGTTTGCTGCAGAGTTTTGAATTAATTGTACAAACATTTATTTCCTCTGTCAGAATAATATCTTTGAAAAGAAAATTTGGTCCTTAGGTTGCTTTCAACAATATTTGTTGGATATGAGAGCTAAACCTGTTCCTCCACAATCAATTATGCATTTAATTGTTTTGCTTTTCCTTTAGATGTTCACATAGTTTTGTTTATTTTTTCCTGACAGCTGAAATCTGAGGCTATCCAGTCCTCCCAGTTTCAAAATAAACTTAATGAAATCATCAGAACCCTGACTCAGGTGAGAGGATCATGTCTGTCTCCAATAATGTGTGATGTGCACTGTACTACAGTACCTTGTGTGGAGGATCCAGATTTAATTTAAAAAAAAAAAGTACCATTGTTTTTGTGTCCAGCTTGCTGTTGCAGCACGGAATGAAGAAATAATGAAACTAGCCTACAAATTCATGTCCAATGATTGCCTTCACAGATAGTCAGTTTTTCTGGGGTGATTGGTCTTCAGACAAATGCAGCTTGGCTTTTAGGACACCTTCATCAATCCAGTTTATCCTCAACCCAGAACAGAACGTCCGGTAAGATGCTTCCGTTGTTGTTGTTAAAGAATAGATGACAGACTTTAGGAGGAGGCTCTTATGCTAGAACACTGCAGCCACATAAAAGGAAAAAAACAATCTTTGGCTCTAAAAGCTCACAATCCAAGGCATGAACTTGGAAGTTGTAACATGCAATCAGATCCTTATACCCGTGCAGAGCCTCATTAAAATCAGTAAAAAGAACAGGAGTATTTGTGGCACCTTAGAGACTAACAGATTTATTAGAGCATAAGCTTTCATGGGCTACAGCCCACTTCATTGGATGCATAGAATGGAACATATAGTAAGAAGATAGATATAGATATATATACACACGCATACAGAGAAGGTGGAAGTTGCCATACAAACTGTAAGAGGCTAATTAATTAAGATGAGCTATTATCAGCAGGAGAAAAAAACTTTTGTAGTGATAATCAAGATGGCAATTACTCTCCAGCAACCACACAACACAAACACTTACCCAGGAACCTAACCTTGCAACAAAGCCCGATGCCAACTCTGTCCACATATTTATTCAAGTGGCACCATCATAGGACCTAATCACATTAGCCACACCATCAGGGGCTCATTCACCTGCACATCTAGCAATGTGATATATGCCATCATGTGCCAGCAATGCCCCTCTGCCATGTACATTGGCCAAACCGGACAGTCTCTCTTCACAAAAAGAATAAATGGACACAAATCTGACATCAGGAATCATAACATTTAAAAACCGGTAGGAGAACACTTCATCCTCTCTGGCTACTCAGTAAAAGACCTAAGGGTGGCAATTTTGCAACAGACAAGCTTCAAAAACAGACTCCAGTGAGAAACTGCTGAGCTTGAATTAATATGCAAACTAGATACCATTAACTTGGGTTTGACTAGAGACTGGGAGTGACTTGGTCATTACACATATTGATTCTATTTTCCCATGTTAAGTATCCTGACACCTTCTTGTCAACTGTCTAAATGGGCCATCTTGATTATCACTACAAAAGTTTTTTTTTCCTCCCGCTTATAATAGCGGATACAGATTAACATGGCTGCTACTCTGAAACCTGTCATTAAAGTCAGTGGTGTTGAGTACAAGGGTCTATTTACATGTTTTTGCTGGCAGAATCAGAGTCTGAGCTCACGAGCTAAACTTTTCCAGTCCAATCTGTATTTTAAAATTAATTAAAAAAATTCTGTGTTGTAAATTTAAAACTAGAGAATAATTCATAATTGTTTTAAAATTAGATTTGTGCAGGAGGACCTTGAACTGTGTTTTGCAACTGAAATTATTTATACTGTGCTCTGAGAGCTAATTGTATTTCCAGTTTTGCTGACTTCTTATTTCAGCATCTTTTCCCCTTTAAACATTTAAAAACCAGCAAATACAAAGAAAGGACAATAAATGAGATTAATTTTTCATAACTGTACTCCTACAGGCTGTTCTCTGATTAGCTAAAAGGCACAACTAATCTGTCTTCATAAGCAGTCCAGTACAGCTATTCGCGAAGGATGAAATTAATCTCTGTGCAGAGGGTCAGCATGAGGGCTATGCATCACTTAAGTCCCACTTAAGCCTATAAAAGAGCATAAGTGGGATTTAAATGGTACATAGACTCTTTACTGGCCCTCAGTGCAGGTGTGAACTTCACCTAATGGTATGGAGTGACCAACTATAACTGCACCAGTAATCCACCAGGTAAATGATTGCAGGGCAAGATGACTGATGAAATATAATTCAATAGAGGGAGCTAAGTATAGGACATTAGTTTCAATCTGACTCAAATTGTAAATGAGTCAGTAGCATCAAGAAGGGACACACGTCCACACCACAAAAACAACCCTCAATTCTCTTGGTGGCAGTCTTGGCAGAGAGTCCAAGGACTTAGTGGGTATGGAGTGTAACCTGTGCTATTATCCTTAGCAGTGGTCCCTACAGGTTAGGGTAGAGCCCTATAAACTGAGGTGTGGGGAGAAATTTACACACCACAGTAGCTTTTTAGTGGACAAAGAAATGAATCCGTTCATCATTGCTGGCAGTCCAGCATCTTTCATCAACACTAAATTCACGTGGAAAGAAAGATGGGCTGGGGGGAAGCCAGTGATAACATCTGCATCAGTCTTTTGATCTAATAGAAATAGTCACTATCAGTGTGTTAACTGAGGATCAGTTCATAAATACCTCATTTTACCTTTGAATGTATAGGGTAGTTGGAAATTATTATTTGTCCTGCCAAATTGCTGGCTTATTTCATAATTTTTGTCTTCACAGTTCCTCCAGACTTCAGCTACTTGCCTGAAAACAGCTTTATCAGGGCAGCTATTGACTTTGCCATTGAAGGAGGAAAGAAAGGTGAGATGGAGCAAATTCCATAATGATGTGAAAATGTGCTGCTTCTGTAAAATGTGATTTGACCTAAGTTTTTACCTGTCATAAACTATAAAAAATCACTAATGAATTATATTAAAAATAGAAATTTCAGTGAAGAATATTTTAATATAAACCATGTTGGAACCTTGTTAAATTTGTGTAGAAAATCAGAGTGGAGATAAGGTAGTTTTTTCTACAGAATAGCTAGTTGAGGCCTGCCCTTTACTCCAGTCGGACTTTATATTGAGTTAGCTATCTTGAAGATTAAAAAAACAACCCCCACCTTCTTTGCAATGAAGACAAAGCCTTCGACTTGGGCTTGGGTAGAAGTTAAATGAGGGCTAGAATTTGCATCGTAGATGTCTGTTGGATGGAACATGGGGAACTGGTGGCAGAAAGCTTTGCTCTGGTGCTGATTTCCTGTGTGAATATGGATAAATCATGCAGTCTCTCTGCATCAGTTTCCCTGCCTGTAAAATGAAGACAATAATAACTGACCTCAGAGAAGTGGCGTAAGGCTTAATTTATTAATGTGTGTAAAGTGTTTTGAGAGTTTCGGATGGAAGTTGCTGTAGAAGTACCAATTATTTTAAAGTATTTTTATTCATTTTTATTTCTAAAATTAATTTTAGACTAGCTTCCCTTCAGCAGACAGAAGAACACTTCTTTAGCAGTCCATTCTTTGTATAATCCAACAACTGCATTCCAAAAAGTTTGCAGCATATTCAGCCAATTGCAGTCAATACAAATGACAGAATATTTTTAAAAAAAAGAAAAGGAGTACTTGTGGCACCTTAGAGACTAACAAATTTATTAGAGCATAAGCTTTCGTGAGCTACAGCTCACTTCATCGGATGCATCCGATGAAGTGAGCTGTAGCTCACGAAAGCTTATGCTCTAATAAATTTGTTAGTCTCTAAGGTGCCACAAGTACTCCTTTTCTTTTTGCGAATACAGACTAACACGGCTGCTACTCTGAAACCTGAGAATATTTTTAGGTGCTTTTATAATGTCTTTGTCTTTCATTACAAATTGTTTTTCAGTCCAGTATGTAATACTGTAAATTCATGTCTTATGCTTTTATATTCCTTGTTTTGGTTATTTTACCCAATTTGTTCATCATGAAATTCAAGTGATAGTTGGTTGTTCTGTTGCAGGCCCTGAATCCATTCCCCCTCACTTGGTGAAAGTAGCTTTGGCACCTGTAGCTTTAGTTGGAGAAAGCTACCAGTATCCACCTGTCAACTGGGCTTCAGTTCTTTCTCCTTTGATGAGACTAAACTTTGGTAAGTTTAATGATTTTGAGTCCTTTGGATCATTTTCATGTGGCTTGCATTCAAAAGATTATACTGTAAAACTCGAGTTCTTTCAAGAGTGTAGAGCATTTAATATACCCTGAAGTATGATTTTTTTTTTGTTTCTGAGCTTAAGTTTGCAAACATTCCCATGGGGACATTGGAATTCCAATACTGGAACAAATTAGAGAAGAGTCAGAGCCACAAAGTTCAGATCTAGATCTGAAATTCCCCAGAATTCAGGAGTTTCCGGATCAGATTTGGGATTTGGCCCATTCTAGTAATAGGAGCCTACTGCAACATTGGGACCTGGATCTAAACTTGTCAGTGTCCACGGTAAGGGAGAAGCTGGAAGTTGCCATACAAACTGCTCTTGGATTTAGATTGTGTGGCTTTGGAGGGCTCAGTAATAGGGAGGCTGCTCTTATTTCTTGCTGTTAGCCATTTTATTTATTTACAAGGTGCTCTTAAATCCAAAGTTCTGGAAATTATGAAACTCTCATTGTGGAAAGCAAAGCCCTTGCCAGATGTAGAAAGATCTGGCAACTCATAGGAGGTTTTGCTGATATTTTTGCCTGATGATGTGTTCTTTAAGTGAATTCTCTTAAGTTATATAAGAAAAATTTGCAAGAGTATTTCTCATATTGAACCAAATTGTCCATATTGCTCTAATATGTGAATGGTGCTTTGAATGTTGAAACTTGTTTAACACACTGGGAAAAATTGTGTGTCCTCTTTTACCGAAGAAAGAGGAGTTTCATGCTGCTGTAAACCACAGAAGTTCCAGAAGAAACAGTGCATCCGTTTAGTTCCTTCGTTTTAATTCGAAGGAACAGCGCATCCGTTTCGTTCCTTCATTTGAGACTGCTTGATCTTTGACATACAAACTCTTCTCATTGTACCTGAGTAGAATTATGGAAGTTAAATATATGCATAAAGAAATGAATAGATGCCCCTTTGTATTAGTGGGTGGTTCGTGAGCAGTGCTGATGTTGGGCTACAGAAGCAGAAAGTAGAGCAATTGTATTTTAGCCTGACATCCAAACTGAAAATGTGAAACCCTGAAGTAATTTTCAAGAAACATGATCATGAATATTTTTGTGATACATACTGAGTTCAGTCATAATAATAGTTGTTCATGAATATTTGGATGAGGGATGGGTAATTGTGAATATGGTTATGAATCCTGAAAGTTTCACATGTTCTAACATGAATGATTTATTCATCCATGAACTGATAACAAAAGCAGATTATTTTCCTGTTTTAAAAAGTTCAGTGCTGCATTCGTGGAGCAGAAACAATACTATATGATTTAGGATAGGCATACCTCACAACTACTGAATAACAAATAGCTTGGGTGAACAGTTTGCAAACAATCTATAGTCTGTAAATTATTAATCCAAACTATTTGGTGAATGCTTACAAATGACAAATACTTCTGTAGCAATCTGGACTGGGTACCAAACAGTATGCTAAAGAAAAAGGCTAAATTTCTAAGTCAGATTCTCAAAATCACGAGCATAATGTTAGTCTCCTAAATCCATATTTAGATATTGAAGTGAATAACCTTATTTCAAAAATAAAACTACTCAACAGCATCGATTCCAGTCAACTTTAGGCTCCCATTTTTGAAAATGTTGGCCCAGATAAATAAGATTAATAACAAATGGTTCCACTTTCAAGTATTCTGGAAATGTATATAAAGGAAAGTTGAATTAAGACTAAGCTTGATAAATTTATGGAGGGGATGGTATGATGGGACTGCCTAAAATGTCATGTGGCCCATCAGTGACTGCTAGTAGCAAAAATTCCCAATGGCTGGAGATGGGACACTAGATGGGGAGGGCTCTGAGTTACTACAGAGAATTCTTTCCTAGGTATCTGCCTGGTGGGTCTTGCCCATAAGCTCAGGGTCTAACTGATCACCATATTTGGAGTCAGGAAGGAATTTCCTCCTGGGTCAGATTGGCAGAGACCCTGGGGGGTTTCACCTTCCTCTGCAGCATGGGGCACAAGTCACTTTCAGATTTAAATTAGCATAAATGGTGAATTCTCTGTAACTTGAAGTATTAAAAGCATGATTTGAGGACTTTAGTAACTCAGCCAGAGGTTGGGGTCTATTTCAGGAGTGGGTGGGTGAGGTTCTGTGTCCTGCAATATGCAGGAGGGAAGACTAGATGATCACAATGTTCCCTTCTGATTTTAAATCTATGAGTCTAACTTTAAATGTCAGTATTAAATTTGAAATCCCTGTCCTTCATGTGCAGCTACAATAGAATGAACTGTTATGAAAGCCATTCCATTGTGCAAAGCAAACTCTTTTCAGATTTTTATGGTTAGTTATCTTTATCAAGGGACAGACAATTTCAGATTTTTGGGGAGCCTGAACAGGACCCACTAATTAGGAATTCAATAACTAACATAAGAACATTCTTTAGAACTAACGTTCTTTAGAAAGGTCCCCTACACCCAGGCCAGAAGAATGTCTGTCTGTGCCCATGCTCCAACAGCAATAACAATGATTCACCTGTAGTTCTGTGAAGTTGACATTTACACTGGTGCACAGCATGCTGAATGTAAATGGAGCAGAACAGGCTGAGCTTAGCAAAAAAGGAACATCGATCCTTGGTTCCCTTTCAAGGGGTTCTTTAATAGTTTGATTATTCTCTCCATTTAACAAAGAACATTGATGCTTTTTATTCTCTATGTTCACATTTTAATGCTTTTCTTCTCAATCAAATCTGAGTGAATGCCACATGCTTGGATTCTGGACACATCCAAGGGTAATAAAGAAGTTACATAAACAGAAAGAGAGGCCTGCTCTAACTGTTACCAGTGGTATCACAAAAAAACACAACATATTTCTGCTAGAATAAAAACATTTACCTTCGTTTTTATTTTTTCTGCATTATGGGCTGAGAACAAATTGAAAGTTAAAAGAATTGCATTGTAAACCATTCACTTTCTTCTCCTTTAGGTGAAGAGATTCAGCAACTGTGTATTGAACTTGCGGTGACCCAGGCTCAGTCATCTCAGAACGCTGCAATGCTCTTGGGGATGTGGGTAGTACCACCTCTAGTCTACAGTCTTAGCGTATGTATATCAGCGTTGAGCTCCAGAAGGCTTATGAATCCTCTGTGTCCTCTTTCCTGTGTACAAGCTTCTTTACACAGGAAAGCACATCTTAATCCGGCGCACCTACATGCTTACTATTCCAGCCCTGCATTTCATCCATACACAAAGTGACATTTGTGCAGAATTTTCTAAAAGTTTTGTTATATCAGCAAATGGCTTTTAGTGGCTCTCTGAAATTACTTATAACAGAGACTTCAAACTCAAGGCAGACTTGAGACTTTCCATCACCTATCTGTTTACTTATTTTCCACTGAATGCATCCGATGAAGTGAGATGTAGCTCACAAAAGCTTATGCGCAAATAAATGTGTTAGTCTCTAAGGTGCCACAAGTCCTCCTTTTCTCTTTGCGGATACAGACTAACACAGCGGCTACTCTGAAACCTGTTATTTATGTCAGTTATTCCTCTTGCTTTCCTTTCTTTGTGTTCCTCTAAATTAATCCTTATGCAGTTGAAAGGGTAATCTATATTAGCATCAAAATTCGTGCTATCCTCAGATGAAAAGTGGGAATCAAGTTGTGGAAATTCAGTATGGGCGCTACAAGGCCCCCAGCAACACATGAAATTAGTTCTTTAGAAATCCTGCAAAATTCCACGTCAACCATAGCTAGGATGAATAATGTCATTCTGATGACTTCAATGGAGCTGTGCTGATCTACACCAGCTGAGAAGCTGGCCCAGAATCATTAGAAGAAAATCCTGCTCATTTTAGTCTATGATCCTCCAGTTCTCCATGGTTTTAGTGAATTGGTAATCCGTTTGAGTTGGTAAAGATGTTAAAAGTTTTGGGATTTGGTAAGGATTTGTCACTGGCAAGGAGAAGACTTGAGTTTGAGCCTCTCATTTCTCAACACAGCAGAGTCTGCAGGCCATAAGGGCAGTACATTCAGCTCCAGGAAGTGGAGAGTTTAGCATTGTCCTGAAAATTGAGAAGCAATCTTGAAGAGGTTTGAAGTACACTGCTTCTGCATTTCTCTGCCAAAGAATTGTACTGTGTTGTGCATTTTATGTCCTATGGGCCAAGAGTTCTGCTGGAAGGCCACAGTTGTACTCTACCTGATAGGACACAATCCTCAATATGTGAGAGAACCAGAGGAAAATTTAACAGATCACAAGGGATTAAATTACTGCTTCAACTAGTGTTCCTAGGCACTATGGTAATACAAATAATAAATAATAATAAAGAAGTGGGAGAAGCATCTATAGTTATTTGGGATGAAAAAAATTCAAAAGTGCCTCAAGTTCCAGTGACATTGGCACTTTTGAAAATTTTACCCCTTGTCTATAGCTGAGGGACAATGGAGGTTTTGATCTAAAACTAAGAGAAGGTGGAGTCTAAATTTTTTAGCACAGAAGAAGAGAGAAACTATTTGAGTCACTGGTAAATCTCTTCTACTTTCTGCTATAAATCATACTGGAAGATTAAGTTCTGTGTTCTGGGTATTGTACTCTAGAGCCATTTAAAACTTTCCAATTTTGCCTCTAATAATTAGTTAATGTTATTTAACACACCTCAATATTATTAAAAAGAAAAGGAGGACTTGTGGCACCTTAGAGACTAACAAATTTATTTGAGCATAAGCTTTCGTGAGCTACAGCTCACTTCATCGGATGCTCATGAAAGCTTATGCTCAAATAAATTTGTTAGTCTCTAAGGTGCCACAAGTCCTCCTTTTCTTTTTGCGGATACAGACTAACACAACTGCTGTTCTGAAACCTGTCAATATTAGTAGTATTCCCTATACTTAATAAAAGGAAACATCTTAGGAATAGTGAGGTACTGGTATTAATTATTACTAACATTATTTTTATAGTATTTACTAATATTATTATTAATTAAGGTAGTAGGAAAGACTTTGAGCACAACCAATGTCCAGTAATGCCCTGTATTTGCCCTTCAGATGAAAACCAGGAAATATCTTTTTACTACTTTGCCCCTATGGATGAAACACGTGGCAGAAAACAAACTACAGACTTTTACTGAAGTGTTTTTAGTACAGCATTTTGAAACAAAGAAGTACCCAAAAAATCCTGAGCTTTGCCAGAGCATCTTACAGGGACTCAGCCAGGCTATGAAACTTCCAAGCCCTGCCCAATACTGCTGGAGCCTTCTGTCCCAGGCTGCAGAGAAAATATTTGAGCTTTTGCCAGAAGAGATTCAGGTAAGAGAAGTAAATATTCACATTCTAGTACAGAATTTTAAGGTGTTGTTTTTTTAGGGAAGGGAAGGTTTAGGGAGCAAGGCTGGATGGAGAGATAAAAAAGCCACTATAAGATGTTTGCCTGAGTTTTCCACTGTTGGCAAAAACTTTTTTTTTTTTTCATGAAATCTGCACTGAGCCATTGGATTTAAAATTTGAAGCAGGCATTTTGGGTAAATAATCTAGTACCATTCCGGTGAAAATTTCTTCAGATATTCTTTAGATTATGTTAATTTGTAGTGGACTGGAGTGGACTTTGCCTCACAAATAATGAGGCAATTTAAAAAAATAAAAAATTTGTACTGAGGTAAAATAATTGTTGAAATGGAAGCAGAGCATAATCACGGGAAAAAAACAATTTTAGACAGAAAATTTCTCATAGTGGCAAATTTCTTGAGGACAACAAACAGAAAATACACAAAAGGAAAAGCACTTTTCTTTAGAAGTTTTCAACTTGTTTTTGTTAAACAGTCAAATTAAATACATTCAAGTCCAGCATAAATGCAAAATAAGTGATATATTTTCCAGCTTCATTTTACTTAGAAACTTTATTAAATGATCCCAATGAATAAAAAGGCCCTTAGCATCTTCATTACTTCAGTGATATTAAAATACAGTTATCCATGTACAAACACACGTTTTTTTTCTTTTTCCAGAGAAGTGAAGTGGAGATGTATATTGAGGTAGCAAAATGCCTCTCAGAAATGGCCGATGCAGAGGTTGACCGGATTGCCCAGTTCTCCAAGGTAATCGTGTTTCATTCTAGGCTTCTAGAACTCTCCCCAACACTTGTTTATGTATAGGATGAAGACTCACTGTACAGTTTTATACATCATCTAGAATATTTTAACACCTCTCAAATATTGATTAATGTATCCTCACATCAACCCTGTGTGGTAATGTCATTATCCTCAATTTACAAATGGGAAACCGAGGTAATGGGAAAAACTCCTGTTGACTTCAGTGGGCTTTGCATCAAACCTTAAATGACTTCCCAAATTCAGACAAGTCTGTAGCAGGGTCAGTAACAGAAACTAGGTCTCCCGAATCCCAGTCTAGTGGTTTAACCACAAGACCAACCCCTTCTATACATTAGCCATCTGATTCTTTAAACAGACTAACCCACTGCGTCTGAGTTGATGTATCCTGGACACTGTTGCAAAACTGAAAAAGTGTATTGCAATTTTTTGATTTCACACTTGACACTATTATAGATTTACCACACACTATTTCAAATGCATTCAAAATATTTTATAGTGGACAAGTATGGCTGAGGAGGATAATGAAATATAGAGCTTTCCAACTCCAGGTCACTCGCTTAAATAGAGTTGAGATTGATAGTGATCCAAAGTTAAGATCTGGTGATGAAGTGACCTCTGTGGAATGAGTTGGTGATCTCAGATCAAGCCCCCTTATATGCAAGTGTCCATATCACATAACCACCATGGTACCCTTGCTGGCAGACTCTGAGAGCAGTCCAAAAATTTTAAACAGGCCTTTAAAACTGAACTATCCTCTCACTACGAGGTTAGTCCTTTGGGGTCAGGATGAAGTCAGATTGGAAAAGTAATGTGAGAAAATCTGCATTGCTACATGTCCATGTTTTGTGCAACTAAGATTTACACCAGGGTTGTCACATTGATTCCTTCCATAAGCACTAATCATTGTTTACAAGTGTAAGCAGGGTCTGATGGTACTGACTTGCGTGCATTTCATAGTATCATGGAATATCAGGGTTGGAAGGAACCTCAGGAGGTCATCTAGTCGAACCCCCTTCTCAAAGCAGGACCAATCCCCAATTTTTGCCCCAAATCCCTAAATGGCACCATCAAGGATTGAATTCACAACCCTAGGTTTAGCAAGCCAATGCTCAAACCACTGAGCTATCCCTCCCCCCCTTCATGTGCTATTATATGACCCCATGTGATATGTATTATATACTGTATACTGTCCAATCCATTTAACCTCCCCCACCCAAAATAAAAAAAAGAAATCAGCTGGCTTAATGATTAAAGGATTCCTCCCATCTCTATACAGAGACATGTATTATCTTACACTGTTCTCACCCAGGAAGAATGTTTTACTTTAATCAAGTTTTTGTTGCTTTTGCAGAACAATATAGAAAAGACCACTTTCATCAAAGTGTATTTAGTTTCTCAAGGCCGACTGTGTTTGTTGAGCTTGAATGATGTGATTGGTGTTGCGGTAAAATGTCAGCAGAAAGAAACTCTGGCATGGATGTTGTTTCATAGTTTCTATCATGCCCGAATTGTAAGCCATGAAAATACAGGTAAGGCCACACTGAAGGAAGAAGCAAAAAAGCTTAATGAATCTGCACGAATTATTTTAAATAAAAGTTTTGGTCCAATCAAGTCTTTCTAGGTGTGTTATGTATTACAGTGGACCCTCGCTAGAGCATGCATCACTATAGTGCAGATTCGCATATTGTGTGGTTGTAGCGATGGATCCCAAATTTAAATATTTAAATTGGGATCCATGGTTACGTGGCCCCTGTTATAATGCGATCCCCGCGTTAATGTGGTACTGTGCATGGATCCTGAACCCCGCAATCTAGCAAGGGTCCGGTGTATTTCTGAAGTATTATAAATGGATGTGAGGATTTACCGACCAAAAATACAAGGTCACTGCTCTTCAAAATTTAAAGCCGAACTTACACAAATACAAATGGATAGTAGTTTAAATGGAAAGGACTTCAGACGTATTCTGTGTTTGAAGGATTTGAAGGGTACTGTATTTGATTGAAATAAGGGAGGTTACTTAGTATGTTGGAAGTGAGATGCATGAAAGAAGACACAAAACTAAGAGTAGCAGGAGATGATAAAAGGAGCAACTAAGAGGCAAGCTAGGAAGGAACGGAGTACACACCCAATTTGCGCGTGGAAAGTGGTTGGTGTTTTGTTTGGATAAAGAAGGCAGGACTGTGGTTTGGATTAGCCACGTCTGATTGATTGATGAAAAGACTGATAGATCTTAGTAGCTCTGACAAAAACTCAGTGCGGCAGTTGTAGGGAAGGAATCTTATAGTTATACTGAACAGTTATATGGTGGTATGCAGTGGTGAGCTGGAGCCGGTTCGCGTGAACCGGTTGTTAAATTTTGAAGCAGTTTTAGAACCAGTTGTTAACCCGCTTCCCTGCAGGGGGCGCTGAGGCTTTGATGGGCTCTGGCGGGGAAGTGATGTAATTCCCCCTCCGGCCGTCGGGGGGCGCTGCGCTGCAGGAGCCATGTGGGCTGCCGCTGGGCCCTGGGCACAAGCCTGTTCCTGCTGCTTCTCCCCTGGCCCTGGGGCTCCCGCTGCTGCATGGTGGGTCCCTGGCTGCACTGCTGGGCCTGGGCTGCGTCCTGCTACTCTCCCCGTGAATACCCACCACCCTGCCCGCAACCAACCCCTGCCACGCCGCACCCCCTGCCCTGCCCACAGCCAGCCCCGGCGCACCCCCTGCCCTGCCCGCAGCCAGCCCCTGTCTCCAGCCACCCCCACACCCCCTGCCCTGCCGCATGCACCCCCTGCCCTAACCACAGTCAGCCGCTGCTGCACGCACCCCCTGCCCTGTCTCCAGTCAGCCCTGCACCCCCTGCCTGCAGCTAGCCCCTGCTGCACCCCCTGCCCTGTATCCAGCCAAGCCCTGCAACACGCACCCCCTTTCCTGCCTGCCGCCAGCCCCTGCCGCACCCCTGCCCTGCCCGTAGCCAGCCCCGTCTCCAGCCAGCCCTGCACTCCCCCTGCCCTGCCTGCAGCCAGCCCTACCTCCAGTCAGCCCCTGCCCTGCCCGTAGCCAGCCCCACAACACCTTGCCTCCAGCCAACCCCACACCATCCTGTCTCCAGGCAGCCCTGCACCCCCTGCCCTGCCCGCAGCCAGCCCCACACCCCCTGCCTCCAGCTAGCCCTGCCCCACACCCCTGTCTGTAGCTGGCCCCACATCCACTGGTGCCCTGCAGTTCCCAGGGCAGTAACCCTGCACACCTGCTTCAATGAGGGGGGCAGGGAGCAGCTGGGACCCACACATGTGCACACCCTAGGGTGACCAGACAGCAAGTGTGAAAAATCAGGACGGGGGTGGGGGTAGTAGGAGCCTATATAAGAAAAAGACCCCAAAATCAGGACTGTCCCTATAAAATCGGGACATCTGGTCACCCTAGCACACCCCCAGGGAGCTCCACACATATGAAACAGAGCTCATTTCTCCTTCAGGCCCGTCTTTTTAAAAAAGAACTTTAGGCAGGGTTAACATACATCCATATTTTTCCAGACAGGTCAGGCTTTTTGGTTCTTAAATTGCTATCCAGGAGGAATTTTTAAATTTTAAAAATTCTTCCCGGGAAAATACAGACGTATGGCAACCCTGTTGGTACAAAAAATACATACTGGGGCACATCCCTTAAATCAGAACTTTTTATAGGGAACCGGTTGTTAAGATTTTGGCAGCTCACCACTGGTGGTATGCCCTTGGGTACTGGGAGGCTCCTTAAAGCACTAAGACTAATTGATTAGGCATATAGCTACTGTATTAATTTTATTGATCAAATCTGCATTGGAAGAGGTTTTACACACCACTTCAGATTTTACACACCACCCCAGATTCTTTCCCAATATGCACTGGACTCAACACAAAGCCTAGATTTATTTGATTGGGGGGTGATCTCTTCTGTGTTAGTGTTGGAACATCAGAATCAGGAATCTATATGGGATGTCCACAGAACAGATCAGTGATATCTGCAGGATGGAATTACTATGAAAGATTACTTTTTCATTATCTTTTTCAATGTATTGTTTTTAGTTTGCTAGCTTTAGGGATTGTTACAGCCACATTGTCTATGTTATAATGTGAGTTTCAGCTGTTATTATTAAGGTGCCTGTATGCCTTTTGGCATGGGCATACAAAAATTAAATGTTATGATTGTTGTTATTATTCCTCCCATGGCCTGCTGTTGAATTGCTATGGTGATTCCTGGTACTTGCTTTTTAAAGAAGGAGTATTTGCTATCATTTTACATAAGACAATATTCTTGTTCTTACAGGAGTATTGAAAAGAATGGACTGGCTGTTAGAACTGATGAGCTATATCAGAAATGTTGCTTACAAGTCAATATCTATACAAAATGTGGATTTTAAAGAGGTACATGCTGTGAAAATAATATGTAGCTTTCAGAAAAAAATGGTTTCTAGTGTAATTTATGTCCTTTCCAAGGAACAAGTATTCCCTCACTTTTTATCTTTTAGAATAATGTCCTTTTATCTCCATAAGGAAAATCACTGATTGTCCTCAAAAGGTTTTTAAAATGTACATATATATTTAAAGACTCTTAAATAAGTAAGTCTAACTAACCTGTGAGAACAATGACGGAGTATAAAAGGAAACTATATCATGTAGAACTCTATACACTTAGAACTGTTAAAAGGAAAAAGCTCCTTTACAGTATGTTAATTCATCTGTGGCATTCATTGTCCCAGTAGTTCAGAGTACTGCAGCTGCATTTTTTACAAGGGTTAGACAGTTTCAGGGCTACCAATATTATTGGTAGTTATGCTTGCTATGATACTTAAATCTCATGCTTTGGGGCATCACTTGATTGCTGCAGAGGTCAGAAAGGATCCTCCTCCCTTGTTATACAGTATAGTACTATTGGCCATGTGCAGTATGAAGGTGAGCATGTGACTAATTCTCCTAGAGCAGGGGAGGGCAAACTACGGCCTGGAGGCCACATCCGGCCCTCCAGCCGATTTAAACCAGCCCTTGAGCTCCTGCTGGGGAATGGGGTCTTGGGCTTGCCCTGCTCCAGCCGGGGAGCAGGGTCAGAGGCTGCTCCGCACACGTGTGCTGAGGCTCCCGGAAGCAGCAGCATGTCCCCCCTCTGGCTTCTATGTTCAGGGCAGCCAGGGGGCTCCCTGCGCTGTCCCCACCCCAAGCACCACCCCACAACTCCCATTGGCCAGCAACTGCGGCTATTGGGAGCTGCAGGGGCAGTGTCTGCGGACAGGGTAGTGCGCAGAGCCACCCGACCGCACCCCCGCATAGGAGACGGAGAAGGGCTATGCCACTGCTTCAGGTAAGCACCGCCTGGAGCCTGCACCCCTGACCTCCTCCTGTACCCCAACCAACTGCCCCAGCCTGGAGCCTACTCCTGCACCCTGAACTCATTTCTGGCCCCGCCCCAGAGCCCTTACCCCCAGCCAGAACCCTTACCCCCTCCTGCACCCCAACCCCAATTTCGTGAGCATTCATGGCCCACCATACAATTTCCATACCAAGATGTGGCCCTCAGGCCAAAAAGTTTGCCCACCCCTGTCCTTGAGCATCAGCTGTTGGTTGCTGCACGAAACAGGATGCCAGACTTGTTGAAATGCCTGTCCATAAAGCATTATTTTCCAGTGTAGATAAAAAAAAAAAATGAAGTCCATTGCTAAAGAAGTCTGGTTCAGAATTGTTTTCATTTGCTTCCCTTGCTTTAAGGATTGTGGTTTTTAAATACTGTTGTACTACTTTAAAGTACAAATGCCAGACCATTAAACTGCCTTTAGTCTTTCTCTTTTAAAGTTTGAGTATTCATTTTGCCTAGGATTTATCCTGGAGAATAAGATGTCACAACATTTTTTTTTCTTCTTTATTATTTAACTAATGAACCAAATTTGTCTGTTTCCTGTTTAGGCTGTAGACTTCCTGTTGTGGATATTTGCAGCTTCTGTGGTTGCCTGGGCTGACCATGCTACACCACTACTGCTTGGCCTCAGTGCCAGCTGGTCGTCATGGAAACACAAAGAAATATTGCCAGAATTGTCTGCAGATGATTTTGGCGAGCATCCAATTGAAAAGCTCTCTGTGCAGGAGACTCTTACTCTCCTTCCAAACAGTGTGCAGGTTTTGCTGGCTAAAGAGCCTTGGAAAGAACAAACACAAAAGGTAAAGCTGCACATAATTTACTTTCTAAAGGCCTGATCATGCAAGATGTTAAGCACTTTCTGAGGATGATAGATCATCCTCAGTTCTCAATGGAGTCAGCTCAGGTCTTGTGAGGCTGCTGTTATTTTCTCTGTATCTACTGCATCTGACTTGAGCTCTCATTTTTCTTTATTGCAGCCAGATATGACTTACTTAAAACATGGCCTTAAGATGCAAGTTGATAAGTGTTCTTTAAGGGTTGGGTGTTTAACATTAATTAGGTTTACTTAGGGGGGAGAGGTGCATGCATGTGCGTACTTGCTCCTGCATATGGCTAGTTCGGCATGCAAACACTTAGGGGCAGATCCTCTGCTAATGTAATTTACACCAGTGGACGATCTCTCCCTTCCCCCACAGTTTATTGTGCACATCATTTACTCGCAAGCCTAAATTAGGTATGCACAAGTGTATGCGTGAGATTGTATGTGCCTAATTTGGGAAAACTGACTTGAGTTTCCTGTAACATACGTAAATGGTGACCTCTGTACATTGACATTTAATTATTTTAAACAAACATATATGCATTAAGGACTGGATCTTGCCTTCTTTGCATGTGCAAAACTCCTACTGAAATGAGAGTTTGGAGGATGTGAAGAATGCAGAACTAGGCCATTAATGTGCAAATTTGTAATTAGGCTTTAGTAAAGCATTTGAGTCTGTGCCTTGAAAAAATAAATCACCCAGATATATCAGAAATATTGTATTCTCCTCTAGGCAACAGACATTACCAGAAAGACAACAAAAATTAGAGGAAAGTTAAAAAAAAAAAAAAAAGTGATTAAAAAAGATCTGGGTGCTCAAAGCATTGACTTTGGGAAGTCTGGCTAAGGGTATGTCTGTGCAAAAAAAAACCCCACAGAAGTAAGTCTCAGAGCCAGGTTCAACTGACTCTAGCTTGCGGGGCTAGCACTATGGGGCTAAAAATAGCAATGTAGATGTTCTTACGCAGGCTGGAGCCCAGTCTCTGAGACCCATTCCCTTTGCCAGGTTACAGAGACCAGGCGCTGGCCCGAGTGAGAACATCTACACTGCTTCTTTTTAGCCATGTAGTGTGAGCCTTATGAGACTGAGTCAGTTGACCAAGGCTCTGAAATTCACTGCTGAGGTCTCTCTTTGCAATGTAGACACACCCTTACAGACTGATAGAGGATGAATGCAGATATTTAAAGGTGTAAACATCAAATATGGAGATGAATTATTTACTGTGCTTGCTATGCTACAAAGTAGTATAACTGGGGATAATGGGATGAAGGGAAATGTCCCCAGAAGGCAATATTCAGACTGTCAGGCAAGATCTTGTGACAGTAAGTTGTACTAGGCTATATTAAGCTGTGGAATATTCTTCCAAGGGAAATGGTGGAAACTGCATTGCATGGAATATTTAAAACTAGACCGGACCAAATATTTGAACACTTACTAAGTGACCAATTCTGCATTGACGTGGAGATGCACTGAGTGACCTAATATGTTTTTTCCATCTCCTATTACTATGATTCTCCAACTCCTCTCAATCCACTCTAGTTCTGCAGTGTTTTGTTTTATTATTTTGCATGTCCACTATTTTAGTTGGTATTTTGTGTGAGTAAAGTTCACAACTTTATTAACTGTTTTCTTTAGCAATTTTGTGTATTACAAACCACAGCGTCAGCATGCCTTGCAAACAAAATATCAAGTCAGCCAAATGGCTCACTGCTCCTTTTTTGCTCTGTCTGTCCCATCCCACCCAAGCCTGATGATTAAAAACTGAAGTAGCAGGTGTGCAAACAAATAGCCTTTGAAAAATAATTATAAAATCTAACATCAGACAGTAACTTTTGCCCTTTGACATGAAAGCAGGCTTTAAGCTGCGATCTAGTTCTAAATCTGTTTTACATCCATAACAATTTATAATAGTTTAACATTGATTTTTGAAAAAAATATAAACAGAGTGATTCTCATTTTCTATTTGATTTTTTCTCTACACCAATCCTGAGTTACTACTTTATAGATTTAATAGTAAGACACTGAATATTATATGTCCATGCTAGGAATAAACAAGATTCACCAGCAACCAAATAAATGATATCTTTGGAATTCACTGATCAAAGATGAATATCATAATAGAAATAGTCAACAGTAAGGGCTTTCCTCATTTTCATACTGCAGAAAGAAATAACTTTGATAATCACTCAGATAATTCCTGTACTGTTGTGTTAAATGAAATACTAATGGACTGTTGTAATGCAGTGATGGGCAAACTCTAACATGGGTGGATTTGCCATTCAGTCCGAATATACTGTAGCTAAACTTGAGTAGGGTGCATGTCTTAAGCCAGTCTGGTCAGAGAGAATTTGTGGCGTTCCTATATGGACATTCTTTTAATTTACAACTGCTATTCATTTTAATCTTAGTTTATTGACTGGCTGTTTAATATAATGGAGAGCCCTAAAGAAGTACTATCTGAATCCTCCAGAGACTTGTTGAAAGGTAATGTATTTCTGATATTGTTTGTTCCTATATTTCCTTCAGCACAGGAAAACAGCATTAGTCTGTTAAAGAAGCAAAATGTTTGTAGGTTAACACCACATGTTGATGACAGAATTACATATTGGCTTTAAGATAACCTCCACAGGCAAATAAACATTCTTCTCTTTTTAAATCCTTTTTCAGAGTGTTTGATCCCGCATTTTATCTCGCTCACCATGCAACTGAAAATCCAGATAGAATAATGTTTTGCTCTCAGTTTTAGCATAAAATAGTGTCAAACACTAAAAACTTTGTTAATGTCCAGTTAAGGTTACTGGCACATATCAATGGGCTTGAGTACATGTTATTTTTAAGGAAAGTTAGTTACAAAAAATATATATTTTTAAAAACTTCAAGTGTTAGTGCAAGCTTTGTTCTGCATTTCCTAGTGTGTCATTGTTCTGGGAAGACCAGTAATCCAATCGATTAATGTGGCCTTTAATCTTTGACAGCCAGTTTAAAATTATTTAACCCTGTGGTAACCTGGCTAATCCTAAAGTGTTTAAAACTGCTTCAGGACTAACCATTTTCCTAAATTTTTTCAGTGTGCACCCGGGATGCTTTTGCAGGGACAGGGAAGTGTTTGTAATGGCCTTGAACAGGTTGGGTCCCATGGGAGGAGCAAATTGTGATATGATCAACCTGACCTTGCTAGAAATTATACACACATCCTTAGCTAATCCCTTTCACGGTGTCCTGCCATTCATATAGAAGCACCAAGGGGCTTGGGGAGTAAAAGGGAAGAGCATGGAATGAGGTGAGATTATTAGCAAGAGGAGAAGGAGATGGGAGAAAAGTTTATTAATTATTGTTATTTTGTATTGTGGTTGCACCTGGGAACCCCGGCTCAAATACCGTCCCCCTTGTACTAGCTTCTGCAGAACCCTGCGAACAGCCAATGAAAATAATATAGAAATAATTGATACAGGTGATTCTTGTCTTTTACTGTACATAATCATGTGATTTGTCCTTGTTTTCTCAGCTACACTTCTGGCCTTGAGGTTTCTACCAGAGTTCAAGAAGAAAGCAGTATGGACTAAGGCTTATGGTTGGTAGCCACAAGACAGCAGCATCATCATATTTGATAAAGAGACAGGCCTTAATACTGAGAGAAAAGTGAACAGAAGAAATGTTCAGTCATCAATAAGTGTCATTCCAGAGAAACTTTATACTATGGAGTATTATGGGTTTTTCTTCCCAGGGATTCAGAGAGTAGAAGTCATTTGGTTTGACTGGTCAGTAGGCCAGCTCCCATTGTGAGCTGTCTTGCCCTGGTATGAGGACAAGCTTTGGGCTACATTTTGAATGTGGGATAAAAATTTGAATTTCAGAGATATTTAAATAGTGTAGTGAAAGCTGCAGACAGCAGAAAGCTTTCCTTCTGTAATAGGTGGAAGCTTTATATGAATAGGTGGGAAAATTAAAAACAAATCTTGCAAAATTGTTGTTTGACATAGTGTATTTATTAGAAGACATTTCTTTATTCTGGCTTTTTAATTAGCTTTAATTTCAACTGACAAGATTTCTGTTAACATTATGATTCCGCCATATTATAGCATTCATCATCCATTGTTATTATATCATGAACAACACTGTTTTTGTGATAGCATAGCTGCTAACCTTGTAACAATTTTACCAGGGAAACTTATCCAGGTAAGTGTGGAATCTGGGTGTTGCTAGCTACATTTTGATGAATTTCAGGTTAATTTAAACATGAATATTCCAATTCAGAGCCTCAGAAAATTGGGATCTTGATAATTTTTCAGAAGCTTGGATACTTTTCAAAACCTAAGACAATCCATCTCCCTTACATACCAGAATGTTCCATCTCCTCGAATCTCCCACTCCAATAACACCCTTCCCCTGCCTACATAGATGCCTTCAACTTTCAGCGGGGGGGGGAGGACAGCAGGTATTTTCTACCTTTGCCGTTTTAAAAGGAAGATGGCAGGTCTGTTCTCTCCTTAGCATCTTAGTGTCTCTGAGAGGACACAGGACTTCTCCTCTCTTTCCTTCTCTTCTTCCCAGCAAGAATATGGAGCTACTCTTATTGGGGAGCCCATTTTCTAACCTCCCTCTAAGTGCCTTCATTTCTCCTGCTATTGAAATCTTATTTCCCTCTTCCCTTTTTCTAATGTTACCCTCCTGGCTCTGTGCCTTCCCATTTATAAGTCCCCTTTCTGAATCTTATTTTGGCCAGGTCCCTCTTCTTACCTTTAACCCATATGCCTCACAATTTAGCTGCCTATGTCTTCAACTTAAATAAAGAAAAATATACCCCAATGGAAGGGTCCACACAAGATGGAGCTTAAAGAGAAGCTTTAATTGGTACTTAGATTCTTGAAGAAGCCCCTCTGCATTGGGGTAAATGTCACCAGTAATTGACTGAGTAACTTATCCCATACTGGTCCTAGTGTCTACTGCAGTGACCTTAATCTGAGCAGTGTGTAATTTAGCTATCCTATATATGATGGTTTTCTCAGTTAAGTATTCATCTTCATAATATGCCTCACTAGTATATTTATTCTCTTACTACTATCCTAGTTTAGTATTCTTAACAGCTAAAGTGAATGAATAAATCTTCTATGTCTGCTATTTGCCTCTTTTAACCAAGACCCTTTAAGCAGTGAGAATCTGGTATGGTACTTGTGTATGCTTTATATTGCAGTAGACATATGCATTCTCAAGACGTGTGTTTTCATTTTGGCTGTGTCTATACTATGACCTAGGAGTGTGATTCCCAGCTCAAGTACACATTAGGTCTCATTGAGCTAGTGAGAGTATAAATAGTAGTGTAGCTATGGCAGCACAAGCAATGGTGCCATAGCTCCGCTACTCTGTGTACATGTACCTGTGGGTTTCAAGTGGCTAAGCTATGCTGTTGTTCTCATTCTTATTGATGAGAGCTAGTGCAAGTACATGTAGATGAGCTGGAAATCACACTCCTAGGGCACAGTGTAGCTGTAGCCTTTGTATTAACATGCCAGTAGTGATTCTTAAGAACCATCTAGACCAGTGGTTCTCATCCTGTTTACAATTGTGTGCTGCATATATAGCTCTCTGCGTTATGTAGGCTGCATCCGCCCACTACACACACTCTACGTATATGGCCCGGAGGATGTCACATGGGGCACAGTTGTGTGCTGACAGGGTTACAAGCAGGCCATGGCTTGAGCACCACTGATCTAAATCATGAGTGCATGATTCCTCAAATCAGTTTGTTAATTCTTTGAGTAGTTTGAGATTAACTGAACACACTTTTTTGCAGCTGCAAACATAGTATCTGAGTTTTGAACACCTGGCCTACATCATCTTTCACCCTGCTAGTGCAGAATCAGTGTTGACTGATATATACCCTGTAAAAATGAAAACCATTTACATGGTCCAGGTGCCCATGTGCAGATAAATCAGGTTTGGTAGTAACTTCCATCTTTTCAACCAAAGATTTTTTTAAAAGAGGTTTGCTATAATTCAAAATTAAAAAAAATAAATGCAAATTAAAAATAATGTTCACTAAGTAAATATGAATTTATCATATTGAAATACATTATTAGTGAAGGGATTTTACACATAAGTATGGTTCAATGTAAAAACAGTGAATTAAATGGTAAAGCTAATTGCCAACACCAGCAGCTACAATAGGTCTGTGAATCAGTAACTTTTTACACCTACAAACTTCAGCAAACAATTTCATTTTTGAATGCCTAAAGTTGGTTTAAGTTCAGATTTAGGCCCCTATATAAGAATGAAGCCAGTCAATACCTACAACTCCCTCTCTTCATTTGGTGGAGTGTGTGCCAAGTTCAGCTGAAAAATAAGCCTGTTAGGGTGCTGAAACAGACTTTTAAAGCATCTTACTTTAGGAACCTGAGTTTGAAAATTTTGACCAAACTATACCATGTAAAAAGAATGGAAAATACCAGCATTTTTCAACAACTGTTAGGGATCAGCCATCATTTTACTCTCTCAGGATATGCTTTATAAAGGAGATTCTGGGCTGTGCTAAGTTCATTTTGACCCACCTTTTCAGCCCTTGTGAAACTGGACTGCTTCAGAGGCTGAAGTGGCCTCAGGTGGGCTGTCTACATTACAGCAGCATGTCCCCAGCTAGCTGTGCTGTCTGGACTCTCTGCTGGGTAACATGCTGCAGCCCTGCCTCTGATACTCCCTTCCCACACCAGGCACAGCTGCTACCCAGGATTCTTAAGAGGGTCCTCTGTCTTCCTCAGATCTTGCACTGAGAGAATTCTCCCCTGCTCAGATCCCATAAATCCATCCTTCAACAGACAGCATGATCATTGTTAAAAACATTGTTTGCTTTGGTAACTAAACATTACAACAATATTCACTCTATTTCTTAAATACAAGCAACACTATATTTACCTCTTTTCTAAAGCACTTTGAGATCTACTGACCAAAAGTGCTGTATGTTAGCAACATACACAATACCTAGATGCCAAAGCAAAGTGTTTAATGGTACTCAGTCTAGTGTACTGTTCCCAGGTAATGTACAAATATACTTGTCTAAGGCTATGTCTACAGTATGAGCTAGGAGTGTGATTCTTTTGATCATGCACATGTACTCAAGCTAGTTCAAGCATAAATAGCAGTGTAGCCATGGTAGCACAGGTAGGGGCAGTTCAGATTCAGCTGAGCTGCCTGACTGTGGCTCTGGACTTGTCCTAGAGCCACTAAATCATCAATTTGAAATGCTCTTCACTCATTGGTTATTCAAATGTTGTCTTAAGACAAAAGCTTACTTAAGTTTTACTTTTTCAGAGGCTTAAATAGGAAAGTTTTCATGACCAGAAGTGTTTATTTCACTCTTTAATCCACTTCATTTTTCAAGCCTAAAGGGTGGTGGGAAATACTACCAATGCAGAACAAGTCAGCCTATGGCTATTTCTGAGCAACTTGTGCGGTCAGAAAAGTAGTTTATCCTCCAGGAAAACCTATCCTATTTTCTTGCTTCTTCTCATGTAAGTAGTTCCCCACCTCATAGGATCAAATCCTAATTACTTTTGTTGCACAAATAACCTCACTGACATCAATGGGACAATTCTCATGTGTGAAACAATTTGGATTTGGCCCACAGTTTATATAATCCATTATCTTATTTTTAAAGGCAGAGTATTTCTTGGACTGACTATATCACACTTTGATGAGTTAAGTAAGAGTGAGTGTGTCTGTCCGTCTTGTTTCTTCAGTTCCAAAATAATCTGGATTATTAAGAAAAACAGATTCTTCAATAGTGTCTACTGGAAATATATCAGAATCGTAACTTCTACTTCTGCATGTTAAATGCCCTCTAGGACTTGTAGTGAATAGACACTGTAACTGCATTTGTCACTTAAAGTAAATGTAAGAATGTGGGGGCGAGTGGAGGAGGATGGGTTTTCTGTGAACAGTTGTACCTGTTGGTATTTGTGTGAATGTGGCAAAATGCAGAACAACCAGCTTCTGCTTCATAATTTGTTGCAGTTCCAGCAAATTTGATATTCATACATCTGATTTACATTGTATTATCATCTCACCTGTTAGACTAACAAAATACCATTGACATTTTACTTTGATATAAAATGCAGAATACATGCTACAGCTGCAATAGGAAACCATTATTAAAATATAGGAAATGCTGATATGATTTGACATTTTTTGCCACAGTTTGTAACCTGTCATTTTATGTTAGAAAAAGATAGAGTAACTTCTGAGGCCAAGACTTTAAAAAGCGACAGGAGATTTGAGGCGCTTATGTTTGAGTGCCCAATATGATATGCTTTAAAGGGCCTCATTTTCAGAAAGTGTGGAGCACCTGCCCTCATAAATTGGGAACCTCTAAGGTGCTCCAAGTTGAGCACATAAGATCACTAATCACTTCTGAAAATCCAGTCTAAATTTCCACACAATGTGCTAGCATAGATTGTTCTAGAGAATTTTCCTCATTATGAGACAAGATATCAACTTAGCTCCTTTTCTCTTTCATGTAGCTGGCTCCTAGGTGAGCTTTCCTTTCTGAGCAGAGGTATCTGGTGATGAAGTACATACCTAAATTGAAACATAAAATGTAAGTGCAGAGAAGCAGACTCCAAAAGGGCCAGCATTCACCTAGAAAGAACAGGTGGATCTAGACCTGCACCTGAAAACTCTAATGGGATGAGTCCAATCGACCCTAATGGTCCTGTGGGTGGTCTCATTAAACCCACAGGAGTAAGGCTTTTCAGACAGGTTCTGTATTCTTGTAGCTAACCCCGCTATATTTTTTAGTGAGATATGAGATATGTCCGAACCAGGCAAGCTCTCTGTGCAGCCAGCATCACTGGGGCCTTTGTGACAGCCCTTTGCGCAGCTGTGACGCAACACAGATGATGCACATTGTCGATGAATGCCTGTTAACTAGGTTCAGCAGTGGCCTAGAACTGCATCATGCCACTGAAGATGCCATCGCTTGGCTAGATGACTATGCACACCCTAAATTATGAGACCTCAGTAAGTAAATCTAGCCAATGCAGGTCCTGAAACATTTTCCTGGAACCCTTAAAGCACACCTGCTATATATAGGGTAATTATAATACTGCAGTTATTGTGATTACATTGATGCATATGTACACAGATATTTTTCCAGATTAGCAGGTCCACCCTACAGCCACTGTCATGACTAGTGTTCTCATTTTACTGATTGAGGATTGAACAATAATCCCTTATAAACCAGCCCACGCTGTACTTCATCTAAAAAGGATCAATGAGTTTTTTTAAATACAGATGGGCCCATGCGACAAAAATTAGCATCCTTTATCCAAATGTGAGGGGCTTCAGATGGGGTCAGCCAGAAAGTTAAATGTAGACGCAAACTTCTCCAAAGTGCAGGCCTGTTTGGATCCAGGGTTTTGCTGCAACCCACAGTAACCGTAAGTGAGGGAACAAGCTATGAAGTTTGGATTTAGCTCCAAATCTCCTCAAGGCTGGAGGAGTTCTAGTACAGGATGTCAGACCTAGTTTAAAAGAACAAACACTGCGGGCCTGATCTAATGCCCACTGGAAATAAGTGGAAAGGTTTCCATTGACTACAAATGGCAGCAGAATCAAAGCCTGACTCAGGACTTTCTGTTGAATTAACATCTATAATGATGAAGGTGGCTCAAACACATTATATTCATTTTCCATCCACTTTTTTCTTAATAGTTCTTTTCCCCACACTCCCTCGGTCTAGAAACAGATAATTCACTTCCAAGTGGGATGCTGGAATTCAAACCAGTCAACTTCAGAGCAACATGAACTCCCCCTTAACACACAGCTGTCAATGTGGGAACTGACTAGGAGAAGGCACAGCTTACAAAGAATTTTCACTGATTTGATTTTTGCCATCTCAGGTTTGTGAATTCCAGCACAAGGGCATTGAGATCCTGCTCACAAGAGATGAAAAATCTTACCTACAAACAGCATTGCCAGGTACGTTTTTAGTATGTACGGGAAGTAGATCGATAAGGCAACTGGAAATGGCAGCTTGGTGGAGTATGTGCCGAAGGATTCAAAATAAGGCAGTGATTCATAGATGGCAAATGCTGCAAAATAACGTTTTGATGTTTTTTTAAAGATGGAGTTATAGTGAAAGGCCATCTCTAAGAAAATTACATTTAAGTCATGAAAATGGGTCTTGGTCTATTGCCTTGTGAAATGTAATCTGTATGAAACAGTATACTTGGCATGCATGCATGGCTTTACTTTTAATTCATTTTCTTGGGACTGAAGTTGTAATCATTTTGATAACTAGGATTAGCAAATATTTACTTAGTCTCTGCTGGGGTTTTCAGCTACTGGTATAGTGTGCACACCTACTCTAGATATAGTAAACTGCTATAAGCCACAATGGTACCATGCATAAGTTGGTTTCAAGTAGGGTCAGCTGCACCAGTGCATTTGCCTGCTTTGTCTGTGCTTTGCACTACGTGCCTAGAGTTAAGCTACACAAAGGACTGCAGAAAAGTGTTGGCAACCTAGGTTGATGATCCGTGGCTTTCGGTGCGCTAACAAATTGTTAATTTTCCAGGAGAAAGGAACTGTCCTGTAGAAACCAAGAAACAAAGAAAGAAACAGAGAAAGGGGAAAGATAGATGAAAAAGTGTGTAGATAAGAGTAAAGGGGTTAAATGTCTTATTTCTCAAAAACACTGATCAAAATGATCAAACTCTGATTGAGATTCAGAAAAAAGCAATTTGCCTCCTGACTACTCCCTCCCTTTTACCTTTAGCCAGAATTGACAGGGGATATACTGGAACCCATAGTGTGTAGTTCAGCCATGTCAAAGCTTCATAGTATGTTCCTGTCACCGATAACATGCAGTAAGTGTATCTGGAATTTAAAAAAAGGGGGGGGGAGAACTTATTTTTCAAATTCAGATAGAATAGGAATGAACAAACATCTCTTTAAAATGGACACCTATATAGAGAAATCTGGATTCCAGATTCTTGTACTCTAATCGTTTTATCAACTCAGATGGAATGCTGGACATTTGTTAAAGAAAAATGGCACCCCTTTTATTTCGTGTCAAACTCTCATCAGTACCCAGAGACAGCTAACTTGCTGAAAAGTTTTTATTTGGAGATGAAAATATGGTGCATTCTATATTATGCTTCTGATCATGAAGGCTCTAACGCAAACCAGTTTCCAATGTGCTTTCATACTGGTTTTGTCAGAAAATGGGCTTCAGGTATGCATGTAATTTCAATGGGAGGCTCATACATGTAACTGACACTAGAATATAGTCCATTATAGTTGCTTTTAGATCAAATATTATTGCTAAATTATTGAAGCAGGCTAGAAGTTGGATTACTGCCATGGTTACAGATGGTACTGCAGTTCAGTAAGAGGGCAGTGCCCCCATCATGGGGCCCAGAAATGCACATTGGAATATTTCCCTTATCTTCACTGTGCAAAAAACTGTGGGTCAGAGTTAGTAACTACACAACATGGGTGTTGTTCTAAAGTTTTGAGGTGGATATAGGGACTCACAAGAACAGCCCTCTCAGAAAGGGCCCATCACTAAGTCTCCATATCCTAATTATGTGCACACTTGAATCCTCAGATGATTTTAGTAGGAGGTTTAAAAAAAAAAAAGCCCAGAGTGCCCCTTGTGTCAAGAAATGCAGGCTAATGCTTCTTAGAGGAAGAACTCTAGGAACGTTTTGCTGTTCAGTCTGTGTCCCCCTTCAGCATGTCTCACAGTCTCTCCGTGTAGGGTCTGGGAATAGGATTTGGCCATCTCCGAAGAGTAAAATGGAAAATTGCTTATGTGTTCTAGCACAAGAATTCCAGAATATTGGTAGATTGCCAGCTAACTGGAATGTCTGCTGCTTCATAATGGAGCCTTCTTTCCTAGGGCTATATGGCAATTAGTAATCTCCTCTGAAATTGAATAGTCAATACATAATGGGAATCCAGAACTCCTGGTTGTTCTCAATGAGATTTGGTTGTTAGAATCTCAAGGTGGTCTAATTCTTACCAGCTTGTTTGAACTGAGTGACCCAGTAACTTTCTGAAGATTTGAGAGACTGGTTTGATCACTTATTTTTTAAAGCCATCTACAGTAAGCATAGGCCTTTCACCTGACCAAAAAAGTATTTAAGCCACCATTAGCTGAGACTGTTTCTGGCAGATAACACAGCCCTCAGCAAACTTCCTGGTGGCCCCAGAATTAACTTTTTGTGAAATCCTGGGTGGTACACCAAATGGAAAGGTAAATAGGTTAGGGAAACCTGTGCTGCTCCTTCTCCTCTCTCCCTTTGTTTTTCCTCCAGATTTTTTTTTTAAAAGCAAACCTGCAATACACTAGAAAAAGCAGATTGTGCACTTGGTAATAAGCAAGAAAGATCAGATTTGTAGGGTTAGGCAGAATTCACCCTCCCTGTGTCATTAGCTCTAATGCTCAGAAAACTTCGTATCTTAAGAATGTATCTAGAACTGGTTAAGGTATGAAAGAAGAGCCTTCTTCTGGCTCTATCACCAAAGCATCCCCTTTTGCTAGTGTCATCTTCCCCACACCATGCCCACTGGATCTATCAATGCAGTGTCACAAAGCTACTATACCACAAGATCTGCCCCAAAATGTGGAACTGAATTCTGTAATTTCAAATAATGCTTTCTCAGATGCTCAACCATAATCAGTAAATAAAGACAATGGGGTAAGTATTCCCTAAAGGCTGGGAAACATTGAAAATAATTTAAATAACCTTTGAGAGCTGCTGTTTTTCTGGGGTTTGTCTCCAGTGACTCTTCTGTGGGTATGTTTTAAAATATAGTTGAAGGAAATTCTCTTCAGGAGCAGGTACTTCTCCTAAACAATACTTAAATCATTCCTCAAGCAAAGTATTAATTTACACTATATACTCAAAAAGAAAAGGAGTACTTGTGGTACCTTAGAGACTAACAAATATATACTCAAACAGTTCTAGGCCTTGATCTTTAGTGCATAAGACAGACATTTCTAGTAAACTCAAGTAGTTACTATTGTTCTAGTGTTACACCAGGATTGCTCAAGTCTTCTGTTCCTCAGGCATAAAAGTTACAGTACCTCCTAATGTTTGTTACTTTGCAATACAAGCAAATTTTTTTGTTTTGGGCTAAAATGTGCCCAGTTGCTCTGCAATAAGCCCCCTCCCCTTATGCCCCTGTACATCAGCTGTGTACAATTGCATTCCATTCTAACTCAGGGGACTTCTCCATCTATACACCCCAAAAGATTGGTGAGGATGTTGGGCCTTTACATACCAACTTAACAGCTGGTTAGGTGCAGAGGAGAGAGACTGCTGCACTCCCAGGATGCTGCCCCATCACCCTCCCAGGAAGTTGTGCCTCAAAGGCATAATAGAACACTTAATGAGTCTAACACAAATCAAGCAGACAGGGCTAATGTATCCATTACTGATGATGGTTTGTGATGCAAATCTGATTAAGTCTATATCTATCCACACACACACACCCACAGTAAACAAATGAAGGAAAGGGAACTAGACAAATATGTTCTCCATAGATATGAAGGAGGAACTATAAAGTTAACTAGATCCAAATTTTTTCTAAATCAATACTAACATTTTACATTATTATTTGCACCATACATTTATGCTGAAAACATTATGTAGGAGGTCTCACCCATTTGCATACTCTATGGTTGCCATTATTTTGATCATAAGTTAGTCTTTAAGGATAAGAGTTAATAATTGCATATTGACAATTCTATGCTGCAGCTTTGTTTCTGATGTTTTCTTTTTTGCATTAGCTGAAGAGTGCATTTTCATTGGGTTTTATTTTACCTTTGAGTCTTTAAAAAAAATTTTAAAAATGGGATATGAATGAATAATTAAAACAAATTCACCTTGAACCCAAACAAACATCTTGATCCCATATGCCATTCATCTTCCTTCTCCAGCTCTCTTCATACCATACTTTCAGCTATCTCTCCAGTCCCAACCCTGACATCAAGGTCATCTCAGTACAAATAAATGCATTTTAAATAAAGGAAAAAAAGCATCCAAGGTGAAAATCATCCCTTTGCAGAGGACTGGCGCAAGGGCTATGCACTGCTTAAGTGCCACTTAAGCCTACATGTCTTCCGTGATGTAAGTAAAGAAACAGAGATCCACAGAGGCTTAAGTGTTACTTAAGCAGCACATTGTTCTTGCCCTGACCTTCTGCACAGGGGTGAGTTTTATGTCCAATGCAAAAACTAATAGGGTGGGATTGTAAGTGACTGTACACACATTCCATTGAAAGTCATCTGTAACTTCATGCTGTGTAAATTTTTTTCTATTCCTATGCTCTGCCTACTGTGGTGTCTCCCTTTGTCATTTATATGCCCTATCTAGCCTAAACTTTCAGGTCACAGGGCAAGAACTAGGTCTCTTTGCAGTCTGAAATGCATTGTCCACTTGATATACAACAATCCAAATCTTAATGAATGGCCTGCAATTGTGAGTTACTGTATTACAAGTCTTGAGTCTAAGGCTACGTCTTCCCCCTGCTCACTGACACGTATTTGCACTAGCTCTCACTGAGCTGGCATGAGTAAAAACAGCAGTGTATCCAAGGGCATGGGCAGCAGCAACAGGGGCATGGCTGACCCATGCACAGTATAAGCCTGCCTGAAACTGGTGGGTGCGGGCTCAGCCATAGCTTTGCTGCTGCTACAGTGGCACTGCTGCCGTTTCCACTCCCGCTAGCCCAGGGACAGCGGCTGGGAGAATGTGTATGTGAGCAAGGGAATCACCCCCTAGCGTGTAGTGTAGATGTGGCCTAAATGAGCTGTAAAAAGGAGATACTGCTTTTATACCTCAAAGCAAAGGCATTAGGGAATGCCCTTCCTTAAAAAAGGCGGGGCTGCTCTCAACGGGTGTTAGAAAACTCAAATCTTTTGAAATAGAAAACTTTAATGCAGGGGCTGACTCTTGTAATATGGTAATAGGTTTTCATTTTGCCTAACTGATATACCAATTCTAGAAGCCACAGGGTGCCTTAAATACAAACATTTGCTTAAAATGTAAAAATGTGTTTCTGCCGAGGTCAAAACAATGAAAAAAATCAGATGGCATGCACTGGGTTTGGATAGTTCCATTTGACAGAAGTGCTTGCTTTACTTTTATGAGGTTACTTTGATTTCTTACCTGACCACATCCAGTAAATTCCAAAGGAAAAACAAAACACACACAATATATTTCCCTTGAACTTCTTCTTGACTGGTGATAACAAATAAAATGATGATTCTCTCAGTTATCTGAGAAGAAAAAAAGTTACAGTAATATGATCTTCTACTCATATGCATGGTTTATGTGCATCTCTGATTTCTGGATCACTTCAGCAACAAGGATGCCATGACACTCTAGTGTGTATTAAACTAAGTCCAGCATCCCCTTTCTTTCCTTCAGCTTAGGTCCCTAGGCTGCATTCATTTAGCAGTACCAGAAATCCTGAAGGCCTGTGTAATCCTCCCAAAAGCCTGACATTAATCCACTCTGGATTATACTTGCATTGAAAGTGTTTAACATATAGGGACAAATTCTCAGCTGGTGTAAATAAAGATAGCTACAGTGATGTCATAGCAGCTGAGCAACTGACCCACAATCTGTTCTGTTAACACTTAAAGATTTAAATTTAATGGGCAAAGTATCTACCCCCTATGAAGTCATGAAAGGAACATTGCATAACTAGAATATAATGTCTGTACAACACTTTCTATATCTTGTTTACCAATTCCTGTGTGGAACTCTGGGCACAGACTATAATTTTAACAAACAACAAAGCTCTTCCACATCTGTCAGATACAGCAGAATGTCCACACATCTTATTCTTCATCAAATTGAGGCGAGAACAGATTTCCTATTGCCAGCCCCTAGTTATCTAGAAACACATCACAACCCTGCCTGCTGGATCCACTTCCCCCTCTTGAAAAATCTAACGTATGCCACAAATTTTAAGCTTTGCTCTGGCCACATCTTCCCCTTCAGATGGGGACACAAAGTAAATTCTTAGGAGAGTCAGACTCCAGTCTCAGCCAGGGAGCAAAGATTAAAGGGATTAACAGAGCAGCCTGCAGAAATTATTAAACTAAAAAGCTGCCAGCAACAATCCTGCTTAAGTCAATGGGGTTCCTCACAGGCTCTCAGGGATCTGTCAACACAGAGCAGCTGAGTGTTAGTACCTTAGTAAATTGGGAAGGAAGTAAGGGTTTTTTGTTTGTTTAAAGAAAAAAACTTCTGCTTTTTGTGTAAATGAGGGTTTGCATGTGGCTTTGTGTTCTCTTTCTGCATGCTCTTACAATCCTTAATTGACTATGGTAAAGTATTTGCCCCAATACTCAAAAAAAAAATTCCACTAGAAACCATGTCTTTTCATGTCCTTAAATAGGGCAAAGGGTGCAGTCATTTCACAAAATGTAAACAGTATGGTTTCGCTTTTCATTCATCCTCATTCAGTACATGAAGATCAAAGTGGAATTCCCCCTCCCACAGTTACCCCATCACAGCATCCATTCAGTCCTGTACACAAGCTCACATTTCCACAGTACAATTTGACCATTTTAAGAGTAAGCAAGACAGCAAGAAATCCAATTCAGGACAAAATAGATTGCACAATCCCTTTGTAAACATTGTAGAGCCACAATGAATCTCTCCTTAAAATTCATCTTGGCTGTGCTGTCTCTAGAACAATGCATCATGACCAGGCAACCTGTGTGCTGTGATCACTGTTACATTTACCATAAACATTAATGGTTACTTTGTGCTCCCCCAGCCGTTATATCCACTTGTCTTTCATCTTGTATGGTAAGCTCTTTGGCACAGCGACCATGTGTGCATACCCTGCCCTGGAGGAGGCCTTTAAGTGCATGTCCTTAGTCGCAGAGTTAGCCTGGGTAATCAGTACCCAGGCTTAGTCTAACTCAGGTGTGAGCAGCCACACTCTAGTTACTGCATCCTCAGTAGTGCTGCATTCACCCATGAGTGGTGCTTGGACTTCTGACAACATATCCCATGGTTCTTTGTGATCCACTCCGATTCTTTTGGAGAGAATTGTGGAGTAATTTTTCTGTCCTTCTGGGCACATGGGGCAATTGTGGGAAGGCATTGGAGAACTGTAACACTTGAGTGATTTAACCTGCATCTTCACTGCGAAGTGGGCAGATTACCAGCTTGAGTGGAAGCAGCACCCAGGTTCTAACCCATACCCCCAACTGTGCCAGCTTGCCTGGATTGAAACTAACATCAAGTGAGCTGGGTTTGTGTGTGTGGACAGGAGGAAGGAGCCTGGACTAACTCTGCAGCAAAGACATAACTTAAGTCCAACTATAATACAAATACCTGCTCATATCCTTTCCTGACCCATTCCTACCTAGTTCCCAGACTCACCTGCAATCCTCTCTATGCTGCCCTGATGAGCACTGCAGTGATTCAAAGTGTGCAGTGGGTGCAGAGTTTTCTTGCATGGTCTCTCCATGGCTTGCTTAATTTGCACAGTGAAAATAGTAGTTTTACTGTAATTAGAGTCTTCTCCCTGGCAGGATGGGGAGGGGAGAGTGCTGTGAAAGGCAGCCTTTGGCCCATTGTCTACAAAGGCTGTGGCAGCTCTCCAGTTGTCAGTTATTTCTTCCATGACTGCCATCTAACCTGGTTTATCCACAGCAATTGTATTGTCATGGAATCATGTCTTCAGACTGGCTTTCAGCTCTGAGCTTCCATCGTCAATTCCATTCATAATAAAGTCTATGTCAGTACAAGACAATGTGTGAGCTCAGCCAAGACTGATCTGTGCAATAAATGGTCTTAGCCTTAGCAGATAGCTGTTCTCTAAGAGATGAGGCGTGTGTGCATTTGCCTCAGGATACATTGGACAGCACACTTTGTGTGTGCATAGGAGCGTGGGGACTTGTAAGAATTTGTATTTTCAATTTAAAAGTTAGCTGCATTTTGATGACTTTCTACATTTGACACCATGCCTGAGAATCTGCACTCAGGATAAAAATCTGTATTAGTCAATCCATTTTTTAAATGCAGATTTCAAAAGAGATACATCATCTATTTTGGGCATCATTTGAAAAGAGGGGGTTACCCAAAATACTAAAAACATAACTAAATATGCTTTAGTCTTTTGTCTTTGCACCACAGACAGTAGCACCAGTTTCATCATCAATATTCACCTGTTAAGGAATAGGAGGTGTGGAGTTCTTGGCCTTTCAGTTCCTAGAGAGGAAGACCAAAAGCTCAAGTTTAAGTTAACTCCAAAGCAGAGAACAAGAATGTTCTCCCGGGAACTCAACACAAAATTCTCCTGTTCTCTGCCAGAGCATATAGTTCGTGTTAGTTCTCTTTCTTTGCTCCCACAACAAAAGGTATGCACTTAAATTCCTATAGTGTCACAAACCCTGGAGTCTTTTGTAAGTTGATCATATCATGTCTGGACATGTGATTGTGCTAACTTTGTGACCTTTAATCAAAAAATAGAACTGCTCTTTCCTCCTGCCCAGCCCAGCCATAGCCCTTCCTCTCTCCATGCCTGCCCCTCTCTAAAAGATCCTCCCCTCAATGAGCACCAACAAACTGTACCTCCTTCAGGCAGCTTGAGCCTGTTGAACTGCTGGGAAGGGTTTCTCAGCCACCACTTTGCAATCCAGTTGCTGTTCCTCCTCACTCATTGTTATGTATGTGGTGCCTCCCCATTGCTCATTCCTGCCTTAGGGAACTGGTTAGGAACTGGCAGCTAGGCAGGCTGAGCACAGCAGGTGGAAAGCAGAGCCAGTTGGAATTCATTAAAGTAGAGGTTTGTGCCCTGACTACCTCCCAGTGGCCCAGCTCCTTTCCTTTCTCCTGACAGTACCTCCTAGTGGTCCCTCAGAGCCTTAGACAGTGGCAGGTCCCCAAGCTGTTTAATACCTTGAATACAAGGGTCTTTCATTGAAGTCAAGGAGATATACTTATCTTCCAGGACGAAAGTGGGGAGAATTCAACCCCTCAGAATTAGCCAATCTCCTACTGACTAGAAACACTGCTCCAGAAAGCACTCAATTGCCCATGGAGGGAGTCTTCCCTTCATTCTCCTCTACTGGTCACCCAGTAGTTTGTTTTTCTTTTTTCCATTATACATTTGGGGATTCTGATACCCAACATGCTGGTCTGCTAATGAGCATACACTTAACTATAGGGAATGGGCAAGGAAGTGAGTTAGAGCTGCTGGAAGTTACATTAGGAATTATGCTGGGGCATTCTGTCCTGCAAGTATCTCCTAGTCACCAACTGCAGCTCAGGTTAAATCTGTATGTCAAATCAGAAAGACAGGGATTCTTTGTTACAGTATAAATTGACTTACCTGTAAAAACCTTGGGAGAAAACAGTTTTCTTCAATGCCAACTAGAATGTGCAGGAGCTCTAATATGGACAACGACTGGCAAAGGCACATTACGAGTCCTATAGAATAGAAGGTATCGGCCAAAGAATCTAGAACCGCAGGGAAGAAAACACAGTGCTATTATTTAAATCTCTGAATCCTTTCCATGCCAAGCCTCAGATATTACCACTGAGGTGTCAAAAAGTAAAGTTCACATGCCACTGACATTTTGAAACAGACAAGCACAGAAAGAATGTCTGGGAAGTAGTATACATAGTGGGGAAGTCTACATCTGACACTTTTTTAGCCAAGTGGCTATAATGACCACTGAATAAATCTGTGCAGGATCTAGATATTTGGTTTCAAAAACATTCCTCTGCAATAGAGGAAGGTTTGATGTTTAATAAAATATCTGCTACCTGGACTTCATATTTTGTGTCAACCATTGTCCTTTGTATTCCCAATATTTGTCATTTCTTTTTAACTCTGAAGTCAGTTATTTTCTATTCCTGAACTTCAGTCAATGGAGGGCCAAATGTAGCTCTTATCTTCCAAAATAAGGAAAGTCAGATCAAATACTGTGGATTAATTGTCCTTAGCAGAAGAGACAGCATAGCAGCAAGAACTATATTAGTGCAGATGTATTAGTATTGTTTTGTTCAACCAATCCAATGGTCATCTGCATTGAAAGATGCAGTAGTCTATCAATCTAACTGAAATTATAACTTGACATAGTAACACAGAGTCCTAATTTGTTCAAAGTTTATGTCATGTCTAGTTTAGGGATTGCAATGTAAAACGAATGTCTTACCTTTCCCAAATGACAAGAACCTGATGGTCATATTTGTAAATATCCAGGAATGTCCACAGAATTGGATTAAATAATAGATGAAGAGATAAGTGTTCATTGTACAGCTGTAAAGGCAGGAACAGTAAAGTAAATAAGCAAACCCACAATATATTACTTTTTATCGTGTTACTATCTGTGCCAGTGTCCCAAAGCAAAATTATACCCCCTCCCCTCATGCACGCGCACACACACACACAGAATATGTCTACCACTGCCAGGAAAAGGAGCTAAAACTTTCAAGTGTGTCTATGTCAATAGCCAGAAAATCATGCTCTTTCCTTATGGACATACATAAAATCACTCTAAGGTGCCTTTAAGGCTATCACTTCTGTATCCGAGTGCCTCAAAATCTTTCATGTATTTATCCTCACACCACCCTAGTGAGGTAGGGGAATTCTGTTATTCCCATTTTACATGTGGGGAATTTTGAGAGAGATTCAGCTATGTCTACGCTGCAGATGTACAGCTGTAAGGTATCCTGTGTAACTGCTCTATGCCAGTGGGAGAAAGCTCTAATTAAACCACCCCCAGGAGTGGCAGTAGCTATGTCAGCAGGAGAATGTCTCCCACTGACACAGTGCTGTTCACACCAGCACTTGTCAGTTAAACTTGTATTTTTTCACACCCCTGACCAACAAAAGTTTTATCAACCAAAGTGCAAGTGTAGACATAGCCTTGATATTTACCCAAGGTCACACAAAGTCCAAGGTGGAGCAGGGTCTTAAACTAGGTCTCTCCCATCATAAACTAGTTCATTACCTACTGGACCATCCATTATCTGGCATGGTGATCAACATATTCATGTCCTCCAAGCTTGATTATTGCAACTCATATCTAGGAATTAACCCTCACAGCCAGAATAAAGCTCCAAATGATATACAATGAACCAGCCCAACAGGCCACCATGAGAATATCACTCCAGAGTTCTGCTCTCCTTGCTATCTGCCCACAAGCTATAGAGTCCAACTTGGGCGCTCCCTCCTGATATACAAGGGATAAGCCCTGGTTGCCTGGAAGATCTCTTCTCCGATCACCAGGGCCTTCCACAACAGTTTGTTTTACTGGAAACATGTAAATGTCAAACAGTGGGATTTTTGTGAGCATGGGAGACTGAACTCCCACAGGAGCTGGACCTAGACTGTGGAATTTGCTCCTGCAACGTCTAAGGATGACCCAAACACTGAATGGCCTAAATCAGAATTTAGTGCAAACTCATCTCTGAGATGACTTTCCCTTTGTAATGTCTGTCTTGCTCTCTCACACAACAGCCAAGCCAGGAAGGAAGAAAGATAAATTGATTGTATTATTTCTATTTTTCCAGTACTCTGAGGTGCTCCAGTGTTATAGCCCCCATTGTCATATTACATACATTTGTACAAACACCTTATGGAAAAGTCCTATACAGTTTAATAGAGATGAAGCCTACAAGGATGTATAGATATCACTCTAAAACCCTATAGGATTTAATAGTGGCTGACATTCTCTGGGTTGTGTAGCTTACTGCACTAAAAAATTCCTAAAACAGAAAAATAAGTTACACTGAAAATGAACATTGCTGTCAAATACCATTAATAACCAGTAACTGGATCCATATATTATAATAGGAAAAATATGAATAAATTGTTAGATATTAAGAGGTTCTGGCAAGGTCCTCCATTGCTTAGTCAAAATCACTACAGTTTAACGATAGTGCAAAGCCCAGGTACTGTGTTTATATCCTTTGTAATTCATATATTCTCTCTTTTATGTACAATTTGTAGCATTTTCCTTGTTTGAAACTATTCCAAGAATTTTGGGGTATTCCTCTGAACCTTTCGTCAGCCAAATAGCTGGAGAATGTGAATTCTTAAACCACTTATGTGAGAACAAATGGTAACCAAGAGGATGTTTATAAATACTAACTATGCACTAGTGTTCTCCAATGTTTGGCCAGTATACCTGTCGTTTTGTTTTAAAACATCCTGATGAGCCATGCAAGTGTGTTAGGGACTATGTTGTAACTGGCATCAATACATAATGTTAGTCACTAACTGCAGCACCCAAAAATAAGAGACCTTAACATTATTTAAGCTAAGGGTTGACCTGGAGGATGGCATTCCACGCTGTCTTATGAGGGACCACATTGGACTCTGGGGCTTTCATACACTAGGCTGGCAGTATGCTAAGAACATAGTGTAAGTAGCACATTTAGTTGTTTAGATTGTTGGAAGTACTTTTCTTCATTCCACAGGGACTTCTGGCACCAAACAAGAAGGGTCTTTGAGGAGCTCCAAAAGGAGTCTTACCCAGCCCTCTTCACCCATGGAAGGTTCCTACCAGGCAGAGCCTTTGAGGGAAGTGGGGAAATCTGAGGAAGAAAGATGATTTAAATGGAATGAAAAATTATAAAGTCCAATTGTTTTGCTATGATATTTCCTATATGTGAGTTACAGCAACTTTTATGTCTAAGGAGCAAAAATAAATGTTCCGAGAGGGAACCTGTTACACAGGCCTGATGCAAAACTCCACTGTCATTGTTTCCACTTAAGGGGTCAATGTCAAAGGTGTTTGGCTTTAATTAGATTTCCTGCTTTTTTTGGCTCACAGCAGGAATCCATCCACATTTACATTGGATTGCCTGATCTTGCAGCATTCTTAGGAGCATGGCCTACTGGATAAAGCACAGGATGGGATGTCTGGAGATAAATGTAGGAATAGAACAGCTGTCACATGCTCACGGTACCTTTCTTTCACCAAGAGTATAATGGGGGTGACATACTTCTCTACTTCACAGGGGTGATTAAGAAAATATCCCTTAATATTGTCAAGTGCTTTTAAGATCCTCAGATGAAATGGAATATATGTATTTCTATAGGAGTATTATACATTTCAATACCCTGCCTGTTTTGAGAATTGAATGGAGAGAGAGAGCGATATGCATCACTGCAAACAAACCCAGCCTACTGAGTTTATTATGGACAGTGCTTTAGTTGTAATTTTTAAATTGTTATAATTATTAATTTGCATAAATACATTGAAACCTCTATGATGCTGTGACCCAGTGACGGATCCCAACTTAAGAAGAAAAACTTCGCTTTTTCTTGCACACCCACAGGTTGGAGAAAGTGAGAGACTGCATTAGATATCAGATCTGTTTTCCCTCAGCATGCATAACTCACAAAACGGGGGTGCCCCATTTCCTCCTAAAATATACAGGTGGATAGCATATACCTACTTATGCTTTAGTTGTCCAGCCGAGAATCAGATTGTATCAGCTTTAGTTTGGAAAGTCAGATTTTTTTCAGAAATAGGATGGATTACAGAACTACATATTACTACTACTACTCTTATTATTTAATAGTATTGTGTTTCTGTGGTGACTGTCACCATTAGTACCTGGGTGTCTGCATTTGACAGTGGGCTTGTAAACCTCCACTGTACCCTCTAGAGCAGTGGTTCCCAAACTTTAACAGCCCACAAACCCCTTTGACTAAGTTGTGAAATCTCATGAACCCCCCCTCCTAAAAATGAATATTTCAGGGATTTAAGTTTAAATTTCCTCCACACTCCACAAGGCTCCTGCTGCTGGACCCTGTTGACCCCAGTCAACTGAGCTCAGGCTGCTGGTCCTGCTGACCGCCAGAGCTCAGGCTGCCAGCCCCAACTGCCCTGCCCTGCTCTCCCTGGGGCTTGGGCTGTCTGCCCTGCAACTGGGTCCCACCTGCTGCCTCCATTGCCCAGGTCTTCTGGCCGCCCTCAGTGAATTTTTTCTGGCTAACCCCCTGTAACATTCTGCAAACCCCTGCTCTTAAGGCTTCTCTCCATTATGATATTAATTAGTACATCCAAAGGACGGATATCATGACAGCCAGGATAGTTTTTGGCACAGACTGTGGCCAGGGTCACTTCCTGCTCCAAGGGAGGAATCTCTCCAAACAGTTTAAAGATCTGAACAGTACCTGTTAGTAGCTATACAGTTCCACACCACCCCCAAGGGAACACTTGCTACCTAATGAAATAGACACAGATGAAGCAATAGCTCATGGAAACCAAAGAGTGAGGATTTAAAAAAAAAATCTGGTAGAAAACCCCATCTGCTGCCCTTGTTTCCTATGGGATACTGATCTGAGCTCCTAGTTCAACTCTCCCTCCCCCACCCCTAGACAGCTGGAGGGGGAAGAGGACAAAACTGAAAACCTGCACAAAAGTATACGTTTCCTTCCGCATGCATATCCCTCCCTTCTTTACCTTCCCCTCTTCTCTGCAGTTGAATGGGTTGAATTGCTTGTTTTAACTTTGCTCAAGAGTTACCAGTTGGTGTGGAGATACGTCACCGCTGCTGCATCTGTCTCTCTTCCCCCCCCCCCCCCGGTCACAGCTGCAACATCCGTTTTCTAGGAGGTTACCCCTCCTCCTTTCTCCCCCCAGCATCGCTGAAAGCAGTACCGCAAAGTAGACACTTTGCTAGTAAAAAGGAAGGAACCACTAACTCAAGGGATCCTCATTAATTTTATCATTCTTCTGCAAGCACTACCTCAGGCCGGTTTTTTGCCTTATTACAAATAGTTCCTCTGGACTCAGTTCACTAGTTTTTGCAGTTAGTCAGAAGAGGTATTTTCAAAGGCCAGTTGAGTGTAAGCATGCAAAATTAAATGCAGATTATTCTGGAGAAGAGTATAGGGTGATACAGAAGCCAGTTAAACAAGTATCCATAAATAGAAAAGAAAGTGATGGCATTTAATTTTCAGCAGACTAAGTGATTCCAAAGCAAATAAATATGCTACATAATGCTGTTTCTGTTACTTCACTGGAAATGGAGACTACACTTTTTATGCCTATAGTTTGGAAATGTGCAAATGTTTGGTCAGATGCAATCCTGTATATACAAGATTTGCTGGGTGTATGTTTGATTTATTTAATCCAGATGTTTGCATTTTAAATAATTTAGAAGACTAATATATTAAATAACTAGACATGACAAAATACATCAAAGTAGCAAGAATACATATAATGAGACACAGGACAAAGCAATCACACTGTCACTGATGGAGTAGATTAATAGAATGAATGTGTACCCCATTAGACTATATTACTTATCACTTTAGAGGCCATCCAGAGGCATTGCAGAAGTTAGGATACCCATATTTCATCTCATTTGATATAATTTAATTTGTAGCTTATTACAATGCTTTACCCTGTATTTTTGTAATGTTTTAGCTGACTTATCCACTTATAAATATTGCAAATTAGAGCTACATAAGCAAGAGGTAACAGGAGTGGTTGGGGCATGGAAATACTCACAGATGTAGAGATATTGTAAAGACAAACTGAGGAGAGAAATCAGAGGGGAAACGTGACAAAAAATATACAAAATATTTAATGGCCTACAGAAGGTAAAGAAGGAATGTGTTCCCCTCCCTCATAGTACAAGAGCAAGAGGCTATTCAGTGACATTGTCACTCAAAATGTGGGGAAAGAGAACATAGCGACTTCCTTGCCATTGCCCACAGAGTAGATAATGAGGAACTGAAGGGTGGAGAGTGGGAGGAACTGACTCATTTCCCCCCATCCCCAGTAAGAGTAGCTGATTGGCTGCACAGCAAAGAGTGAACAACGCACTGGATGAAAAGGGGTGAAGTAACTTAGCTGCTCCCCAGGGCAGGAGTGGAATTGTGACTCATTGTCTTGGCTGCTCCTGGAGCCATGCAGCTGTATGCTCTCCCTCACTCAGGAAAGATTATAAAGTTACAGTCTAGCCCAAAAGGAAGAGACACAGATCTCTATGTTAAGGTTTTTAAATGCACTCTACAAATAGCCACATCCCTAAAGCAAAAGAGCTGTGAGCAAAGTAATTGTTTAAAAATAAACTTTCCAAACTTTTATTTGATAAGTACCTTTTAATCTTAAATACCTTCTATTTGGGGGCCTTATTCTTTTAATCTTTGTGAGTGTGATTATTTCAACCAGACATTGTACTAGGAAAGATAAAATTAACATCGAGGAACAGGTAATAGAAAAAGTTAACTGGAATATTTAAAAGGTTTCTCTTGCTCTGGACTTCTCTGCTTCTGCAGAGAGGTTATCCGAGTTTTATGCTCATATAAATTTTTTAGTCTCTAAGGTGCCATAAGTACTCCTTTTCTTTTTGACTGTGAGAAGCAGAGAGACAGGGCTTCTAAAGCAAAGAGCTCATTAAAGCAGCGATTGTGAGGATTTCCGAGCAAAGGAACTGCCTGCTGTTATGTTTCTACTGTGTTTAAGAAAACAAGACTGTTCAGTTTTTGTAAATAAAAAAAGTTACACTGAGAACATCCCTAACTCGTATAATCAATTTCTTATCCTAATGGAAACAACCCTGCAAGCCTGAATACCTGGGTGAAAGGGGAAACACATCTAGAAATGTGTGTTTATTCATGTCCATGTGAAATAAAAAAAAACCTATCAGAAGAGAAGTGGTGGCTTATGGAAGAGTCCTTGCCTGTACAGCTCAGGTGGAGCAGAGCTACCAGACAGCTAGAGAAAGTTCAGGGGACCTGAAGCCAGGGAAGAGATTCTGAGAGCCAAACTCTCCAAAGGAATGATCTAGAGAAAACTCTAAGGGGTACCTCATGGAGTTAACCTTAACTTATTCGATGAAGTGAGCTGTAGCTCACGGAAGCTTATGCTCAAACAAATTTGTTAGTCTCCAAGGTGCCACAAGTACTCCTTTTCTTTTTACCCTCTCCTGTAGGTTTTTTTTTTTTTTTTTTAAATGTGAGGAGGTGATTTGACCTTTACATTGCACTTTGCTACTGACACACAAATGCAAAACACATTATGTTTTATTCATTGTGTAGGCATATGTGGATTTGGGGGAGAAAATTGGGGAATCACCACCACCTCAGACCACAGGATATTAATCAAGAATTTATCACACAGCCAAGTACTCCTACACTGGAATAAACACTGATTTTTTTTTCCAGTAATGGATCTTAATCCATTTATAAAAATCAGAGCTGCACGGAAATTGCTTGAGTTTATGATGTAGTAAAGAATTGCTATCATTTGAGTTGACCACTGTAAAGCATTGTTTATATTGATGTTTAAGAAGCTGAATCTAATATAAATTTCAACAGTTCATTTTTAAAAATCAATAGAAAAATGTCAATTTATATTTTTAATGGAGCTTTTTTTAAAAAAAAAAAATAAAAATCCAGTGTCTAACAGATGACCCTTTAAATAGTATCCTCTAATTTTTTTTCCTTTTAAATTCCTTAACTCTTACCAGGGCTCTTTTGCTTCCCAGTGGATGCCTAGAAAAAAAGTCTTTCAGCACAGCAAACCCTCTTTGAATGTGTGTGTGATGCTGCAACAGGACTCAATTTCATCACTAAGGCAATGGTGTAAATTCTATTATGGAGCAGCAAAAGTTTATTTAAGATATTCAAAATAAAAAAAAATCTACAAGACAGCCAGTGGGATTTGTCCTGATAAGGAGTTCAGGGCTGTACGCAACGGTGGAGGTGGCTAAATGGAAAACATTGTGTATTAGGAAAGTAAATAATATAAAATGAGGTGCAAGATATTTTTTCAGTGAACCACTGGAAACAATTCTAGGTATTTTTAGCAGTTGAAGAAAAAAATTTTTTGTTTTATACACAAAGTTTTCCAGATATTTCTTATCAAGGAAGACAAACTATAAACAGTCAGTATTCAAGCTATAGTACAAAGGAAGCTACACAGCCTCTGGCCTGCCAAGATAAGAAACCTTAGAACTATAGTTGACAGCAAAAGCAAATGACCCAGAAGCAAGGCTGGATCTTCGTAAGTAATTGGCAGTATGAAGAAAAAAAATTCTCAATTAAAAAAACCCAAGCATTTAACAAAGACAGAGGATAAGAGGAAGGTGAATGTAATGACACTGATAATGAAAACGTGTGACCTGATTTTTCAGAGATGCTGTGTGTTCAGCATGTCCTGGAGCTCTTAATGGGAGAGGGTGATCTGGTCCATAGATTCCACTTTGATTCTCACCCTTTTACACATATATGCAAAAACTATGCTCCATTCATTGTTTAGGCATGTGGGGGTTTTGAATAAAATTACCCCTGAAACATTATCCTTTCCCACCACAGGATATTTATCAGCCAACCACCTCCCTGACTTCAGTGGTAGCTGCAAGTGCTCAGCCCTTCTGAAACGCAAACCTTTGTTTTGTTAGAAGACTGAGGTTGCTAGTTATTTGGCCAATTACACTGTGAAATCCAGTGGGAAAAGTTTGGGTTTTTTTCTAAAGTTATTCCATCCCCCCCTCTGCTCATGTATCAATATCCCATAGTAAACAGCCACCCCCTCCCCCAAAAGAGAGAGACCTAAAAACAAATTTTCCAAATTTCATCCAAGAACCCACCTACTCCTTTTGTTGCCCCTATTCAAGGAACCACTAATATCTTCCAATCAGAAAAGGAGACGGGGGGAGGAACAACACACGACCCTGAAGTTAGGACTCAAAATTCGCATTTAGGAAAGAAGCTTGGTCTTCAGAAGTGCTGAGCACCTACAAATATAAATGATGTCTACAGGAACAGAGCATATTCAGCACCCCTAAGAAGTCAGGTTTCAGAGTAGCAGTCGTGTTAGTCTGTATTCGCAAAAAGGAAAGGAGGACTTGGGGCACCTTGGAGGCTAACACATTTATTTGAGCGTAAGCTTTCGGGAGCTACAGCTCACTTCATCGGATGCATTCAGTGGAAAATGCATCCGATGAAGTGAGCTGCAGCTCCCGAAAGCTTACACTCAAATAAATGTGTTAGTCTCCAAGGTGCCCCAAGTCCTCCTTTCCTTTTTCCTTAAGAAGCCAGGCTACTTTTAAATTTATTTAAATTTTACTTTTAATTATGGACAAAGGAGCCTAACGTTAGGCGCTCCTGTTCTAAGGCCGTCAGCCTGAGCCCACAAATTAGCCTTGCGGCACCTCCCGAGGGTCCCTACATTCAGGCTCCAGCAAAGGAAGCCGCGAATTGAATTTTCTACAGAACATCTTGCAGCAGCCCGCAATGAAACCCGGAGGTGACTAGCTCACGTGCCTTTGATGATCTGCGGCACCACGCAGGAAGAAGGAAGGTGATCCCCGAGCTCCCGAAGCCCCAATCTCTTCACACAGTCTTAAATCGCACCCGGAAACACCGTCGATTCCAGTCTGCCGCGTTGTGGGGAAGGCGCCTCCGTGCACGGCGTTAGCCCCCTCCCAGCTCCGGCGCGGAACTAGCGCGCCTGCCAGAGCCGGTCTTTAATGGGCGCAGCTTTACATCCCGCCCCCAAAGGCTTTCCAAGGGCCAATCAGCAGCCTGCTTTCGAGCTCTTCTTGCCATTATTGCACCCCGGTAAAGCGTACGGTCGTGTTGGTTGTATTACGAGGTCCGAATTCAAAAACCAAGCTGGCACCTCTGCTTCCAGCGACATGAAGCCGGGCTGGCTTTTAGAGAGCTTCCGGGATTTGGAGGCATTTTCCTGTCAGCACTGTCTCTGGATGATTATTTGTTTTGCCATTTTCTGCAATATCTTTTACGTGGTCCTTATTAGTTCTCCTTGGCTGGCCCTGGCCGATCCAAAATAGGAAGGTATTTGTCTTGTCTCTCTTACACCGTCTATGAACACCCCGCGTTCCTCCAGCAGCCCCCTTTTTGGTTTCAGAGTAGCGGCCGTGCTCGTCTGTATTCGCAAAAAGGAAAGGAGGACTTGTGGCACCTTAAGAGACTAACAAATTTACTAAAGCAGAAGCTTTCGTGAGCCACAGCCCACTTCATCGGATGCATTTGCAACCCAATGCATCCGATGAAGTGAGCTGTGGCTCACGAAAGCTTCTGCTCTAATAAATTTGTTAGTCTCTAAGGTGCCACAAGTCCTCCTTTCCTTTTTGGTTTTGTTTGGCTTTAGCATCGGCCTTTCGCTCTGAAGCTGGTCTTACTCCCGGGCAGTGCACCCAGAAGACTTCCCCTTCGCAGCGATGAGTTGGTCAGTTAACCCAGCGGGTGCGCTAATGGAGAAGAGCCTCCTGCATCCGGACCGGTTTCTCTCAAGATTTCTTGCTTGCAGCGGGGTTAGCTGAACTAGCGGTAGAAAGCAGCTTGCCCACCCCAGAAAGGGTGACCGCCCCCACTGGGGTATTTGGAGGGAGTTATCAGAATACTGAACGCTAGCAAGAAGTTTTCAAAACGCTGGGTTCTTTCTAACCAGCTGGACCTACGCGGTGTAAAGTCAGCCCCCAGAGCAAACCGAGGAATGGCGGGAGCTCCCAGACTTTTCCCTTGTATTGTTTCTTTGGTCCCTGGTACTCCCCGCTCTCCCTGCACCGAGCAAAGGTTTCTTGCAATTACCCAAAAAGAAAAGGAGGACTTGGGGCACCTTAGAGACTAACACATTTATTTGAGCATAAGCTTTCGGGAGCTACAGCTCACTTCATCGGATGCATTTGGTGGAAGCTGTAGCTCCCGAAAGCTTATGCTCTAATAAATGAGTTAGTCTCTAAGGTGCCCCAAGTCCTCCTGTTCTGTCTGCGAATACAGACGAACACGGCCGCTACTCTGAAACTTGCAATTACCCCTTTCCCCCGCCAGAGGCCGCTGTGCCCATTGTGCCGCCCCAAGAGCGGGCCGCGCAGCGCACGGCTCCGGGGGCCAGGTGAGGAGACTCGGGATTTGGGGAGGGAGAGAGCGGGGCGCAGGGGGCTGCTGGGGGAGGGGGGGATATGCCACACAAACTGGGGTTCCGAAGGGCTATTGGGGGGAAGACTGGGCTGGGGCACAGGAGCTGGCAGGGGTGCTGAGAGCCATTGAACCACTTCAAGCCAGGGGGTGCTGCAGCACCTCTGGGAGCTAGTGGGGTGACCACATTGAGCCAGGGGCTGAATGGGAGTGAGGGGTGCAGGGCCATGTGGGTGCAGGGGGTGTGTAGGGGTGCAGCGACACATAAGGAGTGGGGCAGATGTGCCTGACTGAATGGGAGAGGCTAGGGGTCAGCCAGGGTCTGCATGAGGGAGGCTCCCCAACTCCCTAACAATCTCCTCCCCTGGCAGAAAAAAAAAAAAAGTTCCAGACTTCTCTCACCCACACTCAACAAACCCGCAGGTTCACTCCCTAGTACTTTCCCAACAATTACTTCCCCTTTCCCCAGCTCCTCCATCACCCCTGAGTCCCCCAAACCTTTGCACTGCTACTCAGGGGTGCCAGGAATTTCTCTGTCACACATACATACACACAGTCTGCCCTGCCCCCCACCCCCATCTATGAGGAAATTGCTGACTCCTTCTTATTGGGGTGAACGTTAATCTAGGGAGCCTCCCCGTTGAAGTCTTATGGCACCCACTGTCGGTGCACCCAAGCTGCGAACGCTTATGCCTGTAAGTAGTTCTGCTATTGTCAATGGGACAACTCAGGTGTGTAAGGTTCGTCACACAGGCCTGGGCCTAAAATTTAGAGATTTTAGAAAACACGATGGCGTAACAGGCTAAATTCTAAAACTCTTGGTCTTGTCTGCTCAGGGAAATTGACTGGAATCGGTAAAGCAAAATAAACTTCCTCCTATTCCCCTGCGATTCTTACTGCTTTAAAGGCACTGAACGATTTTACTGTGGCATTTTAGCTATAAACTCATTTTGCCCTCTAGTGCAATGCAGAAACAGTAGTTTCTGCATTGCAAAGTATACCTTTGATTGAAATAATTTCCATACATTTGTAGTCAGCGGAGATTACATTGCATGGTGCAAAAAATAAGAGTGGTTGACTAGGACCTGAAAAGAGAAACTTAATGAGCTGAGAGTTTATGGAATGATTAGAGGACCCTGTGCTAATATTCTGTCACTTCTCACCAGCCGAGAAGGGTTGGATTGGATTGATGCTTGAATGGGAAATCCTCGGAACAACCTTAGAGCTTTATAACATGATGTTCATGATGTCATAGATAACACTTCTAACAGAGAGCTCATTCCTGAAGTCCTTATGCATTTTCATTGATTTCAAAAGCAATTTTGCCTGCTTAAGAACTACAAAATCAAGCTCCTGTACTGAGAATATGCACAGTAGGATGCTGGGAAGTACTGTGGTGTGCAGTCTGTCATTAAAGATCCTATGCATCTTTTCCTGAGACTAAGTGTGTTAATGGACAAATTAATTTTGAAGTAATTCCTTTCAGCTTTCCTAAATCTCCCCCAGTTTCAGTTGGATATTTACTGTATTCTTCACTTCCTTTTTAAACTGTTGTGTAGTTTTACCATATGCTCTTTAATAATTACTGTGAGTTCCAACATTTAACATTTTAATGTAACTTTTACATTTCAATAAAATTTGCCATTGAGATTTCAACATACTATGTTGCAGCAGCATGCTAGTGTATCCGAAACGGAAAGTTAAACTGACTAACTGATTTTCATAGTATAGGCTTCAAAAAGTACACAAAGTAGCCAAACAATAGAAATAACCATACATTTGTGTTTAAACATTCTTGCAGCTGTAATATTTAAGTGTATTGTTAGTAACATGGGCAAAGAAAGTTAATTTTATAAACCATATTATTTTGACTAGTGTCTCATTAAAAAGAGGGTGGGTTTCTGTCTTCACTTTGTTTCTTCAATCTTTCTTTTTTGTTGTCCCAGATCCTGATTCCTTCTGTACTTCATTGCATTTGTGATGTTTCTGTTTCAGATCTGCTGTCCTTGGACCTTAGTCTTTTTAGCTGATTCTTGATTTTTTTGCTTTTATCCACAACTGGATATCAGGGACAAAAGTTAGTAGGTACATCCTGCAAAGAGACCTATACTGTCTTAATGGCTGTGGCGTATCATTGAATTTTACCATTACAACTTTGCATCCTAGTTTCTTGAACTGCTGAAGATGTACTTTCCCCTGAATAATACACATCAGGTTACTAGGGGAAAACTATGAGCTAAAGCAGATTGAATTATTAGTGAATATTTACACAAGGGTAAATTCTGGACCTACATAAGTCAATGGCAGATTTGTCATTGAGTTCAACAGAGCCCAGGATTTCACCCCTAGTAAGTTTAGCATTTTGTGGAACTCGTTTACTTTGTAATTACTATGTTCAGGACCATGTGGTTTTTGTGTAAAATATGTTGGAATCAATGTTCCCTCTAATTTTTGACAGGCCATGTGCACAAAAAATTTCTTCTGTGCAAATTTTTGACAGGCAGTGTGCGCAAAAAAATTCATCTCTGCAAATTTTTGTGTGTGTGGTGTTTCGCCATGTGCATGGGGTTTAGGGTCTGTGTGCACACGCACAGCTTAGAGGGAACAGTGGTTGGAATACCAAGGGCTAACTCTTCCCACTGGTTGCACTTCCAAACAAAGGGTAAGGGACAGAAAATTTTAAGTAGTAATTAAACAGTGTGATTAGTGGTGTGTGAGATTTCAGCAGCCATCTTGAAGACACACACACAGCACTAAGAGGTGTAGTTGACTAACATGGCCCTAAGGTATGTCTACACAGGGAAAATAAGGCAGGGTATGAATTTAAAACATGATAGATATTCTGGAATAGCTCCCTGTATGGACACTCATATGCTGGAATAGGAGTATCTGCATGGGGAGCTATTGCAGAATAGTTTATTCTGCAACAGCTGCTCTGATCAATTTCCCTCTGTAGACAAACCTTAGAGGATAACTTGAACTACTTGAACAAAACAAACATTGGAATTAATCAGACACAATATCAGATACAGCGGCAAAGAGTCCTGTGGCACCTTATAAACTAACAGATGTATTGGAGCATAAGCTTTCATGGGTGAATAAATCCGACGAAGTGGGTATTCACCCACGAAAGCTTATGCTCCAATACGTCTGTTAGTCTATGAGGTGCCACAGGACTCTTTGCTGCTTTTACAGATCCAGACTAACATGGCTACCCCTCTAATATCAGATACATTACTGGAAATAGCATATCTTGAAAGAGTGATGAATTATTTTAAACAAAAATATAATTAAAAAAATAGCAGAAAAATACAATTATTTTAATTTTAATCCAAATAATTGATTTATATGATTCCTGGTCATGGCTTGATGGTTGCTTCAGAATTAAGAGATCTTGTGTAGGCAGGTGAAATGGGAACTAAAATAAATAGCACACTTTTCTCAGAAGGGAACACTACAGCAATAATGTTAATTGCCACAAAATTACCACTTTCCTATGCAGTCATACTTTCTGAAAATTATGTGGGTTATTTTATGATCAGTGTGCAATTATTTGTTTAATAAAGAAAGTTTTATTGTTTATAAATAAAATATTTCTTTGCAATAATTTAAATGCAACAATACATAATTGGCAAATATAAATAGTAATAGAAATCCAGTGAAATTTTACTAGAGCATTTTCACAATGTAGTTAGATAACTTAAAATAAATTTTTTTTTCTGATTCCAATTCTCAGATCAAAATGTGTATACCTTAGTTTCTAAGCCTTCTTATAACTTTGTCAATGAACTGAAGACATCTCCTCGTTTCCAGGCGGATGATCTCCCAGGAGCACAGGCTGTATTGTTTGTCTTTTAGAAAATTATCTATCTTTTGGAAGTACTTTTTCAGTTTCAGTCTAATGATTTCCTCACTCCTTGAGTAGGGTTGTTTCTTCTCCATCTTCTCTGTCAAACATGCTTCCAGATGCTCAATTTGCTGATTAAGTCCATTTTGGAATTTTTCAAGAGATCTTCCATCCCAGGCAGCTAAGGTTAGATTTTTGGTAAAGACATAGAAGGTCTGTTGCAGGATCTCCTGGATTTCCACCTTGGCATTCTCTTTGTGTCTGAGCTTTAGAAACTGTTCAGGGAACTTGAAGTGCATTTTCTCACTTTGACATTGCTCAGGAAATTGTTGACCCATTTTGTTCAGAAGGTGTAAATTGCCCTGGATCACTTTGTTGTGCAGGAGGGGAAGAATATTACAATCCAGAGTTGAGACTTTGGTGGTGCACAGCAGCACAAGGCTAATTTGCAGCAAACAAAAAGTTGTCATGATAATGATGATGTCTTACACTTCTCAACTGAGTATAAATCCAGACAGACACACTGGAATGTTTTGAAGGTCTTTTGTAGATGCCTGACTTTTTCTTCCATCACTATAAACTTAATTATTCGGTAGGAGAAGTTTTCTTTCATCATTTTTGGTTTTCAAGGATTTTCCCTTATGTTTTTGAAACTTACCACTTTCACTTTCTGCTTAATGACTTCATTATCTTGTACCACTTTCCTTTTTCTTTTGATTAGAAAATTAAAATATGGTATCTCCCCTTAGCTCATCTAGTCCATACTCCTGCTAATTCTCTACTGTAAATTTACTCCAGATTGAAAGAGGTCTCAAAGAAGTGCCAGATCTGTTATGGAAATTTCATTAGTTCTTAATATTTTAGCACCAGAAGAGCTTGTTTAAATACATGGATAATGTTATCATTTCCCTGTGGGGATAGGAAAGTTTTTAACACTATTTAGCAGGACTTACTCTTCCTGAAATTCAGTTAAGCAGTCTCTGCCTCAGTTCCCCATCTGTAAAAATGGTATATTTCCATTCTCCTTTGCTTTGTTTAATCTGATGTGAGGAAGTGTGAATAGAAAAGCAGACAGGGCTGTTTAGGAATTTGTATAGTAAGCTTGTGGCAATGTCATTGATATTAGGATCTTGATAAGTAATGCTCAATTTTAGGTTTCTTCTGCTGTTTTCCTTTCTTTCTGTTTTCTCCTGTGCTAGTTTCTGGTCACCTCTCACTAGCCAAACAGAGTTGGACTGGCTTGATTCTTGAATGAGGGAGAGTGCTCATCTTTTCCCCACTTTCCCTCAAGCTTTCAAAGAACACTTCAGAGCTTCAGGAGTGGTATTAATAATGCAAAAATGGACAGTCTTATCTGAAGGTCTGTTTTTGCAGATAAATTCCCATTGACCTCAGTGGAAGTTTTGCCAGCTTAGGCCCCTCTTGAATAGGCCCTCAGTGTGTTTTGAATCCGTGCACAGCTTGCTGTCAGAAGGCAAGTTTTTACATAAGATGTATAACACAGGTCTTTAGTATTCTCTATTATGTTAGAGAGCTGTATTTAAATGTTGTGTTGTTTTAATCTTGGAAACTATTTGGTTATAAAGCAAACAATCAATAAGACTGTCTTCTGAAACAGCTTGTCATTTCCCCATGTTAAGGGAATATGACTATTCTTTACAGAGAAAAATCTCAATTTTAAATCTACCCAAAGAATTATAGAAATATTCTTAATGTGAATGATTTCTCTTATAAGTACTGAATCTTCAGTTGTTTAACTTTAGTGGAAACATGTATAGTTGGGAAATTTTTTACTTCTAACCTTATATTTCCACTTAAAAGCAAAAATCTTTGTTTATTCCTTAAATGTTCGATATGGTATAGACTCACCTTATGATGTTCATTTGCAAATGTTTTGTATCTAAATGAAAGCATCTAAAATAACTTGCTGATATCATTATGTGAACAGTGAGATTTTATGTATCAATATAGAATCAAATAACCTGGTAATTGGCTAAGAAGTCACGAGTATAAAATTATTTATATTAACTGGGGAATTAGTTATCAGTCACCGCTTAAATAACTTTCTCACCATGCTCAAAGACAGAAAGCATCTTTCTAAGAATTGTTATGAGAAAGTGTCTTCTTTGATGATCATTTAAGTTTAAAGACTGTTTAGAAAGACTTTTAAAGCTGAAAGGCTTTTTTTAGAAGAAGGAGTCATTTGAAACATATTTCAACTCCTATTAAATACTGAGGGAACTAAAGGGATAGCTCAGCAAATGAGCTAAATAAAAGAGTTAAAATTCTAATGTCAGTGATGTTCTGAGAATTTTCTTGTCACAAAGTCAAAAGGAAGATGACCATAAAATTAAAGATGATTTACAGTCCTGCTACATGTGCATTAGTAGATTGTGTATGAGCTGAAGAAGCTACCAGGACATTGTAGTGTTTAATCAATGAAAAGGTGATAGCAGCTGATATTTCAATCCAGCCAAGCCCCTGAAAGAGTTGTCTTTTAACATCACATACAAACTGTGAAAAGAAAAAGGTGTAAATCTCTCTAAATCGAGCACTTCCTTTCACTATTCAGTGCATCTTGGTGTAACACAGTGAACACAACTGGAATGCATGCAGATAATTCTCAGTGGCTATTGCCAGCTTGAGGGAGGAAGAGTTAAGATTGCATTGTCATGTACCTTAATTGTGTATTTCCTGGTTTTCAGAAGTTTCGTAAGACATGGCATTAAGGGTAGATGGGGTCTCTCAGGATCACAATAGGCATTTCAACTTCCCCTATGGTGATCTTCTTGTCTGGGAAGAAAGTCCCTGCTTGCAGCTTCCTGAATGGGCTAGTATTCTGAAAGATGCGTGCGTCACGCACCTTTCCGGACCAGCCTGTATTAATGTCTGTGAAACTCCCATGGTGATCTACAAGCGCCTGGAGAACCATAGAGAAATACCCCTTAATGTACTCGGTGGCTAGGTGGTCTGGTGCCAGAACTGGAATACGCATGCCATCCATCGCCCCTCCACAGTTAGGGAAGCCCATTTGTGCAAAGCCATCCACAATGTCATGCACGTTGTCCAGAGTCACAGTCTTTCAGAGCAGCATGCGATTAATGGCCCTGCACACTTCCATCAACACAAGTCCAATGGTCGACTTTCACACTCCGAACTAGTTAGTGACCGATCGGTAGCAGTCTGGAGTAGCCAGCTTTCACAGGGCAATCACCACGCGCTTCTCCAGTGGCAAGGCAGCTCTCATTCTTGTGTCCTTGTGCCGCAGGGCTGGGGCGAGCTCATCACCCAGTCCCATGAATGTGGCTTTCCTCATCCAAAAGTTCTGCAGCCGCTGATTATCATCCCAGACATGCATGACGATGTGGTTCCAGCACTCAGTGATTGTTTCCTGAGCCCAAAAGTGGGTTTCTGCTGTGGTTAGCATCTCTGTGAATGCCACAAGCAATCTCGTGTTGTATCTACTTCACATGGTGAGATCAATGTCACACTCCTCTTGCCTTTGCAGTTCAAGGAATAACTGCACTGCTACTCATGATGTGTTAGTTAGAGCAAACAACATACTGGCCAACCGTGTGGGATCCATTCCTGCAGACCAAAGAGGCAGAGCGTGCAGTACACAAACCGTTGAAAGATGGCACCAAATGTGGATGGAAGCACAGGGATTGCTGGGAAGCGAAGCAGTGCATCATGGGGCGTTGGGACAGGACCCAGGATGCCCCTTGACCCCCTCCGCCTTCCCACAACTCCCACAATGGGGCACCTTGACAGCAGAAAAGTGATGTTCAGCAACAGGTTGAGCAAGTGCAGAATGACTGTTGAGTGATATCTTGCTGCTGAGGGTGAGCAGAGAATCAAAGGAGGGTCTTCTCCAAGAAAGCGGCATCCACCTTGGCCCTTGTGCGGCTCGCCTGTGTGCAGCAATGGTGCCTCCCCCCGCCCTCCAGTGATGGCAGAGTGGTGCGGGAAAGTTACCCTTAATGGGGCAAGAAACAAAACAGCTCTGCCAAAGAACCTGCGCCAGCAGATTGCCCAATATCTCCATGAGAGTTTCCTGGAGATCTCTGAGGCAGTTTCCCATGAAGTGAGGGAACCAATCAACACCCTGTTCCTCCTCTCACACTAGGCATGTAATGGTATGCGCATCATACAGACACAAGCCTGCTTTCTGCAACCTTTCTGCCCCCAAAAACTCGCTTCAGCGATTCCCAAAATCAAAGCCACTTACCAGGGGCCTCCTCTCCTGTTTGCACTTCGCCAAGCTCTGACAGCTGTGACAGCATCCTGTCTGGCAAGAAATCACTTCTCAATAGCTGTGATTGTAAAACCCCCATTTCTGTTTGTTTTATCTTTATGGCCCCCACTTTTCTATTGTTAATCTGTCTGGTTCTTTAATTGTTTCTGTCTGATGTATAATTAATTTTGCTAGGTGTAAGTTAATTAAGGTAGTAGGATATAATTGGTTAGAGAATTATGTTACAATATGTTAGGATTGGTTAGATAGATTTCAGTAAAATGATTGGTTAAGGTATAGCTGAGAATATTACTATTTAAATTAGGGGCAAACAGGAAGTAAGTTGGGATTCAAAAATAAGGAAAAAGGAACTTGGATTTAAGCTTGCTCGAAGTTCACCCCAATAAACATCAAATTGTTTGCACTTCACACTTTGGGTATTGTTGCTCTCTGTCATGCGAGAAGGACCAAGGAAGTGGGAGAGTGAAGGAATAAGCTCTCTAACATCTTGGTGCCATGACTTGAATAGGTGAGTGGCAGCCTGTAAGTCCCCCTCCCCAACAGTCCACGCAGCTGCTTGGGGTGTAGGGTATGGCGAACTCTCGTGATGGTAGTTGCGGGTTCTGGCAAGCTGGGGTAATGGATTTTTTGATCAAATGGATAAGGAAGAATCAGGACCCATACCAGGTGAAGGGGTTCACCTGGGATGAGATTGAGAAGGAGATGGGGGAGGTTTTAGGAGACCCCAAGGGAAAGGAGTGTAGGAAAAATGGAATGGTATTACAAGGGTTGTGTGCTGGGATGGCATACTGGGTAAAAAGGGAAACCGATCTCCTCCAACATATTAAGGATTTGGAGAGGATTGTGGATCAGCAACAGATTTTAACAGAAAATCCATGTTGGCGGTAGAGGTAGCGGATTTGAAGGCACGGGATGCTGCATGGACAGAGGAGTCTTGTGAGGCAATCTGGAGAGAGAGGGACGAACTGCTGGGGAGAGTAGGAGACTTAGAGGAGGAATTGGATCAATGTAAACATGGGGGCAATGGACTAATGGAACTGAAGGAGACACCTTCACCACCCTACCCTGGAAAAACACTGTACCCATCACTGCCAGTGGACATTGTAAGCTGGCGATCCACACTTATAGTCCCTGCGAGAAAGGTTACCCGGGAGGAACTGCAGGAGGCAGGAATAGTGGCCCTTATTGCGGGGTCCGGGGAACATGCCCCACAAGTAGTAGAACAGGCAGAAATCCGCCTCTTGTCCCTGAAGGACAGGGAGGCAGTACTGGGCCATTTGAGAAAGGTACCCCGAGATGAATGGGATCAGTTTGTGCTGTGGCTAGTGGAGGTGTGCAGGGAGATAGAGGGTCTAACTCGTGAGGACCAGGTGATCAAATGGTATAGTCTTTTGGGACGGGGCACCTTAGGAATCAATGTGGCAGGATTGGCACACCCATTTCTAATCCCTGGACAGGTGACAAAACAGTTGTTTGGGGTGTACTCTGCAGGGACGAATAAGATGAAGAGAATCCCTGGGGAAACAGGGCGGGATACACTTAATCGCATACGGGCATGGTGCTGGGTGGATCCCCTTGACAGTCCATGGGTGATACCCCAGACAGGGGCACCAGGACCTGGTGGGAGTGTGGAGCAGGGCAGGGGTGTGGAATTGCTGGAGAAATGGTTGGAGCTGAGCAATCCACAGTTTGTGGGGTATTTAAGGTTACAGCACCCTGAACTTTCTTCCAATCAGCTACCCCAGTTTCTGGAACAGGCAGATGTGTGGAGGCAGATGCATCGGCGGGAGAGCCAGTCCATGTTATTACTGCGGGGGATCAGTACAAGATGGAAAGGGCTGGGTCAGCCCGGAGGGGAGGATGTAGAGGGAGAAGTTGTGGCTTTGGTGGGGGGGGAGGGTAGTCAAGGACAAGCAGGCAGCTATAGAGCAATAGATCCAGAGACTGCAGGCTAAACTTACTATCCAGGGATCTTACCAGATCAGGGGGAAAGTGGCCCTGGAGGTCAGGGGACGGGGACTGCCTGAAATGCCAGGCACACAATTTTGCTTGGAGATAGGAATGTGTTCGGTGCCAGGACCCCCGGCCCCCACTGTGAACCAGTGGGAGGGACAGAGGTGGGTGCTGTGACTATGTCCATGTTCTCAGTTTAGGACGGGACACATCTGGTCGCCCCATGCTCCAGGAGGTGATCAAAGGGAGTCCCAGGAGGGATTTTTTGGTAGACACTGGAGCAGCCATCAGTTTAACCACATGGGGACAGGGGAGACACTCAGAAGGAACTGTGACAATTGTAGGGGCAACGGGAGGGGAGACACAGTTAACCCTGAGATGGGGACAGATCAAAGGAATCTGGGGGGAAGGGGAGATCATGTGGGGTTGTAATGATATGCTTAATCTGTTGGGGGCAGGAGATTTACACAAACTGGGATTTGTACTGAATTTAGCCAATTGGGTGTGTTTACTGGGGCAGACACAGGATGGTCAGGGTGATACTATTCCTATGGGGATAGCCACTATGACCATTAAAGCGGCACATGCCCTCCCACCACCGCCAGCAGGGTGGGAACACATCCCTGTGTGGGATAAGGATAACCTGGATTGTGGTAGGGGCAGCATGGAGGTACTGCTAGAAGGAGGGGACCCTCCCCCACAGAAACAATATCCTATTCCTCGGGAGGCATTGGCAGAGGTAGGGGCAACAATTGGGGAATTGGAACAGAGGGGATTGATTAGAGTGGTTGCATCCCCTTGTAATGCTGCTGTGGCGCCAGTGAGAAAGCCAAACATTACATGGCACCTCACTGTTGATGACAGGGCACTAAATGCTCTGGCCAATTCACCAGCCTCAGTAGTGGCAGCATATCCAGAAATGCTAGTCCATATTGGACCTCAGTTCTGAATTTTCACTGTTTTGGACATAGCTAATGGGTTTTGGTCTCTAACACTAGCTATCTCGTGTCAGTATAAAACTGCATTCACATGGGAGGGCAGACAATTCTGCTGGACAGTCCTACCCAGGGGAGATTGGAACTCCCCTGCAATTTTTCACAGATACATGAGACAGGCTCTGGAGGGGTGGATTCAGCAAGGTGCATACAATATGTAGACAACCTGTTGCTAATGTCAGAGACAGAGGAGGAAGACAGGAAACTAACCAAGCAGATCCTGCAAGCTTTGGCAAGAGCAGGGTTGAAGGTCAATGGGAAAAAGGCTCAGATGGGACAGACAAGAGTGACCTAGTTAGGAGTGGATGTGTCCCAGATGGAAAGGGAAATTGATCCAGTCCCTGCCACTGCCTACGGATTTTAAAAGTTTGCAAAGTTTTCTGGGTCTAACTGGATTTTGCAGGGATTTTGTAGCCAATTATGCAGAAATAGCCCAGCTTCTATTTGACCTAACCCACGCCTCAATTTAGGAGTGGTCAGAAGAGTGTATTGAGGCAGTGAGAGTGCTAAAGGAAAACCTGGTCAGTGTGCCAGTGCTGGGGAGAAACTCTTATCTGTACCCTTTGGTATCGGACACTACCATTGGTTGTGCGTTAACACAGGAGTATGGAGCAAAGGACCGACCTGTGGCCTTTGCCTCTCAGCTTTTGAGTGCTGTGGAACTAAAGTAGAGATGGTGTGAAAAGGTGCTGTTGTGCACCTACTGGGGGGCAGGGAAATTCAAATACCTCCCGGGAATGCAGAAAGTAATAGTCCGATCTCATCATGACCCCCTGTGGCTGTAAAATATGCACACTGTCTTACAGGGACCAGTGAGTGTGCAGCGTATTGCCAAATGGTTGTTGGCTCTACAGGTAGAAAACATTTAAAGCAGAAGTATTAAAGGAACCCATAGTCTGGGTAGCTGGATTATATCTGGCTGGCATCCCACACCAATGTGAAGCCAGCCCAGGTAAAACCCAATATCAGTTGTTTCGGATGGCTAACCTCAATCAGGTAAAGGAGGGGACACTGGTATGGTTTTTAGATGGAAGTTGTAGGTATCAGGGGGGATGGAAAACTGCAGCTTAGCTGTCATGGAAATCAGAGTCAATGAGACAGTCAGCACCATTGCAAAAAGAAAAGGAGTACTTGTGGCACCTTAGAGACTAACAAATTTATTTGAGCATAAGCTTTCGTGAGCTACAGCTCACTTCATCGGATGCATTCAGTGGAAAATACAGTGGGGAGATTTATATACACACACAGAGATCATACACACTGTAAGGAGAGCGATCACTTAAGATGAGCTATTACCAGCAGGTGGGGGTGGGAGGGGAAGGAAGAAAATCTTTTGTGGTGATAATCAAGGTGGGCCATTTCCAGCAGTTGACAAGAACGTCTGAGGAACAGTGGGGGTGGGAGGGGGGAAATAGTTTTATTTTGGGTAATGACCCATCCACTCCCAGTCTCTATTCAAGCCTAAATTAATTGTATTCAGTTTGCAAATTAATTCCAATTCAGCAGTCTCTCGTTGGAGTCTGTTTTTGAAGTTTTTTTTGTTGAAGAATAGCCACTCTCACATCGGTAATCGAGTGACCAGAGAGATTGAAGTATTCTCCAACTGGTTTTTGAATGTTATAATTCTTGACGTCTGATTTGTGTCCATTTATTCTTTTACGTAGAGACTGTCCAGTTTGACCAATGTACATGGCAGAGGGGCATTGCTGGCACATGATGGCATATATCACATTGGTAGATGCGCAGGTGAATGAGCCTCTGATAGTGTGGCTGAAGTGATTAGGTCCTATGATGGTGTCCCCTGAATACATATGTGGACAGAGTTGGCAACAGGCTTTGTTGCAAGGATAGGTTCCTGGGTTAGTGGTTCTGCTGTGTGGTTGCTGGTGAGTATTTGCTTCAGGTTGGGGGGCTGTCTGAAAGCAAGGACTGGCCTATCTCCCAAGATCTGTGAGAGTGATGGGTCGTCCTTCAGGATAGGTTGTAGATCCTTGATGATGCATTGGAGAGGTTTTAGTTGGGGGCTGAAGGTGATGGCTAGTGGCGTTCTGTTATTTTCTTTGTTGGGCCTGTCCTGTAGTAGGTGACTTCTCGGTACTCTTCTTGCTCTGTCAATCTGTTTCTTCACTTCAGCAGGTGGGTATTGTAGTTGTAAGAATGCTTGATAGAGATCTTGTAGATGTTTGTCTCTGTCTGAGGGGTTGGAGCAAATGCGGTTGTATCGTAGAGCTTGGCTGTAGACAATGGATCATGTGGTGTGGTTTGGGTGAAAGCTGGAGGCATGTAGGTAGAAATAGCGGTCAGCAGGTTTCTGGTATAGGGTGGTGTTTATGTGCCCATCACTTATTAGCACCGTAGTGTCCAGGAAGTGGATCTCTTGTGTGGACTGGTCCAGGCTGAAGTTGATGGTGGGATGGAAATTGTTGAAATCATGGTGGAATTCCTCAAGGGCTTCTTTTCCATGGGTCCAGATGATGAAGATGTCATCAATGTAGTGCAAGTAGAGTAGGGGCATTAGGGGACGAGAGCTGAGGAAGCGTTGTTCTAAATCAGCCATAAAAATGTTGGCATACTGTGGGGCCCTGCAGGTACCCATTGCAGTGCCACTGATTTGAAGGTATACATTGTCCCCAAATGTGAAATAGTTATGGGTGAGGACAAAGTCACAAAGTTCAGCCACCAGGTTAGCCGTGACATTATCGGGGATACTGTTCCTGACGGCTTGTAGTCCATCTTTGTGTGGAATGTTGGTGTAGAGGGCTTCCACATCCATAGTGGCCAGGATGGTGTTTTTAGGAAGATCACCGATGCATTGTAGTTTCCCCAGGAAGTCAGTGGTGTCTCGAAGATAGCTGGGAGTGTTGGTAGCGTAGGGCATGAGGAGGGAGTCTACATAGCCAGACAATCCTGCTGTCAGGGTGCCAATGCCTGAGATGATGGGGTGTCCAGGATTTCCAGGTTTATGGTTCTTGAGTAGCAGATAGAATACCCCAGGTCGGGGTTCCAGGGCATTGGTTTCTCACTAGAAGCAAGGTCAGCTCAGGAGGCAGAACTGTCAGCCTTGCTAACAGCTTTAAATGAAGTGGATCCCAAATTTGAGCCAGAATGTTGGGTGGTGGTAGATTCAGATTATGTATTTCGTGGGGCCACATTAATGCTGAGATGGAGGGTGGATAATCATTTCAGGGCAACAGATAGCTCCACAATAAAGCATGCTACCTGCTGGAAGCGAGTGGAGGAGCTCAGTTACTGTTTTACATGGATCAATGTGGTAAAGGTAAAGGCACACAAGAAAACAGGACCCCTAAGCAAAGAAAATAATCTGGTTGATGCAGAAGCCAAGCAGGCTGCAACAGAAGCACTCCCATAGCCCTGGGAGCCAAAAGAGAGTGTTCTTGTAGCAGTGATAACAAGAAGTGGGCTGGATACAGATTGCAGAGGGCGAATTCGAGAGTTGCAAGAATCTGACCCAGGACTGGAAGGCATCATGAAATTTGGGGACAGGCATGTGCCAAAGGTGGAACTAATGGAAGGGATTTGGCGTGTCTTAACAGATGAGGGACCAGTAATGCTGTGCCCTCAGGGAAGCCAGATGGCTTTCTTAAGCTGGGTACATGGGAGTTTGGCAGGGAGACACCCGGAACTTTAAAAAGATTGTGCTGGTGGCAAGGAATGGCAGCTGATTTAAAAATCACATCTGGAACATTGTTTGGACTGTGCCAGGCACAACCCACTTCACAAGGTATTAAGGGGAGAATTAATGAGACAAGCCCCAAAGGGACCTTGAGAAAGAATACAACATCCCTTTCTACCCTACACTAGGGTATGTTAATTCTAGCGCCTGAACAAATTAATTGTCAAATCCCCCATGCAGTTTCCATTAGATACCAACACTACTCATTTCCTCTTCTAAATTGTTTTTTAGTGTTGCTATATTCTTTAAAATTAGTAGAGTTCTTTAAAATCCTAGCCATAGTTTCCTAGTTAGCTATGGCCTAATCCTAGTTATTTTATTTAAATGCGTAGTCTCATTAAAATCCCTCATGGTTTAATGAGTTGGATTTGGCCCTTTTCATTTATTTTGACAGAATAGTAGCAAGAGATGAGTCTCTGCAGTGTCCCCAGAATTCTAACTGGTAAATCAAGTAGGAATAAATCAAAGGCAATGACCACATGGGAACTTGTTTGGTACACCTTGCATTTAGTTTACTGGGTGTTCTAGGAATGCAGAATCAGAGTCACTGAACTAGCTGCAAGGTGACATGGTTGTGTGATAAATACATAAGTCACCAGGTGTCACTGCTGCTTTGGAGTAACTATCACAACTGCAGTAGTTTTCTATTTTATAAAAATAATTTTATTTACAAATAGTGTGATGATAAGATTCAAACATAAATATGGCTACAAACAAAGTAAAGTAAACAAAGTGTTTTCAGTTTAGGAAACAAAAGTAATAGTTTTAAAAACTCAACTCTTTAGATAACTTTGTATACACTGTTTTGTTTGATCAAGGACCTGACCTTTATATCAGATTTTACTCAACATCATCAGAAGGCTTAAACAGATCATTTTGTTTCTGTTTGGAGAATTTCTCAGGCATACAGGCTGTATTGCTCACCTTTTGGGAAATAGGTGTTTGCAACATTTTATTCCCCTTTCAGTGTCAGGGTAAAGCTTTAGATCCACAGACTTCCTGAATCTATTTTTTTTCCTCCAAATCTGCATCTAAACATGTCTCCATGATGTTTACTTTGGCATGTCTTTATGGAATTACCGTTCCAGGCAATTTGGGTGAGATTTTCATTAAAGGCACTGAAGATCTGATGTGCGATCTCTAGGACTGTCATCTTAGCATTTGCAGCAGACACATAGCTGTCAAGATCACGTAGTATTACACTCCTTGTCAGTTAATAAACTGCAGATTGTAAAGTCTTTTGCAGACTCAATATTTTTCATCCCTGTCTCTGAATTGATTTATGTCCAAGTCTTAAAACTTTCATTTTTTAACAAAGTGGTTTCCCTGCTGCACCACCATCATTTTCCTCTTCCGTGAATTTTAAGTGACATTTGATAATACAGACAGAGGTGAAAGTAAGCCGGTCTGGTCCGGCGTACCAGCAAGAGGCAGTATACCATGCTGGACCAGACCAGCTTCCCCAGGCTGGCGCTTTAAAGGGCCCTGGGCTCCTCACAGCGGCCAGAGCCCCGGGCCCTTTAAAGCGCCCCCCCCACCCCCCGAGCCTCACTGTCAGAGCCCCGGGAGTAGCGGCAGCAGGGCTCCAGCTATGCTTGAAAGGGCTCGGGGCTCCAGCCGCTGCAGGGAGCCCCGGGCCCTTTAAAGCACCCCGGGGCTCCCTGCAGCGGCTGGAGCCCCCAGAACCTTTAAAGCACCACCTTAGCCCCGCTGCCGGAGCCCCGGGGTAGCAGTGGCAGGGCTCTGGCAGTGATTTAAAGAGCCCAGAGCTCCGCTGCGGTAGCGGCAGCCAAAGCCCCAGGGCCCTTTAAAATCTCCCCTGAGTCCCGGGGTTCCCAGCTGCCTCTGCAGCTCTGGGGGGGATTTAAAGGCCCCAGGTCTCCCAGCCGCAGCCAGACCCCTGGAGGCCTTTAAATCTTGATTTAAAGGGCCCAGGTATTTAAAGGCCCCACCTCTTCTGGCCGAGGCCACGCCCCCTGCTCAGTACTCCGGAGTACCGATAAGTCCTTTAAGTTACTTTCACCCCTGAATACAGGACATGTGTAGAGTGCATGTTATCTCAGTCTGTTGCTTAGTTCAAAAGGCAGAAACTTTTCACTTGGAAGAGGCAACTGAGAAATGAGAGATTCTGATGTAGAATATTTCATTCAGTTGTCTTTGTATCTGTAGCCGAAGTACTGATAATTCCAAGCTGGATTGAAGAGGGAAATAGTTCAAACACACAGTCAGTTTCTAAATGGATCTCTAAAAAATGTTTTCAGAAATGAGCATCTATCTCAGGGGTTGGCAAACTATGGCCCAGAGGCCACATCTGGCCCTCAATCTCCTGCCAGGGAACAGGGTTGCGGGCTTGCCCTGCTCCATGTGTGCTGTGGCTCCCGAAAGCAGCGGCATGTCCCCCTCCGGCTCCTATGCAGAGGTACAGCTGGAGGGGGAACATGCTGCTGCTTCCAGAAGCTGCTTGAGGTAAGCGCTGCCCAGATCCTGCACCCCTGAACCCCTCCCATGCACTAACCCCCTGACCCAGCCATGATCCCCTTCCTGCCCTCCTAATCCCTTGGTCCCAGCCCGGAGCACTCTCCTACACCCCCAACCCTCATCTGTAATCCCATCCCAGAGCCTGCACCCCCATCCCAGAACCCGCACCCACACACACCCCTGCACCTCAACCCTCTGCCCCAGACTGGAGCCCCATCCCGCACCCTGAACTCCTAATTTCTGGCCACACCCCAAAGCCCGCACTCCCAGCCAGAGCCCTCACCCCCTCCCACACACCAATCCCCAATTTTGTGGTACTTTTTCTACTCTCCCTTTTTTATGGAAGTGAGCAAATTACAAAGATTGTAATATAAATGCATACATGTCTGTCATTAATTATATAAATGCTGTTATGTATAATATACTAACTATGGCATTCTACAACATTTCAGTCCTGAAATTATTCAATTAGACCTTTCATTTTTAGATACGATATCTGCTGGTATTCCAATATCTAGAGTTGAAGTGGGCCATATGTGTCACTGCACTTCAATTTAAAGTCGCCTTGTGTAGTAACTGTCATTCCTGTACAAGTGTTATATATGAATAGAGGTATCCTTACTGTAATGGTTACTAATTCAATGAGCTAAGCAGACACACAAACTGTTGTTTCTAAGTCAAGTGCCTCCTCAGAGATGTAGTGCGCTGAGGTTTCCCAAAGGTTTATCTGCTTCTTCTAAAACTAGTTAGTAGTTAAACCCACAACTATTTGTTCAGAAAAGAGTGAAAACGCAATCATTAGTCTCACTATTATACTAACTTGCTTTCAAAGTTGTATCCTTTTAATTTCTTCTGGTTACCCAACAGCAAACACACGCAAGAGATGTAGGGAAATGTAATGGGCTCAGAGCAGGCTAATGGAGTATTATAATGGTGGGCACATGACAACTAGAAAGGAAGCTTCTGAAATATTGTCCGTTCACCCTGAACTGATAGTTATAACATTACTGGAGGGGAAAACCTTTACTGTGCTGAAAGACATTCCTTAACTAAAAGGCATGCAGACAGACATGAGTAAACTGATTATACAACATGAAATTAATGCCCCCTTATTTACATGTCATACTGTGTAATAAAAGGGGAATTACTTTTATGCTGTATAATCAGTTTACTCATGACTGTCTGCATTCATGCCACGTCTCTGATCTTTGCAGATTTGCACAGCAAACTATAGCATTCCTTTAGCCTGTGGGCGTGCTGATGTCTCAAGTGCTCCTTGGCCTTTGTCTCTACTGGTTTTGGAGTTGGGATCTCCTGCACCCTTGACCTCTCTAGCTGGAGAATTACCTCCCTTGCTTAGGAGGAGTCTCCCTAATTGCTTCTTCATGGAAGAGTGCCCAGCCTTTCCACACACAAAGCATTCAGGTCCATCCATCAGCATTTCTCCACTCCTGGCCTGACCACAGCCAGGAATCAGGCTACTACCTGGGACATTCAAACTCTTTTTGTCCTGGTTTGCTACACTGGAAACAGGAGCCCTGGGCATTACTCTCTTGCTGATGGTGGTGGGCCTCCTGTCACTGCTGCTGATTCTGCTGGGCTGACCACAGCACTTCCTGCTGCCTCTGCTGATCCTGCAGGAGTTTCAAGCAGATAGTCACACCAGGGACTGCAATATCTCCTTCATCGTGCTCTCTGTTGCTGCACCGTTGGCCTTCTTGATGGAAGGGGAGGGGATTTTACAGATCCTGCTGACAAGGCCTCTTGTCATGGAGCTGACCACTTCTTCATGGCCCAGGGTCACACTTTAGGCAGCCTGCCTCAGTTTCTCCTCTTCAGGGGCTTTTAAACTCTACTCCCCAGTCCAAGGTTAACTTAAATTGGACTCTAGGAGGGCAATGTTTTTATTAGTCCTTACAGCATTTGGCCCTCATGGCCCAACCCTCATTTAATGTCTTTCTCCCCTTAGATTCAGAGTCCTCAGCACATCTTCCCAGAGCTGGGTCCCAAATCAATCACTGTTCCCAAGCCTTACCTGGGTGGAGGTCAGATTTCTAGCTCTGACTTCCAAGCACCCCTGCTAGAATCTCTCTCACTCTTTGCCACTTCCTGAACTCACTATAACTTCCTGCTGCTCTTATAATAGAATCACCTGATGTCTCTCAGGTGTGCATCTTCAATAATGAGGGTTGGCTGTCCCCATGCCTCTATCCCTTAAGGGACAAGCCTTACAGTTACAATCATCATCTTACTGAAGAAATATGTAGCCTGTTTGTTGTCACATCTGCTCACCTTAGTAGCATACATTTTCCTACTACTTTGTTACTATAACTCTTCAGAGTTAATCACAGCTATATAAGAGCAAGCTGGATTTTATTCTGGCTTGTTTAACATCACTAAAATTGACCAGTTCTCAAGTGCAGGACTCAAGAAAGGAATGTTCTGGAATAATATGCCCTATGGAATCTTTTCACCCCAAAGGCTCCCAGACTGATTTTGCAGCACTGTCAATTAGGAAAACACATCTTATCTTTTAAACTGAGCAATTTGATATGGAGCCATTAAGGCATAATAAACATGGACTCACACAATGCCATTTTTACAGCAGCACTTTTCAGGGTAGTACTGCTTTTTAAACTGTAAAGGATTTTCTGGTTATATTATTGTGCAATCTATTGTAACATGTATCCTTCACTTCCATTACTACCTGTATTTGAGAGAGAGAGAGAGAGAAAGAAATAGGGATATATCAAGTGTGGTAATCCAATGAATGACACCTGTTTGTGGGGAAGGAAGCTTTGTCAGTGAATGAGTATTCCCTCCACTCCCACCTTCCAAAAAATATTAACCTCGAGAGATGCAGTTTCCAGCAAACTGAAAAGCGCAGTTAACTTGAGATGGAAGCAAGAAACTATTTGCAGAGGACATTGAGAAACTGGAACATTCATCAATGCAATAGATGCCAGTCCTGAGAAATTTGTGTTCCTGAAGACCAGGTATAGTTGTAGAATATGAATTAGCTTTGCCTTTTGGCTAGTTTAAAATTTAGGAATCTAACAGATTAAATCTATTAAATATACTAATAAAAGACCCACACAGATGAATGGAGGTTATATTGTGATTTAGAGGACTTTGTTGTGGTAAATCATAATGTCTATTTTAAAAAAATTACTTGTATTACTACTAACATCTTTGATGATCAACACTAACCATTTTAAAGACCTAATTTACTTTTCTTTATTTATGCTGGATGTTTCAGTTCTACATTTCACTCGTGTTGAACAGGGAAACTAGATCTGTTTGATTAGGCTCATTTTCTGGAGCTGTTTCACTTTCTGTTTTCATGTCCTAGCACAATGCTGATTTGTTGAAGTTTCCATCACTAAGGGGAGGATTTTAATTCAAAAAAGAAAAGTATTTTCTGTTAAATTAATATTTTTCTGTTAAATTAATTTCTGTTCACAAATGTTAGTAAGTCTGTCTTGTTACATTTGTTAGTATTAATAAATCCTACCTATGGCTTATTTAAACAGTCTAAAATTGAGTGCAAAGATATTTCACTGTATCTGTAAGAAAAACAACTTATTGTACATCTGATATATCAGGGACCCAACACAGTCTGTGGCTATACACCACAGTCTTCCATTATCTTCAGTGGTCGCTCTGGGAGCATATCCCATGGATGGCTCAAGTGATATGTGCAGATAAAAAAAAATTAAAACAAATGAAGAAATGTCAACAAAAAACGCCAATGTGGCAACTTAAACAAAGGCCAAATATAAAATAAATAGGCACAGAAGTAACCTGTTTCTTGAGGAAAAATACTTATAGATATGGCTGATATTGCTAAGCTGCTGCAGTCATTCTTCACCTAATTAAACTACCATCTCCTCAGAGGAGATCACTACACTGTCAGGAAGCTTACCAAATGTCGTCTTTGGAGTCTCCTGTTCCCAGCAAACTTACAAAGGGCTTCTGTCCAAGCCAACTGCCAAAATCTTCTACACGAGCAGGAGACTTTTGGGAGAAGGAGGGATACAGAAGAAAAACCTCTTCGGGAAAGAGGCCTAATTATTTGAAGCATCAACACAAAGTACAGAGTGGTCCTCCAATTAAACACAAATACATAAGTATAGCAATTTTTTTAGGGAGTGGAGAGGAATCTTTCAGCAACAGCAACTTTCCTAGGAGATGTTCCTCTTTATAAGGCCAAAGGGATCTGCCTACCTGAGAGAGTGCTTGTCTTTCTATGCCAAAGTAAAAGTGCTTGAGCTTGATCCCCTCACTACAATGGAAGGGGTGCAGTAGGGCATTGGCCTTGAGGGCCCAATGGTTCTGAAACTCCCCCCTAGTCTGAAATAACATCAATTTGTTGAATTTCCAGGATGCATTACAAAAGCTATCATACATAACCTGGGGAGGGGTTCTGGAGTGAAATGTAATATTTACTGGCCACTATGATGGGATACTATGTCCTCTTTTGGTTCCTGAAGGGCATGGGAATGCCACAGGACCCTAGGAGAATATCCTCTCAGCTATAACTTCAAGGCAGAGACTGCTTGATGAAATACTACAATTAAAGACTATCTGTAACCAATGAGGCACTAGCTCACATCACATGCTCCCCTTGTTCTGCCCTCATGTATCATCATAGTTCCTGGACAGACTCCACCAAATGAAGTACAAACAGAACATTTGAAGAGACATGGTGAAAGAATCCATTTTTCATGGACAATAACATCACGAGGCTCAGCATCAGTTATATATCACATTGACAGAGGCCCAGAAAACCTTCTCAATTGCAAAAGCACCACCAAGTAACCCAAAAGAACTGTTGTAAACACTGAACTGCATGATCAACCTAAACAGGAGGTGGCCTTCAGCAGATAAGAACACCAGCAAGGGAGGAAAACAATTTCTGTTCATCTGGGTTTGAAAGCAAACAAGAATTCATAACTATTCAGGAACTGGATAGTTTCCCTTTCCTTATTTAATAGGTTTCCTCAGGTATCGTGAGAAAGCTACTGGGCTCCAGCTGATTCTGGTCCCTATCAATTAGCCTCTTGGATCCCATCATAGTCCCAGATAGGAAACCCTCAATTTCCTGGCCCACCCTCTTTCCTCATAAATAATGCCATAACCTTCAGTCTCTCACAGACTCAGACTTCTCCACGTGTGATGAGCTCTCCTATTTCTTTGCAAAGAAGACTGGCAAAATCGGACGTAACTTTTTATAGAATGTGAGAGGGAAACTATGAACTAGTGCATGACCTACTCCCAAATGCCCAGTATGATGTAGGTCCCTTAAACCAGACTTGATCCCTGGAATACCTGCAATTTGCCCAACCCATCACTTGTGAATCAAATCTATGCCCCTCCTGGCTAGTGAAGATGAACAAAGTACAACTTGGCCTCTTCCTAATGAATATCAATGTCTCATTCAAACAGTTACCTTGACGCGTACCTATTTCAGCCAATCCTGGAAAAGCTTATCCTTGATGCAGAGGAATTTGCTATTTCTCCATTTCCAACCTATCCTTCACAAGCAAAATCTTCTAACCACTTCGAGCAGGGCAGATCAGACTGAGAAAATTGATTCTCAGGGTATGTCTTCCCTGCAGAGTTAGCCCAGGTGTGTGCAGCCATGCTGTAAAGCCACACACAAATTATTGTCTTCTCATTGGTGCTACATTCCACCCTATGTATTTCTAAGATTCTTGGGGAAATATCCCATGATTCTTTATGCTGCAGTAAGATGAACAGCTCTATGATTCTTTCTTAATGAATTGTGAGAGAACTTGGCTGTCCTGGGCACATAGGGGAAATTGTAGGAAGGCACTGGAGGACTAGCAACACTTTAGTGATTTAGCTTGCATCCTCACTGCAAAGTGGGTAGGTTATCAGCCTGAGTAAAGGTGGAACCTGGGATCTACCCAGGAACCAACCTTTATCTAGGTCAGCTAACTCAGGTTGAAAGTACTACTAAACTTGGGTGAAAGGGTTCTCTGTGTGGATGGATAGATTGGAGTGGGGGTGGTGAGAGGTCACTTTGGTTAAAAGCCTGGGCTAACTCTGATGAAGACATCCCACAGCTTGCCTGGACAAATAAGAAGAACTGCAGTTAATGATGTGAATGGTGACCAGGGTAGGTCACAGAAGGATCTGGGCTCATTAGGAGAATGCGAGTTGGTTCTCTTTCATTCCTGTAATTTAAGAGGAACATAAGAATAGCCACACAGTGTCGGAGCAAAGGTCCATCTAGCCCAGTATCCTGTCTTCAAACACTAGCCAATGCCAGGTGCCCCAGAGAGAATTAACAGAGCAGATAATCATCACGTGATCCACCCCCTGTCACCCATTCCCAGCTTCTGGCAAAAAAAGGCTATGGACACCATCCCTGCCCATCCTGGCTAATAGCCACTGATGGACCTATCCTCCATGAATTTATCTAGTTTTTCTTTGAACCCTGTTATAGTCATGGCCTTCACAACATCCTCTGGCAAGGAATTCCACAGATTGCCTGTGCATTGTGTGAAAACTTATCTAATTTAGCTTGAAGGGTAGGGTAGGATTATATGATAGTAGATATGTGCGATGGCTCTTAGCTGTTTTAAAATCCTCTTTTTCTCTAATGCTTTATTACAACTGCTACATACAAATATTTTGTCTTAAGATGGCTGTTGGTCAATATCACTGGTCACAGGTTCATGAAGGGAGGAAATACAGATGTCCAAAAGCCATTTGGATCGACAAGGTGATAAGTGATTGGTATGCATAGGGTAGTGTATGTGGGTCCTGATCTAAGTGGAAGCCAGATTCCACCCTGAGACAGGTTAAGAGAAGAGGCAGAACACTTGAGGGGGATGTACTCAGAAAGACCAGAAAGGGGGAAGAGGTACAACTTGCCCTGCAACCAGCCTTCAGAATCATAGTGTCTGCGTTTGTACAAGTTTAGCAGCGATAAAATCAATAGTGCAGTTATGAGGAGATAATGCTATGGACCTAATTCTGGATTCTTTGCCTAAAATTCAAAATCAACAGGAGTTTGGGGGTGTGAAAACAGATACAGGATTAGATTTTTTTCCCTATGCAGTCACTATGCATTTATTGCAAGAAAATGTGATCATTTTGTGGTAATTTACATGGTGAGACCCCAATCCTGCAAGCTTTTACATATGTGCTTAATTTTGAGAATATCCATAGTATAATTGAGTTCAGTGGACTGCTTATGTGCTTAAAGTTTAGGATTGGGGTCTAAATATGTAATTAACTCAAGTAACTGTTTTGTCTCAGGTTAAATTAGTAATTAATCCAAGTCATTTATGCAGTAGACATCTGTTTTTATGAAGAAATACTTTATTACATATGTGACATTCTAAACCTGTAACCCCCATATTCCTCATTTACATATAATTGTGATATTGCATATAAAGCATGCCTTGTAAGATATCATGGGAAAGGTGGTTATCTGTTGAAACCCACTGTTCCATCTAAATATGTACATCATTAAAGCATATGAAGTGATGAGATTGCGGTGTATGGTTGTCAGTAAAACATGCTGTAAGTTGGGGAATCGGCCCGCTATTAGCTCCTCAGAGACAACAGCAAGAAAAATAACCAATGCCCGGGTGGGTGTCAAACAACCATCAACAGCCATTGTCCAGCAAGGGAGTTACAATTCAATGACTCACCCGCATAAGGCCACACCAGGGGAATTGCTTAACCTTGCCTGGTGACTCAGCAATGCCCACCAGACATGCCTGGACTTGTGTTCTCCAAGCACATGACTACAGGTATAAAAAAGAATACAAGGGCCCCATGCTGGGCCTTTTCTCCTTCCCCCACTTATGCTGCAAGCAGCAAGGACACTCAGAAGACTGAAGACTCCAACAGAGGAGACTGGCCCAGGTTTCAAGGGTGAATCCTGTGTACTCTGAACTGCAATATCCAGTGGGGTGAGAAAAACTGCTTAATCTAGATGTTGCCCAGTCTAATGGAGTTGAGAATTTAGACTCCATGCTTATGTTTTATTTTCTTTTGGTAACCACTCTGACTTTTTGCCTATCACTTATAATCACATAAAACCTATCTTTTGTAGTCAATAAACTTCTTTTACTGTTCATCTTTACCCGTGATTTTGCCTGAAATGTTGGTAAATCTGCTCAGGTTTGCAAAGGCTGGTATAGATCCACTTTCCATTGATGCAGGGGTGAACCAATTAATAAAATTGCACTTCTCATCTTGAGCAGTGTAAGACAGTGCATTCCTGAGGTACAAGGCTGGGAGCTGGGGGGATCTGGCTGGTGCCTTTCCCTGTGTGATTCATGAGTGGGTCTGGGAGCATTCATGCACTCTAGCTGGGTGTGGGGCTCAACATGCTGTTGTGCTATGTGACAACAGCTCCTGGAGGGGTTTGCTGCTTGTCACTAGCAAGGCGTGAGAGACAACCCAGGCCGGAGAGATAAGGGGGCACAGTGGTCCCACAGTCCCAGGCTGCACCCCAGAGATCCTGTCACAACATAATACAGATGTTTGTTTGATATTATAAATAAAGGTTGACTAGTCTGATAAATAGCACTACAGATCCAGTGAAATGACCTGAAAATAGTTTGACAATGCACTTAAAGATTATGTACTAACAGTGCTTAACAATTATAATCTACTACCTTTAGAACAGCTTTAGGCATAAAAGGGTATTGTTTGTTTCATTTATGTCTAGACAAAATGTTTGTTTGCCTTAGTTTTAAGCCTCCTGTGAGTTTGTCAATAAATAGAAAGTATTGTATTTCTACTCAAATTGTCATTCAGGAACAGGGTCTGTATTGCTTTTATTTTGGAAATAGTTCATTCTTTGGAAATATTATTTTTCTGGTGAGCTGGAGGCCCTTGCTTCTTAAGTAGGTTATCTCCTTCTCCATATCTTTACTCAAACATGCCCACAGCTGGTCAGTTTACTGGATGAAGTCCATTTTTGAATGTCTGTTGTGAACTCCCATCCCAGGCAGTTTGGGAGAGATTCTTCCTCTAGATGTTGCCAGATGAGTTCAAGGATTTCTTGATTGCCACTTTAACATTCTCTTTCTGGGACTATTCAAGCTTTAGAACCTCGTGAGGGAACATGGAGTATATTATTCTGTTTAGATGTTGCTGAGAAAATCCCAGCTAATTTAAAATGATCAGAAATTGAGAGCAGTCTTGGTTCACATTGTCTTGCTGGAAACGAAACGTTACAGTCTGGAGATGAGATTTCAGTGCGGAAAAGTAGCATACGGCTAACTTTCAGCAAACACACAGTCGCTGAAATGATCAAGATGTCTTACAGTTTTTGTCTTTGTGAATAACTGTGAAGGTTGGAGCTTGTTAAATCTTTCATAGACTCCTTTGTTTTTCTTTGATTTGATTTATATTTATGAGGCTTATTACTTTGCCCTTCTGTTTAGTAACTTGTTTTCTAGCACTTTTTCACCAACATCCTTCTTATTTAATTTTAATAAACTAAGCAAAGCAATACAGTAATATAACATGCAGATGGCATTTTCAGAGCAGGGTGATACTATTGTGTAATTCAAGGTATAACATTTTAACTTGATGGAAATAATTATGGGAAGAAGCAACTGAAAAACAAGGGCATCCAGTGCCCACATCAGTTTCATTTCACTGTTTTCATTGAATCAGAAATAGAAGCATAAATGAAAAAGAGGAAATATTTTAAAACTCAGATGGTCAATATCTGAATAGTTCCCTATTAAATGTTTTCTAAAGTATGCTTGAGAACATAAATCGTAATCCTTCTTGCATTAATTTTACCCCAATTAGTCCTGTTATAAATTTATTTTACTAAAATATTTTAAGCTAAACAAAACCAATAATTTCAAAATAAGGTCTCAGTAGAAGCTATCACCTTAAATATAGTGCAGATTTTTAAAAGGCATAGCATATTCTCTCAAATTTCTGGGATCCTGACTGGAATGGCATCTTGATTGGAGACTGTTTAAAAAGGGTTCATCTTTGTTCTCATCCATACCCCATCAAAATATTAGGCTAAATTACATCCTAGGATATCTATTTTTATAAGGTGTTTCTATTACTGTTGAAAACCATTTTAAAGGCATTGGTTTGGAATAACTGCATGATTCACAAGTGGTGAAACAATGTACACCTCAGAGTACAAGAAGAAAAGATAACATACACATTTTTAACAACTCAAAAATTAAGTATTTTATCAATAAAAAAATCACAATTCTAAAATTCAATATGTCTATTGCTGTCCTGGTTAAAAATAAGTGCTGAGTGTCCCACTGGAGAACTGGGAATCTGTTTTCTGGTAAAATGCTTCTTTTTCTTTCTTGAGCTATCTGACATTAAAATTGTCACTGACTCTGGAATATTCCAATTTGTGTTACTCTTCTTCTGTTAACTCAGAGCTATCTATCTTCAGGTGTCACTGTAAGGCAGGTAGGAATATCTGCTACCACAACAGAAACTTCCTTCTGACAAAGTTACAACATTATGTGTAGGGAAAATGGTTGTAATATTGCAGATCTCATTTCTCTATATAGTCATAAAATGTCCTAACAGCATCAAAATGATGAAGTGGTTTTTCTTGTCTGTGTGACCATGACATTGTCTATATCCTTTGAGGAATTTTTAAAGTGTAGATTGTGGGGAAACACTTCTGTAGGAGAATTAAGAGAGTATTGACAGATAACACTGGAAAACTTGCTCATGTATCCAGGACTAATCCTGAAAAAAAGTCCTATACCCAAAGAACAGTTACATTTGGAGAATGTGGAAGGCTTGAACTGCTAATCAGTTCTGTGTAATTTTCCTTGATGAAAAATGGTACGTGGGGAGTAATTCATAAAACGGATTATGCAATTATCCATAAATGTTGAGGAGAGAGAGAACCCCATGGCCTTTAAAAGATACCTTGATTGGCAAAATGTGTGTTTCAGCTGTTATCTCAATAGAGGTAGTTTAATATGACTGAAGAGTTCTGTCAAGATGGAGAGTAGTGCATTTGAAACAATGTTAACTGGCTTTGCATTAGCAGAGTCTCCCCCACTAGATTTAAAAAAAACAACAACCCAAACAGTTTCAAATGTTAGCCTGTGTCTTGACGGGGTTTTTAAATCATGTTAAGCTAAACTGAGTGCAGCTAACACATTTGAAAAACACCCATTTTGCCTGTCTAGACACAGTGCCTTTTATAATATGTTTAAAAGGAAATAATTATAAAATCATATTGTGTTTATTTTAAAACCTTAAATACATTACCACTGTTACCCTAGATTATTAACAGTTAGATATTTTAATAAACTACTTTGACTTTTACCATTTATGCTATATTAATATTGTTATTGTTTCTGTCTGTTTTATTTTAACACTTTGGATTTTACTTGGTTTGGACAGGGAAACTGGACTTGTCTGTTTTAATCTGCTTTCTGCGGTCAAATTTCATTTTCTGATTTTTCATGCTCTAACACCAGTCTGGAATATTGGAGTTTAATCATTTCAGGGGGCAGAGAGACCTTTTAACTGAAGAAAAAAAGAAAAATTTCCCCACAAAATTAAGAAAGCAAAAAGGCATGAACAAAACGTGACAACCTTTCTATTCATATCAGTTTGGGTAATTCCCCCAGGCTCCCAATGCACTTTCCTTTATCAGAAACTAAAGACAGCACTAAATTAGTGTCTCTTTAAAGAAAATAAATCTGCTTATGTTCATGAAAAAATATGAGTCACTGTGATTGGCTCTGCACTGAAATCTTCCATTAGTAATAATTCTGGTTGTTTATCATATGGCAGGATGGAGTTGCAAGAGAGGATGACTAAGATAAACAAATTAAGAAGTAAAAATACTAACAGGAAAGGCTAAAGTATCAAATAAAAATGGTTCAAAGAAGTAAAGGCACACTCTTTGAATAAAGCAGAATGTTAACAGCAAGCAGACGCAGAAGTTGCCTTGCTCACTGGCAAATGTTAGTTAGAGAACCGTTTTGCCTTCAAGACCCATAGACCCTTAATTTCCAGGACCCTGTGGACTGTTCTTTATAGGACTGGGATCAGAGTTAGTGAAGGTCCTGAGGTAGGTATGTGGGGGTGGGGTCATACAGTCACAGGGCAAATCCTTGGAGCTGTATCTTTCCTTCATCAGCTCCATGCAGATTTCACTTAAAGATAGGTCTTAGGGATAGTCAGAGAAGACAGTGGATGTAACAGAGCTATTCTACCAGAGATCTGGAAGAGAGGCAGAGCATCTAATGGTTCCCCAGAACTGACTCTTTCAGGCCTGGTCTACACTAGGAGTTGAGGTCGAATTTAGCAGCATTAAATTGATTTAACCCTGCACCCGTCCACATGACAAAGCCCTCTTTTTCGACTTAAAAGGCTCTTAAAATCAATTTCTTTACTCCACCCCCGACAAGGGGATTAACACTGAAATCGGACTTGTAGGGTCAAATTTGGGGTAGTGCGGACACAATTCGACGGTATTGGCTTCCGGGAGCTATCCCAGAGTGCTCCATTGTGACCGTTCTGAACAGCACTCTCAACTCAGATGCGCTGGCCAGGTAGACAGGAAAAGGCCCGCGAACTTTTGAATCTTATTTCCTGTTTGGCCAGCATGGCAAGCTGCAGGTGAGTGCAGAGCTCATCAGCAGAGGTGACCATGGTGGAGTCCCAGAATTGCAAAAGAGTTCCAGCATGGACTGAACGAGAGGTACAGGATCTGATTGCTATATGGGGAGATGAATCCATGCTATCAGAACTCTGTTCCAGTTTTCGAAATGCCAAAACATTTGTCAAAATCTCCCAAGGCATGAAGGACAGAGGCCATAACAGGGACTCAAAGCAGTGCCGCATGAAACTTAAGGAGCTGAGGCAAACGGTCGCTCCGGGTTAGAGTCCCAAACACACCGCTTCTATGATGAGCTGCATGCCATTTTAGGGTGTTCAGCCATCACTACCCCAACCCTGTGCTTTGACTCCGTCAATGGAGAGGGAGGCAACATGGAAGCAGGTTTTGGGGCGAGGAAGATAGCTCACAGCAAGCAAGTGGAGAAACCAGCTTTCCCGACAGCCAGGAACTGTTTCTCACCCTGAACCTGGAGCCAGTACCCCCCAAATCCACCCAAGGCTGCCTCCCAGACCCACCAGGCAGAGAAGGGACCTCTGGTGAGTGTACCTTTTTAAATGGTTTACATGGTTTAAAAGCATGCGTGTTTAATGATTAATTTGCCCTGGCATTCACAGCTAGTACAGCTACTGGAAAAGTCTGTTAACGTGTCTAGGGATGGGGCAGAAATCCTCCAGAGACATCTCCATATAGTTCTCCTGGTTGTACTCCCAAAGCCTTTGCAAAAGGTTTCTGGGGAGGGTAGTCTTATTCCGTCCACCATGGTAGGACACTTTGCCACGCCAGGCCAGTAGCAAGTAATCAAGAATCATTGCAGAACAAAGCATTGCAGTGTATGTTTGCTGGCATTCAAACAACATCTGTTTTTATCTCTCTGTGTTATCCTCAGGAGAGTGATATCATTCATGGTCACCTGGTTGAAATAGGGTGCTTTTCTTAAGGGGACATTCAGAGGTGCCCGTTTCTGCTGGGCTGTTTGCCTATGGCTGAACAGAAATGCTGTTAGCCATGTGGTGGGGGAAGGGGAAAGGGGTTAGCCAGGGGGGAGGCAAAATGTGACCTTGTAATGAAAGCACATATGCTATGTATGTAATGTTAACAGCAAGGTTTACCGTGAAAGAGTGTACCCATTGTTCTATAAAATGTGTCTTTTTAAATACCACTGTCCCTTTTTTTTCCTCCATCAGCTGTATGTGTTTCAAGGATCACAGTATCTTCTCCTTCCCAGAGGCTAGCGAAGATTAGAAGGTGAAAAAAAACGCAGTTGTGATGAAATGTTCTCTGACCTCATGCTGTCCTCCCCCACTGACAGAGCACAGATGAATGCGTGGAGGCAGACAATGTCAGAGTGCAAGAAAGCAGAAAATGAACGCGAGGAGAGGTGGTGGGCTGAAGAGAGTAAGCGGCAGACTGAAGAGAGGGCTGAAGCTGACAGGTGGTGGCAGCATGATGAGAGGAGGCAGGATTCAATGCTGAGGCTGCTGGAGGATCAAACTAATATGCTCCAGCATATGGTTGAGCTGCAGGAAAGGCAGCCGCTGCTACAGCCCCTATGTAACCAACTGCCCTCCTCCTCAAGTTCCATAGCCTCCTCACCCAGACACCCAAGAACACGGTGGGGGGGCCTCTGGCCACCCAGTCACTCCACCCCAGAGGATTGTCCAAGCAACGGAAATCTGGCATTCAATAAGTTTTAAAGTTTTAAACTTTTAAAGTGCTGTGTGGCCTTGTCCTTCCCTCCTCCTCCACCCCTCTAGGGCAACCGTGGCAGTTATCCCCCTATTTGTGTGATGAATTAATAAAGGAATGCATGAATGTGAAGCAACAATGACTTTATTGCCTCTGCAAGCGGTGATCGAAGGGAGGTGGGGAGAGTAGTTAGCTTACAGGGAAGTAGAGTGAACCTAGGGGGGAGGTTTCATCAAGGAGAAACAAACACAACTTTCACACCATAGCCTGGCCAGTCGTGAAACTGGTTTTCAAAGCTTCTCTGATGCAAACCGTGCCCTCCTGTGCTCTTCTAACCGCCCTGGTGTCTGGCTGCACGTAACCAGTGGCCAGGTAATTTGCCTCAACCTCCCACCCCACCATAAATGTTTCCCCCTTACTCTCTCAGATATTGTGGAGTGCACAGCAAGCAGTAATAACAATGGGAATATTGGTTTCGCTGAGGTCTAAGTGAGTCAGTAAACTGTGCCAGCACACTTTTAAATGTCCGAATGCACATTCTAACACCATTCTACACTTGCTCAGCCTGTAGTTGAACAGCTCCTGACTACTGTCCAGGCTGCCTGTGTATGGCTTCATGAGCCATGGCATTAAGGGGTAGGCTGGGTCCCCAAGGATAACTATAGGCATTTCAATATCCCCAACATTATTTTCTGGTCTGGGAAGAAAGTCCCTTACTGTAGCTTTTGAAACAGACCATAGTTCCTGACAATGCAAGCGTCATGTACCTTTCCCGGCCATCCCGTGTTGATGCTGGTGAAATGTCCCTTGTGAGCCACCAGTGCTTGCAGCACAATTGAAAACTATCCCTTGTGGTTTATGTACTCGCTGGCTTGGTGCTCTGGTGCCAAGATAGGGATATGGGTTCCGTCTATGGCCCTACCACAGTTAGGGAATCCCATTGTAGCAAAGTCATCCACTATGACCAGCACATTTCCCAGACTCACTACCCTTGATATCAGCAGATCTTTAATTGCGTTGGCTACTTGCATCACAGCAGCCCCCACAGTAGATTTGCCCACTCCAAATTGATTCCCGACTGACCGGTAGCTGTCTGGCGTTGCAAGCTTCCACAGGGCTATTGCCACTCGCTTCTCAACTGTGAGGGCTGCTCTCATCTTGGTATTCATGCGCTTCAGGGCAGGGGAAAGCAAGTCACAAAGTTCCATGAAAGTGCCCTTACGCATGCAAAAGTTTCGCAGAATCATCCCAGACCTGCAACACTATGCGGTCCTACCAGTCCGTGCTTGTTTCCTGGGCTCAGAATAGGCGTTCCACGGCATGAACCTTCCCCATTAGCACCCACATTGCAGGGCCCATGCTTTGAGAGAAGTCTGTGTCCATGTCCTCATCACTCTTGTCACCACGCTGACATCGCCTACTCGCCGGGTTTCGCTTTGGCAGGATCTGGTGCTGCATATACTGCTGGATAATGCGTGTGGTGTTTAATGTGCTCCTAATTGCCATAGTGATCTGAGCGGGCTCCATGCTTGCCGTGGTATGGCATCTGCACGGAGAAAAGACGCGGAACGATTGTCTGCCGTTGCTCTGACAGAGGGAGGGGTGACTGATGATATGGCTTAGAGGGTTGGCTGACAGGGAATTAAAATCAACAAAGGGGGTGTTGATCATCAAGGAAAAACAAAATCGACTGTCACACAGAATGGCCCCCTCAAGGATTGAACTCAAAACTGTGGGTTTAGCAGGCCAATGCTCAACCCACTGAACTATCCCTTCCCCCGGAATTCCAGGCAGGACTTTTCAAGGTGCCCCTGACAGACCTCACTGAAACAATTGTTGTCCGTTGATTTCACGGAGGGAGGAAAGGAAGGAGGGGGGAGCAAATGAATTCAAAATAAATCTGGTCTACATCTTGTTTTGATCTACTCCATCTATCTTTTACATCTTTGGCTGGCAGCAGACGGTGCAGTAGGACTGCTAGCCATCCTCATCTCCTGGCTGCTCGGCAGAAGATGGCGCAATACGACTGCCGGCAGGACTAAAGAGAATGACCTGGTTGAGTCACTCCAATTTATGTCCCTGTGCCCATGTCTGCCCCGCCACTCCTGACTGACCTCACCGAGGCAGCCAAGAGTACCTAGGACATGATGACGATGGTTATCAGGCCTATTGCACCATCTGCTGCCACAAGGAAATGAGCTGCTACTGTGTAGCAATGCAGTACCGCATCTGCCAGCACCCAGGAGACGTACAGTGACAATGAGCTGAGCGGGCTTCATGCTTGCCGTGGTCTGGTGTCTGCACAGGTAACCCTGGAAAAAAGGTGCGAAACAATGATCTGCCATTGCTTTCATGGAGGGAGGGCCTGACGACATGTACCCAGAACTGCCTGCGACAATGTTTTTGCCCCAATAGGCACTGGGATCTCAACCGAGAATTCCAATGGGCGGTGGAGATTGCGGGAACTGTGGGATAGCTACCCACAGTGCAACGCTCCAGAAGTCAACGCTAGCCTCGGTACTGTGGAAGCACTCCGCCAAGTTAATGCACTTAATGCATTTAGAGCATTTTGTGTGGGGACACGCACAATCAACTATATGAAAACTATTTCTAAAAAAACAACTTCTATAAATTTGACCTAATTTCGTAGTATACACATACCCTTACTCAATCTGCAGAGAGACTCTGTAGATCCTCTATGACTTAGCTCTGGTCTACACTAGGCATTGAGATTGAATTTAGCAGCTTTAAATCGATGTAACCCTGCACCCGTCCACATGACAAAGCCCTTTTTTTTTACTTAAAGGGCTCTTAAAATCAATTTCCTTACTCCACCCCCGACAAGGGGATTAGCGCTGAAATCGGTTTTGCTGGGTCGAATTTGGGGTACTGTGGATGCAATTAGATGGTATTGGCCTCTGGGAGCTATCCCAGAGTGCTCCATTGTGACTGCTCTGGACAGCACTCTCAACTCAAATGCACTGACCAGGTAGACAGGAAAAGGTCCACAAACTTTTGAATTTCAATTTCCTGTTTGGCCAGTGTGGCAAGCTGCAGGTGACCATGCAGAGCTCATCAGCAGAGATGACCATGATGGAGTCCCAGAATCGCAAAAGAGCTCCAGCATAGACCGAACGGGAGGTACGGGATCTGATCGCTGTATGGGGAGAGGAATCCGTGCTATCAGAACTACGTTCCAGTTTCAAAATGCCAAAACATTTGTCAAAATCTCCCAGGGCATGAAGGACAGAGGCCATAACAAGGACCCGAAGCTGTGCCGCATGAAACTTAAGGAGCTGAGGCAAGCCTACCAGAAAACCAGAGAGGCGAACGGCCGCTCCAGGTCAGAGCCCCAAACATGCAGCTTCTATGATGAGCTGCATGCCATTTTAGGGGGTTCAGCCACCACTACCCCAGCCATGTTGTTTGACTCCGTCAATGGAGATGGAGGCAACACAGAAGCAGGTTTTGGGGACAGGGAAGACGATGATGAGGAGTTTCAGAGTAGCAGCCGTGTTAGTCTGTATTCGCAAAAAGAAAAGGAGTACTTGTGGCATCTTAGAGACTAACAAATTTATTAGAGCATAAGCTTTCGTGAGCTACAGCTCACTTCATCGGATGCATCAAGGTTGAGGAGGTTGTAGATAGCTCACAGCAAACAAGTGGAGAAACCGGTTTTCCCGACAGCCAGGAACTGTTTCTCACCCTGGACCTGGAGCAAGTATCCCCCGAACCCACCCAAGGCTGCCTTCCGGACCCACCAGGCGGAGAAGGGACTGCTGGTGAGTGTACCTTTTAAAATACTATACAAGGTTTAAAAGCCAGCATGTTTAATGATGAATTTGCCCTGGCATTCGTGGCTCTCCTGAATATACTCCCAAAGCCTTTGCAAAAGGTTTCTGGGGAGGGCAGCCTTATTCCATCCACCATAGTAGGACACTTTACCACTCCAGGCCAGTAGCAAGTACTCGGGAATCATTGTAGAACAAAGCATTGCCGTGTATGTTTGCTGGCATTCAAACAACATCCGTTCTTTATCTCTCTGTATTATCCTCAGGAGAGTGATATCATTCATGGTCACCTGGTTGAAATAGGGTGCTTTTCTTAAGGGGACATTCAGAGGTGCCTGTTTCTGCTGGGCTGTTTGCCTATGGCTGAACAGAAATGTTCCCCGCTGTTAGCCACGTGGTGGGGGGAGGCAAAATGCGACCTTGTAACTAAAGCACATGTGCTATGTATGTAATGTTAACAGCAAGGTTTACCGTGAAAGAGTGTATCCATTGTTCTATAAAATGTGTCTTTTCAAATACCACTGTCCCTTTTTTTTCTCCACCAGCTGCATGTGTTTCAAGGATCACAGGATCTTCTCCTTTCCAGAGGCTAGCGAAGATTAGAAGGCGAAAAAAACGCACTCGCGATGAAATGTTCTCTGAGCTCATGCTGTCCTCCCACTGACAGAGCACAGATGAATGCATGGAGGCAGACAATGTCAAACTGCAGGAAAGCACAAAATCACTGGGAGGAGAAGTGGCGGGCTGAAGAGAGTAAGTGGCAGACTGAAGAGAGGGCTGAAGCTGACAGGTGGCGGCAGCGTGATGACAGGAGGCAGGATTCAATGCTGAGGCTGCTGGAGGATCAAACTAATATGCTCCAGCATATGGTTGAGCTGCAGGAAAGGCAGCAGGAGCACAGACCGCCACTACAGCCCCTGTGTAACCAACCGCCCTCCTCCCCAAGTTCCATAGCCTCTTCACCCAGACACCCAAGAACGCGGTTGGGAGGCCTCCGGCCACCCAGCCACTCCACCCCAGAGGATTCCCCAAATAAGAGAAGGCTGGCATTCAATAAGTTTTAGACTTTTAAAGTGCTGTGTGGCCTTGTCCTTCCCTCCTCCACCACCCCTGGGCTACCTTGGTAATTATCCCCCTATTTGTGTGATGAATTAATAAAAAATGCATGAATGTGAAGCAACAATGACTTTATTGCCTCTGCAAGCAGTGATCGAAGGGAGGTGGGGAGGGTGGTTAGCTTACAGGGAAGTAGAGTGAACCAAGGGATGGGGGGTTTCATCAAGGAGAAACAAACAGAACTTTCACACCGTAGCCTGGCCAGTCATGAAACTGGTTTTCAAAGCTTCTCTGATGCGCACCACACCCTCCTGTGCTCTTCAAACCGCCCTGGTGTCTGGCTGTGCGTAACCAGCAGCCAGGCGATTTGCCTCAACCTCCCACCCCACCATAAACGTCTCCCCCTTACTCTCACAGATATTGTGGAGTGCACAGCAAACAGTAATAACAGTGGGAATACTGGTTTTGCTGAGGTCTAACCGAGTCAGTAAACTGTGCCAGCGTGCTTTTAAACGTCCAAATGCACATTCTACCACCATTCTGCACTTGCTCAGCCTGTAGTTGAACAGCTCTTGACTACGCTCCAGGCTGCCTATGTATGGCTTCATGATCCATGGCATTAAGGGGTAGGCTGGGTCCCCAAGGTTAACTATAGGCATTTCAACATCCCCAATGGTTATTTTCTGGTCTGGGAAGAAAGTCCCTTCCTGCAACTTTTGAAACAGACCAGAGTTCCTGAAGATGCGAGCATCATGTGCCTTTCCCGGCCATCCCGTGTTGATGCTGGTGAAACGTCCCTTGTGATCCACCAGTGCTTGCAGCACTATTGAAAAGTACCCCTTGCTGTTTATGTACTCACTGGCTTGGTGCTCTGGTGCCAAGATAGGGATATGGGTTCCGTCTATGGCCCCACCACAGTTAGTGGATGGCTTTGCTGCAATGGGATTCCCTATGACCTGCACATTTCCCAGGGTCACTACCCTTGATATCAGCAGATCTTTGACTGTGTTGGCTACTTGCATCACAGCAGCCCCCACAGTAGATTTGCCCACTCCAAATTGATTCCCGACTGACCGGTAGCTGTTTGGTGTTGCAAGCTTCCACAAGGCTATTGTCACTCGCTTCTCAACTGTGAGGGCTGCTCTCATCTTGGTATTATTGCGCCTCAGGGCAGGGGAAAGCAAGTCACAAAGTTCCATGAAAGTGCCCTTACGCATGCAAAAGTTTCACAGCCACTGGGATTCGTCCCAGACCTGCAACACTATGCAGTCCCACCAGTCTGTACTTGTTTCTCGAGTCCATAATTGGCGTTCCACGGCATGAACCTGCCCCATTAGCACCATGATGCCCACATTGGCAGGGCCCGTGCTTTGAGAGACGTCTGTGTCCATGTCCTCATCACTCTTGTCACCACGCTGACATCGCCTACTCGCCCGGTTTCACTTTGGCAGGATCTGGTGCTGCATATACTGCTGGATAATGCATGTAGTGTTTAATGTGCTCCTAATTGCCATAGTGATCTGAGCGGGCTCCATGCTTGCCATGGTATGGCATCTGCACGGAGAAAAGGCCCGGAACAATTGTCTGCTGTTGCCCTGACTGAGGGAGGGGTGACTGACAATATGGCTTAGAGGGTTGGCTTACTGGGAATTAAAATCAACAAAGGGGGTGGCTTTGTGGGAAATTGAATGGCCGCCTCAAGGATAGAACTCAAAACCTCAAGGATAGAACTCAAAACTGGGTTTAGCAGGCCGTTGATTTCACAGAGGGAGGGAGGGAGGGAGGAGAAAATGAATACAAAACAAATCTGGTCTATGTCTTGTTTTGAGCCACTTCATCTATCTTTATACATCATGCTGGCAGCAGACTGTGCAGTACGACCGCTAGCCATCGTCACCTCCTGGGTGCTCGGCAGAAGACGGTGCAGTATGATTACTGGCCATTGTCTTCTGCTAGCTGCAGATTAAAACACAGTGCACTGCCGGTAGGACTCAATCGCCATGAGACAAAACAAGGGAAATGACCTGGCTGAGTCACTCCCATGTTTGCCCAGGTGCCCGGTTAAAAGAGCACCCAGGACTACGTCGACGACGGCTACCAGTCATACTGCACTGTCTGCTTCCAAAAGGCAATAAACTGCTGCTGTGTAGCAATGCAGTACCACGTCTGCCAGCACCCAGGAGACATACGGTGACGGTTAGCTGAGCGGGCTCCATGCTTGCCGTGGTATGGCGTCTGCACAGGTAACTCAAGAAAAAAGGCGCAAAACGATTGTCTGCCCTTGCTTTTACGGAGGGAGGGAGGGAACGGGGGCCTGACGATATGTACCCAGAACCACCCGCAACAATGTTTTAGCCCCATCAGGCACTGGGATTTCTACCCAGAATTCAAATGGGCGGTGGAGACTGCTGGAACTGTGGGATAGCTACCCACAGTGCAAAGCTCCAGTTGCCTCGGTTCTGTGGACACAGTCCGCCGACAACATGCATTTAGAGCATTTGTGTGGAGACACACACGCTCGACTGTATAAAAATGCTTTCTACAAAACCAACTTCTATAAATTCGACCTAATTTCGTAGTGTAGACATACCCTTACCCAGATATCAGGGGATCCACCGAGTACAGGAATGGACTTGTCTCTGCAATGACAGAACAATTTGGGATGAGGTGAGTGAGGGGTCCTTGCAGAGTTTTTCTTTCCTTTATTTCTCCCACTCATGGCTTTTTTTCCAAAGGAGAGTCTGGTCTGCCCAAAATATGGGTGATATCGCCAAAGAGCTAAATGAATTTTTCAACTTTAACTTTTTAAAAGAAAGGCAGAAACTAGTGTAGAAGCTCCTAAACTGGACTATGTGCTTTTTAGAAGAAAACTGAATGAATATTGATATGTTTTGTCCCCTGCACTGGAAGGGATAATGAGGTAGACAGACACTCAGGAGGAATCAGTCCCAACTGAATTGCATCTTGTAACTCTGAATAAAGTAACAAAGTAAACAGGAACCAGCTCAGCAAAGTTATTTCGCAGACAGGAATCAAGACTCCCCATAAAGGTAAAGGGTGTTTGGAGGAAAGAGTGTTGTTTCTGTGATAAACAAAGGAAGAAGAGCACGTCCAATATACTACAGGCCTATAAATCTGTAGTTGCTGAACTCTCTCATGACTTCCCTTTTGCTGATGTCTCCAAATCTTCAGGAACATTGCTTCTTGTTTTCAAGACTCTTGCATCTCTGACAGGTTTCAGAGTAGCAGCAGTGTTAGTCTGTATTCGCAAAAAGAAAAGAAGTACTTGTGGCACCTTAGAGACTAACAAATTTATTAGAGCATTAGCTTTCGTGAGCTACAGCTCACTTCATCGGAGTGAGCTGTAGCTCACGAAAGCTTATGCTCTAATAAATTTGTTAGTCTCTAAGGTGCCACAAGTACTCCTTTTCTTGCATCTCTGTAAGTGTATCAGTTGTATTCCACTTCATTGTAACTCTGTCTGATTGGGTAGCAGCCCTCTTGGCTTTTGAGGAAATCCTCCTGGATCAGCATTTCTCCGTTCCAGATTTTGCCTTTTCAAGCATGCATATGATATGGGGGATACAGTAACTGAGGTTCAGGCAACCAGGTCCCAGAATCTATGAGCAATATGGGTCAGAACTCACTTCTTCCCTCAGTAGTGTGGGACAGCATTGGATCAGTGCCCAGCTGGCCTCTATATAGGATTTTTGGGAGCAGGGTTGCTAGGAAATATAGACAGCAGCCCACTTGTTATCATGGTCTCTAGGAAGCACCCTGGTTTTATCTACGCCCTTATCTCCCAGATTCCCCCCACATTCAGGAAGAGCAGGAAGGAGGCTGGTTAAGATGATGAGCTTTTTTTCCTGAAAATGTACCCAACTTAACCCATTTGTCTTAGTTTATTTTGCCTATAATTGTTTTAAAGGCAAACGCCTCTAAGGAGGATCTGCACCAGTTTCTAAAAAGAGTGTGGATAGTTGTGATTTGCTGTGGCAAACTGAAACAAAGCTCCTAACAAGGTAAATATATTTTGAAGTCCAAAGGCCTGGCTTTTATTTGTTTGTTCTTTGGCCGGCCACAGAGATATCAGGAATACTTCTAAGGGGTCAAGATTTAGATTCATACACATACAGAAAATGACATCTTCTTTCAGATGGCAACATAACTTTTTATGTTGTTAATGTTTTGTAAAGCATGTTGAGATTCTTTGATGGAAGGTCTTACATAAATGCAAATTACTATCACCATGGGAGAAATCCTGGCCTTATTGGAGTTAATGACAGTTTTGCTATTGACTTCAAAGGGGCCAGAGTTTCACTCTATGTCTTTATTTGACTGAAAGGACAAACTTGGGTTTTGCCACGTAAAACAGCAAAGACACATCACATGACAGTGGTGTGAGATGACTTTTCATACAGCCTGAAAATTACTTCAAGACTATGAAATATTCTACTAGCTGGGCAGGGATGGACCACATCGCTACTACTGTACATGACTGCCACTTTCCCTGACCTTCCAAAGAGCACCTAAAATCTTCAGGAATTAGTGTTTGTAATGTGGCAGATGGCAATCTGTGTGGAGCTATTCCTGCAGTCTATGAGCCTGATGGAAATCCCAGTGGAGTTAATGGAAAAATTCCCATTAACTTCAATTGACTTTGGATCAGGCACTATAAATGACTTTATCCATCATTGACTTCAGTAAGAGTTTTACTTGCTTAAGTGCTGCAGCAGTAGGCCCCATGTCATTATGGAATGCCTGTCTATCTTGGTGTTGGGTACTGTGGTGCTGAATGGTGCCATTTTCTTTTATGTAAGTAAAACAAAGACCGTGAGCAGTGTGGTCATTGAAGACACCTGGAAATTTTTTCTGAATTTTAGGAGTGTTAATTCCAGTTTCCTGGCTGAATTCCCAATTAGTTATTCATATTCCAATACAATTATGTTCTTCTTGCAGTTTCATATAGATACAGAATTTTTCTTCACTTCCTCTGGTGCATTAATTTCTAGTGTTGCTGCATGCTACTAAACAAATGAGTTTTCCCTCATGAAAGTGGCTAATTTGGGGGGTGGTAAAATCCTCCTTTCATATCCCTTTTATACTTGGTAGGGCCAAATCCTGTTGTCTTTATCTTGTTTGTTTGCTTGTGTGTGTATAATCTGTGTGCAACAGCTACATACGAGAATTAATTTAGTCAGAGATTTATATTTTAACAGATTTTTATTGGTGATATGCACAATTTCTGGAAAGAACTGCACCAGAACTAACTATAAGCATTTCTCTAAAGAACCAGCTCCTTGTAAATGCAGCTATAACAGTGATTCACATGCTGTAGTCTCTGGATCACCAGCACTTGTGGTCTGTAGAATGTTTGATGGCAGGCCCTGAAGAACTGTCAGGTGAGATTGTCCTGGAGCTCCTTGTTTCTGTATGGTCTTGAATATTACAAACAGTTAAAATACATACTATCCTAATTTTACTTGGCAATATAAACATCTACTGTAGTTGCCACTGGCATATTATACTACTACCCATTTTTGACCCAAATGGTTAGCTGAAATTTTGGGTCCTGTGGGTTGTTTAGGTTAGGAGGAGAAATCGATGATGGAAGCAGGTATTTTTGATGCAGTTCTGCTTATTTACAAAGAATGTACAAAGTGCTGTTTTCTTGAACACAGCAGGAGTCAAACAGCAGGATACAGTTTCTTTGCTAACAGGTCCAAGTTCCTGTCTAGCCAGCACTTAGTTTTTTGAGCTTTTTTCTTGGGGCCAAGCTCCCAGTGCCTCTGTGGCTGTTTCTGCTGCTTCCATGGTGACATCTACCTCAGCTTTTTTTAACTTTGTGCCTTTCTTTCACAGACACACAGACCTTCACAAAACAATGTCCAGTTAAACCCATCCTCCCACATATGCTTTACATGAACCTTTATTTTGGACGGTTCCTGTGTTTTAGATGGAGGCTGCTGTTTCAGCTATCTGGTTGCATAAAAGAGCTTAGCTGTTTCTTACATTTTTCCCAAATGAAGGATAGCTGATACACCCACCAGTGTCAATGAAATTTAGCCCAACCCATAATATGGATGCCTCTCCCCAGATCCTGATGTGGATTTGCAGACTGTGGACTGCATTTCCCCATAATAGAAAACCAGATTGGAGGGACCATCCAATGTGAGAGGTGCCTACTGGTAAAATTCTCAGGAGGCAGGTCAGAGAGCTACAGGGGCAGGTGGGAGGGCTAGAGGAGGCAGTGGCTAGGCTGCGGAGCATCCATGCACAGGAGGAAATCATTAAAAACATGCATATGAAGACCTCCAAGTTTGAAGAAAAAATCCAGCTAGAGAGTACTGTACTTGCAGGGGAGAAGGAAACTGCTCCTTCTCAGGGAGGAAACTGGCTGCTGGTTACTTCTGGCAGCAGGCAGTACTCCACGCTATTACCAATCCACCATGCACAGAGATAAAAAAAAATCTGTATGCTGCCCTGGCAACAAGGGATGAGAAATCACCCCCAAAGGTGAAGGAGGAGAAGCCATGTGCCCCCAAGGTTGGAAGGATCGCAGCCATCACTCCCAAGAAGAAACAAAAGGTGTTGGTGGTTGGTGACTCCCTTCTAAGGGCTTGACCTGGCATCCTGGGAGGCATGCTGGCTCGTATCCAAGATGCTACTGAAATATTGCTGAGGATTGTCTTGCCCTCTGACTACTACCTCATGCTGCTTATCCATGTAGGCACTAATTGCAAGGTCTGACCCTGAGAAGATCAGAAGTGACTACAGGTCTCTGGGAATGAGGGTGAAGGAGCAGGGGGTGCAGGTGGGATTCTCATTGACCAACTGCATGTCAAGGGAAGTGGTCTGGGCCGACACAGACACATCCTGCAAGTAAATACATGGCTGCATGAATGGTGTTGCCAGCAGGGCTTTGGCTTCCTCAACTATGGGATCCTGTTTCAGGAAGAAGGACTGCTGAGTCGGCAGTCATGTGAAGTATTCCACCAAGTTTCTGTGATGCCAGTTATATCATATTTGTGATTATTCGCTAGTATTTCTAGTTCTTCCTGTTTATTCCCCATACTTGCATTAGTATACAGACATCTAAGATGTTTGTTATATTTCCCCTCTATATTCCCTCTTGTCTCTCCTAGCATGTCGCAATTTCCCATGTTCCCCCCAGATTCCGACCCTTCACCCAGGTCTCCATGTTTGGACTTACTTATGGGCTTTTGTCTCCTGCCCCCATCGAACCTAGTTTAAAGCCCGCCTCACTAGATTAACCAGTCTATATCCAAAGGTGCTCTTCCCATTCCTTGATACGTGAACCAGAAACTTGGTGGAATACTTCACATGACTGGAATATTGGTACAGAAGGATACAGCTTGTTCAGAAGGATAGGCAGGGGAAAAGAGAGGGGGCATTGCCTTTTATATAAATATGTATACACTTTGCACTGAGATTGAGAGAGAAGGGGGAGGCAGACCTGTTGACGTTTCTGAGTAAGGTAAAAGGAATAAAAAAACAAGGGTGATGTCATTGTAGGGGTCTACTATAGACCACCTAACACAGAAGAAGAGGCAAAGGAGACTATTTCTGAACACCTAACAAAATCATCAAAAACACAGGACTTAGTGGTGATGAGGGATTTCAACTACCCAGATATCTGTTGGGAAAATAATACAGGATTTGGATAACGGCATAGAGAGTACACTTATAAAATTTGCAGATGATACCAAGATGGGAGAGATTACAAGTGCTTTGGAGGACAGGATTAGAATTAAAAATGATCTTGACAAACTGGAGAAATGGTCTGAATTAAATGGAATGAAATTCAGTAAGGACAGATGCAAAGTACTATACTTAGGAAGGAACAATCAATTGCACAAATACAAAATGGGAAATGACTGTCTAGGAAGGAATACTACAGAAAAGGATCTGGGGGTTATAGTGGATCAGAAACTAAAGATGAGTCAACAATAGCAAAAAAAAGTGAGCATCATTCTGGGTTGTATTAACAGGACTGTTGTATGCAAGACATAAGAAATAATTCTTCCACTTTGCTCAGCACTGATAAGGGCTCAACTGGAATATTCAGAGTAGCAGCCGTGTTGGTCTGTATTCGCAAAAAAGAAAAGGAATACTTGTGGCACCTTAGAGACTAACAAATTTATTTGAACATAAGCTTTTGTGAGCTACAGCTCACTTCATTGGATGCACTCGATGAAGTGAGCTGTAGCTCACAAAAGCTTATGCTCAAATAAACTGGAGTATTGTGTCTAGTTCTGGGCACCACATTTCAGGAAAGATGTGGACAAATTAGAGAAAGCCTAGAGGAGAGCAACAAAAGTGGTTTAGAAAACATGAGCTATGAAGGAAGATAGAAAATATTGAGTTTGTTTAGTCTGGAGAAGAAAAGACTGAGAGAGAACATAATAGCAGTTTTCAAGTACTTAAAAGGTTTTTACGAGGAGGAGGAAGAAAAAATTGTTCTTCTTAACCTCTGAAGATCGGACAAGAAGCAATGGGCTTAAATTGCAGCAAGGGAGATTTAGGTTGGACATTAGGAAAAACTTCCTAACTGACAGGGTAGTTAAACACTGGAACAAATCACTTAGGCTATCGCTACACTACGCAGCGTACAGTGGCGTAGCTGCGTTGCTGTAGTGCTGCTAGTGCCGATGCTCTAAGCCAATGGGAGAGCTGTCCTGTCGACTTAATTACTCCAGCCACCATGAGCGGCAGTAGTTATGTTGGCGCTTCAGTCGGCATAATTTACATAGCTCAGGGCAGTGGCTTATTCCCACCCCTGAGCGACATAACTTATACAAACTTAAACTGCAATGTGTACATAGCCCTAAGAAGGTTGTGGAATCTCTGTCATTTGTGGTTTTTAAGAACTGGTTAGACAAACACCTGCCAGAGATGGTCTAGATCAGGGGTCCCCCATGCGGTGCCTGTGGGTGCAATGGCGCTCAGGAGGGATAGCTCAGTGGTTTGAGCATTGGCCTGGGAACCCAGGGTTGTGAGTTCAATCCTTGAAGGGGCCATTTAGGGATCTGGGGCAGATGTTGGGGATTGGTCCTGCTTTGAGCAGGGGGTTGGACTAGATGATCTCCTGAGGTCCCTTCCACCCCGATATTCTATGATCTATGACCAGGGAAATTGTGTGCGCCCACAGGACACCGCGCCACCGAAATGCCGCCGCTGAAGAACCACGTGTTGAAATGCCGCTAAGAAGCATTGCCGTTCCTCTGCAGCATTTTGGCGGCAGCACTTCTTGCCGCTGCCGCTTCTCGGCGGCATTTCGGCGGCGGGGTGTCTGGCGCACACCACAGTCTTCTGGGAATAGGAATATGCTATTCGCACAGAAAGGTTGGAGACCACGGGTCTAGATAATACTTAGTCTTGCCTCAATGCAAGGGGCTGAACTAGATGACCTATTGAGGCCCCCTCCACTCCTACATTTCTATGATTTCCGTGAATATGATCGCTAATGGCAGGGAAGCTGGTCCATGAAACAATCATTTTCATAATGTACAAAACATCTCAATAGTTTGAAACACCCTCTTCCACACTATAAAAATGGTTGAGAATACCTGAAATCAAAAGGAGAGGCAAGTCTGTCTTCAATAATGCCATCTAGTGACTTGTTCCCACCCCACTGAAGTAATTCACTTTGGTTTTTGTTTTAATGGAAATACTATCATGAATAAAGGCATAAGGATTTGGTTATAAAATGCTCTGACATCTGCTCTATATAAGTTCAAGGTATGAATAGTAATAGTTTATATTAATATTTTATCCTTATTATGTCATCTTCATTTAAGAAATATTTTATTATTATATGAAATGCAGGCTTGATTTTGAAAGGATCTCAGAAAAAAACTAGCCTTATTAGACTCTTCAGAATCATAGTGTCTGATGTGTACAGGTAGAGTGGGAATAAATTCAGTAAATATCAGGAGATAACAATGAGGGTCTGGTCCTGCACTCCTGGTCCTGAACATCTAAGATGTCAATTCCTGGCAATAGTAGTTCGGAAGTACAAGGGATGCAGATTCATGCCATATAATGGAAAGATTGATTACCACACAATTGGTGGTATTTTCTAGGGAATTGTGAACTTAAAGTAAACCATTTCTGACGTAAATGTTATGGTAAATATGTAAATATTTTAAGATACCATCATTTTAATGGAATTTATCTCAGACCATTTCTGTAATAGATTTATAGTTCAAATAAAATAATTTTATTTATAAATATAAATATAAATATAAATACGGGCAATAAGTACATGCATAAATAAATAAATAAATGTTGGCCTGTGTATAAATTATGACCAATCCAGAAAAATGATCTGAATATATTTTCACAATAGAGAAAGAGAGTAAATTAAAGCAGTTTGATGCATCCCATTTTTTGCATTTAAAAAGTGAGCAAAACATTAAGGTAAGAAAACCTAATATATAAAATATATCTGGGTGAGTCAGCTGCTTAATTCAAGGTACAAATTTTTAACTTGGTAAAAGTAACTATTAGAAGAAGCAACTGAGACAGAAAAGATTCCAGCATAGGGTGCAGTTTCATTCAGCTGATTTCATTACTTCAGTAGTAAAAGTGCCCACCATCACGAGCTGCAATGAAAGAGGAAAATGGTTCAAACATAGACAATTGTGAAATATTTAGAAAATGATGATGACTCTATATCGTAAGTCCTAAGTTGTCTTCCAGTAAGCCTAACAAAGAAACTCTTTTTACAAAAGGTTTTACTAAAACTGTTAAACTTTATAGGTGAACAGAGCCAGTGAAAGCAGATAGGGAATTCTGCCTGTCCTCCCCTGCAGAAGACCTTGATCTAAAGATAGCATGGGATAAAAAGGGATGGATTTTCAGGTGTTCTGAATGGAATGTTATCTTGATTGGTATTTGTTTAGAGCAGGCCAGTTTTTATTCCCCTGTCCATTTCATCAATCTATTGAACAAAGTCATATCCCTGGATATATTATATGAGGTGCATATATCACTTTTGTATATCAGCAGTATAAAAAGAATATTCTCTAATAAAGGATACAACAGAACCTATAGAATAGTTTCTAAATGAAAGCATAGCATGTTTTACCGGTTTTTCCCAAAAACTATTATTTCAGTTACTAGAAAAAGTGTTTTGTAAAATACCTTAGTTTTTAAGCCTTTTTGTGAGTTGGTCAATAAACAGAAAACATTTTCTTATTTCTTCACGGATGATCTCAGAGGCACACAGGCTGTATTGCTTTTCTTTCAGGAAATTGTCTATCACACAGAAATATTTCTTCACTTTCAGTCTGGTGAGGTCCTCATTTTGTGGGTAGGTTGTTTCCATCTTTTTTTCTCCATTGAACCATGTCTTCAGCAGCTCAATTTGATGGTGAAGTCCATTTTGGAATGCAACTATGGAACTCCTATCCCAGGCAGTTTGGAATTGACTTTTGCTGAAGATGTTGAAGATTTGTTGGAGGATCTCCTGGATTGCCACAGTGGCATTCTCCGTCTGGAACTCTCTGGAGCTGAGAACATTCTGGAGGGATATGAAGTTTGAGTTTTCATTTAGACATTGCACAGGAAATTGTCCTCCCATTTTTTCCAGAAGCTGTAAACTAGCTTGGTTCACTTTGTTTTGCTGAAAGTGAAGCATGTTACAGTCCACAGATGAGGTTTTGGTGGAGAAGAGCAGGACAAGGCAAATGTGCAGGAAACTCAGGGTGGTCATGCCGATGATGACTTAGATTCCCTGTTTGTGTGTAGAGACTGGAAGACTGGAGGTTGTGCAATGTCTTTCATAGGCTGGTGTGTTGATTTCTACCCATGTCTCTGAATTTAAGTATTCTGTAGTTTTTCTTTCATCACTTTCTGCATCTCAAGATTCCCATTTGCTAATTAGGACTTTTTATTTTCACTTTTCTGTTTTTTTTAAAATACCTCTTTGTTAGTTGGTACTTTTCAGCATTTCTTTCCTTTTTAAAAGAAAGTGAGCAAATTATTAAAAGCATAACAAGTTGCCTAATATCTGGTGTTCTTTGTGTTATTGCTATAGCCAATTTCCATTTGATCTGAAACATTTCCCAAACTGTAAATAGATCAGTTTAGCTGTACTAAGACATGAAAATCCCTTGTAAAAGGGCCATCTGTGTCCCCACCCCTTCCTAACCTTAATTCAGAACTCCTTTTAATGTTTACTAATCAAAGCAGTTTAATGAGTACACAAACTGATAATGGAAGAGTAAACACACTTTGAGAGGTTTTGGGCCAGATCTCAAGGGCTAGTCCTTTGCTGGCCAGAATGACTCAGAAGGCTTATGCATAAATGTGGCAGAACAATGTGTTCTTAATATTGTTCCTTTTTTCTTTCTATCCCCATCGCCTCCTCCACTGCATGCTACACCTATGCATAGAACGCATAGACACACAGAAAACTGTCTTCTGTAGCATAATAACAGCAAGTCCAAGAGAAACAAAAATCCTCTTTCCATATAATATTCATGTTATAGCCTATGGAACACCTAATCTCGGCATGCTCCTGTAGACTTGTCTTTGAGTCTCTGCCAATCTTTACATTAGTCAGTAATATTTTCTTTTCTTCTTCACACTGGTTTAACTAATCATGTTTCTAAATTACTTAGGAACCTCTTTTAATTGTAAAGCTAACTTTTTTCCATTGGGAATAATTACAATTTACAAAAGTCCAGACTTAGAAAGTTTCTTTACATTAGTTAAAATTCCCACTTTTGAGTCATTGCGATGCAACAAATAATTATAATTGTCAAAGTTATGTGAATTCTAGTGACCAGAATTAGACTTTTATTTCTAATAGTCTTGCAGAGACTCAACTTCTACAGGAGGAAGTGGGTGGGGTAGCTGGCTATTATATTCTTTTCCATTGCTGGATGTTAAGACATTTTTTCTATTTGAAAATTGAGTGTGTTGGAGATGGAGTTAGATACACTAAACATGGAACCCATAGTGCTGCTTTTTGTTTAAAAAATGATTTAGTTTTCAGAGTAAAAACCTCACTTAAAACTGTATGTGGATTTGTAAAAGAAAGGAAGACCCATATGTATGGGTCGGGTGAATTTTCTATTTTGGCTAGAAGCGGGTTTTCATGATAAAATGTTTACTTTCCTTTCACTTTCTTATTAACAACCTATATTATGAAAAAGGACATTATTTTAAAAATCTAATTGACTTTGCATCATATACGCTTTTTATCATTGGTTTTAAACTTTTTCATTTCACTCAGCAAGGACTGGTAAAGTAGACTGGTCTAGTTAATCGAATTAAATTCCTTTGGTCAGCTTCACCTTCTTCTCCATATGTCACTGCCTGAGGCTGGTGCCTTGGAGTTTCCGTCTCTAAAGGATAGTGGTTCGGTTATTGTAATCTAAAAAAAGAAAGCTATTTTCACTGAAATGAAAAAAGGAAAAAAACCTCATGACCACATGTATATTTATATTGGTTTGGGTAAATCCCCCCGGGAGCAATATACACATTCTTTTCACATAATCTATATTTGAGGCCTTAACTGCTTGGCAATGTGTCTTTCAAGACATGAAAGCATTGGAGTATGCACCTAAATTATCAGATTTCCAGTGCTGCCATGAATTTATGTACCTTATTCTCTCACAATCTTCAGTGGGACTTCTGGGAGCATAGCATATCCCATAATAAGATCAAGCGCCAAAGGAGGATGATTAAAAGAGAGAAACCAATTAAGAAGGATGAATGTTTAGAAACTCTTAGTAACAACTTAAATAAATAATCATGCAAGTAAAGAGAAATCTCTTTTAATAAATCTGTATATTAAAAGCGAGTAAGCATATAGGTAGTTTTCAGAGTAGCAGCCGTGTTAGTCTGTATTCGCAAAAAGAAAAGGAATACTTGTGGCACCTTAGAGACTAGCAAATTTATTTGAGCATAAGCTTTCGTGAGCTACAGCTCACTTCATCGGATGCATTTGGTGGAAAATACAGTGGGGAGATTTATATACACACACAGAGAACATGAAACAATGGGTTTTATCATACACACTGTAAGGAGAGTGATCACTTAAGATGAGCCATCACCAGCAGCAGGGGGGAAAGGAGGAAAACCTTTCATGGTGACAAGCAAGATAGGCCATTTCCAGCAGTTAACAAGAACATCTGAGGAACAGGGGGGGGTGGGGTGGGGGAATAACATGGGGAAATAGTTTTACTTTGTGTAATGACTCATCCATTCCCAGTCTCTATTCAAGCCTAAATTAATTTTATCCAGTTTGCAAATTAATTCCAATTCAGCAGTCTCTCGTTGGAGTCTGTTGTTGAAGTTTTTTTGTTTACTTTGTTACACAAAGTAAAACTATTTCCCCATGTTATTTCTCCCCCCCACCCCACCCCCCGCTGTTCCTCAGATGTTCTTGTTAACTGCTGGAAATGGCCTACCTTGCTTGTCACCATGAAAGGTTTTCCTCCTTTCCTCCCGCCGCTACCAGTGATGGCTCATCTTAAGTGATCACTCTCCTTACAGTGTGTATGATAAAACCCATCGTTTCATGTTCTCTGTGTGTGTATATAAATCTCCCCACTGTATTTTCCACCAAATGCTTCCGATGAAGTGAGCTGTAGCTCACGAAAGCTTATGCTCAAATAAATTTGTTAGTCTCTAAGGTGCCACAAATACTCCTTTTCTTGATAGAGATCTTGTAGGTGTTTGTCTCTGTCTGAGGGGTTGGAGCAAATGCGGTTGTATTGTAGAGCTTGGCTGTAGACTATGGATCTTATGGTGTGCTCTGGATGAAAGCTGGAGGCATGTAGGTAGGAATAGCTGTCAGTAGGTTTCCTGTAGAGGGTGGTGTTTATGTGACCATTGCGTATTAGCACCATAGTCTCCAGGAAGTGGATCTCTTGTATGGACTGGTCCAGGCAGAGGTTGATGATGGGATGGAAATTGTTGAAATCATGGTGGAATTCCTCAAGGGCTTCTTTTCCATGGATCCAGATGATGAAGATGTCATCAATGTAGCACAAGTAGAGTAGGGGCATTAGGGGACGAGAGCTGAGGAAGCGTTGTTCTAAATCAGCCATAAAAATGTTGGCATACTGTGGGGCCCTGCAGGTACCCATTGCAGTGCCACTGATTTGAAGGTATACATTGTCCCCAAATGTGAAATAGTTATGGGTGAGGACAAAGTCACAAAGTTCAGCCACCAGGTTAGCCGTGACATTATCGGGGATACTGTTCCTGACGGCTTGTAGTCCATCTTTGTGTGGAACGTTGGTTCTCACTACAAAAGGTTCCCCTCCCACCCCTGCTCTCCTGCTGGTAATAGCTCACCTTAAGTGATCACTCTCTTGTTACAGTGTGTATGGTAACACCGATTGTTTCATGTTCTCTATGTATATAAATCTCCCCACTGTATTTTCCACTGAATGCATCTGATGAAGTGAGCTGTAGCTCACGAAAGCTTATGCTCAAATTAATTTGTTAGTCTCTAAGGTGCCACAAGTACTCCTTTTCTTTTTGCATATAGGTAGTGTGTTTCCATGGGGAAAATTAGTTAGTTATAAAGCCCTCAGCTCTTGCTTTCAAGATCCATACTTGGAGGGGGTGTTGTGGCAGTGCCTCTGATCTGCCCTGGGGTGGGGGGTGGGGGGCGGGAGAGAATGTGTGTGTGGGAATATTGGCATATGGAGTTGACTGCCTACGAGCATCATTCTCTCCTTTCCTGGGTTGCAGAAATTGTTCTGCATGGAATTAGAAATATGGAGGTGAGAGGGGAAGGGACTAGGCTGGACTGTGCTGAGGGTGGATCCTATGGGTTACATCACCCTTCCACCAGCCCCACATAGATTATTCTTTAATGGAAATCCCAGGGGAAATCTGTCGCCTGATGGAACCCTAGTACTGTGGCTGTCATGGAGCTAAGCTACTACAGACCAGTAGAGGCTGTTGTGCTCCTGAGAAGTTGCAAAAGCAAAGAGCATCTGTGCAGAGATCCTGAACATTCCCTGCATTCTACACACAAACCAGAGAGTTTTCTGAATTTGGGAAAAGAAGCTGGTTCCATGGGAAATGGGGCAAACCTCTCCACCACCCCAATCCTGACGGAACAATTTGAGTGGAACTGTGTGAGAAATGCTGGTGGAGTATTCCTCTCTTTTTGATCCCCTATGATGTGTTTTCTCACAGGCGGGGCCAACTGAGCCAAGAGATGAGTGATGTCCCCAAGAAGGAAGAAGCTAGTGTAGCATCTTGCACTGTGGGGTATGTACTATTCACTGAACAATTGAATGAGTGGGAATAGGGTTCCCTTGCACAGATGTTGATAATGAAACAGTTAGACATTATGAAGAATCAGTCCCAGATTAATTTTCATAAGTAACAAGGTAAATGGGAACCTGCACAGCAAAGTTGTTTCATAATTAAGAGGCAAGATTTTTTCATAAAAATTGATGTAGTGGTATGGAATACATGATAAAGAAAGGAACAAGAAACCCTCCATTCAGGGAAATCCTTCCAGGCCTATACATTTGGAACTGTTTGGTAGTTTTATGTCTTCCCTTTTGAAGGTAAAATTCATGTAATGTGATTTCTGGTTGTTTTCAAGGCTATTCCATCTCTCTGTCAGTATATTTGCCCTTTTGTATTTCACTGTAACTGTTTTCTGTTGATTAAGACATTAGTAAAGTATGTAGCAGCCCCTCCCCACCCCCGTATAAAACATTTAGAATTGTATAATAAAGATATCCAGCATGGTTGATTTAGGTTGAAAGTCTAGCCTCAGGGATTCTGAGTTCTAATTCTGGCTGTCACTCTACAAATCAGTTAAACTTTCAGAGCCACAGTTTATCCATAAGATGGGAACAGTAATATTTGACATAAGTCATAGATAAGTAAGGTTTAGCAAAGGGCTTAGAGATTCCCAAATATAAGGTTTTATCTAAATCAGAAGTTCTCAAACTGAGGGGAGCACCCCCTCCGGAGGTATGGAATATATTCTGGGGAGCATGAGAAGCTTTAGGGAAAAAAACAACTTACCGGGCACATTTTACCCACACCAATGAATAACGAGCAAAGCTGATTCCTCCAGACAGGTCTTCAAATGGTGCTGTGCATTTAACTTTAGCTGGCGCTGTGCATTTTGGCGGATTTCTGTTAAGCATTATACAAAGTCATTGCCATCTGTATATTAATCCGTTTGCTATGACGTGGTGTGCACATATAATTGTAAGCGTGGACCATAATCACAGTTTTGCTTTTGCTCTTATTACAATCCATCGTTGGCTCATTTATGCAATTTGTGGAATTTCTCTGCTCCAAAAAACAGGCGCACCCGTCACACTAGTAACAACGGTGTAATGCCAGTAAGCAGTATCTCACTTAAAATGGACATTACTACATACTTAAATGGCTCTGTTTGAATCAATGACTTACTGTTTTTAACATTAGTGAGAGTTTCATGTTGATATTTGTTATCAGTATGTGTACTTGTGTGGCAGGAGTGGGGACATAAACAACTACAGACACAAAGCAGGTGGGGAGCAACCAAATAAGTTTGAGAACCACTATCTAAATAACAATGATATCATCATCATCATTTCATCTTTTGAATATTTTTCTGATTGGACAAACTTGTGCATTTCTACATGATAACACAGTTGTGGCACATGGCATCATGGTGTTGAAAGTCAATGTTTCAGACAGCTTGAAAGTTACTACCCTGTAATGTGTTTCTAAATGGGTGGGGATGGACTAGAAGACGTCATCACTTTGTCCTGACCTTTTAAACACCCTGGAGCTTCAGGAAGTGATCCAGGTGATCCAGTAGGTGACACTCTTATGTGGACACCCTGATCAGTCTACCCTGAATAATTGGAGGACTAGGCCCTAAGTCAATATTGCATCCATGTCCAGCATGGTATTGGGAGCACTTTAATGCTGGATATTATCTTCTGTGGGAAATGTAGACCAAAGTGGGAATGGTGGGGCTCCCTAGCTCAGAGGTAACTGGAGGGGGAACCAGAAATTTTAAGCCCTCAGTTGAGGGTGAAATTGGAAACTCTAAGAGGGACAGTTTTGGGCCTGAAGGGCCAAAGTAGACCACACTTCCTAAAGAGTTAATAAATTGGACTGCAGGCAGGGGAACTGTAAGTACTTTGGACTGCAAACATATTATTGAGAGGGCTAGGAGGGAACTAAGGGCAGCGTGCCTGCCAGGACACACTGTCCTCAAAGCTCATCTGCTCTTCTTATAACTGTGTTTTATGGCAGAGATTAGAAACATTTCTGAGAGGCAATAATATAAAGCTGTTTCAATCATACAGTTTACAGATTGAGAAGAGACTATTAAAGTTGGCAACTTTATGGTGAAAGCATAAACTTGTGTATTTGGTAAAGGACCAGGAAACAGGGAAATTGTGTTCTAATCCTGCTTTGAAATTGACACATTGTAAGACTTGGGTTGCCCACCCAACCTTAATTTAGCCCCCTTGTGCATCTGTGTTATGACAATTCAACATCAACCCCACACAGCTATTAGTGTTTGAGGAAAAATAAATAGGCAAAGGGCTGAAGTGCAAAAGGGGCACTGAAGTCATGATGCATGGAGTCATAGTGAACTTAGGTCCTGATTCGGCAATGTACTTAAGCATGTTCACAATTTTAAGCACTGACTTCAATGGAACTGTTCATATGCTTAAGCTTAGGCATGTGCTTAAACGGGTATATTAAGGCAGAACAATAATGGGTTTTTTATTGGTTCATTTTTGTAAAAATGAAATCAGTAGAAATCACCGTTATAATGAGTTGCTATTTTAAAAGTAAAATTATACTTTAATTTTTATGTAAAAATTAATAAAGATAAAATATCTCTGATAGAAACATAAATAAATAACTAGAAATTGACCAATAGATAAGTACTGTTATAAAACCAGTAAAATGATCTGAAAATGTTTTCCTGATACAAGTAAGAGAATAAATATTAACAATAATTAAAAATTCCAGTGCACTTCATTTTAAATAACATATAAAGGAATTATATGCAGTGTTGTTGTAGCCATGTCAGTCCCAAGATATTAGAGAGACAATGTGTGTGAGGTAATATCCAATATTGGACCAATTACTCATTTCAGTTCTTCACAAAATGCTAATAAGTTAGTTTCTAAAGCTTATTGTGAGTTAGTTCCTACTCTGAAAGCATCTTAATTCCACTTGGATTCTGTAGCCAGCACTGAGAGCAAACTGTTTGTCTGTTCCAAAATAATTGATATCCCTACAGTTTCAGCCTCAGTAACTGCAGGCAAT